>NW_028227264.1:15037500-16502500 GCF_978045245.1 Mus caroli | reverse complement strand
GGGAACACTTCATTACCACAGTTCCCCAGCTGAAGAGTTCTGAATCCACACCGGATCCTTCTCAACAGTCTGTTTTCCGGGGAACACTTCATTAACCGCTCCTTCCCCATGATGCAGTAGCTCCCGGGTTTCAGCACCATTTATTGCCCGCGCTTTTGTTCCCCTGGTAAGAACATGCTCAGGGCAACCGGAATCTTCTGCAGCACAAGCTTTATTGCTTACCCCATCAGGAGCCAGTGGAGAAGAGAGCCAGAGAGAGAGAGAGAGAGAGAGCGCCAGAGAGAGAGCCAGAGAGAGAGAGCGAGAATGGCGGAAACCGTCCCTTTTATGGAGGACTGTCCTCCGCCTCGGACGTGTCGTTCCCTGATTGGCTGCAGCCCATCGGCCGGAGTTGTCGTCACAGGAAAGGCAGAGCACATGGCGTGGAAAGCTACCCCGGCACATGCGCAGCTTGCTTGTTTACTACTTAGAACACGGGTGTCAGTGCCATCAGAGCTATCTTGTAATGGCGAATGTGAGGACGGCTCCTTACAAGGAGAGGAGAGGAGAGGAGAGGAGAGGAGAGGAGAGGAGAGGAGAGGAGAGGAGAGGAGAGGAGAGAAGAGAAGAGAAGAGAAGAGAAGAGAAGAGAAGAGAAGAGAAGAGAAGAGAAGAGGTAGGCCATGAGCACATGAAGAGAGAGGGGGAAGGGAATGGGGAGAGGGTGGGAATAGGAAGGGAAGAGCAAGAGAGGAGTAAGAAAGGAAGAGAGCAAGGAGGGGGCAAGAAGCCCCTTTTATAGTGAGTCAGACACACCTGGCTGTTGTGTGTGGGGCAGAGCTTAGACAGAATGCTTATAGGGTCAAAAGTAGACAGGAGAGTAGGGTAAGGGGCGTGGGGATACTCTATCTTCACAAAGAAAGAAATCTACAATAAACAGACAAAAAAGTAAAAATGGTATGTGGTGCCTATGTCCTGGTTGTATAGTATTTTTACACTTGATCTTAGCCAAAAGGCCGAGAAGCGATTGTATAGTATTTTTATTTTCTTCATACTCTCTTGGCTTTTCTGTATAACCAGGGCTTAGGTGGCAGAAGAGTTTTATAAAAGCAATGATGACTCTACTGAGAGGCACACATTCACCAGGAAGCCCAGGTTTCCTGGACCGTGGTCCCTTGTAGGGAGTTTTACAGTTAGCCGTAAGCCTGACTAATTTCAGGACCCACTGTCTTCTAAAAAGGCAAAGCACGTGCATACAACAGACTTGGGGACCCGCTTCTGAACTGTGAAACTGTTCACCAAGGAAAGACCACAAGAAGTAAGAAAGGGACAAGAAATATACAAGAGCAATATCTGGTCAAAGGCTTCAGGAGTAAGAGTTGCTGGGCTGGGAGTGAAAGCCAAGAAAACTCACCTAAAGCTTAAAAATGAAAGCTTTGTTTTCTTTGCGCACAGGGAGGTGGCCACTTGGGGATCTGAACTGAGTCCTTGAAGGGAGATTGTACAACATCTTTATAGGATGGGAACACCATGAAGCAAAGCGGATTGGGGTGGGCTGTTGCATTGATAAATCGTATTTTGACCCAAGGGGTTAAACAAGGATGCTAACATTGGTGACTGGGCCTTATCTGGGTCACCTGGTTGCAGGGTCCTTGACGCAGCTTTTGCAGTCAGGTCCCCTCCAGACTTTGGCCTCAAATATTGGAATGCTAAGGGAACAAAGGAGTGAACAAGCTGTACATAGTCAGTTAAGTCAATACAAGAAACACCTTTATGACTTCTGTGCCTTACTTTAGATAACAGAATAACAGCATCTTCCCTCTTTACATCCTTCACTGGTTAACAGACAGGCATGAAACATCTGAAGAAGCAGGACAAGAGTTGGATTCTGGAGTCTGAAAACATGAACTCAGCTTTGATCCTGTCAGCAAGGTGGAATTTGTTCCTGAGATGGCTAAACTCAGGGAACTACCTACTAACAGGGTGACACAATGCTAAAAAGTACCTGGCAACTTTACAGAGTCCTGAACATAATCCTAGGAAGCTTGATTAGAACAAACCATTGAAAGCAGGGGTGGTGGTGGTGGTGGTGGCGGCTACACACACCTTTAATCTCAGCACTCAGGAGGCAGAGGCAGATGGATCTCTGAATTTGAGGCCAGGATGGTCTATAGAGCAAGTTCTAAGACAGTCAAGGGTACACAGAGAAATCCTGCTCCCCTCTCCCCAGTAAAAAAGACAAGCCATTGAATATTTGAACAACCTATTGTTGTTTAGCCCAAACTGGCCTGACACTCATCAGTGTGGCCCCAAATTCACTGGCCTCCTTTGTTGGCCTCCTGGTGTACATCAACACCAGGAGCAGGCACTGTTTCATCCCATTGTATAGATGAGTAGGTGAATGTTCAAAGAGGTTCACTGGTCTCTCTGAGCTTATGTGGAGAGTACTCACCTAGCAAGCGGTGAGTGCAAGCGACATTTCCAGTTAAGATCTTTTCCTGGCGCATAAGCACAGCACCTCTCCAGCTTCACCCAGGTATCCTAAAGACACCTTGCATTTAAGATGTTCAAATTGGAATCACCATTTCCCTCTCTTTCTTTTGTTCCTTATCCCAGTGAATGTTACTGCTGAGAAATTTGTCACCTAGACCACAGACCTCAGGTCTTTCTTCCACCTTCCTGCCCTTGAGTCACATACCTTTCATGGTCAGTTTCTGTCAAGCTGTCATGCCGTCACTGCATAAGTCAGTCTTCCCTCTGCCATCTATCAGAGTACTGTCTCTGATCTCCAGCAGAGAAAATGTCTCGTTTCCAGATTTGCCTCTCTATGGCTTTTCTTGTCTTGATTTCTTTTTGACAAATTAATTTTTTGAGACAGGATCCTGCTATGTAGCCCAGACCTTCTTTTCTCCTGCGTCAGTCTTTTGACTGCTGATCTTACAGGTGTGAACTAGCATTCCAGGCTCTCTGGTCTTGATTCCTAATTCATTTTGCATCCTGCTCCTTCTAGTAGATGTCTACAACCTTTAATCTTATTACGTTGTATCCTGCCTAAATGTGGAGCTCCTTTCAAACGTCTTACAATGAAATACAGATTCTTATCACTGTGTATATTTATTCCCATGCTCCCCCACCCTGTTGGCATCTATATGTCACATGTTTTAATTTGTTCTTTTACAAGTTCTTTTTTCTTCAACAAAAATATCTCATGCTACTAGAACCCTGCCCTACCCCAACTCCAATGTGTACTTCAACTGTGGAGCAGTGTGAGGTCCAACTTCAGAAACCAACAATGAAGAGGGTCATGGGAAGGATGAACGGAGGCTGAAGGGAATCTAAGGAATTGTAGACAGGTAGGACATACATTATTCATAGCACACAGCACTAAGCAGGCAGATGCCAGCAGACCAAGCACAAGGTGGCTCATACAGGTAAGCATGATTACACACAGTGACTGGCACATTGGCTCAACAAGGTAGGGACAACAAAGGCTGACAGATATGAAGGGCCCAACCTTTTTACCTCAAAGCCATGTTTATACAGAATTACACAAAAGTGACATTTTGCCAGAGATATGTCACATGACAGATTACATTACTATTTACTTTTAGGTTTCCTAAACAGCCAATGTCTGTCATTTTGTGCTATCTTATGGCCCCCCCACATGCCCAGTGTTAGTTGTCCTAGTCCATATTGGGTATTGATATCAGCACTATAGTCTCTGAACAGAAACTGGCTTTTATAGCCTTTTTTTTTCCTATAATAGATTCTGAATGCCCCAACCTACTCCATGCAAAATTAATAGTCTTTATACAAGCTCCTGCTATACTCCACACATCTGAGCTACATTTGTTCTCTCATGTATCCCCTGTACATTTGGATTATGCCTATGTCACTGTCCAAGGAGATAGGTGCACAAACCAAGAAATTAAGTTGTGAATAGAGAGAATCAGTGCTAAGAGAAAAAAAAAAAAAACAGTGATCATCATAGCCCACAAAGAGTATCATTAGTGTGAAATAATAATGAAAACATACAATTTGAACTTAAGCTTGGAGATCTTCTGCAGGATAATACTCATATTAGCCTTATGAATTACTTTCTATATAAAGCATCGCTCATTTTTACACATTAGCAGAGTGGGAAAATTAGTGCTTCTCTATCTATATGCTAATATATGAATGTTCTAAAACATATTTATGAAATATTCAAAATAAGGAAGGCCTGAGATTGGGACTGGGTAGATACCTTTTACGATCTCACGCAGTCAAGTAGAACTGGTAGAGTTAAAAGGAGACAGTTCTCAGGCACTGTGTAGAGGCTCTCTTAGTCGGGTTCATTGACTACAAGCAACAGATGCACATTCAGCTCACGTTAAGTAGGAAAGGTGTTTTAGCAAGCAAGCCCTCTAATACTGAGCCACATGATTGGGCCGGAGGAAAACAACTCATGACGTCTGTGGCTAATGAGATGATGCAAGACGAGATAAAATACACTTCTTGGAGAATAAGAAGGAGTCGTGATACCTATAAGAATGAGAAAAACAAAACAAAACAATACAAAACAAAACAAAACAAAACAAAAAAAACCCCCACCCTCTTCCTGTTTGTAAATATGCTAAGTCTTCTCGGAAGACCAGTTACTTTCCCTTCACCAAGCACCACCACCATCATTCCTAACCACAACCTTTCTCCAAAGCGACAATCAACTCTAGCAATTCAATGAATTCTTCCATGCATTTTCTCTTGAAACACACAGCAAATCACGGGCTTGATCAAACTTTAAAATCTCCTAAGAGAGCCTATCTAAATTTCCCATGGTATGATAAACCCTTAAGAGTTTTAGTGGGCAGACATGAGAACACACATCACACTGTGAACTGGCTCATGGTAACTTTATCTTATCCTCTCCTCTGGTGTTCTCTTATATAATAGAAGCTGGAAGCAGCGCTCGACCTTTTTTGCCTGCTTTGTTTGTAATTTCGGTCTTAGGTATGAAGCTGCTTTTGACAACTGAATCCTCTGAATACCAGAAGCGACATTTTAGGCTCTCTCTCTCTCTCTCTCTCTCTCTCTCTCTCTCTCTCTCTCTCTCTCTCTCTCTTTCTTTTTTATCTAACTTGCCCTCGCAAATACTACAAAGCTATTGTTGGAAGAGCTATTTTCCAGAAGTCCTTGGGGTGGGTCCTGAATGGCATGCTCGGGTTTGCCTAATGTACAAGGCACAGGTCTTTCTTTATCCAGCCATTTTCTCAGGGCTGTGTTTATAATAAGTGGCCTTAGTAGATGGGGCGGTAATTCCTTTTGGAGCAAAGTCTCCTTTACAAACTCACCTAGTGCTTGCTTTATATGGAACTCACAACGTCACTTCTCCTGATCAGGCTTAATACAAGCATGCTATTGATAACTGTTTAACTAGGACTCCTTCATAAATTCAGCAAACTTTCTGCAAAGGACCAGAAAGTAAATATTTTAGGTTTTGAGGGACGGTGTGAACTCTGATAGACATGCAACTGTGCCATTTTACAGTCAATGCAACCATAAATGATAGAAAATGAATTAGCATATTTATGTTCCAAGTACTCTATTTATACACAGCAGGTGATGGGCAAAATATGACTTCTCTGGAAGACAGAAAGTCCTACATCTTGTGTAACCTCGAGTCTGTGGAGGAGACAAGCCTGATTACCAACTTCAGACTAATGAGTGATTTGTCAGAAATGTTGATAAACACAAAGCTGGCTCCTTGATGGGCCACTTTGTGAATATCAGGTGTGACACTGGCTAAAAGATCTCTGAAACTCACAATTAAACCCCTTAGGGATGAGAGTCAGTTATTCACCATCAATTAAAATATCATAATTACTTTATAACAGTATTGTTGAACCTGAACTATGCTAGACTGAAAACATTTGGTTTGTTTTTAATATACCTACTCTTGACCATGTTTCTGGGATGTTCCCATCTCTCCAGGAGATTTGTACCACAATTTATACTCATTATGCTATCATTATCTCAGTAATTTCTTTTCCATGTGTAAGCTTTTATTAAAAAAAAATCCAAAAGGTCCTCTTATTAAATTAAGATGAAATGGCAATTAATCTACAACATTATCAAAGACAGGAACAGGCATTTATCTGAATCTCTGTTTATAGACATCAATGGCCAGTTAGTGTACTAATATTTAGGAGGACAACATGATAAAAGACTTCCCTCCTCTGTTAGCTCATTCTGTATTAACATATTCCTGTCACCAGTTAGGCAATTAACAGAGACTAAAGGAATACTAATTGTAGACTTCCCTGCCAATATGCCAGGTCAACTTTGTTCCTGAGAGCTTGGTAGTTGATTCATAATCATTTATAAGGGATAAAAGACAGCAATTCTCTTGATATTACTACGGAAATGGATGTCAGCAAAGGGCCCTTCTTACATGACTTTGTTATAAAATAAATCCCTTAGGGACATAAAGGGGCCATAACATTTCCGAAAAAAAGGAAATCTAAGAATGCAGGAGGGGTCCAAAGTGATGTCCAAAGTTTTCATAGATGATAGTTCTGGAGAAAACGGCGGCAACACTGCTCTTTATCTCATGAAAGTCTACCAATCAAATGTCAGCCTTCAAAATAACCACACAGATTAAAACTTCTGCTGTGTCCTCCTCAGACACTTTCCTCCCCACCAAGATGTTCTCCTTTATGCTCCCTGCCAATTTTATATAGACTGCTCCATTGGCAGTGAGTGAATGTTTTTTTGAAAATCACCTTGGCCAAAAGCAAACTTGCATGGGTCCTGCCGGATGCAATGCAGGAGAAGGACAGAGAAGTTCCTGGGACTTTGGAGACAAATGAGAAAACAAACAGCCAGCCTAGTGTCAGGGAGAATGAAGAATAGGGTGCGCCAACAGCACCAAGGTGGGGAGGAAAGTTATGCAACTGTCCTATTAACATACTGGATTTTATTTGACTCCATTATATTTCATCAAATAGTTTAGAAAGCCCCCAGTATAAAACATCACCCTAATTATAATCATATATTTGGAGATTTAGCGTGCATACCATAATGTACCATTAGTTACACAAATAACTAATAATTTGCTAATGACAATATTATGTTAAGTCAGTTTAGGGGCAATTAAAGTGAGTGATATTTACATATGCCTAATGAATCACAGACGATGGCAGATTAAGAGATGCTAATGAATATTCATCCAGACATTCGCAACCAGCTTCACAGTTTATAAACTGAATTATGGTTGATTTGCCCTTTTAAAAATGAATATGTGAGTATCTTCTGCATGGCGAGAATGAACAATTGGGCCTGACTGTAAAAAAATTTTAAAGCAGTGTACTGGTCAGAACACAAAACATTTTTATGCACTCTCATACCCTCGGCTTCATGGCTCGTTTTTATATCGTCAATCGGTGTTGATGAACTATCTCCATTCTCACTTGCACCCATGACATGAAATATCGGAGTTGTTTGGTGTAAGATTGAATGGAATCCAAGTTTTATGCAGTCCTGCTGCAGAAATAATTACAGGTAGCGTTTGCCATTGGAACAGTGGTCACAGACTCTTGTTTTATGTTGTTGCCATCCTTCTGCGACCTGAAAGGATGTTTTAGGGGCCATAGTTTGTCATGATAAAATTGGGGTGGATTTATTAGCCATTCAAATTACTCATTTTAAACAGTCACAAAACAGTAGTACAGCCCTGTTCGTGCAGGTTAAGACTAAACAAGGTTATGGTTTGGGTATTTACTTTTTCCTAAAATCAGGAACCCTTCTCTGCCATAGGGAGCTTGAATAGGGCTCTTAATCCCTTCTCTCAGATCCTGTGGCAGTTCTAGGAGGGTTATATTATCTTCAGATCCCATTTTTATTTGACTTTAAAGGAGATGGGTTTTGTTTCTACAATGTCCAGTTGGAAAATGACTAATAATTCCTGTTAGGTTTCTTATATAAGGATGCAGAGTCTGGAGACAAGAGTGTCTTGGGTGATGGAGGAAGGCATGCAATTGAAAGCTGACCCTAGCACAACATTAACCTCTTATCAACAGAATATTAAGGGGTCGTCCAAAACTAGAGAAAGCTTTTTGAAGACACAGAGGTTGACATTACACTCCACATTCCAACTTAGCAAGCTTTCACAATGTAATGTCCTAGTGTATTGTCAAACAATCCAAAGGTCAAAAAGTTTGGCACTGACAAATTAATGACATAATTAATGCCATTTTAGCTTCAGAAGCAATTCAAATGGAGTGTGTTGCTGGTAGGATTAGAGCTACCAGCATGTCCAGTCTACCACCTCTTTTATCTACAGGGTTTGATGATGACTGACTGATTTCTGGGTGATACAGTGTTTGGGTGAGGTTAGCTGGACAAAGTTCTCCCTACATTTCAGTTGGTAGAAGATTCTAGTACTGTTTTTCTATCCATTGAGTCAACCACATAACCCTGTTTCATAAACCCTGTGATCTAACAAGGCGGCTACATATTTTACTCTACTTAGACACTATTCAGCTTTTTAAATATTTTGTGGCTTTATCTTCCCCGCACAGGATTTGTAAATTCAAACCCCTCTTCAAGATTATATTCTCTTGCCTATGGGATACCTAGGATCCATGCTAATTTGGAGATGCCTTCTTGTGAGAAACGTGAAGAACCTTCTGAAGCTTGAGTGCAAGTTCCCTGATGCCCGCTGGTCCTCATATGCTGGAAGCAAGACCGGATCCTCCCCTCGCCATCCTTTAGCCCTGGGCCTTTCAATTATATTGGAAAGTAGCTGATTTTTAACTGTGACATTTGGGACAACGGTATTATAGAGATGTGGAAAGTTCTGCAGAAAGAAGGGTAGAACATAGCATAATTGGCACTTCCTAGGCCTTCAATACTAGCTTCAATAAGGGCTGCAGGGCTTTCTCTGCTTTTGTTATTATATTTGGAAGACTTTCTGATGGGTGGGCATCATTGATATAAAACAAGTTATAAGAATGGCATGGTTTGAGTGAGAAGTATCCCCACCGTTTCAGTCCTTTGAGCTCCTGCTCCTGGGAAGATTGTGGGGAGCTGCAGCATTGCTACAGGAAGTACCCCATGAGTGGGCTTTGGAAGTGCATAGCATCATCCTACTTCTACTTTGCTCTCCCTGTTCTGTTTCTGGGGTTGAGGATAGGATCACAAAGCTCCCTGATCCAGGGCCATGCCAGCCACTTGCTGCTACACCTTACCACCCCAATGGACTCCTCTTCTGGAACCTTAAGCAAAAATAAACTCTTTCTTCCATAAACGTCTTTTGGCCATGATCGGCCATGATATATATCACATCAAGAAAATAGTAATCACCAAGGAGAATTTTCTAATCTTGCAGCCCAAGATTCAAATCCATGCATTACTCTGCTGACACTGGTCAGTGAACATCAATGAACATCAATTACTGTACTGACACTTCTGTGAACATCAATGACCTCATCCGCAGTAGTGGAAATATAACAACTACCTCAGCTGGAACTGTGCACATGGCTCCTCGGTACATTTCTCTGTTCATCTCTGAGTGTTTATCAGTTGGACATAGCTTCTGGGTTTAGAAAGAGGGCTTGTGCCCACTTCCCTTCTTATCACTGGGGCCATGTCTGGCATAGACCTGTGTAGGTCCTGTTCATGTAGCCACAGTTTCTGTAAATCCATATGTGGGTTTGTCCTCTTGTGTTTAGAGGGTATCTTAGTTAGGGTTTCCACTTCTGCAAAGAGACACCATGACCAAGGCAACTTTTATAAAGGTAATCATTTAATTGGGGCTGCCTTTCAGGTTCAAAAGTTCAGTCCATTATCATCATGGCAGGAATTACAACAACATCCAGACAGACATGGTTCTGGAGAAGGAGCTGAGAGTTCTATATCTTGAACCCAAGGCAGTCAGGAGCAGACTGTTTTCCAAGCAGCTAGGAGGAGGGTCTCAAAGGCCACCCCACAGTGACATACTTCCTCCTAATAGTGCCACTCCGGGGCCAAGCATATTCAAGCCACCACATTGGGCATTATTTTCTTGGTGTCTTCTATCCCTCTGCTTCTCATACTCTTTTTGCCTTCTCCTCTGCAGGGTTTCCTGAGCCCTGAGGGGAGGGATTTGATGGAAACATTCCATTTAAGGATGATTTTTATTTTAGCACCATCCATTTACCTGCAAGTCTCATGGTTTCATTATTTTTTAGCAGGGGAGTGATAGTCCACTGTGAAAATGTGACTCATCTTCCTTATTCAGACATCTGTTGAGGAACATTTAAATTATTTCCAGTTTCTTGCTATTATGAATGTAGAAGCAATAAGTATGGCTGAGCAAATATTTCTGTAGTAGGATAAAGCATCCTTTGTCCAAGAATGTCCAAGAATAGCATAGCTGGGTCTCGGGGTAGATCTATTCCCAGCTTCTTAAGGAACTGCTACACTTGTTTCCATAATGGCTACACAAGTTTGTACCCACCAGCATGAATTTGTTCCCCATGTGTTCACCATGAGCTATCATTTGTTTTATTGATCTTAGCCATTCTGACTGGTATGAGAGGAAATCTCAATGTAGTTTTGGTTTGAATTTCTTTGACGATTAAGGATGTTGAACATTTCTTTTTGTGGGGGATGGGAGTGGGGCTTCTGCAGCTTTTATTTTTGCATGTAAACCACTGGGGGAGACTTGATAGTGGGCATCTTAGAGATTACACTGGAGTTCCGAGGGCTCCGGACACTAGCTGGGAAGTCAGGTGACAGAAACAATGATTCAGACCAGTCACGTGATTACAAAGCTGGGTCTCCAGCAGGGTTCCTGGTGGTCAGGTATGGATGTCTCAGGAAGCAGTGACATGGGAGGGGCACGCACTGGGCCGGCCTTGAACCGCCTGGATGACATCAGGGGCAAAGGACCTAGCAGCTGGTGGCTCCAGGGATCTCCAGTCCATGCTTTACTTGGCCAGGGGATTTCTGAAGGACCTGCCAGCAAACTTGGCTTTGCTGCCCAGCTCTTCCTTGATTATTAGGATCTAATTGTACTTAACCAGGCGCCCAGATCAGCAAGGGGTACTGGTCTTGATCTGCCCAGTGCAGAGCCCCACCACCAGGTCGGTGATGAAAGTGTCCTCAGTCTCCCCAGATCAATGGGACACCATGACGTCCCAACCATTGGACTGGGTCAGCTTACACCTAAAGAAAGGGCAGGAGTCAGATCATGTGATGCACCTGGCCTGGTCTTGTGTTGAATGGTCTTCATGCCCTGCCCTCCTCTGAAAGCTTCCCATCTTCTTATGGTCACTCTGACTCCAAGCTCCCCAAAGAGACAAACTTTCAGAGCGTAAGTGGTAAATGTAAGGAACATGGATCAGGCAGCCAAGGCTTGTTGCTGCATCCCTCTGGCTGCCATCATCCCAGTCACCGGGAACTCGGTCCCAGAAAGCCCTCCACAGGCTACTCACGCCTTCAGAGACTCGGTCACCGAGCCGATCTGGTTCATTTTGAGCAAGAGACACTTGTAGGACTTCTCACCTGCAGCCTTGGCAATCCGCTTAGGGTTGGTCACTGTGAGGTCATGGCCCACCACCTGGATGCCCGCACTAACCGTGAACTTCTGCCAGGCATCCCAGTCGTCCTGGTCAAAAGGGTCTTCGATAGACACCACTGGATAGTCTTGGATGAAGGACTTGTACAGGTCAGGTGCGATATACCTGCTAGGGTCATCTGGAGACTTGAAGTCCAGGTCATACTTGTAGAACTCGGAGGCAGCCACGTTGATGCTATAACAACCTGGTCAGTGTAGCTGACCTTTGCAATTGCAGTCTTGAGCTTCTTTGCCCTCCAGGATGTTAGGTGCGAATACGCCCTCATCACCCACATTGGTGGCGTCCTTCCCGTACTTCTCCTTGATGACGTTCTTCTGGTTGTGGTAAACCTCTGCTCCAAAGCACAAGGCTTCCCGGAAACTGAATGCCCCCACAGGCAGGATCATGAACTCTTGCATGGCCAATTTGTTGACAGCATGAGAACAGCCACTGATCACATTGAAAGCTGGGATCGGCAGGGTGACTTCAGGGTTGCCGGCCCAAGTCAGCAATGTGCCGATAAAGGGGCACCCCCTTTTCCATGGCACCAGCTTTGCAGACAGCCAGGGACACTCCCAAGGATGGCATTTACACCAAATTTAGATTTATTCTCAGTGCTGTCTGTCTTGATCATCAGCTGGTCAATCTTCTCTTGTTCCACAACATTCACTTTCTTGCTAACCAGAGCAGGTGCAATAGTGTTATTGGTGTGCTCAACAGCCCGTGAGACACCCTTCCGCATGAAGCAGGACTTATCATTGTCTTGGAGTTCTAGGGCCTCGTAGATGCGGGTGGACGCACCGCTGGGCACCGCAGCCCGGAAGAGACCTTTTGCGGTGTACAGATCCACCTCAACAGTGGGATTCCCACGGGAGTCTCTCTGCCATGGATCCTGAGAACAGACATGGTGAACTTCGTAGGATCGCTGCGAATGACGGAAAGAGGGTGCTGTAGACACTGAAGAGAGCGTTAAGGACAGATGCGAGTGCAACCCTGTACTGAAGCAGCAATCCAACATTTCTTTACGTGGCTTTCTACCATTTTGTTTCCTTTTGTGAGAACTCTGTTTATATCCGTAACCCATTTTAAAATTGGATTGTTTGTTTTCTCGATGTCCAGATTTTAAAAGAATTTCCTATACATTTTAGATATTCCTGCTTGTATTGGATGTTAGGTTGAAAAAAATCTTTTCTTGTTCTGTAGCTTGTCACTTTGACTTAATGATGTCCTTCACCATACTGAAGCTTTTTAGTTCCCAATTATTAGTTACTGATCTTAGTGCCTGTTCTACTGATGTTCTGTTCAGAAATTCTTCTCCTGTGTCAATAAGTCAAGGCTACTCCCACTTTCTCTTCTATCAGGTTTAGTACACCTGGGGTTATGTTGAGGTCTTTGGAGTTGAGTTTTGTGCAGGGTGACATGCATGGATCCATTTGCATTCTTCTACATGCAGCCATCCAGGTTGACCCGCACTACTTGTTGACAATGCGTCCCTTTTCCCAGTATATATTTGTGGCTTCTTTATTAAAAAAAAAATCAGCAGGGCAGTGGTGGCACACGCCTTTAGCGCCAGCACTTGGGAGGCAGAGGCAGGTGGATTTCTGAGTTCGAGGCCAGCCTGGTCTACAGAGTGAGTTCCAGGACAGCCAGGGCTACACAGAGAAACTCTGTCTCAAAAACAAAAAAACAAAAAACAAACAGACAAACAAAAATCAGGTGTGCATATTTGTGTAGATTTATGTCTGGGTCTTCAATTCAGTTCTGTTGATCCACTTGTTTTTCTTGTGCCAATACCATGCTGTCTTTATTACTATAGTTCTATGGCACAATCGGAGGTTATGAATAGTGGTACCTCTCACAGTTCTTTTATTATTCAAGACTGTTTAAGCTACCTTGGATTTTTTTGTATTTCTTTATAAAGCTGAAAAATGTCCTTTCAATTTCTGTGAAAAATTGTGTTGGAATTTTGGTGGGTATTGCATTGAATCTGTAGACTAGTTTTTAGGAGGGCCATTTTTGCTATATTAATCCTACCAATCCATTAGCAAGGGAGATCTTTCCATTTTCTGATATCTTATTCAATTTCTTTCTTCAACCATACATCTTTAAAAGAATCAGTGCAGAGATTATAACCTTGGTTTGCTCAGAAAATCATTGGGTTCTTTTTCCCTGTGTCAGATTTCAGTGTATGTCAAGTACAGAAATGTCCCACTTTAGATGATCGATTCAGAGATTGTGCCCAACAATTATAAATTAATGTGCCCTTTCCCCATGAGAGCCAGTACTGCTGTATGACCCTGACACCACATTTAGTGTTGATGACTCATATAACTTTGCCATGGCATTTGCCATTAATCCCAGAGATTTGTGACCCCACTAGCTACTGAAAACAAACACGAATCCTAGTAGATTATAGTGATCCTGTAATGATATGGTATCAATGTGTAACGAGGCATTCTATCAAGGCAGACTGAGGTATTTTTAAGTGAAATTTCATATGATCTTCACATAGTTGAATGAGCCTTCAGTGAGTTTTTCTTTGAGTGCTGGGGATTGAACTCAAGGCCCTGTGCATGGCATATAAGCATTCTACTACTGAACTGTATCCCCTGTCGATTTCCCCCCACATTGCCTAGCTGGTATTGAATTTTTTCTCGCCTGCCTCAGCTCCCAGAGACAGGGATTACAGTTGGTGGGATTACTGTCCTGTGTTTATGCGCATCTGCATGAGCTATTACTGCAGATAAGGAACTGATACCCGGCAAAGAGTCAGAGGAGCTGAGATTTAACCCAATATTCTGCCTTTTTGTTTATAGAAACTTGAGCAATTCAAAAATCCACCTTACATATAATTTATAAGCTTTTATTTGCAGCCCTACAGCCAGCTTACCTCCCTAATCACTCTCCCTTGCCAGATGTTCATTATTTTTATGCAGACTTAGAACTTTCAAGACTTATAGATTTTGTCTTACCCATCTTATAAATATTTTATAAGTAATTAATATGACTTTTTAAAATTAATTAATTATTTTATTTATTTACTTCCCAAATGTTGCCCACTTCCTCTCCCTCCTTGCAGAGTTCTTCCCCACCTCATTCCTCCCCTTCACCTCAGAGAGGGCAGCCCTCTCCAGTATGCCCCGGGGGGAGGGCATCAATTCTTTACAGAATTAGGTGCATCCTCTCCCACTGAGCCCAGACAAGGTGAGAGATGGGGAGGCTCAAATCACAGTACATGTATGCTCTTTGGTTGGTGGCCCAGTTAGATTTTTGTATTAGTATGAATAAATTAGTGTCCTAAAGAAGGCATTTCCCTGGGCTGAGTAGCATTGTGCAATCTGAGGACATGGCATATGGGCAACCGTGGGTCACTGTGGTTGGTACATCAGGTAGACCGAGTTTGCCTCCCTCTGTATCAGTCACAGAAGCAGGGCTGTGCAGGATGAGCATAATGTTCCCAACGGTGGAAACCAAGACCCAGGCTTCCTGTTTTGTACTTTGAGCATCACACAGTGCACCCTGGGGTTTTTGGTGTCTGAGAACTTTAGGAAACTGTTCAAATGTAGTGAAGAGACACTAGGAGCTCCAAGGTTCTGTGTGTAGGAGCAGGGAGACCAAGCAAGAGGAGAGAACCGTGAAGTCCACAGATGTAGAAGATTCCTACAGCAAAATGTCTATGGTAAAAAGAGAAGAAAAAGTAAGCTTTTGAGAATTACCATTCTTGGAAGATCCATATCTTACCAGGTCCAATGGTAGGTACAAATCGAATGTATACACCCAAGCTTCTTGTTCTTTGCAGGTCCCCCATCAGAGTGAGTGGGTTTATTGTCTCAGGAAACATTTTAGATGAGAATACTATAAAAACATAAATGGACCTCATTTATCCTTCCTATGTAAGCCCTAAGAAATGAAGAGCTATCACTTCACTCCTTTTTGTTAGAAATATTAGCAATCATAAATCTACCCATACTCCACAAATTAATTGCCAGGTTTAAAGCTCTTCTTTTAAAAATTTCAGCATGGTTTTCTTGAAGACATAGGCAAGCTATCATTAAATTTATAGAGAAAGGGGAAGAACAAAAGAAGCTGATATACTGGTGAAGACAGGGTAAAGTTAGATGGACCACACTATTTCACTTTATGACTTACAGTTATGGAAATCAACACAGTATGTGTTAGAAAAAGACAAAGGTGTAGATTAAAAGAGGGAATGTGACAAATTAGTCCTGATAAAGATATGAAAACAATTCAAGGAAGAACAGAATTTTAACTGACCATTTGAACATCAACAGACAAAACCAAAACAAATATAAAATATTTAATCTCAACCCAATACTCACTCCTTATAAACATTTGCTCAAAGTGGATCAATGAACTGGATAGAAAGAGAACATAAGTGGAGATCTCCATGGCTTGGTGTAGGCAAAGAGTTCTTAGATGGCATGAGAAGCAGTGTTCATAAAATACAAAAGTGATATGGAACATCATCAAAGTGAAACACTTTCTTCATGAAAGACAGGAAAAAGAAGCAACAAACTGGAATAAAATATCCACAAAGTACATATGTAAGAAAATAATTTTATCCAGGATATATAAAGCTCTCAAAACTCAATATTAAGACAGCAACAAGAACAAGCATAAATCTTGAGCAGGTTCTTCATCAAAGACTCTATGCAGAAAAAATAATTGTTCTAAAAAGTTCTTCAACTCCATTAGCCAGTGATCAGTATGAATTAAAACCACAATAACGCGCATAAATCCAGGGCAGTTGGAAGTCTCCTATAGGGCTGCTGTTGGGAATACAAACCAGTGTGATCATTTTGGAAGTAAAATCAGCCATGTTTTAAAAACGAGAAATGTTGACTCTAGAGAACTATATCTCATAAAACTTCCCATAAAACAAATTTAAAAAAAAAAGGAAATGCCCAAATATCCCAATATTACTGTTGAGTACCATGAAACATTACTCACAGAAAAGCAACTTGGGAAAATCTCAAAGGCAGTTCAGTAAGTGGAAGCAGCCAGTCTTCCATGCTTACAGATAGCATGATTGCATTACAGGACGGTCTTCAGAAAACACTCAGCATATTTAAGGAGAACAGATCGATGGTTATTGGGGTTGGGAGAAATTTAAAGCTATAAAAGTGATGGCATTATTTTGTATTTAAAATGTAGCTGTCTGCACACTGTGTGTGTATTTAAAAATTATAGAAATGCACAAAAATAATTTTATATGTTAATTTCAAGGCTATAATAAAATAAAGAATTTTAAAGCAATTATGGTTTTACTCAATCAGTAAGCAATTTAAATTATTCCTTCTGTTTATCTAAGAGAGTTTCATAATCTGACTTTCCATTTTATCATGTATCCAGGTGCATTTTCTACTGTTTCATGAGCTAGCCATTCGTACCTCTATCTATCATCCATCATTCTATGAACAAGCATTACAGTTGGCCTATAGCACACTCACAACATTGCTAGATTTGGGAATGCCTTCCCTTCCTGTCCTGTCCTATCCCTGCCTTCTGTGGCATGCAGCTTTTGTCGTATGTCTCCAACTAGATTTTGTGTTTACCAGATCTCCTGTGATGAAGATAGCTTTTATAACAGAGGAAGTGCACAGTGCAGACCTCACTGTTTAAAACCTGTTCAGCTTTGTGTTTAGGAACAACGAGTGGGCATGAACTCAGGGAAATAGAAACTGACTGCTGGGTTGGAAGTAGATTTAACTTTTTCTTGTTTCGAACTCTGCCATGGCCCCTCTCCCCAACAGTATTACCTATTATTCCTCCTTGACCTGACACCTGCCAGAGAGAATTACTTGGCTCTGCACTGGCCATGTCCTGTAACTGGACTTTGACATTTTGTCACTTGGAATATGCACATTTTGTTTTTATGGTTCTCTGATTTGGCTCTTCTCAGGGTAAGATGACTGACACCTTGTACATCCCTCCCTAACATGATGATTTTACTTTATTTTTCACATTTAAGTTCTGCAATAGTTCTTTTCATTTTTTTCACAGGCTTATTTCCACGTTCGAAGAATGATCTTGGGTGGAGATCCTGTCTTTGTCAGGTCATGTGTTAGCATCTAAGTCTTCTAGATCCCTCACCTGATGGCTGTCCTCCCTGACTCTCCACTGGGGACTGTAGCTGCTGCACACCAGCTGTAAGTTCGCTGCCACCAGAATGGCAGGGAACTGTTAGTTCTCAGAGCAGTTTGGAAGGCATGAGAAAAAGGTCCATAATTCTTTAGCTTCAATGCTGGCCCTCACTAAATGTTAATCAAGAACCTTCTCACCATTTTATGTACAAGATGGCCTGCATAGTATCTTACGTGGACATTTTTGGTTTTTAAAAGGGGGTTGATAACAGGTTCATAAAGGTTACTCTAGCAGAGAGGTGAAAGAATGGAGGAACAGGAGAGCAAAGGTTAAAATGTAGAGACAGACTGGAGGTCTCCTCTACCCAGGCAAGTAGCCAACATCAGTCCTCTGGGAAATAACGTATTTATCTGTATAGTCATCAGACATCTGCTTCATCACTGTTAGCAGCACGACCATCAAAACCAGTTCCACAATGCCAGATAAGGCCTAATCTGAGCACTTTCTAACTCACAATAAAGACACTTTTTAAAGCCCCCCCCCCAACACATATGCATGCACACATGCACACTCATGTAGCTTCCATGGCTGAAATTCACCTTTGTGAGACACATTGGCCATAAATGAGAGAATACATAAATCTTGTCAAGATCTGAAGGATGGTCAGAAAACCAAGTAACATCTTGAGGAATGACACCTCTCACTAGCTGCAGACCTGCCTCTAAGGGGTGGGCAATAGACACCCTCAACTATCAAGGGATGAACCTGTACATCCTTGTGGTTTGTGAGGCTGGGAAGAGAGGGTGGAGAGAGAGAGAGAGAGAGAGAGAGTAGTGGAGGGAATGGAGTCATTGAAGTGGAAGCTACATCTTTCCACTGATCTTTCAGGCATGTAGCTAGGTGTGGATTGGCATGGAAGAGTTTCCACTGTACTCTTAAAGGGTTGACACATGCCGTCAATCCAAGAGTCTGCTTTTCAGCTGTGGAGGATTCTAAAGCATACTGAAAATCTACCATGTCCCCATCTCTCAGAATTTACATTCTGTCTATGCTGAATCTTGATCTATCTTTTTTGTCCCCTCACAGATTTTAGCCTAGCCTATTCTGTGTTCTGAGGGAGTATCTTTGAGACCCTCCTAACTCATTAGTGGGCTTTTTCCTTTGGAAAGAAACTTGAGTCTAACATTTATCAAGTGTGTGATTTTTATCTCTCCTTCCTTCTCTCCCTCCCTCCTTCCTCCCTCCCTGTTCCACTTTTAACAAGGTCATGTGTAGCTAAATCTACGATCTTTGTTTCAGTTTCCCTGGTACTGGGATTATTGGCTTATACAGCCACACCCAGCTTTATCTCAACACTATGGAGAGTGCATTGTTTCTTTTAAACTGTGGCCCTGGTTACCAAGGAGCCTTTCTATCCTGGTTTCCCTTCTCTCTTCCTATCCAGTTTATCTTTCCTCTCCAGGCGACTCTCCCTACATCCGTAAGAAAGCATCCATATATGTTTGAATGGTTACAAAATGGACACCAGCAGACATTGGAGCCCTCTTTTCCTGCCCCATGCTGCAGTGCACGGGCTTTTTGGTGATGCTTACATGCACATTCCTCTCTGCCACCAAGCGACAACATTTAAATCTCTGCTCACACTTTACTGGCTGAAGGTCATAAATGTTTTATGAGGCGCTGAGCTTGCAGCATTACTATTTTATTAGGAGGCTGGATATCTTTTCTTCATAGTTATATTAGTCATGAAATTGTTCTTTCCCTTAAAAAATGTTAACTTTATGCTGTTATGAATAGCAACTGACAGCATACAGGTAATTATTCAAAACCAGTCTGATTCATTCAAAGATAAGTAAAGTCTTATAGTTTCATCTAATAAAATGAATACAAAGATGGTTCTTCTATCATGATTGTATATTAAAATTCGTTTTAATGAAAAATTGCGACGCAATAGTCCTGATTTTGTTTTCTTATTGCTAATGTTTCATATTTTGTATTGATCTACAAGTAATTTAAAGACTGGAAGGGAGATTTGAATTCATGAACAACTTGATCTAATACAGTCCTTCTTAATCAATTTTATTTAAACTGATAATGATCCAATCAGTCTTGAAGGTCCATGGTCACATCAGAATGAAGTGTGCAAAACAAGGAACCTTGAGGGCCCTTGACAAACCACTGAGCAGTTCTGAATATCAGGTTCACCATCTGTGTGCTCTGTCTCTGACAGGTTCTAGTTTTTATACTTTCTTACTATTTTTTTTTAATCCAAAATTAAGAACCAGATGAAATAAGTGAAAAGACAGAGAGGAGAATCTTCAAATTTTAAGAAGCTGGGAGCAGACACATCTGTGTCCTCCATGGTGAAAGAGTGAATGAGAGCTAACATCAGCTGTAAATAGCATTCCACCCCTTGCATCAACTGCCCAAGGAGAACACAGCCAACAGCTTCTTTCCCTGCTGTGTAGCATACCTCTTTTCATGGCCCTTCTTCCTGACTATGCTGTCCATTGCCCTATTTATTTTAAGAGACTCTTACCATCTTCAAACTCAAGTTCAGTTGTTGTTCCCAGCCTGCAGCTTCCATGCCCTGCTCCTTTCCTCTCATACAGGAAGTGCGGGAGTACTGCTTTCTTATTGCTGATATCATTTCTGTCGTAGCAGGGAGAGAGCTGGGGATGCCATATGTTAGGCAAACACTCCATCACAGTGCTACCGACCCCATTATTTATCTTGTCTTATTTCCTCATTCATTTATCTCCTCATTCTACCACCTTTCTTCTATAATGCACAAAGGCATTGAAAATAAAAAGATAAACAAATACAATTCATTATTTAGGTTCATATCCTTTTCCCTGCCCGAGAAGGCCCTGAAGTCAGGGCCTTGAGCTTCCAGGCAAACACTTTGCCACTAAATTAAATCCCCAATCCTGGGCTCACATACTTTTATTATGATATGATATTTGAGTTAGCAGTGGCTACATTTTTGTACCTTAATATTTGCCTTTGTCTAGCACTTTGCAGCTGACCAGAAGCTATTTCTTATGTTGCATTAAAAGGAGTTAAATCGTAAGACCCTTATCCTAAAGCTTATGCCCTGAGGACAGTCTATTGCCAGAGCTCCAGGTCTTTGGATGCAGCATTTCTGTGAAAAACCCTGGCACTCCTTAAGTTAATCAGCACATATTAAAATAGAACTCTACAAGTCATGATGATTCGTGCCTATAATCCCAGAACTAGAGAGGTAGAACCAAGAGGATTCCAAGTTCCAGGGCAGCCTGGGCTAAGTAATGAGTTTCAAGCCAACCTTTGCAACTACTGAAACTCTATTTCAAAAGCCAAAACTAATAATTTTAAAAAGGAAAGGAGGAAAGAAAGAAAAAAAGAATTTTATATTATTTAGATTAGGCTAGTTTAAAACTTTGGATTTTGTTAGCACAAATGAAAATTTCAGGATTTTATGATAGTTTAAATGATTCTACAATAGCTACTGCTCTTCATTTGAGAGGAGGAAAACACTGGAATTTCTTACATAAAGACAAAACAGATTGACTATTGAAAGAGCCATAGCCGTTCATTATACTATATGTTCTACATGTCACTATTTATATTAAATGCCCTTTGTCATTGTGACTACAAGGGAAACCTCTTAAAGAGGAAGGATTTATGTGGGCTCATAGTTCAGGAGTTTTGGTTCATGGTCAGATGGCACCATGGCTTCTGGGCACATGTACAGTGGGACTGAGCATCCTAGTAAAGACTAAAGAGTGGAGCCAAGAGAAGAAAGGGCCAGGGACTCACATGAACAAACTTACCGATGGGCTTAGGGTCTCACTATAGATCATGCATCATTAGCACTGTCTTCTGGAAACCTGGCCTCAAACGCATGTGCCTGGGGGCCATTTTATACCCAAACTATAACCCTCTTGATCAGGAGGATAGAGTCTTCACTGCAAGTCGATGTGGCAAGAAGTCTTGGTGTGGTGATGTGGAAGCCATGGAAGTAGAGGTAATTGTTTAGTAAGATACTTGATGGAAGCATCCTCTCAGTTGGGTGAAACTGACCCAAGACCCACAACCAGAGTGTCTCAGGCTGTGCCTTTTAACACCATCACAGGAAGATTAGCTCTCAAATGCATGGCACAGATGGTTTCTCCAAAGGACACAGATGAATTTTATCAAAAGAAAACATTGCCATTACATGTGTAGGTTTAGATTTTTCAGAACCTACTTTAATAAGGGTTCTTGGACACTTTGACCACTCTTCTAGTTTGAAGCGATGGGAGAAAAGATGTAGACCTGTTTGGAATGCAAATCAAAACAGCCCTGAGATTCCATCTCACACCAATCAGAATGGCTAAGATCAAAAATTCAGGTGACAGCAGAGGCTGGTGAGGATGTGGAGAAAGAGGAACACTCCTCCATTGTTGGTGGGATTGCAAGCTGGTACAACTACTCTGGAAATCAGTCTGGTGGTTCCTTAGAAAATTGGACATAGTACCACTGGAGGATCCAGCAATACCTCTCCTGGGCATACATCCAGAAGATGTTCCAACTGGTAAGAAGGACACATGCTCCACTATGTTCATAGCAGCCTTATTTATAATAGCCAGAAGCTGGAAAGAACCCAGATGCCCCTTAACAGAGGAACGGATACAGAAAATGTGGTACATTTACACAATGGAGTACTACTCAGCTATTAAAAAGAATGAATTTATGAAATTCCTAGGCAAATGGATTGACCTGGAGGGCATCATCCTGAGTGAAGTAACACAATCACAAAGGAACTCACATGATCTGTACTCACTGATAAGTGGATATTAGCCCAGAAACTTAGAATACCCAAGACAAGATAAAAAGCACATGAAACTCAAGAAGAATGAAGACCAAAGTGTGGACACTTTGCCCCTTCTTACAATTGGGAACAAAACACCCATGGAAGGACTAATAGAAACAAAATTTGGAGCTGAGACAAAAGGATGGACCATCTAGAGACTACCATATCCGGGGATCCATCCCATAATCAGCCACCAAACGCAGACACCATTGCATACACTAGCAAGATTTTGCTGAAAGGACCCTGATATAGCTGTCTCTTGTGAGACTATGCCGGGGCCTAGCAAACACAGAAGTGGATGCTCACAGTCAGCTATTGGATGGATCACAGGGCCCCCAATGGAGGAGCTAGAGAAAGTATCCAAGGAGCTAAAGGGATCTGCAACCCTATAGGTGGAACAACAATATGAACTAACCAGTACCCCCTAGAGCTCATGTCTCTAGCTGCATATGTATCAGAAGATGGCCTAGCCGGCCATCAGTGGAAAGAGAGGCCCATTGGTCGTGCAAACTTTATATGCCTCAGTACAGGGGAACACCAGGGCCAAGAAGTGGGAGTGGGTGGGTAGGAGAGTGGTGGGTAGGGTATGGGGGACTTTTGGGATAGCATTGGAAATGTAAATGAGGAAAATACCTAATTTAAAAATTTAAAAGAAGAAGAAAAAAAAAAAAGAAGTAGTTCTTTGGGGCCAATTCCAATCTCTGTTGTCAGGATACCAGCAGTCCAGATCAGTAATGGCAGGATACCAACAGTCCCATTCAAAACTGTCACTGAACACGAATCAGCAATGGTAGCACAATCCATCAGAAACTGCCAGGCCTCCACTGAATCCACATACTACAGTGACCAGGAGCATCCAGACTGCCAGGATGTCTCTGTGATGCTTGTCTCAAAGAAGTGAAGATCACTAGAGAGACTAATGAAGCTGGATATGCAAGAACCCCACCACTGTCCATTGAGTTCTACTTAGACTCTCTCCAAACATCATTTGTCCTCTCCTGGGTCTAGCCTCAGTAGAACATCACATGAGTCTGCATCACATGACACACCAGAAATTTCTACTTCAACCTGAGTAAAAAGCCCATAAATAGTTAAATTCTGGAACCATGTAGAGGATAGTATGCATCCTTTTTTCCCTATAAGAGGGTCCAAAACCTTCAGGAGGGACGCTAATGTTTATGAAATTACTCTGACAATGCCAAGGTACCTTGTTAAATTTGTTAGTGCCATTTCTTTCATGCATTGAGAGTCTGACATCTTTTTTTTTTCTATAGTTCATCAGAAAAACTTCCTACCAGAATAGCTCTAGCCATTCAGAGCCACATAAATTATAGTTATTAAAACAGAAACACTAGAAACGTGTCCAGCCATAAGAGGTGATTTGTGAAGGCCAGAAAGCACTTGTGCACTTCTCTTGGAGTGTTGGAAGGAAGGGTCATCTTTGAGGTCCTCACTAATGAAGCCATCCTCGGCCTTTTAAGTATGGATGTTCAGTTGTGGTAATGTCTCTAAAGCTATGTATTTTTAAAAAAGAAAAATGAAAAATCCTAATGGCACAACAGATGGGCAAGTGCCCAATGTGGACCTGCTCTCTCACTGTAGCCTCTGGCAACTGCAGTCACACTGACTCCTGTGGCAATTCCTAGCTCCATGGTGGTCAGTGAAGGTCTTAGGCAGGATGCCAAAGGATCTAGGGTTCACTGTCAACTCCCAAGCCACTTCTCTCATGTCTGGATGCGAGAGAACACAACACAGACAGCTTAGGAAGAGAGCCCACATCCAACAGTTGCAATCCCCCTCTACCTTTATGAAGATTTACTTGTTAGTACAGTGAGCTGAAAGCAACTACTCCAGCAGATTGCATGTAGCGGTGACTCTTGCAAAATATACCATGGAATGCAAGGGCTTGACAATGTTTACAGACTTCTTGTATGCTTCATAAAGTTATCCACTGACAGGAGGCAGAAATAATGTACCCTAAAGGAATTTTAAATACAGAGATAAAAACAGAACCTCCTCTTTCTTGCTTCTGAAATGTACACACACACACACACACACACACACGCACACATATATATACAGTGATGGCATTCTCTGTCTCTTGCTTTCTTTTTTTGTTTTTGTTTTTTGTTTTTTGTTGTTTTTTGTTTTTTGTTTTTTGTTGTTTTTTGTTTTTTGTTTTTTGTTTTTGTTTTTGTTTTTCCGAGACAGGGTTTCTCTGTGTAGCCCTGGCTGTCCTGGAACTCACTTTGTAGACCAGGCTGGCCTTGAACTCAGAAATCCGCCTGCCTCTGCTTCCCAAGTGCTGGGGTTAAAGGCATGTGCCACCACACCCGGCTAAGTCTCTTTTCTTGCTTTCTGTCTCTCTGTGTGTTTCTCTATGTGTCTCTCTCTGTCTTGCTCTTGCTCTGTCTGTTTATCTCTCCTTCTATCTCTGTGTCTCTGTCTCTGTCTTTTTCTCTCCCTTCTTCCCTCTTCCCCCTCTGTATATCCTGTAATGTAAAAGTCTTTATAGATTTTTTTCCAGTGAGGGAGTTTGGAACTAGTCACAGCACTGATGAAGAAGCCAGTCTCATGAAGCCAGCCACACTGCAGTGGCAATGAGCTGCTTCCATTGTGAGGGTGAGTGTGCACAAGAGAAGGAAGGAACTCCAGCTGAGGGTGCTTTAAGAAACAAATGGTGTCACCCTGTGTCACTCTTTCACTATTTCCTCTCACTGGCCAAGACAGGGAAAGGCAAAGAACTCTGGGAAATTAGGCAGAGAAGGGAAAGGCAGGGCTGGATCCTGGGAAAATCCTACATCAGAGTGCTACACACTCTAAAGAGGGCTGACACTTTTTCCAAGTTTCATCCTAATAGAATTAAAAATAATTGATACAGTATATGCTTCTACATCTTTTATCTTCCCTTCATGTTTAATTAGTGATCTGAGAGCAAATCGACTGCTTAAGATTAAATAATTAACCAGTATTGGTCATAAAAATCAGTCATAAAGAATAGCATCAGCAAAATACAGAGAGACAGACAGAGAGACACACACAAAGAGAGAGTGTGAGAGGAGACTCTTAGTTCTTTCTGTTCAGAGCATCTATCCAGATGCACAGACTCAGCTGAAGTCTCTCCTTGAGGCCACTCTACCTTGCTCTTTGTAGGAATTATGCTCTAGGCTGCACAACACCCACCCTTGCTTCTCCACAGGCCAGGCTGTCCGCTCTCCTCGCCTCTGGCTTTCATTTATACAGATCAGATCCTGAGACTTAGATGTCAGATGCTGACCAAACACCTACCTACTCATCTAAAATTAATTTACAAATTGTAATATTTTCCTGTTTTTGTTATGGCTGGGGTCTGATGTGAGCTCACAAAATTCTTTCTGATAGCTAAATGGTGATAGAGTCAATGTGTAAAGTCAGGATTGAGGTTGGGAGGTGCAAAAAGAAGACAGAATATAATTTTCTTCTGATTCAGATAGACAGCAACTCTTCTTTTTTTGGGGGGGGTGTGTGTGTTCAAGGTTTCTCTGTGTAGCCCTGGCTATCCTGGAACTCACTCTGTAGACCAGGCTGGCCTCGAACTCAGAGATCTGCCTTCCTCTGCCTCCTAAGTGCTGGGATTAAAGGCGTGCACCACCACCGCCTGGCAGACAGCAACTCTTAAACATAGTTCTGAAATATGCTATCCCTGCACAATCATCTAGAGCACTGTCATATTAAACAAGTACTAATTTCACTTCTTTATTCGTGTACATATGTATGCATGATGGTGTGTATTGTGTAAATGAGGTTGTGCCTTATCATGTGCCACAACACATGTAGAGGAAAACCTTCAAGGTTCCGTTTGCTCCTTCACTGTGGTCCTGGGGATTGAACTCACATAGTCAGGCTCACATAGCAGATTGTTAGCATCTGAGCCATCTTGTATCTATGAAGGCGATCTTGTAATTCCCGTCCTTAAGTCTATTTATATAGTGCACAACATTTATTTACATATGTTGAATCAAATTTACATGAATTCAGTTTGCAATATATGTCAAGAATTTTGTATCTAGGCGCATCAGAAAAAATTGGTCTGTAGTTTTCTCTTTGTTATGTCTTTGTCTGGCTTGGGTAAAAGAGTAACATTGGTTTCATAAAATGAATGTGGCAGTAGCCTCCGTTTTTATTTTGTGAAAGGTCCACCCACTTGGGGACCTTTGTGTGTCATTAGGATATTGTACTGGACTCCATGCACTTTGGCAATGGTGAGAGATGGAGAGTCATTTTGTTTGTCTGTCTGTCTGTCTTTGGCCACATGCCTTCCATTCATTCTCACATTTACCCTGCTCCAATATGCTCTCTGCACTTGATTTTCAGTTTACTGTCAGTCACAGCTCACACTGGTCCTCAAGTTGTTGCTGTCCAAGCTGGACTGTGACATCAAGCAGACCAGGAGATCAAAACGATCTCCTTCCGTGTTAGCCACGTTCTGTGCACATCTTATCTATCTCTCAGGGTACTTCTCCGGAGAATGATTTTCTTACAGTCTGGTGGTAGTGGGGTGAACTATATCCCAGCTGGACACTGGGATTAGGCTGTTCTCCACCAAATGTCAGACATCCTGGCCCATGTTTTAAAATTACCTTCCTTCCCTTTTTAACAAACACCAACAGTAAGAACCAAACAAAATATACAATTTTAACATCTTTCACTCTAGTTAGTGAAAATAACCAGTGACAATTAGTATGTACCATGTGCTGTTATAAACACATTAGGAACACATCCAGTCAAGAGAAAAAAATCTTGGTAGTAAGTTATATCAATGTCTGTTTTACAGATGAGAAGAGTTGCATAGAGATGTTGAATAACTTGTCCAGTGTTACCCAGCTGCTAAAGGCCTGTAAAACTCAATAAAGGCCTCTAATCAATGGTCTTAGGGACCACAGTCGACTCCCCTTATGTGAGGAGAGTTAATAGTTATTTGCTTTTCTTGAGAATTTTTCATTTTAAAAAGATTTCCATGAACCAAAGGAATCTCAGTCAACCCTTGTTTATGACTCGTGCTGGGTCTGGGCATCTGATGCGTTTGAGAATAGATGGGCTCAAATCCCTGCCCTATCATCTCTTAGGTCTTTAAGCAAGCCATTGAACTTTAGTTCTTCTCCACATTAGTTTCTTCTCCACATAAAATAAGATTCAAAATAATTTTTACCTTATGCAACTTAAATAAAATCATGCTTATATTAGCACTTAGCCAGATCATGGGGAGGCTTCTATCATCATGGAGTTCCTTTCTGTAGACACTAAGTCGAAACAACAAACTGTAACTGTTATAGTGCAAATGGAAAGTCAGGAGATTAACTCCTGTGCTATGCATATGTGTGCCAGGGTTCAGAGGAGGGTGTAGGGGAATGATGGCTTCTGTCTCATATGAAATGAAAATTTCATATTCCAGAGCAGTACCACTGTTTGGAATTGGTGTGTTGGCCTTTCCCATATTGTTGCATCAAAGATGTATTTTCTCTGAAATCATCACAGATCCAGGCACTTTCCCAGAAACCCACAGTTGCATGTCTAGAGATAAGCAAAAACATTGAGATCTTAAAGACAGCTTTATTTACACAGTGAGAACTTGGCACAAAATAAGCATATAAAACTTATAGGATTAAGATTACCACTGATACAAGAAATACTAACCTCAGCTTTCCCAAGCTTTTCTTAGAGGACCTTTCTTGCTGCAAAATTGAATATATTATCTCTAACAAATTATTATTATCTTACCCGTTATGAAGTCTTTCCTGTGTGTGTGTGTCAGGGGGTGGGGGGTGGGGGGACATGAAAAAAATAGATTTCAGTCACTCCACAGAAATGGAGTACTTAAAGGAGGACTCTTTGTAAGAAAAGGGAGCTAGCAAGGGGAAGACAGGAGAGTAGTAGTGGGAGAGAGGTAGATAAGAACAAAGTATAATGTCACACAAGTTTGAAAACATTACAGAAAGACCCATCCCTTTTCAATTTTTTCTTCAAAAATGACTAAAAAAAGAAAAACACTATTCTCCAAGTTAAACATTTTTGCTAGTCTGTTGATCAATTTCTTTACTTGAACTTGAATTTGAACTGTAATTTCTTTACAGGCAGGCTCTGCCAGGCTTTGACAATTCCCATGAATACTAATGCATGCATCTTTAGCTGGGAGGACTACCTCTCTGATGTGCTTTCCAGACCATCAGGTGAGCTCCCCCAATACTACAAACTAATCCCTGGATTCAGAGTGAAAGAACAGCCACTTCTATTATTTTCATGATCATATACAGCATCAAGTTTAGAGCTCTCAAGTTTACAGTTCATTAGACGTTGGTATGTTCACTTTATTATGCAACAGATATTATAATGCTTTCATTTTGTATAGCTGAAATTCATCCATCAAACACCAATTCTCCTGTTTCCCTCTTCTGGCCCTTGAAACTGACCACTCCACTTTCTGTTTCTATGGGCTTAACTACTTTAGATAATGCCTGTAAGTAGCATCGAGTAGTAATTATCTTTAAGCTGGCTTATTGCATTGAGTAGACTGTCCTTAAGGCTCTCCGTGTTGTAGCATGCGACCGATTTTCTTTTTAAGGATGTGATAGCAATGCACTGTAGGCCACAGTTTTCATCCATCATCTGTTGATAGATGTCAGGGTTACTTTCACATCTTGGCTGTTGTCAATGGTGCTGTAGTGAGCATAACTGTGAGGATATATCTTCTGAGGACCCCACTGAGTCTTTGCGGATGTAGACCTAGGCCTGATTTAGCTGGATTATGTAGTAATTCAACCACACCTAGCTTTTTTTTTCAATGTTTTGCCACTGGCAGTACAGGACTTTCATTAAAAAAAAAAACCCTAAAAATTAAATCTGAAAACTTTCATGTGGCTCAGACTGCCCTACATTTATCAGGAAACCCAACCCAGGCATATAAGGAAATTTTAGGAAGAACAACAATTATAAAAGTCGTGGGTAAATTTTTGGTCCACTGGAGCCCCTAGCTTGCTGTACATGAGCAGGCTCTTGAGAGCTGCACACTTTCTGATGTTCTCTCACTTCAAACTTTTGGGGTTGCTCTAGTCTTGGTATTTGTAGCTAGAAACTGCAAGACTGTTCCTAGTGAGACTTAAAATATACCCGTTCCTTTTTATTCATCTGAAAGTTAGAGACTTTGCACACAGATCTCTGTAGCCTCACCCTTAGAAGTGGCAGCTTAGCTACAGACATCACCCGGTGACTCAGTACCTGTGCAGACACAGCTTCTTGCACACGAAACAGCAGCATTATGGGAAGTTGATTTTGCTCAATGGTGTATTCACAGCACTCAGTCTGAGAACTGCTAGGCGCCACAGTGACAGAAATGAAGGTAGATGGATGGGAGTTATAGGAAGACAATGGGTCCCCTGTTTTAATGTTAATTAGTTGGCCCTTGCCATATATCCCATCTGTTCACATACTGTGACCCCAACATACATGCTGGAAGAAGAAATCAAAGGACGAAACATAAGTTAAACGGTTCTCATCAAACCTGAAGTTGAAAAAAATTGTCCCAATGGCTGATATTTATCAAATGGCAGCTTCGCCCTGCCCTTTGAAATTAAGTGCAGATATGAAATTACAGTTAAGAGAGGATGTTTCTGCTCTTAACGCTTTTCTTCCCCTTTCTAGCTGTTAGTTATAGTTTACGGAGCCTTACATGATACCAGTTTGCTATGGACTAGCAGCTGTGCTGACCATTTCTTCTGTTCAGCACCACTGTGAGTTGAGAGGTAGAGAAAGGTCTGTCTTAAAACATTTATTTTTTAAATAGCATACAGAGTATTAGGTTTCATTATGGAACTAAAGCAATTTTTAAGTATGTGAGTAAAACTGTAGCTGTCTTCAGACACACCAGAAGAGGGCATCAGAGCTCATTACTGATGGTTGTGAGCCACCGTGTGGTTTCTGAGAATCGAACTCAGGACCTCTGGAAGAGAAGTCCATGCTCTTAGCCACTGACCATGTCTCCAGTCCCCCACTAAAACAATTAAAAAAATTCTTTTCTTTACTTTTTCTTCTGACCCCCTGAGTGCCTGACCCCCCTGACCCTCTGTGGCCCTCCCCAGCTCCTTTTCTTGTATGCTGCATGTGTCTTATTATCATCCCCTCACTTCTTCAGTGCTTCCCTGACCATGCTCTTCTTTCTAGTTTCGTAGCCTACACTCAGACTCTCGAGCACCGATATGTACACATGTAAACATTAAAAAGCTAAGAGGCACATATGAGAGAGAACATGGGATATTGACCCTTCTCCATTTGTGTTACCTTGCTTAATGCTTTTTCATATCCACCCATTTTCTCACAAATTTTATACGTTCACTTGTCTTTGCAGGTGAATGCAACCCCACCTTGCCTAAGGAGCACACTTTGATTATCTGTTCATCTGACGATGGGCACATAAGCTGCTTCCATGTGCAGGAATCTCTGTGGCAGGGACCTGGTAATTTGAGCTCTTCAAATGCTAATGGAGATCTCAAAATGAAAGAAGTTCTACTGGGGTTGGAAGTGTCTCAGGGAAGAGAGAAGAAAGAAGTTTCTAAGTGTAGGTTCAAATATTCATTGCAGAGGGTCTAGTAGGGAGTGAGAGTTGGAACACAGAATATATATTTCCAGAGAACAAATCAGATAATACAGAGGTAGTGAAATGTCTGACTTCTCTTCACGTTGAAGTCAGATCTGAACATCTATTCAACTCCAGTGAGAAGGCTGAGTGTGTTAAGTTTAGGTTGTTGCTTTCCATGTTCTTAGAGCTTATACCCACTGTGCCGCTGGAAGACACTAATGTGAAGGAAGAGGAAGTAGGAAGGGGAAGAGGGAAGGAAAGAGAAGAGAAGAAAGGAGGGAGGGAGGGAGAGAAGGAGGGAAGGAGAAAGGAGGAGGGAGGGAGGAAAGATGGATAAGGAATATTCAGGGCTGGGGAATGGAGAAATAGCTTCTCCGTGGCTGCAGTTCCCTTTCAGTTAAAAAGTTTTCCATTGCAAATTGAGGCCATTATTTTCAAATTATCTATACGAGGTTTACAGGTCAAATACACAGATTCTGGTGTACAGCCGCTGAGCACAGGCTTTCGTGCCATCACTGTGGGCTCTGAGGCAAAGAACTTACCATGCTGTGTCCCACTTTCCTTTCCTCTAAAACAGGCAGGACAATATTCCTGTTCTCATGGAGGTCACCAGGAGGATTAAATGTGTTTCTCTCAGTGATGGGCCTGGAACTGCAGCTGACGCATGCGTATGGTAACCATGGAGCTGCCTACACCAGTGGTCAACAGAACACCTCAGGTGAGCAACCTGGAAAGCTGATCTGAAACACAGGTAAGACTTTGCTTGGTGCTTTAAGAGCATATTGTGATGAGCATTGTCTCATTAAATCTTAACAAAGGCTGGGCTTCATTCCACCACACGAGCACGAGCCCATTCTTGCCTGAATTTTATAAATGAGACAAAACAAAACAAATAAAACAGGTGTGTTACCAAGGAGAACACACACACACACACCTGTTCCCTATAATGGCAAGTGAAAGTACCTTAGGAGTATCAGCTTCATTCTTTATGTTACAGTAACAATGACTGTCCTGCCCTAGGCATAGAAATGGGAGAGGAAGCATTAAATAGAAAGGAATGATCGGGGTGGGTTACACTACACAAATAAATAAAACAAAAGTCATCTGCTATTTTCCAAAAATAGCTTTTAAGAAAAAGGCCTGGATCTTGATCCATGGAGTTTTGTGAGTATAACATATCACCTATATCTGTTTCTTTTTGTTATTGCTGCTAATGCAGTAGGAGTTAAGCTTTGGGTTGATTTTTAAGATCAATTGGACTGGCACCACATCAGGGGGAAAAATCCAGAAAGGGTAGAACAAATATGGTAGAACAAATATGGCATTTTCTGTGTTGTATACACCCCTGATGGCTTCCTAGGCAATCCTTCAGCCACAGTGCAGGGGCATTGCCCACACACAGGCAAGGTTTCATTTTCTGTGTTTCTTCAGCTGAATCCTAAACCAGTTAATTCCACTTCTGTACCATGTGAAAAATACCAGGAAACATATTTTTAGGGGGACAAATCTTATCATTCGCAATAGCCTAATAATTCTGAAATGAATACCCATGAGGGACAGTGTTAGAAGGCAGGCTCGGATGCACACACGCAGGCAGAGATAGACTTTCATGCTGTTACACAGCAGAAGGAAACGGAAGGCTGGTTGCTTTGTAACAGCAGTCAACTGTTGTCTCCTAACAAAGGCTCAAAAACAATGTTAAAATGACTGTTGGAGCAGTCCTGTGACATTGCTATTCAGATCTACAGCCTAGGGTACAATGCAGTGCTTCTCACCCTGTGTATCACAACCCCCCAAAGACCACCGGAAAACACAGATATTTACATTACAATTCATAACAGCAGCAAAATTATGGTTATGAAATAGCAATGAAAATAATGTTATGGCTTGGGGAACCATAATACGTGAGGAGCAGTATTAAAGGGTTGTGGCATTAGGAAGGCTGAGAATCCCTGAGTTTTGACATTAGGGTTTCCACCTTCAATATCCCTCGACATCGTTGTACAGCTGCATAGCACATATGAAACAAACACATCTACATATAATGGAAACGTGTTTTCTGTAGGTGCCCTGCTTTTTCTTGGTTCACTGCACGTGGCAGCTCAAGTCTTTATGGAATTGGTCCCACATCAAATCCACACAGTGAATGTGCAGTGTATTCAAAGCTGTCTAGGCGATGTCTCTTTCTCTTAAGCTTGCTTTTGCCCCTCCCAGCCTCTTCTTCCTGCAGACTGCTTGCTCCATCCTCAAGGTCCTGGCATCCAGACGCTAGAAATGATTGTTTTCTGCAATGCTAAACACAACCCACACGCCTACCTAGGCTTCCTCTACCTAAAATTCCCACTCATTTGTTGTATTTCTGTTCTACTGATTGCTACCATCAAAATCCCTTGAGTTTCATCTCAAACCTGCCTCAGTGCTTTCTTCTAATGCATGCACCATTGAACTACATACTATTGAACATTTGAGACAGCTTACCACACTGACTCTTTCGCTCCTGTTTTCTCCTCAGACTCCGAAGAGTCAGCCATCAAATATGCCACAGTAAAGCTGGGGCCTAAGCCAAGTTGTATTCTGGCGCTACCTAGAAACTACTCTAATTATATTTTCTATAACTTATAAATACATCAAAGGCACGTTTTTTTCTTCCAGTCCTTAAGGCTATAGGGTAGACATGTTTTACCCGTGTGTGTAGGCATTTTAAGCAAGCATCGAACACACCACCTGCATTTTCACCCTTAGCTTTTATTCTCTATGCTTCTTGTCACCAGCGCATTCCCATGTAGGGTCTGGAGTGTCTGGGTCCCAGGCAGGTCCTGGCATGGCCTTCGGACCCAAAGCCTCTATTAAATAAATAGGTAAACAGAGGCTGTAAAGAACAGGTCCAGTTGAAAGTGGTCTGAATTCTTTACTCTTCTCCCTCCTGGAGGCAATTTTGCAGCACTTAATTCAGAGTCCACACCCAGCAAGTGCTTAAACACGTTTTCTTACAGCCATTTCACCTCATTTTATTCCAATAGGGAGGTTTAAAAAGCCATCTCCTTCCCTTCATCCCTCCACCTCTACCCTTTCCGTTCCTGTCTTTAATGAGTTCTTAGTGTTTTAGTTAATATTGCAAAACATGATAGTGACACAGCGTCTGAACAGACAGAGCAGAGTGGCTTAGGGGGTGCGATTCATAGTTTCTGTTTTGTTAGCTCATACTGCCCTCTTCTGGTCACTGAGCAGATTTAAAACTTGGCTGGGTAGAAAAAACAAAAAGCAACCAACACCCCTCCTCTAAACTAAAAAAAACCAACCTAACTAACTAACTAACCGACTGACTGATTAATTAATTAAAACCACGAACAAAACTGTGTGAAGAATAAGTGACAGTGTACAGGGAAATAAAATCTTTCCATATGAATAACCATGACCTGAAAATATGCACCACTGCCTATGTGTGACTAAGTAACATTTTTTTGTTACTCTTAAAATCCAAAATACTGCTGTCTTCCCATTTTTGTCTCTTTGTCATTTTTTAACGCGGTTAAACTCATGTAATCTGTTGAGAGGAACGTCACTGGAATAGCTTAGGAGTTCTCTTCCTTGTTCCAGCTCCCCTGAAAGCTTGTGGGGATAAGGCAGTTTGCTCTGTAACCAGTGGTGTGGTGTCTTGCCTGGGCTCATTAGTTAGGTGAACAGGGTCCAGGAGCCTTCTCAGCTCTCAGCTGTACTTTATCTGCTTGTGGCTGGAGCGATACCTGCTCTGCCTTCCTTATCAAGGATAGCAGAAATAGAATGAAGACACAGACTATGAGTTTTATCTACAAATAAACGCACTGTTGTTATTTTTAATTAGTGTGTATGCGTGCATGTGTGCGTGTCTGAGTGTGTGTGTGTGTAGATCAGAGAATACCTTGCAAGCATCAGTTCCCCCCTGCCCCCCATGTGGGTTCTGCAAATCTAACTTAGGTCATCAGGCTTAGTGGCAGACATCTTTACCCACTGAGCAATTAGTTTGCCCAAGAAGACATTTGCAATACGGATTTTAGATGTTATAGTTCCCAGTGAAGTTCAGCTTCATTAAAAACCAAACCAAACCAAACCAAACCAAAAAAAAAAAAAAAATCCTTGCAATTTTAAGATTACGAACGTATGTTGATAGCTATAGACCTAAAACAACAAAATTTCAGCCTTTCCTTTCCTGGAACTCTTTAGAAGAACAAAGACAAATGACTTTCCTGAACGATTTCCAATGAAATCTTAGGGAAAGACAGGGTGTTTCCTTAATACTCAGAGAACACTGAAAGCCCAAGAATACTGTTGTTGTAAACACAGACTTAGTGTTGTATTTAATGATAGCTTGTAGTCATCTGATAGATTTTGTATCTTTAAAAGAAAAATAAAACCTCACTGTTGACTGTACACTATGGCTGTGCAAAATGGAGTAACACACCTTAGCACTGCATGCCCACAGAAGAATCCTGTGCATCATTCGATCTAGCAAGGACAGAAACTGAGGCTTAGGAAAGTTGAAAAGCGTGCCCACGGTTATATGATTATTAAATGGTGGGGTCTAAGCTGGCTTGGCCCAACGTCTTGTGCCAGCAAAGGTACTTGTCACCAAGCCTGAGGACCCGAATTCAGACCCTGGGACCCACATGGTGGAAAGAGAGAACTTAATTCCAGCAAGTCTTCCTCTGGCCTCTACACATGCTTCATGGCAAGTGAACACACACACACACACACACACACACACACACAAATAAATAATAAAAATGTCAAAAGGAAAGGGGAAACCTTGGAGTCAAACAACTGCTTGATTTTGATTGATCTCTATTTGTCTATGGTAAATCCGTTGAGCCTACACTTTACATTGTGTCTGTTAGCTTATGGGAAATGAAATGCTCTTATAAATAAACCAGGAAAAAGTATATTCTGTTTATAAATTTGAAAGCGATATGGCGTTTTCACTTCTGTCTTTTAAGTGATGTAAACTTATCTAAGAATGTTTTTCAAAATGAGGAATAAAGAATTGAAGAGCAATGAGCTTACACAATCATGTGATGTTTGAAGAAGCTCAGGTCTTGGGCTGCTTTCTCTAAAGGATGCATAAGCTATCCTTGATCTAAAGCTGACGTGATATATAAGCATAACGTTGAACTAGTAAAGAACATATGTTTAAGAAACTTCACATGTGCTATGTCTTCATGTGACATAAACAGTGACTTCAGATACTTTGGTTAGGGCCATTGCCTAGTCACAGCAGGACCTTGATACGTCTAAAACAGTGTTGACCAGACTAAGGAGCTGGGGCCCTGGCCAGTTCAAAAAGCCATCCATAGTCTCCCATTCTTCATCCACCACCTTCTCAGAAGGGCGTTCTGGACACCAGTCTGAGGCTGGTTGACATTACCTCTGAGGTTCTGGATCCTGACAGGGTACCAGACTCCGCATTTTCTTCTTGTAAGTAAACCATCCTCAAAGTCTTCTACTTCACATATTCAATATTCTTCTCACCCTCAACGTTCAAAAGAGCCAATAACCCCATATACTGTAAATCTGAGTTGCAATCGGATCTTTAGAAGGTAAACACATCATTCTAGAAAGCACTATTCATCGCTTAGCAGCCTTGTAGCAGCCTCCCAGGAGGTCTCTTTTTCCCACCCCATCCCAATACACTGGGCTTTGATAGGAATACAGAGATGAAAGGAAGTAGAAAGAAGAGGAGGTGAGGGGAGGGAGAGAATGGCAGACTGAACTGAAACCATTCACGAAGACAGTCTAGTCAAAGGCAAGCTCAAGAGAAGTACATCTCTGTGGGAATCATCAGTGTTCAGAGCTGAGTAAGACTTGGTGGAAATGCTAAATACAACATGTACTTATGCTACTGAACATGGAGAAATCAAGATGGTGTTTAACTAGAAGCTGCACCACTACAGACCAGGGTTCGTGGTGCTGGAAGGTACCCGAGGAGAAAAGCGATTTTCAGTCTCACCTATCTTTAGACCCTGTGAGCTACAGTAAAAATCTGTCTGCATTAGTGAACAAACATTCGATTAGATTTAAAGCCCACTACATGAGACAGAACCCATACTTGACACTGTCAATGAGACCATGAACTTGAGACTTTGTAGGTCATGGACCCTAGAGAAAACCTACTACTGTTACTCCATTAATACAGCATTAATCATGTACATTAATAGAGCTATAAAATGACTCCTAGGAACATATTGCTATACTCATAGAACAGTGAATTGCTCAACCATTATCAGAGAAATTTCTTCTTGCTGTAGATATTAATTAACACAGAAACCCACAACTGTACAACATACAGAAGGTCAGAGACTTTGTGGGACTCACCCCTGTATGAGACGTCTTTATTAAACACTGATCGATGTGGAAGAGGAGGTGGGAAGGTTGTAAGGACAGAGGTGGTGGAAGACTCCATGGATTCTGTGGACACAACAAAGCTGATGTCCATGTGAACTCACAGAGGCTATGGCAACTCACACGAGACCTATACAACCTCAAGGCAGGCAAAATTCTACCAAGAAGATGCTAAGTGAGAACAAAGTCCCAGTCCCAACTAAGAAGCTGTTTGAAATTGATAGCTGCTGGGAATGGAAAATCTGTTTTGTTTGTTATTGTTGTTTTTCCAATGGAGTGACACTGGGTATCTCAACTACACTTCATGGCAGGGCTGAGGCTAAGGAGTAGTTAAACAACAGACAATGGATTCCATGTGTTTTTAAGGGGTTGTTTTTGTTGTTGTTTTGTGCTTTTTGAGTTTTTTGTTGTTGTTCGGCTTAGTTTGATTTTGAGCCTTGTTTTATTTTTTTTAAGAGAAAGAACATAAACTTGGTTGTGTAGGAAGTGGAAGGGTCTTGGAAGAGCTGGAGGAGAGAGAAGAATATGATCAAAATATATTATATGGGAAAAATAGAGTTGGTGGGAACACCTCCTCTATTCCACCATGTGATTCTGGAGACTGAACTTGGGTCGTCAGATTTGGCTGGAAGTGTCTTTATTCCATGAGCCATCTTGCCAGCCACATACTTTTCTTTAATGTGCGTGGCAAGCATCCACATACAGGTCCTGATACTTGCATAGCGAGCATTTTACTCATTAAGCCAACACTCCCTCTCTCAACCCTCAAGCTCTTCCTCAGCAAGATCCTCCAAAGATGTAAGGATGGAACTGCATAGGTTGATGTTGAACCTTATTCATTAGCTGAGTAACATGAAGTGTATGCTTAACCTGCAGCCCAGTTTCAGCCCACTAAGACATGATAATGGCACTGCTTTTATTTCAGAGGACTGTCATGGTGCTCATGTGACTTAATATAAGCAGGGCCTGGAGCATTGCCTGTACACAGTTGGTGTGAAACAACTATGATACTGCTGCTAGAGCAAGAGTAACAGACAGATGTGAGACTCAAGAGAGGTAGTCACAAAATCAGAAGTGACTTGAAGGTCAAAGTATATGCTACCTCAATAGACGAAAAAAAAAAAAAAGACCTTTCTTGCTCCTTGGCAGGTAGAATTAATATCATAGAAATAGGTTCAGTAAATCAATCTACAGGTTCAATGCAATGTTTATCAAAATGCCAATGTCATTCATCAGAGAACTAGGAAAAATGGCAGTCCAAAAACTTCTATGGAACACAAAGGAGTAGAAGAATCCAAAACAATTCTACAAAGACTGGATATCACAATATCTAACCTCAATGATATGATAGAGCCACAGTAACAAAGTCTACCTTGGACTTCCATAAAAACAGATAGGTAGACCAATGGAACAGAATGGAGAACCTGAAATAAACCAATGAAGCTATGGCGCTCTATGTTTGATGAAGGTGGTAAGAATCTGCAGTGGAACAGAAAGTAGCTTATTCAACAAGTGTTGCTGGCAAAACCAGTTGTCACCTGCAGAAGAACGAATTATCATTAACCCAGCACAAAACCAACCAGAAGTAGATCAAAGAACTTACCTTAAAAACCTAAAATTCTGGCATTGCTAAAGAAAAACATAGAGAATGTTCTTCAAGACATTGGGTTAGACTACATTAACACAGGAACTAGACTCAAGAATCCTCAGACAGGACTATTTGAAAATAAAAGATTTCTGGATAGCCAAAGAAGCTATCAGCTGAGCAGACAGACAGTCCATAAAATGGGAGAGGAACTTTGCTAGCTATATCTTAGACCAGGTCTGGGATAATATCCAAAATTACAAAAAAAAAAAATTCAAGAACAAAATCAAACCTGCCAGTCAATAAATGAGTTAATGAAATGAATTACCCAGAATGAGAGTATTATTTTGTAAATCTCTAGCTAACAGACTTTCCAGTTTTAGACTCTCTCGTCTTGGAAATGAGAAATTAAACACAAGTTAAAGCAATAAACACAAGTGGCCAATAAGTATTTTTAAACTGCTTAACACTTGGAGATACAAACTAACACCAGAATGGCTATAGAGAAATTTGACAACAAATGTTGGAGAGGGGATGGGGAAGGAGGAACTTTTATTTACTGCCGGCAGGAAAGCTACTTAGTACAGTCATTGTGGAGATCAATGTGGAGGTTCCTCAAAAAGTTAAAAATCTGATACAGGACCCAGCGACAACACACCTAGGACCCAGAGGACCTCATATCTACTATAGAGGCACCTGCACATCAGGAGTTGCCGTTTTACTATGTATGAGAAATAGCTATGAAATTGAACTGGTTTAGATGATGGTGAATGGGTGGATGGATAGTAAAATGTGCTGGATATACATAATGGAATATTACTCAGATGTGAAAAGTGAAAATTACAGGAAATGGGTGAATCTGAAAAGTATGATATTCAAGGCCCAAACTTGGAAAGACACAAATGATATGCTCTTTCTAAGTCTAAAAAGTCTAAAAAGGAGACCAGCGTAAAGTGATGTTAGGTATGAGGGAAGATTGAAATGCATCGAAGGACACAGGGGTCCTAGGGGTGAACAGTCCAGAGGGGGACACCATGAGGAAGAACAGAGGAAGTGTGGGGATGGGGAGAGGTGAAGAGGTGGAAGACAGCAAACACCTAACTTATTTCACGCAGGATTAAAAAAATTTTTTTTCTAGAACATTTATCGCTCTTCTTAGCTAGTCCCCTCTCAGTATAGACATGGAAATATGTATTTTAATGTTTTTCTCTACTGACAATATTGAACTGGCTATCAATTGAAAGGTGTTAACTTTTATTTTATTTTATTTCATTTCATTTTTTATTTTTATTTTTTGGTTCTGTTTTTTAAGAGCGTCTGCTTTTGTAATCTTAAGAAGAGCATCTTCCTTCTTTGCTCAATGTGGGAGAATTCATCACAAAAATGCTATGGAGCCTCCCTGCCAAAGAGTTCGTAGGAATCCCTAAGTGTTTTCTGAGAACAGGAGGCTGTTCTGCTTAGATGTGGCCAGGAAAGCGGTCACTTTGGTGACCAGTTCCAGAGTCACTGGGGAGAGAGATATCAGGTCTCAGAGGACACAATGGGGACTTCTGCAGCTGGCGTGTTGTCCCACAGCAAAATGTGGTGTGCATTCTTCCTCTTACCTTATGGGGCCCTCTGCACATCCTGTTAGAAATGAACAGGAGGTTTCCTACAGTGCTGCTTTCTGTAGGACAGGGCTTCAGGAAGGACACTGAAACGGATTACTGGGAGTAAGGAGTTTAATGGAAGTCATTAATGCCACAGACACAGAGATGCCAGGTGCTCTGAGAGGAGTTCAGGTCCAGCACTAGAGCTGTCAGTGACTCTGAAGACAGAAATCCAAGCACATTCGGCAGAACTGAGATTCACAACAACAACCTGTAGCCAGACCCTCTGATCCCTAGGCAGGAGGCAAGGAAAGGAGTGGGGAGCACCGTATGGTACCTATATCCCTTTGTTGTTAACTCCTTTCTCAGGACAGACATTCCAGAACCAGGAAGCTAGAGATTTACAAATACCCCCTCTCAGTTTGGTACCTGCTATAGTCAGCTTGGCCTAAGCAGAGGCTGGATCCTAACATTACATTTTAAAAGACATTTTTGGTCTCATCAGAGAATCTCTCTCTTTTTCTCTCTCTCTTTCCCTCTCTCCTCTCCCCTCTCCCTCCCTGTCACAATTATCTGCGACAGCTAACCTGAATAACCCCCACAGCATAACCCTGAGTTTCCGGCTTTCTTCATTGTTTTAGAATCCTTGCAGCTGACTGTTAAGTTTTAGACCTCGATAACTTTGTTATCGATACTATTTCTAGCGGTGGCAACACTTGGTCAAGTTGTTTTGCTGGAATTTGGAGTTAGTTTTTTCTGGTTCAAGTTAGTCCACTCTTCAGTGCCCTCACTTGGGAGACTTGTGGGCTGAAAACTACCCTCAGATCATGTGAATTCTGCCTTTATCTATGTCCTGTGAGAGACATTAAACTTGCACATCTGTGCAGACTGCCCCCCCCTCCGCCAGTTACTTCTCATTTCCCTGCCCCCTGAATCATCTTTCTGCACACCTTTCAGACCACCCTGTCAAGTTGTCCTATAACCATCCCTAAATCCTGTACTTGGTTATCTGGATTTGAGGTTTAAAAGTCAGCACCTCTCAAATACTGTCTCCTGGGAAAAACGTGCTGTTCCCACAGTTGGTTTCCCATGAGGCGAGGAGAGAGGGTATCATCTATCAACACTTGCAAGATTTGATATCTGCTCAACTAGGCAATTGATGCGAATGCGGTCTGAGCCACAGGCCATGTCTCAGGAAGATAAGATTGTCTTGATTCTATAGACACCAAGGGCAAAGTTCAAGAGAGGGAGCCCTGTGTAACTCAGATCCTGAAAAGGGCCACCACTGACTCTTCTTCTTGTGCTGGTTTGGTGAGAATCGTGTTATGGGATCAAATGTTTAAATGTTTTGTCTGTAGTTGATGAAACAGTTTTAGAAGGATTAGGAGGCATGCACAGCCTTGTTGGAAGTGTGTTACTGGGAAAGTTTTGAGGCTTCAAATGCCAGCACCAGGCCCACTCTTGCTGATTCTGCCTCCAGTTGTGGATAAGATGAAACCTCCCTGATACTGCTTCAGCATCATGCCTACCTACTTACCATCATGCGTCGTACTGTGATGATCATAAACTACTAGGAGTCTGCTAATGAGACAGCATTAAGCCGACCCTAAAGACTTCTTATTATAATTATCTGTATACCTTAGTGCATCTCTCAACCCTCAACAGAGAAGCTTTGTTTTGTAGTAGATGGCGATTAACATAGAGACCCACAGGCAGAGAGGTGGCTCAGTGCTTGAGTGCTGTTCTTCAAGAGGTCCTGAGTTCAGTTCCCAGCAACCACACATGGTGGTTCACAATGATCTGTAATGAGAGCTGCTGCCTTCTTCTGGTGTTTGAAGACAGTGACAGTGTACTCATATACATGAAATAGATAAATCTTTACAAATAAACATAGAGACCCACAACTCCTCATGAAGCCACGGAGCACTCACCCGACATGTATTATCCCATCCTCTTCTCGAGGTTCATGAATCACCTCAGGAAATGGGGTAGAAGACTATAAGAGCCAGAGGTGGTGACCAACAGTTTTATTTTTTTTTTTAACACAACAGGGAAGTTGCACATATGAACTCACAGCAGTTACAAAAGACAAAGCTCCAACATGGAGTGGAGAGGTCGGCACAACATCTCATCCCTAGAGCTAAGGAGCTATTGATAATTGATAGCTTCTGCAAAAGGGAGCATTAGTTTTCTCTAATGGTGTGGCCTCCACTAGGTCTTGCATCACTGGATGGCCATACTCTTAAGAGTATATAGTCAACACCAGTGGACTGGATACATTTAAGAAAAATGACAAAACATTGAGTCACTGTGAACTGCAGAGTGAACCTGGAAGGGACTGTGGAGGTTGATGAATAGAATCAAACTATAATGTATGAAATCATCAAAGAAATAATAAAAATATTTTTAAAATTATAAGGTACATGTATTTAATTTTGTCATTAAAGTTAAAATATAAAAGTATACTGAAATAGATAAAATACACTAATGAGGTAAATATTGTGATTGTTTGAAAGAGAATTGCCCTCATTGGCTCATATGTTTGAATGCTTATTCCCCAGTTTGAGGAACTGTTTGGGAAGGATTAGGAGGTGTGCTCTTGGTGGAGGAGATGCATCACTGGGAAGGTATTTGAGGTTTCAAAAGTCCATACCATTTTCAGCTAGCTCTCTCTATTTCATGATTGTATCTCAAGGTGTGAGCTCTCAGTTACTGTTTGGGCACCGTGACTGCCTGCCTGCTGCCATGCTCACTGCCATGATAGTCATGGACTTACCTGTTACGTGTAATTTTAAAACCACACTTCTGCCTTTCCTGGGAGCTTGGCCTTCACTCTGACCCGTTCCAGTTCCCTTTGTTCCAACGCAATCACAATCATCCCCCAACCCGGAAAAAGCAGGAACTGTTGTTCATGTCCCATCAGCTTCCTTTGGCTTCTCTTTTGCACTAGTTGGCTATCTTTGCCAAACCACCAGCTACTGCCTTTTCCAGAGAGCTATGTTACCAGCCCCACCAGAGACCTTTGAATCTGAGGATAAAGCACACATATTTAGCCTTATTGTTTTAGAATTTGTCTACTAGCACAATTGCTGGGCCCTGAATCTCCTGACCTAATCTTATCAGTTATCAGCTGGCTCCTGCCAACTTCCTCAGCCCCCACCCACGTTGGAGGCTTAAGGCCCTAGGTGCCCCTGAGGCCTTACATGACTGCTGCTTTCTTTTCCTTTCAGTGCATGGCTTCAAAAGCCCTCTCTTTTACCTTGGTCCCCCCTCCTTATTTTTACTCCTGGGACCTGGAAGACATATCTTTACCCTTTGTCCAGCAATTGGCTTCTACCTTCATTATTGACCAAATCAAGAACCAATTAAGGATTCAGATTTTAGTATCAGCTCCTCCCCCTATACTCACCCTCTGAACTCTAAGTCCCAGCAAACTCTTTTTTTTTTCCTATAAGTTAGAATAAGGTCTTATCACAGCAATAGAAAAGCAGCTAAGACAGATATGCTTGTTCATTTTCATATGAAGTATTAAATCTGAGGTGATAGAGAGGGTATAGAGAGTTTTCAAAATTCCCCAGTGTTTATCAATATTTTATTTTATAATTATCAATGCTGAGAATATGTCTTTGCATAAATAAACAATACAAAATGGCAGAAATATGTTTAGGACTATGTAGGGCACCAGGGACCATGTTGCCTGACAGACTGGCAAGGTTGAATGAAGGTTTCCCTAACGACCCTGGATTTATTATATGCTTAATTTAGAATTACTTGTTGGTCATTAAGCACTCAAAATTGTTGCCAGTTTTTTGCAATTTCCACATCCAGTTACACAAATCCATGGAAAATCATGAACCAAGGTGTAGGAAGCTGAATTTGTAGAGACCTCTCAGGGGAATTTAAGGAATGTTTCAAAGGCTGGCTAATTTCTTACCATTGAGCTTATAGAAGTTTGTACTTTTTCTATAAATGTATTTGGCCAGCATGTGTGCATTTTATCTTCTTTAAAAGTTGTTGAAGATGAAAAGAGGGAGAAATAAAAAGAAGTGCAAAAACAAGCAATGTTTCTATAAGCTGAACATGAATATATCCTATCATCAAGCAATTCCACTTCCAAGTATTTCTACAGCAAAAGTGGATGTGTATGATTGTGGGAAGGGAAGTAGATGCACAGTAGAGTTATTTGTAATGGACCCAAACTAGAAGTTACCATGTCATAGCAACAGAAGAGAGAAAGCAATTCAGAATACTCATCACATGAAAGGTAACCCAGCAGCAGCAGCAGCAGCAGCAGCAGCAGCAGCAGCAGCAGCAGCAGCAACAGCAACAGCAATAACAAAATGGCACACCAATACCCACATCAACATGAATGAATCTCATAAAGATGTTGTTAAAAAAAAGTCACCAAGAGACTGCATGTGAACTTCCTGAAACTGAGTATGCAAAACTCACAAACAGGTTTAACAGATGTCTGTTTGGAGACGCTGGAGGGTAGGATTGAGTTCAGAAAGCACACGGAGGTTTTTTTTTTTTTTTTTTTTTTTGGGAGGTAGGGTATAATCAAATGATATATTAGTTGATGAACTTCTGTTGAGCAATATCTTTATAAATATGTACTTTCTATGTATGCCTTCTACTTCAGTAACTTTTGTTGAACTTTACAAAAGAATGCCTGATCCCTCAATCCAAGATCAAACTACCTGGAAAAGTGTCATGGCTCACTTAGCAGACCCCAGAGTAGGAGAGCAAAATGGAACTTACTCCTTCTTTAGGTGACCACATGGGACCTTAAAAAAAATAATAAGGAAAGGAGACCCGTGAGAATCCATTCCAGATAGTATGGCATGGTATGGCAAATAGATAGGAGCAAATATAAGTGAGTATGGTGTCAAGAGCATGTGGCTTAGACCTGGTCGTACATCCAAGAAGGGCTTCTGTTGATTGTGGTCTACAAACTTTCCTTCTTGTATTTGTAGAGTGGAGCTGGCTAGTCATCAGAAGTTACCTGTCTGGGACTTTGTACTTACCATCCCTAATTCCTCTATGGTCTCCTCAATAATTTAGCTTACAGAGTGAACCTGAAATGGCCCACTCTTCCAAAATTGTTGGAGTTGGCTGTTGGTAAGAGAGAGTCATAAATAGTAGTGGTGTTGACATGATTTTCTTTCTTTTCTTTTTTTTTTTTCAGGCCATAACAGGAAACAATGCAATTTTTACTGCCACTTCTGATGGATTGAAAAGAGAAACAATACTTAAAGGCTCCTTGGCATACCTCCATTTTTCTTTCTTCTTTTTTTTTCTTTTTTTTTTTTAATTAGGTATTTTCCTCATTTACATTTCCAATGCTATCCCAAAAGTCCCCCCTCCCCTCCCTCCTCTCCTCCCCCCTTCCCTCCCCCCCCACTCACTCCCACTTCTTGGCCCTGGCGTTCCCCTGTACTGAGGCATATAAAGTTTGCAAGACCAAGGGGCCTCTCCTCCCAATGATGGCTGACTAGGCCATCTTCTGCTACATATGCAGCTAGAGACAAGAGCTCCGGGGGGTACTGGTTAGTTCATATTGTTGTTCCACCTATAGGGTTGCAGACCCCTTTAGCTCCTTGGGTACTTTCTCTAGCTCCTCCATTGGGGGCCCTGTGTTCCATCCAATAGCTGACTGTGAGCATTCACTTCTGTGTTTGCCAGGCACCGGCATAGCCTCACAAGAGACAGCTATATCAGGGTCCTTTCAGCAAAATCTTGCTAGTGTATGCAATGGTGTCAGCGTTTGGAGGCTGATGATGGGATGGATCCCTGGATATGGCAGTCTCTAGATGGTCCATCCTTTTGTCTCAGAAACTCTTCCTTGTAAAAATGAGAAGTCTTTTCCTGAGTTTGACAAACCACAGTGGCTAGTAAGTGTTTCCTCAGGCACTGTGGCCTGTAGTGTTTCTTCATGTTGCTCTGGGTTCCTGGAAGGCAGAGTCAATAATGTCAGCCTACCTGTCATTCTCTCCCATCATGCCATTGAGAAAGCCATGGTGGATTTTCAAGTCAGATTCTGGAGCACTGAAGAGACAACTATCTTGTTCAGCTTAATTGAGAATTAGCTGAGACACCTACAAAGAACCATCAACATAAGAACAGAATCTATGGTGTGATTCATGACCCTGACCACTGTCTGGCTTTTGGAAAAACAACAGGGTGACTATGTTGAGAAAGTTCTGAGAAGAGTGATTTCACATGTAGCAAATTTTGAATTTACTGTAAGGTGGTCTTAGGACCTGTTCACAAAAGGAGAGAGATGAAGAAGATAGCACATTTCCTCTTGGTGCTGGAATTTATATCTAACGTTTTAGCTAGCTGTGTGTTCAGAGCTTTGGGCCAAAACTCCACTTAGCATACAATTATGAGCTTAAGGTGTCAGAAAGGCTACCGCCCAGAATGAGCTGAGACTTGAAAGGGATGCAAAACTAAATATTAGGAAAATATGAAGGGAAATTACAAGAGGAGGGTTTGAGTTTTGAGTAAGAAAAACAAGGAAGTGATTTGCCCACCCCCTGGGGCAGGTGATCTAATGTTGACAGATTCACAGACAAGCAGAGCATTCTCCTTCTTCAGCAGTCTCCTTAGACAGGGCTGCTTAGAGCAAGGCTAGTCCATGGAAGCCAAGGCTTGTTGGGAATTTTTGAAAGAGATGAAATTTATCACATGAAACTGATCAAAGGTGGTCTGTTCTTTTGGTGTACAAGGCAAATTAGGACAAAAAAAACCTGAGTTTTCATACCTGCCAAAAAGTAATTGTTGGTCAGAAGTAGACAGCATGGAAATATTCCAAAAAAAGGGAAGTAGAGTACAAAACATAGAGAGTTAGACTCTGCAAACTTTTTTTTAAAATTAGGGATTTTCTTATTTTACATTTCCAATGCTATCCCAAAAGTCCCCCATAGCCCCCCTCCACTCCCCTACCCACCCACTCCCACTTCTTGGCCCTGGTGTCACCATGTACTGAGGCATATAAAGTTTGCAAGACCAAGGGGCCTCTCCTCCCAATGATGGCTGACTAGGCCATCTTCTGCTACATATGCAGCCAGAGACACGAGCTCTGGGGGTACTGGTTAGTTCATATTGTTGTTCCACCCATAGGGTTGCAGACCCCTTTAGCTTCTTGGGTACTTTCTCTAGCTTCTCCATTGGGGGCCCTGTGTTCCATCCAATAGCTGACTGTGAGCATCCACTTCTGTATTTGCCAGGCACCGGCATAATCTCACAAGAGACAGCTATATCAGGATCCTTTCAGCATAATCTTGCTAGTGTATGCAATGGTATCTGCGTTTGGAGGCTGATTATGGGATGGATCCCCGGGTATGGCAGTCTCTGGATGGTCCATCCTTTCATCTCAGCTCCAAACTTTGTCTCTGTCACTCCTTCCATGGATGTTTTGTTCCCAATTCTAAGAAGTGTCAAAGTGATCACACTTAGGTCTTCGTTATTCTTGAGTTTCATGTGTTTTGCAACTTGTATCTTGGGTATTCTAAGTTTCTTGGCTAATATCCACTTATCAGTGAGTACATATCATGTGAGTTCTTTTGTGATTGGGTTACATCACTCAGGATGATACCCTCCAGGTCCATCCATTTGCCTAGGAATTTCATAAATTCATTCTTTTTAATAGCTGAGTAGTACTCCATGTGTATAAATGTACCACATTTTTTGTATCCATTCCTCTGTTGAGGGACATCTGGGTTCTTTACAGCTTCTGGCTATTATAAATAAGGCTGCTACGAACATAGTGGAGCATGTGTCCTTCTTATCAGTTGGAACATCTTCTGGATATATGCCCAGGAGAGGTATTGCAGGATCCTCCGGTAGTACTATGTCCAATTTTCTAAGGAATCGCCAGACTGATTTCCAGAGTGGTTGTACCAGCTTGCAATCCCACCAACAATGGAGGAGTGTTCCTCTTTCTCCACATCCTTGCTAGCATCTGCTGTCACCTGTATTTTTGATCTTAGCCATTCTGACTGGTGTGAGGTGGAATCTCAGGGTTGTTTTGATTTGCACTTCCCTGATGGTTAAGGATGCTGAACATTTTTTCAGATGCTTCTTAGCCATTCGGTATTCCTCAGTTGAGAATTCTTTGTTTAGCTCTGTACCCCATTTTTAATGGAGTTATTTGATTTTCTAGAGTCCACCTTCTTGAGTTTTTTATATATATTGGATATTAGTTCCCTATCTGATTTAGGATTGGTAAAGATCCTTTCCCAATCTGTTGGTGCCCTTTTTGTCTTATTGACAGTGTCTTTTGCCTTACAGAAGATTTGCAATTTTATGAGGTCCCATTTGTCGATTCTTGATCTTACAGCACAAGCCATTGCTGTTCTATTCAGAAAATTTTCCCCTGTGCCCATATCTTCAAGGCTTTTCCCCAGTTTCTCCTCTATACGTTTCACTGTCTCTGGTTTTATGTGGACTTCCTTGATCCACTTAGATTTGACCTTAGTACAAGGAGATAAGAATGGATCAATTTGCATTCTTCTACATGATTAGACTCTGCAAACTTAACAGATCAGAACTGCTAGAACTAGACAAAATTCTAGGACCATATCTCGAAAGGATGGTCACAATGTGGTGACATGGTGACCGCAGAGAGACGAGGTCATTTCTGGGGATAGTACTGGTTCATGAAAGTAAGTGTTTCTTGACCGAATTCTTCAGATAGACTGGGAAACTTATTGGGGGAACAGGAACTTTACAAAAGAAGAAGTGGTGTCCATCTTGATGGATATGTCCTACCTGATGGTTACAACATTGGGGTGGAGATCTCTAGTGATGGGACTCAGTACTAAGGTTCTCTCCTCTTTTATATTTTTTTGGCTGTCTGAATTCTATAACATATAGACTGTATCTGTGAGGGTTGATGAAAAGCTGACCTATATAAGCATGTGCATATACAGACAGGGATTTAGACTAATCATGGAATGAGTGTACTAAAATTATTTTGACAGAGTAGGAAAATAGACCTACTAATCTACTCCAAAGTCTCAAATTACTTACTTATAGAATGAGTGTAATGTTATTATCTTTTCCATACGGTTGGTATGGAAATCCAATAAAAGAATTGAATAAAAAGCACTCTACTTAACCCCAGCCTTAGCAGTTGCCTAGCACCCAATGTCTGCTTTATTCGATACTGCTGCTAATACAATCACAGTCAGTAAATAACACAAAATATCAGAGCAAAAATAAAAGAAAACAAGCTCCAAAACCCAAAACATGCGGGCATATGGACTCCATGTGTACAGAATGAGGACAGTATAACTTGGGGAAAATTGATAGGAAGAGTACGTAGCTGTTGGTCGATCATGGAGCACATATGAGCTCAGGTGCATCTGCCATTAAAATTCTGTATCTGTCTTCAGTTGCTTTGGCAGAATTGTAGTGTCTAGAACAAGAGATGTAACTCCCCCTGTCTATTGGTAGCTGTCTCCACACTGAAGCTTCTGAGTTCAGAGGTAGGGAGCACACCTTCAGGACACGTGGAGAGTTCAGATAATTGCCAGTGTTTCTAGAGCCCCACCCAGAATACAGACAGCAGAATTATGACCACTTCTTTAAACAATGGCTTACATTTTGGAGCTCTTTACAGAAATCTATGTAATTCTGTGATGATATTAAAATGCAAGGCACTTAAGAGATTTTAAATTTTATTTATTTATTTTGTCTGTATGTACTGTCTATGTCTGTGTATAAGTGTTTGTGTTTGTCTATATATGCATGCATGTATGCATGTATATATGTATGCATGCAGAATAGATAAGGTGGTAACCCAGGAAGCAAAATGAATTCAGAGTCCAGGTCACTATCTTTGTAATAACTTACTATCATGCCAATGACCCAGTGTAGCATGGTGTGTGTGTGTATGCATATTTATGTATGCATATTTATGTATGTATATGCATGTATCTGTGTGTGCATATATGTATATTTGTGTGCATGCATGCACATGTACAGGTGACTATAAGTGCGTGTGTGCCCAAAGGCAGATATTGATATGTCTTTACCAATCATTCTCTACCCTGTTTCTTTCCTTTCACTAGACCTGGGGTTTACCAACTTAGAAGACAGGCTGATCTGGTAGATCATGGTGTCTACCTCTGTCTGCCTCTCAGTTTTAGGGCTACAGGGGTGTCATCATTTCCAACTTTTTACTTGAGTATGGGGGATTTGAACCCATGCTACCCTGGGTCATTGGCATGATAGTAAGTTATTACCTGGACTCTGAATTCATCTGGCTTCCTGGGTAGGCTCTTTATCCACTGAGCCATCTCCCCAGCCCTAAGGTATTATTATTAAACAATCCTTAAGAGTTTAAGAGAGGTGAAAATGTGCCACCAAACAAAGGGTTGTGAGGAAGAGTTATCTTCCCAAATCCAAAGGGTAAAACTTATAATGCCGTGCAAGCTCAGAGGGCAGCTGCTTAACATCTGAGTAGTATTCAAAGTAATTAACTTTTCTAAAAAACCCAATTAATTATTTTGTGAAGTCAGTAACTTATCATTCAAGAATGTTATGGAAATTGTATACATAAAAGAAAATCTTGTGCTTCAGCTAATTAATACATTTATACTTTTATTGAAATTCTTGTTATTTTGCTCATAAAGTGAACTGCACCCACTCGGCAGCCTGGAGTCACACAATGGCCTTTTTAAAGGCTTCCAAGTTAATCTGATGCCTCTTTAAACGTTGTGGTTTCTGATGCTACTCTTCACAGACAGCCCCAGTGTTAAAAGTTTGTAGACAAAAACAAAACACACAAGGTTGGCTAATGTATAAAGAAAAGGTTTGTTTGAGTGAGCTTTTGGGAAGCGTATTCCAACAATACCCAAGCAATGGCAATAACCCACCATCATAGTGTACCTGGGAGAGACATCATCTATAGCTAAGGTAGCCAAGCAGTAAAAGAAAACAGACTGAAGGTCAAATTCTATAGTGTTGTTGAGTTTTTAACTGTTACAGTTTTAAACAGGCTGATTGAATCCTATCAAAGATACATCAGGGGGCTGAAGAGATGGTTCAGTGGTTAGCACTGGCTGTTTTTCCAGAGGATTCACATGGAAACTAACAACCATCTGTAACTCTAGTTCTAGATGATCTAGTGCTCTCTTCTGGTCTCTGGAGCACCAGACAACACACACATACACACACACACACACACACACACACATCCCACATGAGCATGCCATACAGAGACATACTTACAGGCAAAACATTTATACATACAAGTTTAATTCCAAAGTTAAACAAAGATACTTGATGGGGAAATCTTTATTATACCACAAAAGATTTTTTGTGATCCTCAGCCAAGTCATTACTCACCAATTTGAAAGTAACCAATACAACAAATTTCCAGTATGATAAGGTTTGGGCAGTCCCTTGGCAGTCATGACAACAGAGGCATAATGTGTGTTCTGCAGCTCTAAATCTTCTAATACTTGTTATAGTATCTGTCTTTTGTGTGTTGTTCATTCTAAGTCTGAATAGCATTTCTAATCCATTGCTATGGGTAAACAATTATTCCTTCACCCAAAAGGAAGAAGAGAGGCTTGGTAAGGGATGGGAGAGGATTTTATCCACTCTACTCATCAGTGGTCATAGAAAGGCAGATATCACATCAAATTTGAGATTTCCACTGATCTCTTTGTTGACTCACCAAAGGCAAAGATGTGGAGGGGGCCTGCCTTTTCTGTCTTAAGGCAATTTGTCTTTAAACTTATGAAAAGACCTTTCAGCCATTACTTGATTCAACATTTGAGGAAGGCCTCTGTTTCAACTATATTAACCAAACCTTTGATTATCCATGCATTTTTGGTCAATGTAGCCTTCACAAGAACTGGCTGAGTTTGACCAGTCTGTCAAGCTACCAAAGTATATTGTGAGATTATCAGCACTATTTGATTTGCACCAGATCCCATTAGCTCAGAATTATCTGAGTAGAATTCTTACTCTCAGATGTTTAACAGATATTTATTGAATTGATAAATAATTTTGTTAGGTTAATAAAATACAAAACTTTCATACTCATGTTTGTGTCTGTGACTCACCTTTTCCCTAGAATAGTTCTAGAACTTTGTAGTATGTATTTTTTGCTTTAGATCCTGTCTTTCATTTCTTAATTTTATTTAGGGTAGGCATGTTCCCAGGAAAATATGCTGACCACTAGGTGAAGCCAGTAAGTGTTCTAGCCAATGAGAAGACAGAAACCTAGGGGGAGTTTCAGGACTGGATTTCTTGCTGAAAGAGAATGCATATGGTGCTGGCTTAGACTCATTGATCCATCCATCCATCCATCCATCCATCCATCCTCCATCCATTTATCCATCCATTCATGCATACATTAATTTTTCCTGTCTTATGTTAAACACACAAGAATCATTCATTCTGCAAAGCTGAGAAAAGCCCCAGAGAACTGCAGAGACATTGGCCATTAAAAAAAAAGGCACCACCTCACTACCTATATGATGCCTGCAGTGTCAGGATATGTAGTTTCTGGTAGGCTTGAGACACTGCTTTCTCTAGAGATAAGTAACTGAAAAATTGATGATGAACAGCATGTTTGGGCAAAGAAAAGAAGAGCACACACTGACTTGACCAATGTGACCGGGATTTCCTGAGAGAAAATTGCACCTTCCTGCATTAAAAGAAGGCAGTGTAGTCAGGCAGCTGGTGAGTGAAAGGCAAGAAAAGGAACACACACAGAGCATGACGTGCTGGGAACTGAATGAAGTGGGGTGGTCGCCTGCTGCTTTCTTTCATCAGGCAGAAGATAAAGCAAATGATTCCTATGCTCATTGCAGTTTTGGTTCTCTTCCGTTTTGATAGGCTTTCAAGTCATCGAAGTGAACCTCCATCTCACAGTGTAGTCGAGACTGACCTTGGACTCCTGATCCTCGTCCCTCTTTCCCAAGAGATGGGACCACAGGCTCCAGCTGCCATGACCAACTTCTCATTCCCATGCAGAGTTCTCAGTCTTTCTGGCTACATTCCATCTCAGGTATACTATTTATACCACTGTCCTCTTTTGGACAGTAATAACATATTATTAAAGTGTTTTTTTTTTCCTGTCAGCCAATTTGAACAGAGTTCTATTTCCAACATGTTCCCTATCACCTAAGCAAAGCCAACATTTTTGAGAATTATATCTACCCCCTATGTCAGCAGTTGAAAACACTATTGGCCATTATGACCCAGAGCCAGTGCATTCTGATTAATGCACTAGGTGGATATGAACATGGCTGTAAGCAGTGGTTTCTGAGCGTCCTGACTTGGAACCTGAGTACAGTACACAAGCCAAATCTCACATGAGCTGCTACCACAGTCTCCCAGTATTTTCAAGGAACAAAGCACTCAATAAAGACCAGTGTGTGTGTGTGTGTGCGTGTGTGTGTGTGTTAACAATTTTCAGAGTCTTTGTTTTGAGATGAACCCTAAATTGTTCAATGAACATTTTATTTCTACTTAAAACTTTTTAAATTCACTGATTAATGAAATGTGAAATATTTTTACCAAAATCTGTGGTCCCAATTCTATTACTTCCACCACTGAAAATTCTTTCAATTCTGCAGCTCAGTATATTTTATATTGTCAAAGGTAAAAGAAGATTTTGGAATGTATAGAAGTTAGAGAACTATGTGCTTACACAAGATCATTGCTGTAGTTATCATCTATGATGCCTACCAGGTAGGTGATCGCTTATTACCTGTTGAGTAATATAGCCCCTGGCTCTTTTGAATGCTTAAAACCAGTGGATCCATCTTTTGAGGAAGATCTACTATAAGCAAGAACTAATATTTTTGAAGTTATAGCATTAACTAATAATGAGAACTATGACTGTCACTCAGAGCACGATATACTATGATGGATCCACTCGATCTGCCCAGTGGTCTGAAACTGAAAAGAGCAGACCTGAAGGATCAAGTTTATCAAGCCATCTCCAAATAGATGGCATTGTAGGGTTTCTGGAAGGATTAAGCACCAGACAAAGCAATGTTTCAATAGGCTAAAGACAGAGTAGGTTGTGATGACTCAACTTCAGCTTCTGCACTGGGTACAGAATCCATGCTTATTTCTCTGGAATCCACAAAGTTGCCAGGGATATCTTAACTTCCTCTTATCTAATATTCTCCATTTGAATCAGAGTTGGGGGGGGGGTGGTTCCTGGACCTTGTCAGTGTGACTGAGACCCTTCAGGCAATGGGATAAATCATCTATCCTCATGAATTTCCAAGCATTCAAGTTCCTGATGGGAAATGACAGTGAATGAAAACATTTCTCTCAGAAGACAGTAATTCCCAAAGAAAAGTTTTGCGGCCACTTGAGAGTTGGACATGCCCTTGGCAGAAACAGTATTTCCAGGAAGCGCTGCTGCTTCCATAATCTGTCTGCTACGACATCTTGAATGCTTTTATTTTCTCAGGGGATGACAGTGTCTGGGCAGACTGGCTGAGCATGCCACATCAACCAGATCAAGGCCCATGGTGAGTCCAGTGTTTGAGAGCCTTGAGCTAGGATGGCCCAGTATGCTGATCTCAAGCTGACTTTGACGACCCTTCTCTTTATTCTCCACCACTCCCTAGGGTTTTCTTTGTTTTCTGTTGTGTAAATCAAAGAGGATAGAGGCTGCTGAAAGCTATCTTTTGAGATATTCCTTTTTAATATATTAATAGCTTATTTTCATGACCAATTTAGTGTTGTTTTCATAGTTTACCTCTGAGATGGAAATAGGAGTCACATGTTAGTTCTAAATAGTTGAGAGACATCTCACAGCTGACTTTAAAGCATAGTTGGCAAAAGATTTATAAATTGGCCTGAAGTCATAGTTTGGTTAAATTACAATTTTAGCACTTGATCACATAGTTCAATATCTTCCCTTTAGAAGAAAAAAAACCTAAACAAATTAATAAGGAAGCTCCGAAAACCATGTCAGTGTCACATTTCAAGAAAGCTACAGAGACAGGACTATAGAACAGTTCTGTTGATTCCCTAAGAGCCCTGGGAACCTTGGAGCACATGCACAGTGAAGCACCAAGTGTGAGTAATTATTATTGTAGTAGGTTCCAGTCTTGCCTGCTGCTACTTTGAAGGTTATGCACCACACAGCTATGTTCCTCCTCAAGTGAGCCAAGATAAAATGCTAACTACAACTTGTGAGGAAATTTGACTATCTCTTATTTACCTAGTAACATGGAAGCCTGTTTATTGTGGGTTAAGACTTTGCCAAACCAACGGAACATGAAATGATGTTTTCAGCCCTGCAGCTCTTTTTTATAAAGTGGATGCTTATGTACACACACACACACTCCTCTTAAAGAATGTTTAGAAAAGTTAATAATGACTCTTGATTGAGTTTCAAATCAAAGGTTCTCTTGATGCAATTCCTACATAATTTTCTAAATTTTCCAAACGAGGTAGAGCTGAAATCCCCAGGGCAGTTTCTGTCTGTGGATAAGCTGGATAAACCTGGACTTCCCAAGTGATGTCACAGTGGGAACAAGATAATCAAGCATCCAGAGACCACACCCACATTTCAGGAGATCACCTACAAAAGCAGATGTGAGATCTCTCAAAGGAGAGTCTTTACAGAAATAATACAGTACTGGTTTTGTTAAATGCTGTAATTATATACTGAAAACCAACTCTGAAAATGCCTTTATACATGGTATTTAAATGTCCTGGAAAGAGGCTTTACAAGTTCTTAATCTCTCTCTCTCTCTCTCTCTCTCTCTCTCTCTCTCTCTCTCTCTCTCTCTCTCTCTCTCTCTTTCGCTCTCTAGCTCTCTCGCTCTCTCGCTCTCTCTGTCTCTGTCTCTGTCTCTGTCTCTCACTCTCGTGTGTGTGTGTGTGTGTGTGTGTGTGTGTGTGTGTGTGTGTGTGTGTGTGTGTGTGTTTGAGGTGTCTTCCTCTGTCATTTTTCACCTTTATTTTGGAGACAAGGTTTTGCACTGAACCTGGGGCTTGAACCAGAGAAGCTAGCTGGTCCCTGGAAGTCCCCCTGTGTCTCTCTTCTTACACTAGAGTGAAAAATGTACACTGTGGACCTGAAGAGGCATGTCAACAGTTAATATCTTAACTGTACTTACTGCTTTTGTGGGAGACTCAGGTTTGCTTCCCAGTCCTCACATGGTGATTTAACACATAACTCAAGCTCTAGAGGATTTGATATCCTTTTCTCACTTTTGAAGCCACCAGACTTGCCTGTGATGCATGTTCATGCATGCAAGCAAAACACTTGCATAATTAAATTGAAAATTTGTAATGTATTCCACTATGCCCAGCTTTTACCTGGATGCTGGGAATCAGGACTTGGGTCTTTCCACTGAGCAATCTCCCAGTCATCCCATTATATTTTTAACTGGAAAAAGCAAGTTACATAACAATATGGATAAAATTCTTAGTTAGTTACAAATGGAAGGAAAAATTACTTGATGGAGGTTGAATGTATGTGCAAAAATAGAAAATCAACTGTGTAACTAGGAGACAGATTTTCATTATTTTACCGCATGTCCCTCTGTGTTTGCATTTTTTATAAAGGAAGGTACTATATTTATTATTTAAAATCCAATTTTTAATAGAAAGTGCTACCTGCACTTTAAAACATATAACTCCCTTGACTTGTAACTTCTTTTCATGTGATTATTACTAAAATTACATTTTAATAATTTAATTAAATAATCACTTAAAATTTCAATATCAATAGTCTTGTAAAGGTCCTTATTTTAAAAAAATTAGAGTTGTTTATTTTGTGTGTTTGAGCATTTGTCTGCTTGTATGTTTGTAGGCCATGTGTACATGTGGTATTTGAGAGAGTCAGAAGAAGGGCATCGGATTCCCTAGAACTGGAGTTATGTTTGGCTGTGAGCCACTATGTTGGTTCTGGGAACCAAACCTAGATCCTTTGGTACAGCAAGTGCTCTTAACTGCAGAGCCCTCACTCCAGACCTTGTAAAGCTCTTTCCAACACTGAAATTTAAAAATATAATACTGACCAGTATAACTCAAAGTTAACATCATGTAGCATGTGTTATAAGAATTAGGACCGATTTGTCAGATGTTTCTTCAGTTTAGGAACTCATTGCTCATCAATATGCATTTGAGAGCTTTCTGTACTTAAGGCTTTTAAAGCTACGTGTTAGAAACAAAGTCCTTCTCCTTGAAGAGCTGGCATTCTTTTGGAAAGGACAACACTCAAACACTCAAACACTCATCTGCCACAAGAAGTGGATTAATAGATGAGTCTCTTGGGGCAGAGGGGGTTCCCACGCTGTGGGAAGGAGGACAAGGGAGCTTCCTAGGAGTTGACCCAAACTTGAACTTGTGAGATAGAAACTTTCCCAGGCAGAACACACGGGTGGGAGCGTTTCAGGCAAAATAAACATCATAAATAAAGGAATGGGCACATCAAAGTTTTCAGCACAGAATTTGACAGATAAGGAAGCTAGAAAATATGGTGAGAGTATCAGGGTTTCTTATAACATCAGTTCCTCTGGAAAATGCTCCTAGGTTACTACTGAGTTGCCCCTCTATTGATTATTTCAATCACAAGACAGCTTCCTCTGTGGACACAACACATTAGAATAGATATATCCCTAAATAATAGCACCTATACATGTATACAAAGCTATGGTTTTACATATTGACTATGTGAAAAAAAAAAGGGAGGACATTAACTTGAAAACGTTAGACATGCCTACTCATTTAGCCAACAGTTAAACATTGGGTGAACAAGACAATAAAGACAGGTGCTGGGCCTGGTGGTTGGGGCATGTTATCCCAGAACTTTCTTTCCTCCTGCTTTAGTCGAACAGTGTTTAAGTGTATTTGTATGACGCAGATTTTAGTAAGTTTGTAGTGAACGGACAGTAACGCCTTGGTAGAAGGTGCTTCCTAAATGGTAGTTCTTGGTTTGTGTTAGTTTCAGTTTGGGTCATCTTTCCTCTCCCGAGGCTTAGAAGTAAATTGTCAATAGGACAGTTTCCTCAAACCAAGATGGAGATTCAGAATGAACAATGAAATTTACATGTAACGCCTAACCATTGCAATGGATCTATATTGTAGGATCTATTTCAAGGGATTTAAAATCCATGAGTCTCTATCACAAAATTCCCATGGTCTCTTACAGTGAAGCCTATACAGTATTTCTTGGTTTTCTTCTTTCAAAAATGTCAACATCCTTATTTAAAAAATAACAACGGCAAGAATATACTATTTGATTTATTAATCTCCCATTTCATGTTAGACCCAAATACCAGTTAATCAGAGTGCTCACTCTTTTCATTTGCTCTATCCTAACACTGTGGTTTCCAGGACTGGAACTCAGATCCTCAGGTTTGCTTGGCAAGCTCTTTTTACCCACAAAGCCACATTATTGGCTCCATCTAGTGAACTAATATAACAACACAGTGGACACCTTGTCTTTTTTTTTTTTTTTTTTTTTGGTTTTTTTTTTTTTTTTTTTTTGGTTTTTTGAGACAGGGTTTCTCTGTGTAGCCCTGGCTGTCCTGGCACTCACTTTGTAGACCAGGCTGGCCTCGAACTCAGAAATCCGCCTGCCTCTGCCTCCCGAGTGCTGGGATTAAAGGCATGCGCCACCATGCCCGGCGACACCTTGTCTTAAGTGACAAATTCTCAAATTAACAATTAGTATCTAAACAAAATTATTTAAGTTGAACTGAATTTTAGTGAAAACTTTGTAGTTTTAGCATTTAATATCCAACTAATTGCCAATAAAAAACAATGAGTGTTGTGTTGAAGAGGTATTATAGTGACAAGGCAGTTAATATATATTTCCTCTAATACATAAGTACAACTAAAATTTCCTTGTACGGTGAAGTGATGTTTGCTTCAGTGGCAGAATATTCCACAGAACCCCACAGGACCCCACATAGTCCAAATTTGGCTACCTTTTACTCCAGACCTTATGACAGAGTGTATGAGAAAATATTTCTCTGAAGATTTAGAATTGTAGCTTGTGTCGTACAAAGAATTATGTGGAGGGTAAGTAGCTAGGCCCCAGATATGTTTTCAATAAATATATTGTTTTCATAGACGTGTCATCTGCAGCATCCATGAATGTGTGGGACTCTAGGCAAAAGCCAGTCTTTTCTGTGTCTGAGAGATATATTGGTTAAGTCATTTGGATTTTTCTTCTCAAGAATTTGACATTCAGAGTCAAGGTATTAGTGTTTGAGTGGTGTCCAAGGCAAAGGAAAGGAACTTCCCTTTGTAGATGTTTCTGAATCTTCCAGAGGCTGAAGAAGCTGGGGGTAGGGGCGGGAGTGTGCGTGGGAGTGGGAGTGCATTATCTCTTCTACAGATTCTAATGTCTGTGCTAATAGTTTTTAAATGAATGCCTTCTTTCTGTAGACTACAAATTTATGATTTATTTGGTTTCCTTTACATTACATGTAGCCGGAGGACCCTGTAAAACAGCTTTGGTGTTTTGTGAGGAAAAAAGAGACAAAAGTGGAGTGTTGGTTGAACATCAGTCAGAAGTGGCACCCACATCTTCATACCAAGGAGAAGGAAATTGCTTCCAAGCTACCTCATTCCTTTAGTTGCTCTGGTTGTCTTGGGTCGCTGTACAAAGGTCTGGTTTCAGCACTTCCACTGCCAGCTCTCACACTGCGCGGATCACCTTGGAGGCTTTAACTAGGTCTAGGATATTTTCTGTTTTGGACTGAGGTTTCGTACACATCAAAGAAACCAATGAGCAAACAAGACAACACATTCTGATTCTCCGGAGCCCATTTAATATTACATTGGAGTATTCTTTGGGGGCTGTTATACTAGGAATACAATAGAGTCATTGAATGAATCTTTTCAAACTGGATTCAAGAATTAATGTTGGTTCTCTACACATTATCTCCAAGTGCCCAGCATGGCTAGTGTGCAGTTCATTATATGCAGGAGTCCATAGTAAACAGCCATATGGATTTTAAAACCAAGTACTGAGATGTCTTTAGCTTCTGTCAAATACAAATCAGTTATCACTCATAGTGTACCTAGAGATGTGGCTTTTACAAAATTACAAATTGGTAGTTCCTACACTTTGAAAAGGAACAGACCTAAAAATAAGTTCCAAGGGGTTTCTTTTTTAAAAAAAGTATGTATCTAGTTTTTGAGAAAATAGGTAGGTCCTCAAACTTGAACCCAGGACCTCTGTAGGAGCAGCATATACCTTTTTTAATTGGATATTTTCTTTATTTACATATCAATTGTTTTCCGAATTCCAGGTCTCCCCTTCAGATACCCCCTATCCCATCACTCCTTCCCCGTCTCTCCACCACCCACTCACCCACCAACTTCTGCCTTCCTGCCCTGGTGTTCCCCTACACTGGTGCTTGGACCCCCCTCAGGCCCAAGGGCCGTTCTTATGTTCAACAAGGCCATCCTCTGCCATATATGGGGCTGGAGGGATGGGTCCCTCCATGTGTACTCTTTGGTTGGTGGTTTAGTTTCCAGGAGCTCTGGAGTTGGGGGACGTCTGGCCGGTTGATGCTGTTGCTCTCTCCATTGGACTGCAAACCCCCTCAGCTTCTTCAACGCCTCCATCGGGGACCCTGTCCTCAGTCCAATGGCTGGCTGCAAGCATCTGCCTCTGTATTTGTCAGGCTCTGGCAGAGGCTCTCAGGAGACAGCCATATCAGGCTCCAGTCAGCAAGCATTTCCCAACATCCACAATAGCATCTGGGTTTGGTGACTGTATGTGGGATGGATCCTCATGTGGGGCAGTCTCTGGATGGCCTTCCTTCAGTCTCTGCTCCACACTTTGTCTCCATATTTCCTCCTGTGAGTATTTTGTTCCCCCCTCTAAGAAGGACTGAAGCTTTCACACTGGTCTTCCTTCTTCTTGGGCTTCATATGGTCTGTGAATTGAATCTTGGGTATTCTGAACTTTTGGCTTAATATCCACTAATCAGTGAGTGTGTGTTCTTTTGTGACTGAGTTACCTCACTCAGGATATTTTCAAGTTCCATACATTTGCCTGTGAATTTCATGAAGTTATTGTTTTTAATAACTGTGTAGTATTCCATTGTATAAATGTACCACATTTTCTGTGTCCATTCCTCTGTTGAGCAACATCTGAGTTCTTTCCAGCTTCTGGCTATATAAATATGGCTGCTATGAACATAGTGGAGCATGTGTCATTATTACTTGTTGGAGCATCTTCCTGGTATATGCCTAGGAGTGGTATAGCTGAGTCCTCAGGCAGCACTATGTACAATTTTCTGAGGAACTGCCAGACTTGTGATTCCCCCCAGAAGTTCTTTATTGTTGAGATTAGTTTTTGCTATCCTGGGTTTTTTGTTATTCCAAATGAATTTGAGAATTGCTCTTTCTAACTTAATGAAGAATTGAGTTGGAATTTTAATGGGGATTGCATTGAATCTGTAGATTGCTTTTGGCAGGATGGCCATTTTTATTATATTAATCCTGCCAAGCCATGAACAAAGGAGATCTTTCCATCTTCTGAGATCTTTGATTTCTTTCTTCAGAGACTTGACTCATTCACTTGTTTGTTTAGAGTCACACCAAGATATTGTTTGTGACTATTTTGAAGGATGTCCTTTCCCTAATTTCTTTCTCAGCCCATTTATCATTTGAGTACAAGAAAGCTACTTATTTGTTTGAGTTAATTTTGTATCCAGTTGATTTTATTTGATATTAGAATGACTACTTCAGCTTGTTTCTTCAAACCATTTTCTTGGAAAATTATTTTCCAGCTCTTTACTCTGAGGTTTTGTCTGTGTTTGACACTGAGGTGTGTTTCCTGTATGCAGCAAAATGTTGGGAACTTTTAACATATCCAGTCTGTTAGGCTATGTCTTTTTATTGGGGAAATCAGTTCATTGATGCTAAGAGATATTAAGGAATAGTGATTGTTGCTTCCTCTTATTTTTGATGTTATTTTTATGTTTGTGTGGCTATCTTCTTTGGGGGTTGTTGAAAGATGATACTTTCTTGCTTTTTCTAGGGTGTAGTTTCCCTCCTTGTGTTGGAGTTTTCTGTCTATTATCCTTTGTAGGGCTGGATTTGCAGAAAGATAGTATGCAAATTTGATTTTGTCATGGAATATCTTGTTTTCTCCATCTATGGTAATTGAGAGTTTTGCTGGGTATAGTAGCCTGGGCTGACATTTGTGTTCTCTTAGGGTTTGTAAGACATCTGCCCAGGATCTTCTAGCTGTCATAGTTTCTGGTGAGGAGTCTGGTGTAATTCTGATTGGTTTGCCTTTATATATTACTTGACATTTTTCCTTACCACTTTTAATATTCTTTCTTTGTTTGGTGCATTTGGTGTTTTGACTATTATGTGATGGGAGGAATTTCTTTTCTGGTCCAATCTATTTGGAAGTCTATAGGCTTCTTGCATGTTTATGTGCATTTCTTTCTTTAGGTTAGGCAAGTTTTCTTCTATAATTTTGTTGAAGATATTTACTGGCCCTTTAATTTGGGAATCTTCACTCTCTTCTATACCTACTGTCCTTAGCTTTTGTGTTCTCATTGTGTCCTAGATTTCCTGGATGTTTTGGTTTAGGAGTTTTTTGCATTTTGCATTTTCTTTGTCTGTTGTGTCAATGTTTTCTATGGTATCTTCGGCACCTGAGATTCTTTCTTCTATCTCTTGTGTTCTGTTGGTGATGCTTGCATCTTTGACTCCTGGTCTCTTTTCTAGACTTTCTATTTCCAGGGTTGTTTCCCCTTGTGATTTCATTATTGCTTCAATTTCCATTTTTAAATCCTGGATGGTTTTGTTCAATTCCTTCACCTGTTTGGTTGTGTTTTCCTGTAATTCTTTAAGGGATTTTTGAGTTTCCTCTTTAAGAGGTTCTACCTGTTTACCTGTGTTTGCCTGTATTTCTTTAAGGGAAATTCTTTATGTCCTTCTTAAAGTTTCCTATCATCATCATGAAATGTGATTTTAAATCAGAGTCTTGCTTTTCTGGTATGTTGGCATATCCAGGGGTCACTGTGCTGGGAGAACTAGGTTCTGATGATGCCAAGTAGCCTTGGTTTCTATTACTTATGTTCTTGCCCTTACCTCTCGCCATCTGGTTATCTCTGATGTTAGCTGGTTTTGCTTGTCCCTCCTGAAAGCCCATGTGTCAGTACTCCTGGGAGACCAGTTCTCTCTGGGAATTTAGGTATGGAGAGCTGTGGCACAGGGTCAGCTCTGAGATGCAGATAGAAACTGTCTCTGGCTGCCCCTTGGTTCCTGTGTCCTGATGGCTCTGGGTGGGTCCCTCTTGGGTCAGGAATTTGAGCAAAAGGGGTGATCTTACCTGTGCTCACAGATGTTTGGGCACTTCTGTGAGACCAACTTTCTCCTGGCATTATTTGGGTACGGAGAGCTGTGGCACAGTATCGGCTCCTGCTGCAGACTGAAACTGAAAGGATCCTGTCCCAGGCTGTCCAGCATATACTCTTAACCACTGAGTATCTCTCCAGCTTCACGTATAAAACTTTCAAAAGAAGGTGTATGTAATACATATGAAAGATGGTCTTACAGAAACGTTTAGGTGTTACAGCCATACTGGTTTCTAATAATGCTGTGGGATAGACTCAGGTCATCATGCAGGGCAAGTGTAATCAGCCTGTACTTTGGAGCCTCCAGAGAAGAGGCATGTAAGGAGCTCTTACAAAGGCTCTAAATCTATCTCTGTACAAAACATTGTCTACGATGGAGTAACTTGCACATGTACAGCCACATGTCTCTTGGCAATAGGAGAGCCTTCGGAGAAATTTGCAGTTAAGTATGTTTGCTGTCTTGCCATGGTGCAAATGCACATCTGAACTCACACAGACCTAAGTACCACACGCCTGTATGTCCAGACCCATCACTCAGTTTCAGACTGTAAATGATTCTGAAGTCATTAAGAACTACCCAGAGCTAGCAGCAAACACATTATCATAGTTCCATCTAGCCTTTTCAGTGAACATTACAAACAAGCCTTTCGCTCTTGATCATCATAGTGGCCAGAGGAAAAGTGCTTCACTATTTGTAATCTACACAGGTCACTGATACTATCTCCATAGCTGATAGTTTCTTCTGGGATGTTGCTGGTGTCACTGCCTTCATGAAGCAGTTTTTTAATAGCTGTTATCACTTTGCTCCTGTTCTTGGAGGGCCACAGCTGAAGTGGACCAGGGCATTCCCACCTGATGAGCAATACAAATCACTGATTTTTACTTTCAGTTTTGTTTTCAGTTCACTCCATCGGTCTCTTACTGGCAATGTTAGCAGCCAGTTTCTGTGTCATGATGAAGAAACTAATGTGAGACCAAATTAGACACATGTGAAAATAATGTCCTCGAGCTATGTGGTGACACCACAAACCCGAAGCTGCTGCCTGCCACTGTCATGAGTGTGGTCTGACTCTGACAGAAATGACATTATGTGATGCACAGTTGTACTCAGTACTCCATTTCATAAATATGTGCAAGTGCTGTGAATAAAGCTATAGTATAATTCATCTAAGACTTTTATGGATGTTGTGGCACTTCCAAATATTGTGAACTTGTCTACTAATACATATTGAAAATTTAGGTGGCACAGAAAAGGTCAGTGTGCTGAAGTAAATGGGAGTCTCTGAAAGGAACTGAACAGAGGAGAAATGCTCTGACCCACTGGCTCAAGCTATGGAGGCTTGCTTCCTGGCTGCTGGTCTCTAGAGGTGACACCTGAATCTTGGAAATACTTCATGAAGTCTGGGCTTGAGATTCCAGAAGTATGTCCCGGAAATACGTCATGAAGACTAGGTTCTGGAAGACTGTTCTCTCCATTGCTTCTAGCCCCAATCCCTTTGCTTCTTGTCCCACAGTGGTGTGAGGACCCTCTGTTAGTGATTCCCACCACACTGTTCTACACTGTCTCTGAAGGACTGAAACCATATGAAGGGAGTCAAAATACAAATTTCCTCCCTTGTTGCTTTTCTCAAGCATTTTTTCACAACAAGGAAAGAGCAACTTATGCAGACAGAGGAATACATTGCTGCTGTTTCGTTTTGTTTTTCAGAAAACAAGCACCTGTGTTTGATATCCCTTAGATGGTGTCTGCTGAGAATTAGTGAGTATTACAGTTAAAAAAGAGGAGTCTTGCAGCCTGACTGGAACCTGAGCTGACCCATCCCTGAGTGTCAGCCTTCTTAATTACATGCTTGAAATAAAAAGTTAATACCACTGAGGTAGATAATTCTAAACTAACCTTAGAAACATTCTATGTTTAATAGCTGGGTTACATTTACTAGAAACAACACACAATTAATAATGTAATTACAGGTCACCTCACTAAAGCAATATATTTTATGAGGAAGTCTTTTCGGTTTGTTAGAGTAAATTGTATGCATTAAGCAAATTTCAAAGAATTAATATATCAGGATTATATATTATAAGCAATAAAATTATATTTTAAAGTATCAGGTGAAAAGAGTCAGTGGATTTCGTATATACAGATTAAAAACCAGCTTAAAAATACTTTTAAAAACTTTCATTTACAATGGAATTAAGAGATTAAATACTTGAGAATAAAAATAAGAAAATAAGGGGATGGAGCGATAGCTCAACAGTGATGAGCATGGGCTGTTCTTTCAGAGGCCCTAAGTGTCTTCCTGGTCCCCACGCTGACAGGCTCAGCTGTCTGTACTCCAGTTCCAAGGGATCTAGTGACTTGTCTGAAGATTTAATGGAATAAAACAAGTCTCTGCTCACTTCAAATGCTTCAACTCGATAAATGAACACTATTGTTCGCATGGAAAACTGAACTTGTTAGGAAAACACTGAGAAAGAACAGAGGTGAGGTGGAGTGTGGTGGAGATCACAGCCCAGCCTTGACCTTCAACCACAGCACAGCCTTTGCCTTGAACACACAGCGTCATCGGCACATGAACACTTACAAAGCTCAGGGATAGAACATCTAGAGTGTGGTGTGTGGTGGTGTGTGGTGGGGGTGGGGCGTGTTTATCCGGAGCCTTTTAGCTACAGATGGCGCTTGTTCTCTGATTAAGAAACCGTTTCCTTAATTTTCATATTTTAATAAATGATACTTAATCTTATCAAACTGTATTAAGTGCCATTATTTCTTTTTGGTGCAAGATTTTTGATGGAAGGTTTTAATGTGGGTTTCCCCCTTTTTTTTATGTGTGTAGGGGGTGGAACTAATTTTAATTTATTTTTACTATTAAGCAGGTATTCCTTATAGAAAATGATACATTTTATTATGACAAATTATCCAGTAAACACAGTGGTACAATTAGAAAAATATTTGGAATAAAGATAAAATTATGTCCACTTGTCAGAGTTACAAAGATAAACTCCAAATGGAATAAAAATTCTATCAACCTGACAAATCCCAGAACTCAGGGTGAGATCTTCTAAAAGCTGATTGTTGGCTGAAGAAGGCTCTCAACTTCAACTTAAAATTCAAATGCAAGAGAGCAAACACAATAAATCTAATTACAAAAACTAAATCATAAAAGGTAAATAACAAACGAAGGGACATGATTTCAGGTACATATTACAGACAAAAAAGAAAGACTAAAATTATTTTTTAAAATAGCGTAAGACACAATTCATTCCCCTAAATAGATGTAAATCACCATGTCCTTAAACTAAGATAAAGACGCACAGTTTCACCCATAAAATTGAAACTATATAAAGAAGCCACTTCTCGATCATCAGAGTGGGAAGTATTCAAAAGCTTGATAACAATCTTGGTGAGACTGTAGAGACACGTGTCCACTCACACTGTGGGAATGTGAAAGGGGACATACACATGAAGGGTTTTGGTTTTTTTGCACATCTAACAAAAGCGCACCTTTAGTCTTCAATTAATAGATCTCTTCCTAAGAGTTTATGTTGAAAATTTCCCTTCAGAATTTGAAAATAAATAAACAATAAACCTCACTTTAAATAAGTTAGTAATAAAACCTCACTAGGGAAAACTACAGAGTTTCCAGAACTCAGAGTGAGTTCTTCTAAAAGCTGAGTCTTTTAAAAAAAATCAGTCTTTTTATAATACCTGAAGGCTTGGGATATTTCATTTAAACGAGAGCACCACACACCTGCAAAAAATATCTACAGAATATGTTTTGATAAACAATGTATCTACAAAGAATCTACAATATATTACTTTTCTGTAAGCAAGAAAGTGAGCTAAGGAAACTTTTCCACCCCCTTGACCCCTTCAAATAATACCCCACAGAAAAAATAGTCCAAGAAACAATGAAGTTGTTCATCTACAAAGAGTAATAGAAGCAGATAGAAGTGATTAGAGATAGTAACCCTTTCTGAGCACATCTTTTGGGAATGGATGTGAATGAATTGAAGTGGAGACTAGGAGTGAGTGTAAAGATCAAGTAACTTTTTTTAACAATAAAACCTTATTAGAGAAAATGCAACTACATATTAATATTCTCTCTCTCTCTCTCTCTCTCTCTCTCTCTCTCTCTCTCTCTCAGAGTGGCTCTAAATTAACTTGTTATTGGATGGAAAAAAGAGCAAGTATTCTTATGTCATTGAAAGTCAGGGTTCTCACATCAGAAGGGAAATAAAAAATGGGGTAGGGAAAGATGATGGTGTCTAATTCCTATGTAGAAAGACATTCCCTTGTATGTGTATGTTTGCATCTGTCTCTGGGCATATTTTTTTTTTTTATTTCAGCCCTCTGTTGAGGGTCTAGAGAAAAAGACACTTGAGCAGCAGTGAGCATACCTAGTGTTCAGATCTTAATTTCTAAATTCCATTTGCCATGGAAAGGAAACAGAGGTACTTGGGTAACTGGTAAGAACAGAGAAGATATGTGATAAATCTTGCTGAACAAAAACATAAAATGGACCTTGAACTTATGGACGTGTATAGAAAGTATACAGGAGCTATTTCAAAGGTTTTACGACTTGCTAGATCTTTGGTGTTATTTAGGCATTAAAAAGACCATGATAGGAATAGCTTCTTAACACACAGAATATATTTAGAATATGTATATTCATACTAATAATAGATTAAGTGATAAGGAAAGAGGGGAATGAGAGGGAGAGAGAGGGAGAGAGTCATCTCTTATGGTGACACTTTTGCTTTTGTGGAAAGAGTGTGGGGGAGCAGGGGTGGTGGTGGAAGGTGGCACAAGCCCTGTAGCACAGCTTGATTAGACTCAAGATGGGAAGAGAACTGCGATGAGAGCAGGTCCTTGGATGGGTTTAGGAAGTCTCCAAGTGGGCTGCATTCTGCTTTCAAAGAGCAACTCAGAAACTCCAGAGTGAAGAAGATGGACAACTAGGGCCAAGTGAACAGGATTACTATCATGAAGGAAGGGTGTACAGCTATCTTATGCCAGGGACGTATGAGAAGGTCACACATCCATATGCATTGTTCTGGCCAGAGATGTGTTAGGAGACATCAGCAGACCTAAATGAAAAGCCATTGGCTTCACTGTGAAAAGCAAAGAAAAGATAAAAGAATGGTTCTAGAGCAACAGAGATAAAATATGGTCACGAGAGCTAAGGGCAACCCATGGTGTTACCTTAGCACCTGGATGGGAGGGAGAGCATAAAACTTAGACATCACTTCATTGGGATAACTGGAAAGTCTGTATGAATAGCCAAAGCCCCAAGTTAATTCCGATTGGTAAATAAAGATGTCGACGGCCAATTCCTGGGCAGAAGGGTTTACGTTTCCTAGGCATGAGGTCAGGAGAAGGAGAAGAAAAATGTGCAGGAGAGGAGGAAGGTGGCATCACCACGAGTTAAGGGAGCATGGCCCTGAGAGCTGCCCAATTGCTGTTAAGAGTAGCCCAAATAGAACACAGCAGATAGTAAATAATAACTTGAGGTTATCAATAGGAAAGTAGATTCTAAGAACATAGAGGATAGGCAGCTGCCCAGCTATTGTGCTGTTTAGGGTTTATTGTACAGGCCATGAGTGTGCCTTTCATCTAGGAACATAAATCATAAAAGGTAGGGTAGAAACCTCAGGGCAGGATTTTAAATATTTACTACAACAATTTCATCAATGGGAAATGTCCCACATCTGATAATCATACCACGTGGTTGCATAAGAAAATAGTTACTTAGGTTTGGAAAATTCTCACCCTTCTGAGAGGTAAAAAGAAGTGTAATGAGACAAACTCTTAAGTGGATTAGAAAAAGTACAGGACACCAATATAAGTAATCAGAGAAAGACGGGAAGATAAAAAATAAAATATCAAAATCCTAAAAGTTTGGGAATGTAAGTTAAGTGTAGACAGAAACTTTATGCATTAGTCTTGTTATTTTCCATAGAACTTTAGAATTACTACAACACTATGGTTGTAAAGAGTCTGATTAAAAGGTCTTTATTGGGGATGCCGATGTAGTTCTCTGATAGAGCACTTTCCTCACATGTGCGAAGTCTTGAGCTCCCTGCAAAGAAAGAAAAAGACTAATTCTAATGGTTCTTTTGATCAATTTAGAGAGGTAAGAAGTGGTTCTGTGGGAAATTCCTGAAATTATATGCATAGATTCCCTATGGGTAACTGATATTCCAGTAACATCTTCAGATTCCTGACACGGAGGAAGCATACTCATGAGGAGACGCAGGAGCCCTGGCTGCTGCAGGCTAGAAGGAAACAGGACATGGAGTCTTCATATCTGATAGCTGATCAAGTGGAAATATCAAGAAAGAAACCCACGGCAACTTTAATTCCCAGCATGACTAAGTTGCAAAAAGCCTCAGAATATAGTGAGGACCTTGAACTGCCCTGTGGATATGTTACAGTCAAATCATGACTGTTCATTTTCAAGATTCTTGGGAAAACCGATTCAACAATTCAAAATTCTCAGCACTTAAAATAAATACAGACATGTTTTCTTCATTCATATTATTCCCAGACAAATAGGCAAACAATACCAACTTATTTCTCAGGACTATGCGATGCTTATATATGCTTTTAAAATAATAAGTACAAATCAAAGGATAAATTTACCACACAGAATAAGGGTCATATTTAGTGTACCAGGAATCTAAAATCTTGTACTCTCATTATTCGGCTTAGATGGATGCTCTGTAAAAGCATACACTCTTCAAAAGTTATAGTTTTTATTCGCTGAAAAATAGAAACAGCAGCTGAAGAGATGGCTTAATAATGAAGAATATGTGCTGCTCTTCCAGTGGACCTGAATTTCATTTCCAGAACTCACAGCCATTTGTATGACAAGCTCCAGGGGATCTGACACCTTTTTCAGGCCTCCAAAGGAAACATCACAGTAATAAGTTTTAAAGAGAAAAACAAGCAATTCCTCTATGCTTGCTCACTTGGTTTTCCCCTGTATGAAAGGTAGGCACGGGTTCATTTGACAGCAGACCCTAGATGATCCTGTGACCTGAGTGTGCTCCCCTCTTAGGTGTCTCCTCCTATTACCCCTTGCCAACTGTTTGGTTTATAGGGCAGCATTGTTCACACTAGAGAAGAAGTTGCTACATTGTAAGCCAGTTCATTACAAATGGTCTGCTTTGGGAGTCACTAATGGGGTCAGGGAGTCAAAGGATGATTACTGATGGCTGAAGTCTAACACCATGCAATAGATTGGCCTTCTAGCCAAACTTCAACTGCAAATCTATGTGGTTCTTTGACAAATGTGATCTACTATTAAATTGGCCTAAGATGTCAAAGCATGCCCTTGCTTCATACTAAGCTAGACCTCAAAGACAATCCCCAGGTCGCTCCTACAGCAATGCTTGCCACAGCAGATTTTCCCCGAAGAGAACTCCTACAAGAAGTTATTTCTTCCTCCGGGTGATGTAAATATGGAAGTGCTTAGATCATTGTTAACACATGAAGCTTAGAGTAGGTTCGGTATAGCCAAATTACATAGCATACATCCTGTACTCAGAAATCAATTAATTCCTTAAGTATGTCACACATTGTAACTTCTTGAGATAGCTAATCCTGGCTTACTCACTCTCAGGCGAGGTTGTCACTTCAAACTGTTTCTATACCAGCAGATAATCAAGAATTCCTCCTATTGCTAATTTTAGTATCTTGCTTTACTTTTCTCTACCCAGCTGTGTTCTATTTTATTAAATTCAATCACTAGTGAACTTGAACTGCTGAGCCTGAATCAGCCTAGTCTCACTCATAACTGTTTACTGAAGGTCTTATCTGCAAAGGCTCGGTGTGATGGGAAAGACGGATGAGTTTGAAAAGCATGGTTTCACTCAGAACTGTATGAAGATAACTCATGCTGGGAGAACAGTGAAACGAGTGAGGTGAGTGGAAATGTAGTAAGCATTTACAGGAACTCGGGGACGGTATCTCATGGGCTGATGCGATCAGAGTTTTCATAAAAGTAGTAAGAGCTTGAAGGGCGAGCAGATAATGGTCGTAGCTGTGCTTTGGTTTCTTCCACTTTCTTTTTCTGTTGTCAACAAGTGGTTATTTGAAGGATAGAGAAATGCTTCAAGAATTCAAAGAGTGAAAAGACAGACATGCCTTGAAAAGAAACAAGTAACAAAGCTTGGAAAGTTCCAGGTTTTCCTTTCAAAATCTTTCTCCGATTCCCCCCTCCTTCCTCTATGCAGGCTTTCTTTTGCTTCATTTGTTCCTGGAAGGAGTCCAAACCCATGTCATCATCTGGGCCACCTGGGGAGAGAGAGAGAGAGAGAGAGAGAGAGAGAGAGAGAGAGAGAGAGAGAGAGAGAGAGAGAGAGAGAGAGAGAAAGCATTAACCCAGCATACTTGCTGTTGTTGATGCTGCTGCTGTTGGGAAATGGAGAAATAAAGCTGTAGACCAGGAACAATGAGGAATGAATGAATATTTACAGTATGACCTGATTAGAATAGAGCTGGCCTTGTAAATTCAGAGGCCTGCATTTGATACCCAGAAACCATACAAAAATCTCTGGCCTGGTTCTGTTGTGTTTTATGAAAAGATAAGGAGTGAAGATATATATTTGGTGTCTGTGCAGTCAGGTGTCGGGGAAGAGGGTTACTCTGCAGGCCCATGCTGAGGCATCCCTTGCCCCTGAGGGACCAGCCACATAATGATATAGCGGCATAGAATAGAGTTTATTCAGGGCATGGGAGGGAAGTTGAGGGAGTAGAGACAGAGAAAGGCAGAGAAAGAGAGAGAGAGAGAGAGAGAGAGAGAGAGAGAGAGAGAGAAAGTAAGTAAGTAGAGGAGTGGAGGCAGGCCAAGCACAGGTGGAGAGAGAGAGGGAGGTAAATGGGGACAGAGAAGGAGCAGGAACAAGAGGACAGAGCAAGAGCAAGAAGGGAAGAGAGCGAGGAGGGGCCAAGCAGCTCCTTTTATAGTGAGTCAGGCACACCTGGCTGTTGCCAAGTAATTGTGGGCAGAGTCTAGACAAATGCTAACAGGTACACCCATTTGTAATCTAAGCACTGGCCAGTTGAGGCCAAATGGTGAACTTTAGGCAAGTTAGAGACCTTGTCTCAAGGAAGCACAGTGTCAGAGGTGGGGTCAGAGGTGGACCCCAAAGTTGCCCATTGTCCACTTATTCTCATACCAGTGTGCACATGCATGTACACATGCATGGATGTAGAAGCACAATTCACGAACAAATTTCAGAAGAAAAACTCTTTTCTCGGTTTGTTTTTCTCAATGACTACTTCCATACATATCCCTGTCTTTCTTAGACTCCAGAGCATGGGCATAAGGCATGTGGTATACACACATGACATGTGACTGGTGAACACAGGAGAAATACTCCTTGATAAAATTAACTTGTCTGTCTTCATCTGTTTGTAGCTAATTAAGAATTGAGTGAAGGACTTCTTTACCAAAAGAATATGCGTAGCCTGCCCAATGGCCTCCAATCACTGAAAAATCATTAAAACTTCAGTTCAGAGTCAGAAATCAGGTGTGGTGATGCCTGCACATCATCTCTGTGCTCGGGAGTTAGAGGAAGGAGGATCAGAATCTTAGCCAGAATGGTTGCCTGAGACTCTATCTCAACACACAAACAAACTAAGCAAACAAAGTAAGCAAACAGGGAAGCCATTTCAGCTCATAGTCAGACACTTCAAACAGTGCAAGACTATAATAGAAGCACTCTTTCCAGAATGACCTGGCTTCATAAGTGGTATTACCTTGTGTTTTGGCCATTACCAGTTACCAGTGCATTTAGCTAGCTGATCATATTCTAACTCTGAATTTTCCTCTTACCAAAAAAATATATTAAAGACCATCAACATGCCTGTAGCCTATTATTAGTCTTTAGAACAATATTGACAAAAGAATTGGACCATCCATGGCTTATTGAAGAATCTGTACTGGCCTGATAGATGGTAGCTTATAGACTTCACCATCCTCAAAAAAAAAAAAAAAATCCAAGTGTCATACACAAGACTCCACATTTTTGGAGCCCATACAGTTCTCCCATCCCATGTCACAGTAGCCTTGACATTTTGGGTGACTTTCCTTGGGTAGCTCGTTACTTAAGCCAAGAGATTTAAAGTAAGTAGATGTTTAAGAGTCTTATGTCAAATTTGATTTAGCATTAGTGGTCTTATGATTGTTCTCAATAGGCAGGCATGGTAGGATGCACTTATAATCCTAGTTCTTAGGAGGCTGAGGCAAGAAGATCATGAGTTTGAACCTGGCTTGGGCTACATCCTGAGTAAAACTGTTTAAAGAAAAAAAAAACCCACACACTACAAACAAACAAACAAACAAACAAAACCAACTAAAACCAAAAATACATAAAGAATATGTTCATTGATAAGGACAAAAGAACCAAAAATGGAGTGGAGCTTTGCTTTTCTCCTGGTCCCCAGAGCCTATGTGTAGGTCTTTGTTGTTTTCATCTGGCTGCCCACTGACCACATCCCACATCCCACTTCTCAGTTAAGCATTTCTCACAGGCCTTAGTGCCAAACCAGCAGCAGTCCAGCTCTTGAATATACCCTCAGTTGCATATTTGCCCACAATCATGAGCTTTTTTCCATTATTGTGTGAAGCTTTCTGAAGTCTGAGCTGAATTCCTCAAGAGCTGGGGCAGCATCACAGCTGATCTCTCTAGCTGTGCTGGTGAGAGGTTGTTTGCAAAGTTCCTTAGTCACACAAAGCTTTTCAAGTCATCTCTGTTTTCATTTGAAAATATGGATGGAGGTATAGCTCTAATTAAGCTATCTCAAGTGTCTTCTTGGGGCTAGTTTAAATGTCTGACATTCTTTGGAGGATATGGGTATTTCTCCTCAGAGTTCTAAAGGAAGTCAAATGATTATGGAAGGATCATGACTTTGCCCAAAGCCTCAAAAGAGCCAAGTAGCTGAAGGTCAGCTATCTATTCTCTCTGGGTCTCAGTGGAGATGTGACACATTCCCCCTAGAGTCACTGCAATGAATACATGGGATAATACGTGTTAAGTGCCTTGAGAAACTTGCGATGGCACCAGGGAAGGCCTACCATTTCCCTCTTCACCTTTCCCTCCCTGTTGTCAACTTTCCAGCATGATTTCACTTGTTCCCCAGTTTGTCCAGGGCAGAAGTTCCTTCCAGAAGCTTTTGTTTCTTTGAGAACGACAGTGTTCAGGCAGGTGAGCCAAGAATTCCCCGGGCTTATGATCATTGCTTGGATGAATCTAGCTCTGTCAGCATCGTAGGAATCCCCCAGTGGCACTGCCTCATGCCTCGTTGCTACTTTTGCAATCTGGGTCATTTCCAAATCATTTCCTCTGTCTGGTCAGGTGTTGAAAACTACTAACTTGGAAAAAATGTCTAGAAAACACCCGAACACTTTGAGGCATCTGTCTTACCATCCCTTGTTTTAGTTTCCAGGCCCACAGCATCTCATCTTTGACATCACAAAGCTTAGTGCTCATACCAAAGGAAGTCAGGGGAACAAGTCCCACAGAGAGACAAAAACAGAGATCCTTCAACTATGCCTGAAATGTCAAGGAGCAAATCTGAGCTTGACCACTTTGAGTTAGGCTCCTCAGAATCTCTGTTGGCCCTCTTTTTCTTTCTCAGATCTGGGGAGAGTGAAAATGTTTCCTTCCAAATGCTTCTTCGATGTTTCTCAGTTCCTCCACTTAAAAATACATCCACCCAATGGGTCCGGGGAAATAGGCCAACGGCACAGCATGAGGACCTGAGTTTGGACCCCCATCAACTGTGTTTAACAAAATACCACTAGGTATATTGGTAAATAGCAGTAATCCTAGTGCAGCTAGGTGGGTATTAGAGATAGGCAGAGCCTGGTACCTTGATGACCTGGCAAGTGTAGCCAAATTGGTGTGTTCCAGGTTCAGTGAGAGACCTTAATTTTAAATTGATGGTGAGAAGCCATAGAAGAAGACACCTGATGCTGATATCTGGCTTCCACTCTTACAAGTTTATCCACATATATATGCATATACCAGACACATACGACAGAAACAAATATATAAGCATACACACACACATACAAGCAAGTCCAGCTCTACATTCACACACACACACACATATATATGTATATATGTATGTATGTATGTATGTATGTATACACACCTAGACAAGATCGTCTACACACACGCACATATGTGATATATACACATGTATATATCACACAGACAAGATCATCTACACACACACATATATATGTATATATGTATGTATACCACACCTAGACAAGATCATCTACACACACACACACACACACACACACACACCACATAATTGAATGCACATATGCAGAGACTAGCCCATCCACACACATACGCATATACCACACACCAACATGCATGTACTTACACACTGTCCATCCTTCTGACCTCAAATGGAGGTAGCCATCAGCATTAACCCTTTGTTACCACACAATCTACTTCCTCTTCATAATTTTCTGGTTTATTTCCCACCTTCCTCTGTGTCTTCTTCAATGTCAACTTGATTGAAACAAAGACTAACCATTTTTAGGCTTGAAACTAAACTTACCTGCCAGGGAAACCACACTGGTCAGTCACACTCATCTAAATATGCATCTCTGATGTGCCAAGAAGGAACAGGAAACACAAAAGGGAACGCAGGTCCTCATCAGTGGACTGTGCCACGTCTGTCTCTTCGAGCTTATGCCACAGAAGCCCTCTCTATATTTTACCCACTAACACTTAATTTGCCTTACTTTTCTCTGTAGGCTTAGAGATGGTTGACTCACTCACAGCTAGACATCTGACCTGTATGTCCTTTCTGATCCTTCCAAGAGATGTGTAGCATATTTCAGCACTAAGTGGAACCAATCTCTGATGAAAGATGTTATTTTATTTTGTTTTAGGTGTTTGGGGACTGTCTTTCTATGTAGACTTGAATTCATAATCCTCCAGCCTTAACCTTTGAAGAGTTAGCACCCAGGTGATCAACTCAGTGCCTGGCAAGAGATTAAATTCTTTCTTTCTTTCTTTCTTTCTTTCTTTCTTTCTTTCTTTCTTTCTTTCTTTCTTTTTTCTTCCTCTCTTTCTGATTTATTTTGGAAGAATTTCTCCTGTAGCTCAGTTGTCCTAGAGCTCTCCTCTGTAGCACATGTATCTGTGTTTCTGGCCTCCAACATTAGGTGAACCTACAGCCTCAACTTCATTTGTGCTTATAAGCATGTACTACCACGCCTGCCCAGAAGGTAAGATTTTAGATGTACTCAGAATCTCTATTGAAAGTCTTCAAGGTAAAGGCTCCCGTCCCTTATACCTTTAAGCAAAGTTTTATAGATTGCTATTGACTATTATTGCTATTGACATTATAGATTAACTAAGATGTCATTCCAAGAAAGCACCAGGCAGACTTCAATGTGATGAATTCAGTAATAAGCCTTCAGAGTTACAAATATAAATATGATAATCTTTACATTCCCCGAGCCACAGAACCTGGGTCTGGTCTATTTTAACAATTTGGATTCCTGCTATCTTTAACAATTTGAATTTACAATGGAATGCCTGTCTCACTGGCCAAGTGCTTCCCCACAGAGTTATTATATTTTCAATGTGAGTGCCAATTTACAGCTTTCTTCCATGATGGCAGTAGCCTTGTCTGGGTATATAAGTAATGGAGTGTTCCACCACAATGCATTCCTGGTCTTATTAGCTGCACAGGCTCTGAAACAGACTTTCTGATGGTTAGAATCTCTGTAAACAAGGAGATATTTATGTGTGTAAAATCTGAAGGTGGAGGGAGGAATATCAAAAAGAAGGTGACGGCTGGGTGGATTGTTTTGTTCTCCAGCTACCTGGGTTGAGCTGACAGGGCAGCACATCACAGTCCTGAGGAAATGCATGGAACTCCCCACTGCCTGGTGCCAAGTGGTAACCAGAACAGATGTAAGCTGGTTGATAAGCTCCCACAGCAATGGAAAGCAACTTGGAAATGACTGGAGGAGAAAGGTCATGAGAATAATGTCAGCATCTCAATGCAGGTTAAAAAAAATAGTCTGAGAAAGTCCCCTTCAAGAAGTAAGTCAGAAAAGGGAGTGCCTGCTAACTAAGTGCAGACACAGTCGGGGCCTTGGGCCTGCTGAGTGTACTATCAGGTGTCCTAGGCCAGGTGCCCACTGTTCTTCACTCTCAATGAGTAGTGCTAGGTTTGCCCTGATGCTATGTGGTCCTGAAACACCGGGGCGCTACTAAATAACAAACTTCTTAAGTTATAAAAACCTTTGACAATTAAACAGTAGGGAATATAGTTCTCCTTCGGATAGTTTTCGGATTAGTTTATTTTTCTAGATTTTAGGGAAAGGTCTTTGGAATGGATTGTTCAGTGTTCATTATTCTCTCCCCATTGAGTTTCCTGCTGCTCACGAAGTCACTAGTGTTGACTGAGTGTTTGCATTAGGCTTGCTTCGCAGGAAGCTACTGCTCGGATGTGCAAATTCAAGGGGCCATTGAGGAAGTGGAGCATCAAGAGGGAATGATAGCAGCAATACTGATCTCAACAGAGTGTCTTAGAAAGCAGCCGGTGGAAGAGGGTGAGTGCAGAAGCAGATGGTCTCAGACCTGGCTCACTCCATCTTGGTGGTTCTCACTAGAAGACTCTGTATAGCTCCTGAGATCATGTAATCCCAACTTCTAATCATGACGTAATGGGTCAAGTCTTTCCAATATCAGCAACAGAAACTCCCATCCAGAGAGAAGGCAGACTTTCAGCTCTGAATTTTTTCACCCTCTTAATTTTATCTTTTGTCCTGAGTGCTACCAGCTGGAAGTTTCAAGAAATATTAGCCTAGGTGGAAAATAGGACCTAATGCCTTAGCCCTTCCTAGAAATGTTTAACCAGAGCGAAGGAAGAGAAACAACATGAATGTGGACAGTCGAATTTCTAAGGTGTCCTTATAATCTAGGACTCCAGGCCTCTTCTCAGTCTGTTTTGTTTTATCTGAATACATAAGTATCTAGACCTCATGTTCTTTGTATCTCTACCTAAAAGAGAAAATCTCCCAGAGAGAAATACATGTTCTATATTTGTTCACAAGTCATTGAGGATGTGATAGTTCATTTTCCTTATCAGCTTGGCTGGGTTAAAAAAATGCCTAATGAATGGTAAAAGATTATTTTTTAGTAAGTCTCTGAGGGTGTTTCCAGAGGAAATTAGTGTTTGAGTGCTGATATGTACTGAATAAAGATGACGATTGCTCTCACAACGGGAACTGGTCTTGTTCTTTTAGTTAACAGCTGGGATAGAAAAAAAGTGGGTGAAGTGGAAGTTTGTTCCTGCAATTTGAGCCCTGAAATCCATTTTTTCTGCCCTTGGACACCCCAAATATTGGTTTTTAGACCTTCAACCAAACAGAACTTCTATCACTGTCTCCCCTGGTTCTCAGGCCTTCAGACCAACCCTGAAGAATGCGGCTGATTTTCCCGTATCCCAGTCCATAGACAGCAGACTGAAGGACCTCCCCTTTCTCTCTGTCAGTAAATAAAGTGTTCACTGCATGGCATGAACCATGTGCCCACATAAAAAGCTGTGGTGTGCACCTCTGATCTCAGTGTTCAGGAGGCAGATAAAAGATAGGAGGATCCCCAGGGCTTATTGATCAGCTTAGTTGAACTGGAAATTAGAGTCAATTAGAGTCTTATCTCAAAAAATAAGGTGTAACATGGATAAAAAGCCACTCAGTGATGATTTCTGGCCTGCGTGCGAGTGAGCGTGCGCGCGCGCGCGCGCGCGCGCGCGCGCGCGCGCACACACACACAGAGAGAGAGAGAGAGAGAGAGAGAGAGAGAGAGAGAGAGAGAGAATATCTGGAGCCTGCTTCAGCAGTTAAGAGCACTGGCTGTTCTTCCAGAGAATTTGAGTTGGAGTCTCAGCATCCACATGGCAGCTAACAATCATCTATAACTCCAGTTCTGACACTCTCTTCTGGCCTCCATGGACGCTACACACATCCAGAGAACAGACTAAGATTGAAGTATGAAACTCATACCTACATACATAATTGTTTTTAAATGAACAGCATATATAACTTACTAGCTTACTACATAAGTCAGTATATATGTATATAAATCATGATATAAGTATATATATACACACACACATATATATATACATATATATATATATATATATATTTACTAGTTTTCAACTCTTTAATGATATGCTGCCCATTTCAGTCCTACTGAAGGTCACTAAATGGTCTAACACCTTGTGCTCACAAGGAGATTCTCTGAATACAGCTAGAAGGCAGAGAACAGCTCCCCCCCCACAACAGAAACCTATGAATACCCTGCATTTAGTAGACATTCATTAATCTTAGAAAAGGTCAGCATCTTGAAGACAATGTAATGGATCAGAGACAGAAAAGCACATCTTTGGAAATCCCCACACACTGTAGACTACTGTGACCTATCTTCTCCATTGCTGTCTTAGGGCTAATGAACACAGTTACAGAAAAATCAACTATTGAGCAGATTTCTCCTGCTATGATCTTAAACTATATGGCAATTCTGAAGAAATCTAAGAAGCTCAATTCCAGTTTCCCAAACCTCTCATCCTTGCCGTACACTCTCCTATGGGAAAAAAAAAAATCAGAAACCATTGGATGGAAACACTAATAACGACCTGTCATTAAAACTTCTCATCTTTTTGAAGGATGCTTTCTCTTGCAAGCATTACAGAACCTGACTCAACTGAGTTAATCAGTAAGATCATGTTATCAGATCACATGTCAAGATAGGCTGCTGCAGGGCCTCCAAGTTTGGTTTCTCAGTGGCTTTGTGATGTCAAGGGCATAGGTGATTTCCCAACTTTCTTCCCGTGTAGCCTCGGCTGATCAACAGGCTACATCCCTCAGCTCTGGGTAGCACATCCATAGAAGACAACATTCTAGAAAAGAGAGAGCATATCCAAGCCATAGAACAAATTCCCCCTCACATTTGCTTTAGTAAAGACTGGATCACATGCCCTTCCTGGAATCCATTCCTGGTAAGAGGAATGCTATTTCATGTTTGCCTACTCCCTGGATGACCCGAGAAAGGACTTAAGTCTGGTGACTGAATAAAACTTGGAGAATGGGCTTAGACTCAAATTGCTAACCCTCCATTGCAAAAAGTTCCCTCATTGCTCTTTCCCTTCTGAAAATTGGATATGAAAGTTGCCAATGTCAAGATGAAATCACTCTGGTCAGACCCAGAATAAACAGAGCTGGGGTTATGAACTATCATAAAGACTTTCTAAAACCCACAAGAAATTCCTTCACAGTGTGCACACTGAGTCGGTGTTTGTCCCAGTTATTTTGCTTATTCTGCACCTATTTCTGTAACAAGGATCATCACAAGAAATTCTTCCAAGCTACAAGAAGGACAGATAGACACTTGCCTGGCTACGTTGTTTGCTCAATGTCTTCACTCCCAACTTCTATGACCAGTGAACCTTTGTTTGGTGCAGCGTATGCAGATTTCCCCCTATGTCCCCCTATAAACAGCCTCCCTCACCTCAGTCTCTCCTGTGGTGTCTAAGACATCTGTGCACATCCCAAATTACCAGCCTTTGCCATTTATTCCTGAATGTACATAGTTTTCCTGAAAGCCACTCCCTCTGTTGGTACTTAAATGTTGACATCCTGAACATAGAGTAGAAATTGATTAATATGTGTTGACTATATAAGTGAAACTTGGCCACTTTTCTTGGCTCTGTCACTAACTAACTGCATAACTTTGAAATATTGATTGAACTTTTAAGGCTTGTTTCCTGTCTACAAAAAAGCAAAAAAAGAGAGAGAGGGAGAGAGAGAGAGAGAGAGAGAGAGAGAGAGAGAGAGAGAGAGAGAGAGAGAGAGAGAATTTAGTATAGCTGGAGGCTAGGTATTGCTGGCTCCCTCCCCTTGACTCCCTGGCAAACAACTAAGGGTCCCTAGTTAGCTCTACTCAGGGTGTGGCTGCAACACTGACAACCTGTGGAACCCTTGATAACAGGAAGTTCTGTGCTGATCTTCCAAGGGGGGCCTGAGCAGGCAGGAGGCCACAAGCCCTCCATTCAGAAATCAGTGTCAGCTGGATGGAGCCAGAAGGGCAGGACTTCTAAGGAATGCTAATCAGGCCTGGTCTCCACCCTAGGGACACTCTTGGCCTTCCCACTTCTTAGGTTGCATAGCCAAGAGTTTATCTCTATAAGCCATTGTTTTCAAAGCAGAGAGAGCTCTGGATTTTCCCCAGAATTCCACAGAAATTTAAGCAGTCTTCAGCTTTCCAAGGCAGAAGCCAGAGGCTTTCCCCGGGCTGTGCAAAGGTGGCACGTTACCCTTTGATTTGATAATTCCTTCTTGTTTTAGATGTGTTCTTTACCCTGCTAGGTATATTTCTTTTCCTTTATCTAAACATGTGACATACCAATACCAGTTAGTATTAATGATCTAAAAGGGAAAATGAATGAAGGTGTTAACACAAAGAGTTTTCAAGCTTAGCAGCTCCAGAAATTGTTAGACACACATGTTCATCCTGTTTTTATTGTCTAGGATGGAGGATCAAAGTCCCAAACACAAAGTTCAAGGGCTTTGTTTTTAATGGAATACAAAATATTCTTTTTCTTGCTCCCAAGTGTCTGGTATCTAGCACAGCCTTCTGGCTGACAACTTTAAAGACAGAGGTCAAGAGGAAGTCTGGCACCAACTGATGCTGCCCAGGGCATTGATATTGACTGTGCCTAGCGTGTGTCATAATCTGTGCACTATAGTTGCTCCCTATGTTAGTCATGGCTCTGGAGCCACATTTTTAGTTGGTTGTATTCCCCAGAACATCAGGTGGCCAACTGTATTGAAGCCAAGTCTTGGGGAAATAGCCTTCATGTTTTCCCATAAGGTGTGTGTGTGTGTGTGTGTGTGTGTGTGTGTGTGTGTGTGTGCATGTGTGTCTCATCTGCCTGAAGATACACTTGAGAGACAGGAGGATCTATGCTTAAATACTGCTCCGATTCTAGGCTAGACAAGCCCAGTGTTTGTCGTCTTTGATCCTGGGGACAAGTCATTTAACTTCCCTGAGCAGCTATTTCCTTTCTTGTACCCCACAATGCCCTTGACATGTGCTTGTGGAAAGCACAGGAACATGGAACATACCCTCCCAGGAAACATCTCCAGCCTTTTAGATCCATCTCTTCCCTCTGCTGCCTCCTAGACACACGTTTTCCCAAGTGAGCCCAGGAAGACGGCCCGAAGCCATCCAGTGTATACGGACAGTTTCATCCTTAAGCAGATTAACTGCTAGCTAGAAGCAGTGTCCAGTCCCATGAGCAGCTGGGACAGGAGGAACACACGGAAACCAATCCCACCTGAAGACAAGGATGAACAAAGACAAGGTGACCACACATCTTTTTCCTTTTTCGGTTTCCATTTCCTTTGAAAATACTTTCAGATCTCCAAGGTGCTCTTCCCTTTATTACCTTCCTCTTTCAAAACCCTCCTATTTTTTTCTATAAAAGGCCTGAATGGCTTTGTAGGAACCACGCTATCCAGGCACTCTTAGGCTCAGGGAAGCTGGGGAAACCTTAGATTGACCTTGGAAACCTCAACTGGAATGAAGACGTGAAATTTAAATAGTCAAAGAATCAAACTCCGCGATGCTTTTCTAGTTACTCCAGCCTCCCATTTACTACAGGGCAGGGGTAAGCACCGAAGGAAGGCGCCAATGGGGTGCTGGGACAGCTGGTTCAGTCTAGCTTCTGTGAGAACGAGGGCACAAACTTCGGAGTATTGGAGAAATTCTATCTCGGGGCATTCAGCTTTCTGATAAGTCACAGCTAGAAAGAGTCTCGAGGTCTCAGCTTTGTATCCTTATCCAGCCCACCCAGATAGATCTGGAGTCAGGCTCAGAGCAGATACACCCACCTTGGTAACCCAGAGGGGCCTCCCATCAGGGCCACCCAAGGACTCCTGGAAGTTCTGATTGACTGAGAGATGAGGGTCTGAAAGGAGGTGGGGGGGGGGGGCAGAGATTTCAGTGAAGTCCACGTCTGGGTTTTGGGTGGCCATGATTATGGAGGTCATTCGTGAATGGGTCTTTTTCTTTTTCCTTTTCTTTTCTTTTTTTTTTTTACTCAACAGGCTGGCATATCCTGCCGTGCTGTTTAAGTGCCAGAGCAACCCTCTTGCTCTACGGATACAGGTGCTCTATTGTACTTGTTCTTAGGATTTTATTTCCTTTTTAAAAGAAGCAGTGGTGATATATTGCTTTGCCATGCTGAAGGGACATTAAGAAGCAACCCCAGAACTCCAAATACATCAAGATTTCTTATTCCTTAATGGAATGATATTTTATAAACAGAGAGAGAGAGAGAGAGAGAGAGAGAGAGAGAGAGAGAGAGAGAGAGAAAGAGAGAGGAGAAGAAGAAGAAGAAGAAGAAGAAGAAGAAGAAGAAGAAGAAGAAGAAGAAGAAGAAGAAGAAGAAGAAGAAGAAGGGAAAAAGGAAGAAATGAAGGAAGGAAGGGAGGGAGGGAGGAAGGAAGGAAGGAGGTGTATGTAGGAGCTAGAACATGAGTCTCAGGGCAGAATACAAGACAGTTCTGTAAACTGCACTGGGTCACACTTAGAAAAAGGTCCCTGTTTTCTTTGCAACATTTTGAATGAAATGCCATCAAACATCAGGGAACAAAGAAATCTGAATTGAAATCCAACTTTTAATGCTGTTTCTATCCGTTGGGTGGGTGGTGGTTTTGCCTTGTTGTTTTCCCAGTAAGAGGGTCATGCTGGGTGACTTTTTAAGGATCCCTAACTTTCTTTCTCTGATTATAACATGGAAAACTGAACTCCAATGCTGCCACTGCATAATCATACCGTTCGGATAATGTTTCATAACAAATTTTGTTTTTCTCATTTTCCCCTTTGCAATCCAGCAAATCAGTCTCCTCTCAGGATTAGTGACCGTTTATAGCATCACACAAAACCAGTAATTTCCCCGCTAACCTGGGAGTTTCCCAGGATTTTCTGCCAAACATTATTTTGGCATCTAAAACTTTTTTTTTTTTTAAAGTTTTTCCATCATCAGCTTTACCGTCAACAAAACAATATTTCTTAAGTTAAGAAGGAAAGTACTAAATCAAGATAGCATTCAGACGGTCCAGAAAGGAACAGTTGCTTCCTTACACTGTAAGCACCTAAGGCCTGGGAGGGCGCTTGTGGCTACGGTACCTGTGAAGGGACCAAACAAATGGAGTGGTTAGGAAGAAGCAGGGCCCCCTCCATCAAGACAAAAAGGACCACAGAGAAATGTGGAAGGAGTGGGAGACTCAGGGAAGGCAGAGTGAGACCTTATAGAGTACATCAAAGAGTGTGTGGCCACGTGTAATTGTACACTATGCCCACGTTATGAGAAGTGTGTGTCGGGGATGTGGTACCACCTAGTGACATTTAGCAATGTCAGGGATGTTTCTTTGGTTGTCACAACCCTGAAAGATAAAGCTGTTGAGGAAGGCCAGGCATACTGATATGCAGACATATTTGTAAACAGGCATGTTGGTAAACTACCCTTTTCTTCATAGGGTAAAAAGCAGCTGTTTCTACCTCTGCATAGCTACAGAATTTGCATATTTTATTTTCCTATTTGCTGCTTTCTCTATAATACAATCATTCTAAAATACAAAGGCCAGCCCCTGGAGTTAGAGTAAATTTGAGAATGCAGTGAAAACTAAACACGTGAGCGGATGTTTAAGGGGCTGGGAGTGGAGTTCAGCAGCAAAACACCTGTCTAGGTCACATGAAACAGTGGCTTCCGTCCCCAGGACAGTAAAAAAGAAACTCACACCCCCCCCCCCCCCCAGGAACAAGGAAGGTAGAAAGAACAAAGAAAAATTGAGGCAGAAGAGGAGAGTAAGAGGCACAGTCTAAGCTGACATCTGCAGAACTCTCCCTCTGAAGAGCTCTGAAGCAGATACACAAGCAACACAAATCCCAGGTAGGGCTGCTGCTGCCGAGGAAGCAGGGAGCCGGAGAGTCTCTGCTCTTCCTGACTGTGGACACCTGGTGGAAACCCGCTGCTGCTGCTGCTGCTGCTGCTGCTGCTGCTGCTGCTGCTGCTGCTGCTGCTGCTGCTGCTGCTGCTGCTGCTGCGAGGGTGGATCAGGCTTCTCTGAAAGAGAAGGAAGAAGGCGTAGCACACAGTCCAGGCATAAAGCACAAAGCTTAGAGTCAGTTCCGTGTCCATGGATTCTACAAGCCACATTCCACCACCTGCAGAGTGAGTTGTCCCAAGCTGATGGGAAGCAACAGGAAGAAGAATGTGTACAACTACTAAGCCATTTTATAGCAGGAACATTAGCATCCACAGGGCTGCTGAAACAACCCCCAGGCTGGCCTCACAAGCTGGGATCTTTCTGCCTACTAAGTGCTGGTTTACAGCACGTACCACTGCACTCATCTAGAAACATTAGCTGAGGAGAATTATGCTCAGAAAGGTTGAAAATGGTCGCTTCTGACTGCATATGCAAATGAGATCAGACAGCCAGACCAGGTATCCTCCAGGAATACTAAGAGAACTCACTGTGTTCTGTGTCTAGCGTGTAAGGGTTGCCTAGCCATCTCCCAGATCCATAGGGTACCAGTTTTCTGCCAGTGCTCAGGACAAAAAAATCTTAGGGTTTTTGTGTTCTGGGCCACTCTTTTGCATAGCTCTCATGAATCTGTCATTAAATTTTGATATACAGAATCTCATCGTTTCTCAACTCCCTACCCCATTATAAATTCAGTGCAAGCCAACAGTGTCCCTAGCTTGACTGAATTCAGGTCTCCTAATGGATCTCCCACCTTGCCTATTTGCCTATTTTCTATCTAAAAGTGCCAGCTGGAGTAACTCTTGTAAGAGCTGTGCAAAATTACAGGGTTCCTTGGTTTAAGACTTAGTAGTGACTCCTTGCACTTAAGACTAAAACCCGAAGTAATAGTATAGCTTAGCAGATTTGCTTGCCCAGCGTGCGTGCATGAAGTCCTGGGTGTAAGTCTTACTGCTGGAGGAGGAAGAGCAAGCCAGACTCCTCAAGAGGAGTTGCCCAATCTGTCTCTCTGTACTACCATGAATACTGTCTCAGACTATCATTCCAGACACAGCCTGGGTCCTTTGCACAGGCTCCCTCTGACCCCCACATCGAGTATATTCCCCCTCATGTCTACAAGATGAACTCTTCCACATACTTGGGAGTCTCTGTTCAGATGCAGTTTTCCTAAGGCGCACCTTGATCACCCAAAACAAAATGGTGACCTGCCTGCCCCTCCACACACCTTCCTTCCCTGCATGCTTCCACCTAACTACTTATCACCAGTTCCCACTTTTGTGGCTTTAGGGCTAAAGATTTTCATTTCATTGCTCATTTATGTATCTGAGCATCCAATAAGAAAAGTCTGTCTATCTATCTATCTATCTATCTATCCACACACAAACACACACACACACACATACACACACAAACACACACACACAAACACACACACACAAACACACACACACATACACATACACACACACATACACACACACACAGACCATACACCACACACACAGAACCACAGAACCATGAACACTCATTTCCCTTGAAATAAATCTCACAAGTATATATAGTTGCCTAATTAGTTAAATTGTATTTGCCATTAAGTGATTGGTTTTTTTCCAGTGCAAAACCCTTTAAACATAGAATTCTGTTAACTTTATTTAGGCATCAATTTCCTTTTGTGAATGAACTGAGCCTCTTTGAGGATGGAAGTGGTGGGAATGCAATGTCCTTTTTCACTCAAAGACAAACCATCCAGACGCTGGAGAACGTAGAAGCCTCAGGCATCAAACACCCAGGAGCTGTTTTGTTTGGTGTAAAAGCTCCCCTCTGCACACGCTCTCAGAAAGCCCATGAAGCAATCAGAGATCTGAGGGATAAGAACAGAGTGTTCTTTGAAATCTCTCAGACATGCAGACAGGCTCTTCTTCCCTCAAACCATCCTGAAGGGGAAGTGTGTCGGCTTGGACAGTCAGGAGCCGGGGTGGGAATTCCCCCGTCCCTTTGGTCTCCCGTATTGAGGAGCTTCTTCCGGGTTAAAGATAGGTCATTGCCATCCACAGCGTCTTTAACTAGATCTAGGCTGCTTGGGAAGGAGAACTTTAGAGAGCAGGTGAAATGAATCTTAGCTCTCTAACCCCACTCCCAAGATAGTTTTAAAACAAGCCGCATTAAAAGCTTAAACCCTGCTGTTTTACAGAATTACCAATAGATGGCAGCACACGACTCTGCTTCACCAATGAGTGGCGTCACCCTTCCTTCTCAGGACCACTGACAACACTCAGCTTCTTCAGCTGTTTGACGCAGGCAATTGAATCTTGGGTGTTTTTGTTTTGTTTGTTTTGTTTTGTTTTGTCTCCACCGTTCTCTAGAATAAGCTTCTTATTGACCTCAAACCACAGTCAACAAATCAACCGTGCAACTGCGACCTGGAAGGAACGCCAGGGGAACTCAAAACAAAGTAAAACAAACCACCTGGGCACTTTGCAGGGACAGCTGGTAAACCACGCTGGAGGTCAGTGCTGTGCAGAGGGGCATGTTAAAAAGAGAAAAGAGCTAACGTTTTTGTGACGTTCTTTATCAGGATTCCCAGTCTAAACCTGGAAAAGTTTAACTGGGACACCCTGGAGTGGAGGCTTCTGATCTGCCCTCACAATTTCTCTCCAGTTCCAGGACTCCACTGCGAGTAGAAAAGTTTCAGTAGATAAGACTCCAATAGAGCAAAACTGTCTCCTCTATCCACTACACTGTATTTTAAAACAAAAAGCTCTGGCCAAGCTAGACATGGTATCACACACTTGAAATCCTGGCACTCAGGAGACTGAGGCAGGAGGATCGTGAATACACAGTAAGGCCCTAACTCAAGATACTAAACCGAGAGAGAGAGAGAGAGAGAGAGAGAGAGAGAGAGAGAGAGAGAGAATGACAAGAGATCCCAACTGACAAATAGATAAGGAGTCTTCATAATAGGGGGGGGGGAGCCAACCAATGAAACAAACAAACAAGCAAAACAAAACAAATAAAAACAACTGCTTTGGTGTTTTAAGATCCAGGCTGGCCTTGAAATCTCAGCACTATTTCTGTCTTAGTCTCCCAAGTGGTAGAATTACAGGAGGTGTGGGCCTCCACCAGTGACACCAGATCTTTCTTAAGAGAAAGGAAACCAAAACCTCTTAAGTCTGGCTCATTTGAGCTTCGTAAACCACAGAGCACATAAAACGCAGCACAGTTTTGCTTGAGAACTCAACTCTGTAGGCCGTAGCAGCAAGCATCCTGGGATGGGGAGGGACTAGATCAGAGTACATCACAGTACACAGAGTCCTGATGGTGACATCTCTTGCTGTGGGTTACGGTAAAAACAACTTGCTTAGCTCTGCCGTGGACGGCCTGTCTGCTTTTTGCTTCTACGTTATCTGTAGTTTAACATCAAGAAGACTAAAACCACCTAAAAGTGTCATTTAATGAGTAGACTGTGTAAAAGGTCTGAATGGCATGAAGTAGAAACCGAATAAAGGGTCCCATCAAAGACTGGAGAACAATGCGGGGAGGGGAATCAGACTGACTCATCTTTATAGTAACTCTCACATACCCAACAATACCCACAATCCTTCTGCCTCCGCCCCCAAGGGCTAAAGCATGCTTAGGATGTCCTTTGTCTTACATTTTAGCTTAGAAGAATCTACTATCTGGTTAAACAAATAGGTCTAGGGTTAAAATGTAAATGTCTTAAGGGACCCAGGAAGATAAAATAGAGAGAACAGCTGGCCAGGAACAGCCTCAGGTTACCATGAGGATTTTATAAGGAATATATATACTGTGATTTTATAAGCAGTGGACTGTGAGAGGTAGCCTGGTCCTCTCTTGAGCTAAAGGATTTGAAGCCCCAGAGATCCTGAAGGGATGGTAGGAGCTTTGCCTGCTTGGGGCACCAGGCCCCTATCACATAAACACAGCCCTCCCCCATCGATTTGTGGCCATCAGTCACATGAGGGCAAAGCCCCAAGCCCTTCCAGATTTTGATGAGGCATCCACAACATTTCAGACCAACACAATAGGAAAAAAGATCTCCATGCTAATGTGGTACCTAGAGGCCTGGGGGGCGTTGCCAATAAGATTCCCTTCCCAGACAAGCCTCCCTGAAAAAAGGTATTTAATCTCAGGCCCACCCTGAGAAGTGGGGCATGGTTTTATGCATTCACTTTCCACAACAGCTATAAGCAATTCAGAACTATGGACTGCCTCTTTTCATCAAGATCTGCCGGAGGGAGCCATGGAGAAGGCCTTTACCTACAGAGCCACTGCCTAATCTCTCATAGAAGGCCTCTCTCTCTGTACTCCTAGAGCTCCCCTCCCCGCCCTCACCCCCCCCCCCCCCCCCCCCCCGCTAGACCCAGCCCTCAGGCCCCCACTCTGTTCTCAGCTCTTCCACGACTCCCAGTGGTGCCTGGATGTCCGGGAGCCTGAGAACCCCACGGCCCTGGCCTCATTGTAGGCCCAGAGACCCCCAGACAGCTCCCGCTTCCCCACATTTCAGACTGTGCTTTCCTACCCAGGAGCAGTGCCTCCTGGGGCTTCCCTACAGCCCAGCACTCCTGTGAGATAAGCACAGTCAAGCTCCCTACAGTCTGCCTCCCCAGCCTGCCCTGCCCTATGGCAGAGAGGACTAGGGACACACAAGCCTACAATATATCATTTGGAGAGTCTTGAAACAGGATGGCCTCCCTCCCCAGATTCCCAAAGGTGAGGATTTCAGGGTAAACAACCATGCCTGACTGCTGTACAGTGTTCTTAAAAGTTGATAAATAATGTTAATGAAGGGAGAAAAAATTGTGTCTAGAAAAACACACCCCCGCTGTGGACTTGAAAGAACCTCGTGGGGAAACCCCCGACTCTGTTCCCGATTCTGTGTGCACCCAAAAATCTCGAACAGACCGTCTTGATGTAATACACGAGGTAGTTTAATGGCGGAGCTCTGGGTCGAAACGTATCTCACGCAGGAGACAGTGGATTCGACCCCGAGGCTTGGAAGCTAGGGGTTTTTTTATAGAAAAGGGTCTGGGGCTGGGGGAGGAATTGGCACGGTTTCATATGATTGGTCCATTTAAACATCAGCAGACTGTACATGCAGATAACATTTAACTTAGGTCAGAAGGGCGGGAGATAGGGAGGCGCCGGGCCAGTCCAAACATGTCATTCTCTTTATCTTTATGGCCAACTAGCCTCAGGAATGTCTTAACGACGGGCCTGCCCAGGCATGTCCTGGCCTGTTCTGCTACGTTCTCAGCCCCAGGTTTCAAAGCTCACAAACAACTCTTTGGGCTATTTGACATACATTACATGAATCACAGGTCTCAAGTTTTATTTTCTTTCATTCTCCTCTTCTTCTACTAAGTAATTCTAATCTTAGAATTTTAGAAGTCTATATCTCTATGTGAAGAATAGAAATCATACTCTTTTTCTATAAGAACAAAAACAGAATAAGAAGGGATAGTAAACAGAACTAGGCAGGGATCCTTCTAACAGCAGCCAAACTGACTGGTACATGGTCTACAGCTTGAGTGGCCCCAAGGTTCTCCAGGTTGCAACATTCCATTCTTTTTTAAGTAAAAGGAAGGGTAACCCTATGGGGTTGATATGAAAATACTGGCCTTCATAATGGCTCTGAAGTCTCCTCAGTAATATGTATTTTATTCACTGAACTATTATTTCAAGGATATCATTTAAACCAGTTTGTGAGTAAAATTAGCAGAAAACCAGGGTCCATAGAGAGCATAGAAAATTTCGTGAGCTGTAGTGGCTGTTCCTGGTTGTCAACTTGACTATATCTGGACTGAACTACAATCCAGAATTGGAAGGCTCACCTGTGGTCCTAATCTGGAGTCTGGGAGATACAAGTTTCTGACCTGGATCTTGGCATGGAGATCTTGTGGTATAGTGGCTATGAATTCCAGAAGATTAAGACTGGGAGATCTCTGAGTTCAAAATCATCTGGGATTAAAGGTGTGGTGGCATACACCTTTAATCTGGGCTACACTTCTGCAGGAGACCTACATAAGGACATTGGAAGAAGGAAGATTTACTCTCTCTCTTCTTTGATTGCTTGCCTTGTGGGACGGAGCAACTGCTAGATCCTTGGACTTCCATTCACAGCTGCTGCTGACCATTGTTGGGAGTTGGACTGCAGACTGTAAGTCATCAACAAATTCCCTTACTATATAGAGACTACCCATAAGTTCTGTGACTCTAGAGAACCCTGACTAATATGTGAGCATTTCCAGAAATAAGGTGATTTCCTTAGATTCAGAGATAGGTCACTGATTGATGCCATATCCTTGAGCCTGTAAAGGGATCGGCACCCATCTGGACAAGGGTCAAAGCCACAGGATGGCAGTCACTGTCCTCTGCCTTTCCTGTTCCAAGCCTCTGTCCCTCATGTCCTAGTACATTAATATCCTCTTTGAAAACCTCCTTGTGGTTTTCAAAACTCATTTTAGCTCTTACGCCAAACCCACCCAATGCTTCTTTCAGGATTCTAGTCAGTTATTTTTTAAAGTACTGACTTTGTACTGTGTTCACATGGAGTTAAAGCACACAAGTAGAAAACAACAGAAAATTCCTGTATTTGTAGCACTTCTAATGAGGTGAGTATAAAAATCAGCCTTTGCTGACTTAAAGTAGAAGACAGTTGTCTTGGATCTCAGGTTCAGAAGCACAGTGCATGGCTGATTGGCTCTGGGCCCCCAGAGAGGCTGAACATTCCAGATGGAACAAAGCTACTTAGGTAACAATGACAGCTGGCGAGCAGAGAATGAGAGAAGGGGTCCAGGGACAAAACAGACCCTTCAAGACGTGCCTGCAGTTACTTGCCTCCTCTATTCACAATGCAAGCATCCTATTGAGTAAGTCACTCACTGCTCGAGGGCCTGCCCTGGAATCCTGTTGCACCGAAGTCCAAACTTCCAGCATATGAGTTTTGGAGACTACTGTACATGCAAGAGTAACAGCAAACAAAGAAGTGGAGGGCGTTGTATCTGAGCAGGTGTCATGGACCTTGGCTACGTTGTTGGTGAACATTCAATTCTGCTGAGGAAGAGAACAACTGAGAAGAGGAGGCTCATATTTTTAAACATATTGTAAGTAAATTAATGCTGCATCAGACATGTTAGGAAGACCACTTAGAGCAAGTACAGGGCCAGGACACCTGATATGCACAATATTAGTATATGTGAGACACTGTACATATATTTGTCAACTCCTTTGTGAAATTATGACATCCTGTGACCTTGACTCATAGAGCACAAATGGAATCCCAGGAGCTCATCAGGTTAATTGGCATATAACAGCCATGGCCCTAGTTTGGTTCTAGATACTGTTTTTGTCTGCTGCAAAGGCTGGCTGACCAAGTTCAACTTCATTCTCAGTGACCAAGGCAGGCTGGTGTGGCAGAGACAGAACAACCACTTAACATGGTTGCTGGCATGCCGTGTGCTATAAAGCAAGTCAAATTATACTGATTCTTCTCTCAGTGTAGATTAAATAAAAGTAGGATTCATTCATCTTCATTTGACTCGTGAGCCGTTTTTGTGAGAGCCAGCCTGCCTGTGGACTTAGACACTGCCATCCGTTGCAATGAAATAACTTCTCAAGTGGCAACATTAACAATAAAATGCTGAAGTGTGTGAGGGTGGTTTTTATAGAAGTTCAAAGAAGGCCTGACTGAAGAGACTTTTGAGCATGTTAGCTTAAATATTCACATCAAAATCTATTGATACCAGTTTCTCTTTTGTATGAATACTTCACTTCATGGAGAAACCACTATAAGGTAAGGTGTATACAGTCCAGGCAAAATCGTCTGTCAAATAGAGTTTTCTTCCTTTGTCTGATGGTATGTATCTTAGAAAATGCCAGAGCCTTGAGAATAGAGATAATACAAAGGAGCATAAATTCAATAATGTATGAGTCAATTGCAATCTGATATTGTAGGTCAGCAATTGATATTATTTATAAATATGGATGTAGCTTGATATTATTTAACTCAGTTTCCTCACATTTTAAAGTCCACATAAATTATCTAATACAAATAAAGATTCAATGATTCTGACATGGGTTTGAGACTGTAATTTTAACAAACTCCCAAGCTTGGGATGAGACTTAATTGTAGGATGCTTAACATGCCTGGAAACTTGGGTTTGATTCTCAGTGCCACATATACTGGGCTTGATGGAACACATCTTTAATCTCAGCACCCTGGAGGTAGTAGATTCACTGCTGGGTACCTAGACAGAGATTAGCAATCTTGAGGGCCACTGAAGATGGACCTCTCCTCATGGACTTGGACCACACTCTTTCTTTCTCTGGTTGCACTAAAAAAAGGGAACACTTCCTTAACGCTTAAATTGCTACATGACAAGAATTGAGGTATCTGGGCTTTGTTGAGGCCCATTAATGGAAATCTTCTTCCTTCTGCTCAAAAGAATAGAATTCCCGAGAGGTTAGTGATTTGGTGGCTCAAGGCTTTGATCCCAGAATTCTATAGATAGAAGCAAGTGGATCTCTGTGAGTAGTCCTTGCTGGCCTTGAACTCTCTCTCTGTAGACTACTCAAATGAGACCCTGTAGAGAGAGGAAGGGAGAGACAGAGATTCACAGAGACACCGAGAGAGACAGAGACAGGATGGAGAGACAGAGAGACACACAGAGACAGAAACAGAGAGACAGAGACAGAGAGAGAAGAAATCCAAGTCTGTCTCTGGTCTGACATTCTAAGATGTCCCCAGCATCATCCTGTCAATAGCCAGGTCACATGTCCATCCCTGACTCCAAGAAAAGATGGTTCACCGGAAGACACGCTCAGGAAATAGGAGAACTAAGACTCCATTTAATGAGATAATATCTTTATCCTCCCGGCAGCTCCTCCCTTGAGGAGAGTGTTGTGGAGTTTCCATTGCAGAGCACCTTAGAGTCTGGCTGTCTTTCTGAGTACTAACTCAGAAAAGTCTAACTTTTCCTCCCCCCCCCTTTTTTTTTTTTTGTTCTGTTTCTGTTGTTGTTGTTTTGTTTTTGTTTGCTTGTTTGTTTTAGAAACTGGCTAAAGCCACTCTTTCTCTGAAGCTGCCTTCTATCTAGTGACCGCCTCCTGACCCCATTGCTGCACAGGCCGGAACTTAAAAGGCACGGCTTTCTATCCTCTTCATCTCCCACTTCTTGGCAACTGCGAAGAATCACAGTTCACAGGGGAGGGGAAGGGGGAGAGGTTTTTGGAGGGGAAACAAGGAAAGGGGATAACATTTGAAATGTAAATAAAGAAAATATCTAATTTGAAACTCAAGAAGAATGAAGACCAAAGTGTGGACACTTTGCCCCTTCTTAGAATTGTGAACAAAACACCCATGGAAGGAGTTACAGAGACAAAATTTGGAGCTGAGATGAAAGGATGGACCATCTAGAGACTGCCATACCCGGGGATCCATCCCATAATCAGCTTCCAAACGCTGACACCATTGCATACACTAGCAAGATTTTGCTGAAAGGACCCTGATATAGCTGTCTCTTGTGAGGCTATGCTGGAGCCTAGCAAACACAGAAGTGGATGCTCACAGTCAGCTATTGGATGGATCACAGGGCCCCCAATGGAGGAGCTAGAGAAAGTACCCAAGGAGCTAAAGGGATCTGCAACCCTATAGGTGGAACAACAATATGAACTAACCAGTACCCCGGAGCTCGTGTCTCTAGCTGCATATGTAGCAGAAGATGGCCTAGTTGGCCATCACTGGAAAGAGAGGCCCCTTGGTCTTGCAAACTTTATATGCCCCAGTACAGGGGAACGCCAGGGCCAAGAAGTGGGAATGGGTGGGTAGGGGAGTGTGGGAGTGGAGGGTCTGGGGGACTTTTGGGATAGCATTGGAAATGTAAATGAAGAAAATACCTAATTAAAAAAATAAATTAAAAAAAAAAAGAATCACAGCTCACCTGCTTTGTTGTTCTTTCTCAAACTCTAATAAAATTGTGAGCTTTTCTGAGAGTCTGTTTCTAAATTATTTTATCAATAAGATTAATAACTCAAAAGTGGGATGCTCCAATTTCCCTAGTAACCCCCGGGGAGCACAAAGGGATCCTTCAGTTTCTATGGCTTCAGCAGGAGATCAGAATTCAAGGTAATTCTGGTCTATATAGTGAGTTTGAGGCCAGCCCAGGTTGTATGTATGACACCCTGTCTCAGAAATAAAACAATACAAAACTGAAAACAAAAACTTGTGTTTCCATATAATCCTAAGGCTGCTGGCCTCTAGGAGGCACATTTCAGTGGCTTCAGCCTTTTGTGAAGTGTAGCAAAGTCACTATGTCCACATAGTAGAGAAAAGCGTTAGAGATCACATTTGAGTTCAGGCTTTAGTTATTGAGTAGATACCTTGACCAAAAGTTAAAAGGCGGGAAAGACAGCAAATTTTGTTAGTTCTACTAGAAAAACAAAGTTAGAAAAATCAGGTTATACTTGGGTCATGGAGACCTTGTGGTGGACAAAGCAAAAGAAGGAAGAAACGGAAAATTATTTGTCTTTTTGTCTCAACCAGTACAAGAAGACGAAGAATCTAGATGCAGTTTGACTCTATGGGGCAGAGAACCTGACACTGATCTTGGAGCACAGATAATGTCCAGGAGGACTGTGGCCGACTGCCCTCCCAGATAAGGGAAGAGCCCATGCAAATGAAGACAACCTTCACAGAAGTTGAAAAACTAGTTCCCTGAGTGCAGTTGCTTAGAGAGAGCTCCCATTGGTTGGTGTCTGGGAAGTGCTTGTGTAGTACATTAAGGGCTGAGATCACCGGAGGGGAATTTAATCATGTAAAAGCATGCTGTGGTGACCAGGAGTTGAGCTCTAGCCTACCACACCTGTGTGTGACTTCGGTCAGAGTCTGGAACTCAGACATGGAGGGTCCATGCTGCTATTGTCTAGACTGTCTGCCGTCTTTGTGTAAAAGGAGGTCCACAGTTAGGAAGACACCATGGTCCCTAAGCTGGCTGATTTCAAATTATCTTTCTGAAATCTTATCTTAGAGGCTTGGGTTGGAGAGCCAGGCTTCCAGGGCTGAATCATAACTAACTCCACCTTAGGTCGCATCCTGACCTTGAACAGGTTCCACGCCTTCTTCTCTTTCCGTTTCTTCATCATCAAGAACATAGCACTAGTGGGACCTGTCTCATACCCTTTTAAAATGAAGGTTAACTAAGGTAAGAGTCATACTGTCCTTAGAAAAATGCCAACCTGTTAAATACTATATAAACATTTAGTAAATACAACTAGGACTTACAGACTCCTAGAGACCTGTGAACACATTCCCCAAAGTCTGAAATTCTTAATTGAAACCTTCTGCGCTATTGCTGTGCACACATCTGGGATACTCTGGGTATGAGCCTTGTGTTCATCCCTATGCAGATCTTTGTGCTGTGTCTGGCAGGCAACAGCAGCTCTGTACTAGGCTGTGAGGCTTGCCTCCGCTTAACTCCCAGATTCTTCCCACTTTCCCCAACAGCTTAAGTCAGTTAAGACCAGCAGCTGGGCAGTGCTCCTTCTTAGGGGAGGGTGGGGTCTCAGTGTTGCTTTCTAATCTCACAAAGTTATTGTGTTCATTTGAAACAGTATAGCAAGCATGTGATATGTCTCAAGTTAGAGAAGGTGCTAAAATGTTTCTCAGTATGTATCATCATTATGCAAATGAGTACCATGTATGGAAATTTGGGATCTAGATTGCCTTCCTGTATAGTATGTGACAATGGGCCTGTCTGCCAGGAAATAGAAGTCTCAGAATTCAGCCTGCCTTTTCTACTATGGACTGAGGGAAGTAAGGGGTGTGTATGTGTGCAATCTTCCCCCACCTCGCTGCCCTGAAACTGCCAAGAGATTCTGTTTGTATAGCACACAGGTACATGTGAGAGCCTGACCATACAATGACAGGGCAGAACTCAACAGGAAGCCAGCACAGGTAAAAGATGGCTTTCTTCTCTCTCTCTCTCTCTCTCTCTCTCTCTCTCTCTCTCTCTCTCTCTCTCTCTCTCTCTTCTCCTTCCTTCCTTCCTTTTTCCTTCCTCTTTCTTTCTTTCTTTCCTTCTTTCCTTCCTTCCTTCTTTCTTTCTTGGTTTCTTTCTTTCATAATTACATCATTTTATTGAAAATCTATTCTTTTCTCATATAATACATCCCGACTATAGTTTCCCCTCCCTCTACTCTTCCCAGATTCTCCCCCATTTTCCTTCTTATCCAGGTCTACTCCCTTTCTGTCTATTGTTACAAAAGAATAGGCTTCTAAGAGATCACAACCAGATATGACAAAGTAAGATACAATAAGATGAAGCAAAAACTTTCATATCAAAGTTGGGTACAGCAACCCAACAATAAAAAGAGTCCCAAGAGCAAGCACAAGAGTCAGAGACTCTCCTGTTTTCATAGAGGTCCCATAAAAATACTAAGCTAATTAGTTATAATACATATGCAGAGGACCTGGTGTAAACCCATATAGGCCCTGTGTTTGCTGCTTCAGTCTCTGTGAGTTCATATGAGCCTTGCTTAATTGAGTCAGAGCTCTGCGTTTTCTGTTGCTCTTTATCCCCTCTGACTCTTACACTCTTCTGCCTCCTGAGAGATTTCCTGAGCTCTGAGGAGAGGTGTCTTAGGTAGGGATTATTTTATTGTTTTGTCACAACCATGGCAGAAAAACAAGTTGGGGAGGAAAGAGTTTATTTGGCTTACACTTCCAGATTATTGCCCATTATTGGAGGACGTCAGGCCAGGAACTCAAGCACGACTGAAACCTGTAGGCAAGAACTAACTCAGAGCCCATGGAGGGGTGCTGCTTATGGGCTTGCTTCTCCTGGCTTGCTCAGTCTGCTGTCTTATAGAATCTAGGACCACCAGGGATGGCACCACCCCCCATTCCTCACCGAATTGATCACTAATTGAGGAAAATGCCTTACAGCTGGGTCTTATGGAGGCCTTCCTCCACAGAGCCTCCTTCCTCTCTGACTCTACCTTGTGTCATGTTGACACACAAAACCAGCCAGTACAAGAGGGATTTGATAGAGACCTCCAATTTAGATTCTCTCTTTGTGAAATGTCTGATTATGGGTCTCTGCATTGCTCCCATATGCTGCTAGAGGAAACCTCTCTGATAATAACTAGATAAGGCACTGATCTATGAGTATAGCAGAATATCATTAAAAAATCAATTTATTGATTTTTTTTAGATGGGTAGTGTTTGGTTTAATCCTAAGTCTCTGGGCTATCTAATCTCTGATTCTTGGTCACTCAAGCAGTATGGGGTATGTGTTGGCATCAGGACCTCTGAAACCTGTGACATCACATAGGTGGGACCTGCAGACCTGTTTCCAAGACAACAGCCACCATATTCCCAGAATTCACTTAGCTCTCCTCCCACCTTTACCTGTGTTACATCATTATCCATATATATAAAAGGAGAATGCCCCTTCCCTCCCTCTCTCTCTGTCCCCCCTCCCCCTCCTTTTCTTTCTGCTGCCACCTTCCCCCTTTCTCTCCTAATAAACCGCTTACATGTGGAACTGTTTTGGCCTGGTATGCTGTGTTCAGATGCAAGCTGCTATTCTAACACATCACTATGGGTTCCTTCTCAAGGAGTGAGCCTTATGTCATGTTAGGCATTGGTTGGTTACTCCTGTAACTTCTGTGCCACCATTGCCCTAGCATATTTTGCAGGCAGGACAGATTGTACGTTAAAGGTTTTGTGACTGCATTACTGTCCACATTTTTCTTTGGGTAGTCTACAGAGTACCTTCCTGCACAAAAGAGACTGGAATGTAGGGACGAAGGCTCCAGGTAGGCACCAGCTTGACTTCTCCATGTTCAACGACTTGCATGAATGCTGTCCTCAGCAGTGAGGCCCACATTTCAGTTTGCAGAGAACAACCCTATGTCTTAGCATCAGCTTGGGGATTTCCATAGGACCCTCTTGGTCAACAACTCGATTAAATACAACCTAGTCCCTCCACTGGAATCCTTACCTCGCTACAAAAGATGGCCAGTTGAGGCTCTATATCTTCTCTGTATCTACAGATTATAGCTTGGTTATCACTTAATGGCTAATATCTACTCATAAGTGAATAGATACTATATTTGTCAGAAAGAGAGCTTTCAGTGTTCCAGCCCAACATCACAAAGTCAAGGGCAAGAGCTTGGCTTGGAGCTGGGAGCTAATAATATATCCAACACAAGAGTAAGATAGATGCTCTCACACTGGCTTTGAAAGTATTGGATTAGATCAATGTATGAATGTCCTTACAGAATGTGCTAAATCAAAAACAGTACAACCAACCAAGTATGGCCACACAAAGTCTTACCTCTGTGGTAATTAGAGGGTTAATTTTCTGCTTAAAATTCCAAAAAAGTGGAAAAGAACTTGACACATCAGAGGCACATGAGAAGGTCAATGTGGCTAAAGTGCAAGGAGGTGCCTTGGTGAGTCTGGAGAAGAGGCAGCTCATCTGTTTGGACTTCATTCTGAGGTCAACAGGAAGCCATTGGGGGATTTAAACAATAGAATGGTGTATCACACCTTGACTTGCACATTAAAGGTGGGTGACTGATCCAATGTAGGTGGCTGTTTTTAAAAGATCACTGCAGTATTTATCATGTGTCTCTCCAGAGGGAGCTATTCATAGAACTAGATAAACTATGATGCTTAGATAGGGGCAAGAGTGGAAAAGCTAAAAAGAATGAGATTTGAGATTTGTTTTTGAAAGTATATTGCAAGATAATATATCCAACACTACATAGAGTAAGATTTAGAAGAAGAAAGGACTTAAGACAAAAGAGTGAAAGTGAAGGAACTAAAAATGATGTTAAAGAGCGATGGAGATAAGAGCCATCAAAAGTACTTATAACATGTAAACGAGCTGCATTGTAAAAGGAAGCTACACTGAATGACAAGTCACAAATGTGTCGCTGCTAAAAACAGGAAATTCTACTCGCAAGTATTGGAAGTAGAGCCATGAGTGTTCTTCTTTACAAGCGTCTTTGGGGTAGCCACTGCCACTCAAAATAGTTAAATCTTCCAGGGAGGGTTTCTGGGGGGATCTGTGGGAATACTTATAACATTTCAAGGCATACACTAACTAATTCTTTTGCTGTCGTTATGACATCTAAGAGAAGAGACAGCCTTCCCTGGTGATGATCAGCAGATTTTTAGAGGTGATGGTGACTCAGAAAAAGGAAGAGTAAGGATCAAAATCCATGGGGAAATAAGAGTTGAATCTTCATCTGAATTATTTCAACTGAACAGATATGATAATTGCCTGGAACAAATGACCCAGCTTCAGGCTGCACTAATCCCATGTGCATACTGATGTTACACAGAGACATTGAAGTAGTGCTCCATGCTTTCATTTCTCTGTGTGGATGATATCATGGGCATCATAATAAAATCTTAAACCAGGTGGATTAGACTGACAAACCTTCAACTACCTTCACTATAGACTTTAAACTGACAAAGGAAAACTGTACCTGTCAAAGAAATCTTCTCATTTGATTTCAGAAAGCCCCCTGATATTAATAATGATATGTGAAGTTATTAACTCCTACAAAGAAAGGTTTTTTTAGTATATAAACTGTCACTCATTGAACTTGATCATAGAATGAGAGGTTTCTAACCCTTGATTTTCAATATGTAGGATCAATCTAAGTTTTCTGTCATGTAAAAATCCTAGCTTATGATGGCTGTAGATGACCCTTCAGGAGGGTCACAGATGGCATGTCAAATGTGTTGATGGAGACACTGATGAGCAATTCATGAGACCTTTGATTGTTTTTGAATTCCCCTCTGTTGTCACAAAATTTCTAGTGACATGGCCTTAGCATAAGCGTCAATGCCTGAGCCTTGTTTTTATATGAACCACACGTGGGTAATGGTCTATTCATGAAATGAGTTCATATTTACACTGGGCTTAGGATATGCTATCTAAGTGTGAGGACCAACAGACCTGGATGACGTGGTGAGAGGTTTTGTTTGGGTTTTAGCTCTTTACAATGAACCACAGAAGGATGTGGGTAACTTGATAAATACGGTGCCCTATGAGCAAATGTTTTTTCCTCTGTATTTATGCAACTATGCTAGAACCTATAACAAAGGACATGAAGAAACCTAACATGCAAAGGAGTTGGTATATTATTTATTTATATTTATAAAGAGACTATCTTATGCAAAACGGTTTGCACTTTATTTGTAGAAGGAATGTAAAAACTGTGAAATATAATGGTTTATGTTGAAGTCACTTCTAGCCTTTCACAAGAGAAGAATGTTACTGAGAAAGCAAATGGACTAAGCTGGGAGGTGGTACCACTGGAATGTCACAAAAACTAAAACTTCCTGGCTGTGGGTTCTAAGTTATAATTCCAACCTAAAAAATGTTTTAAAGTCCTAACAGTGTTCCAGCAAGGAAGAAGCCTTGGGCCATACATGGGAGCACAGATCTCACTGTGGAAACAGCTTTGGCTCTCTATGGAATCATGGAGAGACTGCCTAGCTGAGTGTGGAGAGCAGCAGAGGTGTGTCTTCATCCTAACACTCAATAACTTAGTATTTCCCTAGAAAGACAGCATAAAGTACTAAAAAGAAAAAACCTGACCATCCATCTCCACTTCACAAAGCACATAGGGATTTCTTGGAATCATTCTTTTCTACCAGCCTAAGTTAGGGAAGTTTTCGGCGTTAAGCAATAGAACAACCATACAACAGTAACTTGTTTCTCAGGCTCCCCTTCTGGCTTATTTAATCATTTGCAAGAGCGAGTGTAGGGTACTGCACTATTGGTAATGCCAACCATGAATGCTAGGATTTAACCCATGTTTATTTATTCTGATAGGTGGTGATGATTCTATTGCTACAAAATGCAATGTGCAGTGAGTGCCCTCTAAGGAACTGGGTCATTGACAATCAGTTATGCATACATTATGGTAGTAAACATATTTTAAATAACAACGAATCATGAAATACAGTTCTGGCTCCCATCAACTTGAAAGTGTCTAAAGGTCTAAAGTCCAGGCTACCCTGGAAATATGCTTAATTGTCTGTTACAAGCCTGCACACTCATTTTTATTTTCTTAGCTTTCACTTCCTTCCGTTTTCTTTAAATGTCAGGAAGAAGATGAGAAGTCACTCGGAGAAGGAGCTAATTATAGCACATAAGCATTCTGGAGAAGGCAGGAAGAAGAGGAAGCCACACGACGACAACTCTGAGAGTGGAACTGTCTGCCCAGGAGAAAAGAACTAGACAGGAGACAGGAGTGCAGACACTGCCCAGAGCTATAGTGGGGAACTGCCCAGACACTGTGGCTTCTAATTGCTTTACTTATGGACCATCTACTTACACACTTTTAAGAATTCGCCCCAACTGGCCCTCTTCAGCTTAGCCTCTACCAAAAAAGCAAGTCAGAACAAAAGATCTTCAGGAGCCTTCCAACAGTTTCCTATGCTTTGACTTCTCAAAACTTCTTTAAAATACTCTTTTAGCTTAACGCTGTGAATTCCAAATATACAGAATGTTACATTCTTTCTTTTGTTGCACTGAGACTACTGTTGTTACTTGTCCCCTTCTAAGCTGGCTTTTCCTTTCATGCAGGAACATTTTCAAATAAAAATTACCCTGTCCTGGTGTTTTTGACCATGCCTCTTCCTGCATGAAGTTAGTACATGCTGCCTAGGACTCAGGCCAATTGGCTATGAGTTAAACAGAGATGAGTGAAGCTTGGACCTTATCCTTACAACCTCATCTAGCCAGGGGCTGGTGGTCAACTCTGGACATAGACTTGTAATGTAATTCTGACTTCTCTATCTGCCAGCTTTGGCAAGTTATTTCAACTAGTCAGCATTCCAAGATCTCCTTGCACAAATGCTATGGCTATCATATCTGTTTCATAGTTGGAATCAATGAAATACTAAAGTACAAGTCTGATAGGAAGTTCTCAGTAAATGTATCTGTGTGATTATTGCTGAGGGTGATATTAGTCACTGTCCCACAGCTATAAGAAAATGCCTGATGGAAGTACCTTAAGAAAAAAAAAAGGCTTCATTTTGAGCCTGGGGATCTATATGATGGTGGAGAAGGCTTGGTGTGGCAGTGTGATGCTGCTGGTCACATTGTATCTATAGTCAGGAACTGGTTGGGGAGTATGATGTGGCTGGTCACATTGTATGCACAGTCAGGAACTGGTGGGGGAGTGTGATGTGGCTGATCACACTGCATCCACATTCAGGAACTGGAGAGATGAGTGCAGACATTCATTTTAGGATTTTTTTCCTCCTTTTTATCCAGTCTGGAATCCTAGTCCATGGGATGGTGTTGCCTGCTCAGGGCAGATCTTCCCTCCCCAGTTACACCTCTTCATAATCACCCTCAGGGGCAAGCTTTGGAAGTATTTGTCTATAAGGAAATGCTGAATCCAGTAAAGTTGACAATAAAAAGTAAAAATTGTAAGGGTTTAGTTTTGTTTAGAAGACTTTTCCTTCTAAACTCTCCTCTTTGCTTTTATTTTCCATCCTACCTCGCCACTAGCCACTAGAGGTCACTGCCTTGGTGTTTGTTTATTTGTTTTTATGGTAAAGAAAAGATATTTTGGCATCTGAGCATATATGGGGTCTGAGCATCATTTGGCTTGCCAATGCATAGGGACATAATACATGTCAGCCTTATATTTCATCGACTTGGCCCTCTCTTCACAGTTCTGATCTTTGTGAATCATTCAGTGTAGGAGAAAGACACAGGCACAATTACACATATAGTGCTCAGTGTCAAGGCATTTCCTCTATAAATATTCATTCTGAAGTTGTGGGAAGTCAGGCTCTGAGAGGCAAAAGTGAGGTAGGCAGGACAGCTACAGCCTCTGCCCTCATGTGCATGTGGAGCCTTGCAGATGACAAGTGCATTCATAAGGCAAAACAGAGATCTCTGGGAAGGAGTGGGCTTGGATTTGGCTCAGACTCTGAGGCAACACCTTCTACCACAGTGGGAATCTTATGTGCATGATGGTGACTTACAGCTGTCCAAACCTCAGTGAAATGAACAACCGAAATGTTTTAAACAGAGGGGATACACAGGAGAACACCAAAGTCCATTCATATGGTTGGCTTTAAATGGAGACTTAGAAAATTATGTGAGCTGAGGGGTAACCTTAATGTTTTCTAACTATGTCCTGGCTGGGAATGCCAGTGCACTGAAGATGGATTACTTCTCCCTGTGTCCTATTTTGAGAATGAGAATGGAGAGTAAGGTATGAATTCGGACTTAATGCGGTAGGGCTGGAAAACACCAACTCTATCAACTGTATCAAATGGCTGAAGGTCTGAATTCCCAAGGCTGCCAGAGGCCATCAGGTCACCGTGAAACTGGCTTGGCAGTGAGTTCATATAAAAAAGAACAGCCAGCTGCCTAGCCATCTGTCCTGGGTCCGATGATTCAGAAGGTGATGATGGTCTACTCACAGCTGAGCATGCAGGCAGGTTGAAGGCTGTGGCCTGGCCTTAGACCCCCGCTCCTGCAACTGGAGGGAGCTGGATGCTAGGTTAGGGCCTAGCTAAGGTCCAGATTCCGCCCCTTGTTCCCAGCTTACTCTGAATTACATCATACTAACTGTACCATAACCAAAGAGAGCTAAGGAGGGAGCATGGAAGAACTTGGAAAATGATGTGAGAGACTAAGGATGAGCTCAGTTACAATTTCTGAGTCAGGTTCAGTGCTGCGGGAAGGGGTACAACCTTGACCTCGTAGCTCAAGGCCAGAAAGAAGTCAAAGGCTTAGGCTACCTCTATGCTTCTTGACTGGTTGCTAAGCAACCACAGCCTACTGAGCAAGCATGGAGGAGATGGACCAAGCAAGTTTCTAAAGGGCACTACATCTAGGATTTGTGTTTCTGGTAAAAGAGACTGGTGGCCTACAAGGCGGAGGCGCTTCTGGGGAAAACAGTAACAGGATCACTTTGAGCTTTTAGAGAAAGGGCACTTTCACTCTTACCAATTAACGTTCTACCTCTCCCTTTCTAACTGAGCCCTTCCTTCCCCATCTGGGACAACAGAACGAATTTGCCAGCTCTTTGTAGTTACTGGGAAAGGAAGTGGGTGGCTTCTGGGTCATTTATGAAGTGCAGCTGTACATTCAGAGGGGCCTCCGCCCAGCCTAGTCAGCCAGCTGATAGCTCAAGAATGAAACCACATCACCAAGACTGACAGGGGCTCTTTGGGCTTTCTCCTCTGCCTCCCCCACCCTTAGGAATTTGTCAGGCCTTCAAGCAGAGCAGAGAACAGGCACTGAAGCAAGAACAGTGCCATCCTGGCCTCCACCACCCGGATCTACAAAAGGAAAGACCTGCTCTCCTTACATTCGGTGCCTGTACCTCAGAACAAGAGGGCTGTGTCTCATGGTGCCGAGGAATGGGAATGTTAGCATCATTAAGAGGATGGGAAATTCTGTCTCCACCCCCACGTTCGTTCCCAGTGTCTCATGGGAGACACTTCATTCCTCCTTTCTCATCAACTCTTCTTTACACCCTGTGAATTTTGAGTCCATCCCTCCCACTTCCTCCAAGTCTTACATGAGACTCAGTCTGTTTCACTTGAAAACACTAGTTTCAGGGTTTGAAACTAGGGTTTGAAAGTAGCGGTTGGTCCGCTACTTCTGCACATACCCCACTAGCCCCCCCTTACCTTCCACTCATATTTAAATTGTGGGAAGACTACCTAGTTTTTTCTCCTCTGTACAGCATCACTGTTGAGCACCGCAGTATGGAGTAGGCTCCCCTCAAATGGTTCATGTATAGCTAGGCAGAGAATAAACGTATCCAACAATAGAAGACACGTTGCAGGATTTTCTCTGTCCAATCACATTAGGGCAGTGGCAGGCCTATGATTTGACAGGAAAAGGGAGGCAGAGCTAGGAGTTTGGGGGACAAGGAGAGAGGGGGGGTAGCAGGAGGGGAGAAGAAGAGAGGCCAACACGGAGGTTTTAAACAGCCTCAAGTAGCGATTGTCACAAGGTTAGAATAATTGGATTAAAGCTTTATCTTTATCAATTGGCTCTGAAATTGTATTGGCATCTTGTAAATTGTGATCTTATTGTAATATAAATCTGATTAGATGATTAAGCTTTAAGAATCATGCTTCTACTGAGTAACTAGGTGTTGAGATGGCTGATGGTCGGGTGTATGGGGCGTTGCATGGAATGGAGATGAACTCGCTAGCTGGGAGAGAATAGCTCAGCGGTGGGTGAGAACACACCGAGCGGGACCACCCGGGACATAGTGTTGTGTTCCCCGCCAATAGCGGGAACACAGATCAGCAAGGCAGAAGAGATGGCGGGTTGACCTTTTTAAATATTTCCCGCAACAAAGACAGGCATAGATTGTGAACTAGTGTGCTTCTTCAGTTCACTAAGTGTTAGCACTTCCCGAGAGTCTGACAATGTGTCCTTTGTGACACCATGAATGTCAGTAGTAGTTTTTCCTGGCATTCAGTTACCTCCTAGTGAGCAAGCTTTCCAGAGATGCAGAGTGAACTAACGGGAACTTTCTCTGTCTCTGTGTCTCTCTTTCTCCCTCAAACACACACACACACACACACACACACACACACACACACACCATTTTTTAAGGAGTTGACCCAGGCAAGTCAAAATCTGCAGAACCATGGTAGGGGGAGAGCTTAGTCAGAAGTGTGTGTGTGTGTGTGTGTGTGTGTGTGTGTGTGTGTGTGTGTGTGTGCAAAAGCATGAAGACATGAGTTTGAGCCTCAGAACCCACATAAAGGAGCAAGGCTTGGAAGCACAGGATTTGCTATGCTGTACTGTGGAAGAGCAGCCAGGTAGATGCCCTGGGGCTCACTGCCAGCTAGCCTAACCTAATTAGTGTGTGCCAGGCCAGTGAGAAAGCCTGAGGAACAATACTGAAATTAACCTCTGACCTCCTCATGTCTGAGCATTTGCAGACCCATAAACAAGCACACCCATGAGCAGAGAGACAGAGATATATACACCAAACTGTTCTTAAAATGTTTTAATTCTGTAAAACAAACTATCTGAGTCCCAGAATTGGCACTCAGAATTGCAGCTCTACTGGGTGTCAGCTTCCTCTCTTTAGGCTTTAAGGACTCATGTGTATTTTGGATGGAGATCTTCTTTATTCAGTTTACTGATTTAAATGTTAGTCATATTTTAAAAAATATAGTCATAGCAAAACCCCAGACTGCATTGGCCTAACCTCTGGGCAGCACAGCCTACAGAAGGTTACACATGACCATGATCACACAGACCTGTAGGCAGATGGTGACAGCTGGATGTCATCATCCTTCAGATGACAGATGAATGAATATCTATGTACACTGTCTGTCTTCAGGGTGAGCTGGGACTATCACGAGAAGTTCTTCTTTAAGCTTTGATCTTCCAGGTCACATTTGTTAATGGCTCTTGCAGATGGGGTGAACTCAAGTGGGCATACCCACAGGTATGTTGATTTTACAGGAACCTTTACATACTGTTGTTACTTTTGAAACGTGAGAAACAAAACAAAATAAAACAAAAGATCTGACCAACTCATATGAGGTGGTTCCACATCTAATAAATAGCAGAGGTCGAATCTGAATACAGGCCACTTCACTGCAATAATTTTTATTTCCTTTTCACTACATCAAAATTTTTTAAAAATGTATTTAGTTTGAAGTCTTATTTCCAAAAAAATTAAAAAGAATTTATTTAACTGCTAATTCTACGCTCTCCTTCTATCTCCACTCACTACTTTCCCATTGCCATGATAAAGTACCGTGACCAAAGCAGCTTACAGAAGGAAGAGTTTTATCATCGTTAATGCAAGGATCATGGCAACAGGCAGACACAGCACTGGAGCAGTAGAGAGATCACATCTCAATCCACACACAGGAAGCAAGAGAGCTAACTTGAAATTGTACACGTCTTTTGAAACCTCAAAATCACCTCCTAATCCTTCCTAAATAGTTATTAACTGGGGACCATGTGTTCAAATGCCAGAGAGTTTTGGGAGACATCTAAACCACCAACAATACTATAGACTAACTCTTTGCTGTTTTACATCCTAGATTCTTACTATAGATAATGGTGCATAACATCGTGAACATTATAGTTTGGATATGGCTTGTCTCTTTAATGCATGTGTTGGAATTTTGGTCACTAATACAGTGAAATCCCAAATGTTTAGAATTTTTAGTGAGGTCTAATGGGAAGTGATTGGGTCATGAGTGCCCTTATGAAGGGATTACTGGTGGTGTCATGAAATGGGTTAAGCCTCTCCCTCTCTCTCCTGTCATATGCTATGACACAGCCAGGGAACAGACCTCATTAACTACCAATATCATACTATTTGGACTTTCCAGCCTCCAGAATTGTCATCCAAATAAGCTCCTTTTCTTTATAAACTAGCCTGCCAGTGGTATTCTGTTGTAACAACACAAAATAGACTAAGACAGATTTTCTCATTAAGAATTCTCCTCTATGTATCACACACATACACACATGCAAAGTTATGAGTTAACCAACCATTTCATATTTGATCTGCTGCTGGTGAGAACCATAGTACTGAGTCAATACCTTGAAAGGGAAACTCCTCACATGTCATGATTATGACTGAATTTGTCAAGGAAAAAAAAAGGCCTCTTTTATTCCAGACCAGACTTGGAACACACAATGTACAAGGTACATTGTTGGCACTCTAGAGATCTCTTAACTGTCTCTGCTCACTATATAAAGAAATTCTCTATACAGAATATTCTTCTTTAACAACCTCAATTTCAATAGGCAATATGGGAAATACACAACAAGTCAAAACTGTATTGTGTGTGGAGTGCTAGCTTTACCAAAAGATGCAGGACATGGATGCGGGAATTCAGTAACTGTTTACTGGCAGCTTGTCCATGATTGCCACTTTACAGGATACAAAATGGACAGTGTCATCGCTGCCTCAAGGACACAGGGAAGAGGAAAGGAGGAGGATTTATGGCACGGCTATTATACGGCAGTTAATTCTATCTTAGTTCTCATAACACCCCTCCAGGCAGACAGAGAGGAAAGTCTATCTCAGCAAAGATTCAGTTTACATTGCCCAAGATCACATGGCTGACAAACACTAGGACGTCAACCCAGATTTCTTTCTAAATACAAATCCGTGATGTTCTATAGTAAATCTCACTAAAAGCACTATAGGTCATGTGGGGATACAGTTCTGAGAATGGATTGGTGAGGTGGGAGAAGTCTCTGCTGTTACCTGATACCGACTTTAAGAGGAACAGTTGATACTGTCCAGGTAGAGAAGTAAAGAGTGTTTAATGAAAAGGGAAGAAGAGAGCAGAATCCAGAGGGAAAGGCACAAGGGATGCAGAGGAGAAGCTGACTCAGCTTTTAACGATTAGTGACATCAGCTTGATATCCTGGAGGCTGCGTGCGGTCAGTTCGAATCACTTAAAAATCTGATAGACAGCCTTAGAAATTAGGTGAGAGACCTTGGCAAGTGTCCTGAAAAGAGCTATATGGGACAGAGTGGGAAGATGACTGGCCAGTCAGTTCAGAATGGCACAGAAACAAATAAATAAATTCCAGGCAAAGATGAGGGAGGCTGGTAAAATTTACGAGCTAGAGGTCTGAGGAAAGATGAGAAAGAAAAGTAGAACACTGTATCTGTATATAAAGAGGACACTATAGCTTAAGTATGGTTCGCTCCCCATGGACTCATGTTCAAATTCCACTGTAAGTCATTAAAAGGACAGAGGTTTAATCCAACTCTAATGTTTATAGATGGGTGGGACTCTGGGAGTGCTACTATTAGGTAAGACCCAGGTAGGGCCCTTAAGTATAGTTAGCTTCCCGTGACTGAGATGAAACGCTGGAGATAATCAAATTAATAGAAGAAAAGGTTGTGTTCTGGCGTACGATGAGGATGGCCAGGGACTGGGGTGGCTGAGACAGAGTAAAAACAGACTAGAACTGACGGGAAGACCTTCTGTCTGGAAGCCACCAGAGACGCTGCTAGTGACTTACACATGAAAAAATTCAGGCTCTGTGTGGCTAAACCATTAAAGAAAGTCAGGAAAAATCCCCCAAATCAGAAGTAACCAAGATATGAAGCAGAAAAATCAGAAGTTAATGTTCAGTGAGGGAAAACCAAGTTGTTGCAAAATTCATAATGAGGTATCTAGTGAAGAAATATTCCCATCAACAAAACAAAACAAAACAAAAAAGCCCAAACAAAACCTAAAGGTATTTTATTCCTAATAATTTAAAAAGTAGAGAAAAATAAAGTACCACATATCCAAGTAAAAACCATGTAGCCCATCTAACTAATTCCTTCAGGTAATGTTGAAATGTCTCTTGCTACCATCCCTATCCTAGGACTCACCTAATCTAAAACACAGCAGAGGGAACAATAAGCTCTGCTAATTTCCCCCATCTTCATTTGATTAATCACTTGCTGTAATGGGAACAGGCTTGTTCAAAGATATGGGAATAATTTCAGAGATACCATGTTTCTCTGTATGGTTCATCCTGTCAAGCTAAATGGGTAAGTGGTGATCCACATAACAAGCAAAGACACATAAGCTGGACAAATAGCCAATAATCAATATGAGGTATCAGGGAAAGTCTGTCCAGCATGCTATCATGAGCCACATTCCAGCCCCATGAGATGGCATCAGGTCAGACAACCAGATCAGCAACTGCACTTTGATTCTTGCTTCTCTCCACTCCCAGGTTTTGCAAGCCTGGAACTTCCACCTATCCAGGGAAGATTGCTGGAGCTTATCTGGTGTTTATTAATGCAGAACTCACTGTACTGTCATACTTTGTGTGAACCAAGAGTCCCATTACCCAGAAAAAAAAATTCAGAGCCCTGTAACACTCACCACATGCAATCTGAGTTTTTCTATTGTTAGCATTCTGCTTAAAAGGGAATTGAAGAATGTGTCATTTAATGATCATGTGGGTAGGTAACAACAACAACAACAACAACAACAAAATGAGTGTAGTAGGTCAGCCACAAAATACCACGAGGAAAAAGAGCTCCAGCTGTCAACTGACTGGAAGTGTTTGCTTTGTGATCACTTTAGAACATCATTTGGAAACCACCTCGGAGTCCTGGAAGTCCAGTTTGCTCAACTTGGCATATGGTATTTAGGGCTTTGGGGTGGGTATGGAGACAGCTACTCATGGGATGTGGCTGTGTTACTAAACTTCTCTTACATTATCTCTCTATTGGATTCTGTTTCCATCATCCCATTAGAGTTCAAAATTATTGTGTGCAAGGCACTGTGGTTGTTCCTGCAATGCATGAACTCAAACAGAGAGAGCATTCAGTCTGAAAGGTAGGTTCTTTGTTTTCCAGTTTTCCATGTGGGAATCAGGTCCCAGGGAACCAGGGTCTGACCACACAGATGCAGATTCAAAAGACAATGGGATCCATGCTTCTTCAATCTATGCTTCATGCTGGTTGCTGGAGTCTGTGTTGTTCACATTGGGTGCAACATTCACCCTTATGAAAGGTTTTGTGAAATTCTCTCAGCTCTTGTTTGGGATGATGTAAACCTACAGATTCTTATGCAACAACAGTAGCAATAATCACAGGCCTTAAAATAATGTACATATGGTTCATTTTATCCTCACAAGGTCTTATAACATGGAACAGTTCAACTTTCAAAGCAATACACCAAGGCTTGGGTGACTAGCCCCAAATCCCCTACATCACAGCTAATAAAGGGAAGGGTCTACATTTGAACCAAGATGTACTGGTTATCTTTCTGTATTTGTGATAAACACAACCAAAAGTAATTTGGTGATGGAAGGATTTATTTAGCTTACATATCCATGTCATATTCCATCACTGAGGGGAGTCAAAACTAGAACTCAAGACAGGAATCTGGAGGCAGGAATTGAAGCAGAGACCATGCAGGAATATTGTTTACTGCTTTGTTTTGTTTGCTTTCTTATATAAGCATACTCAAGACCATTTGCCCAGTGATGGCACTGCCCTCAGTGTGCTGGGCCCTTCCACATCAATCACCAGTTAAGAAAATGCCCCATGGGCTTGCTTGCAGGCCAATATAATGGGGGCAATTATCTCAGTTGAAGTTTCCTCTTCTCGAATGACTTCAGCGTGTGTTAAGTTTATTTTTAAAAAAATTAACCAGTATAATAATTCTTCTAACATTGACGCTGTTGGATCCAGAGTGTGAGGTGGGCCAGCAGCATCTAAGAATTTGCCTTTAATACAAATTCTCAGGGCTCAGCCCTGACTTACAACATCACAAAGGTTGGAGGTAGGCTCAGCAAACTGCATCTATCCTCCTACGAATTAGTACGCATGCCCAAGCTTGTCCAGGATCGAGCATGCAGCTCTGCCCAGTGCTGTGCACATCTCATCTCCTCTCCATCCTCGCTGCCCTGTGTGCAAAGAGCAAAAAGGGAACTGCTCTAACAGATGGTTCTGTAAATGATGTGAACTTTCTCTTTTTTTTTTTTTGTTCTATGTGATTTTTTTTTTAATATTTTTATTACATATTTTCCTCAATTACGTTTCCAATGCTATCCCAAAAGTCCCCCATAGCGCCCCCCACTTCCCTACCCACCCATTCCCATTCTTTTGGCCCTGGCATTCCCCTATATTGGGGCATATAAAGTTTGCAAGTCCAATGGGCCTCTCTTTCCATTGATGGCTGACTAGGCCATCTTTCGATACATATGCAGCTAGAGACAAGAGCTCCAGGGTTCTGGTTAGTACATCATGTTGTTCCATCAATAGGATTGCAGATCCCTTTAGCTCCTTGGGTACTTTCTCTAGCTTCTCCATTGGGAGCCCTGTGATACATCCAATAGCTGACTGTGAACATCCACTCCTGTGTTTGCTAGGCCCCAGCATCGTCTCACAAGAGACAGCTATATTTGGGTCCTTTCAGCAAAATCTTTCTAGTGTATGCAATGGTGTCAGCGTTTAGAAGTTGATTATGGGATGGATCCCTGGATACGGCAGTCTCTAAATGGTCCATCCTTTCATCACCGCTACGAACTTTGTCTCTGTAACTCCTTCCCTGGGTGTTTTGTTCCCAATTCTAAGAAGGTGCACAGTGTCCACACTTTGGTCTTCATTCTTCTTGAGTTTCATGCGTTTAGCAAATTGTATCTTAAATCTTGGGTATCCTAAGTTTTGGGCTAATATCCACTTATCAGTGAATACATATTGTGTGAGTTCTTTTGTGATTGTGTTACTTCACTCAAGATGATGCCCTCCAGGTCCATCCATTTGGCTAGGAATTTCATAAATTCATTCTTTTTAATAGCTGAGTAGTACTCCATTGTGTAAATGTACCATAATTTCTGTATCCATTCCTCTGTTGAGGGACATCTGGGTTCTTTCCAGCTTCTGGCTATTATAAATAGGGCTGCTATGAACATAGTGGAACATGTGTCCTTTTTACCGGTTGGGACATCTTCTGGATATATGCCCAGGAGAGGTATTGCTGGATCCTCCGGTAGTACTATGTCCAATTTTCTGAGGAACCGCCAGACTGATTTCCAGAGTGGTTGTACAAGCTTGCAATCCCACCAACAATGGAGGAGTGTTCCTCTTTCTCCACATCCTCGCCAGCAACTGCTGTCACCTGAATTTTTGACCTTAGCCATTCTGACTGGTGTGAGGTGGAATCTCAGGGTTGTTTTGATTTGCATTTCCCTGATGATTAAGGATGTTGAACATTTTTTCAGGTGTTTCTCTGCCATTCGGTATTCCTCAGGTGAGAATTCTTTGTTCAGTTCTGAGCCCCATTTTTTAATGGGGTTATTTGACTTTCTGGAGTCCACCTTCTTGAGTTCTTTATATATATTGGATATTAGTCCCTTATCTGATTTAGGATAGGTGAAGATCCTTTCCCAATCTGTTGGTGGTTTTTTTGTCTTATTGATGGTGTCTTTAGCCTTGCAGAAGCTTTGTAGTTTCATGAGGTCCCACTTGTCAATTCTCGATCTTACAGCACAAGCCATTGCTGTTCTATTCAAGAATTTTTCCCCTGTGCCCATATCTTCAAGGCTTTTCCCCACTTTCTCCTCTATAAGTTTCAGTGTCTCTGGTTTTATGTGAAGTTCCTTGATCCACTTAGACTTGACCTTAGTACAAGGAGATAGGAATGGATCGATTCACATTCTTCTACATGATAACAACCAGTTGTGCCAGCACCATTTGTTGAAAATGCTGTCTTTCTTCCACTGGATGTTTTTAGCTCCCTTGTCGAAGATCAAGTGACCGTAGGTGTGTGGGTTCATTTCTGGGTCTTCAATTCTATTCCATTGGTCTATTTGTCTGTCACTATACCAGTACCATGCAGTTTTTATCACAATTGCTCTGTAGTAGAGCTTTAGGTCCGGCATGGTGATTCCACCAGAGGTTCTTTTATCCTTGAGAAGAGTTTTTGCTATCCTAGGTTTTTTGTTATTCCAGATGAATTTGCAGATTGCACTTTCTAATTCGTTGAAGAATTGATTTGGAATTTTGATGGGGATTGCATTGAATCTGTAGATTTCTTTTGGCAAGATAGCCATTTTTACAATGTTGATCCTGCCAATCCATGAGCATGGGAGATCTTTCCATCTTCTGAGATCTTCTATAATTTCTTTCTTCAGAGACTTGAAGTTTTTATCATACAGATCTTTCACTTCCTTAGTTAGAGTCACGCCAAGATATTTTATATTATTTGTGACTATTGAGAAGGGTGTTGTTTCCCTAATTTCTTTCTCCGCCTGTTTATTCTTTGTGTAGAGAAAGGCCATTGATTTGTTTGAGTTAATTTTATATCCAGCTACTTCACCAAAGCTGTTTATCAGGCTTAGGAGTTCTCTGGTGGAATTTTTAGGGTCACTTATATATACTATCATATCATCTGCAAAGAGTGATATTTTGACTTCATCTTTTCCAATTTGTATCCCTTTGATCTCCTTTTGTTGTCGAATTGCTCTGGCTAGGACTTCAAGTACAATGTTGAATAGGTATGGAGAAAGTGGACAGCCTTGTCTAGTCCCTGATTTTAGAGGGATTGCTTCAAGCTTCTCACCATTTACTTTGATGTTGGCTACTGGTTTGCTGTAGATTGCTTTTATCATGTTTAGGTATGGGCCTTGAATTCCTGATCTTTCCAAGACTTTTATCATGAATGGGTGTTGGATCTTGTCAAATGCTTTTTCTGCATCTAACGAGATGACCATGTGGTTTTTGTCTTTGAGTTTGTTTATATACTGGATTACGTTGATGGATTTCCGTATATTGAACCATCCCTGCATCCCTGGGATGAAACCTACTTGGTCAGGATGGATGATTGTTTTGATGTGTTCTTGGATTCGGTTAGCAAGAATTTTATTGAGGATTTTTGCATCAATATTCATAAGGGATATTGGTCTGAAGTTTTCTATCTTTGTTGGGTCTTTTTGTGGTTTAGGTATCAGAGTAATTGTGGCTTCATAGAATGAGTTGGGTAGAGTACCTTCTGTTTCTATTTTGTGGAATAGTTTGTGAAGAACTGGGATTAGATCTTCTTTGAAGGTCTGATAGAACTCTGCACTAAACCCATCTGGTCCTGGGCTTTTTTTGGTTGGGAGACTATTAATGACTGCTTCTATTTCTTTGGGGGATATAGGGCTGTTTAGATCATTAACCTGATCTTGATTCAACTTTGGTACCTGGTATCTGTCTAGGAACTTCTCCATTTCATCCAGGTTCTCCAGTTTTGTTGAGTATAGCCTTTGGTAGAAGGATCTGATGGTGTTTTGGATGTCTTCAGGATCTGTTGTTATGTCTCCTTTTTCATTTCTGATTTTGTTAATTAGGATGCTTTCCCTGTGCCCTCTAGTGAGTCTGGCTAAGGGTTTATCTATCTTGTTGATTTTCTCAAAGAACCAGCTCCTTGATTGGTTGATTCTTTGAATAGTTTTTCTTGTTTCCACTTGGTTGATTTCACCCCTGAGTTTGATTATTTCCTGCCGTCTACTCCTCTTGGGTGAATTTGCTTCCTTTTGTTCTAGTGCTTTTAGGTGTGTTGTCAAGCTGCTAATGTGTGCTCTCTCTAGTTTCCTTTTGGAGGCACTCAGAGCTATGAGTTTTCCTCTTAGAAATGCTTTCATTGCGTCCCATAAGTTTGGGTATGTTGTGGCTTCATTTTCATTGAACTCTAAAAAGTCCTTAATTTCTTTCTTTATTCCTTCCTTGACCAAGGTATCATTGAGAAGAGTGTTGTTCAGTTTCCACGTGAAGGTTGGCTTTCTATTATTTATTTTGTTATTGAAGATCAGCTTTAGTCCATGGTGATCTGATAGGATGCATGGGACAATTTCAATGTTTTTGTATCTGTTGAGTCCTGTTTTGTGCCCAATTATGTGGTCAATTTTGGAGAAGGTACCATGAGGTGCTGAGAAGAAGGTGTATCCTTTTGTTTTAGGGTAAAATGTTCTGTAGATATCTGCCAGATCCATTTGATCCATAACTTCTGTTAGTTTCACTGTGTCCCTGTTTAGTTTCTGTTTCCATGATCTGTCCATTGGTGAAAGTGGTGTGTTGAAGTCTCCCACTATTATTGTATGAGGTGCAATGTGTGCTTTGAGATTTACTAAAGTTTCTTTAATGAATGAGACTGCCTTTTTATTTGGAGCATAGATATTCAGGATTGATAGTTCCTCTTGGAAGATTTTACCTTTGATGAGTATGAAGTGCCCCTCCCTGTCTTTTTTGATGACTTTGGGTTGGAAGTCAATCTTATCTGATATTAGAGTGGCTACTCCAGCTTGTTTCTTCAGACCATTTGCTTGGAAAATTGTTTTCCAGCCTTTCATTCTGAGGTAGTGTCTATCTTTTTCTCTGAGATGAGTTTCCTGTAAGCAGCAAAATGTTGGGTCTTGTTTGTGTAGCCAGTTTGTTAGTCTATGTCTTTTTATCGGGGAGTTGAGTCCATTGATATTAAGAGATATTAAGGAAAAGTAATTGTTGTTTCCTGTTATTTTTGTTGTTAAAGTTGGCATTCTGTTCTTGTGGCTGTCTTCTTTTAGGTTTGTTGAGGGATTACCTTCTTGTTGTTTCTAGGGCGTGGTTCCTGTCCTTGTATTGGTTTTTTTCTGTTATTATCCTTTGAAGGGCTGGATTCGTGGAGAGATAATGTGTGAATTTGGTTTTGTCGTGGAATACTTTGGTTTCTCCATCTATGTTAATTGAGAGTTTGGCTGGGTATAGTAGCCTGGGCTGGAATTTGTGTTCTTTTAGTGTCTGTATAACATCTGTCCAGGATCTTCTGGCTTTCATAGTCTCTGGTGAAAAATCTGGTGTAATTCTGATAGGCTTGCCTTTATATGTTACTTGGCCTTTTTCTCTTACTGCTTTTAGTATTCTATCTTTATTTAGTGCATTTGTTGTTCTGATTATTATGCGTCGGGAGGTATTTCTTTTCTGGTCCAGCCTATTTGGAGTTCTGTAGGCTTCTTGTATGTTCATGGGCATCTCTTTCTTTAGATTTGGGAAGTTTTCTTCTATAATTTTGTTGAAGATGTTTGCTGGTCCTTTGAGTTGAAAATCTTCATTCTCATCCACTCCTATTATCCGTAGGTTTGGTCTTCTCATTGTGTCCTGTATTTCCTGGATGTTTTGAGTTAGGATCTTTTTGCATTTTACATTTTCCTTGATTGTTGTGCCCATGTTCTCTATGGAATCTTCTGCACCTGAGATTCTCTCTTCCATCTCTTGTATTCTGTTGCTGATGCTTGCATCTATGGTTCCAGATTTCTTTCCTAGGGTTTCTATCTCCAGTGTTGCCTCATTTTGGGTTTTCTTTATTGTGTCTACTTCCCTTTTTAGGTCTAGTATGGTTTTGTTCATTTCCATCATCTGATTGGATGTGTTTTCCTGTTTCTCTTTAAGGACCTCTACCAGTTTGGTTGTGTTTTCCTGTTTTTCTTTAAGGACTTGTAACTCTTTAGCCATGTTCTCCTGTAGTTCTTTAAAGTCCTTCTTGATGTCCTCTACCATCATCATGAGATATGCTTTTAAATCCAGGTCTAGTTTTTCAGGTGTGTTGTGGTGCCCTGGACTGGGCGAAGTGGGAGTGCTGGGTCCTGATGATGGTGAGTGGTCTTGGTTTCTGTTAGTAAGATTCTTACCTTTACCTCTCGCCATCTGGTAATCTCTGGAGTTGTTATAGTTGTCTCTGTTCAGAGGTTGTTCTTCTGGGGATTCTGAGTATCCTCTGTCAGCCGACCTGGGAGACAGGCTCTCCTCTGAGTTTCAGTGGTTAGAGCACTCCCTGCTGACAAGCTTTCCTCTTAAAGGGAAGGTGTACAGATATCTTGGGTTTGGACCTCCTCCTGGCCGAAGAAGAAGGCGGAAAACAGGACCTTTTCCAGATGCTGTGTTGCTTTGGCAGGTCACAGAAGCTGTAGGCTTCTGTGGTACACACTCTCAGCTGTGCAGACTAAGTTCCTAAGCTCAGTGGAGTCCTGGATCCAAGATGTGCTCCCTGCTCCTGAGGCAGAGGGCTCCTGTGCAGGGCAGACCACTGTCTTCCAGCTAGGAGGGTGCTGGATGTCTGTGGCCCCAAAAGGGTGCTGCCTCAGCGGCTCTGTGGCTCCCGCCTGTCCCAGAAGCCGTCTGCCCCCGTGGTCCCCACTCTGACCTGTACAGACTAAGCTCGGCGGAGTCCCGGAGCCAAGATGGTGCTCCTTGCAGGGCAGGTCACTGTCCTCCGACTGGGAGGGTGCAGGATGTCTGCGGCCCCAAAAGGGTGCTGCCTCAGCGGCTCTGTGGCTCCTGCCTGTCCCAGAAGCTGTCTGCCTCTGTGGTCCTCACTCTAACCTGTAGACTAAGTTCGGCGGAGTCCCGGAGCCAAGATGGCGCTCTCTGCAGGGCAGGTCTCTGTCCTCCGGCTGGGAGGGTGCCGGATGTCTGCGGCCCCAAAAGGGTGCTGCCTCAGCGGCTCTGTGGCTCCCGCCTGTCCCAGAAGCTGTCTGCCTCTGTGGTCCTCACTCTAACCTGTAGACTAAGTTTGGCGGAGTCGAACTTTCTCTTGTAAGTTCTTAAGATTGTGTTTGAGATTCTTAGTACGGAGGGGGAAGATACTGGTCTCAGTACAAAGGAAGTGAGGTTAGCACATTGGACTTCATCTCTCTTGGACAGCAGTGTAAGGAGAATTGAAAACAATGCCTCAAAGAACTCAAGGGTGACAATCACACAAAGCAGAGATTGTATTGTCTCTACTTGTGATAAATTTTACATTATCTCCAGAGTAACATGTTTGTGAAACACACTATCATCACAATTACAATAGTTTTGTGGATTTTTTTGTCAATAATCATTAAATAAAAAAAATATTTTCCCAAGGAACTGTTTGTTACAAATGAACAATGTCATCTGCCACCACTGCCTGGTCCAATGTCATCTAAGTATTAAATCTCAACCCTTCAGTGCTCAGTGAAGACAATAGAACAGGAAGAAGTAGAGAAAAACTTGAGAACCAATACAACTATGACTGAGTTAATTTCCACCAAAATCCACAGGTTAAAAACAGTCTTTCCAAAACAAAAAAAAAACAAAGCAACCCCCCACCCCAAACAACGAAACCATTCTTGACCAGGTTGAAAGCATTGTAGAGTGCTTGTTGAATTGATTCAAATATTGTTTCACAGTTTCTTTTATAGGAATAGTAGCAATAATAATAATAGTAAGTTTTTAAATAATTTATATTTTATTCTCACATTTAAAAAAATAATAGGTCAAGTAGCTCACAATTCAGTTACCAAGACACTACCAACTTAATATATCTGAAAAGTGGAGCTCAGTCCAGGTATGGTGTCCACCAGAGTGGTCAGAAGGCTGAAACAAGAGGGTCCAGGGTCTGCGGTCAGCATAGGCTGCATGGAGAGTATTCTAGGCTATCCTGGATGATGTTGAAATACTACACCTCAAAATAACTGAACCCCACCTCAGAGTTGTGCTAAGAGTTCAGTAAGTGAAATCTTAAATGAAAGTCACTTCAAATTCAGTAATTAAGACAACCAGGGAGTAAAAAGCTTTAGAATTGATTAACTGACTAGTAAGTGCCCAGGAAGTAGTAGTAGATCAGATTCCAGTGGTATATTAACATATATATATATATATATATGTATATATATACATATATATATATATATATAATCATTAAACATCCTTTGATGTTATCCTATTACTATAACCAGCCAAGTCCTTTTCTGCTATGGCGTCTGGCTGGCAGGCTGTTTGAAATAAAGTCTTACTACAGTTGGCCTCAAACTCACACTGCTCCAGCCTGGGCTTTCCAAACGCTGGAACTGTGGGATTGTATCATTGGCACTTGCTGCACTATGTTTACAATGGGTACTGAGAACATATCCAGAGTTTACCACAGAGCCTGGGCTGGAGCAACAGGAGGACTTCTTTCTTATTTATCACACAACAAATTTATGATGGTGTCAATTGTAAAGTAAGATGTAGAAAAACCTGTCTGTTTTAGAATTAATTCCATCACTGCCTAGAAATCAGAAAACAATATGCATGTGTTTGTCTATGAATATATGTATATGCATGTATATATGTGCATGCATGGGTGTGCATATATGTGTACATATATTTATGTATATATATGCATGCATATTCACATGCAGATATATGTATGTATGTAAACAGCTGTGTGTGTTAAGGGTATAGGGCAAGAACTAGCTCACAAGGACATTTGACAATAGATGAAGTCATGGGTCCTACACTTAGAGGACAGAACACTTCCAGAGCTGCATGTAAGCCAAATCAAAATGACTACAGCCAGTCATTTACACATCTACTTGTTTGTTTCTCATTTCTTGACATTATGTAGAAGATGTGGGGTTAGTGCTAAAATGGCGCCAATTCTCTGCAGAGGTTTGCATGCTAGTAAGAGCTGCGCTCATGAATAAATACAGATTGATGCTTTATATAGATCACGATGCACACAGTCAATAAACAGTGTAAAGGAAATGATCTACAGGGGTCGAGAGTGAGCAGCAAACATACAGCAGGCGTCTCATTCTGTCCACTTGAGAAGGCTTTGTCCTCTCACACAGCTGGGCATGTGGAGCTCCTCCCTGAGCTGTTAGAAGAGAGTATCCTCTTCAGTATGACCTTGTGCAAAGAGAACAAAATAGAAAACAGTTAAAGCCTGGCACAGCCTGAGTGCTTTTGATATTTGTAGAATTGGCAAACTCTTGCCTTTTACACAAAAACAACACTTAAGAAGGTGAGATAGGGTGCTCCATTCCAATTCTCCTTAAAGGATGGTCCTAGAGAAATGAAAAGAACAACTCACTGAAGCAAAAGGGGAAACAAACCAATTTGTCATGAAATCAGAAGACAAGTAAGATCAGTCTGAGAGATAAGAAAGAGCAATCTTTGTCAAAGAAGAGGTTTTGCCAAGGGATGATCTTTGATACCTGACAAAGCAGATATAAAATCCATTCCACTCATCTCTCTGTTCTCTCATTCAACTCTATCTCCTTTCTATCCCCACTGAGTGCTGATGGGACAATGACGCTTTTATTATGCAGAGGGACGATAACCATTCTTGACATTTCCAAGTTGGCATTTTATGTTTGTTGGTTTACTTTCTGGCTTGTCATTGCCAAGATAAGGGCGCTTTTCACGTGGCACAGGTAGCTTGAGCCAGATTAGTACTGTCATTCATCCAATTGTCTTCTTCCTACATCTGCTATCTATCACACACCCACAAGAACAGTCCAAGCATCATAGCAGACTGCAGGAGCTTACACACAGGTTCTTTACTAAGGCCATCACAGGCTGGATGATCTATGTTTGGGCTTTCTGGAATTTCAGGGAGAAATTTAAAGTAAATTCAGTTTCCTTGTAATACCAAATCCTGGATCAATTGTACAACTCCTTGGTTAGTGATTACTGGTAGTGAAACACAGACAAAGGTGAGTATAGTGTCAATCAAAGAGATGTCACCCCACATTGTATGGCCATTGTGAGTTATTGTTATTTATTTATCCATCCATTCATTCATTTACTTAGAGACAGGGTCTTATGTAGCCAAGGCTGAACTCTAATTACTATGTAACTATGACCTTGAACCTCTTATCTGTCTGCCTTATTCTACTGAAGATTACAGTCATGTACCACCATGCTTGGTTTGCTTGGTTCTAGATATCAAACCCAGAGCTTCCTGGATGCTAGACAAACCCTCTACTCACTGAGCTACATTCTCAGCTCCATCCCAAGTTCTTGAATGCCAAGCACATAGCACAGTGCCTGTCTTCTGCCAAGTGAGGGGTTCAAGTCTCATACCAACTGAAAATGATCTTTTTTCCTTATTGTAATATGTGCTGCTCCAGATCTGACTACATTTATACTCTCTATGTTTTTCTTTGAGGAAAAGAATCTCTCAGTCTCTCTGATATCCCAAGCCAGTTCTTTCAGAGCTAGTCCATTTTCCTCATGCGTGCCATTGCTGTTTGTATGTCTAGAACCTGATCTCTGTAAGTGATACTTCTCCACCTAACAGCTTTTCCTTCTTTTAAAACACCTCACTATAAATAAACTAAAAAATTCTTTAAAAAAAACCAAAACACCTCACTAGTTGTTCTTACCATGTATATACACTGAATTGTGAGAAAACTCTCATGTAAAACTAATATAAATAATTACGCGTGGGTTTCTATTTGTTTATTTGTTTAAACTTGTTCTGTTTGCTATATAGTCCAGGCCAGCCTCAGATGACAGACCAAACTACTGCCTCAATCTCCCAAGTGGTTGGATTATATTGATACAAGACTACCTATTAATCAAAAGTTTTTATGAAGCCAGAAAACTTGAAAGATGGGCATTTGCATTCCTGTGATATGCCACTCAGGAATAAGTCTAGAATGAAGTAGAAGAGGTTTTTTTGCCCACTAAGGGAGGTATCTACAGGTAAAAGGAGTCTTGCTAGAGCATACATGTACTTTACCAAGTTAGGCCTAGACTGTATTAGGAAACTTTTGACAAGTTTTTAGAAAATCTCAATAAGTTGAAGGATAAAGTCAGGATGTAATATTAGTCTTGACTTTTGCTGTAGGGTAGACAAAAAGACTAGAATAATTGGTAAGGCTAGAGAGGGGCCAGATGGGTTCATATAACTTGGGTCACCGAATTATAAATTAGAAAGCAAGTCCATCCCAGAAAGGTACCTGGAAGGTAGCACAGTTATGAGGTCTATAAGAAGCAAACAGAGGATTTCCTTACTTGCAGAGCCAAGGACAACCTGAGTGTGTTCTCTGGTTTGATGAAAGTGTTCCTCTAATTTCTTTTAATCAACTTTCATGAAGTTGTTGCTTTTGTGTAGTTGTGCCATTTTGTCTAATAGTCTTGTGTTTACCTTGTATCTATGATGTGATATTCTTGTTCTTATGTATAATCACATGAGAGTCCTTAGCAATGCAAAGAATTTTTCCTCTCCTATTTTGGTTTCTGCCCTTCCTCCCTTTTATATTGTTGCTTCTAAGAAAACAGTCATTAGACATTGTTATCTCAAACCATTCCTAGCCATAGCATGTAAGAGTTGGCTGCGTGTGTGGGCCAGCCAGTGGATCTAAGGCACTGCTTTCCAACCTTCTTAATGCTGTGACCCTTTAATACAGTTTCCCATGTTGTTGTGACCACCCCCTCCATAAAGTTATTTTCATAATTAACTGTAATTATGCCACTTTTATGAATCATAATGTAAATTTCTGTGTTTTTTCCAGTGGTTTTAGGTAACCCCAAAGAAAGGGCCATTCAACCCTCAAAGGCGTCATGGCCTACAGGTTGAGAAATACTGATCTAAGGAAAGCTGAATATAAAAGAACATTCTAGAATCTTAGCAGCAGTGACACTTACATATATATGCGCACCCCCCCAAGGGGTGGCAGTGTGTATCTGTAATCCCAGATCTCATTAGGCTAGGGCAGAAGAACTATTGTAAGTTCAAGGCCAGCCTTATCTACATGCAAAGTTCTAGGCACCCCAGGACTACATAGTGAGATATTGTTTCTAAACATAGAAACAACCTGACCAACCAACCAAACACCAAGACAGCAAAGCTCAGAGAAATAATTTCACTTCATCTTTTGCTTTTCAGTAGTGGGGATTGAACCCATCTACTTACACACACTCGGGAAATGCACCAATGCCAACAATAGAGTCCTCTTACTCTGATGATTCACTTGCCTCTGACTGGAGAGGCTATGTAGACAGGGTTTGGACTGGTGCACATTCAGTGTCCATTCAGCAATGTGAGGGGGTCATTAAAGAGGGCAATGTCCCTGGTACTTTCAAGGGAAATCACATGATCAGCAAAACTCTGATCTGTTCTAACAGGTAGGACAGCTGTTACAAGATACAAGGAGAGGAGCCAGGAGTTTCTTGCTAAATTCTTAAAATTGGCTGGGGCCCTCAGGAGATTTGAGTGACCATAACAGTGAAAAGGGGGAAAACAGTCTTGGCTAAACTTATGTTTGTATACCCTACAGGAAAGTATGAATGAAGAGTAGAGTAATTAACAATAGCAAAAAATGCAAAGGAGACAAACTGGATCTGAAAGGGACCTCTAAGTATTATGCCAGGTGTTCTATGATTTAAAAAAAACAAAAACTAGCTCATATTGCCAGCTCCCCTAGCTCTTCTATAATCCTCTCCAGTCCTTCGTAACGTAGTACAATTATGCAATTTTAATGTATGCTAAACTCTTACAAAGCAGAGAGGGGTGTGCATTCTCTAGTTTCTATGTGGGTCAGTCTCTCAACATTAGGAAGAAGCAGAGTGGCTACAAATATTTAACCAACAAAGAACCTGTGCCAAATGCTGCTTAGGCTTGCTTGGCTTCTACAACATTGTAGGGGTCATTAATTACTATTATCTAATCTTAATTCTTGGTCTATGCTTGTTTAACATACTTATGAAATTTATGTTTTCTAGATTCTTCAGGTATTGGTCTGGTGTCTGCCTATGGTTTTTAATCAACTTTAATATAGAGAAAACTTTACTCACTGAAAACAACTCAAGTCATCTGTGAAACTGTGTGGTGTTTTCTTAAGATTAAGAAGGAAGAACTCTTTAAAGGGGGAATAAAACAATAGGGACATTCAAAGAGACAAAAGACATAAACTCTCACAGCCCTAATCCATAGAAGCCCTAATCCACCCAGCTTCTCTCCTCCTCTGCTAACAATGTCTGGAATGTGTCTAGCCCTCATACCCTCCCTCACCTTACTCAAGAAACCACCAGGGACAGGACAAACCTAAGATGTCTCCAGAAACAAACTACCAGGCTATGGATCTGAATCTTATGTGGAAAAATCCTCTTAAACATACGAGGAAAGCCCCTTGCCATCCTGCTGGTTAACATCTCAGACCCCTCCAAATCTCTTATAAAACACCTGCTCTGTCTTGTCAGTGTGCAACTGTGTTTTCTGAAAACAATACTCACCCCAATTTATTTATTTTTTTAATCTGAGAAAACAGAATATAAACAAGTAAGCAGTATTTTGTTTTAAGAATCTTAAGAGTGTACAACCCTAGTCCCACAAAATCTATATTCTAGAAAGGTCCAAAGCTCTGTAAGAAGAAGAATCTCATTTGTGGTCATTTGCTAATTCTCTTTCCTTCTTTTTTAAACAAAATTAGCTAGCATCTGTTGTGCTTCCATAAATTTAACAGTCTAGTTAGATCAAAATAATGTTTTTGTGCATAGCTTATGTGCTTTGTCAAGCAGGGAATATTCGATTTTTATTGTGAGCTCCTTGGAAGGCAATGCAAAGCTAGCCATTCCTTTAGTGGCTGAGGGTCAACTTACTGTGATGGCTGGGGGCACACAAGATGGGGAAGTAAGGTTTCCATTTATGGTACATCCACAACTCATCTGTCTTCTCTAGGTGGAAGAGCAGGCCAGAAAGGCCTCAAACTCACGCAGCAGAGGAGGGTGATCTCAAATTCCTGATTCCCCAGCCTCCACCTCGAAAGTCTGGGATATCATGCATGCTATCGAACACCCTGCCTGGGCTTTTAGAAGTAAAAACCACTCCACATAACTGTGTGCTTTCCCAAACTACTCAAAGATTTGAAAGACATTACGTCTTAGACGTTAGAACTCTCTTAAATATCATTTGGACTGTTCTACTTGGTCAGTGTTTTGGTTCATTAAAAACCAAATAAACCAGTGGTAAGTTGAGGCTCACAGAGGAGCCTTCCTGTATATGACAATCCGTGCTCAAGCCCTGGATCACTTGGTTGAGTCATAAATGTTTTACGATAATTGTAGAATATTTGAGCCTAAGGCTCTTATTCAGTATAAATAGTTTGCCCATATTTTGCTTAGCTCTGAAAGCAGCAACCTCCTACGTAAGGATTGTTTCTTCATTTTGTACTTTTGTGACTGCATAGTATACTGTATTACTAACTCCGATATTGCCCTTATTTTAAAAACAAGACCCACATTTGACTCATGGTGATGTCTCTTTGGATTCAGGCTCATGTTGCCTCTGGCCATGCCTCTGTTACCACAGTGAATTCCCACTGCAGTTCTCTGGATTACAAAAGGGAGTCCCGACACCATTAATACTTTCCTGCTTCAAAAGAGACAAACACTTCTGTGAATTCCCCTTGATAGCCGTAAACACAGTCATTCACCCATTCCTCCTGTGAAGAACTGTCTCTAAAGTCCAGACACTAAATGCTAGGAAAATATGAGGGGATGGGACTACTGTCACTAGACTCGGAGAACCCACGTTAGTGAGGACAAGGCTTGTAAACCAAGTATTGTGGACACAAACAGAAATCATAGAAAATACTCTGGAGAACAGGAAGTAAGGGTGGTGCATGGGTATAAAAGAATTCAAGTCTAAATGTGAAAATCAGGTAAGTTAAGACACTAGGTGATGGAACCCTTCTGAGAACAGTATTGAAATGGGATAAATACAGTCTTGTGAGAACCAAATCTGGGCTAATGGAACATATAGAGTCAAGTCTAAGTTAGGGTTTTACTGCTGTGAACAGACACCATGACCAAGGCAACGCTTATAAGGACAACATTTAATTGGGGCTGGCTAACAAGTTCAGAGGTTCAGTCTATTATCATTCAAGGTGGGAACATGGCAGCATCCAGGCAGGAATGGTACAAAAGAGCTGAGAGTACTACATCTTCATCTGAAGACTGCTAGCAGAATACCAGCATCTAGGCAGCTAGGATGAGGGTCTTAAAGCCCACAGTGATATACCTACTCCAACAGAACCATATCTTACAATAGTGCCACTCCCTGGGTTGAGCATATACAAACCATCACAAGTCACTTCCACATTACCAAACAAAACAGGAGAGTGGGTTCTGAGACCCCAAGATTAGTTACGACAGAACTTGAGAGAGTGGGCAAGAGTTAGAAGGCCTGGCAGGGCATCTGCAAACCTCTAGAGAAAAGATCTTAAGAGACAACTCTAAGCCAGGCAATGGTGGCACTCACCTTAATGCCAGCTCTTGGGAGACAGAGGCAGGCACATCTCTGAGTTCCAGGCCAGCCTAGTCTACAGAGTGAGTTCCAGGACAGCCAGGGTTACACAGTGAAACCTTAGGTACCTAGGATAAAAGTTTAAGAACCATCAAATCAATGGGCCATTCTCTACCATACCACTTCCAATGAGACTGAGTTCACCTATAGAGCTGCCTGTTTTCCCAGCATTTTAAGAAAACATTTTCTTAAGCTCCAGGGAGGCACCAACAATTCTGTGACAGATTGTACTTGCTAATGTATAGACAAGAAGCATGGGGTTGTGAGACATGAACTCAATTTCCAGAGCTCCTGAAATGAAAATCTCTTCTTAAAATTTTACAAGAAGATGGTGGTCACAGGATACAAAATTTCAGTGAGATAGAATAAGCTCTCTAGATCTGTCGAATGGCATTATGGCCACAGCTAGTAACATCATTTCGTATTCTGGAAAATCACCAATCACAGATTTGTTATTAATATGCACAAAATTAAAAGTGTATGAGGAGAACATACACCAACTGGATTTAAACATTGACACACAATGCTTACACATTTCTAAATATGGTGACCTCAATAGAACTCAGTACAGGTATGCAAATTTGATCAATTAATTATAGATAAATTAATAAGTATGGTAGTTGAGTCCCAAAGACAATTGTACTACAAGCACCCCTTCCCAATTGCAAATTATAAACAGGATTTTTCTTTTCCAGCTAATGCCTCTTTTCAAAAGGACCTTCCACACCTCCCTAGTTGAAAATGCAGTTCTTGGCACCTGACTTCTCTGCTCATTGGAAATAGATTAAGAATACAGGCTCATAGGAACAAGTGTCCCATGTGAGTATTTTCTAAAGTCTCCTGTGACTTAAGGCTTACTTATAATACCTAAGTCCTGCTAGCCCACATGTCTAACCCCTATTTTAAGATTAGTACATATCCATTACAATCAATGCCCCCTGGCTAGCTCTTCTGGGTGAGACTTTGAATTGGCAGTCATTTGTGTAAACAAAGCAATAACCACAAAATATTCAACAAATTAATCATAGGGTTCAACAACTACATAATCCAGAGAGAATGCAAAGACAGTATTTTCATAATACATCTTTCTTCTTTTTGAGTGTCTATCTAGTATGCTATAACACCATCTGTTTCCTTTCTAAAAACAAGAATCAGAAATTTTGTGCCTGTTTTCCCTCTCATTAAATACTCTCTCCCTTGTCATAATTACTCCCATTTAAAATGTTTTTGAGAAAGAAGCACAAAATTAGGGGACTCCTCTGGGTTTTAGCTCGGTGGTAGGTGCTTGGCCAGCATGTTTAAGACCCAGGTAGATAGATAGATAGATAGATAGATAGATAGATAGATAGATAGATAGATAGATAGACAGACAGATAGTTTAAAGGTAGGACAGGCATATCCTTTACATGGTACCATTATTCCAAAAGTATTACAAAGCTACTTCTCAAAGGATAAGAAGAGGACCACACTGGTTCTAATTCTCAAAGCCATAGGCTTCTGAATGCCAGAGGTGGATTACTTCCCAGGCAAAGCTCTATTAACCCTTGTGAGGTTAACACATTATGAGTCAGGACATCTCAGAGTTTAACACAGCCGAGAACAGCCCTTTCAGAAGTCCCCTTGTGCCAGGCTTCAAAACAGGTCATCTGGCCAGTGAGATTGGATGCAGCTCACTGAATTCAGGAGTTCAATAAAAGCCTCCAAGGATCCAGAAACCTAGGCCTTTCCGCCAGTGATTCATCTCCATCAGCAGTCAGTGTTGTTTAAAGTCTGAGTGTCAATTGCTTCACTGACAGCAATTTTGATTGAAAACTATTGAAGGGTGAAGCCAGCTGGAGAACACTTTAGACAGTTTGCTACTTGTTCATGTCTCGCTTGAGGATACTTGGTTAATAATGAAAAATGAGACAGATTATAAAATATATAATTTCCAGCTATAAGAAAAGCACTCTCATGTTTAAACGAATTTCTAATGACTAAAGGAATTTTTAGACTACTGAGGCAGCTATAGACATGTCTCTTTTGTTTATTAATAATAGCTATTAGTATCTATAACTAAGTAAGAACGAGTAACTAACTCAAACAGTAGTTGAAAACAGCTAACTTTTATAAATATGTCTGGAAACTTGGCAAAATCTTTCTCCTGTAAGGTTGGCATTTTAATTACTTTTTAGCAGATGAGAAGCTGGACATGAAGGAGTGAAGGACGGTGGCTCATGGGCATGTCATCTCTGTCCTTCCCACCTGCTCTGTGGCCAGATCTAATTACACTAGGTTAACCTTGCTCTCTGGAGTTTTGGCTGCATATCTCTGCTCCATATGTCTGCTGTCCTGAAGGTTGGCAGTGACTTCCTCGGAAGAAGACAATAGCCTTCTCTTCTCCATTCTTTCTCTCTATACCCACCTATTCCTGCCCACTCCCACCTCTTACTGTCTCCTCTTACTCCTCCCAGTAACCCACAGCCCTTGCACCAAAAGAAACTTCTGAACACACCAGGCTTATTTCTGAAATTATGTCATAGAACAGGAATTAGAGGCCAGAAGCATGAATGAGGCTTGAAGTAAAACAAGGATGAATTATTTAGCTGGCCGCTGCTTCTGCCAACTGGTCCTAACTCCTCAGAATCTTCTGGGGGATCTTATGAAACCCATGGGAGACGAGTCTTTGGGCTGGAAATATGGCGTGCACACCAACTGGCAACCATTCCTTATTCTTCAGTGGTGGTGTACCCCCTCTAACTCCAGGTTGTACAGACCTGAATGCCAAGCAGCACGGAAAATGTGGGCAACATCTCGGTAGCAGGGGATGCTGGGTCAGGTCTGGAGAAGCTGCAAGGGACAGGCCAATTGTGGAGGCTGGTAGGTTTGTTTCAGAGAAAAAAGAGCAGAGTTTTAAAGATGGGGTCCTTGCATTGTTAGCCTGGGGTGCTTATCCACCCAATTGTTTCTCCCTTTATTCTTCCTTAAAACAGTTTCCACTTTAAACTTTCCTCAGTTTCCTCATTGGATTGGATATTTGTTCCCTGTTACAGTTATGTCTCCGTATCCTTTTAGCTGTTCTCTCCAGATGCTGTCTCTTAGCTCTCTAAACAATGACACACAAAGGATTCATGCTTCTTTCATGTACTGTGTGGATAGTATCTTCCTAAAGATTCATACTCTTTCTGGAATCTGGAGATTTCACAATATTTCAGGAATAAGTCTATTATAGATGCAAGTAGCTAAAATGAAGCCATGTTGGAATACAGTTGGCCTTTAATGGGATAAAACTGGTGTCCTTATAAGGAGAGAGAGAGAGAGAGAGAGAGAGAGAGAGAGAGAGAGAGAGAGAGAGAGTAAACCATTCTATAAAGACAAGAGCCAAGAAAAACCAGACATTAGCTGAAGCCATCAAAAGCTAGCAGAAGTATGGAATGGAGTCTCCCTCTTAAAACTTAGAAACAACTAACCCTGCCAACACCCACATCTCAGACTTTAGTCTCTACAACTCTGAGAGAATAAACTGTAGTTGTTTTAAAGTACCTAGTTAGAGTGCCTGAGCTAAGACAGCACTAGGAAGCTAATAGCCTTCCCATTTGGGCTTTCTTTCAAAGACCCACTAAGGTTTTATGGAGACCTATGTTTTCTCATGTTTCAACCAATTAAAGCGAATTTGCCCCGAGCTTCTTCCTCAGTGCAATAGCTGTCCTCTACTAGTTAACAGTATGTAAAAAGAATGAGTCTCTTTGCTAATGTGTTTATTAGCTAATGTGATACCTAGCGACACAGTAAATCTCCTCCAGATAGACTCCATGAGGACAGTGATTTGGTCCATCCTGCATGCTACTCTTGCCCAGCAGCAACTGTCCTTGCATGTTAGATGGGGGCTCAGCCAGCTGGAGATGACCTAGAAATCCAGATGCCACTTGTCTGCTTGTTCTCGCAAGTCAACAAGAGCGTCAGCAGTGAGGAAGAAACTCTCAGCAGACTGTAAGCCCTTCTCACAAACACCATTGCTTTTTCGTAGATACTACTTAGTAGTTCCCTGCCTTGGCTTCCTCCTTAGCTCCCCTTGAACCCCTTTCCACACATACCTAACCCTGAAGGTAAGAGGTCAGGAGTAAGACTGGATGGTGGGTCCTCTCAGGTATGTTGCTTAGCTGAAATGCTTTACATTGCATAAATATCATTGGAAGGAGGCTTCCCATGGTAGGCATTTTGCAGCTGATTCATTGTGTCACACAACGCCTTTCTTTCTGCTCCGTGTCTCCAAGCATGGCCCCAGGAGACAAACCTGTCTTGGCTGCCTCCTGATGTCTTACTTGTTGGTGATCTCCAGTTAAATAGTGAGCCCCCCACACTCCGGAAAATCAGTCCTCTCATCTGTAAACTGGCAGGAGAAATGTTTGCTTGAGGTTGTCTATCAGAATTAGAGTCTCTCCACATGGCAACATGCAGGGCTCAGGTGTGTATTAAGAGTGCATGGAGACCATTTCCATTATTTGCCTTTGGATTACTCTAAGTCTTTCTTTGCCTGGTCACCTTGGCTCCAAACTATCTCAGCTTCCTTCACCACTGGCTGTTTATTTATTAACTGAATTTATTTCTATCTTATCTTCTCAACTTCATCCCAAATTCAGATTCAAATTTTATTGTAAGATATCGCGTTATAAAATGTCATAGAATACTAATACCAACATTTGGTTGACTGACCAGCTGATGTCTCCTGAAGTGCTGTGCTAAGAGGATCTCTCTGCCAACCCTGACGATCATCCTCAGAATTAGGTCAGAGATACGGTAGTGATTCCAGTTTAGAAATCTAACAGTGAGCTGTGCATGTAAAGACTGTATGGAGTCTCTCTTTTGTCTGTTAAACCCTCTCCAATATGTCTCATTATTGCTACTCTACCAACCTATACTCAAGATACCCACAGTTATGTACTCAGTGGCTAATACTCATGAGTTGCCTGCTTTCTGATCCACTAGAGACTACTGGCATATGGCTGCTTAGATCTCTCTTAACATGCTTCATTACTGGGCTTGAGAGTCCTCCTGTGACACCAGACAACATGTGTGTGTGTGTGTGTGTGTGTGTGTGTGTAAACTCATGCAGTAAAATAGCAGTGTTTTATACTGCTCTGGTTTCTCTTCTATTGTTGGGGTAAGACATCCTGATTGACAGCAACTCACGGAAGGAAAGGGTTTATTTCACCTCATAGTTCCACATCATACTTCATTATTGAAGACAATCAGGGCAAGAATTCAAAGCTAGAACCTGAACGCAGGACTGCTTGCAGTTCCACACAGCATTAGAGTTGAGCCAGGAACCTACTCAAGGCTAAGAGAGTAGAGCAGAAACCACAGAGGAATGCCAGTTAGTAGCTCACTAAGAAGACCATGCTTCGTTAGCTCTCTATATAGCTAAAGACCACCTACCTAGGGTTGGCACCACCTACATACCTTCCTACCCTACATCAATAAACAACTAAGACCATCCCTCACAGACATGCCCACAAGCCAACCTGATAAAGACTACTTTTAAATGAAGAGTTTCTTTTCATGTGACTGTAGACTGTGACGAGTTGACAGTTAAAAGTTAACTAACACACACACACACACACACACACACACAGAGAGAGAGAGAGAGAGAGAGAGAGAGAGAGAGAGAGAGAGAGAGAGAGAGAGAGAGAACTAGAGAGTTAAAATTGATTTAAAAAAGAATAGTAATTATCATGAATTAGTATTGAGGTTAGGAGCTAATGTTAAGAGTTCAAAGGTTGTTCTGAAACCAGGAAAAAGGCTCTCATGAGAGACATGAGAAAGTATGGCTTATAACATGCAGAAAACTGAGGTCCCAGGGAAAAGGTTGAGGTATAATCCATGAGTATTTTGTTTTTCTACATATTTTGGTTCAGCTGGGTACATGTCTGTGTATTTTCATAGTGTTTCTTTCAGAACAAATCACACACAAGTAAACTTGAAGTCTGTGTTATGTTTAAATTGTTGCCTACTGTATTCATTTATACCTGATTTTGAAGACTCCATTTCTGAGCAAAATCAATTCACCAACACTATGGGTCAGAAAACATTTGTGGCAATATATTCAAGCCATAACACAATGTATTTCTCATATGTTTCAAAGATCTCCCTAATATTTCTTATCCTTTAGTAACAACTCACAGTATAGAAAATTTCCTATATCACATCTTCGCATGCCCACCGACCTCACCATGCAAAGCGTGTATGCACACTAGAGATGGAAAAGTTTCAGGGAACTGAATGGGATGCTGCTGCTTGCTTTCACTATTCGACTTAATTTCACACAGAGGCCAGTCATGGTGCTGGAGGGATGGCTTTGTGGTTAACAGTGCTTGCTGCTTTTCCCGAGGACCCAAGTTCAATTCCCAGCATCACATTTGGTGAGTCAGCTCTAGGCGATCTAGCATTCTCTTCTAGCCTTTGACACACACACATGCACGTGACACACATACAAACAGGCACATATACACAAACAAAAATAAAAAGTGAATCCTAATAAAAATAAGAGATGATTTAGTAACTGATGTGTAGAGTAAGGACAGAAGTTCTTGATAAGCTTGATGAATGGCAGCACTTTCTTTCAGAAAATTAACAATAGGTTCAATCTCCCATGGTACAGCTGAGCAGACAGGGCATAAAACTGGATTCTTTGAGATTATCAATGTGTTTATTTCTGAAAAATTGTATCTAAGTTCACTTATTTGTAAGGAAAAAACTGCATTTTCTTTGTTTTGGTGTGATTTGATTTACTCTGTGTGTGCTTGCAGGAAAGCCCAGTGTCTGGCACACTGGAGACCAGCATCTGCTATTGAGTGGTGTTGAGTTGCTGTGTTGTACTGAGACTTGTATACTACCAGTCCATGACTGTTGAGAGTACTAGTCCAGGCTTCGACTGATTTGCTATGTGATAAATTTTCATTTTTCAGAATGCTTTAGCATGTTAAGATGTTTTTATTTGTATTTACAACAAGTATTTGTCTGTTTCCTCTTCTCGTTTGTCATTTAACTTCACATTTCAGTCACTGCTTAACCTGAAAACTCGTCTTCTCCACTGCACAATCATTGCGATGGACTCCATCAGGTTGAGAGTACTTACAATTGCCTTAGAATGCACCAGGAATACACCATGGAATTAGACAAGAAGCCAAGGCCTAATGATTCAGGCTAGACGTCGACTTGCCTGTTATCATTTGTGAGATTCGTTTTTGTCATTGCTTTGACAGAAATCGAATCAAGAAAGATTAATTTGGTTTGTCCTATGGCTGGCACAATCCATCAGCAGAGACAGCATGGAAGGAGGAGCACGCAGCTACAACTCCCTACATAAGGAAAAGAGGGAGATGATCGCTAGTGGTCAGGGGGCTTTCATGAGAACTTTCACTCTTCTTATTCATGCGACGGACTGTATCATCCACGTTCAGGGTGGGCCTTCTATCCACAGTTAAGCATCTCTGGAAAGAAATTCCTAGGATTGTGTCTTCCAGGTAATTATGAGTCCAGTCAAGTTGACCATGAAGATTGACCATCACAACGTGTGTCATTGTCCTGTAGCTATAAATATGAAAGTGCTTTAGTATTTTGACTAACTGGGAGATCTTTGTGGTCTCTGGTGGTTTTGATTCTCATTCCTTGTTAAGGGTTGAACATAAAGTCTATCCTAAAAGGCGCCTGTGTTTAAGGCTGCTGCCAGATGGGAGGCTTTTGAGACATTGGCTCATGAGAGATCTAATTTCATCAAAGGACTGTAGGAAGAGACATCTAGAGGGGAAAGCAGTCACTGGAGGCATGTCTCTGAAGGATTACCTTATCCATGGACGCTTCCTTCCTGTCCACCAATCTGCCTCTATGTGATATGAGGTGAGCATCTTTCTTCCACAATAATGTTTCTGCCTCACTCCAGGCCTAAAACCAGTGGCACCAGAGGTCTATGAACTGAAACATTTGAAGCAGAGCGCCAAAAGAAATCATTTCTCCTTTTAAGTTCCTTTTTGTCAAAACTATTCTGTCACTTTGTTCCCAATACTTGAGTCAGAGAGGAGGTTGATCAGGAATTCTACATGGCAAGTTCAAGGACGACCTGGACTGCATGAGAAGACCATATCTCAGACAGTGAAACCCAAGTGAATATGTCTATGACAACAAAACTACCCTTATCCTCAAAGCCTAAAATACTTTCCACACCTGGATCTTTCAGAAATTCCTTTGTGTAAAAGTTGATATATCCATTTAGTGCAGCTTGCTCTCTCCATTCCCTAAAAAGCTGTTTTTAAATTGCTGGTGTTTTGCAAAATTTTTGGTACCATAAAATTAAAAGAAAAAAATTAAATATCTCTGACATTTCTATACTAAGTGGGGTTGAAATAATGAGATTATAAAATGTCTTTGTGATTGTTCCAGTGTTACAAGAATCACACTGGGAACAATTCTTGAAACTTAATAAACATAGTTTAGATAGACTTACTTCATTCTCTGATGATCAAAGCTTCTACTGAAGCCACCTGACAGGGAATCCATTCATCATCCCCCCTTTTTTTTTTCTTGTCTGCCTGCTCATGGGAGCATTCTGAATCCCATGCCACCTTCCATGGATGCCACTGAACTGTCAGTCTCTGGCTTGATGTGTCTTCAGAGGACAGAGGTGACTATAGCCTTCCACTGGGTCTGTAGTCAATGCTTCCTGGAAATTGGCTGCTATTTGGAGAATAGAAGAAGTTCAGGGGGTTCCCTATCATTTGTACCCCTATGTGTACCATGCAAGTCATCATGGAAAGCCCCTCTCAGAGAAGGACTTTAGATTTTTAAAACAAGTCATTTTGCCTCAGCCCTGACAGAGTATGAACATTTCAGAGCTGAAAGGAATAAACTTCAGTGACCCAAGGAAAACCTACAGGGGTGGAGGTGCAGATATGTTAACCCAATGTAAACAGAGCACAAAAAGTGTCTTTTATTATAGAAATAAGATCGATAAGGGCAAGAAGAGTATGAGTTGAATACAAAAGTAGATTTTTTGTTTTGTTTTGTTTGTTTGTTTGTTTGTTTGTTTGTTTTTAAAGAAAACACTTGGCAAACTTCCCTTGGCCACCTAACAATTTATTTCTGGTCCTTCAAATTTATTGTTTCAACTCAAGTGGAGCTTTCCCATCAATAAGTCTAAAACTTACCAAATAATAGAATAAATTAATTTGAAAAATATCATCAGTGATTATTATTTCTATCATTGCCAAACCTGCATGTGGTCTCTGAGGGATGAAGCATTCAAAGTAAGGTAAGTTTTTTAAATGATTGTATTTATACTGTTGTAAGTAACAGAAATCCAAAATATAGTGTCAAAATCATTTATCCTGCTGTACTTAGGACCTGGGAACCCAAGAGTCGGTGTGGGATACAACAGGCCCTTAGGGGCCTCTCTTGACTCTTTCATGAACAGAGAGAGCAGGACTGTCTTAGTCAGGGTTTTACTGCTGTGAACAGACACTTGACCAAGGCAAGTCTTATGAAGGACATTTAATTGGGCTTAGCTTACAGGTTCAGAGGTTCAGTCCATTATCATCAAGATGGGGGCATGGTAGCATCCAGGCAGGCATGGTGCAGGCAGAACTGAGAGTTCTAAATCTTCATCTAGCACTAAAACTGTTAGTGGAAGACTGACTTCCAGGCAACTAGAATGACAACTGCATAACCCACTCCCACAGTGACAAACCTACTCCAACAGGGCCACACCTCCTAATCCTGCCCTTCCCTGGGCTGAGCATATACAAACCATCACAAGGACCCTGAGCTAGAACAATGGCTAGAATCCCAAAGTGGAAGAGTGAACTGTACTGAGATCTTTGTGCCCATGTTGTACTTCAGGCAACCAGGGTTGACAGAAAGAATACATATCTGGTTTAAAAAAAAAAGCCATCAAAATGCCTTCTTGATCATGTTAGAGAACAACTTCAGTGCTATTGGAAAACCAAGACTTTTTTAACTCTCCTAAAAGTGATACTTGAATTTTGTGAGGTTTTTTAAAAAAAAAAAAAAAAAGAAAGAAAGAAAGAAAAGAAAAGAAAAGAAAAGAAAAGAAAAGAAAAAATTAAAGAGTAAGTCCCACGACACATTCTGTAGGTACAAATGAGTTTAGTCAACATAGCTCTGCACCAAGAAAGGGTTGTGCATATTAAGTTCTCGAAGGACTGAAAATGGGAAGAAATCAGAAAACCATACCTCAGGGATTCAGATAATGGACAAAGGTGTGCATATCATCTCTGTTGTTGTTTGAATCGAAAATGCACCTACACCTATACATGTCCTCACAGACTCATATCTTAAACCCTTGTTTCCTAGTTGATGGCACTATTTTGGGAGGCTATCGGATGTAGGATGGGGAGCTCATATGGTGAAAGTAGGTCAGTAGGACATTTGGAGGTTAGATGGTTTGACTTAGCAAACTCAGACTGTCAAAGCTGGAGGAGGCCAGTGCCTTTCCCTGCAGAGTCATCTCATTGGCCCAACAATTTCACTTATAAAGAAAGCTTCAAAATCTTTAACTTGCTATCAACTTATTGCCTACTTGATCTTTAGCAAAAACAAAACAAAACAAAACAAAACAAAACAAAACAAAAAACAAATAAAAAATTCCACAAAACAAAAGGAAAAGGCAGGCATGGAAAAAATTGTTATAATTACTGATAACAACAGCACCTTTATTCCCTGTGCCAATGGCAGCACAGGTGCTGGAGTATGACACGAGAATAAACATACTCTCAAAGGGACATGCAAGACCATGGTGTGGCACATTACAGCAGGTGGATTCACTCTGCAGGGAGAGATATAAAGGCGAGCCCAGCAGTAGTGTCTGCCACACAAGTCCCTCCCTTTGTCATGTTGCCACAAGGTTTAGGACCAGTCCATAAATTATGTCCCAAAGAGGCCTTGAAACAACCACATTGGGTCCCAGGAGGGAAGGATTCTAACCTCAGCAAGCTGCTGGGATTCTGACTGGAGAAAGAGAAAGGGTATCCAAGGCTCGGGGAACAACAGGAACAGAGGAAACTACTCCAGAAGACAGTGAAGGCCTTGATAACCAGACAGGGACATCGTGCAGGCCATGGGCATGATGGAGGATGACTTGGGTTAGATATTTATATCTCATATCTTGTTACATCAGTGCTTTTTGTCCTGAAAGATGACAGTGCTTGCCATTCCTTCCTGTGAACGTAAGGGTAGTAGAAAAGAATGAGGCATAACTGGCTGCCACTCCCTTTCCTCTGGTTTCCATGACATGCTTGTCTCCTTTGATCCCAGGATGTGCTGCTGGTGGGACTGCCTCAGCCCCAGCATGAGATGCTTGGAGTCAGACGGCAGTTTATCCGTTTCCTACATTTGTCATTTCCAGCTCCTTTCACCTGTGTGGCATGGCTTCTAATTCCTCTGGGCTGTGCAGGAAAGACACCTTCTTGCTGCTCATTTCCAGAATACTGCAGGGTAAAGGTTTTGATCTTGTTGGGCTCACACAGGAACTACAAGCACACATTTGAAGGACTAATACGTTCATAATCTAACTAAGCACACACACGAATGTCATCACAGTACCACACACACTACATGGTCTCTGTCTTCCCCACTCTCAGGCCTTCAACACAGCTTCTGTGTTGAAGAATGACTGCACACAACACTAGTCATATCCTCTTGTGCAAACACAAGGCAAAGTTTTGTGTATTTTTAGTTAATTTGATTATATCATTTTATCTTTCTAGATCACTCTTGCCTTTATAGCCATGGAAGCTGCTTCACCAGTCAGGCATCTAACAATGCCCTTGATTCAGTGTGGAAAATTAACTGACATTATAAAAACAAGTTGTTTTGGCAAACAATACATTTAGAAAATTAATTGCAGTGTAGAGGCCCACACAGGAAGGATTTTGAGCCCAACCCATTGTTGTGATCTATCTCTTGAAAGTTCCCCAAACAGTATTTCCTTATGCACTAGCAGTCTCCCTTCATCTCCCCTTGACCTAAGTGTGAGACTGAGGGTGATGGATTGTAGAAGAAGCTCTTTAGGCACATGGATGGTCAGTGGTCAGTGTGCAGAGGACTGGTGTGCAGTCTTGGGTGGAAACAACTCCCTTCTAGTCCTTTGCTTCACATAGGTAAAAGAAGCAAGCCATCTCTGGCAGGAAGGCTGCAATGCCCAGATGATATTTTCAAATAAGATTTCTTGCACAGACCTGAGATTTGCAGTAGTATATTACTTTTTTTTTAATTGCTGTGATAACATACATGACATAAAACAAAACAAAACAAAACAGACTTATGGTCTGAGGAAACGCAGTCTGCCCTGGTAGGGAAGAGATGGAGTATAAATATCTGGTCCTGTTGTAAATGTGGTCAGGAAGCAGAGAAAAACTAACGCAGGCACTCAGCTTGCTTTGTAACTATCTTTTCCTTATTACTCACTCTCTAACTTCAACCTCTATGGCAGTCTTACCCAAATTCAGGATGGGTCTTCGTTCTTCATTCAAATCCCTCTGGAAACACCCTCATTGACATACCTACAGTTATATCTCTTGGGTGATTCTAGGCCTAGTCAGATTGGCAATGAATACAGATGATAATAAATGGGTTGCTATGGTAACATATAACAAAGGCTACATAAGTAAAACCAGTGAACACATCTAGGTAAGAGACCCAACCTAAATACTTCCCTGACTGCCCAACTGCCTGCCTGCCTGGTTGTGTCTGTCAGTCTCTGTGGACGTCAAAGGCAAAAATCAGTGTAAATTGACCAGTGACCCTACCTGGCTTTAAGAGGTAACTAAGACATGCTAAACACTCGTGTGTCAGACAATGACCTGAGCTCTCCATGTGGACTCATTGACTGTATCCTCACAGATCTAGGAAAGATTATTGGTATGTCCATGTTAAAGAAAGGAAGGGAGGGAGGGAGGAAGGAAGGAAGGAAGGAAGGAAGGAAGGAAGGAAGGAAGGAAGGAAGGAAGGAAGGAAGGAAGGCAGACAGGCAGGCAGGCATGAAGAGGCAGGTCAGGTGTCAACCATGAAAGACAGCGCTGGGAGCAGGAGGGAATCTGAAGAGGGTTTCTCTGATCATCAATGCCCAACAAATGTGTTAGAGAACAGAAACAGATGCAGACCCTAGATGAGAAGACTTCCTGGATGTTGGAGTGTAGCTAATAGGTGGTGGTGGTGGTCTGAGAGATTCGAAGTCTAACTTAGTAAGACTCCAGAACTACATAGGTAGGCAAACACATGGTAGGTATGGTATAGCTCAAGTTCCAGCTTCAGGGACAAGGTCAGGTTCAGAGAATGGAGACAAAGCCTAAAGGGACTTCAGTGTTAACTCACATCTAGGATATCTATGTAGCTTCTAGGAGAAGAATTTGAAAACTCAGACCAAAATAATTCAAGACATCAGATGAAGGCTGTTCTAAGGGAAACCAGCAATCCAAAGGGAACAAGAGGCCAAGAGTCGGGGAGCAGCCAAGCTGACATATCAAGCCTGCCTCCAACTTGATCCTTGGCCCTGGGAGATCAGCAATGCTGTTTCCAGCTTTCTGGGCCCAGCTAGGTTCAGGTAACCCTGCTGTGGGCCAGGACAGGAAGACTCAGCTGGTTACAGCTGGCAGGAAACTTAAAACCCAGAAACTCCCCAGCCTATCTACCTGTCAACTCTTGACAGAACTGAAATATAGAGCACCAACATTTCAAATAATTCAGGACTTATTCTTTCTTTTTCTAGCCAGAGGAAAATAATTTTTAAGCTAAAATATAAGTCTTAAGCTGGGCATTGTGGCTTGCAACTATAATTCCAATAGGCAAAAGGCTGAGACCAAAGGTTAGTTCATTGGGTCATTTCTGGTTGCATAGAGAGGTGGGGATTGATTTGGTTTCATGAAGCCCTTTCCAAGCATCCCTCCTCAGACTCATTGAAAAGAAATGCTCAAGAAATCTTAATGCCTTTTGTTTAATATAAAAATAACAATAATTTGTCATGAACCCAAATTTATTATATAAGAAATATACAATTACCACAAGTCACGTATGTGAGGAATAGTTGCTATGTGTGCCTTTTGCAACGCTGTAGATATAACCAGGGCTTTGTGCATACTAGCCGACATCGTTCACTTGGCTAGATCCGTCTCCCAAAGAATGTTTATAATCCCACAGAAATGCTCACAGCATAACATAGTAACAAAAACCTGAATAACATGCCAGAATTTTGTCTGAATTTGTAGATGGAAATTATATTTTTATACAATGGATAAATCAAACTAAACTATAGCTTATTTAATGTGGTAAACTAATTTGTCTCTACTTATACAATATTACTCTGCTGTTAAACTATAAATGATCAAGATTTAGGAAATTTGCGATTTTCATAGTAGTTGCACAAAATGTATTTTTAAAAAAACTCTTACTATGCCTAGAATTCTTGAAAATACCTGAATTGTGGTAACTTTTACAATGTTTTTTTCCATTCCTGTGCTAACAAGTCTTTATTTAACTTGACACAGCTAGAAAAAAAAATGCTTTCATAAGTTTGGCCTGTAGGCAAGCCTATAGGGCCCTTTCTAATTAGGGATAGATGTGGGAGGATCCTGCACATGGTTGGTGAGGCCTCCTCTGGGCTTCGGATCCTGGATTCTATAAGAAAGAAGGTCAAGCAAGCCATGAGGAGCAAGGCAGTGAGCTGTACACCTCCATGGCCTCTGCATCAGCTCTGCCTCCATGCTCCTGCCCTGCTTGAGCTCCTGCTCTTTCCTTGATGATGAAGAGGGCTATGAAACGGTAGCACACAAATCCTTTCTTCTCAAGTGGTTGTTGGATGTGGTGCTTCTTCAGAGCAATGGTGAGCCTCACTGTCACTCACAGCAATGGTGAGCCTCACTGTCACTCACAGCAATGGTGAGCCTCACTGTCCCTCACAGCAATGGTGAGTCTCACTGTCACTCACAGCAATGGTGAGCCTCACTGTCCCTCACAGCAATGGTGAGCCTCACTGTCACTCACAGCAATGGTGAGCCTTACTGACAGGCCTTTTAGCACCTTGGTTCATTCTTTTTTCCTTTTAGAATTAAGTAAAAATTGAAAAATTTAAATCACCGTAGAGAAACACAAATTTTTCATGTAGATTTTTTTCATAGCAGGTAATACATATCAACTTTTACTTTGGATAAACATGAACAAATGTACTTAAAGTTTTGTTGGGTTTTTATCTGATGTAAATACCTGGGGAAAAAGGCCTGAGTTCTGAATGGGCCTTTTCCCCTGAATATAGGTAAAATTAAATAATCAAGATTTCCTTGGAGTCGTGAAATGAGGAACTGCCCCCATGGTATCTTTTTAATTTCTATGTTAAGTTATTCGTCCACCCCCTCCCTACATGACACTGAATTGTGTTCACTACAGGCACTAAAAGTCGCATCACCAGTGTTCAAGCACTGGGATATGGGTTTTGGTGACATGTGAAGAGTAGGCAAGAGTCATGTAACATAAATAGAAGGGGTCACAAGTGCACAGTGCAGGTGGGCATCTGTATTAGTTGCTTTTGTCTTTGCTGAGACAAAATACCTAATAAAAATGAGTTAAGAAGGGGTTTGGTTTTGGCTCATGGTTTGAGGGTAGCAGGAGCCTGAGGTAGGCGAACCCATTGCATCAGTGGTCAAGAAAACATGAAGGATGCTTGCTCCCTCCTTTTATCCACATTCAACATCGGGCCATAGAGTGATGCTGTCCACATCTCTTAGGATGGATTCCCTCCTCAGTTATCCTATCTAGAATCTCCCACCAAGACATACTCAGAAGTCTATGTGATTCTAAATCCCATCAAAATGACAATAGAAAGCGTCATGGTACCTGATCTTCTGTCACTCACTGACGAGGAAGAGCTTGGTTAATGAGGGCACAGATGGACTCCAGACAAGGGAGCACACGCACCATAAAGACAAGGCTACCACAGAAGAGGACAGGAGGGGCTGGGTCAGTTGTCATGCAAGGAAATTAGAGTCAGGGGTACTTGTGGCTCCATACCATGACCCCATCGTCTTATTCCATGCTTGGTAGAGTAAATCTTGAGACTTCTCTGTTTCTTCCCTTCTGCATTCTCTGGTCACTCTGCCTGGTGAGATACAAAAGCAAACTCAAACAGCGTCAGACAGCTGGGGACTCATAGTCCTGGTTATCACCTACAGTTTGAAGTAGGATAGGGTACTGAGAAGATGCCCAGGAGTTTAAAGGAATCCATAAGATAACAAATTAGACTTTTCAAGATTATCTAGGCTGCAGCCCATTGTGTGTTTGAGGATGGTAATTGGTGCTGCCAACACAAAATCACAAACTTACTGAATTCGTTATGAGACTTCCTTTTTACACTTTTTAACTTGATTGCCCAGTTCCCCTGCTTGAACTTTGTAGAATTCAATGACAAAGTCATTGTGTCTCAATGTTAATAAAGCCGGGTGACCAGGTGATAAGTACCCTGCATCAAATCAGCCAAAGCTTGCACATCTACAGCATTTGTGTATCCCTACATTCCCTCTGTGTATGCACACATGTATGTGTGCATGTACATGCATATGTATGTACACACATCCATATGTGTGCATGTGTGCCCATACATGTGATTGCACATGTGTGCATATATGTATATGTATGCATGTAAGTATATGTAGTTTGTATGTGTTCATATGTGTATGTGAATGTGTATATGTGAATATATATGTACACATAAATATGTATATGTATTATACATATGTGTGAATGTATGTATGTGTGCATATATGTGTATGTGAATGTGTTTATATGTGTGCATGTGAATTTGTGCATATGTATGTGAATGTATATGTTTATACATATGGTTGTGTATGCGTGCATATGAATGTGTCTGAATCTGTATGTATCTGTGTGCCTGTGTATAAGTATGTGGGTTTCAGTGATACTTAGTAGAACAGTTCTTGTTCTAATTCTCAAAAGTGAGCAAGGAATTGGACCTCAGAACAGTGAAATTTTGTGAATGTTCTCCATATCCCAACATAGAGAAGAGCCGCAAAAAGTGCCTCCCATATGGTGCATCTGCAGGCTACCTGTACTCACATGCATCTGTGGGACTTTCAGAGCTCAGGACCAGCTTGTCTGCCTCCTGAGGACTCTATGTCTTGTGCTTGTGCCTCTCTGCTCCTTCTCACCATGGGTCATGGGATTGCTGCAGTGTGCTCTGTAGTGTTTGCTTCCCTGGATTGCTAAATGTGCCCTGGCTTCTCAACCTACTTTTGGAGAAGGACTTTGCCGGGGAAGTGATCTCACAATCACTCCATTCTGTCAGGCACAAGGCTGCGTACAGACAGGGCTTTCCCTTCATTATCTTGCTCACCACAGAGACATAAAAGTTTTTTGTTTTTTTTTTTTAAGTTTTGCTTGAAGCTATTTTCTTTCTTCTCAGCATATTCATTTCCTGCCCATTGGTACACCTTTTCCTCTAAAGATCTCCCACCCCTGCCTGTTGCAGGATTCCTACAGGGCTCCCTTGAAGAACTTGTGTAACTACAAGTAAGTTCACAGGGAAAATGTGACTATCAGACGAGGACTCTCAGAGGCACTTAGGGCAGCTGCCATTCCTCAGAGAGTGGCCTTGCAGGTTCTTTTGTGTCTTCTGAAACGTTTCTTCTGGTCTTTCTTCAATGTGTTGCGTTGTTCAAACTGTAGGCAATGTTGCATTTTACACTCTTCCCATTGCTGAGGCGAATGCCCTGAATGCTGTGTACAAGATGAGCCATGGTAACTTTACAACTTACCACAAGCACCATACAGCTTTGTTAATTATGCTATGTACTTGTGCCTTTGATTTTCAGGGTATGTCATAAATAAGAACTTGGTTGTCTTCCTTGCAGATAGTAAATCAACATGCTAGGACCAGAGTTGTTTGTCTTCCTTCCTTCCTTCCTTCCTTCCTTCCTTCCTTCCTTCCTTCCTTCCTTCCTTCCTTCCTTCCTCCATCCCTCCCTTCCTTCCTTCCTTCCTTTCTTCCTTTTTTCTTTTACAACTGAGAAAACCAGAAAGAGACTGGTATTGGGTTACAAAGAGACCTTGTGTGTCAGAGAAATATAATCTTTGATCATTACTAGATAAAGTATGCATCACTGCAGATTACAAATGTGAATAACCTGAATTAGTCTTACTTTTGAGTCACTGAAACAGCACTTCCTGACCACTCCGGGAGTTTCCTTGGATGCTGTCCATTGCAATGCAAACATGCCCGACACCAATTAAGCCCTTGAGAAGAAATTCACTTAGGAGGAAATTTTATGGCCCCAGGAATTTTTCATTTCTTCTGTGATAGGTCAATGGGTATGAGAAAAAAATGTAAGTAGGGGTATTCCATAATAGTCAGGATGATTGAAAAGAGACAGGTTAAGGACTTAGACGATTCTAACCCTGAAGTGGTGTAGTGTGCTTTTCTGTTCCTAGGAAGACTTCTGCTTTCTAAGTTTATGTCTTCTAGCTCCAATGGAAATGACTGCAGGAAATTAGGAGAGAAATAAAGAGCAGAAGATTGGGAAGCTCACAGGAAACCCTGCCTCCTTTCCATCAGTTCCCACTTACACACTCCTTAGGGGCTTAGTCACTGGGTCCCAGCACTTGCGTCGTTTGTTTGCATGGGACTGTGGGCATTCCCTGCAGGAATTTCTTTCGTGTCATTGAGAATAGCGTGAGACATTTCCAAAACTCAAGCAAAGGATGATGACTAATACAGAACTCCTCAATAGGGAATTTTACAAGGGTTCCGGCAGAGGCAGAAAATAATGAGCCTTACGGTCTGGGCAATTGATCACAGATTCATACAAAATAAACAGATGGAGTAGGAAAACTCATTTCTCAAAGAGTCTTGGTAGCAATAATGTCAAGGTCCCCATGCTGTGTCAACAAATTCCCAGACTAGCCATTTTTAACTCAGAAAAGATGCCAAAGCATGACAGAAACCCATATGCCTGGCAAAATAAATCTCAAATTAACATCTTTTCAATCAAGTTTATTTATTTATGTATTATTTACTTTATGTGTGTCGATGTTCTGTCTGCATGTATGCATGTGAGCCGTCTGTGCACCCTAGTGCCCTTGGAGGCCAGAAGAGGGCATTGAAACCCCAGGAACTAGAGTTATCGACAATTGTGAGCCACTACTGTGTGGGTGCTGGGAATCAAAGCTGAGTCCTCTAGAAGAACATGCAGTGCCCCTAGTCACCAGGGCATCTGTGCTGTCCCTGCAAGGAAAACTTAAAGCTCTGAAAACACATGTGTGCATCTGTACAGAAACCTCCGTCAAAGGAGGCAAAGCATATGGCCCTACGTGCTGGGGCCCTTAGGTTGACAAAGCTGCTTTATCTCTTTCTCTAAGTACTGTCTGAGCTTCATCTCCTTATTTTTAAGATAGGAAAATACTTTTTTTCTTTACCTAAGCTATTAGGAAATTCAAACGAGAAAACTAATTTGAACAAACTCTATAAATTATAAAGCATTATTCAAATGTAACTTGTACCCATCATTCATAAGTCTATATTAATTGCCCAGTCTATATTCCTTGATACTCTGGTTAATACTTATAAAATACATGCAAGCCTTGTTCGTATCTGGAGTTAAAATTAAGAAGCAGGAATCTAGGGACACAGCTATAGGTGCCACCTTATTTTCTTTTCCTTTCAAGATAACAGAGAAGGCAGGATCCCTAGCAGACTATTCACTCCCACTTACTCTACAAGAGATGTAACAATGATCTTATGGAATAATACATAGTTCTGTATAGCTGAGGTCATTAGGACTGTAGATGCTGGAGCCAGACCATCAATCTGGGTTCAGATTCCGGATAGATCCTCACTGGCTGCTCATTCCTGGGAAGATTGCTCAGCATCTTTGTGTCCCATTTCCCTGCTGTGAGACAGAGGTGGTGGTTGCTTACACAGAGCATGCTCCTTACATGTTACTATTTATAGTTAGAAAAGCCTCAGTTTGATAAGATCTTTGTCCCTCCCCTACATCTCTTAAATAGAACATTATCTTTCTTTCCTAATCCTTGGTTCTTTTTCTATTTTTCATTATCTTTCCATCTTTCATCAGTTTTCAGTGTCCTCCTCCCACCCCTGGGCACTTCTCTGGGCCAGGCTGGGATATGATGGCATATTCTCTCTCTAGCCTTTTCCCACAGGTTATTATAAAGAAACCGTTGCTTCTATGTCCAACCCATTGAACCCCAACAAACTTGGTTGCTTTTGTATTTGAACTACTGGATTGACTACTAGGTTAGCCCCACTGTGTACCTCTGGGAATGACTTCAGCAATTAAAGGAACCAAGATGGTTCTTTTCTCACGGAGTTGCTAATTTGACCTCCTTCTCAGAACTGAGCGATAAAGGGATGTGGGTTTTGCTTACTGGCCTCAAGCTACGTTATACATTCATTTTTACAGGTGCAGAAAAAGTGGAAGCCACAGGCAGACAGACAACTTTGTAAGGAGAGTCTCCTAGCATGTCTTAAACGCCAGACAAGCAAATTCTGCCAGGGTGTGAGCCCATCCAGGAATCCCCTGAGACATATCAAAGAGGTCTGTAAACATAAATCAGCCAGATCAAGTGTGAATGAAGATGTTACCTTAGACAAGCCGAGCACTTCAATTCACAATAGTGCATTCATCTTTACAATCTCTTTTGAGCTACAGAGACCTACGAGTGAGTCAGGCCACATATTATAATTCTTGCAGACAAAATGAATGCTTGAGAGAAACTAAGTGACTACTAGAACCACAGGACTAGTGAGTGGGTGAAAGTGGGGAACAGGATAGATTAAATTTCTCGACTTCATATTCTATGAAGCCACCCACAGCTCTGTCTGGTGAGCTGCTTTTATTGTCACCTTGAGAACCTGGAGTACCTATGAGGCACCCTGTCTGCATAGGCACACTAGCCTTAGGCTCCTAGGATGTGGCTTGCAAAAGACTCGTCTCCATGATTCCTCTCTGAAGAAGGGGAGAATGCATTTCTACCCTGAAGTCTCACCTCAGCTTTTCTCTCATAACTTTACTTCCACTGATTCAGAGTTATGTGGAATGGTAACGAATGGCCCCCCTGGGAAACCATTGTGTGCCTCTGCGCATGCTCTGTTCCTTGCCTGGCCCAAGAGGGCTGCTAAAGCATGAGCTAAATGGAAAACTGAAAACTCGGTGGCAAACAGCATGGAAGCTGATCTCAGACATGCTTGTGAGTAGTTTCTAAAGCAGAAGGGTTCCTATGGCCTGGCTGGCTTAACTGTACGGCAATATACCCCATAGCTAGTCTCCGCACATTCGCTCTCCCTGTCCACATTTCCTGACCTGTAAGAGTGGGATTTCATAGTTCCTGTAGCAATTCTCTTGGCAAACAAGGAAGACACTCTAAAGAGCTGCTGGTGCTCCGCCCTTTGCCTCGGAGACCAGGGAAACAATGGACCCCAGGAAACTGGAATTTCCCCAGGAATCTCAAGCTAGGAAAGGAAAAGGCTGGAGGTGCTCAGAGGCGGAGCTTGTCTCCTGGAAAGTAACTTCATACAGTTCTGACAACTTGTCAGACAATCTTGCAGTAAAGAGCGAAGCCTAGGCAGAGATGATGGGCAGAGCCATGCCTTGAGGGGGAACTTTTTGATATATATATATATATATATATATATATATATATATATATATATGCTCTCTTGAGCCTCCGCTGGTCTGGCATATATTGGGCAAGGTAAACAAAAGTCAGTGGATGTGTAAAGCCATCCACTATCAGTAGCAGTGAGCCTGTTGACTTTATTTTACCATTTCTAAATCACAATGCTCTACCATCTTTTGCCTTTCTAAAGTCCACGTGCTGGCCATGCAACCACTGAATCTTGACAGCATGGAGGAAAGCTTAGGGGCTCTTTACCCTAATTTGGTTAGGTGTTTGTTAGGGACAGCACGCCAAGACCTGTGTGGTTTAGGATGGCATTCTCATCGTCAAATTGCCTGATACCAGTGCCATTATGGTGTGTGGCATTACAGCCTCGCAATGAGTCCTGGAATAATTCTGGAAAGTGAGAGCCCTACAGTCAGATCTTTTCCCTTTGGCTCAGATAAGGAAGTGTCTGCTGCCTCTGGCACTGGAAGGCAGCATATAGGAAACAACACTACCCCCAGGCTTACCACCTATGGATGTGTCAAAAGGCACAATGCGGTTGACAATGCCTGGGAGTGTGGGGATATGAGGGACAGCATCATCTACAAAGCATCTGGTTGGTTGTCTCGTAAGGTCACTGATTCCATTCAAGAGGGCTCTATCTCATTGTCTAATGTTCTCCCAAAGGCTCCAGATACCTGCAAGTACCATCTCAACAACTGGAGATTTGACACCTGAATTTGGACAGGAGGGGAGAACTCCACTCTTAGTAAACGACTTAGATCAACCAACAGGCAGAGATGGATGAGTGAGCATAGTCAGCCCTATATCCCTGTGGTCACGTGGTTCCACAAAGTTGTCATGACAACTTTTATCAAGCTTGGTGCCACTGAAAAGAGAGATGGTGCATTTTCGAGTCTCTGGGGGTCTAAATAAGTTTTCCTTAACATTTTAAGTTCCTAACAAGTCACTTTTTAAGGAGCTAACAGCAACAGGCATTTATCTCTACCACAGAAAGTAGTAAGTTATACAGGTCAGAGTTCAACACAATTCGGTATGTTTCTCATAAGAGAAGCAGTTTATGGTCTCTATGAAACAATAGTAATCACAATGCAGCTTCCACAGGGCTGAATCTGGGATTCATCTGGCAGAGTAGAGCTAATCTTTGAGGTCCAGGAACTGCCAAAGGCAGTGACGCAAATTCAAAGAGAGGAAGCTATTGTCTAACCAGAGCACATCCTCCTGGCATGCACAGACGCTCTCCTCCCACTCCCACTTTTATATTCTTGGTGCTTGGCTCACAACTGAGCCGTAGAAATGGCAGTGATGATGACAGATATTCTACAGCATCAGATAAAAGTAGCATTTCCGAATCAGAGTTCTGATGTGGAGGCAGGTGCTCATAGACAGCTCCTGGTCTGGCGAAGAAAGACAGACGTTAGGCTTCTTTTGCAGAATGAGAACTGGTGCAGCAGAGGCTACCGAGGAGCTTTAGGGTCTTTCTTTACCACTAATGGTCACAGTCACCAGCTCCTGATCACTTCTTAGGAAAGTGAGTCCAGCACATATATTCTACATGGAGAACAAGCTAGCTACCTAATTCCAGGGTGACTCTGTGTGTGTGTGTGGTGTGTGTGTGTGTGTGTGTGTGTGTGTGTAGGCTTATCTTATATTGTCATGTACTTGATAGGAAACCATGACCAGGTTAACAGCAATTAAGCTGCATTTTAAAGATAATTAGCTGTTTGAATTGTACAATGCCCATCGCTTTGCACTGTGAACGTCTGGAGGAATCTGTGTGAGCTGTGCCTGTTGTTGATCAGGTACTGAAATATCATTGGACCCAGCCTTTTCAAAAGCTCCTATGAGGGAGGCACACTGCTGGTCTCTTAAAGAGAAAGGGAACATTTCCAGTTCAGACTGCTTAGCGCCTTCCCAGTGAGATTACATTTAAATCTGTGTTTATCCCAGTCGTCCAAACAGGATGGAAGCTCAGACTGTTTGAGAGCATTATTTGTTTTCTGAAAGTGTACATTTCAGAATCCACCCCCCCTCTCTCCTTCTGTTATCTCAGTTTTAGTATTAGAAGGTAATTAAAAAGTTTGAAAAAAAACTAAAACAGTAAAAATGTTTTTCTTTTTCCTTTCTTATTCTTTTTGCTTGCTTTCTTGTTTGCTTGTTTTAATAAGGAAAAAAAAAATAGAAGCCAGGTTCTACAGAAGTGAGCTAATGGTTATTCATGGCAAACTTTCTAAACTTATCCTTAAGCAAATATCTTGGGAATAAATTTTAAATGCAGTTGCCCCTATAGCACAATATGTGGTTTTACAAACAAACAAAATCCCCAAATAAAGTAATAGACATTTTCCTGCTAGTTTGAAGTGAATATGTTATTCAGAAGAGAAACATACATAAAAATATTGTACTATTCAAACTCGCAAGGCAACAAACCTCTGTGCTAGAGGTTGTCCTAGCAGTAAGCAAGCTACCATCTTAACTCTTGTCCCTGTCTTCCAAGGGGCTCTGTCTCTGTGATAATTTCTGCTTCCAAAGCCTTCCACAGCTAAAAAGTGCAGTGTCCATGGTACAGGAGGGGCTGCTGTAGAGGAGCCCATGTGTTCTGGGTGGATGATTGGGCCACAGAAAGAAGTCATAGTTGTCGCCTCTCCACTGCACTTCATCTGCAGGATTCATTTCATTGCTCTCAGGGCTTTACAAGTGACAGAGTTTAACATAGTTCAAAGGCAAACAGAACGCAGAGACAACCAACCCCCACAAGGCTGTCCCACAGTAATTGTCTTCGTCCATTTCAAAGTCTTTTGTAATTTTTCCTGATACTTAGCTGACTACAGATGAGAACTCAATAGGAGGCAATGTTCATATAAAAGCATGATGTATCTATGCCTCCTCACCTTTGTATGTCTTCACTTTCCAGGGATACCTGAGGCACTAATTACCAGCATCAGTCCCAGTTACCTGTTGCCAGTGTTCTATAGAGCTCATTATGTCTGAGACAAGAATGCAGAGAACTTGAAGCATTTGTATGCACACCTTCAAGACCAGTACTGCGGGGGAGGTGAACACAGACTCAGGAATGAGACTCTCTCTCCCTATCCCAAGTGACAGTGATTATTCCACATGGAGGGAACCCCTGGACTCGTTTTAGCAAATGCTCCGTGTACTCTATTTGGAGCACTTCTCTCTGTGCCTCTGTCTTAGGTTCTTACGGATCATGTCAAACATCACCTGAGCATAGGAAAGGAACTGAGCTCTTCCTGTTGTGACCTTGCCCTAACAGTCTACCTAGTCACTCACCAGCCTTCCAAATAGACACGGCAGGCCAGATACTGGGCCAAGCTTACTGGAAATGAGTAGAAATGATCCTAAATCCTGTTAAATGGTGTGTTTCCAGGGAGCTTCTGTCTCCCAGTCTGCTCCATGGACTTTTCCTAAGAGATATAGCAAATGGCTGCTCACCTGTGTTAGAGCACCAACAAAGGACAGAAGTAAGGATTTCATTAGAGCCTAACTTTATGAATAAATGCCTTACTGAATTTACTTAGTATATGAGGTGTTATTTAAAATATTGTCAGTGATGGCCCAAAAGACAGATCAGCAAAAGTTCTCACTCTAGCATGCACAACTGCTTTCCATAGCAGCACAGATGGGGTCCCCATTCCTCACTACTTTGTATACTCTATCAAGTTCTCAGACTAACACGTGCAGCTTGGGGAAGAGTCATATATAAAAAGAAGTGTCTAGGATCTCAGGTGAGGGTACAGTGACCCTCGTTACCTCCTTTTGCCACATGGGAATGTCAGGAGACCCAATCTCGAGTGTAGCTTGCAAGTAGTCAGGGCTGCCCTGACGAAGAGGGTGACGCCCGCTATGCTTGCAGAAAAATGTTCTGTAGTTCAAAGAAATAGAGTTGTATTATGGGGAAGTAGAAGGGTACTGGAGTCAAAAAATTCACACTTAATAGCTCATCTACTCCCTTCAAACAAATGATTACCAACTGTGAACCGTGGGGATGTTGATTCCCAACATCTTATCAGGTTATAATACTTAAGAATGTGCTGGGCAAATAAGGATCAATAATGGTGTGAATTCCCTTACCTCACCACACCCACACTGTGGCTATGTCTCAGGTTCAAGATAATTGCTGGTAATACTCTCTCCTTCCCATCGTATTTCCTCATCAGTCATACATGCAAATTTTACATCCCAATTCCTTCTGAGGGTTTACTGACTTAATATCACCACCTGCCTTCCTATACCTGCCCTTAGAGTCATAATCCCGTCGACCTACTTGGAACTCAATAATGTGATAACTGCTTTGAACTATAATTATCTCATTTTTGTCCTTTTGTCATTACATATTCATCATAAATGGTTTCATTTTTTTCCTTGGTCTTACCACTTCCTTCTGGACTTCTCAGATTACCCACTGGGTTTTCTCAATTTTTTTTGTAACTATGGTTATGTCTGTGTTCAAACTTGACCTCATCAGCTTCCTCCAGAGTCTGCTACCTTTGCTAAGCATTATCTGTATGACTGGTACAGTAACCCGACTTTCCTGGTTGCTCATAACCTGGGCCCTTTCCAGCTTCCCATTGTTTTGCAAACTTTCTTCCTTATCTGGCCAATGGGAAGGGCTGAGGATATGAATAAAGGGGATAAAAATGTTACCTACGAGTTCAAATCCAGTGTTTAAGAATTTGAAAAAAAAATAGACAGTTTGTTAAAAGTAAAGAATACCTTTTTAAATACTGCCTGGTGCCCCCCCCCCTAAAAAGCTAAATAGGCTATTTCAGGAAACGGTCAGCCTTTTTCACTCTTTCAAGCTGGGTTGGACAGAGCTACTTGGTGAGGAAGAGAGAGGAAATATTGCAGCTTCTAAAGGCCTACGTCTCCAGTTACCTACCTAAGAAAAATATAGTACATAGTCACAAAAATGGAATTGGGATGTTTGTAGGAAAATGGATAGATCTGCAAAGTTTAATATTAAGAAAAGTGACCTAAATTCAGGAAGACATAAATGATATGTTATCTCTCTTATATAGATCTTTTTTTTTGTAATGTGTGACACAGACATATAAAAATGGGTATAAAAGTGGTGTCTTAGTCAGGGTTTCTATTCCTGCACAAACATCATGACCAAGAAGCAAGTTGGGGAGGAAAGGGTTTATTCGGCTTACACTTCCATGCTGCTGTTCATCACCAAAGGAAGTCAGGACTGGAACTCAAGCAGGTCAGGGGGCAGGAGCTGATGCAGAGGCCATGGAGGGATGTTCTTTACTGGCTTGCCTCCCCTGGCTTGCTCACCTTGCTCTCTTATAGAACCCAAGACTACCAGCCCAGAGATGGTCCCACCCACAAGGGGCCTTTCCCCTTTGATCACTAATTGAGAAAATGCCTTACAGTTGGATCTCATGGAGGTATTTCCTCAACTAAAGCTCCTTTCTCTGTGATAACTCCAGCTGTGTCAAGTTGACACAAAAATAGCCAGTACAATTGACCCCTTGTCAACTTGACACACAAACATCACTAGTAAGCCTCAACCCTTACATTCTTATTCATCCCCAAGATCTAAATAACTTTAAAAGTCCCACAGTCTTTACATATTCTTAAAATTTTAATCTCTTTAAAATATCCATCTCTTTTAAAATCCAAAGTCTTTTTACAATTAAAAGTCTCTTAACTGTGGGCTCCACTAAAACAGTTTCTTCCTTCAAGAGGGAAAATATCAGGGCACAGTCACAATCAAAGCAAAAATCAATCTCCAACCGTCCAACGTCTGGGATCCAACTCACGATCTTCTGGGCTCCTCCAAGGGCTTGGGTCACTTCTCCAGCCATGCCCTTTGTAGCACACACGTCGTCCTCTGGGCTCCAGATGCCTGTACGCCACTGCTGCTGCTGCTCTTGGTGGTCATCTCATGGTACTGGCATCTCCAAAACACTGTGTGACCCCTTCAGTCCTGGGCCTTCAATTACAACTGGGGCTGCACCTTCACCAATGGCCTTCCATGGCCTCTCACAGTGCCAAGCCTGAGCTGCTGTGTGACCCCTTCATACCTTCAAAACCAGTACCACCTGGGTGACCCTTACACATTACCAAGTCCCACTGCAGAAGGAGTACAACCTTGCCTATCTCTGGAACACAGCCTCTTTGTGCTTTTAGAAAACACTTCCCAGAAGATGTCACCTCAACGATGCTGGTCTCTTCTTAATCACTGCTAATTTCTTAGCTCCAGCTAACCAGCATCAATAGTCCCAATAATGCAAAGTTTTTGCTTTAGTAGTTCTGGTATCTTGTTAATCACAGCTGATTCTTCAGCCCCAGCTAACCAGAACTACAAAATCTTCACAATCAAAACAGCAACGGCCCTGAAAAGAGTCTTTAATTTTCCCTCTGAAATTTCACAAAACAGGCCTCCATCTTCTGCACTGTTCTCAGCATTATCTTCCAAGCTCCTACACAACATCTGACAGAGCTCTTAACAACGAATGGATCTTCAAGCCCAAAGTTCCAAAGTCCTTCCACAGTCCTCCCCAAAACATGGTCAGGTTGTCACAGGAATACCCCACTCTGCTGGTACCAATTTGTCTTAGTCAGGGTTTCTATTCCTGCACAAACATCATGACCAAGAAGCAAGTTGGGGAGGAAAGGGTTTATTCGGCTTACACTTCCATGCTGCTGTTCATCACCAAAGGAAGTCAGGACTGGAACTCAAGCAGGTCAGGGGGCAGGAGCTGATGCAGAGGCCATGGAGGGATGTTCTTTACTGGCTTGCCTCCCCTGGCTTGCTCATCTTGCTCTCTTATAGAACCCAAGACTACCAGCCCAGAGATGGTCCCACCCACAAGGGGCCTTTCCCCTTTGATCACTAATTGAGAAAATGCCTTACAGTTGGATCTCATGGAGGTATTTCCTCAACTAAAGCTCCTTTCTCTGTGATAACTCCAGCTGTGTCAAGTTGACACAAAAATAGCCAGTACAAGTGGGTAAAGCAAAGAGCAGAACAAAACAGAAAACTGGTAAGGAGAGCAAGAGAGAAAAAAGAGAAAACGAGGTAGAGATGGTGGGGAAAGCCACAAGTGACATGAAAGCCAAAAGGAGACTAGACGGGGGCGGTTTTAATGAATAAAGGGCCCAAAAGGTGGGACAGATGAGTGAGATGGGCGTCTGCTAAAACACTGTGTTCACAAGTAGCATAATGAGATGTAATCCTTGAAAAATATAATTGAAGAAAAAATAAAATCAAAACCTGAAAAACTTAAGAAACATCTGCCCTAATCAGTGCATGAAGAAGCCATGCAGCATCCCTCAGTGCCCTGTGTCCAGAGAGAGTGGTCCTGCATATGAGGAGTGAAACAGGATCCTGAGAAAAGAGGGACTAACAAGAGATCTCTTCCCACCTTACATTTAAACTATAATTCCAGCCAGAATAAAAGACACCTTCTCAACCATTTTCACAGCATTTAAAAAACGCAGATGAAAGCCAGGCATGGTGGCTCACGCCTTTAATCCCAGCACTCAGGAGGCAGAGGCAGGCAGATTTCTGAAATCGAGGCCAGCCTGGTCTACAAAGTAAGTTCCAGGACAGCCAGGGCTATACAGAGAAACCCTGTCTCGAAAAATAAAACCAAAACCAAAAAAAAAAAAAACAAAAAAACAAAACAAACAAACAAACAAACAAACAAAACAAAAACAAAAACCAACCAACCAACCAACCAACCAAACGAAAAACACAGATGAACTGTCTGTTTGGAAAGACAGGATTTCCATTCATGGTTCTTATCACTGAACAAATATTTACCCAATGCTTGCAATGAGGAATGTTTAATAAGGATGAAATGAGCATCTGTTTGCAAGGTTCTGGCTTAGACACACATGAGCAATGGGTGGGAGTTCCCTTGGCAACTCGGCCAGGTTGGTATGCAACTCTGGAAAAAGCCTGTTGTTTAATTTGAGGATTAGCAATAGTCGAGTCTCTGTTCAGATGTTTCAAATTAAAATGAAAAGCCCTTCTGATGGTTACTGTGTCATGCTTGTAGCATGGTAACCCACCACTAGCGAGCATTGTACATCCACAGATTACTGCCTTCCACTCAGCATGGAAGAAATACGTGTGTGCTCTCTGTCGTGTTTTCGATATTATACTACTTGCCTGAGGACAAGGAGTATCTTTGGATTTGTTTGAAGTCTATCATGGAGCCAAAACTATGGAACACTTATAGAGATGTTGACAAAAATGACAAGAGGGGAACTTCCCTTTGGGCTGTGCTTGTCACGTTTTCAGACTCTGATAGGGGCGGGAGCAAAGAGTTCAGTCACTATTCAGTTCCTGTTGAAAAATTAATGTATCAAGTCAGAGCACAAACACTTGCCTAGTTATACAAGGACTCTTCTCTGGGAAGGAAGGCGACATTGCTAATGATGAATGTACAGAGGAGATGCATTAGGTAAATCAGATTGTCATCTTTTGTTTCAAACCATGCACAAAGGATGGGGACCATGCCCAGACTGTGTCACCCGAGACAGTAGTTCTGGGTCACCAGCTTCAGAGAAAGGACACATGGCCATTAGTGGTACAACCCATGTGGTTGTGCTGATATGACATAGAAGGAAAAGAGGCTGTAGTTGTTGGTGAGGGGCCCAAAGACATTGCCTCCCAATGTCCCAGAGGCCAGCCTGTAATGAATACACATGAGAAATCACTGCACACTCTGAGGTTCCCTGCTGTCTGTCCTCTAGCATGTTACCTCCCTGGCTTGATCATCGGGCCTTTTGCAATGTCAAGGATGAAGACTGACTCTTCCTAGGCCTCTTTGATTCTGTTGTCATGTCTATCAACCAGATCAGCCAAACCTTGTGACGCCTAAGCCAAAATGAAAATGCAAAGTTCGGGGACCGGCGATTATGAAAAATTTCAAGAGACTGCAGCAGATTATTAAAGTGAGCAGGGACTCAAATGTAAAAATTTTTTGAGTGTATTGGTCAGAGGCCGCTGATGTTTTGCACTCCCTCACCAATAGGCTCTGTTTCCTCACATTGTCTTTTTCTTCTGTAAAAAGCCTCCCACTGACATGCCTAGTGGAGGAGCCTTCTCTAGGGGAGAGAGTTCAGTCTGGGCCTGTTCCCCTCAGTGCTTCTTTCCCAGAGCTCTGTTCTCTGCCTCTCCCCAGCCTGGTGCTGATGGGTAACAACAGAATAATGAAAAGTGAAGCAATTCACTCTTACTGGGGCAGAGGCTGTAAAGCAAGCCTCGCAAGCCCAGCAACCAGTGACCAGCTTCAGTGGGAGGGAGGATACTTGAACTTCTCAGTCACACCACTGGTCTTTCCCCCTTGTGGTTTGGCCATGAGTACTGGAATGTTTTTATCCATGCATCCATCTGTCATTAAGTGAGTGGCTGCTATCTGCCAGGCACTGTGTTGATTTCTGGGAACACAAATATGGATGCATTTGTCCCCAGCCTTTGAAGTACCTTCTTCTAAGGCAGTGGTTCTCAAACTTCCTAGTGCTTTAACCCTTTAATATAGTTTCTCATGTTGGGATGACCGCCCCCCCCCCCCACCCATAACATCACTTCATTGCTGCTTTATAACTGTAATGTTACTACTGTTACGAATTATAGGTAACTATCTGATATGCAGGATATCTAATATGTGACCCTTGTGAAAGGGTCATCTGATGCCCCCTCGAGGGATGCGACCCGCTTGTTGAGAATCATGGTTCTAGCGAGACCCAGCAGACACAAAGGAGCAGAGTGGACAAGGTGTGAGACTTCAAGGAGACACAGAGTAGCTTAGGACACTGGAAGAAGTGTGGCTAGGGAGAGGGACAGAGTATGGGGAGGGACTGTTGGGTTTGCTTTCTTGTTAACCACTCTAGTCGATGCAAATCAGGCAGTTAGGAGCAAAACCACAACTGATTCCATTTCTTAAAGCAACTCAGGCTTTGCTTCAGATTCCTGACTAAAGCAGAGATTTTCTTCCATACCCAGCTGCACTTCTTCCTATGCAAGGATCTCTCAGCCAAATTCCCCTACTAATCTCTGTTGGTATCAGGACCTCTGAAACCTGTGACATCACATAGGCGGTACCTGAACACCTGTTGCCAAGGCAACAAACACCATACTCCCAGAATCTGCTTGGCTCATCTCCCACCTTTACCTGTGATTACTTCATCATCCATATATAAAGAAAGCACCCCCACCTCTCTCTCTCTCTCTCTCTCTCTCTCTCTCTCCCTCTCTCTCTCTCTCTCTCTCTCTCTCCCTCTCTTCACCCTTCTCTTTCCACTGCCACCTTGCTCCTCTCTCTCCCAATAAACCTCACATGGAACTGTTTGGCCTGGTGTGGTCCTTCTGAAGCCGTGCGACGATCAAGATCATAACGATCTCTGTCTCTGTCCAGATCTAATCTCTGGTTATTTAGAACTTACCTGGTTGTTTTAGAGTTCTGCCCCAAGTTCCTCTGATGCTCTCCTCTGGCCACATATGGGTCAGGTCTCCCAGTCCTCTTTCTTATGCTTGCCTCCAAACCTTTGTAGAATTTAGTTTGAACCAGAATCTTGTTCAGTCAATTTACCAAAGATCCACAAACTTGGGCATCAGTCTTTATCTCTCCCCATTCTTTTATCTTCATTGTCTGCCTTCAACAAAAATCCTGTTTTGTTCATCTAATAAAAATTTCCCTACCCTCTGGTATTTCATCCTATTAATTTTCCATGCGTGAATTCCCACCCTCATCCCTCAGCTCCTCATCCTCGCTTCTCCTTGTTAGAGAAGAGGTGACCTTAGTCCAGCTGACTGCTGTGCCCCCTGTACCCCACTTTATAGTTCCCCCTTGAATAAAATCTCCATTGCCATCTTTGGTAAGTGTTATGAATGTTTCTTTAACATTTTTTCACCTGTTCCTCTCTAAATATCTGGGCTGAGAATCTACCACAGGTAGTCTTGTACTGGTGGAGGCAACTAACTCTTCAGTGTCCCTGTACTATCTGTGTCCTCTCGAGACATGATCTAGTTGTCTCTTGGTGTCCTCAGTTGAGGTGCAGCATGATCTGCCTGGTCTAAGGCTGCCCAGTGCCAGAATCTACAAAGGGCCTGACCGTCTGGGCATCATTTAACTCCTGCTACTAATCTTGTAATAGGAACTCGTATTTCCCTAGTTATGACCTGAATATAACTCAAGGACTTCAGAAAGTCAGAACTTGGAGGTGCTACCATGAGAGCCACTTTCCTCGTCCACTTGACACTTTGTCAAAAGTCATATGTGCAGAAGACCAGGTTCAGTGTTTAATCCTCTCAGATAATTTCCCCTATTTCCCTTAAGTTCACAGCTTCAGGACATACTCCAGAAAATATTTATGCTTCCCACGAGCTATGTGCCTCTTCCTGAGTCCAAGTTCTAAGCCTGGTGCAGGAATCAGGGGATTCTCCTCTCTCTTCCTGCTTCCTTTTTGGCTTCCCCACCCACATCCTTGGCCCTTTCTTTCACTGTGAGCAGGGAACTTCTTCATATCCCAGATTCTCTCCCAAATCTGTGATATTCCCTGTATATTGTTCTGATGAACCATCTTCCTGTCTATTAAGTTCTCCAATCCTTGGCTTCTAAAAGCCCGTAATCTAATTGATGCAAACAGCTTCTTTATTGCAGTTATCTCTTATGTAGAGTGAGGTCTTCACAGTGTCGAGGTTAATGAGGAAAAAGGTCAGCCTTGCAATAGATAAATAGATGACACGTTATGTGAAAGAGTAGAAACTTATTCAGTAGTTAATAGATGCCCCAGAAGACCTTTTAAAAGTAGCATAGCACTGGCCAGAACTCAAACACAACTTTTTGTTTGGTCCAAGTAGTTGGTAACACTTAAAAATGTCCCTTCCTACAGATGCCAGTGGGGAGCCAAGCCTGTAGCGTTCCCTGGTCTTATAGTCTAGGAGAACAGTAACCAGTAACTAGAGAATCATGCAAATGGTCAACTATAACTTAATGGTAAGTTTTGAGACAGTGAAGTCAGAAGGGCTTAGCTAGGTTACCATTTCAACTTTGATACAGTGTAGAGGCCTTTGAGAAATGGGTATTTAAAGGAAAGGGGATTGGTTGAGGAAGGGATAAGGCAAGAGAGCTCTCAGTGTTGTATATTATGCAACAAGTTCTGGCTTCACATGCTTTTTTGTAGGTGAAAAGAACAAAGAGTGTTCCTATAGTCCTGGAAGTTGTTTGGCTATAGTACTGGTTATCTGGATGAAAACATTTTTTTGTTGTTAAAAGCAATTAAAAACAAAACAAAACAAAACAAAAACAACCAACCAAAACCCACCAAATAAAGGAAGCTGTCCCTATCTCCTTGCCTTTATGACTAACCACAGGGGATATACTCTCTTTGCTGGGGACAAAGACTCTGCCTTTCATCAGCCATACAGCAGAGACCTCAGGCCTGAACTGAAATTATCGCCACCAAGGCTTCTCCTGTATGATGTGCACTGAGCTGTTACTTAACCATTTTTCTTTTCCTTGTTAGTATGTCTTTTACAATGAAGGGGTCCCCCTTAAAAATACTTGGGAGAACTTAGAGCATTTGTATTTGCTCCCCACTGGTATCTGCAGGAAGGGACATTTACGTGAGGATCTAAAGGAAAGGTGGACAACAATAAGGAAACAATGAGGTTATGCAAATGAAGTTCTACCTTCATATGCCTTTTGTAGGTGAAGTTCAAGTAGGAATTCAAGACTATATATTAATTTAATGATTAGTATTCAGGTCAGGCTTTTAAAAAAATTCTCTTTACAAAAAAAACCTTTCTTTATAAATAAAATGGTTCTCTCTTTGTTCACAAAGTTGGGGCTAGAACAGGACAGCTCTCCTCTGATTAAAAAAAAAAAAAAAAAAAAAAAAAAAAACCAGAGCCACATGAAACTCTTTCAACAACTTTTCACACTGATCCAGCAAATGTGGAGAGTTTGTGGTCCTGGTCTAAGAGCCAGAAATCAGCCTGACCCTCTGATTGTCCCAGTTTTCTTCAGGGTGGCAATTTTCAGATCACAGGAAAGGAAGACCTAGGCAGAGTTTAGTGGCCTTCTCTGAACAGAGAAGACAAATACAGAACACTAGTGAGTTGGAGGCATCTCTTGGTTATCCAGCAAAGCATCAAAGAGGAGGAAGTTACACTATGCTCATTCAAGAATCTCCTTAGACCTGAATACATGTCCTTTGTTTGAATACTCATATGCATTAGAATTAATACAATCTGAAATTCCATGAGGGTGGAGAAGAATAACAAACTGAGTACAAGCTGGGCAACTTCAAAAGCTAAAGACAATCTGGGACTGTTTTGGATTTTTACTTCCACTGAGAATACAACTGAGCAACCAGCTTTAGCCAGATGCCATAAAAGTGTCCTATCCTGCTAATAAGATGCAGCTTCCAAGGGTTGACCGTTCTTTACCCAAGCTAAGGAAGCTCAAAAAAGGTCTATAAAATCAAACTGATAGCTGCCTGTGATGCATTCTTAGAGTGAACATTAACAATAGGGTTTTTCTTGTCTAATATTCAATAAAAAAATAAATAGGTATATGAAAGGAAAGCAGCAAAATGCAATCTGCAGGCAAGAGAATCATCAACCAATTGAAAAGGTGAACTTAAGTGATAAAATTAATATAAAAGGTTTTGAAGAAGTGATTGTAATTTGGGGCTGGAGTGGTGGCTCAGTGGGTCAGAGCAGAGCTGAGTTTGCAGAGGACACAGGTTTGGTTTCCAGTACCCACACTAAGTGGCTCAGTCATCCTCTTCTGACTCTCATGGTCACGCAGACACACGTGGAATACACTCATATAGACAGACACATTTACACATAAATAAAAAATAAAATAGGTTTTAAAATAGCTATTGCAATGGTATATATATTAATGGAAAATGTAACTCTGAATAAAAAATAAAATTTGTAAAAATAAGAAGGTTGTTATAGAACAGAAGTCCAACATAGAGAACAGGAACTGTTTGACCTTATAGCAGATCAGAGGCTAACAGATCTGTGAATCTGAACATAAACGTGTAATCTGTGATTAAAAAGTAAGGACACATAAACATTAGCCATGCTCAGTGCTGAGACACAGTATCAAGCAGTCTGCTGTGCGTGCTCAGTCTCAGACAAGGATTAAAAGAAGCAAACAAGTGCTGGTCACACATATGTGTGTATGGAAGAGAATTGTCCCAAAACTTCAATTATTCTAATTGCCACCATTCTTGAGATCTCTCAACAATGACACAGACAAAACATCATAGTTAAATTGCTAAACATCTGTCATAAATACAAAACATTACAACCATTAGAGAAAGTGAGGAACAGTGATAAGAAATGCCACAGATGTATCATCAGAAGAAATTGGGATAGAAGACAATAACGTCACGTCTCTAAAATGGCAAAATAAAATTCTTTTGCACCTAAGATGATGCGTACAATGAAATTATCTTTAAAGTATATATTTAAACAAAAGTGTAATCTACAAAGAGAAATGCTGGGAACAAGAAGCATTTAAATATAAGACTTTTCACCATACGAAAAGTCGTTCTGTGTTGGCAAGGTTGTTTAGTGGGTAAGGATGCTTGCCAAAGAAACTGGCAACGTGAGTTCAATCCCAGGGATCCCGATGTGGAAGGAGATAGTCACTTCTCAGGGGTTGTCTCTGGTGTCTACAAATGTCCTATTCTCTCTCTCTCTCTCTCTCTCTCTCTCTCTCTCTCTCTCTCACACACACACACACACACACACACACACACTATATGTATAAAATTGTTCAAAGATAATTATTTAAAGGGAAAAATAATGACTATCTAATTTGTAAACTTTAGAACCTAGGAGCATGTAAAGAGAGATGATGATGGGAAGGAAGGGGTGAAAGTGATTTCTATGGGATCAGGAGGCAATGGCAGTGCACTGCTATGGGGTCATGTTGTTTTCATGTTCATAACAAAACCCCTGACAAAACAAAAATGTATAGCAAATAAGTCAATTACATAAGTCGCATCCTCATTGTGAAAGGAGAAAAGGGGAGTCAGACAAGGTGGCTCACACTTAGAACCACATCATTCTGGAGGCTGAGGCAGGAGATTATCCTAAGTTCAGGCCCAGCTTGGACTATATAGTAAGCCCTAGTCTTGAGAAATAGTTGAGAGAGTGGGAAAAATAAGGAATAAATGGGAAAAATAGGGTGGTAGACATAATTTTATAAAAATTGTACTAAAAGTTAAGAGTCTACATATTACATTTGGCTTCCATGTTCTTATGCTTGGTTCCATTGGTGTTAAAAGACGGAGATTGCTGATTTTATAAAAGAAACCCATGGCCTGCTGCCAGCTATTATAGAAAATGCCCCTTAACCAACTGAGATCTATGAGATCCAGAACGTTTAAAGTAAAGGGACTACTGGGCTGGGCATCCTAACATGCGTCCTTAATCTCAGCATTTGGGTTGCCAAGGCAGGTGAATTTCTGTTAGTTCAAGGTTAGTCAGGGCTACATAGTGAGACCATGTCTCAAAAAAACAAAAACAAAAACAAAACCAACCAACCAAACAAACAAAAAAACCCTCTAGAAATATGAGAGAACTTGTAGCAGAAATCTCAAGAAAGAGAAACTGACTTTGTTAATAGCAGGAAAAAATTAGAGGCCAATAAAGCCACTTCATAATGATGGTAGCCAATTCAACAAGAACTCATAACTACCTGAAAAATGTTTACTTTTGATTATAGACTTCAAATTAGATTAAAACAGCTGGGACAGTGTTCAGTGGTTAGAGGTCTTGCTTGGCAGATTTGAGGTCCTAGGTTCAATTCTCAGGACAGTTGAAAAATTAATAATAAAAACCATTAAAATTGATTATGAGAAGTAGTATTGAAACAACTACAGGTGGGAAAATGTTGATAGTGCTTTTCTCTTAGTACCTGACAGGAAAATAAATGGTAAAGATCCAGTGAGCTGTACAGCACCATCGGCCCACTTGGCCTGAAGGAATGCTACATCCAATAAACTCAGAGCATACTTTGCAAATACAAATGCGACATCTGCCATGCAGATCACATTCTGGACCACAAAATGTATCTACAGTTTTAATGCCCTCTTATGATGTGGAGCATGTCCTGTGTCCTCTGCCAAACGTAGAATTAAAATAAAGGCAATAGAAAACAGGATATAATAGAATCTGCAGATATTCCAAAATTAGCCAACACATTTCTGAATATCTCATTAGTTTCAAGGAAACACAGGTCAGACTTTCTGTTTTGTTTTTGTTTTGCTTTGTTCGGTTTGGTTTTGGTTTGTGTTTGTTTTTGTTTTTGTTTTGTTGAGCAAGTTCTAGAATGAATAGACCAGAGCTATCAAACAAACACCATGCCAGTCTTCAAACAACATAGTTCATACCTAAACTACAATAGCATATTATTCATCACTAATTCTAGAAGCTGCTCACTGCAGTGTCAGATTGTTAGCCCTGAAGCATCAGGCAAATAACAGGTATATATCAGGAGTTGGAGTCATCCCTATTACTTTTTCCAAATCCTAGTGGCTACTGGTTGCTAGGCATCTCAGACTCAGTTCACCTATATACCATTTTAAAGATGTTTCCTCTTTGTTACTGAGAAATTTACAGGAAACCTTAAAAAAATGGATGAGCCAAAGAAAGAATTGGTCAACAAAGATGAAAGTACAATTACCAAGCTGCTGTAAATTTAAAATGTAGGAAGTGAAAGATGTGAATTGAAGACAAATGAAAAAAAAAATGCCTAACATGGGGATGTTAACATTGTCACCTTTTGTGGGGAATTTGGTGCAAGTGTCATAAGGTGACTGCTTATGATGAAAAGGATGAAAGTATTCCAAAAGAGATGACACTAGGCTCCAATCCAAGTGCTCGGGACCTGAGACTGCATTAGTTAGGGAAGCAGAAACCGGCCTGAGTAGGGCCACAGGCCTCATCCGGCCGGATCAGCCCCGGGGTAGCGGGAGCGCAGGGTTGCCTGACACCCGCCAGCTACCCACGACCCCCGCCGCAGGATTTTGGGACTGCTGGTGAGTGGAACACAGCTTCTGCTCCAGTCCACTCACGCGGGACCTGAGACTGCTCTGGTTGGGGAGAGAGAAAGCCGGCCTACATAGGGCCACAACCCTCTTCCCGTCAGAAAAGCACCGGGGCAGCTGGGGCGCAGGGTCGGCTGACACTCCCCAGCTACCCACAACACCCGCCACAGGATCTTAAGACTTCTGGTGAGTGGAGCACAGCTTCTGCTCCAATCCAATTGCGCGGGACCTGAGACTGCATTAGTTAGGGAAGCAGAAACCGGCCTGAGTAGGGCCACAGGCCTCATCTGGCCGGATCAGCGCCGGGGTAGCAGGAGAGCAGGGTTGCCTGACACCCGCCAGCTACCCAAGACCCCCGCCACAGGATTTTGGGACTGCTGGTGAGTGGAACACAGCTTCTGCTCCAATCTTTAAACAGTGACAACGATAACAACTAACCCCAGAGATTACCAGATGGCGAAAGGTAAACGTAATAATCTTTAGATATCTGCCAGATCCATTTGATTCATAATTTCTGTTAGTTTCACTGTGTCCCTGTTTAGTTTCTGTTTCCATGATCTGTCCATTGGTGAAAGTGGTGTGTTGAAGTCTCCCACTATTATTGTATGAGGTGCAATGTGTGCTTTGAGATTTACTAAAGTTTCTTTAATGAATGTGGCTGCCTGAGACTATGTTAATGACATTAAAGTCATTAACACCATCATCAGAACCCAGCACCCCCACTTCGCCCAGTCCAGGGCACCCCAACACACCGGAAAAGCTAGACACGGATTTAAAAGCATATCTCCTGATGATGATAGAGGACTTCAAGAAGGACTTTAATAACACACTTAAAGAAATGCAGGAGAACACTGCTAAACAGGCAGAAGACAATAAAGAGGAAGCACAAAAATCCCTTAAAGAATTGCAGGAGAACACTGCTAAAGAGTTACAAATCCTTAAAGAAAAACAGGATAACATAATCAAACAGGTAGAAGTCCTTACAGAAAAACAGGAAAACACATCCAAACAGATGATGGAAATGAACAAAACCATACTAGACCTAAAAAGGGAAGTAGACACAATAAAGAAAACCCAAAATGAGGCAACACTGGAGATAGAAACCCTAGGAAAGAAATCTGGAACCATAGATACGAGCATCAGCAACAGAATACAAGAGATGGAAGAGAGAATCTCAGGTGCAGAAGATTCCATAGAGAACATCGGCACAACAATCAAGGAAAATGTAAAAATGCAAAAAGATCCTAACTCAAAACATCCAAGAAATACAGGACACAATGAGAAGACCAAACCTACGGATAATAGGAGTGGATGAGAATGAAGATTTTCAACTCAAAGGACCAGCAAACATCTTCAACAAAATTATAGAAGAAAACTTCCCAAATCTAAAGAAAGAGATGCCCATGAACATACAAGAAGCCTACAGAACTCCAAATAGACTGGACCAGAAAAGAAATACCTCCCGACACATTATAATCAGAACAACAAATGCTCTAAATAAAGATAGAATACTAAAAGCAGTAAGAGAAAAAGGCCAAGTAACATATAAAGGCAAGCCTATCAGAATTACACCAGATTTTTCACCAGAGACTATGAAAGCCAGAAGATCCTGGACGGATGTTATACAGACACTAAAAGAACACAAATTCCAGCCCAGGCTACTATACCCAGCCAAACTCTCAATTAACATAGATGGAGAAACCAAAGTATTCCACGACAAAACCAAATTCACACATTATCTCTCCACGAATCCAGCCCTTCAAAGGATAATAACAGAAAAAAACCAATACAAGGACAGGAACCACGCCCTAGAAACAACAAGAAGGTAATCCCTCAACAAACCTAAAAGAAGACAGCCACAAGAACAAAATGCCAACTTTAACAACAAAAATAACAGGAAACAACAATTACTTTTCCTTAATATCTCTTAATATCAATGGACTCAACTCCCCGATAAAAAGACATAGACTAACAAACTGGCTACACAAACAAGACCCAACATTTTGCTGCTTACAGGAAACTCATCTCAGAGAAAAGGATAGACACTACCTCAGAATGAAAGGATGGAAAACAATTTTCCAAGCAAATGGCATGAAGAAACAAGCTGGAGTAGCCATTCTAATATCTGATAAGATTGACTTCCAACCCAAAGTCATTAAAAAAGACAGGGAGGGACACTTCATACTCATCAAAGGTAAATCCTCCAAGAGGAACTATCAATCCTGAATATCTATGCTCCAAATACAAAGGCAGCCACATTCATTAAAGAAACTTTAGTAAATCTCAAAGCACACATTGCACCTCATACAATAATAGTGGGAGACTTCAACACACCACTTTCACCAATGGACAGATCATGGAAACAGAAACTAAACAGGGACACAGTGAAACTAACAGAAATTATGAATCAAATGGATCTGGCAGATATCTACAGAACATTCTATCCTAAAACAAAAGGATATACCTTCTTCTCAGCACCTCATGGTACCTTCTCCAAAATTGACCACATAATTGGTCACAAAGCAGGCCTCAACAGATACAAAAATATTGAAATGGTCCCATGCATCCTATCAGATCACCATGGACTAAGGCTGATCTTCAATAACAAAATAAATAATAGAAAGCCAACCTTCACGTGGAAACTGAACAACACTCTTCTCAATGATACCTTGGTCAAGGAAGGAATAAAGAAAGAAATTAAGGACTTTTTAGAGTTCAATGAAAATGAAGCCACAACATACCCAAACTTATGGGACGCAATGAAAGCATTTCTAAGAGGAAAACTCATAGCTCTGAGTGCCTCCAAAAGGAAACTAGAGAGAGCACACATTAGCAGCTTGACAACACACCTAAAAGCACTAGAACAAAAGGAAGCAAATTCACCCAAGAGGAGTAGATGGCAGGAAATAATCAAACTCAGGGGTGAAATCAACCAAGTGGAAACAAGAAAAACTATTCAAAGAATCAACCAATCAAGGAGCTGGTTCTTTGAGAAAATCAACAAGATAGATAAACCCTTAGCCAGACTCATTAGAGGGCACAGGGAAAGCATCCTAATTAACAAAATCAGAAATGAAAAAGGAGACATAACAACAGATCCTGAAGACATCCAAAACACCATCAGATCCTTCTACCAAAGGCTATACTCAACAAAACTGGAGAACCTGGATGAAATGGAGAAGTTCCTAGACAGATACCAGGTACCAAAGTTGAATCAAGATCAGGTTAATGATCTAAACAGCCCTATATCCCCCAAAGAAATAGAAGCAGTCATTAATAGTCTCCCAACTAAAAAAAGCCCAGGACCAGATGGGTTTAGTGCAGAGTTCTATCAGACCTTCAAAGAAGATCTAATCCCAGTTCTTCACAAACTATTCCACAAAATAGAAACAGAAGGTACTCTACCCAACTCCTTCTATGAAGCCACAATTACTCTGATACCTAAACCACAAAAAGACCCAACAAAGATAGAAAACTTCAGACCAATATCCCTTATGAATATTGATGCAAAAATACTCAATAAAGTTCTTGCTAACCGAATCCAAGAACACATCAAAACAATCATCCATCCTGACCAAGTAGGTTTCATCCCAGGGATGCAGGGATGGTTCAATATACGGAAATCCATCAACGTAATCCAGTATATAAACAAACTCAAAGACAAAAACCACATGGTCATCTCCTTAGATGCGGAAAAAGCATTTGACAAGATCCAACACCCATTCATGATAAAAGTCTTGGAAAGATCAGGAATTCAAGGCCCATACCTAAACATGATAAAAGCAATCTACAGCAAACCAGTAGCCAACATCAAAGTAAATGGTGAGAAGCTTGAAGCAATCCCTCTAAAATCAGGGACTAGACAAGGCTGTCCACTTTCTCCATACCTATTCAACATTGTACTTGAAGTCCTAGCCAGAGCAATTCGACAACAAAAGGAGATCAAAGGGATACAAATTGGAAAAGATGAAGTCAAAATATCACTCTTTGCAGATGATATGATAGTATATATAAGTGACCCTAAAAATTCCACCAGAGAACTCCTAAGCCTGATAAACAGCTTCGGTGAAGTAGCTGGATATAAAATTAACTCAAACAAATCAATGGCCTTTCTCTACACAAAGAATAAACAGGCTGAGAAAGAAATTAGGGAAACAACACCCTTCTCAATAGTCACAAATAATATAAAATATCTTGGCGTGACTCTAACTAAGGAAGTGAAAGATCTGTATAATAAAAACTTCAAGTCTCTGAAGAAAGAAATTCTAGAAGATCTCAGGAGATGGAAAGATCTCCCATGCTCATGGATTGGCAGGATCAACATTGTAAAAATGGCTATCTTGCCAAAAGCAATCTACAGATTCAATGCAATCCCCATCAAAATTCCAAATCAATTCTTCAACGAATTAGAAAGTGCAATCTGCAAATTCATCTGGAATAACAAAAAACCTAGGATAGCAAAAACTCTTCTCAAGGATAAAAGAACCTCTGGTGGAATCACCATGCCGGACCTAAAGCTCTACTACAGAGCAATTGTGATAAAAACTGCATGGTACTGGTATAGTGACAGACAAATAGGCCAATGGAATAGAATTGAAGACCCAGAAATGAACCCACACACCTACGGTCACTTGATCTTCCACAAGGGAGCTAAAAACATCCAGTGGAAGAAAGACAGCATTTTCAACAAATGGTGCTGGCACAACTGGTTGTTAACATGTAGAAGAATGCGAATCGATCCATTCCTATCTCCTTGTACTAAGGTGAAGTCTAAGTGGATCAAGGAACTTCACATAAAACCAGAGACACTGAAACTTATAGAGGAGAAAGTGGGGAAAAGCCTTGAAGATATGGGCACAGGGGAAAAATTCCTGAATAGAACAGTAATGGCTTGTGCTGTAAGATCGAGAATTGACAAGTGGGACCTCATGAAACTACAAAGCTTCTGCAAGGCTAAAGACACCATCAATAAGACAAAAAAATCACCAACAGATTGGGAAAGGATCTTCACCTATCCTAAATCAGATAAGGGACTAATATCCACTATATATAAAGAACTCAAGAAGGTGGACTCCAGAAAGTCAAATAACCCCATTAAAAAATGGGGCTCAGAACTGAACAAAGAATTCTCACCTGAGGAATACCGAATGGCAGAGAAACACCTGAAAAAATGTTCAACATCCTTAATCATCAGGGAAATGCAAATCAAAACAACCCTGAGATTCCACCTCACACCAGTCAGAATGGCTAAGGTCAAAAATTCAGGTGACAGCAGATGCTGGCGAGGATGTGGAGAAAGAGGAACACTCCTCCATTGTTGGTGGGATTGCAAGCTTGTACAACCACTCTGGAAATCAGTCTGGCGGTTACTCAGAAAATTGGACATAGTACTACCGGAGGATCCAGCAATACCTCTCCTGGGCATTTATCCAGAAGATGTCCCAACCGGTAAAAAGGACACATGCTCCACTATGTTCATAGCAGCCCTATTTATAATAGCCAGAAGCTGGAAAGAACCCAGATGTCCCTCAACAGAGGAATGGATACAGAAATTATGGTACATTTACACAATGGAGTACTACTCAGCTATTAAAAAGAATGAATTTATGAAATTTCTAGCCAAATGGATGGACCTGGAGGGCATCATCTTGAGTGAAGTAACACAATCACAAAAGAACTCACACAATATGTATTCACTGATAAGTGGATATTAGCCCAAAACTTAGGATACCCAAGATATAAGATACAATTTGATAAACGCATGAAACTCAAGAAGAATGAAGACCAAAGTGTGGACACTGTGCACCTTCTTAGAATTGGGAACAAAACACCCAGGGAAGGAGTTACAGAGACAAAGTTCGTAGCTGTGATGAAAGGATGGACCATTTAGAGACTGCCGTATCCAGGGATCCATCCCATAATCAGCTTCTAAACGCTGACACCATTGCATACACTAGCAAGATTTTGCTGAAAGGACCCAAATATAGCTGTCTCTTGTGAGACGATGCCGGGGCCTAGCAAACACAGGAGTGGATGTTCACAGTCAGCTATTGGATGGATCACAGGGCTCCCAATGGAGAAGCTAGAGAAAGTACCCAAGGAACTAAAGGGATCTGCAACCCTATTGTTGGAACAACATGATGTACTAACCAGAACCCCGGAGCTCTTGTCTCTAGCTGCATATGTATCGAAAGATGGCCTAGTCGGCCACCAATGGAAAGAGAGGCCCATTGGACTTGCAAACTTTATATGCCCCAATATAGGGGAATGCCAGGGCCAAAAGAATGGGAATGGGTGGGTAGGGAAGTAGGGGGCGCTATGGGGGACTTTTGGGATAGCATTGGAAATGTAATTGAGGAAAATATGTAATAAAAATATTAAAAATCAAAAAAAAACCCCACAGTGCAAAAAAAAAAAAAAAAAGAGATGACACTAGCAAAATCTTCCCCCAGGAGACTCTCTGCTGTTTCACACTATGGAAGGGCAATGGGGCAGGGAGAAGGAGGTGTGACAATTAAGTCATCTGCACCATGGGTATTGTCATCAGTTCAACAGGATCTAGATTCACTTGGGAGATGGTCCTCTGGGCATGTCTCTGCGGAAGTATCTTTATTTTGTTGACTGACATGGCAAAATACCTCCATTGTGGGCGGCACCATTCCCTGTGCTGTACAAATGGAGAAAGGGAGCCAGGCAGCCAGGCAGTGGCATGCATTCCCCCCTCTCTTAATTTGGATGTGATGTGACCAGCCATTTCAATCTCCTCCTGACTTGACTTCCTCATGGGAAGGGATGGTGTTTGCACTGTGAACTAAGATAAACCCTTTGCTTCTGAAGTTGTTTTTCCCCCCTTGTTTTATCAGAACAACAGAAAAAAGCAACTAAGATATTTTACATTAATAAATTTCACCCTAAGAAGTAGAATGCACTGCTCAAATGACTCCTGGTAAGTTTTTGTTTTTTTGTTTTTTTTCCTGGTAAGTTTTTAATTGTGTGAATACATACATATTACACAACACATAATAATACAAAACCTGGCACTTCCCTATCTCTAAGTATGGAATGAACACATTCCCACATGGTAGAACTGTCACTGCCATTTAACTTCTGAAGTTTTTCAGTTTCTATAATGGAAACATGGGAAACTCACATGCATGACCAGATAAATATTTACAAAGAAGCAAACACTCTAATGTGTATATTATTTTAAACTTTAAAGTATTAGTTTCATCATTTGAATAATGCCCTACACATGGATAATAAAAAGTGAGAAATTTTTTGACAGTGAGGGTTTTTAATGCTATGCCAATTTTTTTAAAGGTCACAGAAATTTTCTTTTTATTTTTCCCTCTTATTATTAAGATCACTAGGCATGATATCAACCTGTATCTTCATTTTCATGGCCATTCAGTCAAATCTAAATCAAGGGCTACCTATATATAAAACTGCATGCCATGCAGCAGAAATAGTCCTTGGCAGAAACATGACAGGTTGACACAACTATCCTAGAAAATAAGAAACCTGAAAATTCACCTACAGCCAGTGATGTTGGTCATGGTAAGACATAGAGGCAGAAGGCCAAGCTTCAATAGGCACTAAAGTTCTAAGGCAGTCTGGAATATATGAAATACTGCCTCAAAGCCTAACAAATAAGCTAGAAAACAAGAAAATATAAAAATTACTTTAGGATCTAAGGGAAGGGCTAGTTGAGATGCCTTAAGAAGTAAAGATGCCAAATGATTTGAGTTTCATTCAAATCATTGGATCTCAGAGATACCATGAGAGAATTGACTCCCAGAGATTTCTTCTGGCCTCCATATGTAGGCTGTGACAAGTATACACCTGCAAACACACATATATATATATATACACACACAAAAAAATAAAATATAACTTTTAAAGAGTTTTAAAAGGCAATAAAAGTTTTAAATACAAGAAGAAAAAGGGAATATATAAAGAACATAGATCAATGAAGTCAAATGGCCCAACATTTTTTTTTATTACATATTTTCCTCAATTACATTTCCAATACTATCCCAAAAGTCCCCCATAGCGCCCCCCACTTCCCTACCCACCCATTCCCATTCTTTTGGCCCTGGCATTCCCCTATATTGGGGCATATAAAGTTTGCAAGTCCAATGGATGGCCCAACATTTTTATTCTTAAATATTTCAGAGAAGTGAAGATGTGATCACACAAAGATTGACACTCCCATGCACAAAACTTCTGCTAAAAGTAGCCCCAAACATTCAACAAACAATTGAGACATCTACAAAGTAACAGGCTACTCTTTACTAAAGTGGAATGACCTGCTAAGTTTTCACCAACACAGGCTTTAACGTTACATTTTTATTACATTTATTTATTTGTTTATTTATTGTGTGTGTGGTAAGAAGAAGGATTTCAGAGTATAGATTTCAAAGGGCAACTTTCAGAAATTGGTTCTCTCCTTCTGCTCTTTGTGTTCCAGGAATCACTAGATAAGGAATAAGTGCCTAACCTATTGAGCTATCTCAAAGACTGGGATTTTAACAGTTAGACTTATTTTATGTATATGAATGTTTGGCTTGCATGTATGTCTGTGTACTCCGTGCATGTCTGATACACAGAGAAGAAGACAGAAGCGGGCTCCAGATTCCTTGGAACTAGAATTATGGATGGTTGTGAGCAGCCATGCATGTCCTGGAATTAAATCCTAGCCCTCTGCAAAAGCATCAAGTGCCCTTCACTGCAAAGCCGTCTCACGGGTCCTTTAAAACTGTCTTCTTTTTCAGATTTATTTATTTTATTCTACAGGTTTTAATTTTAAATGGAAATATTATGTTGTATAAAGGAGGACAGTCACTAAAAGATTTGTAGCAAACCATATAATTTTCCTGGTATCTGCTGTAAGGCAAATGACAATAAGCAGATATGTAGACTTTTTTTTAGAGTGATGTAATATTTAAATGCTTCATTTGTATGGTGGTTGCTTGCATTTCTACATTTGCCAAAACTTATCAAACTGTACACTTAAGTGGACTTGTAGAAATAAATATATAGTAATCAGAAGGACATGGTCTTATAAGCTCTTCTTGGATTGTGTTTTTTGATTGTTTATCTGTTTTGAAGTCAATTGTTTAAGACAGATATTCACTCTGCGTAGTTAAGACTAGTCTGGAAATTACTATGTAGCATAGGCTAGCCTCAAACTAGCAGTCATCTCCTGTCCTGGTCTTCTAAGTGCTGTGATTCCAGGCTTGAGTCTTCCTGCCTTGTATTTTCCTCTAACTCTAGACCTTTAAGAACCAAGAGTATTGGCAGTGGGGCTGAGGAGGGAGTGTTTACAACAGCGTGTTCATAATTCTGCCAGAGCACCCTTCTGTGTGGTGTCTTGGTGAAATTGTCCTCTTCTGTACCACACTGGGTCACTGTGCAAGAACTCCTCCCTCCCTTTGCTACTTCAGACTCTTCCCCCAACCCACGGTAGGAGTCAGAACCATCTTTATATTCAACGACACAGAAGTCAAGCAAAAAATGAGGGAAACTGCAACCAGCTGTTTTCTTGTCTGCCTCAAGTGCAGCTCCAGACATGGTTGCTAAGGGAAAGTGTGTTTTCTTTTTAAACATGGTTTACAACCAAATACTGTACACTAAAACAGAAACACCTTCTCCAAGTTCCTTAACAACAAGCCACCCACTTCCTCAGTTTTTTTTTCCCCAGGAAATAGGCAATTGATAGGTGATAGTGCCTTGCCTCTCCCCTAACACACACACACACACACACACACACACACACACACACACACACACACACACACACACTTTACTTCCTGGGGGAATTCAGACCCAGTCTAAACCAGTTGCAGATGTCTGGCAGTTCCTCCATATCCCATAGCTGGAGCGGATATGGGGTTGACACCAGTAACCAGAAGCCGACTGGGAGTCATAAACCTTCCTTGTAGGCGACCTGTGGTTTACTACTTTGAAAGATGGCAAAGCAGACTTACATCTTAGCCCTAGAGCAAAGGATAGCAGGCCTCATTGTATTTCCTCAATTATCTCTCCTAGGTGTGGCCCTCTCTCAAAGAACCAATGTCAAGTAGAATCCAAGGCAGAGTCTACCCCACAGCATCCCTTACAAAAGCACAATGTCCCGTGGTGGGTTCTGCTGGGACTGCAGATCATCTGTGCTTCCTGCTGCTGTGGTCTGTGTGAGGTGGGGAACTGCTGTGTGCTCAGCCTTCCTCACATGCTTTTGGTTTTGCTGTAGTACACTGGGTTCTGCAGTACTGCATGCAAAGCCAGAAGACACCCACCTGTTCTTGGAGAAACTCTCCCTCAGAACTCAGCTTTTAAAGTTATGCATTGTACACCAAGGTTGTGCTCACACGGGCTCTCTTGCTGGATGTTAGGAAGCACCCAGCTTGCTAGGATTCTAAGTTGATTGTTGTACTGAAATATTAGAGAAGGACGAAACAAAACAAAACAAAACTGGTCCTTCGATGCTTACAAGATGAACATGATATGGTCTAATGTTAATTCTCCAAATTAAAAAAAAAAAGTGATAAGCTGCTGATCCCAAGTTTCAAGTTGTGAATTAGAAAGAGTTCCTGGGCAAAACACTGGCCTTCCTAGCCCAGGCTGTGCCTAGAGTCACAGTGTCCCTACTGTACTGTTAAACAGAGGAACACTACAACTGAGTAACACCTAAGTCATGACTAACGGGCTCTACCCCAGACCAGGATATGAGCTTGACTTCAAAGGCCCCTAAGTCACCCCTCCAACCCTATCAGCTTTACTGATTTCCAGCTACTTCCCCACAACCTTTGTGAGACTCCCTCTAAGAAGGCAGAAAAATGGCACCCACAGCAAATGATTCCAAACACGTGAGTTCTAAATCTTAATCTAAAACATCTTGTCTCCATGCCAGCAAAATCTATTTTACTCCCAGAAGTCTAGAGACCTTAATCCAGCCCTGAACTGAAGTAGAAGTCAGGAAAACCTGATTAGACTCTGCCACTGAAGCTGTCATGGATACTCTCAGGGATGACTCGACCGTCAGTCTGGAAACTACACAAACTGTTTCATTTGTCATGATTGTATATTAGAGGAAAATCATGTATTTCCCAAAAAGGCATTGATAACTTCTAAAACTTTATTTTTAAAGTCCTTTAAAAATAAAGCCTGGGGTTATTTCATCTTTAAGAGGTATTGAATTGTGGAATCCTGGATTCAAAATGGTAAACATTTTCTTATTTTCTAATCTGAACAAATTCACATAAGGATAAGTTCCTGTTAATGTTGCAGAAAAAAAAGTCATTTAGCTAACTAAAATACAAATTAATAAATATCATCTCTCAGAGGATGGGAAGGAATTTCCCTTTCTGCATAGCACATTAGTTACTTTAGAGAAGAGTTTCTTTGCCCTGGAAAAAATACCAGACTAACCATGAATTATACTGCCGAAAGTAACGACTGTGAATATAACAAACTCTAGTAAAGTTATTTTTTCCCCTTAAAACTAAGATTTGCTTTGATGTCACCAACATTTCCAAGTTGAGGGTCTCCTGATAATGATCTTATAGTGAGGCCTAGTGGATGTCACTCTGGGCTAATCATCCAAGGAATCATCTGGGGTGTCACTAACCCCCAGCTTTGAAAGCACAAAGGCAGATAGAGACCTGGGAACTTCCCTGAATCTGACAAGGGGTTCCTGGCATCTAGCTAGCCTAGAACAAGAAGTTGTTCTCCCTGTTAATTCCTCATTTAGAAGGTGAGCAGAGCTACTCTGTGAAAGTCTGCCTCAAATAGTCAAAGCAACAACCCCCTTCCCCTTCCAACAATGCCAAAATGGACCTTAGTCTTTGTCAATGACCTTCATTAGTTGATGGGCTTGGGTCCTCACCTTGATTATAGAGAGAAATTCAGTACAAGGGTGCTGCCTTCCACCAGACAGCAAGAAATAAACCAGTCAAGATCTCTGGGAAGAGCAGACTAATGCCAGCTCCAGTCATAAAAAAATTAAGCTGACCTTAGACTGCAGCATATGAAAAAGCTGTAGTGTTAATGCTTCCCCCCCCCCCCTCCCTGAGGTGTTTATATTCCTTCCATGTAGGATGGTTCACAAACACAATACCAGGGCTTCAGCACTGTGGGGGAGGGGAGTATCCCAGTCTTCTTAGAGTAAGAGGATCTTGGCCTTAATGTATACTGAAATTCAGACCCAAAGGCTCTGAACTTCTGCATCAGACATCCGGTAGGGCTTGGGAGTGAAGATTAGAGCCAAGGCCATCTAAGTGACACAAAGCCCACTTCCTGTGTTCCAACCATGAGTTTCCATCCCAAACCAATGGAAGGCGATTTCACTTGTTAGGGCCCAAAGGGACAGTCAATTCTACTCCTTTCCCTCCCCAGGAAGCCACCTCGGTGACATACTTGATTCTAACCCTTGTAAGTGGTAAAGGGATTGGCCTGCTCCCAACCATTATGGGGAGTTGTAAAAGGCTACAGAAGGTACAGTGTGGATAAGGCCACAAGATGGGGTAGATGATGTCATCAGAAGCATGTGGCTGGTGGGAGCAGTTCTGGGCAACCTAGTCCAGGCTATGCAGGCAAGTAGAGGGATGGACAATGTTCATTGTTTGGCACTGATGATGTCCACAGATTCAGGCTTGAGAGATGCACCACCCACGAGGAAGCCATCCACATCAGGCTGACTTGCCAGCTCTTTGAAGGTGGCTCCAGTCACAGCAACTCCATAAACGATCCGGGTGCACTGAGCCACCTCATTATTGACATTGGATTTCAGCCATGCCCGGAGCTTCTCATGTACTTCCGGGGCCTGTTGAGGGGTTGCAGTCTTGCCAGTCCCAATGGCCCATACAGGTTCACAGGCCAGGACCACTGTGCTCCCCAGTCTTTCACATTGTCTGCGATGACCTTGGTTTGCTCAAAAAACAGCCTTCTCAGTGATGCCAACTTCCCTTTCGTCTAGCTTCTTCCCAAATGTAGGCAGAGTCCCTCTGCTAGGGCATGGTTCTCTTTCTGCCCAATCAACTCGTCTGATTCCCAAAGACATGTCTTCTTTCCGAGTGTCCCAGCACGACCCAGGTAGCTCCTAAGCCTTTGATTATGCCAGTGCTGCTTTCCCCAGTGAAGGCCCCATTGGTCACTCTGTAGCAGTTCTGTGCAGCCACAGCAATTTTGGGATCCAGCTTTTTCCTGGCGAAGTCAATGTAAGTGATTGGCCATGCACAAACCACCTTGGTGCCTGCTGGCATGCTGGCTGTGTTCAGGGTGTAGAGGAGTTCTTCCAGACACTGCTTCCTCCTGTTCATCTTCCAGTTGCCCCCCATGAAGAACTTCCTGGAAGGTGCCATTGCACTAAGCTCAAGTCTCTGAAGGTCAGAGTCACAGTATAAACTATGTCCTTTCCAAAGGATTAGTGTGTGTGTGTGTGTGTGTGTGTGTGTGTGTGTGTGTGTGTGTGTGGTGTATGCCTATGTATGTGTACCATATGAGTTCAAGAGTCCAAGATAAGTCAGAAAAGGCATGGATCCTCTGGACGTGGGGTTTGAGTGTTCCTATGGATAGGATACTTGGTACTGAATCTGGAACCTCTGCAAGAACAGCAAGTGTTCTTCACTGGAGAACCACCTCTCCAGAACCCACCTCAATCCTTGAGCCATACGTACTTAACATTTTATAGTATTATCCCTGGTTTTTCGGGTTGAAAACAGTTAGGCTGACACCTATCCTCTAGCATGGGGGCAAAATACAAGGATATAACTCTGGGGCTTACCCAGAGATGAAGAGCAGTTTCTAGAAACAGCCTTGTAAATCAATTAACATCTTGAATGTATTTTAAACACACTTACAGGTTTAATTTGCAGGTGGAAATGGCAGGCTTCTACCAGCTCAGAGAAGGGAATAACCTAACCTGCTTTCCCCTATCTCTGTTTGACACAAGACAGAACAACAAAATTTACAGAAGAAATCCTACACATCTGGTGGGATATCATCAGAGTGAGAAAAGAAAACTGGGTAGGGAAAGTAGGATAAGAAGTAGAAATTCTTCTTCAACTCAAATTCCCCAGAAGTATTTTTCCAAAAATTATAAAAGTATTGGTAATTTTGTACAAATTTACTCTGTCTTTTAAGAACATTTTTCTCCTGAGAGCTGTCTCCTCAGAAGCAGAAGTATCCCATGCTGTGGGATAAGAAGGCCACAGGGTATTTCCATCCAGCAGAGGAAACAGCTCTCCCTTGTACGAATTAAGAATGTTTCAGGCCCTACACACTCAGCTAGGATTGGGAAGCCTTGCAGGACGGTGACTGTCTAGCCCCAGACCAGACCTCCAAACTGGAATTGATCTTGGTGAGTTTTTAAAAAGCTGGTCTATACTCTTACAAATACAGAAATAATCTTGTTTAATATATTAAGGTTGACTAGATTTGAGATACAGGCTTACTCCAATGATGTGACTTATAGAGCCAGAATAATAATTTAGAAATTTATAAAAATCTGTGACTCTCCTCACGCTCCTCCTCTCCATCTCCCTCTTCTTTTACTCCCTCCTCTCTCTTCCTCTTCCACCTCATCCTTCCTCCTCCCCATTTTCTTTCTTCTCTTCTTTTCCTCTGAGTCAGTGTCCCAGGCTAGTCTTGAACTTGTGACTATCATGCTGCTACAGCATCCCAAATGCTAGGATTATAGGCGTATGCCAGAATGCCTGGCTCCGTTCTCTCACTTTAAACAAGCAGCATGAATGTTGCACTGCTTGGTAAAACTGGAGCCACCAAAGATGCCATCACAACACACTGACACTGGCTTCCGATGAACTGTGACATTTACCCCCACAACCCCCACATTATAGACTTGCCAGACTGACCAAAGATAGCAACTGTGAAGGTATCTTCCTCTCAGACACACGTGTCCTTGCATCGCCTTTCAGATGTGTCTACCCCAATTAATTCCCTTTCCAGTTAGCATTTCTGCTTTCTTTTTCTTGCTACAGTTATTCAGAAGAGCTATGTTTTCAGGTCTGCTAGTCAGGCACTTGGACTTCCTAATCTGCAACGTATGGATATTATAGTCTTTTTTTCACATTGTTATAGATACTTCCTGCAAGTGCCGTCTACCTTTGACCTGAGTGTGAAGATATTTGATAAAGCCCTGAAAAACCAAGCAGTTCCTGGAGATTGAGCACTCTTGGGAAGGGCCAGGTCTAGAACTCAGGAAGGAGGAGGTATCAGTCACCACTATGATTGTGTACAGTGGGGCTTTCCCCCTCTTAAAGGGACATTGCAGAATCACAAAGGTAGGGCAGTTGGAGAAGGAAGAAGGAAGGGAAAAGATACAAATCCACACCTGCAGTTTGGAGGTGTGTGGCAACCATGTCTCAGCTCCTCTGAGGAGACAGCCTCTGGTCAGTCGCACTGAGACTGCGCCTTGTTGTGTGTGAATCTCTGAACTATGAGGAAGCTGAGGCAGAAGTGGATAACGCGTTCTAAATCATTAACAACGTTTGTTCTTTGAGCCTCACTTATATGTCATTTTTTTTTTCTTCTTTGCTTTAGTGATTCCCAACCTTCCTGTCTCTGTGACCCTTTAATACGGCTCCTCCTGTTGTGGTGACCTCAACCACAGAATCATATTTTTGTTGCTACTTCACCACTGCAATTCTGCTATTGGTATGAACTGAAATGTAAATATCTGTGTTTTCCAATGGTCTTAGGCAACCCCTGTGAGAGGCCACCTCCCTAAAGGGTCACGGCCCACAGGCTGAGAATCACTGTGGTAGAGTACTTCTGCCTGGGGAGGGTTGTCAGGGGAGAAAGAAAAGATTGTTCCAGAAGGAATCTAGAAAATGATAAGGCAATTGTCACTTCTGGTCACTTGTTATGAAATTTATAGCTGAACTTTGGGTTTGCAGACTTGCCTAATGGCTTGAGAAAAGATTATTCCCATCCTTTTAGCGTCCCATCTGGTGAGCTTCCCATCACAGTTTTGCATAAGAGACTTAGAAAGCAGGAACTGGGTTCCCATACCAAGGAATGGAGGACTATCTCTCTGACCCCAGAAAAGTGGTGTTCCCCTCAGGAACCCCTGTCCTTTTTTAAGTTGCAACATATTATGAGAAATCGTGTTTTTGTCAGGGTGTGCCCTACCCTGGGTGATTCTATTTTACAACCAGCATTTGGATCCATCTGGAGTGTCAATTGAGCGGCGGCAGGATGACTCTGCACCAGTTTATATACACACATGAGAAACAATACCTGTTCGACAGAGACTGATAGGTAACTTATTCCTAAAAGTAAAGGGGAATCTGATTGTATGAATACAGTGATAGCTTAAAGCCATTTCAGAAAAGCTGGGCTTGAGCACTGACCAGACACACCAGAAGGAGTAAATGTGCAATCCTCTCACTTGGACCCTTAAGGGGAGGAAGACCTGTGCTGTGTAAGTTTTCACCTGACACCTCTCTTTCTTCTCTTCTCTTCTCTTCTCTTCTCTTCTCTTCTCTTCTCTTCTCTTCTCTTCTCTTCTCTTCTCTTCTCTTCTCTTCTCTTCTCTTCTCTTCTCTCTTCTCTTCTCTTCTCTTCTCTTCTCTTTCCTCTCCTCTCCTCTCCTCTCCTCTCCTCTCCTCTCCTCTCCTCTCCTCTCCTCTCCTCTCCTCTCCTCTCCTCTCCTCTCCTCTCCTCTCCCTCTCCCTCTCCCTCCCCCTCCCCCTCCCCCTCTCCCTCTCCCTCTCCCTCTCTCCCTCTCCCTCTCCCTCCCCCTCTCTCCCTCTCCCTCCCCCCCTCCTCCTCCTCCTCCTCTTCTTCTTCTTCTTCTTCTTCTTCTTTTTCTTCTTCTTCTTCTTCTTCTTCTTCTTCTTCTTCTTCTTCTTCTTCTTCTTCTTCTTCTTCTTCTTCTTTTCTTCTTCTTCTTCTTCCTCCTTTCTCTCTCTCTCTCTCTCTCTCTCTCTCTCTCTCTCTCTCTCTCTCTCTCTCTCCCTTTCTCTCCTCTTTCCCTCCCCTCCCCCCTCCTCCCTTCCCCCTTTTCCTAATCTATCTCTACCTCTCTCTTTCTATCTCTGTCTCTGTTGTCTCTCTGTGTGTGTATGTGATTAAGGGGTCAATAGGTTGAGAACTCTGACTGTTCCAGGGATTTCAGTTCAGTCTCCTATTGCTGATCTAGTCACTCAACTGCTGTCACCCACACACCCACCTACCCACTCATCTGTCTGGACCTGACAATATGTTTGATCATGTGCCTGACCACAATACCATGATGTTCTATCTTACCATAGGCTCAGAAGCATGGGGCCAAGTGGCCTCAGATTGAATTCACTGGAGCTGAGAGCCAAAATAAATCCTCCCCCTTCACGTTGTTTATTTTAGGGGGTTTGTTACAGGATCAGACACTGAACTAACCCATCCTATAATGGCTTCACTTTTACCTAGCCATTTTAGATTGGTTTCCTTCAGTGACACTCAAGATTATTCCATATCTTTTCATGACATGATATCTTCACTTTATCTGGATGTATCACAGTGTTTTATGTTGGTCTGTATCCCCCTCCACTCCCAATGTCCTTGTATTATTAATGCTACTTGACAATAAAGACTTTAGGGAAGCAGATAAAGATATTTGAGATGGTTAGACTGGAGCTTGAATCCAATGGAAGAGTGACCTCTTAGGAGGAGACATTAGAGATTGCCTGCTTAAAGAACAATCACCTGAGGCTATAGCAAAAAACCAGCTATTTAGTAACCAGATAGCCAGCTCCCAGACCTCTAAGACAGCCTCTAAGACTGTTGTTATAAATATTTGCTGTTTAAGGTACCCAGTCTGCAACAGATGAATGCTTGTGAAGTTAAATACTTCTTCCGTTCCACTGAAAGACATCTGCTTTAGCTCATCTGGGTAAATACCAATAGATGAGGCTGTTGGATCTCAAGACAAGGGTATGTCTACTGCTATGAGATTCTTCCACACTGGTTGTACCGTTCTTCATTCCCAACCATGAAAGAGCATTCCTGTGCCCCAGCAATGTGTTTTGTTGATGTTCTCGACTCCATCCTTCTTATTAGGAATCTACTAGCATTGCTTTTGTCTTAATTTACATTTTCCTAACGATACACAGTGTGGCAAAGCTTCCTTTGTTTGTCGTCTGGGTGTTTGTTGAGGCACAGTTGTCACTTTATCATACTGTTATTAGCATACACATTTATGTCACAGTAACAACAGGACATTATCTGGATGTGGCGTGTTACTGGGTTTGCATTGCTGAGAGAAATGCCAGACAGAAACAACAAAGGTTGTATATACCCTATTTGTGATTTCAGAGATTTGGGTTCACTATGGGGAGGGGTATATCAGAGCCATGGGTTATAACATGGTGGATAGAGATGAAGGACAGAAAGAAGTTTGTGTGTGTGTGTGGGTGTGTGGGTGTGTGTGGGGGGATTGTGTTTAGTGGCATTCTTTCTCCCTGTCTACTCCTTCTCAAGCTATAGGATGGTGCCTTCCACATTCAGTAACTCTTGTTTTCTCCTTCAGTTAACCTCTTCTAGAATTAACCTCATTAGTATTAACCTCATTAGCATTAACCTAATTAGCAATAACATCATTAGCATACCTAGACCACCTTCACTAATCTCATAGGTGTTTCTCTGTGGGATCAAGTGGATAATCAAAGTATGACATCACATGGACCATTGTGCTTTGGATTTTCAATTTAGTTCCATATTACTTTGAAGTGTTTTCTTATTGTTACTTATTTATTTGTTTGTTTGTTTGTTTATTTTTGGTTTTTCGAGACAGGGTTTCTCTGTGTAGTCCTGGCTGTCCTGGAACTCACTCTGTAGACCAGGATGGCCTTGAACTCAGAAATCTGCCTGCCTCTGCCTCCCAAGTGCTGGGATTAAAGCCGTGTGCCACCACCGCCCGGCTTATTGTTAGTTTTTAAGAATTCTTTATATTTTGAATACCAGACTTTTGTTAGATGATTCTTTTGTTGAATATTTTATTCTAGACTGTGTTTTTGTCTTCTGGTTCTCTTGACATTGTCTTTTAGAGAGCAGACATTCTATGAAAATTTATATGTTATTTTAAAATAATTTTACTAATGTTACTGAATCAATGGAATTATATATTTTATTTTTATATATGTAATATATACTATAGATAATATATAAAATAATTATACTGTATATATACTATATATAGTATACTATATATATGTATGTGTGTGTATGTGTGTGTGTGTGTATATATATATATATATATATATATATATATATATAAACATTATAGACCAGATCTTTAATCAATAGAAGTTATTTTCTCAGTTTTGGCAAGAAAGTTCAGATCAAACAGCCTGTAAGTTTAATTTCTTGCAAGTATACTTTTCTTAGATTTCACATGGATATTTTTTCTCTACTTGGTTTATTTGCTGGGGAGACAATACATGGATTTCTTTTACAGAAATCCCACTCCTATCCAACTAGGTCTAACCCTTATAACCTTAACTGACTTCTTAAGGACCTCCTTTCCAAATTGAGCTATACTGTGGTATACGATAGTGTGTATGATAGCTTTCTTCAGCTTGTGAACACTGCAGAGTTACAACTAGGGACCATTCTTAATATTAAAGCTACAAGCGAAATAAAGCAATGTAGTGTAGAAACCATCATTGGATTCTATATGAAGGCTGGAAGATAAGGCAGAGAATGGCTTTGCCTGACTTCAGCTGAGCTCATCAACTATAGGCGCTATCTTTTTTTTTTTTTTAAACTGCCCCCTCTGTTGCCACAAATAATTGCAAAAGTGCAGCAAATATAGTCATGTATTATGATTTCAACATTATGGGAACATCATGAGGCAAATTTTCACACACACTAAAAGGCTACAACATCACTAACATTGTAATATAGGAAACCATTATTGTCCATATGAACTAGAAGATCATCATAGGGCCCTATAACTATAATGACTTTCAGGTTATAAATAACTGTTAGCAAGTTCACACACGTAGGCTATAGACTTTGAAAATCATCCATTTGCATTTCTGATAAATTAAGGGAATCCTCTAAGGAAGAACGTCCCCACCTACTGATTTGGATCTTAGAAAAGGGGTTACCATGCAGAAGGAAGGAAGGAAGGAAGGAAGGAAGGAAGGAAGGAAGGAAGGAAGGAAGGAAGGAAGGAAGGAAGGAAAACAGAGGCAGAGGACTTGCCATAGGGTTGCTGTGACCAAGTGAAATTGTCTGACAGCAGAGACTAGAACGGGCAAAGGATGTAAAGAAGGAAGACCTAAACAGAGACCTCTATTTAGCTCACGTGAGTGAAAGAGAGTCCATGATTGGGAAATGAGCAAGTCTTTCCGAAGAACAGACTGGATCCAGGGCTTCCCAGAGACAGATACTGAACCCTGAAAAGGGATTGCTAAACAGAGGTGTGCAGATCCCAGTCAGGGCAAATACTCAGGCATTCTGGTACACTCCTGTGACCTCAGATCTCAGAAGTCAAGTCATGAGAACTGCTACAAATTAAGCCAGCCTGGGCTCATAGTGAGAACTGTCTCCGAAACAAACAAACATACAGGAAAAAAAAAATACAGGTGACTGTCCATACCTCATCATCATGCAAAGAGCCAGAGAGCTACCTTCCTGTTCACACTGACTGACTGTTACAACCCATTTTTTTTTTTTCAAGGTTGAATTTCCGTGACTGAGGCAAGGCTTCCGGAAATACTTTCTCCACAGACCACACATTGGGACAGACTAAGAGATGCTTCAATTACAGGACCACTAAACTTTAAGCAAGACTGAGCATTTAACTTTTCCTATGTTTACCAGTGGGAAAGAAGGACCAATTCCATGAATTGATCCATTTTGTGTTGTGTTGTGTGTGTTGTGTCTATCTGGGTGGTGAGATGAAATACATAGACGTATGTTTTGGAAACGTGTTCTTCTCCCAATCTAATGAGGGAAATAGATGCTTAGTCATTTATCATAAGTGACAGGGCACTTTAGTTCACTGGTTTGCTTTTCCCAGAGGGCAGCAGTGAGCTTTGGTAATGCTGTTAGCCAAGAAAGCAACTGTACCAGCACAGATAGGAGGAAGTGTCCTCGGAGTGTCTCAGGAAGGCTCTGGCAGACACGCATGCACGATTCTCACTGTTTTCAGTGTGAATGGCAGCAGAGCGCTGGTACCTATTCATCCTAGTGCCCAAGCTGAGATACCTAACTTGGGATATCACATACACCCATTTCTATCTATGGGAACTGTATTTGGTCTGCTCACTCCTCGTTCCTCAGAAGTTCTTCCTGTTTATGGTTTTGTTTCTGACATTTAGAATGTGCGGGTTACAGGTTGGCAAGTTGGCCAGCCAGTACTTGCTATCAAGCCTGAGCACCTGAGTTTAAAGCATAGGATTCACATGGGAAAAGGAGAGAATCAGCTTCTACAAGGAGCCTCCTGACCTCCTCACACACACCATGGCTCGGAGACACTCATACAAATAAATAAATGTTAAATATAATGTTTTTAATGTGCTGGTTATTTTCTGTCCCCTGAGATAGTTACTGCCCCTTGCTGCCTTGCTTTGCACATGGGGAAGGAAGTTCACTCTTGGGATAATGTAATCAGTGGGTCTTGTGGGACAGCCTCCAACTGGGTTCTGATATGAAAAGTGACCTCCTCTCTCTACCTTCCTGCTCCAATCAATGTCTCGTGTCTGTGTCTGTGTGTTTTTATGTGGATACACTTATGTGTGGGTCTAATTGGATGTGTGTTTACTGTGCAAGGTCTCTTTAACATGCTGCATCTTGAATACCTTCTTGCCCATATTCCCTGCTCAGGCCTGTCTTCATCACCCTGTGGCTCCGAGGGATTGACTGAGGATGCTTTCACAATCCTATTGCCCCTGCAGTCACATGCATGTAAGGACTCCCTGTCATTGCCACTCACCCAGCACGTGAACAACCCTTATTGTATCCTTTATACTTGCCTGCACACTTAAATTTCTTCACTGAAATTACTTGATTCAGTCAAAGAAGTTAGAGTCTGTTTCCTTTTGGGACCCTTCCTGGAGTTCTGAGTAGTCACCAGTCTACTCTTTGTGATGCTTCCTCCCCCACCCCAAAGCCTTGGGTTTGTCAGTTTAGGGCCCAGGTCACTGCTTTCAAACCCAGCTCTGCTGCTTGTTAAAGACATAGACTCCTGGGTTTCACTTGTGAGCACGTTCTCCATCAGAATCTCTGGGTGTGCTAGGCAGTGGTAAGCACACCTCTAACACGCTCCTACTGAATAAAATCCTTGTAAGAGTTGAGTCTCCATGTTCCTGGCCACACCAGTAGTCTTCTAGAATCCTCCAATAAAGCCTCTCATTATGGATAAATCCAAAATGAATGATTACAAGCATTTCAAGAAATTTAAGCTTCTGGGACAGAAGAGGATGTAGACTTTTTTTTTTTTTTTTTTTTTTTTTTTACTTTGACCCAGTCAATGTTTGGAGGCTGCTTTGTGTGAATTCTTGCATCTCACAAACACACCCTCTCAAGAGTACTGAAACAGAAGAAGGAGAAAAGGGAGGAGAAGGAAGAGGAGGAGGAGGAGGAAGATGAAGAGGAGGAAGAAGAAGAGGAGGAGGAGGAAGTAATAGCTTGCATTAGTTTCCAGTCACTTACTCTGTATTTAATGGCTTCAGAAAATAGCCATTCATTATCTTCATGTTTTCTGAGCGGGAGCCTCTGCTCTGACTTCCATAGGCTGAAGTGGAGGAGTGGTCCATGGCACATTCTGTTCTGAGCCCATAATCCTTCTCAAACTCACAGTGATGATAGCAGAATTCCGTTCTTTGTGGCTCTAAGACTGTAGCTCCATTCCTATTGCTGGGCTATCTACTAGACCTACTGGGCCAACCTTGGCTCCTCGAGTCTGCCTGCAGTTTGTACTCATGTGGCCTCTCTAGGCCCTTACTCAAACCACTGAATTATCTCTCTGTTCACCCAGTAACAACCTCCTCCCATGAGTCACATCCCTTTGTGCTCACAGATCCAGCTCACTCGAATGAGAGGATGAAAAGAAAATTATACAAGGCATGTACAGTGCTAGGCATGTCGGGACATCTTAAAACTCCATCCATCACCAGACCTAAGAATAGCATGTACCCTGCATGTACTTTACTTTCTATTCCTACAACAGTCCTGAGAAATAGGCTTAGCTGGGCCTGTGGCACATGTTAATAGTCTCAGCCCTCCATAGGCTGAGGCAGAATCTCTCCAAGCTCCAGAGCTTCCCTGGCTGGCGAGGAAACACCTGAGTGTGACTACTCTTGCCCTATTTTGGTAAGGAAGTAACTTGAAGTGTATATTAGCAAATAAAAGATAAAATTTGGGATTTAATCATTTCTTTTGAAAATAAGGATGGAGATTCCATTGTGTTGGCTATTTGCTCAGACTTAAGCCTTTCCTGACGTGAACCCCCTTTGTAAACTTTGCAAACCCTCAAGGCAGGAAAGTGGCCAGACCCCAGCACCCAGACTTCTCTAACAGCCTTAAAGGTCATTTCCTAACAGCTGTAACTAGCATTCCCAGACCGTGCCCTACAAGAAAAAAAGAAAATAAAACCCCACTAATCCCTGAACAATAAAACCCACCAATCCCTGATCTCTTCAAAGATCAGAACTTGAAATCCCACCAATCCTCGCCCTGGAAATCTCCACCCTTTAAGATATCCTATAAAAGCCATGTCTACTGTTGAGTCTGCTGTCTTCCAGGAGCAGAGGCTGCCAAGCCTGGATTCCTCCCACCCAATAAATCTCTTTTAGAAAGATTTGCTTCCTGGTGTGACTCTCTCATTGGAAGAAGCCAAGAAGCAAAGAGGTGGAGCTGAGGCACTCAGGAGCCTCAGCTCTGCTGGGGATAATCTCCCCTGGTAGTTGCAAGAAAGGAGAGCATCTCAATTGAGTTTGTTACACCGTTGCACTCCAGCTCAGCCAAGGATATTCTCTCTCAGGACTATAGCACGTTTACTGAGGAGGTTTCCTCTAAGAGCTATGGGGCTCCTAGTGTCATACGTCTCAGGACACCTCTCCATTGGTGTGGGTTAAAATGGGTGGCCCGCATCAGGCCCAGGGCTTGGGGCCACTGGGCGAGGCAGGGCAGGAAGTTAGACTGTGCGCACCCCATGCTGCCGCTGGGCAGGCATCGGGCTGTGAGAAGCCTCGGGACCCCACTCCAGGGGTGGGAAAAGCACAGTCTGAGGCCCCCTGGGAACTGCCAGGAGGTGGCTTGTGGGTCCCCAGGCCGCATGGAAGCCAGGGATGGCAGGTTCTAGCTCTTAGACACCAAAGCAGATGCCACTCGATGTTGCAGAAGAGCTGAGAAAAAGAGGGTGGTCCTGTGGGCTGGCTCTAGCCTGGTGTGGGAGGCTTGGCTGAGAGCTCAGGGAGGCCTCACGTGGGAGATTAGATGTGGCTCTTTAGAGAAAGACCTGCTCCATTGTTCCCCAGGGTGGTCCCAATGAGAGGAGGCAGTCCATGGTTTTAAGGCGTTTATTGTCATGGTGGAGAATTGTGATGAGTGAAACTGTACCCCCTTTTCTCATGGCAGGCCTGAGGTTAAATACCTTTTGCAGGGAGGAGTGTCTGGGAAGGAGAGTTTAATTGGCTAAGCCCATTAGGGCTTTGGGCACTGCGTTAAAATGGAGAACTGTCTTGAGGCTATGTGATCTGTAGTCATGTATTCTACCTGTGGAGGGGTTTGGGGTATTGCCTTACATGACTGATGGCAACAGAATTATGGAGAGCTGATGCCTCGCGTCAGGAGCCTGGTGTCTAGGAGTGTGGCAGGCCTTCTATCCCTTGCAGTTATCTGCTAGGTCTCTGGGGTTTAAACCTAGCTAGATCAGAAAACAGGCTGCCTTTCACAGTCCCACACAATGGGACATTGCCTACCTCGGAGCTGTGTGGTTCCTAGTTTGGAGCCCCATGATATGTTTCAATTCAAGCAGGAATGCTAACACATCATCCTACATTCTCACCCCATGTCTTCCTTTACATCTCCTTTTCAAATGTTTGCAATCAAGAAGGTTTCCTCAAAGACCTGGGAGCTCTACCCTTGAGGTGTAATTATGAAGAAAGATAATGTTCAATCTATTCAAACACAGGGAAAAAAAAACCCAGATCTACCTGTCATTTGACTCTAAATTATAGTGGTCTCCTTAATGGATTGTGGCTCATTAGCTGTAGTTGAGAATAAGAGTTTCTTCTGTCTTTGCAGGGTCCTTCCTGAGTGTCCTCATTATCCATCACTCTGGATTTACACCCATTCAACAATACAATTCTTTTCTTTGTTTTCTGCCTTTTAAAGACTCTTCCTGATCTAGGATTTATTTTTAATTATATTTTCCCAATGGGTACATAATAGTTGAATAACTTGTCAAGAACATCTTGCTACTGAGTGTCATAGTCACTCAAGTGACTATGACTCAAGTCCCTGGCTCCAAATTCCATGTGTGTACAGGTCTTCCCTTGTTTCTTTCTCTTACCAACTGATTTGGAGGATGTATGTGTGCTCGGCCTGAGACCACACTATACACACTGTTCCCTGACCAGTTCTCTTAGATTAAGAGTTATCTCTCTTGAGATAACTGACATTATGAGCCATGCAATCCATTGTTGTGGAGCTATTCTGTACAGTAGATCTTTAGTGGCATCTTCAATGTCTACCTATAAGACAAGTGTGTGCTGAGTGTGTGCAAAACCAATCCTACAATGGGAGAAGGAAAGACCCTCCCTCAAAGGCATGGCAGGAAGAGAGCAGAGAGCCACAGATGGAAGAGAATCCACTCTCCAATGGTTGGCTAATGATCCAGTAGCTGAGAAAATGGCTTATTAAGATTTGCTTATTCTCATTTTGCTTTGGTTTTGATACAGGGTCTTGATAAGTAGCCCAGGTGAGCTTGGAACTCTCCATCCTCCTGACTCAGCCTCTGTAGTGTTGGTATTACAGATGTGCACCAGCAACCCTGGATTAAATCTTCTTTTTTTCAGAAATAAGAGGAAGCAGAGTTAGGTAAGCACTATTCTTTCATTCCTCACTTTTGCCCCTGGTTGTACTAAAGTGCCTAAAAATGGATCACAGTAAAACTCTTATTTTGCCTGAGTATTGTGTTGTGATTTCTTGCTTTTAGTGAGATCTAAAGGCTCATCAAGTCCCCTCAAGAATTACTGAGGGAAAACCATTAATGATTTAGATCAAGGTCTGTACTTCAGACTTGATAATAGGGGCCATAACAAGCAGGCAATTTTACCAAGCCTGGGTATAATCCAACGAAAGATTTTTATAAAGTTTATTTCCTGGTATATTCAAGTCTTATATCTTGACTGTAATAACAACAATCAAAAATGAAAAAAAAAAAAAGAAACATTGATAGATAGCTATATCATTTGACCCTAGATACTTTCAAATTGAAAAGAAACCTCACGCGCCTCAGCCTTTCCTGAACAGTCTGTACTTTCAGAAAATCTCAGAAGCGGTGCTGTCTCCACTTCCTTCTACGCTGCCCAAAGCACGATTTCTTCCCCACAGTCAGCAAGTAACTACGCACCAAAGATCTGCTATCTCACCAGCACATTAGGAAAGACAAAGAGTCATGAGACCCAATGTCTCCTTTCCCAAGCTAGGTCACGGCTGGAAGAAACTGGTTCTATACATGAAATGGGAAAGTGTTTGCCAAACTTCCAAGCCTGGCAGCTCCCATGCTCCCCAACAGAGTCAAAGCCAGGTTCAGCACTGATGCATCGGCACTTACAAGTATTTATGCTTGTAAGTAACGGTAATGAGGGAGAGTGTTTAGTTTTCTGCTTCTTGGTGTATGCCAGACAAGTGCAAGTGGAAGTGATATCTTTCGTGCTTGAGAACTTGGCATATTATCCCGATTGAGGATCATCGGGAGTCCAAGGCGAGTATTTGGCTACGTGAGACCTAGTCTCTGAAAACAAACAAATACTTGACATACCCGTTTCCACTGTTCCTGGATGCACGATAGTCACACCTACCATCTCTCTCCACACCAAGGGACCTCCAGTAAGACAGAAGCTCTGAGGAGAAAACTCACTTTGCCCCCGTGGACTTCTCCGATGTTCTGTTGGATCCTGTAGCAATCACATGTTGGCATTATAAAAATCTCACCAGATGCCATATTTCTGGAGACACGTATTGTTTTCCTTGCTGAATGAAATTTTATTGTGGCTCCTGGTTTCAAAGATTTGAGTCCACCTTCTTGGTGCGACTGATTCTGAACTCATGGTAAGACAAAGCAACATAGCATAGAGAGAAGGTGAAGAAAAAGTCTTTTTACCCATCACAGACAGAAAGCAGCGGAGAAAGACCTGGGGACCAGACATAGCCTCTCAAGTTCCATTTTCAGTTACCTGCTTTCTCCAGCACAGCTCCACATCATAAGGTTGCCAGAACCTCCCAAGATAGCAACAGAATATGGGGACCTAATAATCAATACATGAGCCTGTGCGGACATTTTATACTAAAACTAGAACAGTACTTTAATCACATTTTTGTTGTCTAAGTTACTAAGCCTTAAACTTCTCCTAAATTAACCTTGAATTACATGCCTGGGAAGGTGGGAGGGGGTTGCAGATTGGCAGATTTTACTTCTTTTTTTTTTTTTTTTTTTTTACCATAAACCTACTACAGGCTTGGTCACTTCAGCATTTGCCATTGTATGGCTGCCAAGGTCAAAGGCTGCCCTGAAGATCTCCTGATAGGAATTCTAAGAACATTCTAGCCCTGGGAAAACCCCTGCTGTATTATGACACCACAGCAGTTGATATGAAAGGTTAATCCAACCCCTTTACCTCTCAAAGGCCCAGTGTCCTATGTGCTTGAGTAACCTCCTTGCTGACTCTCCTATGTCCAACACCACAGAAAGCAAATCAGTCCCACCAGGTCTGAATTGTATACTATACTGTACTGGCTATTTTTGTGTCAACTTGACACAGCTGGAGTTATCCCAGAGAAAGGAGCTTCAGTTGAGTTGGATTTGATTTGTCACAGTTGTATGAGTCAATTTTTGCCCTTTGGAACACTTCCCACTGTCCCAAATTTATCTGATTTGCCCTGAGATCTGGACATTTGCTCTGTTTCCAGTTCAGTAAAATAGGTTTTTCCATAATGAAACAGTTCCTCAAGGAGGATGATTCTAAGCCATCTTTGCAGCCAAGCCTCATCCTTCAGAAAACCCACTGACTCACACTGACTGCCACCATCCTTTGACATAAGTGCAGTTCGTGTGTTCCTGTCTGGTGTTGTTGTATCCTATTTACGCTTAGAAATTATTAACTAGATTAGGGTTAGCCTGGGCTATATAGAAGCCCTGTCTCAAGAAGTTAATTTGGGAACTAATATGTGTTGGCATATTTTTTTTTACTATTTTATTGTGTTTTTAATATCTACCACCATTCCAACCCTTATTACACCCTAATCCCTTCCAACCCCACAAATGCTAGGTAGGAGAGAAATAGGGTTAGAGGGCAAGGCGGCATAGATCTCTTACGGCCAACAAAACAGACTGCTTTCTGCTGGCTAGGGACACTGTGTATTTCAGGGTCAGTCCAGTCTTCATCTTCAGGAAATCTCCAACTTCTACTTCTTGTCTCTTTGCTCCCAAACACTTCACAAATGACAACAGCAACTGGGAGCAACAGCCTTTCAGAGCACCTCACCCATCTTGGGGGCTATGGAATTTATACCCTCTCCAGATGCCCCAGAATTAAACTATCTGCCGCTAGCAAAGATCACACCCACGCTAGTGCATGCAGCAAATCATGATCACCCGCTGTGAAGCGGCCTCTTATCCCACTCCTGGGATAACAACAAAAGCATATTCACATAACATAACTGGGTTGGGTTTTTTTGTTTTTTGTTTTTTAAAGAAAATAAGATTCTCACTACAAATATGGCTATTGTTCATTTTCTGTCTTCTTATTTCAGAATAGTGGAGATGGAGGAGAATAAAAGTAGAAGATGCCAGAGTGCCCAGCCTACTTTACCCACCACTGTCTAACACAGAATCTGAACATCACATAGGTCACCTTTGAAATGGGAAAGTAGATTAGATTTGAAATTAGAAGGTAGATTGAATTTTGTATACTAATACCCAAATGCTTTAGAATTATGTTCCAAGCCATTTATTTCTGTTATTTCAATTTTTTTCATTGTATTTGAATGTGGTGGCACATATCTATAATCCCAGCACTTGGAGGTAGAAGCAGAAAAATTAGGAGTTGAAGGTTGGCTACACAGTGAATCCTAGGTCAGCCTGGCTACATATGATATTTCTGCCTTTCTGCCTCATGTGTGTGTGTGTGTGTGTGTGTGTGTGTGCATTTGATAGTACAGATATAATTTTAATTTTAAAGCAAACATATTTTATGAGAGTGACAGATATATTAAGAATTATAAAGGTGAATTAGAAGAGCCATCACCAGTTAAGAGCTAACACTCAGTAGAAGATATAAAATACATGCATTACTGACTTTCAACAATGGATAAAGTTGATAAAGGCCTCTAAAAAGTAACAGCTGAAGGAATATCTGCTTGAGCTTTGGCCCCTTTGTGGATTTTTTTTATAGTTCCTATGTGGATATACACGTCATATTTAAAAATGCATGGCTGAGCCGGGCAGTGGTGGCACACACCTTTAATCCCAGCACTTGGGAGGCAGAGACAGGAGGATTTCTGAGTTCGAGGCCAGCTTGGTCTACAGAGTGAGTTCCAGGACAGCCAGGACTACACAGAGAAACCCTGTCTCGAAAAACCAAAAATAAAAAAGCATGGCTGGTATGTTTTTTTTAAGTGCAGCAACACCCTTATAGACAGAAAGAGGTAGGGGGTCCAGGGAGGAAGGGAGAGAGGGAGGAAAGAAGGAAAGGAGGGGGAGGAGGAAAAGGAATTTAACTATTTTATTTTACTTGAATATTTTAGACTTATAACACCAAATTTGTCTGTTTTTAATTATTTGTGAGCACATATATGATGGTATATGTCTGTAATCCCAGGGTTAGGGCTGCTGAAGAAGCCTGGGTACATAGCAAGTACGTAAGTAGAGGGACATGATACAAGACCCTATCACAAACAAACAGCAAATGTGTTTAGTATTACTCTTACTCATTTCTACACATTGAATTCTTTATCTCAATGTTTTTAGCTTTTATTTAAAAACTATGCATGCTAACATTTCATTTAAAAACTATGCATACTTATACTTGCCAATTCCATTTGGTTTCTTTTGTTTTTGTTTTTTGTTTGTTTGTTTGTTTGTTTGTTTGTTTTTTGGAGTGCCAAGTAAAACAACATCCTTTTAAGAATACAATCCATCCTTGTGTTTGCTTGTCTCTGAATTTGACTTCTACTCTTTGTAAAGAAGTTAAAAATACTGACATTTAAGATTTATCTATTTTGTTTGTCTCTCAACTTAAAAATTCATCTCAAAATTTTATTAGACATTTAAACATATTTCTGAAATTTTGTGATCTTATAATTTTATAACTCAAGCAGAAAGTTTTGTTTTGAAAATCTATGATGTTAATTGGTTTTGGTTTTTTAGTTTTGCTTTCTGCTCTTTCTTTCTCTCCCTCACTACCACCCCAATTTTTTCTTCTATTTTCTAGAGATAGAATTTTGCTATGGAGTCCTGGCTAACCTCATTATGTTGCACAGGCTGGCCTTGAACTTGTGTTGATCTTTCTGTCTCTTGCTCTTGAGTACTGAGATTAGGAGTTACATTAATTTTAGAGTAAGATAAACTTAAATTAGAAACTTTTTAAATGACTTCATATCTTGCTCCAAATCCCATGTACATGTGTATATGCACCTATGCACATGTCTGCACACATTCTACCACAGATGCATAAGGATGGACATAACTACCCCCCATCTTATAAAGATAACAGCAAAGATCAGAGAGGGCAAACAATCTGCTCGGAATGAAAGTCAATTCACTTTTACAGAAAGTGAGTGGTGTAACCAGAGGTTACACCCTCAGTAGGACTGGCTACCAGCCTAGCATAGTGCCAAGCTCTCTGCTATGCATGGGGAATGACTGACTTAGTCAAACATCTAATAACACTGCTCTTGGCTGCTAGTGTTTAAACAGGACCAATGACTTTGTGCTTCCTTTACAGTGCCCAATTCTCAGTTGTACTTAACAGACTTTAGACTGGAGTGAAGAGAGCAAGTTGGGAAGATGATTACTGAGAGAGATGATCCCACACACACCTCCTCCCGGCCTATCTCACAGCTCAACAGTTTATTTAGAAAAGAAAAGGATGGTAAAAGGTCTTGAGCTGTTCATTCCCACTGGTGACACTATCGCTTGAAACCCTGTGCTGGCACTTTCCAGCATCACTGCCTAGGGCTATGTGCCGACAAGCTGAGACATCACTGTGGTCACCCACCATTAGTAACACGAACATGTGTCTAGTGGTTAGACAGGCACCATGGTGTGTGCCTGTAGTCCCGGATACCAGGGAATCTAAGTCAGGCAGATCACTTGGACCTAGTGCTTCAAATCCAGTTTGAGTAACACAGTGAGACCCCATGTTTCCAAAAAGGAGAAAATGTGAATAGAGGATATATAATATTTAAGAGTATTTCACAAATTATTATTAAAAACTTATATAAATAAAAACATTCTAGTTTATTATGATTACTTTAGATTAAAATTAAAACAGCCACATCTACCAAGTGACCACTGCAGACAAGGCAGGTCCCTGACTAAATTCTTACAGGTAAAGACTTTCAAATCCGAGCTTTAAACTAAAAATATATTCCCCACATTAGTTTGTTGTATGCAAACTGGAATTTAGTATCTGGTTGACGTTGCCAGGATAAGACTATTGGCTCTACATAGGAATAAAGTGCTGGTAGACAGTTCATGGGCATTTCCTGATGTCTGCTGAAGCCTCTGTGTTCCTAAGGCAGATGACATACACACACTACTCATGACAGAATATCCTTGCTGGCAGAGGATCATCCAGGAGGAAAGGACAACAGTGTCTACCATCGCTGAACACTTTTGGCTGATCTGCCCAATCCAAATCTCTTTGAATACTCCCTATCAGGTTCAACCTTGCAGAAAACCAACAGAATAAAAACTAAAATCAAAGCAGCAAAAGGGAAGTAATACGACTTCTGTAAGTTCACAGAAAGTATACTTTTCTGAATTCTGCTGATCACACACACCATCTCTGATGTGTTACGGTAAGTCAGTTTGTGTTGAACCCAGGTAGAACAGGTCCATCTGCCTCTCCTCCACCTCAGTACCTGCTCCTACATGTATTGTCACATCTTCCCTTCCTGATCCCGGAGCCTCTAAGGTCCAGCTTATTTACCTCCAGGTGGAACACACTTTTCTGGCTTCACACTTATTCTGCTCTATCCACTCCAGGATCTCTTACTGTCTGGGGAGGCTACACATTCACCTTTCTCACTGTCCTGTTCTTTATATCGGATGGTTTACCTGAAGTGTATTTAACAGTGTGTGAGACCATGCAATCACATGCAAGTGTGTTAATACTTCTCCCATGTTTGAGGTGAGATAGCTGCTGAGTGCATATTTTTTGAATGACTCAGGAGACTGCTAGAGCCCTCCCAGACAGGGAATTGATGTTAACATCACCCATTCCATAGCAGTGTCACAACTACTAGAATACTTTAAACATTTGTAACAGGAATCGACTTGAGACATTTAGATGATGTCATTCTGTGCCTGTGGCTTCCTTTCTCCTTCCTGCGAGTTGGTCTCGCTGAGCCAATGGGCAGAATGTAAAGAATGAGAGCCATCATTTTGCATATAGAACCAGAAAATACTCTAAAATATGCCAGACATGACAACACCTGGTTGCATTCCCAGAACTAGGGAGGCTGAGGCAGGAGGATCATTGTCAATAGTCATGAAGCCGGTTTGGGATACATAGTGAGCTAAAGGTTACTTTGTACTCTATAGAAAAGATCCTGATTCAAAGGCAAGGAAAACATCAAACACATTCTTCTATTTGGAAAATATTCATCTTCATTGAAGAAAAAGAAATATGTGTACTAGGCTGAGCCAGTAGTTGGAGGGCAGCTGCTCGCACACTAGAGAACCCCTTTTACCTGCCGCAGGAGAAAGAGCCATAGCCAGACCTCAAAATGTCTGTCAGTCAGAGCAGTTTGGGATGAACAGCCTAAAAACAATGGAAGCCAGGAAATTAAGCAGCCTGTGGCAGACTTTCTCCTCCCATCTTGGGTATGGAGTAGCCTCTAAGGTTTTGTCCACTGAAGCAAGCAGACTGGCTGTGAGAGGGTGGGAGTCAGGGAGCAGGAGGACACAAAGCCAAGATGCTATTATTCTGGGTGAAGCCTGGGAATGGACATATAGAACCCCTGATATCAACAAAGGACTCTCTTACCATAAGCAATATACATGGGGATGAACACCCAGACCTATGCACAGACCCCTCATAGGAGTGGAGATGCTCTGAAGGGAACATGGGAGTCTAGGGTTGCTCTTTCCACCTGAGAGGAAGGAAGAAAATAAGAGAACAAAAGAAGAATCAGAGATAGTGAGAAGAGAGGAGGGAGGGAGAACCTGCTTAGGGAAAGGACTAGCACTTCAAATAAACTGAATATTTACCTCAAGGAACATTGCGGCCTGGGGGAAACATGGAATTTTTCAAGGGAAAATCCCTGTTGTCAGTGCAAACAGGAGCTCACCCAAGACAGCTCAGAATGGAAAAGAAAGATGAGCATCTTTCTTTTCCATTTCTGCCAACCATCTGATTCATAACGTGCGTTTTGGCCTCACTGTAAACCAATCATTTCTCCATCAATAAGTTAAGCAGGTGAGGGTAGGGGTACTTGCCCCTCTCCAAATTAGAAGCAATGCCTATCAGGTGGCATTCTAAATCTCGAAGCTCCCTTTCTCAGTACACACTGGTTCTTTCTATACTCTGTGAAGCAGAGTGTTCAAGGGTTATTCATCTGGGTTAGAATGTAGTGCTCACTTAGAACATTGGAAGCTCACTTTGTCACTTCGAGGAAAACACAGAGATCCTCAAGAAGACTGTCTCTGCATTTACTACATTAAAAAACCATTGTTTAGTAAGGTCCCGGGCTGGATTATGCACATGCCTATCAGTCACAAGTACGTTATTATGTCTGTAGTTAGCACTCCACCTCCAATTCTCTTTCCTAGTTTACCGATGGCTGCAAATGAACACCTCAGTTTTTATAGTCAAACTGTATCTGAATATGCAAAACCACTCTCTTTAAATATTTTGTTACTATTAACAATAACTTAAGTTTTTCATGAGAGCTGTGTTTTGCACTGCCACTCACACCTCTACTTAATCTGAATGGCAAGCAAGGCACTTCCTGCGCCCAATTTCAGAGGAAGAAATGGAGGCCTCTTTGTTCTAAGATCTTTATAGGGATTTCCCTGGGATCTTCAGTGCTTTGACTTTCCTGCCTCCCACTCAGATGTCTGACTGTCTCCTGTCATTGTTGAGATCAATGTTTTGAACCTTGCTCCTTATCTATAGGTTCTGTCTCTTTAAGGTACTGTGTTGCTCTAGGGTCACTGTTCACATAATGGACTCAGGTTAACCTTGCCCACAGTAACCTCATATTCCTGTGAATGCCCATAAGACGTCATTTGCATTGCCCTTTGCTGAGCTCTCTTGCCATCCCTTGGAACTTGTCCTGTGCCTCTATTCACTTCTAAATGTGTCTGTGTTCGGAACTCACAGATCCGTATAGCTCCTCACAGGGATTCAGTGGATGATAAAAGAAGATGGGACAGACCCATTAAGTTCTTGAACGCTCAAAACAAAGGATGAGTTCTAAAATACAAACATCCATACTGGGAAGGAGGATACCCCACTTACTATCTTGCTCCGGTCATCTTTGCTAAGGCCACAGAGGCCGATTTACTATGATACGCATGCTAATGAAGGCTCCTTCAAACTAAACTGCCTTTATTTACTCAAGGACTGGAACATACTTAGATAGCTTAGGAACAGTATTATAATTACTTGACAGATCAATTCCTTCCTGGGCTAGGGCCTCACAAAAGACTATCAAATGTAATTGGGGTTTTTAACCTTGTGACATAACCCATTAGCTACAGAGCGTCTTCTTTATTTCCTTTTCTTAAAAAGTACATTCAATCTACTGTGGACTTTCCCATCTGTTGGTGCAGCTGGAGGTGACTTCCTGCTCAGTCAGCTGACCCTGCCCTGAGTCACTTCACTGTTGTACACTGGTAAAGCTGCTTCTACATTGAGAGAACCCTGGAGAGAGGATAGCCTGAGCTATCAGACCACCTCCAATGTGGGATGTTGTTGTGTTTCTTCTGCTCATTTGATATCTCACAAGTAGAGCCATTTGTTCCTCTGGTGACATATCCAAAGACAGGACAACCTGTTTCCTACATCCCAGAATGAAGATGACCTTTGTAGAAAGTCCAAACTCTGTAGGCAATGAGTCATTTATCCGGGCAACCCCTTTCATCAAGGGTCCTTCCTCTAGTCCTCATTTCGGGGATGTGCTCTGCTGAAATGATAATGACCCAAGTGCTCATTCTGGGATTTTAGATGATGCAAGTTCAGTTTGAGAGGAATTTGAAAACCACAGGAAAAAAAAGATGGGTCCTTAGGATGAGTTTGAAATAAGAAGTAGGAAACTTCCTGGTTTCGGGAAGCCATTGGAAAGAAGCTGTGGGGAGTTAAAGTTGGAAGTCAGAGGAGTTAGGGAAACAGCTCTGCCTGCTATGAGTGTTGAGCTTACTGATCAGCTAATTCTGGTTTCAGAGTGCTCTCATTAACTAATAAGAGGTTGGACCTGCTTATGTGACAAGATATCTTGCCTTCCTACTACATTAACTAGAAAGAGGTTGGACCTGCTTTCATTACACGTCATGCTCCTTCTTCTGTGGTGATAACAGCAAATTATCTCCTGATTCTCACTCTCTCCTTTCCATACTTTTGACTGGATTCATGTCTACATAGAAAAGGATGGTGTTTCCAAGCCTCCTTTGATTTGGGTGTGTCTGAGTGATGAGCTTCTCGCTGATAGGATGTCGTATGGTGATTCTAGAAACCTTCCTTTTCCTAAGAATGATATGTACTCTAATCCCTTCCTCCCCCATTTCCTTTTTCTCCATGCTCCTAATATAGGGTGAATGGCAGTGCTCCTTTAGATGAGAATTTTTATTATTGTGGCTTTAGGAGAGCAGAAGAGAGGAAGTTGGAAGGGACCTATGTCTCCAATGACTTTAAGGAACAGAAATTGTGGACCAGGCTTAGGTTCCCACATCTGGATTTCCATTTTTAAGCCTATTTCTGCATTTATTCTTTTGATGACCACTACCTGATGTTCATTAACAAAAACCCTGATGCACATTTTTCTGAAGTCAATACGAGGCTATATGATTAGATGTGTCTTCCAGTAAATGGACAGGACTATTGTGATCTCAATCACATTTTTAAAAATTCCAGGCTTGAAGCTTGTACCGGCTTATATTACATCTATGTCAGCAGCTGAGGTGGTGGTGTCTGGTTTAGACTGGCTATGAGTAACTTAATCACATGTGATAGTGAATGGTGATAGAGTATTCTAACTTTGTACGCTGAATCTCAAAGGGTTTCAGGTTACTAGTTCTTATCCCCTGGTTATTCTATTAGGAACAAAAATTAAAATGTACTTTCCTGCCCTTTAACCTTTAGTTTGCCTGTGTTCTTTTCTAAATCTTTTTTCTTACTGTATGCCTTTGAAGGAATAAAACTTTAAATTAAGCTATTATTTGAGCACTGCTGCTGAGCAGACTTCTGGATAAGTCACAGTTGAGGACAATATACCCAAACTGCTTGTTCTACTGTCAACAATGGGGAAAAGTGTGTTTGTTTTTATTGATCCACATTTACTGAGTACATTATGATAATGGCTGGCTCTCTGCAAAAGCATTTGATGAGGATGCTCCCCCCCCCCCAATGAAATAGGAAAGCCATCAACATTTGGATAAAACCTGGTCAAAACATTATTCATAAGCACCCAACCAGAATCAACTTCAGTGCCTATCAGCAGATAATGGAAGAAGAGAACTGACCTCCACACACTCTCTATGGCATAAGGGTGCACATATCATGCATAATACGTTAACAAAAACAAGAAAATTTTAAATGAATGAAATTCAGTTGAAGGAAAGTAGATGGAACTGGAAGATGAACCTGATAATATTAAGCAAAATAATCCAGATTCAGAAAAACAGATAAATGTTTTTCTCTCATATGTGAAACCTAGATTCTTTAAAAGGTATGACTGCAGAAGGGAAAATATTTAGCAGGAGGAAGGGGATCCCCAGGTAAAGAGGGAAAAATAGAAGGTAATGGGGTAAATATATAAACATGACCAAAGTACATTATACATATATAAAAACAGTACCATGAAACCCATTATTTTCTACAGCTAATATATTCTAATAAAATATTTCAAAACTGGCCTAAACCAGAAATAATTAAAATTCAACATAAAAATTTAAAGATTCAGGAATTGAGGTACACATTTGTAAGGCAGTAGTATCATGAGCTGGAGTCCACTCTGGGCTACTGATAGGGACCTGGACTCAAGAAAAATATTTGAGATGCTAATCACATTACTTATGTTTTCTCTCTCTCTCTCTCTCTCTCTCTCTCTCTCTCTCTCCCTTTCTGTGTGTGTGTGTGTGTTTATATGCATGTAAATTTCATAGGAAAACTTGTGGGCCTCTGTATTCATTTTTTTTCAGACAAGGCCTCACTGTGTAGATAGCCTAGAACTCACTAAGTAGAGCAGGCTAACCTCCATCTTACAGAGATCTACCTGCATCTGCCTACCAAGTGCAGGGCAATGTGGTAACACCAGAGTCCAGATATCCTACCACAGCAAACTCTGGATATCCTAACAAAGCCAAAGCATAGGAAGATAACCTTAAATCCAATCTTATTAAGAAAATAGAAGCCTTTAAAGAGAAAATGAACAAATCCCTTAAAGGATACAAGAACATACAATCAAACGGGTGAAGGAAGTGAATAAAAATGTTAAAGACCTAAAATGGAAATAGAAGCAATAAAAAAACACCAACTGAGGGAATACTGGAGTTTGAAAACTTAAGTAAGAGAACAAAACTATATACACAAACATCACCAACAGAATACAAGAGATAGAAGAGAGAATCCCAGGTATTGAAGATACAATAGAAGAAATTAATACATTGGTCAAAGAAAATGTTAAATCTAAAAAGTTCCTGACACAAGACATACAGGAAATTTGGGATACCATGAAGAAGCCAAACTTAAGAATAACAGGAATAGAAGAGGGAGAAGATTCTCAGTTCAAAGGCCCAGAAAATATGTTCAACAAAATCATAGAAGGAAATGTCCTCAAACAAAAGAAAAAGGTGGCTATAAACATACAAGAACCCTACCAAACCCAAGTAGATTGAAACAGAAAAGAAATGCTTCTGCCACAGAATAATCAAAACACTAAATCAAATCAATGTATAAAACAAGAAAAGAATATTAAAAGCTGCAAGGGAAAAGGCCAAGTAGCATATAAAGACAGACCAATCAGAATTACACTCAACTTATCATCGGGAGCTGTAAAGGCAAGAAGAGTCTGAGAAAATATCTTACACACCTCAAGAGACCACAGATATCAGCCCAGACTACTATACCCAGCAAAACTTCTGATGAAAATAGAGGGAGAAAACAAGATATTTCACAACAAAACCAAATTTAAACAATATCTGTCCATAAATCCAGCCTTACATAATATACTAGAAGAAAACCTCCAACCCATCCCATACCCGAAAACCAAAAGAAGGGAGGTACTCCCCCCTTCTACCACCAACATCAAAAATAACAGGAATATGGTCAGTAATATCTCTCAATATCAGTAGACTCAATTCCCCAATAAAAGGACACAGCCTATCAGAATGGATGTGGAAAAAAGGATCCAGCATTCTACCACATACAAGAAACACACCTCAGGAAGACAGATTGACATTGCTTCAGATTAAAGGGCTGGAAAAGATATTCCAAGCAAATGGCACCAAGAAGCAACTTGGAGTAGCAAAAACAAACAAACAAACAAACAAACAAGCAAACAAGCAAACACCTTTCAACCAAAAATAATCAACAGATGGGGAAGGGCACTTCATACTCATCAAAGGAAAATGTCACCAAGTTGACATCACAATTTTGAGCAAGTATGCCCTAAATGCAAGGGTACCCACATTTGTAAAATAAACTTTACTAAAGCTTAAATCAAATATTGAACCCCACACATTAATTGTGAGAGATTTCAACACCCCACTCTCACCAATGGACAGATCGACAAAAAGTAAACAGAGAAATAATGAAACTAACGGACATTATGAATCAAATGGACCTAACAGATATCTACAGAACATTTCACCCAAACACAAAAGAATATACCTTCTTCTCAGCATCTCACCGAACCTTCTCCAAAATTGACCATATAATCAAGCACAAAGCAAATCTCAACAGATACAAGAAAATGGAAATAACCCCTTTTTACCTTCTCAGACCACCATGGATTAAAGCTGGACTGCAACATTCTTTGTATACTTCAATGTAAATGAACTCACAACAAATCCAAACTCATGGGACACAATGAAAGCAGTGCTAAGAGGAAAGTTTATCACACTAAGTGCCTTCATAAAGAGATTGAGGAAATCTCATAATAGCAATTTTAAAACACACCTAAAAGCTCTAGAACAAAAAGAAGCAAACACACCCAAAAAGAGTAGATAGCAGGAAATAATCAAACCCAGGGATGAAATAAATAAATTAGAAACAAAGAGAATAATACAAAGAATCCATAAAACCAAGAGCTGGTTCTTTGAGAAAATTGACAAGATAGACACCCTTAGCCAAACTAATTAAAAGGCAGAGAAACAATATACAAATCATAAAATCAGAAATGAAAGGGGGGAATATAACAACAGACACTGAGCCAAAGAATCACTAGGTCTTACTTCAAAAGCCTAAACTCAACAATTGGAAAAATCTAAAGGAAATGGACAATTTCCTTGATATGTTCCACTTACCAAAGTTAAATCAAGATCAACAATTTAAATAATCCTATAACCCCTAAAGAAATAGAAGCTGTCATTAAAAGTCTTCCAAGCAGGCAGGGGTCGGGGGGAAAGCCCAGAGCCAGACGATTTTAGCCCAGAATTCTAGCAAAAATCACAGAGCTAAAACTATCACTCTTCAAAATATTCCACAAAATAGAAATACAAGGAACCTTGCCAAACTCTTCCTATGAGGGTACAGTCACCCTGATACCTAAACCACACAAAGACTCAACAAAGAATTTCAGACTAATTTCCCTTATAAGCATTGATGCAAAAATATCCAATGAAGTACTCACAAGCTGAATCCAAGAATAGATCAAAAACATCATCTACCATGAATAAGAAAGGGGTCATCCCAGGGATGCAGGAATGGTTCAACATATGAAAACACATCAATGAAATCCACCAAATAAACTGAAAGGAAAAACCTCACATAATCATTTTATTAGATGCTGAAATAGCCTTTACAAAATCCAAGCCCCCTTCATGATAGAATCTTGGATCATGGATATAGGGCTCATACTTAATTACAAAAAAGGCAATATATAGCAAACCAATAGCCAATACCAAATGAAACGGAAAGAAACTTAAAGCGATTCAACTACATTCAGGGACTAGACAAAGCTGTCTTCTTTCTCCACGTCTATTCAATATAGTACTTGAAGTTCTAGCCAGAGCGATAAGACAACTAAAGGAGATCAGGGGGTTTCAAACAGGAAAGAGGAAAGTCAAAGCATTACTATTTACAGATGATATGATAGTCTACATAAGTGACCCCTAAAATTCTACCAGTGAACTCCTACAGCTGATAAACATCTTCAGCAAACTGGCTAGATACAAAATTAACTAAAAAAAAAAAAAAAATCAGTAGCTCTCCTTTATACAAATGGTAAACAGACTGAGAAAGAATTCAGGGAAATAACATACTTCACAATAGCCACAAATAATATAAAATATCTTGGTTTAACTCTAGCTAAATAAGTGGAAGACCTGTATAACAAGAACTTCAAGTCTCTGAAGAAAAATTTAAAGTAAACATCAGAAGATAAAAAGATCTCCCATGCTCAGGGATCAGCCAAATTAACATAGCAAAAATTTGATGAATCTTATCAAAAGCAATCTACACATTCATTGCATTCCTCATCAAAATTCCAATACAATTTTTTACAGCCCTTGAAAGAGCAATTTTCAACTTCATATAGAAAAATAAAAAATCACAGGATAGCAAAAACAATTCTGAACAAAAATATGAACTTCTGGAGGTATCACCATTCCTGATTTCAAGTCAAGACTACAAAGCAATATTATTATAAATCGCATGATGTTGACATAAAAGCAGACAGGTTGATCAATGGAATTGAATTCAAGACCCAGAAATAAACACACACACCTATGGACATGATTTTTTCTTTTTAACAAAGAAGCCAAAACTATGCAATGGAAACAGAAAGCGTCATCAACAAACAGTGCTGGTCTAACTGAGTGTCTGGTGTAGAAGAATGCACATAGATCCATATCTCTCACCCTGCACAAAACTCAAATCCAAGAAAATCAAATACCTCAACCAGGTGCAGTAAATCTAATAGAAGAGAAAGTGTGGAATAGCCTTGAACCCATGCGTACAGATGACAACTTCTTAAACAGAACACCAACAGTTTAGGCATTGAGATTAGCAATTAGTAAATGGGACCTCATGAAATTGAAAGGTTTCTGTAAGGCAAATAGGATAAAAGGATAAAAGTGTGGCCTATATAGTAGGAGAACTTCACCAACCCGACAGAGGACTGATATCCAAAACATATCAAGAAATCAAGAAATCAAACACTAACAACCCCAAATAACCCAATTTTCCCTTCTAGTCTATTATGTAAGGCTGGATTTGTGGACAGATATTGTTTAAATTTGGTTTTGTTATGGAATGTCTTGTTTTCTCCCTCTATTTTCACAGAGAAATCTCAAATGGCTAAGAAACACTTAAAGGAATTTTAAATATCCTTAGTTATCAGGGAAATGGAAATCAAAATGACTCTTTTTTTTAATTAGGTATTTTCCTCATTTACATTTCCAATGCTATCCCAAAAGTCCCCCATACCCTCCCCCCCCCACTCCCCTACCCACCCACTCCCACTTTTTGTCCCTGGCGTTCCCCTGTACTGGGGCATATAAAGTTTGCATGTCCAATGGGCCTCTCTTTCCAGTGATGGCCGACTAGGCAATCTTTTGATACATATGCAGCTAGAATCAAGAGCTCCAGGGTACTGGTTAGTTCATAATGTTGTTCCACCTATAGGGTTGCAGATCCCTTTATGACTCTTATACCCATCAGAATAGTCAAGATCAAAAACTCAGGTGACAACTGTACAACCACTTTGGAAATCAATCTGGCCATTTCTCAGAAATTTGGGAATAGTTCTATCTCAAGACCCGGCTATACCACTCCTGGACATATACCCAAAAGATGCTCCACCTCGCCACAAAGACACTTGCTCAACTATGTTCATGGTAGCTTTATTCATAAAAGCCAGAAACTCGAAACATCCCAGATGTCCCTCAACTGAAGAATTGATAAAGGAAATGTGGTATATTTACAAGATGGAATACTATTCAGGTATTTAAAACAAGGACATCAAGGCTGGAGAGATGGCTCAGCAGTTAAGAGCACTGACTGCTCTACCAAAGAGAGCAGTAGGTTCCTGAGTTCAAATCTCAGCAACCACATGATGGGGCACAACCACCTGTTATGAAATCTGATGCCCTCTTCTTGTGCGTCTGAAGACAGCTACAATGTACTTAATTATAATAACAAATCTTTGGGCCAGAGCCAGCATGGACTGAGTAAGCAGGGCTGACCAGAGCAGAGGTCCTAAAGAAGTCAATTCCCAACAACCACATGAAGGCTCACAACCATCTGTACAGCTACAGTGTACTCATATACATAAAGTAAAATAAATAAAAAATAATAATTAAAAAAAGCAAACAAACAAGGGCATCATGAACTTTGCAGGCAAATGTATGGAACTCAAAAATATCATCCTGATTGAAAAAACTCCAGACCTAGAAACACACATATGGTATGCACTCATATGTACCATAGAAGTGGATATCAGCCATAAAGTGCCTTTGGCTCCCTTTCCTCTGGCTGGACTACCTTGTCTGGCCTCAGTGGGAGAGGATGCACTTAGTCTTGATGAGACTTGATGCAGCATGGTGGGGTGGTACTCAGGGGAGGGGGACTCCCCTTTATTGACTAGAAGGGGAGAAGGAAGGAGAGAAAGGGGTGGGAAGGTGGGACTGAGAGGAGATGAGGGGGACTCTGTGATCTATAAAGTGAATAAACAAATAAATGAAAAAATAAAATTAAAAATAGATTTTAAAAAGAAAGAGAAAAGCAAAATATAAAGCATGAACTACCATGACGAAGCTTGGCCATTTTAACCTTTGACCTTTGCCGTCACACTAGCTCCTTTTGAATTCCAGATCATATACATGCAATGAGTCACTTTGTGCTGTATGGATGCATTACGTACTTTTTCTGATAAAACTTCGCTTTTTACTTTTTTCTTTTATTGAAAATAGATTTTTTTCTCACATAATAGTTCATTGTTATGATTCCTCTTACTCTCCTCCTCCAAGTTCTTCCCCACCTCCCCTCCCACTGAATCCACTCCCTTTCTGTCCCTTGTTAGAAAAGAATGGGCTTTTAGAAGATAATAATAAAATATAATACATTACTATATTAACAGCAAAATATATAGTAACAAAATAAGATGCATTATTACTCCTTTATTGTAATATGTTTGAATTGGGCAATATTGCAAGTTGATGTTGGAGAAAGAAGTGTGGCAATTAGCATTTTTGCTCAGAACCTTCAACCTCAAAAGGAAAGGATGTGCACAGTATTGTAGTTTCCCTGATGCTATTCTCAGTGTCTTATTTTGAAGGAAAAAAAATTTTTTTTCCAACAGAGTCTCACTCTGGCTGGCCATGAAATTGCAGAGATAGGCCTACCTCAGTCTTCCAATGCTGAGATTTCAGAAATGACCACCACACCCAGTTCTGTAGTGAAGAAATTTTGATGTGTGTTTATAGTGGTTTTATCTATACTGTTTAAATAAAACGTTTCTAGTTTTATATTCCTTACCCAAGACTTTGTGGCATACACAGCCTCTTCAAGTTCTCATTTCATAAAAGTTAAGATATTTTGGGAACAGAGGGTGAGGTTCCATAAATATCACTAAATTAAATAGAAAAGTTCAAACATTTTATTAAGGCGAAGTTACAGCAATTGTCTTGTATGAACTTTTCTAAGCTAGTCTGCTGACTTTCACTTAGGGAAGGCTCCACATCTTAATCATTTCTGAATTTCTGATAGAATTTGGTGGTGTCTTTAGGACTGAATCAGCTATCCATAGAAAGAAAGAAATATCAACACCATCAGTTGAATTTAAAAAAAAATGCACATGAATCTTTCAATTAAATCAGAACCAACTAACCTAGGCAAAACGAAATAAACCAGTAACTTCAGCACTGAGGCAGGAGGATTGTTGCAAGTTTAACTCTAGGGTACATAGTATCAGACCAATCAGAAATATCTAGCAAGACTTTCCCAAAACCACAAGGTGAGAGCAATTTCTTGTACATTGGGTACTTAACTATAACTTCAGAGAACTAGCTCCCAGAACGAGGCTACTAACAAGGTAAATACTAGACTTCAACTTTCACTCAAAGGGAGAACCCACCACCCTGTTCACCTACAAACTTCCGCAGCCCCCTGAATTTTCCTGGTAGGATCTCCAGCTAAGGATTGGGCAGGTTGAGCCTTCTTTCTTCTTTGACTCAAACAGCTAATAACACAAACTGATTCAAAGGTTATAGGTGGGGTTAATTCCTGTATCTCCATAGCAACTTATACTTTCAGATCAAACACCTGTGCTCACTGACCCTGTTCAGTCCAACTTTCACTTTCACTCTTTCTTTTTTTTATGATGTGAAATCAGTCCATCCTGAATCTCTCGCTTCTGAGTATTGGGATTACAGTGATATTACTGGCATGACCCACTACCCCTCTTGATAGTTACAGGAAGTGTGTGATCGTTTTCAGTTGCACTTTCCTTTTCATTTTCAGACATTCTCTTTCTGACTCGCTACTAAATAAAGAGCTCATTTCAATAATCTAAAATAAAAGTTAGCCTCAAGAAGCCACGGTGCAGAAGAGATGAGAATCTTAGAATTGAGATATGTGAATGCTAAAAGGAGATTTAACAATCATGTCTTTTTAACTCAACTCCAAGGAGTTAGGAGATATTCACACCAACCCTTAGGAGTGGAAGTGCAATCAGAACCAAGTGTTTGAAAATTTCAAGGCATATAGTTTTGGTCTAGCAATTACAAATGGTAGGACTTGGTTTTCAGATATACTTTGAAACAAATAGATGGATATACATGTAAGAGCACCCAGTGCAGTGCTGGAAGCAACAACCAAGAGGCTTCTATCAGCAAAAAGATACTGTGTTAAAGTACAATATGCCTCTGACACGAAAAGGAGGAAAGATAATCCTTGACTCAGAGAATAATATTCACAATATAGTCCTTTAAAATAATTCCAAAGTGTGTGAGAAAGACCAAGAATGTGTACACATGTGTTTACCTAGAAAGAGTGACTGGAAGCCAACGGGCTCATTTTAATAGTAGTTGCCTCTAAACACAAGATTGAGGAGCAGTGGGAACTTTTGCAATTTATTTTTACACTCCTGTTGCTACCCACTCAGTTCTGCAGAGGGAATTATACTTGCTGGTGTTCTGGCTATTTAGTGTATAACCTAGGAAACACTACCACCTCCTACCTCTTATGTAGGCTGTCCCTGACATTGTGCTACAGATCCAATGAGGATTCTATTGGGGTTGTTTCTAGGTTAGTAAGAGCAATACAGGGCTGAGGAAGGGCAGGGGAGGCATCCCATTCCACAGCTTAAGGACGCTGGGCTTGTTTCTGGGACTGCTTAACTTGAAATTAAGCCTCCAGAGACACAGAAGTATCAATGTCTGGTATGTTATGTGCAGAGGAAGAACTAAGAAGTGAATGGCTGCTTAGTTTTTTAACTCCCCAGAAAGTCACCCCAACAGAACAAGCAGAGTGACGCCATTCTTTGAAATCAGCATACTATTGGTTTCCTGAATCTTTTTAAGAGATGACTTCTCTGATCCTTAGGAGATCTCATATTTGCCCAATGAGCATAACCCATATTTGTGCCTAACCGCTTGAAATAAAGACAGAATGGAAGAGATTCTTGTTGCTTATCACCATCAACCTTCTTCTTGGTTCTTGACAAGTGAAGTAAACATGTATTCTCTATGTTTCTCTTTCCTGTTCAGGGCTCCATGTGATTGTATCTCAGTTATCGTAAGCCATCAGTACATTACGTACCCCATGCTATAGTGGCTGTAATGGAGTTAGTCTCAAGATATTTGTTTGGAATGTAAGATAAAGTCCCTATGTCCCTTCTAATATATATATTTTTTTTAAGATTTATTTATTTATTTAATGTAAGTACACTGTAGCTGTCTTCAGACAGCTACCGGAAGAGGGCATCAGATCTCATTACAGGTGGTTGTGAGCCACCATGTGGTTGCTGGGATTTGAACTTCCGACATTTGGAAGAGCAGTCGGGTGCTCTTACCCACTGAGCCATCTCACCAGCCCTCCCTTCTAATATATTGACTAACAAGATAAAGAGTAAGAGGCAGCTAGGAACTGCAAAGGAAGTCTGACTTAGGAGTGAGTCAACACCAAAAAAACACAAAGTTTAGAGCTGAAGAACCAGGTCCTTGATGGTATCAGTTCACCAAAGGACTCAGCTCCCCAGAACCATGCACTTCGTTTGACCATTAGATGACTAAACTGAGTTCAGTAATACTGACCAAGTACCTACTTAGGGGACAGATATTGGATTACATTAGTAAATTCAGTGGACAAGAAACCCTGCCTTCATAGAGAAGGAAACAGGACAAAGGTGATAATCATGACGAATTGGACAGATGCATCTTGAAAGATGATGACTATTTTGGGAAGGAGAGGAACAGCAAAGAAAAGCTAGGGAGATGGAGATGGGGGAGGAGGTAGGAGCTAGAGAAAGCCCTCCTTTATTTCGGCTAGGATGAGTCACAGGTGTCTCGGCTACTTATCTATTAAGGCTTAGATCTGAAACATTTGCGATATTTGTACCCTACTTCCTAACACATATTCAGGGGCAGACATTTTAGCGGAGTTTTTAAAATCAACAAAATGAGTATTAATTAGACTTATGTACGATTTAGGTGGGAGAGAGTTTTTGAGTTTCAAGTGAAGGTTGAACTGAATTATTCTAAACCATATATCCAGCCTTAGATCTTACTTATGAATTCCTGCACTTTTGAGCCAAGGCAGGAAGATGACTAGATTTGAGGCCATCCTGGGACACAAATGTACACACACACACACACACACACACACACACTCATATGTACATACGTACATACATATAACCCTAAGTAAATGAATATCACTGATCCTTATTTTGGGGGAAGGTTGTGGAAATATTCTTTTTTTTTGATTTTTAATATTTTTATTACATATTTTCCTCAATTACATTTCCAATGCTATCCCAAAAGTCCCCCATAGCGCCCCCCACTTCCCTACCCACCCATTCCCATTCTTTTGGCCCTGGCATTCCCCTATATTGGGGCATATAAAGTCTGCAAGTCCAATGGGCCTCTCTTTCCATTGATGGCCGACTAGGCCATCTTTCGATACATATGCAGCTAGAGACAAGAGCTCCGGGGTTCTGGTTAGTACATCATGTTGTTCCGACAATAGGGTTGCAGATCCCTTTAGCTCCTTGGGTACTTTCTCTAGCTTCTCCATTGGGAGCCCTGTGATACATCCAATAGCTGACTGTGAACATCCACTCCTGTGTTTGCTAGGCCCCGGCATCTTCTCACAAGAGACAGCTATATTTAGGTCCTTTCAGCAAAATCTTGCTAGTGTATGCAATGGTGTCAGCGTTTAGAAGCTGATTATGGGATGGATCCCTGGATACGGCAGTCTCTAAATGGTCCATCCTTTCATCACAGCTACGAACTTTGTCTCTGTAACTCCTTCCCTGGGTGTTTTGTTCCCAATTCTAAGAAGGGGCACAGTGTCCACACTTTGGTCTTCATTCTTCTTGAGTTTCATGCGTTTATCAAATTGTATCTTATATCTTGGGTATCCTAAGTTTTGGGCTAATATCCACTTATCAGTGAATACATATTGTGTGAGTTCTTTTGTGATTGTGTTACTTCACTCAAGATGATGCCCTCCAGGTCCATCCATTTGGCTAGGAATTTCATAAATTCATTCTTTTTAATAGCTGAGTAGTACTCCATTGTGTAAATGTACCATAATTTCTGTATCCATTCCTCTGTTGAGGGACATCTGGGTTCTTTCCAGCTTCTGGCTATTATAAATAGGGCTGCTATGAACATAGTGGAGCATGTGTCCTTTTTACCGGTTGGGACATCTTCTGGATATATGCCCAGGAGAGGTATTGCTGGATCCTCCGGTAGTACTATGTCCAATTTTCTGAGGAACCGCCAGACTGATTTCCAGAGTGGTTGTACAAGCTTGCAATCCCACCAACAATGGAGGAGTGTTCCTCTTTCTCCACATCCTCGCCAGCATCTGCTGTCACCTGAATTTTTGATCTTAGCCATTCTGACTGGTGTGAGGTGGAATCTCAGGGTTGTTTTGATTTGCATTTCCCTGATGATTAAGGATGTTGAACATTTTTTCAGGTGTTTCTCTGCCATTCGGTATTCCTCAGGTGAGAATTCTTTGTTCAGTTCTGAGCCCCATTTTTAATGGGGTTATTTGACTTTCTGGAGTCCACCTTCTTGAGTTCTTTATATATATTGGATATTAGTCCCTTATCTGATTTAGGATAGGTGAAGATCCTTTCCCAATCTGTTGGTGGTTTTTTTGTCTTATTGATGGTGTCTTTAGCCTTGCAGAAGCTTTGTAGTTTCATGAGGTCCCACTTGTCAATTCTCGATCTTACAGCACAAGCCATTACTGTTCTATTCAGGAATTTTTCCCCTGTGCCCATATCTTCAAGGCTTTTCCCCACTTTCTCCTCTATAAGTTTCAGTGTCTCTGGTTTTATGTGAAGTTCCTTGATCCACTTAGACTTGACCTTAGTACAAGGAGATAGGAATGGATCGATTTGCATTCTTCTACATGTTAACAACCAGTTGTGCCAGCACCATTTGTTGAAAATGCTGTCTTTCTTCCACTGGATGTTTTTAGCTCCCTTGTCAAAGATCAAGTGACCATAGGTGTGTGGGTTCATTTCTGGGTCTTCAATTCTATTCCATTGGTCTATTTGTCTGTCACTATACCAGTACCATGCAGTTTTTAATCACAATTGCTCTGTAGTAGAGCTTTAGGTCCGGCATGGTGATTCCACCAGAGGTTCTTTTATCCTTGAGAAGAGTTTTTGCTATCCTAGGTTTTTTGTTATTCCAGATGAATTTGCAGATTGCACTTTCTAATTCGTTGAAGAATTGATTTGGAATTTTGATGGGGATTGCATTGAATCTGTAAATTGCTTTTGGCAAGATAGCCATTTTTACAATGTTGATCCTGCCAATCCATGAGCATGGGAGATCTTTCCATCTTCTGAGATCTTCTATAATTTCTTTCTTCAGAGACTTGAAGTTTTTATTATACAGATCTTTCACTTCCTTAGTTAGAGTCACGCCAAGATATTTTATATTATTTGTGACTATTGAGAAGGGTGTTGTTTCCCTAATTTCTTTCTCAGCCTGTTTATTCTTTGTGTAGAGAAAGGCCATTGATTTGTTTGAGTTAATTTTATATCCAGCTACTTCACCGAAGCTGTTTATCAGGCTTAGGAGTTCTCTGGTGGAATTTTTAGGGTCACTTATATATACTATCATATCATCTGCAAAGAGTGATATTTTGACATCATCTTTTCCAATTTGTATCCCTTTGATCTCCTTTTGTTGTCGAATTGCTCTGGCTAGGACTTCAAGTACAATGTTGAATAGGTATGGAGAAAGTGGACAGCCTTGTCTAGTCCCTGATTTTAGAGGGATTGCTTCAAGCTTCTCACCATTTACTTTGATGTTGGCTACTGGTTTGCTGTAGATTGCTTTTATCATGTTTAGGTATGGGCCTTGAATTCCTGATCTTTCCAAGACTTTTATCATGAATGGGTGTTGGATCTTGTCAAATGCTTTTTCCGCATCTAACGAGATGACCATGTTGTTTTTGTCTTTGAGTTTGTTTATATACTGGATTACGTTGATGGATTTCCGTATATTGAACCATCCCTGCATCCCTGGGATGAAACCTACTTGGTCAGGATGGATGATTGTTTTGATGTGTTCTTGGATTCGGTTAGCAAGAACTTTATTGAGGATTTTTGCATCAATATTCATAAGGGATATTTGTCTGAAGTTTTCTATCTTTGTTGGGTCTTTTTTGTGGTTTAGGTATCAGAGTAATTGTGGCTTCATAGAATGAGTTGGGTAGAGTACCTTCTGTTTCTATTTTGTGGAATAGTTTGTGAAGAACTGGGATTAGATCTTCTTTGAAGGTCTGATAGAACTCTGCACTAAACCCATCTGGTCCTGGGCTTTTTTTAGTTGGGAGACTATTAATGACTGCTTCTATTTCTTTGGGGGATATAGGGCTGTTTAGATCATTAACCTGATCTTGATTCAACTTTGGTACCTGGTATCTGTCTAGGAACTTCTCCATTTCATCCAGGTTCTCCAGTTTTGTTGAGTATAGCCTTTGGTAGAAGGATCTGATGGTGTTTTGGATGTCTTCAGGATCTGTTGTTATGTCTCCTTTTTCATTTCTGATTTTGTTAATTAGGATGCTTTCCCTGTGCCCTCTAGTGAGTCTGGCTAAGGGTTTATCTATCTTGTTGATTTTCTCAAAGAACCAGCTCTTTGATTGGTTGATTCTTTGAATAGTTTTTCTTGTTTCCACTTGGTTGATTTCACCCCTGAGTTTGATTATTTCCTGCCGTCTACTCCTCTTGGGTGAATTTGCTTCCTTTTGTTCTAGTGCTTTTAGGTGTGTTGTCAAGCTGCTAATGTGTGCTCTCTCTAGTTTCCTTTTGGAGGCACTCAGAGCTATGAGTTTTCCTCTTAGAAATGCTTTCATTGCGTCCCATAAGTTTGGGTATGTTGTGGCTTCATTTTCATTGAACTCTAAAAAGTCCTTAATTTCTTTCTTTATTCCTTCCTTGACCAAGGTATCATTGAGAAGAGTGTTGTTCAGTTTCCACGTGAAGGTTGGCTTTCTATTATTTATTTTGTTATTGAAGATCAGCCTTAGTCCATGGTGATCTGATAGGATGCATGGGACAATTTCAATATTTTTGTATCTGTTGAGGCCTGTTTTGTGACCAATTATGTGGTCAATTTTGGAGAAGGTACCATGAGGTGCTGAGAAGAAGGTATATCCTTTTGTTTTAGGATAGAATGTTCTGTAGATATCTGCCAGATCCATTTGATTCATAATTTCTCTTAGTTTCACTGTGTCCCTGTTTAGTTTCTGTTTCCATGATCTGTCCATTGGTGAAAGTGGTGTGTTGAAGTCTCCCACTATTATTGTATGAGGTGCAATGTGTGCTTTGAGATTTACTAAAGTTTCTTTAATGAATGTGGCTGCCTTTGTATTTGGAGCATAGATATTCAGGATTGATAGTTCCTCTTGGAGGATTTTACCTTTGATGAGTATGAAGTGTCCCTCCCTGTCTTTTTTAATGACTTTGGGTTGGAAGTCAATCTTATCAGATATTAGAATGGCTACTCCAGCTTGTTTCTTCATGCCATTTGCTTGGAAAATTGTTTTCCATCCTTTCATTCTGAGGTAGTGTCTATCCTTTTCTCTGAGATGAGTTTCTTGTAAGCAGCAAAATGTTGGGTCTTGTTTGTGTAGCCAGTTTGTTAGTCTATGTCTTTTTATCGGGGAGTTGAGTCCATTGATATTAAGAGATATTAAGGAAAAGTAATTGTTGTTTCCTGTTATTTTTGTTGTTAAAGTTGGCATTTTGTTCTTGTGGCTGTCTTCTTTTAGGTTTGTTGAGGGATTACCTTCTTGTTGTTTCTAGGGCATGGTTCCTGTCCTTGTATTGGTTTTTTTCTGTTATTATCCTTTGAAGGGCTGGATTCGTGGAGAGATAATGTGTGAATTTGGTTTTGTCGTGGAATACTTTGGTTTCTCCATCTATGTTAATTGAGAGTTTGACTGGGTATAGTAGCCTGGGCTGGAATTTGTGTTCTTTTAGTGTCTGTATAACATCCGTCCAGGATCTTCTGGCTTTCATAGTCTCTGGTGAAAAATCTGGTGTAATTCTGATAGGCTTGTCTTTATATGTTACTTGGCCTTTTTCTCTTACTGCTTTTAGTATTCTATCTTTATTTAGAGCATTTGTTGTTCTGATTATAATGTGTCGGGAGGTATTTCTTTTCTGGTCCAGTCTATTTGGAGTTCTGTAGGCTTCTTGTATGTTCATGGGCATCTCTTTCTTTAGATTTGGGAAGTTTTCTTCTATAATTTGGTTGAAGATGTTTGCTGGTCCTTTGAGTTGAAAATCTTCATTCTCATCCACTCCTATTATCCGTAGGTTTGGTCTTCTCATTGCGTCCTGTATTTCTTGGATGTTTTGAGTTAGGATCTTTTTGCATTTTACATTTTCCTTGATTGTTGTGCCGATGTTCTCTATGGAATCTTCTGCACCTGAGATTCTCTCTTCCATCTCTTGTATTCTGTTGCTGATGCTCGTATCTATGGTTCCAGATTTCTTTCTAGGGTTTCTATCTCCAGTGTTGCCTCATTTTGGGTTTTCTTTATTGTGTCTACTTCCCTTTTTAGGTCTAGTATGGTTTTGTTCATTTCCATCATCTGTTTGGATGTGTTTTCCTTTTTTTCTGTAAGGACTTCTACCTGTTTGATTATGTTATCGTGTTTTTCTTTAAGGATTTGTAACTCTTTAGCAGTGTTCTCCTGCAATTCTTTAAGGGATTTTTGTGCTTCCTCTTTATTGTCTTCTGCCTGTTTAGCAGTGTTCTCCTGCATTTCTTTAAGTGTGTTATTAAAGTCCTTCTTGAAGTCCTCTATCATCATCAGGAGATATGCTTTTAAATCCGTGTCTAGCTTTTCAGGTGTGTTGGGGTGCCCTGGACTGGGCGAAGTGGGGGTGCTGGGTTCTGATGATGGTGAGTGGTCTTGGTTTCTGTTAGTGAGATTATTACGTTTACCTTTCGCCATCTGGTAATCTCTGGGGTTAGTTGTTATCGTTGTCACTGTTTAAAGATTGGAGCAGAAGCTGTGTTCCACTCACCAGCAGTCCCAAAATCCTGTGGCGGGGGTCGTGGGTAGCTGGCGGGTGTCAGGCAACCCTGCGCTCCCGCTACCCCGGCGCTGATCGGAAATATTCTTAAAACAGCTCCATTTAAGGCCAGATGTGGTTCTGCACACCTGTAACCCCAGGGTTAGGGAGGCAAGAGAATAAGAAGTTCAAGTTTATAGCATTTTTGATACAAGCCTGGGTTCACATAGCATTATCTCAAAAGCTAAAATACCCCAGGCATGACAGTGTATGTACACTTTAATCCCATCACTTAGCAGGCAGGGGCAAGTTTATCTCTGCATTTTAAACCAAACTGGTCTATATGGGCAGTTCTAGACTAGCCAGTGTTATAGCTTGAGACCCTATCTCAAAACCAAAACAAGACCAGAAACAAAATGTAACAAAAACCAAACATCAACAAACAAACACCTCACAACACAAAGCTTCTATTGAAATGCAGTAACACTTAGACAGAGAGTATGACTTAGTAAAGTAAGAAGACTTTTGTATTCTCATTGTTTGTACCTTAAAATATAAAAACAATCACTTATTTTTTTGTTCCCAAAATTGATTTATGGAAAATATGACCAAGGAAAATTGACAACATCTTCTAAGGAATGTCAAGTTCTGGGATCCCAAGTTTTTCAGGGACCAACTTGCAAGACCTATGAAATTGCACAACTGACTCAAAAGCCAGAAAGCCAGAAAGAAAAGAGAGGACCAACCAGCAAATACCTCCTCCTAGCCACCTTGCTGAGTGTGTGGCTAGTGGCTGCCTATAAGGGAACAGTCTGTTAACTCTTAGTTAAAACTGGCATTCCTCCAGCTTTGTACAACTGTATCATGTTGTGAAAAAGAAAAAAAAAATCACCATAGAAACTCAGGTCTCTGACACACCAGGAAAGATTAGAGATAGTCTATCTTTTGCCACAGAACTTATTTTTCAGTGGTTGGGTGTGCACACATTTTTATAAAGAGTCCAGTATCAGATGAATGAGTTATGCCTTGATAAGGCCAGGACAACTCATGTCTATTCAAGACTGAGCCGGTCTGCTGAGTTGCCATGCCAGTTCACCGAGCTTCTACCGCATTCAGACCTTAGGTTTTCCCAAGATGCCACAGCATCATCTCTCAGTAAGGCTTAATTGCTAAATCGGAGACCTTGGAGTAGAGATAGGCAAAATGGGCAGGAGAACAAAGTACCCTCTCTTCTCATGCCTCCACCTAAGAAAGGCCATTGAATAGTGGTCTCAGGGAAAGGAGGTCAGAAGGGTGTGTCAAGCTGGCCTCACTTTTAATCCTTAACCTCCCATGCAGGCATGAGCCATCAAGCCCAGCTAAAGAGCGACATTTATTTCCCCTTTTGGTCTTTGGTGCTGTTTCCTTTTTCTAAACTTGTAAACAGCCGTATATCTCAGTTGTCACTTGTACCCAGATATCAGTCCAGCTTGTTGCTGCTCTTTTATCTGTAAGGGTCTTGCTATATATCTCTTGTTGTCCTGCAACTCTTTATGTAGACCAGACTAGCCTTGAACATAACATTGGTGCTCTATCTCAGCCTCCTGCATGCTGGCACTACAGGTATGAACCACCAAGTCCCACTGCATAGTGATTTTTAATATAAAAAGACAGACATCTCAAATAACTGAGGAAGAAAAGACTATTACACAAATTATATTGAGATAATCTTTGGCAAAAGATAATCTTTGCCTACTGCCAATATCAAATTCAATTCTCAGTGGCTGAGACCTACAGTACAGCTGTAGATAAATGTACTCACAGAAGAACACAGCAAAGGAACTCAAAGCATGTAAATGTCAGGGAACACACACATATACATGTATATATATGATATGTGTGTGTATGTATATATGTACATATATATATGTAGGTAATGGACATGCAAGGCACTTCCTTTTTCCTCTTTCCTTTCTTTTTCTTTTTTTTCCTTGTAAAAGAAGCATTGCTGAAATAAGTTTGTTTTATGCATGACTAATTACTCCCATTTTGGAATCAAAAAATATTTTCTCATACACACACACACACACACCAAAAAAAAAAAAATAGCAAAATACTGAACATGAAAGAGACCCTATAATTAAAATACAAATATCTAAGTGGGGAGGTTGGTAAAATAAAGCATAATATTCTAACTTTTAAAAATATAATCAGCTTATAAACATTTATTAAAAGCCAGGTGTGGTATTACTTGGCGAAACTGGATGTCCAAAAGAGAGAAGAAAAGAAGAAAGAAAATTTAAAAAGTAGATCTGATAAAAAGTACCAAACAACACACAAGAGAGGAGCTATAAATAGGGTGGGGGTGGTAACTGTCTCTCTCAGTACTTAAAAGGCAAGGCTGAGCAGGAAGGATTTTTTTCCCAAGTTGACCCACTCAGTATCTTTTTCTAACAGTGTTGATAGGTACAGAAGGGTGTAGGCAACCTCATGCTTAACTGGTCAGTCAGAGTACAAATCTTTCTGGAAAGCAATGTGCTCTTGTTCAAGGGGAATCCAAGATGTTTACAGTGTTTGACCTAGTAATTCTACTTCCAAGAACTGAATGTCCGAAAATATTTTTTTAATTCCAAAATGGGAACAATTAGTCATGCATAAAACAAACTTACTTCAGCAATGCTTCTTTTACAAGGAAAAAAAAAAAAAGAAAAAGAAAGGAAAGAGGAAAAAGGAAGTGCCTTGCATGTCCATTACCTAGTTCAACATTTTCTGAGAGTCTCTTATGTGTCCCACATCAGGGCTGAAGAGAAGCGGACTTGCTCCTCACCCTTGTGGAACATGCAGTCCACAGGAGAGAAGCACCGAACGATCACCAATATTCTGAGTTTTGCTATAGGACCACACTGAGGACACACATTAATCAAGAAGAACATGTGCAGGCGAGCAGACGCAGCTCAGGCGAAGCAGAATGGAAGACCCTTTTAGGAAGAAGAAACAATCTTTGAAGGCCAGAGTTGATAGCCGGCCTGTATATGAAGCGTCTGGTGCTTCCTATTAGCAATGCAGAGAATCCCTCCTGGGTTCAATAGTGGAGTTTCTTTTCCGAGAGACCAAAGGGAGCTTCAGGAGTGACGACCATCTGGGAGAGGGGGCTTCTCACAGAGGAGATGCGTCCTCTGTACTGCAAATACAGGCGCTCGGCTTAGAAGCCCTCTGCCTGGTTAAGCTCCTGTGGAGGTTTCTTCCTCTCTTCTCTCTGAACAAACAGAGAAAAGAGCAAGCACTGCTTTACAATCTGCACGTCTCACGCAGTCACCACTGATTTTTTTTTTTTCAGGCCTTAGGAATGGGGGCATTCATTTCTGCTTACTTTCTGTTTTCGAGTCTTGAGTCCTATGGAAATGTAGACAAATTAATTAAGATTATCAAATGTATCAACCACCTAACTGCCAGAGTCCACCTCACTTATAAAAGAGCAACAGCAAGCTGGACTGATAGCTGGACTGTCACTTTTAAAGTGACAACTGAGATATACGGGTGTCTGTCTACGAGTTTAGAAACAGGAAACAGAACTTGCTACAGTTGCCAAAGGGCATGTGAACTCAGAAAGGGTTATGCAGAAAGGCAAGATCAGAATCGGAACAAGAGAGTTTGTGGTGACAAGCACTGCGGAGTATGTGTTTATGTGAAGGCAAACCCTCCTCCCAACCCTAGCAAATGCCGTGCTTTCTTACCCAACCAAAACAATGTGACTCTCAAAGAGGACACTGTGTTATTAATTGTGGAAGTGTATCTGTCACTATTAACGTATCAAACAGAGGTCTTGATATTATCGCTACTGATCAGCTGATTAACGCTTACCCACAGGAAAAGCCTCCCCACAGCCTACCAAACATCAGTTACTCATGACGTAGAGAAGAGTCTTTGTCGCACTGCCAGAAGGCGTGATGCAAGCAAACAAACACGCCTCACCCTACTGAGTCTCTATGGCAACTGAGCCACTTGTTGCCTAGATGATGTTCCATGCTCTGGAAGAGGCATCTCCTGTGACTGGAGGGAGTTTTCGAAGGTAACACGTCAACAGCAACGCCTCAGCAACAGCTGTTTGTTATTGAAGCAGACACGGAGACAGAGTAGGAGAGGCTACCAGAGGACACAGTGCAGAAGATTGCTGTCTTGCAGGAAGTATTGGGATAGATCTGAACAGCTAGAGCTACTGGGTGGGGGAAGTAGATGAAGTGCATGCCGACTAAAACATCTATATATAACTTATTGACTGGATGAAAAGAATCTCTCCCTTTTGAGCACCTGATCATTCTTCTGACAGAATTTCAAATCTCTGGTCTTTAGATTCGTCACAGTTAAAACAAATCGAGGAAGAAACTGGAGAAAAACTGAGTAAGAACTGAAAACAGTTTATTGTACTATAAGTGCTCTCCTAAGGTCTGATGGCTCCTGCTGGGCTGTCTGTAATACTTTGACCCATGTTAAATCCCATCTGGGGTCCTGTTAGTGTGTTTGCTTGGGTGTCTAGCTTCAATAGCTATCTGGAATAGAAAAGAAGTGTGATCAATATTTGCCAGTTGTAATGGCAATGGTTATGGAATCTGGGTTAGAAACTAGAGTGGTCAGTATAGTTAAATGATGAGACAGTCTACCTGTAAGACAGTCAGAGGCTGTCATGACAATGCCTGCACAAGTTAGGCTGGCCAAAGTTGGGGTTTTCATCTTCCAGTCAAAAAGAGACAGGAGAGCCTGAAGGTTTTTAGAGCCTTTTCCTAGAGCCAAAGAACCCAACTTAAAAGCCTGTGACCTTGAGTCTTCTCTGTGGAACCTTCTCTGTGTCTGTGTAAGTTCATTCAAGTGAAACCTAAACATACCGCAGTTACAGCTTACAGTCACGCTAGTGACAGTTTGGCTGACTATTCTGAATGTCTACTTCACTTAGGAAGAGTCTGGATTATAAGGTTCCTATTTTGAGCTTTCAGTTTTAGCTCCTAGGAGTCCTGCCTGGGTGAGAGGTAGAATATATATCTAAGCTTCTTTCTTACAGTTCTCATTTGAACCAGGATTACACCCTGGAAGTGCTTCTAGTCCCCCAATGATCTCCAACAAATGTATAGCCAATTCACTTCAAAAGAAAAAACAAATAATCCAAACCAATTCACTGTAATTATAAAAGGGGTATATTCTTTCTCCCTCACCAGCTGTGTTTACTACTCATGATTTTGAATGGTTGAAGGTATCCTAGCAGTAACCAGAAATGACAATGCTAAAAAGGTTCAGGGAACCTAAAACCAAGATGGGAAGGTAATGAGAATGCTGGTCAACTAACTCACATATATTCCCGGGAAGTTGTTAGGTCTCCCTACCCCCTTCCTCATCTCCTATAAGCACACTATATCGATATCTTCAAACTTCCATGGATATCTGGAGAATTGAAGAAACTAAGCTGTTGAGATATGGTCACCATTACTACAGACCAGTAAATCTATATTACTCTGTAAAACAAACAAACAAACACCTGACTCCTATTTGGATTATTTAGTGGATTTTCTTGGAACTGAAAACTATAAGAAAGAAGAAGAAAAGCAGATAATATGAATGACAGTTGTTCTGATCTACAGATAGATGCATTCAAAGGCTTAAATTTTTCTATGAAGCTCATTAAGTCATGGCAGCAGGTGTCTTTCTTAACCAGAGTTGTATTCCCCCTGAATGGCTGCTTTATATAATAAACACAGATGAATTGGCTATTTTGTCTTCCATAAGAGCTGTAGATATACAAATACATGTGTATAAGTATACACATAATCACATACACATATATAGTATGCGTGTTGCTATTGTTTGCTTTCTGTTGCTATGATAAACACTATGACCAAAGCAACTTGAAGGTCATGCAATCTCTTACTACATGACTACAGGGCAATTTGATCTTGACAATTTCTCAGTTGAGGTTCCTTCCCAGGTGACTCTAAGGTGTATTAAGCTAGCAATAAAACTAACCCTAGCACATACATAGTGTATGCATATATTTTAAGCAAATTATTTAAAATTTACTGCAAAGCCACATAATCACAAAAATAAAAAGTTAAATGTTATATAATTCTTTGTCCTGATAAGGTTTTCTTTGTACTAAAAATAAAATTATATATATATATATATATATATATTCCTAAATACATTTATTCAATCTATTTAATCTATATAATGCTACTTGTATGAATATATATATATACACACATATATATGCATATATATGTGTGTCTGTGTGCGCGCACATATGTGTGCATGTGTGTGTGTGCATGTGTGTTTTCAGGGCTGACCATTTGGCATTATACAATTAATTGGTGTGCTCTTTCTGGGGAAGACTTTCTCCCACTCTCAGCATTCCTTAGCTGCCTGTAATTTTTTATGCAGGGTTGAGGCCTCATGGTCCTTCCCCTTCCATTTTAGTATGGCTATTACTGTTGTCTTATTAAGCTCATGTATGAGCAGCCATTATGGTGAAACCCTGGGTGTAATGTAAACTTTTACATTGCTAGGAGACACAATCTCATGGAAAATTCCTTTATCCTCTGGCTCTTACTATCTTCCCACCCCCTCTTCACAACTGATCTATGATAGTTTTGGAATTATTATTCAGGTGTTGTAGACCATCCATCATCTTAGATTTGCCTGAGGTTTTTCTCATTCAGAGAGGAAGTTTCCTAGAATAGAGTGCCATTTCACATAACACCAAGGCTAAGTGCTGGCAATTGACTCACCACTGCTGGGACGGTCTTTTTCAATGTGCATAATAAATCCCTTTTCCTACAGCAGTTTCTTACATTGCTGATCAAGATCAGCAGTGACGGTATCACCTGAAACTGGTTAGAAAGCCTCATCATAGTCGTAAGTCAGATGCTCTGGAGGGGATCCCAGAAAGCTGCACTTGAGTAAGCCTTCCAGATAAGTCTGAGCAACTTAGGTTGAAAGGCCTCTGTGTACTCTGTTCATTATTGTCCAAGGCATTCAACTTCAATGGATAACCAACAAATAAAAACAGTAAAACAAAATAATAAACAAAAAAATGAAGTCCACCTCTCTTGGGATGGCCTGAAGCAGCTGAGTAGAGCTGAATGATGCAATGCACTGGGCATTTTGAAGAATGAAACAGGGAATTTTTTTTGTTTGTTTTTTTGTTTGTATGGTTTTTGTTTTCTAAGTAGGGAGGACTTCAGGTAAGAAAGTGAGCTAGAACTCCCCTCTGACCCATTAAAGGGAGGCCCACAGAAAGAAAAATTAGACTCCATTCCAAAGAATGAAACAGAAGATCATTGGTAATCGACCAACACATGGAAGAATTTCTGAAAAATGAGAAGAAAAAGAGATGGACCAAGGTCAATGAGAAGACCAAAACACAGCTTCCACCATAGAACTCCCTGCTAAGGTGAAGGAAAGAGATGTCACTGCCAACAGCAATTCATCTTCTCCTTCCTGATGGTACTTAAGACTGGGCCATCAAGAGTAGGCTGCACAATGAGATCATCAGATAACTCTGGAAGAGCTATCTAAACCAACATACCGGCACACAGAAATAAACAAAATCTGAAAGCAACAAAAAAAATGATGACTTAATAAATATTTTTCAATAATTATCTTAAATACAATGACCTCAAATCACCAAAGAGATGTGGATTGATGGATTGGATTAAAAATCTTCAACTGCCAGTTGGTTCTAAGAAACATACCTCACTGATAAAGACACTACAAACTGAAAAGCACACAGTGGAAGACAATCTGTCAAGTAAAGCTGGCACAGCTATTCTGATACCTGTCAAAGTCGTCTTCAAACTATAGTCAGAAGAAAAAGCCCACTATGTTGTTAATAATAAATGGAATAGGCTGATCCTGTGCTACAGCTCTCCATATCCAAATACTGCTTGGAGAGAGCTGATCTCCCAGAAGTACTGACATACCTCTGAGCACAGGTATGACCACCACTATTGCTCAAATTCCTGGACCAAGAAAAACCCACCCAGAGCCATCAGAACACAGGAACCAAGGAACAGTCAGGTACAGGATCCTTCTGGTTTCTGTCTGGACCCTGGAGATGACTCTGTGCCACAGCTCTCCGTACACAAATTCTTCCCAGAGAGAACTGGTCTCCCAGGATTACTAACACACAGGTTTGCAGGAGGGGAATGCCACAGTCAGAGACAGCAAGACCAGCTAACACCAGAGATAATAAGATGATGAAAGGCAAGGGCAAGAACATAAACAACAGAAACCAAGGCTACTTGGTATCACCAGAACCCAGTTCCCCTAGCACAAGAAGTACTGGATATCCCAACACATCAAAAAGAAAAAAAAAATCAAGACTCTGATTTAAAATCACATCTCATGATGATGATAGAGGACATAAATAATACCCTTAAAGAAATACAGGAGAACACAAGTAAACAGGTAGAAGCTCTTAAAGAGGAAACACACACACACACCTTAAAGAATTACAGGAAAACCACAACCAAACAGGTGAAGAAATTGAACAAAACCATCCAGGATCTAAAAATGGAAATAGAAACAATAAATAGATCACAAAAGGAGACAATTCTGGAAATAAAAATCCTAGGAAAGAGATGAGGAGACATAGATGCAAGCATCACCAACAGAATACAAGAGATAGAAGAGAGAATCTCAGGTGCAGAAGATACCATAGAAAACATTGACACAACAGTCAAAAAAAAATGCAAAATGCAAAATGCTCCTAACTCAAAACATCCAGGAAATCCAGGACACAATGTGAAGACCAAACCAATAACAGGTATAGAAGAGAGTAAAGATTGCTAACTTAAAAGGCCAGTGAATATCTTTAACAAAATTATAGAAGAAAACTTCCTTAACCTAAAGAAAGAGATGCCCATAAACATACAAGAAGCCTACAAACTCCCAATAGATTGGATCAGAAAAGAAATTCCTCCTATCACATAATAGCCAAAACACCAAATGTAAAAAACAAAGAAAGAATATTAAAAGCTATAAAGGAAAAAGGTAAAGTAACATATAAAGGCAGACCTATCAGAATTACACCAGACTTCTCACCAAAAACTATGAAAGCTAGAAGATCCCGGGCAGATGTCATACAGACCCTAAGAGAACACAAATGTGAACCCAGACTACTATACCCAGTAAGACTCTCAATTACCATAGATGGAGAAACCAAAGTATTCCATGACAAAGCCAAAATTTACACAGTATCTTTCCACAAATCCACCCCTACAAAGGATAATAGATGGAAATTGCCAACATAAGGAGAGAAACTACACCCTAGAAAAAGCAAGTAATCTTTCAACAAACTCAAAAGAAGATAGCCACACAAAAAATAATTCCACCTTTAACAACAAAAATAACAGGGAGAAACAATCACTTCTCCTTAATGTCTCTTAACATCGATGGACTCAACTCCCCAATAAAAAGACATAGACTAACAGACTGAATACATAATCAGGACCCAGCATTTTGCTACATACAGGAAACGCACTTGTGACAAAGACAGACACTACTTCAGAGTAAAAGATTGGAAAACAATTTTCCAAGGAAATGGTTCCAAGAAACAAGCTGGAGTAGCCATTCTAATATTAAATAAAATCAACTTTCAACCAAAAGTTATCCAAAAAGATGAGGAAGGACACTTCTACCAAGATGAATTCTCAATTCTGAACATCTATGCTCCAAATGCAAAGGCACCCTCATTCATAAAAGAAACTTTAGTAAAGCTCAAAGGACACATTGTACCTCATACAATAACAGTGAGAGACTTCAACACTCCATTCTCAGCAATGGAGAAAACGTGGAAACTAAATAGAGACACAGTAAAACTAATAGAAATTATGGATCAAATGGATTTAACAAATATCTATTGAACATTTCATCCTAAAACAAAAGAATATACCTTCTTCTCAGTACCTCATGGTACTTTCTCCAAAATTGACCATATAATTGGTCACAAACCAGGCATTGTCAGATGCAAGAAGATTGAAATAACCCCATGTATCCTATCAGATCACCATGGACTAAGGCTTGTCTTCAATAACAACAAAAACAATAGAAAGCCCACATACACATGGAAGCTGAACAATGCCCTACTCAATGATAACTTGGTCAAGGAAGAAATAAAGAAAGATATTAAAGACTTTTTAGAATTTAATGAAAATGAAGGCTCAACATACCCAAAGCTATGGGACACAATGAAAGCAGTGCTAAGAGGAAAACTCATAGCTCTGAGTGTCTCCAAAAGGAAACTGGAGAGAGCTTACACTAGCAGCTTAACAGCACACCTGAAAGCTCTAGAACAAAAAGAAGCAAATACACCCAAGAGGAGTAGATGGCAGGAAATAATCACACTCAGGGCTGAAATTAACCAAATAGAAATAAAAAGAACTATAGAAAGAATCAACAAAACCAGGAGCTGGTTCTTTGAGAAAAATCAGCAAGATAGATAAACCCTTAGCCAGACTAACTAAAGAGCACAGGGAAAGTATCCTAATTAACAAAATCATAAATGAAAAGGGAGATATAAGAACAGAAACTGAGGAAATTAAAAAAAATCAGATTCTACCTCAAAAGCCTATACTCAAAAAAAAATGGAAAAATCTAGATAAAATGGACAATTTTATAGACAGATACCTAATACCAAAGTTAAATCACTATCAGATAAGCAATCTAAACAGTCCTATAACCCCTAAGGAAATAGAAGCTGTCATTCAAAGTTTCCCAACTATAAAAAGCCCAGGACCAGATGAGTTTAGTGCAGAATTTTATCAGACCTTCAAAGAAGACTTAATACCAACACTCTTCAAACTATTTCACAAAATAGAAACAGAAGGAACACTACCAAATTCATTCTATGAAGTCACAATTATGCTGATAATAAAACCACACAAAGACCCAGCAAAGGAAGTGAACTTCAGACTAATTTCCTTTATGAATACCAATGCAAAAATACTCAATAAAATTAGTCCCAAACCAAATCCAAGAACACATCAAAATGAACATTCACCACAATCAAGTAGGCTTCAGCCCAGGGATGCAGGGAAGGTTCAATATATGAAAATCTGTCAACATAATGTACGACGTAAACAAACTCAAGGAAAAATAACCACATGATCATTTCATTAGATGCTGAAAAGGCATTTGCTAAAATTCAACATCCCTTCATATTAAAAGTCTTGGAAAGATCAGGAATTCAAGGCCCATACCTAAACATAGTAAAAGCAATATACATTAAACCAGTAACCAACATCAAACTACATGGAGATAAACTTGAAGCAATCCCACTAAAATCAAGCACTAGACAAGGCTGTCCACTCTCTCTCTGTCTATTCAATATAGTACTTGAAGCTGTAGCTAGAGCAATTAGACAACAAAAGGAGGTCAAAGGGATACAAATTGGAAATGAAGAAGTCAAAATATTACCATTTGCAGATGATATGATAGTATATATACTTAAGTGATCCCAAAATTTCCACCAGAGAACTCCTACAGCTGATAAACAACTTTAGCAAAGTGGCTGGATATAAAATTAACTCAAACAAATCAGTAGCCTTCCTATACTCAAAGGATAAATGGGCTACAAAAGAAGTTAGGGAAATGGTACTCTTCACAATAGTCACAAACAATACAAAATATCTTGGTGTGACTCTAACTAAACAAGTGAAAGACCTGTATGACAAGAGTTTCAAGTCTCTGAAGAAAGAAATTGAAGAAGACCTCCAAAGATGGAAAGATCTCCCATGCTCATGGATTGGCTAGATTAACACAGTAAAAAAATAACAGTTTTATGTAACATCATATGTCTTATAGGGGGAGGGGTGGTGTCACATGCCTTTAATACCAGCACTCAGGAGACAGAGGCAGGTAGATCTCTGAGTTCAAGGCCAGTCTGGCCTACAGAATGAGTTATAGGACAGCCAGGGCTACACAGAGAAACCCTGTCTTGAAAAACAAACAAACAAAAACAAAACAAAATTTAAAAAATCCAAAGACAGAACTACCAATTCATATATTAATACAAATGGACATAAATGTTCAGGTAAGTTCTGGCATAATAGTAATAGTGAAAAATTCAAATACTCCACTTGCATCTTTAAATGAGTCATTTAAGCTAAAAGGCAACAATACCAGAGTTCAACTCTACTAGTGATTAAAAGAACTTAACACATCTACAGGATATTCCATGTCACAGATATGGAATGCTAATTCTCTCAACAGATAATACGACTCAATACTTTAAAGACTCCGATAAAAGGAGACACAGATGACCAGTAAATGCTTTAAAAGAGGCTCAGTGTCCTCAGCCATCTGGGAAATGCAAATTAAAACTGCTTCAAAATTCCATTCCACCCTCATTATATCATCAAAACAAGAAGTGACAAGAAGGGTTGGCAAGAACATGGGAGGAGAAACCTTTATTCAGTGCTGGTGAACTATAAACTAGTGTAGTCACTATGAACTGAACAGTGCTGGTGAACTGAAACATAGTCACTATGAAAGTCAGTGTGGAAGTTTCTCAATAAGCTGAAAATAGAACTATCACATGACCCAGCTATACTACTCTTGGGTATATTCTTGAGGAATTATAAGTCTGCATACCACAGAGACATTGCACAACTCTGTTTGTTGCTTCATTAAGCCAGAATATGTAGGCAATGGAAACAGCCTAGGTGTCCATTAGCAGATTAATGGGTAAAAAAAAATGTGATATATAGATAGAGATATAAACACAATAGAATTTTTTATATCTACAAAGAAGAATAAAGCCATGACATTGACAAGTTGATGGAACTGAAAATTACATTGAGAAAGTAAGCCAAACTGGAAAGATAAATAACGTATCTTTTCTCTCACATATGGAACCTACATTTGAAATCTCTCTCTGTCACTCTGTCTCTGTCTCTCTCTGTTTGTGAGTGTGTGATGGAAGTAGAAAAGCTAGGATTGAGAGAGAACAACGGAATACACGTGACAAAGAGGATGGTAAGCAGGAGGGGCAAATACTACTTGGCAGGAAGAAAGACATCAGCTAGAAGCAAAGAGATCAGATGGGAAAAGGAAACAGCATATATAAAACCAAGTGCGCCTTCTGAGTATGGCACACAAAATGGCATAATGAAACCCATTAATTTGTACGGCAACTGAAACGGGCAAAGAAATAACTAGAAGCAGCCATATCTTACTTCCCACCCACTCACTTCCCAGCAACTTAGCACCATATTTCTTGGTCCCCTATGCTTATGTCATCCTTGGAAGAGGCTCATTGGTTTGAGAGAGATTTTTTACTGGGCCAATGCCAGATGCTTCCAAGTTTAGAGAGGGTGGAGCATCTCCAGGCCCAAGCTTAGCAAAGAGAGCTCTTTTGTCTCTTATGCCCATCTCCTGAGCCTGTCACACACACCCTCTTTGTTTAATCCTTCAGACTTTGGAAAAAAAGACCAATCTAGAGGTTGACCAAAGACTGACTATTACAGAATTTCAGAGTGAGTAAACTGGTTTTGAAACATTTTTTGAGCTGATCTCTTTTCTTGAACAATGCATTATGGTGGAAATCCAATGGGGAAAAAAAGAGAAAGCAGAGGTGCTCTGGGAAAGATGTAGGGTTTGATGTGTCCCAGGCTTTTCATAGCATGCCTGGATAATTGCAGCGTAGTTCAAGCTCCACAATCCAGTCTTGTGATTCTGTCCACTGATAGCTGCTCTTCCTCCTGACCCACTCCCACCTGCATCTCAAACCTTTAGCCTTTTCCTCCCTTAATTCTCACTTCGTCTCCCTAACACTTTGTACAAGTGTTGAAGGAAACGTCAAGACCCTTTCAACAGGAAGCATCATATTTTACATCACAACCACCCCATTCTCTGACAGTGTGCTCAACTTAGTTTTGAATTAGAATCCATCCTGACACTGTCCAAACTGCATCCCCAGTCAATTTGGGAGTCTCTTTACCCAAAGTAGCCTCCAATAGGGTAATGGTTTGAAGGGTTTCCAGCTTGTGGCACCATTTTCTAGGCTGTGGAGCTTTAGGAAGTGGGGTCTGGTTGGCAGAAAGTGGTCTTTTAGGGTTGGAACTTTGAAGAATATCTGACAAGTCTGTTCTCGGCATCCTGATCTATTTGGTGAGAGGCCATCATGGATGGAGCCACATTGCCCTCCATGCCTTTCCTGTATTTCTTTGCTTTTCTGATGCGGTGATAAAATACAATGGTCAGAGAGCTTATGGAAGAAAGATATTTTGGATTATGGTCCCAGAGTTTACATTATGTGATCATAGGGAAGCACAGGAAGCAGGCATGGTGGCCAAAGCAGCAAGCTGAGAGCTTACATACAAGACGTAAGCAAGAAGCAGAGATTGAGCATACTGGGAAAGGTACACCGCTTTGAGACCTCAAAGCCCACCCTAAGGGATGGACTTCCTCCAGGACCTCCACCCAAACACCACCAACAGCTGGGGACCTGGGAGCCTGCTAGGGAGACATTCTCATTCAAACCACTGCAGCAGCCACGACAAAGTGAAATTTCTTTGAAACGAGGATCCAAACAAATTCATCTTCCCTTAAGTTCTGTCATGTGTTGTGATTAGCACAGTGGAAAAGGACTAATGCCCAGAGCCCTGCTAAGCATCTGCCTTCCCCTGGGTTGGGCTGGCCACCCCTTTACCTATGTTTGCAGTGACATTGCTCTCAACTTTCTCTTCCTCTCCTCTCCTCTCCTCTTCTCTCCTCTCCTCTCCTCTGCCCTTTCAAAAAACGTTTCATAGTCCGTCTTCAAACAGCACAATTTTCATAAGCTGTTCTGACAGGTCAAAAGCAAATCTTGAAGTCCCAGATTGATGATATCAAATACTTCTTTTCCCAAATTAATTGTCATCACACAGAAGTTCAACTCTGACTGTGTCTCCCTTTTGCCCTGTACTAGAAACATACAAACTCTCTTACTCCAACCATCTTGGCTCTGGAAAGGGGAATGACTGTTTTTTTGGCCCAAACACTGTCCCTGATCTCCAGGCTTGAGAGGACTGTGCTTCTCACCCCCACCCCTACCCCAACACCCCAGCTCTTGGAAAGCATGTTCTCTCCACTTTAGTCTTAATACCCAACTGGGATTTACAAATGTAGGCTCACGGATTCTCACCAATACCCCCCAAACCCAAGATCTGAGCCCTTCTAACTAGTATTTCCTGAATGGAGTTAAGATTCAGGAAATACTGAGTGGGCCACGACTCAGATACTTAGCCCGAGGTGGTGGGACAAAGCACAACCAATGGTGTGAAGTGTCTCAAACACTCCAAGGCCAATGACAATCATTGGTCTCTAACATCTGTTTCCTAGCTCCATTAGAGACTCTGTCATCTCTTTTTTGCCTGATTCTTTGGTGGAACACAAACAAAAGATCTTCCCATAACCACTGAGGATAATGTTCAGATAAATTCAGCCAACTACAGGACCCAGCTACAGTAAACAGGTAGTTGTGCTGAGGCCATTTAACACTCATAAGCTCTAACTTCAACTGGCTGTCAATTATATCTTATGATTATTTGATATTTTTATCATATTTGTATTTACTTTACATCTTGATTGCATCTTCCTCTCTCTCTCTTTCTTTTCCTTCTAGTACCCCCCCCATCTCCCCTTCTGCCATCCTTTAGTTTTTCCCTTTCTCCTTAGAAAAGGGGAGTTCTCCCATGGATATCAATCCACCTTGTCATATCAAGTTGCAACAGTAGGACTAGGTTCACCTTTTCCTATTGCAGCTAGACAAGGCAGCCCAGTTAGGGGAAAGGGATCCAAAGGCAGGCAACAGAGGCAGAGACAGTCCCTGCTCCTGCTGTTAGGAATCCACATGAAGACCATGCTGAATGCCTGTTACATATGTGTAAGGGACTAGGTCCATCCCTTGTATGCTTTCTATTTGGAGGTTCAGTCTCTGTGGACCCCTATGGGCCCAGGCTATTTGATTCTGTATGTTTTCTTGTGTTGTCCTTTACCCTTCAGGTTCCTTAAATCCTTCTCCAACACAATAGAATTCTCAAAGCTCTTCCTAAGGTCTTGCTGTAAGTCTCTGCATTAGTTTCCATCAGTTGGTGAAGCCTCTCAGACGACAGTTATTGCCAGTCACTAGTTAGCTATTTTCTCATTTTCTGCTCCATCATTACCCCTACCACATCATGTAGGCAAAACAAATTGTGGATCTCAAGATTTATGGCTGGACTGGTGTCCCAGTCCTTCCATTGGTAGTCTTTTCTGATTACAGGAGATAACCATTTCAGATGCATATCCCCTGTTTCTGGGTAGGTCACCCTCATAGATTCCTGGGAGTTTCCATTGTCCTAGATTTCTAGCTCATCCCAGCGATGCCCCTCACACACCAATTCTAGTTCTCTTTCCCCATAGTCTCCCTCCTACTCTACTCTTCCTCCCTCCCTCCACTTGATCCCTCCTACTTCCCTCCCCACCCCAGTTCCCTCCTTCTCTCTGCCCTCCACCCATGTCTACCTTATTCTTCTTTTCAGTGAGATTCCAGGGACCTTCGTTGGGCCCCCTTTGTTACTTAGCTTCTTTGGGTTTGTGGATTATAGCATGGTTATCCTATACTTTATGACTAATATCCAATTATAAGTGAGTACATACCATGTGCATCTTTTTGAGTTTGGGTTACCTCACCCAAGATGATTTTTTTTCTGGCTCCATCCATTTAATTGAAAATTTCATGATGTTATTACTTTTAATAGCTGCGTAATATTCCATTCTGTAAATGTATCACATTTTCTTTATCCATTCTTAGATTGAGGGACATCTAGGTTGTCTCCAGTTTCTGGCTATTACAAATAAAGCTGCTATGAACATAGTTGAGCAAGTGTCTTTGTAGGATGGTGGACCATCTTTTGGGTATGTGCACAGGAGTGGTATAGCTGAGTCTTGAGGTAGAACTATTCTCAAATTTCTGAGAAACCGCCGGATTGATTCCAAATGTGGCTGTACAAGTTTGCACTCCCACCAGCAATGGAGGAGTGTTCCCTTGCTCTAATCCTTGCCAGCATGTGCTGCCACTTGAGTTTTTGATCTTAGCCATTCTGATGGGTGTAAGATGGAATCTCAGAGTCATTTTGATTTGCATTTCCCTGATAATTATTTGATTTTCTTTTAATCCTTCCTTAATACTGTCCATCCTGTAAGCATGGTTTAAGACTATCAGTATTCTCATTTCTACATTGGGTATAATGAGGACGTCAACTCCCCAGTGTTCTCAGTATAACAAATAATAGAGTTGCAAATACATGACATTTATACAATTTATACATTTTGGTGTCATGATATATTCATGCACTCTTGCATTTGTAATTATTGTATAATATAAATAAGAATTTTTTTACAAATCTCAGAGTCAAGAAATAATTGTCTTAGTGTCAACTATTGGTCAGCTGTAATAAGCACTAATACTTTTCAAAAGGGAAATATATGGGTTTGTCTATCTGACAGAAACAAAGCGGTATGTGGTACTTTAATATCTGCGTCCTCAAAGTTCCATCCCTCTGCTTTCATCTCTTTGGCTTCCTGAGCAACTCTCGTGATCCCAGATCCAGATTCCCATTCTTCTTTCCTCCTTTCTGAGAAGACAGTTGCTGTCCCACTTGCCTCTGGCTCTTCCCACCAGCATGGTGTGGTGTGGTTTGGTGCCCCTAAAACAGCTTCCTGACAGCTCCTCCCATGAGCTGAAAGCACGAATGTACAGATTTAAAATTGTGTCTTCCAGAAATTAGAATTGAATTGGAGTAAAGGAAGGGAAAATAAGCTGCAGGACAGTTTGTGACAAGGTCTGTATGAGTCATTTAGGAGAAGTGGCGAAAGGGCCACTACCTTTGACAGAAGGAAATTATAAAGCGCTAGTTCAAAAAATGTTTTTCTTTCTTCCTGAAAGAAAAGAGTTAGCTCTCAAGAACTTTGTAGTTAGATGAGTCACATTTTAATATCTCATCCTTTTTAGTGTATTTTCACACATGCACACATTTTCTTTAAGCTGCTTAGACGGGTTATGGAAGATTCTGCCCACTTTACAAATAAGGAAGCTGGGGCTTTGAGAGAAAATTCCCAGGGTGGCATCGAGTGTGTCGCAGGTCTTCAGTGCGAGCCTTGGGAGCCTTCCTGGTCCCCTTTCCTCAGACACCACAAACATTATATGCCAGCACTAAACTGGGATCTTCGTATCATATTTTCTCATCTGCCTTTGGAAACTCTTGGATTTTGGAGACAGCATCCCGATGTGTACTTTAGGTTGGCCTCAAACCTTCAATCTCCTTGATCTAGTCTCCCATAGGCATAGACAGCAGCCCCAGGCTTCTATTTATTTGTTTATTAGTTTGGGTGTGGGGGGGGGGACCAACATCTCATGTGTCTTCAGCTCTGCTCTAGAACTCTGCTGGGCGTATCACTTTACCCACTTTCCAGAGCTGAGAATGGCTTTGAAGGGAGGATCTAGGTCCTAAAAAGCTGCAGAGTTGGCATGTCAACCCTCAGGAAAACTGAGTTCCACTACGACATTGTGCTGCTTATGCTCCAAAGACTTTGTCTTGTGAAATGAAAGCAAAGTTTATAAAAGTGACAAGGGCTAAAGTGAGCATAACAACCAGGCTTAGCCAACTCGACCCTCAGCCAGGACTGAGACATAGGCGTGGAATAAAGGCAAGGCTGTCCTCAGCAAAGACCAGGCTTACTCAGCTATTCTCATGGGTATCAACTAGGAAATTTCTTAGGAAACAACAGTAACTTAATCTAATAATCCCTTCCTTTTTGCTGATCTCTGAAACCTGAGATATGGTTTCTTCAGAACCTCTTCAATGGTTAACATTCTGGAAGCCAATCCATTCAGATCTATCACTCACAGACACTCCCTAACATAAGCTAATTTGATGGCTTATTCTTTTGCTAACAAATTCAGTTCTTGATGTTACACTGGACATGTAGGCTCCTTTTAAAAAGTACCTCAGATAATGTGAAGGCAGGAATGTTGGAAAAATTCTCTTTGGAATCAAAAATAAAATAGAAAAAAAGTCCAAGAAAGCTATTCAGAACCAACTTGAAGAATAGGCACATAAACAAAGTACATCACAACTAAACTACTCAATGCAGTGAAGGGAAATTCCTAGTGTATTTGTAATTTTAAATATTAGAAAGTTTCAAGGGTTAGAGCTCAAAACTCTAAAGCATGACTGGAGGATTTTCTGCTGGGCACTCTGTACTTTTAGGATTTCTTCCTCCTCTTTCGCCCTTTTAGCACAGGCTGACCTGATCTGACAAAGAATGTGTGTGACTCAGACCATAAACTGACTAGTTGTGGTTTGAAGGGTGTCACTTCAGAATTCTAATCTCCTTTGTCATGGACCATCCCTGGGGATTCCAAAGTATTACTAGCCATAAAGGAACTCCCCTTCTCAATGAACCACAGCTCCCAATAAGAAATGAGCAACTTATGATAGTGAAAATGGGACATTCTAGAGGAATTAACAAATAGTAAAACCAAATCAAATCTGTTAAATGCATTACTGACCATATTAGGAAAAGATACACAGGTGACAGACAAAAGGCTTTACAAGAAGCAAACTGCATAATGTTTTTTGGAAAACCTACTTAACAAAGTGCTTGTTATCACTTTTTCCTAATAGGACATGGTGGAAGAGAGTACTTTTTTTTTTTTTTAAAAAACTACAACAAGGATGGATTATTCTATTGTGGGGTTCAAAAGTAACCAGAGGCATGTCTTAGTTAGAGTCAAGTTTCATAAAGATTTACACACACTTATTATGTGCCACCTTGTGCTAAGAAATATTAATGATCTGTCAAAGCAAGGTCTTTTCCTTCAGATATCCTACTATTCAGTAGACAAATCCATACTATAGTCACAGGAATTTTAAGTACTGCATGGGGTATCATGCCCCTCTTAATACCCTGTTCTATCTTCAGCATGTGTGAGATGGTAAGGGATGTGTGAAGTCTTCGTTTCATCCAAATATTTCTTCAGTATCAGCCGTCATGGGTGGTTGCATATTTATTCTTTAACAACCTATTTCAGGTAGAGGCACAAATCCATATGCTGATAATGCAACAAAGAGTAACTGGCACCTAGATAATACAATGTACTTACCTTCAACCCATATGTTTAAACCTTAAGAGGCAACAGAATGGTCAGGGCCAGGAAGGAGTCTCTCTGAAAATGCCAAGAGTACTGCTCAGAGCAACAGAGGCCTAAGGTTAGAGTTGATAGAAGCAAAGCTTCCCCAGGTGCTGCTTATCATGCTGAGTACACAAAGTGAAAATAGTACCAGGCTTCATGTAAGTCGTATTTTTAGAAAGAAAATCACATAGAAAATGCTCGAACTTTTCAGATTCAAAATTCCCAAGTGGAAGGACTAGGGACTTTCTGAAGGGAATTGAACAGCTCGGCTTTATGATCCGACTTTGTTTGATCAGCATGTAAAAAGCAAACAAACTCGCCTGGTGATATAGTTAGGTAATATACCGAAATCACCTCTGTAAGTTCATAAATTCATGAGTGGCATCAAGTAGTGACCTGCAGCACCTGTGGCTTCTGCTGCCTTTACCTCCACTTGTAGGGCAGGACTTCCTGGTCTCCTCACAAAACACTGAACTGAGCGAATGCTGGACAAAGAGGGGGCGGGAATTTGAAAGGAGGAAAGAAAGGGAAGGGGGAAAGGAAGTAGAGGAAAAGAGGGATCCTGAGAGAGAAGGATTGGTGGAAAAAGAGAGAAAAAACTTTGTGGGCATCAATATGGGGAAGCTGGGATTGTACGTAGAGGGATTTGTGAAACTTTTAGGACTAAATTTGATATCAGGAGTTAAAATGAACCCATTCAGTATTTCCTAAACTTGCCTACTTATAAGAATAAAAATCCGCCTTGTCAGATGGTTTGCTCTGTTAAATGTTTGTTATACCAGCATGAGGACCTCAGTTGTAATCTGAAAACTGGTTGGTAGAGACAGGAGGTCTCTTGCTGCCTGACCTGTCTATCCAGTTGGTAAGCTCTGAGTTCAGTAAAAGACCTTAGAGGGGGGGGGGGAGAGAGAGAGAGAGAGAGAGAGAGAGAGAGAGAGAGAGAGAGCGCATGCATTACAAGAGTTAATTCAATTTTCTGATTTGAAAGAATTCTAACAATCTCTACTGTTCACAAACAGGCCTTGTTAATTTGTATCATCAAGGAGGCTGACCTAATTGATTCACTGTGTTCCAGTGTGTAATTCTCAGCTTGTCTGATTGATGTCTTTCTCTCACAGTGATTTTTCTCTCTTAAATCCTGTAGGGAGTGGCTCTGGTGGTAAAATCCTGTTTCCCAATTGGTTCTTGATCTATCAATAAAGATGCCAGGGGCCAATTGCTGGGCAGAGGGAAAGAGGCGGGACTTCCATGTCCCCTGCAGTAGACGCTGAAGATATGCAAAGAGAGGAAGAGAGATTTTTGCTGGGCTTCAGAGGGAGAAAAGGCCGCCAGCCATGTGAGATCTAGGGTGAAGTGGCCATCAGCCACTTCCCCAACTGGGCCTGAGGTAGGAACTAAAGCTGAGGGCAGATTTAGGGTGCTAAGAGTATTGGAAAAGGCAATCTAGCCACGGGAGATTAGAAGCACCCAGCAATTGAGCCAATAAGGCAGGTTGAAAAATAAGCCTGTGTGTGTGTGTGTTTCATCCGAGGATCCAAGAGAACCTGGGTGGGGCTGATAACACAGTCCACCAGAGCTTAAAGCAGTGTAGCAAAAATTACATGCTACAAAGCCCTGTCCTGCACTTCTCTACGTTTTCCCTCTTGGAGTCTCATTTACATAACATTATACATGTATGGTGGCAAAACCACTGTATCCTAGTCTGAACCCCTGCCAGAACACTAGTCCATGCCATCCTAGGTAGTCAAAATGCTTAAGCTTCTGTGAAAAGCTATGTCCATTGTCAGAACTGTTAGAACTTTGGAAAGAGAAAGTGATTTTATCAGGAAAACCTAAAAAACAAAACCAAACAAAATCTTGAGTCACGGAATATGCCTGATGTCTGGAGTCAGAGAATATACCCAAGGAAATAAAAAAATCTCACGTTCACAGTCCCACAGACTCAGAAGAGATATGCCTGCCTTGAAAGAGGTTGTTTTCCACATGGAAGTTCTCACGTATTATGGGTGACATTCCTGTATGTTGGTGCCTGGCTGCATTAGTCAGATGTCACTCTAGTGACACCCCTGAGGCAATTAACTCACAAAGAGAAAAGTTGTCCTGGTTCACAGCTTTTGTGGCTTTGGCCACAATTAGTTCTCACTATTGCTTTGGGACTGTGGAAGTACCAAGTGGTGGCTGGAGTGTACAACAGAGCAAAACCACTCGCTTCACCATCCAGAAGGGAAAAGCAGAGAAAGAGGAGCACGGTCTATATCCTCAATGATCTTAGGGCTTCCTACTAGGCGTCACATCACAAAGGTTCAGTGATCAATGGTGTCGCTCAGGGACTAAGCAGTTAACACTGGGTCTGTGGAAAAACATTGATGATCCTAACTAAGGCCCTGAGTGTGTAAATTCACTACTCCAGGTTACTACTTTCTTACTACATGAAGAAATTTACACATTCTTTTATTTGTATGCTTTCCATAACTAGCCAAATGCTTTGTCTGTACCACTGTGCTGTTGTTGAACTATTAGTACACATGGACTTATAAAAGACAGAACCTTAATCCTTACCTTTAAGAAAATTATCGTTAAGTGGAGTAATATACATGTGACTAAATATATATCATGCTAAAATGTACATGTGTTTAAAGATTCTCTAAGAACATTGAGAAGCATATGATGAGTAGACAGAAAAGTTGTTTGTAGAGAGAGGACATGTGTATGCGTGTGTGTGACTGTATGTGTATATGTATGTGTATGTACACCTGTGTGTGTGTGCGTGTATGTGCATGTATGTGTGTATGTGTGTGTGCACCTTTGTGCATGTGTGTATGTGCATATATATGTGTGTGTACACCTGTGTGCGCGCGTGTGTGTGTGTGTGTGTGTGTATGTGTATGTGTATATGTGTGTGTGTGTGTGCACATGTGTGTGTTGCTTCAATCACACCCAGGGCCACTCACATGTTAGAAAAGCATGGTACCACCAAGCCACGTCTACAACACTGGCTATGTTTAGTTGGATAAATATAATGACACTAAGGAGTATATTTCTTATCACTTTAAGTACTTGTTTTCTTCAGTCTCATCCATTCTCAGGCTATAAAATCAGATGTGTGCATATAAGAAAGTTAAAATATTAATGTGTATCACTGACTGTCTAAAAATTATTAATTTTTGACTATTTGAAGCCTGAAGTACAGTTTCTTATAAAAGTAAAATTATGAAATATTATTAGGTTTCTTTTTTTTTTACACAACACTGCTGCTATACTATAGTTACATAATAATAGAGCAATTGAACTAGAAATGTGTTGATGTCGTTTTACTCTACAACTTTTTGTCCCGGGATTGGCCACCCTCTGGAGCACCCCCCCAACCCCCCGCTTTCTTTTTGTTCTACTCTTCTTTGCTCTGAGAAGTGATCATGCTACCAGTCCTCTTCCAGCTCCCCTGAATCTGAGGAACACACACACACACACACACACACACACACACACACACGGTTTGTTACTTTATAACTTGCCTTCTAGGCACAATTGCTGGATGTTACTATCTCCTGCCTGAAAAAGCGTGCTCTTACCAATTTATTATCTCTGTCTCTCCACTTGCCCTAAACATCAGTGGCTAGTCCTACCTAGCCCCTGCCAAATGTCTGGGCCACCCACCTGTAGCAGAGGCCACAGGCACCAGAGCTCCACCACCACCACCACCACAACCAAGACCTCACATGGTTGTTGTGTTCTTCTTCCTCCAAAGTATGGCAGAAAGCTTCTCTCTCCTTCCTCCTGGGACATGGAAGTCCTGCCTGTGCCTTCCACCCAGCAATCACCCCACCCCCACCCACAGCCTTCTTTATTGACAAATCAAGAACCAATTGGGGAATCAAACTTTAACATCAAAACTGTCCCCTTCAGAAATGTATTGGTTTTCTAATAAATTTCTAGAATTAAAAAAAAATCACAACAAAATGACTTGACAAGAATCTTGTTCCCATTAATTTATCTATTTATCACTTTATATCCTAATTTTAGCTACCATTCTCCTCTCCTCCCAGTTCCACCCTTACAAATGCCTTTCCCCATTACCCTTCCCCATTCTCCTTAGAGAAGGGAAAGCCTCTCCTGGGCACAGGCACAATTCAGCAGGACTAAGTGTATCCTCTCCCACTGAGGGGAGCTAGGGGAAGGGGATCCCATAGCAAGCAACAGAGGCAGGGACAGGCCCTGCTCCAATTGTTATAGGACCCACATAAAGACCAAGCTGCACATCTGCTCCAAATATGTAGGAGACCTAGGTTCAGCCCCTGTGTGTTCTTTGGATGGTGGTTTTGTCTCTGAAAGCTCCCATGGATCCAGGTTACTTGGCTCTGTAGGTCTTCTTGTGGTGTCTTTGACCCCTCAATCCTTTTCCACAAGACTCCTGATGATCAAGCTCTACCCGATGTTTGGCTGCTGGTCTCTGCATCTGTTTCCATCTGCTGCTAGATGAAGCCTCTCAGGAGACAGTTGACAAGAATCTAAAAATGTATTTTAAATGTGCATCCTTGATATACAAATATCCTAATAGCCATGGCTGTGTAAGGGTTGGGTGTCAGCCAGATACTACTATAATAAGATAGATGGCCATTCTTGCTCCCTTTGATAAGATTGCAGTTAGGGAGTGTGAGCAGCCCAAGATCAGATGCAGGGGAAGAAAGTAGCAAACCCAGCTCATTTTTTGGAGATGAATGCCCTCTCTATCATAGTAGAAAGATGAGTACAAGCAGGCTGACTGGGGGAACATGGCATCCTAATGAAGTAGAATTGTACATTAGAGAGTAGAAAGAGAAAGAGCAGCAATCACAGTCCACACAGCTGCTGGTTTTTCTACTTTCCACAGATTTGACACCAACAGCAGAAAGAGTGGCAGAGCCAAGTATTTTCCATTTTCTATATCCTGGACTCTGGACCCTGGAAGCTACTGATGTTGGGAAATTGGAAGACAGGTGGGTGGCCCAGACATCTGGGTAGACAGATCTCTATAGTGGCTGCTCTGGGAAAGCATGCACTGACACAGCACACAATGACAAACAGATCTACAGAAACTTGAGCTGCATTGTGGAGTAGTTGTAAATTCAGTGTAGGCTACAATACCAATGTAGGCTGCATATAAAGATAGGAACTTTGGCCTCAGTTTTCCGAGTTATAAACTTTATTGAAGATTAAAGCTTTAAGGAAATGATCTTAAAATGAATTCCATATATCTATTCCTACATCAATTTATACCTGTAATCTCAACATTCAGGAAGCGGAAGCAAGAAATTGCAAGCCTAAGTCCAGCCTGGATCACAGCAAGATCCTGTTATTCATGTATGTATGTATGCATGTATATCATATATGCATATTGTCATGTTGTGCAACACAATGCAATTACAAAACTATAGTCTAGAATCTAGGCTCTGGGTAGAGAGATGAATATATGTAACAATAAGCCATTTGGCTATAACAGAGTAAATGGAGAATCAAGGTGTGAACTTAGGCTGGGAGTACATTATACATGCACACAAGGTATCAGTAGGAGAAGTCTATAACTTGGTTTAGTTGTCAATAAACAGAATTTTCAAAATGAGACATAAGAGTATGCAATCATTTTATTTGTTACTAGTGTGTGTGTGTGTGTGTGTGTGTGTGTGTGTGTGTGTGTGCGTGTTTGTCCATGTGAAATGGTACATTGTAGAGACTAGAGGACAACTTTCACGAGGTGGTCCTCTCATTCCAACACGGGTTCCAGGGATGGAACTCTGGTCCTCGGCTTGCACAGGAAACATTTCCAACAGATAGACTATCTATGTAGTTTTACATAGTATACTTTCTTCATAATCTTTCCAAAATTTAGCAATCACAGATTTATAAAAAAAAAAAATTAAGAGTTACAAGATGTTTTAAACTGGTATTCCAGGAAGATTTTTTGGGGGGTTCTATGAAGGCTGGGTGACAAAGGAAAAGCACACCAGATGAAAGGCAGATGTTTGCAAGAGAACTGATAGGAGGACTGGCCAGTAGAAGCAACCAGAAGAACAGAGGTCATTCCTATTATGCATGTTCATGTCAATGGTGAGAGGATGCCTTTCTTTAGCATACTATTTATGCTACTGAAGCTTTACTTTTAAAAGATTTAATTTTTTTTAGCTCTGTGTGCACATGGGTGTGCATATGTACATGTGTGCCTAAGTGTGTGTGTGTGTGTGTGTGTGTGTGTGTGTGTGTGTGTGTGTAGTTTGCCACATGTATTCAGATGGTTGTAAAGGCCAAAGGTATCAACTCCCCTGCAGTTGGAGTTACAGGTGTTTGTCAGCCACCTCATATGGGTGCTGGGAAGTCAAACTTGGATCCTCTGGAAGAACAATATAGGTGTTTACCCTCTGAGCCATCTCTCCATCTCTGAAAACATTCTCTTACAGTCTGGAATATGGATCCAGGAATAGGAAAATTTATAGACTTGGTTTTGTTTTAGTTTTTTGTTCTGATGTTCACTGTTATTATTTTGTTTATTATTATTTTTATTAATCTATTTAGCAACTCTACTTCCTGATGGCAGCCTCCTCTTCTCCCAGTCTCTACTTCCCACCTCCCCTCTCCCTATCCTCCTCTGTCTTTCTTTCAGAGAAGGGGAGTCCTCCCGTGGATACCAACCCATCCAGCACATTAAGCTGCAGTAGAACCAGGGTCCTCTCCCACTACCCACCACTGAGTCTAGACAAGGCAGTCCAGCCAGGGGGAAGGGGCCCAGAGTCAGGCAGCAGAGTCAGAGACTGCCCCTGCTCCAGTTGCCAGGAGTTCTAAGTGAAGACGAAGCCTCACATCTTGCCACACCTGTGCAGGAGACCCAGGTTTATGACATACATGCTCTTTGGTTAGTGGTTCGGTCTCTGTGAGCATCTATGGGCCCAGGTTAGTCAATATCCTTATTTTTAACAGATATATAATACTCCGTTGTGTAAATGTACCACATTTTCTTTTTTCATCCTTTAATGGACATCTAGGTTGTTTCCAGTTTCTGGCTATTATGATAAAGCTGCTATGAACATAATTGAGCAAGTGTCCTTGTAGTATTGTGAAGCATCTTTTGAGTATATGCCTATTATGTAGAGCTAGGTCTTGAGGTAGAACTACTGCTAAATTTCTGAGAAACCACCAGATTGATTTCAAAATTGGTCCCAACAGCAATGGAGAAGTGTTTCCCTTGGTCTACTACATCTTTGCCAGTATGTGCTATCACTTGATTAATTTTTTTTTTAATCTTAACCATTCTGATGGGTATAACGTGAAATCTCAAGAGTCCATTTGATTTGCATTGCCCTAGTAACTAAGGGGATTGAACAAATAAGTGCTTCTCAGCTATTAGACTCCTCAGACAAGAATTCTCTCTTTAGCACTGTACCACATCTTTAAACCCGGTTATTTGCTTTATTGGTGCCTAATGTCATAAGTTCTTTATATATTTTGGATTTTATCCCTCTGTCAAATGTAGGGTTAGTGGAGATCTTTGCCCATTCTGTGGGCTGGCATTTTGTCTTATTGATGGTGTCCTTTGCCTTACAGAAGCTTATCAGTTTTATCAGTCCCATGTATTAACTGTTGATCTTTGTGCCTGCATTATTAGTGTTCTGTTCAGGAAGTTGTCTCCTGTCCCTATGAGTTCAAGGCAACTCCCCACTTCCTATTCTGTTCAATTTAGTGTATTCAGTTTTGTATTGAGGTCTTTGATCCACTTGAACTTGAGTTTTGTGCATGGTGAAAGATACAGATTTATTTGCATTCTTCTACATGCAGACATCCAGTTTGACCAGCACCATTTGATGATTTCCATTGCATAATTTGGACTTCTTAGTCAAAAATCAAAAGTCCATAGGTGTGTGGGTTTATTCCTGGAACATCTAATGGATTATTTTGATCAACCTTTCCGCTTTTATGCCAATATCATGTAGTTGGTATTACTATTGATCTGTAGTACAGAATTGTGATTCGTCCGAAAGTTCTTTTTTTGTACAGGATTACTTCCACTATCCTGGGTTTAATGTTTTTCCATATGAAGTTGAGAATTCATCTTCAAAGGCCTGAAAAGAATTGTGTTGGAAATTTGATGATAAATGCATTAAATCTGTAGATTAGTTTTGGAAAGATAGCCATTTTTACTATGTTAATTTGACTGACAACTGAACCTGGGAAATCATTCTATCTTCTAATGTATATTTCAATTTTTTTTTCTTCAGAGACTTGAAGTTCTTGTCATACAGGTCTTTCACTTGCTTGGTTAGAGTTACACTAAGATATTTTAAACTATTTGTGTTTATCTTAAAGTGTGTTGTTTCCCCGAATTCTTTCTCAGCCTGTTTATCATTTATATAAAGAATGGTTATTGATTTTTGTAGTTATTTTTGTGTCCATCCAGTTTGCTGAAGATGTTTATCAGCTGTAGGAGTTCTCGGGTAGAATTTTAGGGGTCACTTATGTAGACTATCATATCACCTGCAAGTAGTAATACATTGACTTTTCCCTTTCAAATTTTTATCCACTTGATCTCCTTTAGTTATAGCTATGGCTAGAACTTCAAGTACTATATTGAATAGATATGGAGAGAGTAGACAGCCTTGTCTAGTCCCTGATTTTAGTGGAATTGCTTTAAGTTTCTCTTCATTCAATTTGATGTTGGCTTGGTTGCTGTATATTGCCTTTACTGTGTTTAGGTATGGGCCCTTTATCCTTCCAAGACTGTTACTATGAAGCTGTGTTGGATTTTTTCAGTATCTAATGATATGATCTCATGTGTGTATGTGTATGTGTGTGTGTGTGTGTATGTGTGTTCAATTTGTTTATATGGCAGATTACATTAATAGAAAAGATATTGATAGAAAAATAAGAAAAGAGCACTTCACAGAAAAATAGTAAGAAATTGAGTGCAGGAAGAGGGGCTAAGACATAAGGGTGCGAAAGTTATCACACAGAAACAGACAGGAAAGCACAACTGGGGCAGTAGATTCACTTGGAAACAAGTAAAATGATTTCAAAGGCTTAGGAAGTGCCACAGATCTTTCCAGGCTTTTGAGCTTGGTAGTAAAGCTCCCCGGCAAACTTCAACGGAGCAACTCTAGTGGTACAGCTTCAAGGGATCCCGAATAGGCTGGAGAGAGAACTGAAGATGCAGAATTCAAAGAGTAAGAAGTAAAGACAGCGACCAAGTTCATTAGTAAAAACACTTAGTTTTTAGTTTATCTAACACATAAAAACGTGTGTTTTTTAGAAGGCCAATCTAGGAAAACATCAACGACACCTTTTCTGGAAAGAGGACTTAAGGAAGGGGGAAGTGTGAGGGTATGCATGTAATTTAAACAGCTCTTATCCTGCTTCATTACTATTGTCCTCTTGACACAACCAAGAGTCACCTGGAAGTAGAGTCTGAACTGAGGGACTTCCCAGATCAAATCACCCCATAGCTTTGGTCTGATGATTGATGAGGGAGAGTCCAGTCCACTATGAATGGTGCCACCCCTGGGCAGGTGCTCCAGGCTTGTATAAGCAAACTGCCTGAGAAAGACCCAGAGAAATTTAACCACAAGTCAGCATTCCTCCATACTGTCTGCTTCAATTACACTTTAGTTTCTATCTTGGCTTCCCTCAGTAATAGATTGCAACCTGTAAGTATAAGTCAAATAAACCCTTTCCTCCCCTTCTATGTTTGTTCATGGTGTTAATATGGCAAAAGTGTATAAACACTCTCTCCCTAAAGCTCACATATTAAAGACTTGATCCCCAATGTGGGTTTATTGGAAGGAAGGTGGTAGAATCTTCGGGAGGTGGGGTCTTGTAGGAAGTCCTTGGGTTACTAAAAGAGTATCCGTAGAAATGATTGGGAAGCTGGGTCCATTTTTTCTTTCTCCTGGTTAGGGAAATAATCATTTGCTTGCTCCTGATAAGAATTCCCATGAAAAGCCAGGCAGTAGTGCTGTATGACTTCAATCACAGCACTTGGGGAGACAGAGGCAGGCAGATCTCTGTGATTTCAAGGCCATTGTAGTCTACAGAGTGTGTTCCAGGACAGCCAGGATATACTGAAAAACCATATCTCAAAAATTAACAAGAAAAAAAAAAAACAGAAGGAAGAAAGAAAGAAAGAAAGAAAGAAAGAAAGAAAGAAAGAAAGAAAGAAAGAAAGAAAGAGAGTGAGAGAGAAAGAAAGAGAGAAAGGAAGGAAGGAAGGAAGAAAGAGAGAGAGAAAGAAGCAATACCACCATGATATAATAATATAATACAGCCAAAGAATTCTATCCAGACTTAAACCAAGTGACTTAGATTTCTCATCCTTAAAAGTATGAAAAAAAGAACCCTCTTTTTCTTATAGTCTGCCTCATATATTTTGCTATAAAAATGAAAATTTAACTGATATAGGAGATAGAAGATTCATCTCTGGAGGGGAAGGGAAGATGGAAGATTCTCACCTGAGAGTAAATTCAGGAAGAAAAACAGTAAGACTGTCAAATCAGACATTGTCGTGACACACCAAGAGCCATGCTGACCATCAGCCTCATAAAGCCAAGTAAGTAATGCTTAAGTTTTGACTCTGAGAGGCTTCTAACCATGCTCAAGAAGAAAGGAAGCTTTAAAAATAATTATAACTGTGATGGTGCTATCCATTGAGGGGAGTGCATGCGAGGGAGAGGTCAAGACCACGTGGGCAGAAGGAAGAAGAGTGGTTCAAGAAAGGCTTCCTGTAATCTGTGGGCTGAATTCTAAAGGCCATCAAGCATGTGGGGAAATAACATGAGTGGAGCAGATACCCAACAAGATTGCACAGCATGCAGAGACAGGCTGTTGCATGGTGGCTAGAGGAAGAGGGCAAGTTAGAACAGCTAGTGTGCAAGATTCAAGGGTGGGATAGACCAGAAGTAGGTGGCATGCCTGGGCAGAAGGTTTGTAGGTGTGAGCCAGGGTCGGGCCACAGTGGCCCTATTTTCTCCATAAGGAGGTTGGACTTTCCTTCTATGGAAAAGAAAGTCATTGATCAGTTTCAAACAAAGCAATGACAAGGCTCTATATCTCCCATTCCAGGAAGTGTTGAGGAAAGATTGGAAGGATTCCATTTGGCAAGGACCTATAGCCAGGAAACAGCCTTTTGGCTAGTCAGAAGGAAAGCAAAAGAGAGAGGCTAAGCTGATTCAATTAACAGGATTTGGCCAGAATCTACCCAGACAGTGAAAAACAGATCCCTGGGCTCCTGCCAGGGTAGCCCAGGAGAGGAGCAGGCTCAGGGGTGATGAAGCCTGAAAGTAGGTGGAGCAATCAACCAGTAGTAATTATCAAGCATCACTCCGGTCAGAGTAAAGCCATTAAAAAGATGTGAGTTTGAGTTTTAAGCTGGTAGACTAAAAATGGGAGGAAAGTCCCCTAGGCCATGGGTTTGCAAATAGTGAAGGGGACAAAGGTTCCTGGAGAACAAAACAGAGTCCCTGGGAGACAGGGAATTCATGATTGTGGTCAGAATAGAAAGTTTAACTTTTATAATGACAGAGGTGGAGCACTTTCAGCCAACCTTTAACTCAAAGAGGTAGTCTCACTTAAAGGTACATAATACTTGCACTGATGTGATGTAGGTACAGTCTGCCCTGACCATCTGGGATCTGTAGTATGGGTTCATCTAACAGGAATTCAAACAGCTGTAGAGTAAAAGGATTTGGGGAAACATTGCATGTCTGAACATATAAAGACATTTACCTTGCTGCTATTTATTATCATCATCATCATTATCGACAAGGAGGAAACAAAGGTCTCATGTATTCCAAGCTGATGTCAGATTCACTGTATGACTGAGGAGAGCCTTGAATCCATGATCCTCCTGCCTCTACCCCTCACATGTGGAATGGCAAGCATGTGACACCATGCCTGGCTTTGCCATTGTTTTTTAAGCATTATAGTACAACGATCTCCAGGGAGCTTCTATCGTAGTAGGTGCTGTAAATAATATAAAGAAGATTCAAATGCTGTGGCAGGATGTTCTCAACTTACATGCAAATGTCATATATTTTCTATAAGATTTATGAGTATTCTCAAAGGGTCTCAGGCCCAATTCCATGCAGATGCTGAGAATTGACAAGAGTTTGAGGATTCAATATTATAGGACCATATGTGTGTGCTTTGAAGTTGCTGTGATATAAGAGGGGAGGGGCCTGTTAGCTTTAAGGAAGTGTCATAAAAGAAAGCCTCTGCTATGGTTTCCAATGCCAGCCACCATCTGCCTGCAAGAGTGTCCCTTCAAATGTTGTGTCTCTGCCCTGCCACTCCAGCCCAGCTGGCCCTTCTTTCAGTTCCTGGAATGTTCTGGACTCTTGCTTCACCTCAGGGCCCTCACAAATGCAGTTTCCTCTTCTGAGAAGTTTTAGCACCCTCTACTTTTACTCTCCCTTCCTCCACAGTGGTCAGATCTCATTTTGAAAATCACATCCCCAGGGAAACTTTCCCCAAATCCTCAGGACCCAACCCTGTGTTTGAGCCTTCCTTAGACTTCCCAAAACTATCTGGTACCTTTTAGTGTTCACTACAACTTCAGCTCAATATTTTGCAATGGCTTGTTTACAGTCAACATCAACAGATAGATAGACCCTGTCAACTTATCATCTATGCCGACCCTAACACAACATATGTAGGACCTTTTACTTCCTTTGGTTCATAGAACCAAAAGTAGCCTAGTACAGTTGTATTAAGTTCACACACACGCACATGTGGACATCCCAACATACTCCACAACTACAGCTCCATACCCCCATACCCACAGCCCTACAGCCTCACCATCCCCCCACACACATGCATAATTTGAGGGTGGAGACCACCATGGCAGTGAAAGCATGACAATGGAAGTCTGAGTAGGTTGGTCACAACACATCCATAATTACAAAACAGAATGATGAATGCTGATGATCCTGTATTAAATATTTTACTATAAAATTTTTAAAATGCTATTATGATAAATTTATATTAAGTGTTGAAGTTGACTTGAAGATAGTCTATTAACACTCTTCAGTACATCACAAAATGGCTACTTTTTTGAACTAAGACTCTATAGGAGTCAGGTGTGGGGCCCACCTCTATAATTAATTCTAGGACTCAAGAAGGAGTAAGATTGCTACAATTTAAAGTCAGCCTGGTCTCTTGTCTGGTGGTTTCTGTGGGATGTGGAATCCCAGTTTTCTATTCAGTTTATAGTTCTTTTTTGTTTGTTTGTTTTTTGTTTTTGGGGTTTGGTTTGGTTTGGTTTGGTTTGGTTTGGTTTGGTTTTCGAGACAGGGTTTCTCTGTATAGCTCTGGATGTACTGGAACTCACGCTGTAGACCAGACTGGCCTCGAACTCAGAAATCCTCCTGCCTCTGCCTCTGCCTCCCGAGTGCTGGGATTAAAGGCGTATGCCACCACGCCCGGCCTAGTTCTTATTTTTTATGCAGTTGTTGGCTTCATTGTCCTGCTTCGGTGAATGGTATACCTCGCTTCCCTCACCTGGAAGGCCCTTGACTTTGTAGAATCTGCCTGACATTTTCCCTGTCACTCAACACCAAGAGGTTTCTCATTTCCTCTGAGCTTCTGGCCTGGCCATTTTTTCTCTTACTGTTATTTTATCCTTCAAATTATTTCTCCTCCTCCTCCTCCTCTTCTTCTTCCTTCTTTCCTCCTCTTCCTTCTCTGTTCTCTCTTGTCTTCTCACATCCCCTCACCTCTCTTCCTCTTTCTGTACTGAAACAGACTTTCAAAATACAGCTCAGACTGGCCTCAAACTTGCAGTCTTCCTGCCTCTGCTTCCTGGGGGCTAGGATTCTAGGGATGTGCCATCACACCCAGGTCTCAGCCGTTGAATTCTTACAGCATATGGTAACTACAAAATTGTCTGTAATACAGGTTATCTTGGATTTCTCATTGTATGTTCCTGGGAGTAGCACATAAGTGGATAATTCATTTCTTACCAAGCTGAGAGAAATCAAATTTTGAATAACCTGAATTACTGCTACATTCACCACGATGGACTGCTCAAATTGTCTAGGCACAGAATGTCCAAAATCCAAACAGCTGAAAAATTTACTTTACACCATGAATTATTTTCAAAATCAGTTTTTAAAGAGAATATATTGTATAAACCCTTATTTGTTATCTCCAACTTTCTGTGTGCACTGCTGAAAAGAATGTATTTGGGTTGGACTAGAAAGAAATCATTCTAAAAGATAAGAGCAACACTTTACTGTTACAAAAGCATGGTCCAAGCCAGTTACTTACAGTTATAGGCTGTTTATGAGGAATGCTGGACAGAGGGAGGGAATTCATTATACCCTCCTAACAGATTGCCCTGACTCCCTCAACATGTTAAGAAACTGCTACAAAGTACCATTTAAAATAATTCAAGGGTTTTTTTCTGTGACTCTTACCTAACTAAACAACTATTTTCTTCATTGTATATTATGTATAAATTTAGCAAACTTTGTCTTAAACTATGTTGTAAGACATAGTTCTTCAAAAATATTTTAAATTATTAATATATATATATATATATATATATGTACCACAATCGATGTAAAAAAGAAAACCTGTAGGAAAGAAAGAAGAAAGAGGGAGGGAGAGAGAGAGAAACATAAAAAAAAGAAAATCTGTTCCTTTACTTCAAATACCTGTTAGGAGCCAGACATGGCAGCATGGGGTGGGGGTGGCAGCAGGAGAATTAGTGTTGTAAAGCCAGCTTCAGCCGCATGAAACAAAACAACAAAACAAAACACAAAACAGACACAGTTACTTATATTTTTTATGGCTCAGAGATCACTGCCATTATATTAATAAAATAGCAATAATATGAAATCTAGGATCCATCATCCTGAAAGAAGCAGTGGAGGGGCACAGTCTTCAGTCCTCAGTTAACCAGAAGGACTCCTTGGAGAATTTACAGAATCTGTGGTAGTTTTGCTTGGGTCTTAGGCAGTCAGTGGACCTTGGTATAAGTTTGTACAGTATATGCCACGTTCCATGCATCGTTAAGACAGTTCGTGTAACATTCTTCAAAAATTTAAATGAGGCATTATAAAATTTGAAGTTCAGTTTTCTTCCTGTTACTGATGAAACCTAGTGTGGGCAATTCTGGAACATCCAGGAATCTGATCTGACCAAAGAGGAAGTTACCAAATATGACTGCACAGTGTCAGATTGCTTTTCCTGTGCAAATCACCTGAGGTGAAGAGGTTGGGAATACCCTTATTAAAAATTCCTGTACCAAACTCAACTTTAAAAGATGTGTTCAATTTTTAAAAGACAACTGGTGGGAAAATACAACAGTCGTAGGTGGGGAACCACCCAAAGTTTTGTGTAGACTCATGGGATCCGTGTAGTAGCAGGCACTAATTTCAGGAGCTCTGCTTCAAGTGGCATTTCCTTTTGATCCACAGTAGGCATCTTTCTGTTTCAGATTGTCTGTGCACAATCCCCAGGGAGGCAAGCATCAGCACCCACACGGAAGATAAGTACAAATACGTTTGGCACCCCATCTGCTTCTGAAAATGAGTTTATATGGAGATGCACAATACAGGCTGAACTCGTACCCTTCTGTGTGTAGACAGACCAAAACTGTGGCATGCTTAGTGATGGGATAAAACATGCAATTTCTATTTCACATGGAATGTGTTACATATCATAACATTAAAATAACATAATGTAAAAGCTTAAGCATCCCTGAAACTCACTTGCTAACCAGGAGACCCCCCACCTTTACCATCCCTACATCTAGCCAAGCCACTTTTACTCAGAGAGCTTAGAGACCCTGACATAAACACTTGAGTATAGTGATTGAGAAAATGGGTGCTCGATCCAGCCTATGTTGCCACTTTAGGAGAAGACAGCTTTGGGCATGTCACTTAGCTTCCCTGTCTCTGCCTCATCTGTTCATCAGGGATTGCATTCCTGTCTGCTTTGTGAAGTGATTGTGAGAGTTAGGTGGGTACCACATGTGAAACAGTGTTATCACCATCACCAAGTACTTGGTGAATTCTGTCAACTCACAATTGTCCTTATGACATCCATACTAATCTTGCCTTTGCATCTTGCCAATCTATTCCCAAGGGTCTTCTTACTCACTCTGAAATGACATCTTCAATAGGATGCTTCCCAGATCTTATTTATAGCCACAGAGTATTTGGCTCCCAGTTCCTAAGGCACTTTCCTTGAAATTGTATATTCGTTTACAACTATGGTCTGTTGATGCACAAATCATCACACAGGTAACACTATGAGTTGGCTGGTTCTGAAGTCCACTCCTGTTCAAATGGATTGATGTCCTCTGATATTGTTTGAGGCATTAATGCTAACATTATAATGCCTACACTATAATTCATCTCTTTCTTATCTCATAAAAGTTGTGTGCTTATTAACTGCATTCTTTGTTTTCCTAACAATAACCCTGGGTAGGTACTTTCTAGTCTCACTTTGCACACGAGGAAACCGAGGCATTAAAAAAATAAGAAGTTTTAGACATTACTGTACTGGGGCAGTCAAAGCTGTCACAGAGGCAAATCAGGCTCCAAAAGTGTCATTCGTTCATCTTAGCCATCTGTCTGCCACCTGGCACTGTTGATGGCAATGTTACAGCATGGACTATCTGTCTTCTCTGAAAAAAAACTCTTCACCCTTTGATATCAAGCCCCTGAACGTGCTACACTGGGGGTGAAGGAACTCATGAGCTGATATGATTTCCACATTTTTTATTTTCTACTATTTTTCAGCGATAAAGATCCAAACCTCCCATATCAGGTAAAAATGTTAGCACTGAGTTACACACAGCCCCAGTTCACACGCCAGGCCAGGTGACAGTTAACACTGAACTACACATACAGCCTGTTTTTTTTTTTTTCCTCATACTTAACTAACTAAAACAAAAAGGGAAATAAAACTCTGTGACACCTTCAGTTACAGTGTCCATGAAGGAAGTTTTACAGGTGTATCACCATATGTGTTGATGTACACTTAGTCTGCTGGAGCCTGATTGTGACTGCAGCAGCATTGAAGTGATAAAACGGAGACTGTAAGCCCCACCAGTCTGAGAACACTTACTATCTCACCAACCTGGCTGTAGACTCCTGCTCATGTGTGCATCAGGAACCAGCAGCATCAGTTGGGTGTCAAAAGAGCTTCTAAGTGAGCCAAAGTCCCAAGTCTTAGTTCAAAATCTGAACTAGAATCTATGCTTTAACAGGCTGCCCATCTGCATGCTAAAGCTTGCATCTGTAGAGAAATCCATCTCAAGGACGCCTGGAGCTTTGGACAACTTAATCTTTAGGTTAAATGGATCCAATAACATCTTCCTTTAGAGCCCACTTGAAAGAATAGAGGTCTTAGTTCTATTAAACTTGACAATGTCAGCTACATAATTGTATTAAATAGATTCCAGCTGAGTGGTAGCTAGCTCCCACAACTGTGAACTGTGCTCAGATGAGCCGCACATGGCATTCTTAATTAGAGACTCATTTTGGTTCCATGAAAGCTAGAGAAGGTAGCTTGGAAGCTTAGAAGCATTCTTGGAGTGATTGATCAACAATTAACAGGCAGTGCTAACAGAAAGCTGCTAAGGAATGGATAAGGAACTATCCCCTTACTTATTCTCTATCCCCCTAATTTCCCCTACTTGAACCAATTGCAGGTTCAACCCCACCCGGGGCTTGGAAATAATTGTGTCCTTAGTCACCTTTCAGGTGACTCAGCATCAGGTCATTACCTCTTAAAGAACTACTGTCACCACCTGCCCTATATTCAGAAACTGGGTGACCACCTTATACCTCACATATTCATTCAATGAATGCTCAATTGAGTGTATCCTATGTACCAATCAGAGAGCTTCTTTTTTAAAACATCCCAGCAAGGACCCAGAGAGATACAGGGTTCTTAGAAATAAGCCTTCTCTTTGTACTTAAATGAGTCAGTTCTTTTACCCAAGTACCTACCTTGCTACCACCTTGTCTGAGAGAAAATCCAGACATGTTCTTTCAGAAAGAAGGTCATTGGACACCCAAGTTAGACACAACTTTTTTTCCAACTCTGGAACTCTGGGTGCCCATGTAGTCACACTCCCAGATTCTAGGCCTCCCCCTCTGTGGAACCATCAATATGACGCTGACCTTCAAATGCCTGGTCCACTTTCCCAATGTTAGCTCCCTGCCCCAGCTTCTCTGTGAAAAGGTATCTCTTCCTACTTTCTTGTGACAAAGCCCCACTCTTTCCTCAGCAATAAGAAGGCTTGTGTGGGCGGCACTAATGGAAACTAGGAAAGGAATTCTGTCTTCGTGCATTCGCCGCCATGTAGGAGTATCTTTGTTTTTTGAAACATGCTGAGATGTACAGAGAATGCTCTTCTCTTGGAAAATCCATTTTCTTTGATCCATGAACTTCACGTGCTTCTTCCCTTGGGGAATAAATCTGGACTATCTTTTTTGCCCATATGTCACTTAGATTGGACAGGTTATCTGGTAAAAGCTAAATGAAAGTGTCACAAGTTTTTTTATTAAATATAGATGTCTAAGCATGAAGGCAAATAATAGACAGGGTACCTCTGAGAGTTTGTGTGGCATTTTCAGATGATGTAGAAATATACATCTTGACCCTTGAAAGCAAGTGTATATGAAAATATAAATTTTCCAAGGCTTTTCCATGCTGATGTTCAAACCAGAAGCTGTGTAGCCCTTGACAAAGGTGTCCTTTTATTGACAGAAAGAATGCGTGCACTCATGTATGACATGATAAGACTTCTGCAGCAGATAAAGAAGTGTCCTCTGACATAGTCAAATAGCACACCATGTATTTTACAATTGATTTTATTCTTTTGGTTTCTAAGAGTAAATGCATATTTAAATGATGCACATGTGTAGGTTTGTACCATGTCACAGCATAGAGGTCAGAGACAAATTGTGGAGTTGGTTTCCCTTCCACTTTTCCATGGATTCCTAGGCCTGAAATCAAGCTCTCAAGTTTTTGCGCTGAACACTTTTATCCATGGGGTTACCTTGCTGACCATTGCTTTTAATTTCTTCTAGATATGCTAATTTAAGTACTGGTTAGTAGCATAAACTTCAGAGACAACTGACTCTCCCTCATCAGGTTAGATGTGTGACCTAGTCTGTCAGTTATTTTAACTGTAAAGTGGAACTGTTACATCTACTTCAGAAGAGTCAAACATGGAGCTCGGTAACTGAGCACACTCTATGCAGGAAGCACATGCGATGCACGGACATGGTGCACAGAGCTGAGATGACGATCCAGACTTGCTGGATGATTAACAATGTCTCCCACACGGGCACTTCTCCTTGGGTGCTGATAATCAACAAGGAACTTTTGGGATCTTTACCAAAGTTGTGGAGGACATCCTTGAGTGTGGCACGAGGAGGAAAGAATTTCTGCTTCAATGACAAAATCAATTATGAGTCATAGTCATGGAAATTTGACAAGACTGAAAGACTGATTTATCTTACTAGATTAGTCACACATATTCCGGGATATAGCAAGAAGTGTACATTTGTCATACATTGCATAGCTGACTGTATGTTACATGTTATATACTAAGACACTGTCTATTATTTTGATTTAAACTTTATCAGGACTCCTTAAGGAAGTGTCTTCTGGGGGTGTTCAACTGCTGTCACAAACACTATGAGCAAAAGCAACTTGGAGAGGAACAGGTTTATTTTGCTTACAGTTCTGTAACATCATACATGACTGAGGAAATCAGGACAGGAACTCAAGGCAGGAAGCTGGAAGCAAGGAGTGAAGCAGAGACTGGGATGGAGTGGTGCTTACTGGCTTGCTTTCCATGGCTTCTTCAGTCTGCAGTTTTATACAACCTAGGGCCAGGAGCCCAGGGATGGCCCCACCCACCATGGCCTGGGCCCTTCCACATCAATCATTCATCAAGAAAATACCCTGTAGACTTGCCTATATGCCAGTCTGATGGAGACATTTTCTCTGTTGAAGTTCTTCTTCTCTGAAAACTTTACCTTGGGTCAGCTGAAAAAACAAAACAAAACAAAACAATACAAAAACAAAAAACAAAAACAAACAAAAATACTAAACAGGACAGGTAGGTACTATCATTATCCTCTTTATTTTACCTTCCTTATATAGGAAGTTAAAATACAACAGAGACACAACAATAGCTAAATACAAAGACATAGCTTAGTCTTCAATAAACAGATTCAAACCATAAATATGTATAGTCCCCCCTAATTTAATTTTAGATTTGTATACTCCCTCCAAAACAAACTAACTGATTTTGTTGATGGAAGAGGAACTAAGTAGATCCTAAAGTTCATGTAAAAAAAAATAAATAAACAATAGCCAGACATTTTTAGATTGAAAACTAAACAAATGTCTGGAGAGATGAGTCAGAAGTTAAAGGGTTTGATGTTCAAGCACACGGACCACAGCTGAGATCTCAGAATCCATGTAGAGGCTGAGTGGGTGGGGTAGGCTGCCCGCAATTCCACCCTACATGCCAGAGACCAGGGGTCCCAGAAGCAAGTTGGTCTGGCCGACTATTGAGATCAGTGAGCTCTGATTTCATCCGAAAGGCCCTGTGTCAATGAATAAGGTGAATAAAATGTAAGGAAGACTCTCAACCCCAACCTCAGGCTCCCAAACACATGCACATATGTGCACATGCACCTACATATATGCAAGCATGAATATACACAGCACTTATGCAAGAAAAACTGAAAGTAATCTTCTGTTGGATGTTATGACATACCATACCATTCTGATTATAAAAACAACTTATTTGAATAGAAACAGATAAAACGCTAGTAGAACAGACCAGAAAATCCATCAGTGGCTTAAAATGCACAGAAAAATTTAGTGCACAATAAATTCATCTGGATATTGACACAGTTATCAATAAATGTTATTGGAACCAACTGGTAGCCACTGGATAAATAAAGTTATATTTCTACCTCATAGACAAAAAGACAATAAGGGCCAAATGTTTACATGTGAAAAGTCAGCCATAAAATGTTATAGGATGAAACTTTTTGAATATGCTACAAACCCAGAAGCCACAGGACATTTGTTTAAAGCTCTTCTTGGAAAGTCATCCCATATGCAAAGGTGAAAGACTACATTTACATAGTCTATAAATATGCTTGTATATTTGCAGTTTATAACTCAGAATGAGAACTAATTTTCCTATACAGAATGATCCATACACTCTAACAAAAAGAGACCATTGCTCAAGAAAGAATACATAAAGACTTGTAGTTAGAGAAAAAGAAGCTTTAAAAAAGTTTGTTTGTTTGTTTGTTTGTTTAAAGGCCCATTAAACACAAAAGCATAGTCATCCTTCAGCTGAAGATCTCCTCTGTTGTAGAAGCAGCTCTCAGACACTACCGGCCCAGAAGAGGCAGTCACAGTGAACAGTAAGTGAGCATCAACTACCAGTCTCCTCATCTCCACATGCAAATAATAATGTATAATAATGGGTCTTACAGAGAAATTCATGTGTGTGCCGTCACCACCCAACTGAAGATCTGACTCCCAGAAGATAAGACTGGAAGTTAAATGATACCCGGATTTGTAATGGAATAGAGTAGCCATTTGAAAGGCAATAGGCTAGATTTCACATTCTGATATACACAACGAACAAAACTAGGTAAGCTATGAACAGAAGCTCCTAGAAGTCAGTGACCTACCTTACAGGACCTTGCGCTGAAGGATGATGGTTAGTAATGGCACTAACTTTGTCTGAGCACAAGCCTGGCGCTGAGAGACACTAGGCACTATAATTGTGCTGATGCAAAAGTCACATTGTGGGTAAAATAGTAAAGGTCAATGAGTGTCTTAACTTTGTGACCGTAGGGCACTTGTTTCCTTGAGTGGTTTGTTTTGAGGACTAGGGAAGTCGTGTAGGGTAGAGGACCTGGCTTCAAGATACTGGTCCATTATACCTTGATAATGAACAATTTAGTTATTTTTATTACATTTATTTAATTATTTATTTAAGTGTGTGTGTGTCCACATGTGAACACTCACACCATGGAAAGCATGTGGTGATGAGAGGACCACTTGATGAAATCAAATCTCTCCTTCTATGTTGGGTTTCAAGGATAGACCTAAGGTTGTCACCCTTGGTGGTGGGTACTTGCACTTGCCTAGCTGTCTTTCTTGTCCTGATGAGCAGGTTAGTAACACTTCCCCCTTTACCTCCTGTCAGAGACATCTGGGACAAGGATAGGTAAGGTTTCTTTATTTCCCCTTAGGGTCACTTGAACTAGTTTCCAGCTGAGAAACATAGTATCGAATAGCATAAAAATTTGTTCCGCTCCTTGGAAAGCATTTTGTACTTATGGCAAAACCTTTTCCAATCTGAAGGAAAGAGCACTAAGCATACTGGAGCATTGTCATCCTAGAAAAGTTTGTAACAACATCATAGTTCTATTTACAGAAGGAAATGAATGCAGCGTTCTTATCTAATTAAAACAGCTTGGGGAAAGAAAGTGTGCAAGGGGTAATTACAGGACCTAACTTGGCATTTGGCCCAGGAAAGCCGGGCTAATGTTTCTTCTATGGGGGGAAAACTGCCAGGAAACCTCAAATTATAATAGTTGCTGTAGAGCTGTAGAAAACTTTCACCTGAATCCCATGTAGTAGACTCCAATGAATTTTGTGGCCCTTGGCATATGTCCTAGAAAAGCAACCATTCATTCGTCTGTAAATATCACTGTTAAGTGCGATGAAGATTCTGAGAACTTTACACCATCAATGCTAAGCCCTTGCTCTACTTCCCTCCGTCTAGTGTTTAGTTAAATCAGTTCAGTTCTTACCAAGAATTTCGCTGTATAAGGCAATGGAAGCAAAGTCTGTTTAGAGGAGTAGCTGTTGCTAGAGCTAGGGCACTCGTCTACTCACGTTAAGCATGGACTTGAGATGACCTTGGTTTCACCTCCAAGGAAGTCAAGGATGCTCGCGTAGGTCATAGTTTGATGATCTCCATCCCGGTCTCAAATCTCACATTTGTTCACATTGGAATGTGGGACAGACATCAAGAACATCTACTGAATATCAAGGCCAATTCATGATCCGGGTCAGCCAGAGGCGGATCATGAAAACTTAAAGAATTTAGATATCTCTCCTCAGAAATCCACTTCACAGATGAAATGTAACAAGTTGAAAGGTATTTTTTTTTTAAAAAAGAATTGATTGTTGCTGTTGATATGGTGTGAGGAGTGCTTCTAGAATATATCAAGAAGGTCACTTTTCTCCTCCAAGTATATATTATTTTACTCTAGAAATAAACAAAGCATTGCTGTATTCCTGAAAGAGCTAAGCAACTAAAAGGGCATTCCTTAGGTTTATTTCCAACAGGAGAGTCTCACCCCATCTCATCACATCAGCTTCCTGTAAGGCATAGGCAAATATGGCAACTGCCCAATGTTCTTCTAAGTTTCTAACAAAAAAAAAAAAAAACTCCAAAATTAAGCCCTAATTCTTAAGACTTTATGAGATCAGAAAGGAAAATAACCCTTTTAGTACTGTAAGCAAAGTATTAATAGTTTCCATATAATTTACTAGTGAATAAAAATTGGAAAACATCTTCAAACCTCTAAACATTTCCATGGGGAAAACATCCAGCTTGTGTTCATTCTCCACTTGTAATAAAATTAACTTACAAGGTTTCGGCTCCACTGCTCCTGGGCCCGTGGCAGGGGTGGTGTTATGGTGTCTAACAGAATGAACCTGCTCACCTCATCATAGCTTAGAAAAAGAGAAAAGATCCCTCTTGAAGAGTGTGTTCCTAGTGATGCTAGCTCCTCTCATTAGGCCTTGCATCTGAAAACGCCTACCCTGCTGCCACCCACTAGCAGCACTGCATGCTGGGGACTGTGCCATCAGCCCTTGAGTCTCAGCCAACAGCTATCTAAAGCATCTAGGACACCCGGGAAGCAGGAACAAATATGTTCAACACATTTTTACATAGGCTTGGTAAACCTCTGCCTTACTGATATTTGTTGATTCAGTCAAAAAGGGGGGTAGATGACTGGCCAAGGCCATTGCAGGAACACGCAGTCCTATTGCAACCTGGGCTCTTTACCTTTTTGATGATTGGAAGTACACACAGAGACACTTAATATCAGGTTTAGGGACATAACATTTAGAAGCAGTATACATTGTTTTCTGGTATTGTCTTTGTTCTCTAATTTATGTGAAACAATAAATCATTTTAAAGGATCAACCCAGGACTTAGGCATTGTAAACTTTGTTGAATGTTTATTCTCACAAGATACCATATGTGTTGAATTTCATAAGATGCTATTTTTTTCTAATCCTGGGCATGAAGCTTAGGGTAGAGCTAGCAAAGGCCTCCAACCAACATACATGCTCCTTAACAGTTTAGATGTAAGGTTTTAGAATTCTGTTAGACGAATGAGGAAGTTTTTGACCATACATACATAGCACAGTCTCTTTCTCTCTCCCCTTCCTCCCTCCTTTTAACAATTCCTAACATAATAACTTATTATAAATCTGTATTAGAAGATCCAAGTGTCAAGGACTGGGAAAGGAAAGAGTCGTTGCTACCAAGTCTTGATGCCTAGAATTCGAATGGTAGAAGGCAAGGAGAGAACCACTTCCTGAAAGTTGTGCTCTGACCTCCACTAGTACTAGTGGAGGGCTAGTACTATAGGTGTGACACTCACACATATATAACAACTATAATCAATCAATATAATTTTTAAAATTAAAAGTAAATCTCCCCCTTCATTCATTCATCTAACAAATTCTTATTTCTCGGGTACTGTTGCAAGATATTTAATCACGTTGTACTACTGAAAAACCCTGGTTTTAGTTGTGGTGTGATTCAGCCCTAGCTCACACCTTTAGTCCCAAACAGTGAAGGTAAAGTGAGTTTGTAGAAGGAGGTAGCCATGTTTGAAAGTGATGTCGAACTGAGTGGCAGACAACGGACGAATCAGAGAAAGATTTGACAGAATAGGATCTGCCCAACTCTCAGAAGAGAGAGGAAAGGGAAACTACTTAATAGAGCAGTGAAGGGGAGGGGGAAGGGGAGGGGGAAGGGGAGGGGGGAAGGGGAGGGGGGAAGGGGAGGGGGGAAGAGGCAGTTTTACCAGGACAGTTTTATAGACACAAGTAGAAGTGAGAACAAGATAGATACAGGTAAAGATAGAATCAGACAGAATAAGGAGGAACCAGAAGATTAGAACAAACTTCCAAGTATGTTCTATGTATGAGGCCAAGCAGAGTAATTCAGAGGCCTAGAGAGAAGCCAGACTGAATCAGTCAGCTTAGAGAGGAGTTTGAGCCAGAACAGCTGAGTTGACCAGCCAGCCAGATTTCAGACAGAAAAACAAAGTGTAAGATTATTCAGCAGTAAGTCTCAGTGGCTGAAAACATTCTGTGCCTGGATAAGACTGTATAGAGGCTAGGAGCTTCCAGGACTAAGCCTAGGCTAGCAGACAGAAGCAGTAAGCCTTGAAGATGATAATCACATCAGGCGAATAAACATTACTACTACGGAAGAACGGAATATACATCAGACACACTGCTGACTCAACAAACACACGAGTGAACACTGGCGAGCAGGCGTCCTGCACTCAGTTCTAATGCAGAAAGGCAGATAACCAACAACTCCCAGGAAAATAAGAATGCATTCGGGATTGTGATAAATACTGCAAAGAAAAAAAAATGAGAAAAATCAAGGAAGGAAGTGAGTTAGTTAAGGATATTTCACTGCAGAGACTTGAAAGCCAAGCCACCCAGAAAGCAGCCTACAGAGAAAAGACCTCTGTTCCATTGTTTATGGTGAAACAAGGACCAAGAGCCTTTTAAGTACTTACACAGAGGCGAATCTTAAGGAACGGATGAGGGTGTTTCCAGAAAGTACTAGCTGAGGAGGGGTGCAACCAAGTGGAGTGTGGCTGGGACTGTTCCATAGGATGGGGTGCCAGGGTGAATGAAGGGGAGAAGCCAAGCTGAGTACCAGTATTCACAGGTCTCTGCTTCCGACCTCAGATGCAATGTGATCAGCCACCTCCCGTTTCCCCTCTATGATATCCCCACCACAATCCTCATTCTGTGAGCCGGAAGTAAACCATTCCTTCTAGCCTTAGGTTGCTTTGTTAGGAAATTAGCCACATCAAGGAAAAGAGTAACAAATACAGCATACAGGCCATCCCACTTGACTCAGGATTAGACAGCACCAAATTCTCTTCCAGTGATAGAATAGGTACCAGTCACTGAGCACAGACATCTCAATGCCTGGTTGCTTGTAATGGATCTCAGAGAAATGCATAAGGAGATATGTACTGGCATAGTCAATCCTTCTGGCACAAGTGATAAAAAGAGGTCCAAAGAGTCAGATCATACAAAAGCCATGCATAAAACTGTTACAAACCAAGATCGGCTCAGAAGATCCATAAACCCGCAAAAGTCTAGGGATACACATGGATGGTAATCAGAATGAAGGAGGAAGAATGTAACATCATTACATATAATCTATTGTCAGAGAATAAAAGACAAACGTGTTTGTATTTAATACAGCTAGGTTCCCCTTCCATTGTTATAAAGTTATAGTGTGACTTCCACTCAAGGAGTCTCAGGATGGAAGTACAGCGTCTCCTTATCCAGCCCTCATGCAGCAAGCCAAAGTGCTTGGGATTTCCACCACTAAGTTGTAGGATATTCTGAGGTCCCTAGACATAATTTCTTTAAAAAATATAGCATGGTTACCTGTTGCTCTCGATTTGAAAAGAAATGAGCATAGATCAATTTCGTTGTCAGTTCTAGAAAACAAGTCCCCAAATGACCCAAAGCTTAAATCCTTTTTGATGAAGGTGAAGTATAAAGAAGACAGGAGGAGCAAGAAAGCGGGACTGTGGAGAACCCAACTGGCCCAAAGGTATTGAGGGACAAATGAGGTGTGTGCAAGGGTGTTGAGGAGCAGGTGGGGAGACCAAAGCCTCATTTACATATTTACAAATAAATAATTTCTCTCAGTTACTAGCCAGCTTACTGTTTAACACCAGTACAAGCACACCAGTGAGCTACTAAGAACCCATTGGCCAACCTTTCCCAGTTGTTCATGTTTAATAGCACTCTCCACAGAAACAGAAATGAAACTAAGAACTGAGTCTTTTTATTTGTGATACAAAATAAAATTACTCTGCCAAGTCACTCAGCCAAGTGTCGACAGTAAATTAAACTGGAATTCACAGAGTGGATTTTCTGAGTAGCTTGTGACTCCAGCAAGCCATTGCTTTCAGGCCACCTGGGACAAGAGGAGCTGTCCCTAGCAGGAAATGGCCTGCCTCTGTTCTGGTGAAGGATCTTGTTCCTAGGACTAGTGACTCAAAAAGCTACCTCAGGTGCCCGCCACTGGAGTGAGTCTTGGGTTTCTTTCTTCAATCCAGACAACTCCTGTAAGGAATTGAGGCCCCTGTGGACGAGGTAGCATTTCAGAAGACAGCAGCATCCATGTGATGATAATATCCATGATGTCACATCTCCAATTCTCATAGGAAGCTGCTCCTGGCTTCTCAGAACTAGCCCATGTAGTAGCTCTGAAAACGTACGCAGTATTCCTTATTCCTCTGTTGTATTTATTTTGGAGGCAGAGCCTTCTCTGTAGCCCTGGCTTTCTTGTTCTTACAATGGGACCTAGAGTAGTTTCAAGCTCTTGTCTCAGATCTGGGTGGCTAAGATTATAGGTGTGCAGGATTCAAAGCTGCCTTGTAATAACTAAACTACCAGACTTGTACCGGGCCATTCAAATGTATGTATTAGGGGATCTATCTTTTTGCTAGAGAGCAATGCTGGGAGAGGAAAGGGGCAATTGTGGGCACAAAGTGTCCAGTTTTACTTGGCTCTGTGTTTGCCATCTTCTGGAATTCCACAGCCTATCAGAAGCCATCACTGATTTCTGATTAAGAAAGGTCCTTAACGATGGACCATTTAGAGACTGCCGTATCCAGGGATCCATCCCATAATCAGCTTCTAAACGCTGACACCATTGCATACACTAGCAAGATTTTGCTGAAAGGACCCAAATATAGCTGTCTCTTGTGAGACGATGCCGGGGCCTAGCAAACACAGGAGTGGATGTTCACAGTCAGCTATTGGATGTATCACAGGGCTCCCAATGGAGAAGCTAGAGAAAGTACCCAAGGAGCTAAAGGCATCTGCAACCCTATTGTTGGAACAACATGATGTACTAACCAGAACCCTGGAGCTCTTGTCTCTAGCTGCATATGTATCGAAAGATGGCCTAGTCGGCCATCAATGGAAAGAGAGGCCCATTGGACTTGCAAACTTTATATGCCCCAATATAGGGGAATGCCAGGGCCAAAAGAATGGGAATGGGTGGGTAGGGAAGTGGGGGGCGCTATGGGGGACTTTTGGGATAGCATTGGAAATGTAATTGAGGAAAATATGTAATAAAAATATTAAAAATCAAAAAAAAAAAAGAAAGGTCCTTAACTACATTTGAGCTTCGACTACACGTCTGCTTCTCGTCCTATGTTGGCCTGTTTTCCGTTAATGGGGTTTCAGCTGTAAGTGTGTTTTATGGAGTGTTTGTTGTTGTCTGGCTGTTTGGCTGTCCGTACGTGACTGGGTCCCATGCAGTCCAGACAGCCTTGAAACTGTATAGCTTCCAATGGCCTTGAACTCTTGAACTCCCTGTGTCTACCTTCCAAGTCCCAGAGTGACAGCAGTGAACTGGGGACCCCCTCCCACTAAGAGATCCTTATCTCTTTCATGGCATGGATCATACAGGTTATAGGCATGATCCCAAAGGTTAGTTCCTAGAGACCAACACTCAGCTATAACACAAATTCTGACACAGTAAAAATGATACAGAACTCAGAAATTCTCAAAAATCATTCTGCACACCTAGAAATCCTCTCTCCTCTAATAAAGGGACTTTTTATTTTCTACTGACTCCACTGTTTTTTCCATACATGTCCTTACCTTTTTGCAGAGCCCAGAGCATCTTGACAAGGTCTATAGTAGAAACTGAAGTCTCTTTGAAACCTTTATGGCTCCTGTTAGTTTCAATGCATTCATCAAATCTCCCCAGACTTGAGATGTGCTTACTTTCCCCTAACGGAGGCACTCTTCCACTCTCCTCCTCCGTCTTTTCCTTCTCATTCACTGCACAGACACTTCTTACTGGCCTTGCCCATGTATTTAGGAAAGGGAAAGCTAAATGCACAGCCAAATCGTGCCCTAAAAGACATTGAAAACTAGGAAGTATGCTCTCTACTTACTTTTCTGGGCTAGGAAGACTTGGAGGAGGCTGGGTGAGGCTGGGGAAGGTTGGGAGGCACTGGTGAGCTGCACAATTAAGCTGTGGGAAATGTAAAAGCCAACAGATCATCTTCTGCATCTGCCTAGTCACAAATCTTGGCAGGCAAGATGGCAAAGCAGTTCTGTGGGGACAGTGAGAATGGCAGGTTTGAACTTGGTCTTCCTGGTTTGTTATTCTTCTTTATTGAATTCCCAGCTCAGCAAACCTAGAAGCCAAACAGGAGCCAGAATGGGCACATGGAAGCTGCTGGGTTCGTTGAGGAACTGTCTGAGATGACAGAGAGTCTGGTTCTGTTGTGGTCTGAAGATTAATATTCTCTGTGTGGTGTGTGCTTTTCTATCCTGCATCTTTTATCACCTCCGTGTGCCTGGGAGGTTTCCTGAGGGTGGAGCCTGCATCTATTGTGGCTAGTTGCTGTGTTTGTCAAAGGAATTCCTAGGCCCTCTCATGTGGGCTTTGGAGCAAGACTGTGTAGACTGTGGGCCTGCACTTAAGCTTTCTAAACTTCACATAAAACCTTATGTGAGCCTGTAATTAATACGTCAGGAATGTCATTTTAAATTGCTACACTGTTTAAGTGTCCGAAGCGGAAAACATCTGTAAAGAAGAAGGCAAATACTAGCAGGTTTTAAATAGAAACGGAGCAGGGAAGGATCTGTATAGGGGGAAGTGGGGCTGGGGTAATAGCCATTAGACCGTTCCTGGGGTAATAATAGCCGGTACTCTTGCTTCAAGCCTCTCATTACAAATAAAAAATGCTGTCCTCTAGCCCAGTCACTACTGGGGAAAGAAGCACATGTTTCTAGTTCAAACGGACTATATACAGTCTGGCAACGTGGCAAACACATCTGAAGTCCCAGTGGCACGGAGTATTTCTATCTGGTTTGCGCTATTTTCTAGGAATCTTGCCAGGGGACCCTAGAGATACACATACTCTCATACCCCCGCCCCCCCACACACACGCAGTAAATTAATTATACTAAACACTATTTAAAATAACATCAGGTCACTCCGCAGACCTCCCGTGGTCCCTCAAACAGATCCGGGCTCCTTTCCGGGAAGAGCCTCACACCCTGCACCCTAGCCCCAGCCCACCACCCAGAGAGCTCTGCTCAGCCCCTTGATGTATCAAATGTGGCTGACCCTTGAGGTCTTATCTCTAGTCTGCCTGGAGGTTTCTTTGTCACGGAGTTTCAATGTCACCTTCAGAGTGGCTCTTCCTGGCCACCCAATGAAGCCACCCCAGTTTCTAGTGTGTAACTCTGCAGAGAGTATCTCCCCCACCCCACCCCCATTACACACTCCACTTTCTCCAGAAAGGTAAAAGCATTTTCGCTTCTTTCTGCAGAGCTCAAGCCCTGTCTAAGTGAAGCGAAGTTTTCTCCTCTCTCAAGAAAGGCAAGTCGGGGATCAGGGCAATGTGGAAGGCTATCCTCCCTTGGCTTCTTGGGGCGAGCTAATTCTCAGGCCAGCCAAACAATACTTAAGAAAACAACTGTAGAAGGATCGGGGAAAGCCAGCAATAAACTTGAAGCAATTTCTAAACTTTAAAACGTTCCTTGGAACAGGGAAATAAAGGAGAAATGGAGGGTGTGTAGGAGTGGGGGTTGGGGAGGCGAATCTAATTCTCTCTGGAATTGACCTTGCCCTCTGTAACTCAAAAACTGCAGGACCATTGGGGTCTGATCTCACTGCACTGCATCCAACCTGAAGCTGACACATGGCTTGGAGAACCCTGCCGCCTTTTCTCTCAATTCCCTGCGGGACCCTGCGGAGGGCTCTTTCTGAAGTGCTCATCACGTGCACAGCCCAGACTTCAAAGCCAGCTTCAAGCCTGAGGTCCTGTGTGTCTGGGTGGTTTTTTTGGGTTTTCTTTCTAATTTCCCTTCCTTTTCACAGCTGATTTTCTTCAGAAAAGAAGCTATAAAAAAGAACCTATTGCATTTCCAGTTCCCATAACCGCGATTTCCACATGGATGTGACGTGGAAGGCAGCTTCCGAAATGCCCAGGTGACTCACGCGGGGACACCCCGGGGCGGGACCTAGGAGTTTCTCCGGGCGGGGCGGGGACGGCCTAGAGCGCCCTCTGCCGGTCGGCGGCGCGGCACGCGGGTCACGTGACCGGAGGAATTTCCCTCGGAAATCCCCTGTGGTTGGCGAGCATACAACTGAAAGGCAAAAAAAGGGAACTGCCCAGTCTGTAGCCTTCGGAGCCGGAGGCGGAGCGGTGAGCCAGGCCGCCGAAAGACGTGCTCACCCCCTCAGCCAGCGAGCCCGATCGGGCGTCCATGGGGCTCCGCCTCGGCCCGACCCCCACTACGACCCGGACCACGACCCCAGGCTGCGGCGCGCGCCAGTGACGGCCGGCTGGCCACTTGCGCTCTGCGAGGGCTCCGCGCGGCCCCAAGAGGTGAGCGATGCTCCTCCGGCTGCGGGGTGCACGGCTGGCAGAATGCGGGGGTCCTCGGCCAGTGGGGTGCACTGCCAGCCAGATTCGGGGTGCACGGCCAGCTTTGCAGGGATCCTGGAGTTGGGGTATTGTTGGCCAGAGTTGAGGTCCCGGTGCCAGGTGTTTCTAGGTTGACAGCCCGAAGTTTCTTCAGCCGACTAGTTAGCTAGCTATTCCTTTTCGATCCTGCAGGGTGACAGGAGCTGCAGCTGGCTGATGAATAGTCAGTCACCTCTCGGGTTCCTAGGTCCTGTGGTCGTGGGTGACACCCCCCACCCCCCACACACACACACCATGGAAATCAAGTGCAGCGTGTTCATAGGCACGTAGACCTTGCAGAACCGCGTTGGGCTTTCTTCCCATATTGTGCACAACTGGCTCAACAGGGGATGGGTTTCTCAGAGGCCACCAAATCCATCTTGGAGATTTCGGTCAGCTAACCTTTCAGTGATCGTTGGGAGGAGGGTTGCGGGGCGGGAGGTGGAGGGGAGGGGCGTGCTTTGAGATTGCCACTGGGTCTCTAGTTGCCAGGGTTTAAGAAGAGTATGCATGCAGAAATGATTGATTCTCTGGCCTGCTTGTTGGGGACTCCACTTTAGGTGGTATGTAAGACTCTGCTGCAGCCCCGACTCCACACTGAGATAGTGTGTTGTCAGTCCGGGTCCGTTGTCCCACATCCTGCCACCTGGCCTCTCAGGAAAGCTGAGGTATTAAGAACTCTTTTTGGAGCATGCTTTGTTTTCTCCTGGTCTCTGGTCTTTCTTTGGAAAGCTAGTCTGGTCAAGTGGGGGCACCGTTTGGAGAACTGATCACAGTTAGTTAGCCTTCCATACACTGATGTCCCAGATTATTGAGCAACTGATCAGGTCTCCATTCTTATTGTCAGAGATGCTACTTGGATCTTTTGCAGTTCTTTGTATGGTTTTGTTTTGTTTTGCTTTGCTTTGCTGGAGGGGGTACTTCCCAACAGTTGCCCGAGGTATCTGTTGATAAATAATACATAAGTTTCCACATTGCAGACCAAAAAAAAAAAAAAAAAAAAAAAAAAAAGTCTGTTTAGAGTGGAAAAATAAAACTGGGGGAAAGACTTTGATGAGTAAGTTCTATAGAATCTTATTGATCCTGTGACAAAAATTGGGAAATTTATCTGTAAGGCAGTGAGGTAACAAATATATTTTTAAAAGTTAAGGGTAATGTTGTAATTTTTTTTACCCATAAAACATTACAATAATATGTCAGGAAAATTTATTCTCTAAATGTGGGGAAATCCAAGAACTGGAAACTTGGGCAGAGGTTTAAGCTCTGTTTTAAACAGGCAGTGCAAGTGAGAGTCTATGAATGGGGTAATAGTGGGCTAGCAGACATTGACATTTGCATGTTTTATATATGGTTTAGAGCCCCCACCACATTTATTTTAGATCTATGCTAAAAGTTCTTGAAGTCCAGGAGAGTGAAATAAAATAGTCATGAAAATAGAACAAGGTGCAACTCACGGATCTAAAACCTCTTGTGTGTTTCTGAAAACAGCAAATGCTGTGCCTCAGGGTTGCTGTCAGGAAACTAACAGAGGATTGAGATAGGAAATAGGAAGGTTTGGCTTCCAGGAAAAGCTACGTCCTATGTTTGCTGGACCTGAGATGGGTCTTACCTTCATTGCCTTAGCTGCAGTGGTTGTGTCATTCCTATCAAGGCTGGGAGTGAGGTCATACATTTTTCACTATAGCATCAAGCACAAGGGTGGGCCTTAAATAGGTGGTCTGGCATTGCTGGTTGCATGAATTCATTTATTTACGGATGGATGGAGTAATGACATTGTGAGAGAGACCACTGCTACATGACCAAGGAAATTCATGTGTGGTAGTTTTGTCTCATTCTATGTTCCTGCCTAATTCTAGTTGCAAGGAAAAAACTGTCATCAGACACAGAGAATAACTCCCGGCTTCAGCATTCCAATGTAAATTCCCAATAGCAGCCTCTCCCTTTCAAGCAGGGAACAAGAGAATGTATACTACTGTGTCAGGCTTAAGAGAACCCAGACCCACTGAAGAGTGTCTTCTCTAATCTCTAGATTTCTTCTCCCTCTTGCATAGTATTAACACCATTTTTACCTGGTGAGTTCGCCTTGGAGGATAGCAAGGTGCCCAAATGGCATTAAGTTTTACTGAGAACCTTCCTAGGTGCTCTAAATCATTGCTGTCTTCTAGGAAATTAGGATGTGTAGCCAAGTGCTCTGTGAGGGTCCATGGAACAGTGAAGCAGAACTGACTCAGCATTGACCCACACGGGAAAGATGTCCATATGCATCATCAGTCCACATTCTTGCATAACTGGCTTGGGTGGCCATATGGCCACTCTTCGTCCTGAGTGGTACCCCACTCAAATGCTTCCTATTTGCTTCCTAATTTCATTTCTTCCACCTTTGATTGTGTTTGATCTTTTAGGGTAAAGGAAGGGGGAGGGGTGCCTCTGAGCATTGGGACCTGGAAGGACAGCAATAAATGTCGGTCTACTTGAGTTGAAATCACAGGGCTCTCTGATGTCTGTTATTTTTTTCTGAGAGGTGTGATATACCTTATTATCAGTCTGTCCATTTGTCTCATGTTATGAAGTTCAGTGGCAAGGTTCTGAAATACAGCTGCCATTTATTTGTTTTTAAAATTGCAAAGCACCTAAGGTTTATTTTATTGTTGGTTATAAAACAAGTTGGTGTTGACTCTTTACAAATATCCTAAGCTCTCTGAACCAAGTATTTATACATTTCTTTGGGGCCAATAAGAAAGAGGAAGTACCAAGCAGCAGCTAGATGCCACATGGGATTTCCAAAAACTATTTGCTGCCTTTGTAGCATCAAGAAGGGGATGTTCGAATGACCTGGATCTAGATGTGAGTCAAAAGCGAGGATTGAATGGTGGTGGTCTTCAATGACAGTCTAGACTCTGGACTCTGCTGAGTGACATCAGAGAGATGTGAGGTTGGCTTTGTGGAGCAGTACCTGTCGCTGAGAGAGAGACAAACTTGGATCACTGACAAACGTTACTGAAAACTTGGGTTATTCCCCTCCTCCTCAGTACCCACGCTCCGCCTTCCTTCTCTTGTTTAGACTAATCTTTAAAAGTGATGTAACTTAAAACAGTCCAGTGTGAGTTAATCTTCAGGGCCAGCTAGTATCCTGGGAGTAGAGGTGACTAAGATCTTTTACCTACAGATTAGAGTAATGACAAGATCAAATACTGGGGTTTCCTGCCGGCAGGTATATGGGAGCAGTGTTAAAGGCAGCCTAACGGAATGGGCTTTACCCCTTCCTCTTCAGGCCTTGTCGAGGACCATGGCTGAACAACTTCTTCCTCAGGCTTTGTATTTGAGCAATATGCGGAAAGCTGTGAAGATACGAGAGAGAACCCCAGAAGACATTTTCAAACCTACCAATGGGATCACCTATCACTTTAAAACCATGCACCGATACACGCTGGAGATGTTCAGAACATGTCAGTTTTGCCCACAGTTCCGAGAGATCATCCACAAAGCACTTATTGACAGAAGTGTCCAGGCTTCCCTGGAAAGCCAGAAGAAGCTCAACTGGTGTCGTGAAGTCAGGAAGCTCGTGGCTCTGAAAACCAATGGTAAGGCTTGCTCTTTTCCTCCAGTACCCTCGTATTAACCAGAGAGATTGCTCTTGGTGATGCTTTTTAAATGGCATTAGACAGGTGCCTATGGAAACTCTCTTAAGGAATGAATGACAGTTGTAAATGTGTCTGATGAGTCTGCTATTGTATTGAGGCAGGATTTCATTGTGTAGTCCAGGCTGTTTTTGAACTTGTGATCTTTCTGCTCCCATCATTGGGTGCTGGGTCAGCAGGTATGCACCGCTGCAGCCAGCTGTTGGAAATTTGATTTTAAGGTGTTTTCTAAGTACGTTTGTGTTAGGGTACAGAGGGCACGAAGGCTTGTAGGATGCATTTCTAAACCCTATGCCCCAGTTGGGGGATTAATCTTCCTAATGCCTACGTTGGTTGAATCATCTATAACTTGCCCTTCACTGGCCAGAATGGAAAGGATTTAAAAGGTTTTAAGTTCAGAAGGAAAGTAGCATACTGAAAAGCAGAATCACAGTTGTTTGCCACTGTCATTAGGAAAATGCTCTTCCTGGGTGGATGGAATTTTCTAGATTAAAAACAAGTGATGTTAAGGACAGGCGATGCTTTTGTTTCTGCCTCCCTTACCTAGGTTCTGTTGCCTCAGCAAATGAGACACAGCTTTTCTGCACTGTTCTTGGCAAATCAAGTCAAGTGAAGTAGAGAAGCAGATGATTATGTTGTCATTAAGAGGTACCTACACCTGTTGTCTCAAACAGCCAGATTCTGCCTTCTTTACAGAAAGAACTTTACCACTGGTGACTATTTCCTATTTCAATTTTTTAAAGCCATGTCCTGTGAGTAAGGATATTGGCAGAAACATCCAATGGTATTGTCTCATGCAGTTACAGAATTCTGCCTTCACAATGTTGACATTTATTATTATAAGAAAGGAGAGCACGTGCGATCAATGGAATACTTACCGTGTAGGTACGAGCACAGTGACATATTCTTGTATCAGTGACTGCATTCTGTGGAGCAAAAAAAATACATTCAAGAGTAGAAAATTCTGTTGGCAGTGATGGTGCTGGGAACGTTAGCTTAATAACTTAATTGGTACATTAACTTCGACTGCTCTTGACTTGAGTAACTTAGTGATGGGTGGATGTGGGGTTTTGTTTGTTTTGATTCCGGGGACTCTTATATATCTCGCTACATCCCCCCTATATTTATGAAGCTTAGACTCTTAGAGTAGAGAAAAAGCTGGAGACAGTGACTCTGCATTGTTCTTGGCATTAAGTCAAGTGATGCCTAGAAGTAGATAATCATATTAACTTGTCATCAAGGGGCTTATAGACCTGACAGTTTGTGGGTTTTACCACGTCCCATTTTGTTACAAAAGGAGAGATGGAGCTGAGAGAATTAGAAATGGGGTAGAGAGAAGAAAAGCTTTATTTTATTTGCCACTCATAGAATTAGCAGATATTATATAGTATTTCCTTAACAGAGGAAATACTAATTTCCTGTAGAAAGAAAATGCAATGTAAATGCTAAACATTTCCTTTGCCTTTGAATCAGCAAGGATTCACACTACAAAACCAAAGGTATTTTGGTAACAATGTGTTGGGCCAAGGAATCCTAATTTCTCCACTTTGAAGAAAAGTTATGAAAAAGAAAGAAAGTATTTTTTAAGGGGGAGGGGTGGGGGGAAACAAGTGGCTTTCTTCCCACTTGATTATTATTAGCATCTTTTTTTTTCCTTTTAAAAACCCCTCCCCTCCAGGAGGCTTTCTTCAAAGGCAGGTCTGTTTGGGGAGGGGGTGATTCACAAGTCTGCATTTGAGGATCTGAGACTGTGGGGAACGAGGAAGGGAGTAGGTGGCATAAAATTGAAACTTCATGAAAATTCCAGCGTCTATTGGCCGCGGCAATTTCACTTGTATAGTGAGTAGCCCGTTCCAGCTCAGCCTGACCACACCCACTTGGAAAGTCCAGGGTGCAGTTCACAGTTTAAATGTCTACACACCAGAACAAAACGTACAACAACTGTTGCTCAATTGCTAGTCAAATATCTTCGCACTGGGGAATTCCACATGTTACTTAGGGAATTTTATACTGGTGCATCTCAATAAAGAACTGAAAGTAAGCCCAAGAAGAAGAAGAGAAAAAAAAATAGCCTTATCTTTGCTCTAGATTTTGCAAAGGGGAAATTTCAACAGAATGTAGCCCTTGCCACACATCGGCCTAGACACTAGGCTCTAGTGATCTTTTCTGTTCATTAGTTTGGGAAACTGTTTGAAGCATGCACGATGAAGGAGCAGTGGCCCTGAATGTGGTTTTGACATGTTGTTTACTATATTTAGAATTTGATGGAATTTCAAATAATTTTATTGCCTTACTGACTGAATAAATACACACACACACACACACACTTTAAACGTTTTAAAAATTAAAATTATGTAATACTTTCCAAACGAGAATGAAGAACATACTAGTTTTATACTAAATGATTTCCCCAAATGTTTACTCTTTGAGGCATGAAAAGGAATGCAGTCTGGGACTAGATGTACCTCACTGGTAGAGAGCCCTGGCCTGAGATTCCTCAGAATGCACTGGAGGCTGGGGCAGGGCCTGCATTATTTGGTACTGTCATTCCTACTTTCTAAGCTAGGAGAGGAAAATCCCAGGTCCCCACAGCTAAAGTGGAATGGGCAAGTCATGTACCACTGAGTCATAGCCAGACCAGCCCTATCAAGTAGGCCGAGCCACAGTGGTTTCCTGGTGTATATACTGCCTTGGACGGAAAACCTTCCGTAGAACTAGAGAATAGTGGTATCAAGGCCTTAGCCAGCAAACCGAAGATTACCAGGAAGAGAGGACTGTAGTGTTCATAAGCTGGTGCCCTCATCCCACGAAGTAGACCAGAAAAGACTTTCAGAGATGTTCCCATATCATACAGACCAGTTAGGTGCAGAGCCATGCTTCAGTGGAGGCTGGCTGGCACCTCCCACGGCTGGCACCAGGCAGTACACAGAAGAAGGAAAAGCTTCCTGATAGGATGTTATCAGCGGGTTAAAAATCAACCTTACAGTCCCCAGCAATGGTCTTAGTGTCTCCTGACAACCTTGGAAGGGCATTTGCTTTGGGCTGCTTAACCTTGCTCCTCACAGCTCCTTCTGTCCTCAGGTGATGGAAACTGCCTCATGCATGCAGCTTGTCAGTACATGTGGGGTGTTCAGGATACTGACCTGGTCCTGAGGAAGGCCCTCTGCAGCACCCTTAAGGAGACAGACACTCGGAACTTTAAATTCCGCTGGCAGCTGGAATCCCTGAAATCTCAGGAATTTGTGGAAACAGGACTTTGCTACGACACTCGGGTATGTTTTGCTTTTGTGGGACAGTCCTATCTGTGGTGGACAAAGGCTACTCTCGGCCAGTCCCTGTTCCCTGAGGAACATATGACTTACTAAGTCATATGAGTCGACTTAAGCATTGCCCACTCAGTGGAAAACACCAAGAACCTTCTGTGGGTTTAACCCAGGCTTTAACCACTCTCTGAGCTAAATCTGGACAGTAGATTCCTGACCAGATTTCTTTGTCTTCCAACCTTCTCTTGAGAACTTCCCAGAGTTTCCTGGCTTAGCTGAGCCAACCAATACTGGGGAGAATGTACCTCATAATCTTCAGCCACAAGCTGGGAATGGTTCTGAAACAATGGAAGCAGAGCTTCAGGGTTGTGGATGTTCTGTTTGTTTTTGAGCTAGGGTATCATGTAGCTCAGGCTGGCTTTGAACTTGCTATGTAGCAGAAAATTATCTTTCTGCCTCTACCACCACAGCGCTGGGATTGCAGGCATGCATCGCCGTGTGATTTTAGGTAGGGGATCAAACCCAAGAGCATGCCTGTTAGGCAAGCACTCTTCCAACTGAGCTAGCCTCAGCACCCCCAGTGGGGGGGTTTATGAAAGCAAATGCTGTCTGTATCTCCCATCCGTTCTGAGCTTGCCCAGCAGTGGAGAAAAGTAAAGGAACCAAACCAAAATTGGGGTGGAGAATGAACATTTGGATGAGTCTTTCGATGAAGAAGCGTGGATGGAGTTTCTACAGCAGACAGATGCCGAGTGAGCGGCCTCTGAGTGACTTGTTAATCCATTCCTCCTATGTTCTCTCCCCTTAGAACTGGAATGACGAATGGGACAACTTGGTCAAAATGGCATCAGCAGACACACCTGCAGCCCGAAGTGGACTTCAGTACAATTCCCTGGAAGAAATCCACATATTTGTCCTCAGCAACATCCTCAGAAGACCCGTCATTGTCATTTCAGGTGAGGTGCCTCAGAGAGTTTCTAGGTTCCCCAGGTGGGTTTCAGCTCTGAGGAGAAACTGAGTCCCCCTGCAGCTGTCAGCCTTCAGTGGAGGGAGCACCACAAAAATCACCTGGGGTCTCATCTTGTTGTCTCTTTCCATCAACAGACAAAATGCTAAGAAGTTTGGAATCCGGTTCCAATTTTGCTCCTTTGAAAGTGGGTGGGATTTATCTGCCTCTTCACTGGCCTGCCCAGGAGTGTTACAGATATCCCATCGTCCTAGGCTATGACAGCCAGCACTTTGTACCCCTGGTGACCCTGAAGGACAGTGGACCTGGTAAGAAAACATCAGTTCCTATTCATGACCCTGATGGATCTTGGAGTTCCGGGCCTTGCTTTTTTGTTCTCAGTTGACATTGTTTTGTTTAAGTTCATTATCTTGTCATCAGTCATGGAGGATTAAATGTCCCTTCTATGAGGTGCTTGGAATCAATGTCATTTTAGGTTTCAGAGTCTTGACCATATCAGCATCCCTAATCAGAAATCTAAATGCTCCCAAGTCAAGTCAGATTTGAGATTTGGATTTGAGATTTTCAGATTAGAGTCAAATGTGTCTGGCACAGTACTGCAATCGCAGGGAACACACTATCCCCTTATCTTCTTTGGTGTGACTTAGGAAGTGCATTCAACATCGTAGACATAGGTTGGACAGTCATGTGTGCATACTCCCACCCCTGTTACGACATGACCCAATTAAGGTGCACAGAGCCTCAGTACCATGTTTGGCACAGAGCGGGTAGATGTTTAGCTGTTATTATAATACCTTAGTGTAGAGTGAGCCCTATGCTAGGGCACTAGGCAGCATTGTTTCATTCCACTCTCATGGTGTCCTTCTGAGATGTTGACAGGAGTTGTCTTATTTTATTGATGAGGCCATGGAAACTCAGAAGGGTTAAATGACATGCCTAGCTTGACATTGACAAAGTCGAGATTCTAACTCAGGTCACACTGGGAGGCATGAGAATTTAACCACTTCAAATCTACTGTCTCTTTGCTGTGGTTACAGAATCAGCTTAGGAGACCATCAACAGATGGATGGACGAAGATGCATCCATGATACATATACACAATGGAGTTTTATTCATCCATAAGGAAAAAGAGAATTTTGTCATTTGCAGAAAAAAAAGATAGAGCAGGAGATAATTATATTAAACAAATAATACAGACTCAGAAAAACAACATATTTTTGTCTCATATATGGAATCTAGATTTTTTTTTAAAGTGTAAAAGGCATGATGAAATTAAAAGGCAGACGATGTTGAAAGATGGGGGTGGGAGGCAGCAGGATGCTTTCCTACTCTTTACATGCCTTTTGTATCTTTAAGTTAGAATCATTATATGACCGTACCTGCTCCATCATTTAGCAGGATAACGTTTTACTCACACATTCTTCTTTTTTTTTTCCCCGCTTCAGAACTTCGAGCTGTTCCACTTGTTAACAGAGAGCGGGGTAGGTTTGAAGACTTAAAAGTTCACTTCTTGACAGATCCTGAGAACGAGATGAAGGAAAAGCTTCTAAAGGAGTACTTGATAGTGATGGAGATCCCTGTGCAAGGCTGGGACCACGGCACGACTCACCTGATCAATGCTGCAAAGTAAGCAGGCTCCTTTGATTTGTCTTCCTGACTGGAGGACCTCTCATGGTGACAGGAAGTGCCTCTCACGAGCGCACTGGATGTGTCCTGTCATAAGCCTGCATTTTCGTGCTTGGTTATGAAGTTATTGCCACGACTGCACTGTGGAAATGGGTTCTAGGAGCTAGTGATAAAAGGTCTTGTGTTATTTGGGGTCACTCATTTTCCTCTTTGTTCTCTAGATTGGATGAAGCTAACTTACCCAAAGAAATAAATTTGGTAGATGATTACTTTGAGCTTGTTCAGCACGAATACAAGAAATGGCAGGAGAACAGCGATCAGGCCAGGAGAGTGGCACATGCGCAGAATCCTTTGGAGCCTTCCACACCCCAGCTATCACTCATGGATATAAAATGTGAGACACCCAACTGTCCTTTCTTCATGTCCGTGAACACTCAGCCTTTATGCCACGAATGCTCAGAGAGGTGCCAAAAGAATCAGAGCAAACTCCCAAAGCTGAACTCGAAGCTGGGCCCTGAAGGACTCCCAGGCGTGGGACTTGGCTCCTCAAACTGGAGCCCTGAGGAAACCGCTGGAGGACCTCATTCGGCCCCACCCACAGCACCCAGCCTTTTTCTCTTCAGTGAAACCACTGCAATGAAGTGCAGGAGTCCTGGGTGCCCTTTTACATTGAATGTGCAGCATAATGGATTCTGTGAGCGTTGCCACAACGCCCGGCAGATTAATGCCAGCCACACCGCAGACCCTGGAAAGTGCCAAGCCTGTCTTCAGGATGTCACCCGGACCTTTAATGGCATCTGCAGTACCTGTTTCAAAAGGACTACAGCAGAGCCCAGCTCCAGCCTCACTTCCAGTATCCCTGCCTCCTGTCACCAACGCTCCAAGTCTGACCCCTCACAACTCATCCAAAGTCTCGCCCCACACTCTTGCCACCGGACTGGAAATGTCTCTCCTTCTGGCTGCCTCTCCCAGGCTGCACGGACTCCAGGAGATAGAGCAGGGACAAGCAAGTGCAGGAAAGCTGGCTGCATGTATTTTGGGACTCCAGAAAACAAGGGCTTTTGCACTCTATGTTTCATCGAATACAGAGAAAATAAACGTGAGTGAAATCAGAGATCGCCTCTTGCTGTCTAGAAAGGGCCTGCAACATCAGGAAAGTAGCCTATCTCAGCAATCAGAGCAATTGCATCTCACTGCACCTTTCTGTCTGCTTTTGTACCTGAAAGCAGTAGGCAGCAACTCTAGTTACCATGGGCTCTAAATTTAAAGTGTCCTAGAGATAAAATTCATACTAGCCCGAAATAAACCCATTATGTAGCCCAGGGAGGCCTCAGAGTCCTGGCAATCTGTATGCTTCTGCCCCAAGTGCTGGGATTTTTAGGCATGTCCTGCCACACCAAACTGTAGGCTGGTTTTAATAAGGCTATTAAGTATCTGCCATCCATGTAGAGTTTAGACTTCAGCAACGTTGGCAAGATGGTCTAAAGAGGGCTAGCAAGGAACAGGAACTATCTACAGACATCAGAAAAACGTTTGTGGCTTAGGGATCTCTCACTGAAAGGCTGATAAATAGTTAATGCCTGCTATTTGGTCTTTGACTGATCGGTGATCTGTGTTCAAAGTTAAAAATCAGTAGCGCCAAAGTTACTGATGTAAGTTTGGTCTCAAGTACCTATTTAAGGCTGTGCTCATCTGTGCTGGGACCCATTTCTTCTCTAACCTCTGTGTCTGTGTGTGCACCGTAACCCAGATGGGATACTGAATAGCATCCCCTCTTTTGTAGAGTCTGTTACTGCCTCTGGGAAAGCTGGTTCCCCAGCCCCCAGGTTCCAGAACAATGTGCCGTGCCTGGGCAGGGAGTGCGGCACACTCGGAAGCACCATGTTTGAAGGGTACTGTCAGAAGTGTTTCATCGAAGCTCAGAACCAGAGATTCCATGAAGCAAGAAGAACAGAAGAACAACTGGTGAGACATTTGGTGGAGATTGACCCCTCTAGGGTCCAGGTCCCTCATCTATGACAGACAGGCTGTCTCCCTATGAAAAAGGGCCCCTTAAAAAAAATCTGCTGAAAGAGAGCCTGGAAAAACCAACCACATTTTATTGACTCCTGAGGTGGATACATTGCATGACCTAAGTACATTTAGAATTTATTCTGAAAAGCTAATACAGTCAGCCATAGACTGAAACCCTCTGTAAGCATCCCAAAAACCAGGGTGATCGGGGACATGTTAGAATTAAAGGAGAAGCAGACTTCTCAGTCTTTTAATCCTGAACATCGAGGGTGCTTCCATTTACTGGCAAGTCAGGGGGAAAAACAAACAAACAAACAAACAAACAAACAATCACATTCCCTCAGACAGAACCAGGTGGTCCGCTCCTGCTAGGATTGGGGGAAGCTTTGGGTCTTCAGTTACACACATACTTCTCTCCCTCAGGCAGATCAAACCCTCTATAGATTCCACCCTGTTAATCTGAAATCCCTCTGGTCTCCTGACACCTTTCTCTCTCTGTGTTTTTCCCATTCAGAGATCAAGCCAGCATAGAGACTTGCCTCGAACTACACAGGGAGTCTCAAGGCAGAAATGTGCCCGGGCCTCCTGCAAGAACATCCTGGCCTGTCGCAGTGAGGAACTCTGTATGGAGTGCCAGCACCTAAGCCAACGAGTAGGTTCTGTGGCCCACCGGGGTGAGCCCACTCCTGAAGAGCCCCCTAAACAGCGCTGCCGGGCCCCTGCTTGTGATCACTTTGGCAATGCCAAGTGTAACGGTTACTGCAATGAGTGCTACCAGTTCAAGCAGATGTATGGCTAAGTGGGAACACATTGACAGGTCCAGCAAGAAGGAGCCTCAAACTGCCATTCAGAGTGGTACTGTGGTCCAGACCCCTGAGTGCCACAGGAAGGGTGGGCCCTGGGACAGTGGCTTCAAGTGTCTTTGAGCAAAGTAAGCAAGATAAGCTCTTCCTTCGTCACGGCCATGACCATCAGGTTAGTAACCGAGACTTTGCCCTGGTGGGCTGAGAGTAGGCCTGGTTACCGGCAGTGCATGATGTCAGGGTCAGCCTGAAGCTGTTGCTGCTCGTCTACCAGGAGGATGTGGAGATCTTTAGACACGGAATGCGTGCTAGGACTGGCAGCAGTTCCTGAGCTTGGCTGCCAGGCAACAGGAAGAAAGGCGTATGAGGAGGTAGGATGGAGACTGGAACCATCCTACTGCCGCCAGCCGGAAGCTTTTCTCAGAGAGCCAAAGCTGAATTCTCAGAGCACCAAGGCCCTCCACAAGATGCTAGAGGAAGCTCAGGGAAAAACAGGACGCAGGTGGAGCACATCTGTGGTCAGTGGGCTTCCCTATCTGCCGACTTGGCTCCCGAGGTTCTGCGGGAAAGCAGAGTTGAGCACAGATCCCGCGGCTGCTGAAAAGACACATGTTCACATGGAGACAAACCAAGCTGCTCTCGACTGTATGCACCTTCTAGACAGCAGAACGTCTGGTGGGAAGACATGCCAGTGTTGGCCATTGTCTCCCATTCCAAAGAGAATAACTTTGAACTGAGGGTGTGTATCAGAGTGTGTACATATGTAATATACCCTTATATTATGTATGAGGGATTTAACATATTGAAATGGTTTCCTAGTGGTAGTAGGAAGACTGAATAAGAACAACCTGTTTTCTGGTTGTTGTCAGCTTGCCCCTGTCTATACAGCTTGTTATGTGAATTCAACAAGCTGCCTTCTTAACGGGAGCCCTCATTCTGGTTTATTTATTATGAACTTCCAAGTTATTTAAATGAAGATTTCCTTCTGCAGTATTCTCTTGAGATAACATATTTGCTTTCCACCATGTCCTGGGGGCCTGCTAGTCCCTGGCCACAGAGTGTGGTGGGATGGCTGTCTTCTCTCTCCTTGTTACCTCCCTAGGAAAGAAGGGGTTGCTTCATGGATAAGCCTGTAGAATCGGATGCTTCCTATGACTCCCTGGCTGCGCAAGAAGAAATTGTCTGTCTTCCATATATGCTTCTAAGTATCCTACCTCTTTGAAGAAAAGATAGGGATGGAGTGAAGTGACAGTGGGAAGGGACACAACTACATGGCCTTTCATGACCCTGGCCTACTGTGTAAATGCTGTGCCCTTGGGTACTGGATAGGAACACTGAGAAAGCAAAGCCAATAGCCGTGAGGACGAGGAAGTTTCTGCCACTGCTTACAGCTTTTCTGTGTGCTTTGGACTTGCTTTAGGAGGGAGATGCAGCTTTGCAGAGATAAAGGCTGACATCTGGGGTCTAGCCTAGCACCTGAAGATACTTGTGATGTCTAACTCTGCATAGCCTTTTCTCTTCATATCTGTGGCCTATCTTTTCCCCTGACATATGTCTTTGTCCTTCTTTCCCAAAGATGTCAAATACAATGCAGCATTTTCATCTTGTTCTTTCAAAGTTAATAGTCTATTATTTTATGTTTATTGATTTTCATTGTTAATGTGAAACAGTTATTTATACTTATAGAAAGTTTGTGAAATTTGCACAGTTGTCTTTCAAAGGATAGGGTCTATCTTTTTTGGACTTCAGATTGTTTTAAAGAACTGTAACTTCACAAAAGTCAATATTAAAAAAATAAATTATTTAAGAACAAATTCTGATGTTTTCTGTTAATGAGTGTTGGAAGAAGATAGGCTCAGGTGTGAAGAATTTGATGTATATTGAGCCATGGGTGAACCTCTTACCCATGGGAAGAATGATATCATCTGAAAAATAATCAGGGTTGGAGAGATGGCTCAGTCCATAGCTGCATGCTGCTCAAGCATTAGGCTCTGAGTTTAATCTGCATTGCCTGTATACAAGCTAGATGTGGTGACACATTCGTGCACACTAAGAACATGCACACACACACGAAATAATCAGTGCATGAGAGTAAGGCTATGTACTCCAGTGCTTCAGACCCTCTGGGTCCCTTTGTCTGTGTGGAAAGGGTCTCTAGTCACAGGTGGGCAAAGAGTTGGCGAATGATAGACAGACCAACATGCAAGATTGTGTAGAATCTGAATGTAATTTGTCAAATTGAGCATCAAACTTTTTATACAGAAGAAAATAGGGAAGTTAGGTGACACATCGGCAAGGTACAAATGAGGTTACAGGATGCTTAATGACTCTTACACAAAACAGAGGAATGTAAACACAAAGACTGGCAGGAACTGGGCAATAAAACAACTGAGACAAAGTCAGCCCTATCTAAGGTCAGCTATAGTCTTAGAAGCCAGGTGTGAGGTGTTTACACTCCTAGGGCAAGGGCTTTCACACCCAAGTCATGGTTCTAATTAGGGAGTTCTGCTCTAGCTAACCATCTCATGAATAATGCAATACTCTAAAACCACAGCCCAATCTACTTCCTAAACCATTGTAAATTCCTGTATATGGGAGTGACTTGGCTTTTATTCTAAGTGATAGTGTAATACCAGAAGCAATCCTGAATGTCACTGAATAGGCAACATTCTTACTGAATTCCAAGCCCATGGTCAGCTCAAGAACTTTCTAGGACGTTGGAACACTGACGAAGGCTTAGCTATGTCAGAATTCAATCTTAAAAGGCACTTGGGATAGCATTGGAAATGTAAATGAAGAAAATACCTAATTTAAAAAAAGTAAAAATATATATATATAATAATAATACTAAAAGAGAGCATGTGGATCCATACACCAGACTAACTCGGGAATAGGGTATGAGTATATGGGTTAATGAGGACACCAAAGCTCCAGGAGGTGAGTTTCTGTGAAACTCTTTGCCTCGTGAGTGCTTCCAGGCCTCTCAGCCTGTCAAGCAGACTTCACTGGAGTGTGCATAGCACTCCAGCAGTCCTTGGGTTTAATATCAATGACACAGAAGCCAGGGGTATGTGGGAAAGTCTCTCTCCCCCTCTACCTCTCCAAGGGCCATTCAAGCTATCTGGCAACTCCTGCTGGGGCACTTAGGAGGTAGAGAACTGAAACAAGAGAGAGTGACAGAAAGAAATCAGCAGGGAGAAAGACTGTTGTGAAACTCTCGTGTCAGGCAGGAAGAGTTAGACTGGATGTGATAACCACCAGAGTTGGAGAGTTACCAAGTCACCCAGTGGCGAAAAAAACTAACATTTTCCTCTGCTTACCTCTTACAGCACAGCATTCTGTGATTGTCCAAAAATGTCGGACTGTCTCCCCACCAGGTAACAAGAGCATAATTCTGCAGTATCTTCCTCTAGCTCAGTAATGACAGCATCTAAAGACAGCATCAGATTACTGATGTGCAGAGCCCAGGCCCCCGAACTACATGCCAATCTCAAGCCCCAGGTGGTTTTCACCCATTTTTATAACTGACCAGCAGAAATAACGGTCCATAGACTCTCCTCAGATTTGACTAAATTTATTCAGTGATCATAGATATCAGGGAAGCATATGTGTTCTTTTATTGTAAAGAATATTGCAGTGGGTGCAGATGAATGGCCACATCTAGCTCAGTACCTAGTGGAGGGCTTTCAGGCACTTCCGTGCATCTAGCTTTAGGGAAGCATTTTGAACCCTGTCCTCTGGATTTTTATGGACATTTCACTGCATATGCATGATGAAAGCAAGGACAATCATGAAGACCTATGATAGAGCAACAAGAATCTGACCTAATATTAACAGATGTTGTGGAAAGTGCCTCTGTATTCATTACAGTCTTTACTTCAGATCAGCATTCTTCGCTTGCAGGCATGGAGCAGGATATCGTTTAAGAGGGGAATACGGTGCTTCACACTGATTTTCAACTTGATAGGATCTAGAATTATTTAGGAGGCAAATCTCTCATCATGTCTATGAGGGAGGGATTTCTAGGTTGGGTTAACTAAAAGGTGGGTGGAGCATCCATGGACTAAGGTCCTGAACTGAATAAAAAGGAGAAAATGAGAAGCTAAGCACCAGCGTTCATCTCCTTTGCTTTCTAACTGCAGATTGTGACCAGCTGCCTCATGTTCCCACCACCGTGACTTCCCTGCCATGTAGACTGTAGTCCCCCAGACTGTAAGCCAAAAGAAACTCTTCAGTCCTTAAGTTGCTGGTTGGTGGATATTTGGTCACAGTAATGTATGTAATTTTAAAGACGTCTCTCCCACCTTTGCCTGTGACTGCTGCTCATGCTCTGGCCCTTCCTAGCTAAGCTCTGAGATCGGCTGTCTGCTGCCTGCCCCACTTGTGGCTTCTCTTTTGTTCCTCCAGGCTTAGCTTCACTAAACCACCATCATCGGCCTGACCCAGTGGTCAATTGCTGGGCACAGAATCTCATGCCCTAAACTTATCAGCTAGCCTGTATCACCCAGCCTCTGCTGACCTCCTTGGCTATCCACCGGTGGCAAAGGCTGCTGGTTCTAGCTTCCCCTAGATCTTACATGATAGCTGTGTGCTTCTTGTTCCAAAGCCCCTTCTCTTTCCCTGAGTCTCCTTTTCCTCCTGGGACCTAGAAGTTATACCTGTCCCTTCCATCTATTTGGCTCCCAGTCTCCTTTATTGACCAAATCAAGAACCAATTCAGTATCAGCACCTTCCCTGCACAATAATGAGAAAAGTACCTATTAGCAAACAAGGTAAGTCAGATAATTTCTTTATGGACAACTCCAAGACACAAAGTTGGGGTAAGATTGTAGTATATATTTTGATTTGCCTTGAAGACATTTTTTCATTTCTTTAGCCTATTTAGGGAGGAACCATGGAGTGTGGCCTCTACTCCCACCCTCTCCAAATGTATCATCCATGGGAAACTGAGCCAGGACCACTGCCTGAGCTCCTAAAGTAATCCTGACCATTGCCCAGATTTTAGAACCAAGACTTTGAGAAAATTATCCTAAAAATACTTTTAGCTTATGAGAAATTATAAAATAAAAGTTCAATGAACTGCCATCTAGCAACATTTTGTTAAACTAGTTTCTTATACTTCAAACTATTGGATGGACTGCTTGAAGGCAGACCCCAGTTATACAACATCACACCCACAGGCATTTTGGTGTCCATCTCAGATTCATAAAATGTGCTCCTATATAACCACCTTTCCATCTCTAGCTTAATCACTTTACAGTTCCTTGTGATACAATCCGTAGGAGGTTTGGGTATAATGGGTTGGGTTTTGTTTTGTTTTGTTTGTTTGTTTGTTTGTTTTTGAGAAATGTATTCTGAGAACTGTGTCACAGATTGGTCTCATCATTGTGTAACTGTCAGAGTGTTCACACAGAAACAAAAGTGACTGTCACATTACTATGTGACATAATTTTATGGTACCACCATCCTGGGTCATTAATCAAGATATTCCATTATGAGATGTATTGCTAGATTTTAATTTTCAAATTATCCACTATACAAAATAAAGTCTTGTACTTCTGATTATTTTTCCTAATGCTTTTTTATTCTCTAATATTCCGTTTTACTTTTACATACTATCAATTTGTTAGAACTAGCGAGATGCTTGAGGTTTGCGTTTGCTCTGACTTTGTTTTGGGTTATGTTTTTGAGACAGGGTCTTGCTTATGTAGCACTAGAAAATTGTTATAACAAAGTTGGCCTTGAACTCATGGCTGTTTTCCTGACCCTGTCTTCCAAGTGCTATGATTATAGTATGTGCCACCAGGCCAAGCCTGTGACAGTTATTCTACAGAATACCCCTCATTCTGGATCTGGACACTTGATTCCTTGTGGCACAGTTAATTTGAGCCTTCTCTTCTATACTTGCTATTTGTGGCTCAGTGATGGTAGTTGGTATCCTGTTGCAACCCATCCTATCTGTACAGTGTGACTATTTACCCAGGAGATCATAAACTCTCAAAGGACCCTCTCCTCCATTCTTTCTCCTATCTCTCACCCAGCATGATAATTTACAATTCTTCAGTCAGCATGATGAACATTAGCATCTGACCATAACTCACAGGATTTCTAAAAGTAGGAAGTGACATACTTAACCTCTGACTCAGAGGATGGCATCCAGACAGGGGAACAGAGGGGGTTTAGAAGGGTACCAAGGACTTGGTTAGAGAAGGGCTTCCATCTGAAGTGGGTGAACCTCTGGGGTGTGGGTCACAATTTCATATTATAGGTAAATTTATTTTTATTTTAAAGTGGGGACCCCTGACCTTATCAAATCTGTAAAGAAAATATTTCCCCAAAAGGCATCAGCCCCAAAACTTGGGTAGAAAGAGGTATTGTTTCTTTAGTTCCCAGAAGTTCACTCCTACTGAGGCTGAATGCCATCTTTACATGACACAGGGTAACATGCTGCCCAAATGGGGCTCACAATATTCAATGTCTGACTTTTTCCATGCTTGAGGGGGTACAACCCTCTCCTGGCCACTTCTATATTTCCCTCTGCTCCCACATTCAACACTTGTGGAACGGATCTCAAACCCATCCCTGACCTCTGTCCTGGACTTTAGCCTGAGCTTGAGTGTTTTTCTGTCTTCTTACTTTCATTTTCCTCTTTTTCAGCCCTCCCTTACTTACTATAACTTTACCTGCTCATAGTTTCCTTAAGCTAAGATTACATGCTGGACTCACACATAGGCCTAAAGCTCAGGGGTATACACACTAAGTGGTGTGAGAAGAAAAATGGGACTACTTTGCACTTACATTTTGATCTTAAATGCGTGAAATAAATTATATTGGGTTTGTGATTGATATGCAAGCTGGCAGTGCTACTCTCTGTTCCTCAGCATCAACAGTGGGTCACTGTCATGTGAGCAGTCACTGTCATGTGAGTAACTGTGAGTGGCTCTACTCAGGCAAGCCACTCTGTGTTCATTCACTCGGGTGCAGAGTTTCACCTAAAAGCCCCGTTGTTGCACACATGCTTAAAGTTGGAAACCAGATTTGTTTTTCCTGGTCTTGGGGATTGGGCCTTCCATATGTTAGGCCAATGTTTTACTACCTGGAAACCAGTTTTTTCTTTTTTCAGTTTCCTTAAATATTAACCAAGCAGAGGCTGAGGAGACGGCTTGACAGTTGAGAGTCCTTGCAAACTCAGTTTTAGTTCCCAGCACCCATATTGGTGACTCTAGACTGCCTGAAGTTCAGCTCCAGGGCCCTATTCTGGCCTCCAGTGACACTTGAAAACACACACGCACGCGCACACACACACACACACACACACACACACACACACACACACACACCATACTTTTATGATTAATTTTACTATCAACTTGCTACAAATTAGAATCACCTCAGTGAGAATCTTCAACTGAAGAATTATCCTGATTGATTGCCTTAATTGATGTTGGATGGTCCCCCCTCCCAACCCCCACTTGGGTAGCACCTGGGAGCAATCCAGGTAAAAGGGTGTGGCAGAAGGAAGATGTCTGGCCTTTGGCCCCCTTGGCCTTCCATCTTAATTTACCCTGTTGTTGATGCTGTTCATGCCTTCACTGATATCAGAACCAGTATCTCCAGACTTCCAGCCTAGACTAAGGACTAAGGGCCCTCCAGGAACTTTCCAGATTTTCAATCAATTATCATCAAATGTAAAAGTATTTAAAACTTGGCATGCCATGGTTTTCATTCTAACAAATGCTAAAGATTTCCCAAATTACTAACTTTAACTCACGAGTTTAGTTAATAATGAGAAGAGAATAGCTTTAATATATAAATCTCTCAGGTGTGCCCTGCCGCTGTATCCACCAAACTTTACTTGCTTCCATGAGAACTAGTGATTCCAAACCCTGGGTGCATGTTAGATTCACTGGATTGAAAGGAAAATATCTGAAGTCTACAAGTGCCATCCCAAGCCAAGGATGAGAATGCCCATGTTGGCACTGTGCAAAGTCCTCTGAACTTGGCATGGTGGCATACACATCCATAACTGCACTACACAAGAGAATGAGGTAGGAAGTTATGAGTTCCAGGCAAGTCTGTGTGTGTATGAGGCAGGGGGTTCTCTAGAGAACCGAATCAATGGGATGAACATATATGATGTGTGTGTATGTGTCTGTGTGTGTCTGTGTGACTGTGTGTGGGTCTGTGAGGCTTTGTGTGTGTTTATGTGTGTATGTGTATGTGTGTGGCTGTGTGTTTGTGCATGTGTATACACAACTTATCCTGTCAGTAAAGGGAAACCCACTCACACGCCACTGGTGTTTACGTGGAGATCAGTGGGCAACCTTGTACTTTTATCTTTTTCCATCATGTGAATTCTGGTGATTACACTCTAGCCATCAGGCTTGGTGACAATGGTCTTCACTTGATAAGCCATTTCACCAACACTGTTACTTTTTTATACTAAGAAGTACAATTGGCTATTGTCAGCTTATGCAGGAATCAGGAAGGAGCACGTGTGTGTCTTAAGAGAGTGCAGCAAACACAAGCAGAGTTTCTTGATGCTAAGACACTTGAGAGAGGGTAGAATTTAGGCAATGGAGTTTTTGCCCAGCACAGACAGAGTCCAGGGTTCAACCCTCACCACCATATGAACTGGGTCTGGCGGTGCTTGCCTGTAATCTCAACACTTTGGGGATGAAGGCAGGTGATGAGAAATTCAAGATCACCCTGAGCTCAAGGACAGCCTGGGATGGCTAAAATGTTGTCTCAAAAGCAAATAAGTAAATAACCCTCAAAACAAAGCAAAGAATTTTTTTTTGTTCTGAGGTAACAAAGAAATTAAAATAAAACTCTTTCATTGCCCACCCCATCGACTGCTGCTTCAGAACAGCTCTCCTCTCTCTGGGTGTTTTAAATATTTTCCACTGATTCATTGAAATTTTGCTCAGGTTTGCGGGAGACGGATCTTACTAGAGGGCTTGCCCCTCAAAAACCTTCAGGTCTTGGATGTTCCACACCTCCTCGTTCCAACCAGTCAATGACGGTGAAACTAATTAGCATGTAGTTGAATATTAGTTTCACAAATATATACAACATTGCTCTGTAAACTCCAGTTTTATAATTTTTTCCAGTAGAGTGAGTCAGAACACAAGAAATACTAACACTTCACATTTCTCATGACCGTCTTTTGAAAATAAACTTCAATCAGTTTGAACTTTAGATTTTCTTACACATAAGGACAGAGCACTCAAATATAACCTGGCTAGCTGGAGGCTGGAGGTGAGGTGAACCTTCCTTGAAGATCTGAAGATGTCAGTAAGCTTAATATTTTCAAAATCAGTACTCTGAAGTGACAAGAAGTCTTCATTGGCTAGTTACTAGTTGTTTATGGTATTTTCTGTCTCATGCTTGCAGTTTGATGTTTATGTAGTCAATATGAAGAAGTGTTTCAATCAGGAGGCTGATGTTATTTGAGTCTAAGACATCCATCTTTCCTATAACCAAAACAGGCTGGGAGATAAAACTGCTGCTGGTAGACACTAATACCTAATAATAGTCTTTAACAAATAGATATTTAAAATGGTTGGTCATTTTTACAATGGCAACGACAAAAACTAAAATGCCAGGACATGTTTCTGAGAGGGAAGAGGAATTTCTTGACACAAAGAATTCTGACTCCACAAGATCTGCACCACTGACACAAGCTATATAAGCTGCACGGGCCCCTTGAAGGAACATAAACATATGTTGGGCCTATTCAACTTGAAGATTAGAAATCTTTCATCTACATAACTTTGCTTCCCTTTTGTTCTCTAAGTAGGATTTAATATTTGGTTTATTTGCTTGTTTTTGTTTCTTTGAGACAGGATTTTTCTATGTAGCCCTGGCTGGGCTAGAACTTACTATGTAGAGACTGGCCTTGAATTCAGCATTCCTCTCTCCTCAGACTCTGAAGTGATGGGATTATATGTATTCACCACCATTAGAATTTTCTGCTTTTAAGAAAAAGACAATGTAAGGCCACATAATTGAATAAATATACTACGTACATTAAAATAGTCTGTCAGAACCTGTGCCAGTAGATATGAGAATGATACAATAAGCACACCATCTAGGCCTTCAGAGAAACAGAAAATTATGTGATAAAATGTTATTTAATAAAAATGAAATAGTCATAATAATATCTTAACTCCTGAAAAGGTCTGTTTAATGTGGAATGTCTAAATTGTCATCTCTTCTGGCACACCAAGTCCTTCAGTCATGTGATCACTCATCTGAACCATCTCGAGGTCTCATGGCTACTCCTTTACATACAGCCCCGACTCTTTTAAATTAACCTCTACAACATACCCAGCGGGATCTTCTTAAAATATTCATTTAATCATATTTTTCCTCAGGACTATGGAATGCTCTCAACTTGGAGGTTTCTAGGGACAAGGACTCAAGTGAAATTTATGTCCCTAAACTTGGAGTAGAATGTCACCACCCACAGGACTTGTTTTCAGTCAATCTCCAAGCAAGCCCAAACCTACAAGACCCTTGGTGGCATGAGTGCTGGGCTTTCCACTACTGAGGGCTCTCAATGTCCATTCTGGCTTCTATGTAGTATGCAGGACTGCCGAGAGCACCCTCCCAGAGCCTGGCATGCCACTCCCACAGCCTGTGATAGCTAAGACCTAGGACTTGACCTAAAAGCTCTCAGTCTGGGAAACACACTATCGAGTTGGATTTAGCTGGTTTCTCCAGGTATGTTTATTCGGTGAAGAACATAATTCTATCATTTTGATTTGAAGTGTTCATCACAAATGTGAACTTTTTTTCAAGTAGGAACATTGCATTTTTGCTGTTAACTGAATGTCTGAGACCATTTGAAGATAAGTGCTGTCTGAGACCTAGTTCTGAGCTCATATGGCAATTTCCAGCATTAATCCAGACAAGCAGTCCAATGCTCTCAGTGGAGGCTGGAAGAGAGAAAACACAGTTTGGTGAGCACAAAGACACTGGAGCCTTCTTCAGGCACTATGTATGGCCTTGCATAGCATATCAGCTCACGAGAGAGTCTACCAGAGGTTTGGTATGACCCGTATATTTCAATGTTTGGTCACACCAGCTGTGTGGGGACTAACATGAAGGAACAACAGAGGTGACAGGTGTCTGAAATATAACAGGAAGTGAAAACATATTAATATTAACATGTCAAATTTTTAAACATTAACCTTATTCGCCAGAAATATTGTAAAAATTTTACCTAAAGGGATTTTTTAAAAAATGTTTTGCATCTTAATTTAGTTTCATTTAGTTTAGTTTTTTATAAGACAAGGTTTCATTACATAGCCCAAAGTGACTTCAAATTTGTGATCCTTCTGCTTCATTCTCCACAGTACTAGGATTATAACCATCACTCTTGACTCCTAAACTGAATTTAATGTGGATTGATTTCTAACAAATCAGCTATACAAACTCCTGTTTTGAGGCAAGTTTGTTTTATAGAATACTAATGAAGCAGTGAAGGAGTGGTAAAGTGGTATACATGTGATCACACTCGTCTGCTCGCTCCTGTGAGAGATAAAGGGAAACTAATTGACAGGGCTGGCAATTCAGCCCAGCTAGTTCAAGTGATTTCTGCCAAGCTTTATGACCTGAGTTCAGTCCCCAGGACCCACATGATGGGGGTGGGAAGGACAGACGTCCTACAAGTTGTCTTCTGACCTCTACACGTATTGCATGCGTTCTGTGGGACAGAGAGAGAGAGAGAGAGAGAGAGAGAGAGAGAGAGAGAGAGAGAGAGAGAGAGAGAGAGAGAGAGAGAGAGAGATACACAGGTAATAAAATAATTAAATCAAAAACATCTTTTAAAAAGTAGCTGGGACATGTTACAGAGATTGACCAGAAGTCCCAGAAGGCAGTATGCCAAAACATATATGGTAATATCTTCTCTTTGGTAATAATGTAAATGTAATTTCTCCCCTTCCCCTTTATAATATGAGTATTTTTGTTTGTTTTTGTTTTGTGGTGGTATTGTTTATTTTTTTCTGTGTAACAAACACTGGCTGTCTTGACTACTGCGTAGACCAAAATAACCTCAAACTCAAGAGATCTGCCTACCCCTGCCTCTAAAGTGCTGGGATTAAAGGTGTGTGTCATCACTCCAGGCCATAATATGGGTATTTTAACAATGGGTATTATACTTTTATAATCACTAAAAAAGGGACTATAGGTCTATACTTAATTTCTAAGGTCTATCCATGACTTTAAGTATTTGTACTTCCCAAAAAGAAAGAAGCAACCCCACTGTTCATTCTATGAATTCCGTGTCCTTGCCTTTAAAGTCAACATCAGGCAAGGGGCCAGGAGAATACTCCAGAGATACAGCCCTTGGACAGCACCATGAACCTCTGCGTTTGTTTCACCAACAGAAGAAAACAAATAGATTTGTTTTAGACTATTTAGTCAAACAAGTAAAGTTTTATCGTGTTTAAATTGGACAAGAACAGAACGAGACAGGAAAAAACATGGACCTAATTCCCCATTACATTGGTACATGGCTAAGAAACTACTAGAAAAGCCAATCTAGCTCTGTATGGAAATATACTACCCCAAGAACAAGCTGGATTCGTCCTAGGACAACGTAAGCCAGTCATAAAGTTGCAGCACAGGGAAAGAGAGATTTCCAGTGGAACAGAATAGAGAGGTGAACGACTTGGTTATAAAATGGTATCTCCCTCGTTCTGGCTAGCGTTTCTTAGTCATCACTAAGACTATTATTTCACATATTCCATATACACATTAAAACTTGTCGTATGATGGGGTAACATAGCTGAGCTGCAGGGAAAGGACAAGATATTTTAGTAGAGCTGGGAATAACAATTATAAATAAAACTGAGTTGGATATCTGGCTTATAACATGCTAAAAACAGTTCTAGACAAAGTAAGGAAATCATATATCAAAACCAAATTTTAAACATTAAAAGAAAACTTGAGGGTGAAAAAGGCTCTTTTAAATGAGACCAAACAGGAGACACTGAAAGAGTAATATATTTGATAAATAATACTCCCAAGCCCGAAGGCCAGACTTCATGTTTTCAATGAGAGAACCCTTGTGACCAGCACACACGTCCAGAAAAGGCATTGGTCGTAAATAACAAAGACGTGAAGACTAAATCTATTTTTAAATGCAGTATTAAATCTGAAGAATTTCTTGGCCATCTGTCCCAGTTCTTAAGCATGCTGTATGAAGAGATAAGTGTCCCAATGTTAAACCTTGCAAGTGGTTTTTCTGGAGTAAGTATCAACATTAAGAAAGGGTCAAAACCAATTTTCTTTATCAAGAATGGGACTATGTCATAATTGGGCAGCAGAGCATTTTGTGTGAAATGTGTTTAATGAGTAGGATTGTATGGATTTGTGACTTCAAAATACAATGCCTGAGCTACCAAGCCACCTTAGCAGGTAATGGATCTTGCCACAACTTGGCAACTGAGTTTGATCCTTGGAACCTACACAATGAAAGACTCTAGCAAGCTGTTAGGAGTGACAAGTAACTTCCCTTTGCTGTATTCTGAACACAAAGGATGGCAGCTGTCCAAAATTTCAACTTGGATTCCTTATTACCCTGAGGACACACAATTTGGGAGAATCTTCTAGAATGCTCTATCTTTTGCTGGAGAATAATAGTGATATTCATGTAGATTGGACTTCGGGAACTCTCTTTCTTCTAGACAATGGTAGCTGCTTCACAGTCATATTGTTGATACATAAGTCACCCTCACTGGGTGAAGGAGTCTATTGAGGTTTTAACAAGGGTGTTGGTTTTACTCTGGTGACTTGAAAGAGTTCATAGTGCCTGTAAGTGTGAACTTCACACATTGAGTGTCCCCTAACACACAGACATCATCCTGACAGTGTTGGTCGGTAACCTCGAACAAACCTTCTTAAAGGTGGTGTTCCTACTCCTGGTGTGCAGATCCTCTCTGGACACTTGGGCATCTTAGGTACATTGTTCCCAGAAACCAGATAAGAAGACTGGAAACGGAATGTATTATTAGAGTCTTAGCTCAGAGAGGTGGAGCATGTGTAGAAGGTAGAAGTAGCAACCTAGAGTCTGAGGATTAATGGAGGGTACCTCCCAGGGTTCTTGGGTAACTCAGATACCCTAGGAGGCCTGTGGAAAACCTCTTCCTGGTATTCTAATGCCCAAAGGACCCCACAGCATTCTGCTATCTCTAGGCTCAATCACAGGTATGTGTCATCCCGCCCAGAGAAGGCAACTACACTGATACTATTGCATCACCTTGGCAGCAGTCATGCATGGATAAGTAGATATGCTGGAAGGAGAGAGGAAGGAGTCTATTTACTGATGGAGTGTCACTTAACACATTTTTCCTTTAGTTTGTAATGAAATCAATCACAGGTGGTGGTAATGACTACAACACACCCTTGTGTGGATTTGATTTCTAAGTTTCTAGACTCTGGTGCCCAATTGCTTTATTCTTTCTTCCCTTTTTTTGAAAATTTTTCTTCAATTAGGCTAAAATAAACTTTTGACTGAAGGTGGGTGAAGGAGACATAAATTATGGTAGTAACTTTTGTTCCAGTGTTAATTTTCAAAAACTCCAGATGTCTAATACTGAAAGCTAGTCCAGCACACACAGAGTTAAAGGGCTGCCTGCCTACCCCTCCTCCAGCTGAGGTTGAATCACACTGGGAGGGAAAGTCTGGCTCAGCCAGCCGGTGTTTCTCTTCAGTGATTTCTTTCTCTGCTGCTAAAGGGAACCCGGAGGAAGGGGTGGTAAGGTGAGTGGGCAGCCAGGAAATATGATATTTTTTTCTTGGTTCCTTGTGATTGGAGGAAATTCTGTCTTCTCCTTTTGATTCAAAAGATTTTTAGCAAAGTAACCTTTTCATTGTTCTATATAGCAGTATGACTTTTACTAGTGGAAGTTACCCTTTTGGGGTGTCAAACCAGTTCACTTTGATATAACTTGATCAAATGAAACTATGCAAGATGGTAGGCTACTTGCTGCCCTGACCTCTGGAGGAGCAGGGCTCTGTCTGTCTTCTTCAGTAATTCCTGGCTTTCAGCTGTGTTGGCTCAAAGGAGCCCTTGAATCTCCCCCTTGTACTTCCTTCCATTTTCTTCTTCCCCTGTTTTTGCTGGTACATGACCGTTACTAAGGATGCTCTTCCACACCTGCTATCATTTCTTCATATCCAATCCAAAGATGAAGGCTGAAGCATGTTACTAGGAAAGCCATGTGCAAAATGGATAGCAAGAAAGTCTAGATCACTAACTCTTGAGTCCTTCCAATAAAACATATTCAAATTTGGGAGCAATGTAATAAATAGCACAGCATTTAGCATATTTCAGTTTAAACACATGCTTTCTTTTTTGGCTTATTGTTAAAGAACTTTTTATTTTCAGTACATTCCAACAATGAACCACATATCTTAAATAAGCTGTTTTATCCCTCAGTATAATCTAATATCATCTTAAGAACACAGAGTTAAGTGTGTTACCTCCATTTGACAAGCAATCGAATCTCAGGATCGTCACTCAGCCATATCTGAAAATGCCACCTTTGTTTCTTAAAAGTTCAAACTACACTGGCCTCCGAAGGGAAAAAAATAAGATTGATAAACTCATTCTAATGCCCTTGGACCTTAATGTGAAACTAAATGAAAGGCCAATACTTGAAGGCATAGTTTCTAAAAATAAACAAATAAATAAATAAGAAAACATAATTGTCCTGAGCTTGAGTAATTGGACATTCTAACGCTCTTGGGGATCCACAGACCCCTCTCCAGCCCCATGGTTCTCTCCTGGCCACAGAGACTGGCCACTCCGTACAGAGAATTAGCCTTCTTCCTGGTTACAACGGAGCTTCTGAGCATTTATAAAGTAATTTGTCTTGCTTTCACTTCTACTCTACTGATCATTCACAATAATTCATTGGTTGGTTTTGCTTAGTTCCAGACTTTTCATACTTAATCTTCTGATTAAATTCAGTCTGTGTTTAAAAGTACAGCATATAATTCATCGTCACTGCTACTTAATATCCAACTCTATGAATTTCATTTATTTGTCAGCCTCCTTATGTGGTTTTCTTCTTTTTTCTCTATGAAAATGTAAGTGTTTTATTTGCGTCTTGGTGCTGTATGCTTTAATCTTTCTTAGGGATATATTTAGAATTAAAATCAGCAAGCTGATATGGCCTCTTGGAAGGGAGAAATGGAGGTATAATGTGATCCTATTTCAGTATATAATATGATTATGTTCCATTGCACAAATGTACAAAATTCTTATCTCAGAAATAATACCCTTTTTAGAAGTCATAAATGTGTTGTCCTATGTTGTCATTTTAAAATATCGTTAATAGCCAGGCATAGTGGCACATGCCTCTATGCAACACTAACTAGCTCTCCGGAAACTGAGGCAGGAGGCTCACCAGGTGTACACCTTTGGAAATCTGGGCTGTGGAGAAAGATCCTGTCTCAATAAACAAACAAAAGTCTTTCCAGCCTTCTTGTTCATCTTTACATCTTTAACCTGTTCTTTTCCATAAAGCTAAGGGGTCATCCAACATGTGGAGCCAGACCAGATGGGTTAACATGTAAAACTGCACAGTATTCGCTACATATTTTGGCTCTTCTTTTGGAAATGAAACTATTTCTATACCTTGTGTTTTCTCTTCCTTTAATATTTATTTTGTGGTTTAATGGTGTCTTAAACTGATGGTGGTGATATACAGTGAAGCTGAGGCAGGGAAATCAAGAGTTTTAGGTGAGATTGGGCTACACAGCAAGGCCTTGCCTAAGAATAGACAGAGACTACTGTCATTTTTAAAAATTATCTTTCTAACTTATTTTTAGTTACATTAAAATCTCAGTTGACTTTTATGCACAAATTTTGAATTTTAATAAATTATAGATTTGACAAGACTCTCCACTACCATCTGATAGCTTATCATTTGACATGTGATTTCTCTTTTGTATTTTATTAATTATTATTATTATTACTAATTTGTGTAGAGGTCAGAGGATGACTTTCACGGTTAGTCCTCTTCTTCTGCCATGTGTTCTGGGGGATGCATAGGGCCATGCTGCTTGGGAAGTTAATTGCTCCAACCCACTGAGCCCGTAACTTAGTGTGTGAGTACGTGTGTGGATGTGTGTGTGTGCTTATGAAAGCATGTGTAGAGAAAGGCTAAGGAAATATCCATTCTATTATTTTACCACCTCAACAAAAGTAATTTTACTTTATGTTTTTATTTAATTCTCTGTGCACATACATTTATTTTCTATAATACAAACTTTGTCTGTTTTTCCTTTATTTTGTTGTTTATTAAGTAATTGATTTTGGGGTTTTTGAGATGATCTTGCTCTAATCCAGGCCTATCCTCCTCCAGCCTTGGCCACCCCTGTGCTAGGATTATAGGCATGTGCCAAGCACCATGAATCCCTATTGTTTTTTGCACAAAATAAAATAGAAATAACTACAAACTGAAAAATTAGAAAATTTTGTAAAACAGAAAGAATTCAAATACTCAGATTCCATCACATAATTTAATTAATTTATCCAAATTAACTCTGCATCACCATTGCAATACAAATATGCTATTTCCAATTTCAAGGATTTTGTTTTCAGATGTAAAACCACCAAAATGTATTTTATAATATAGTCATTCAGATTTTTTTCAGTAATAAGGACATTTTTTTCCACAAACAAGCTCATGCTTTGTAGGCATTGATGATCTGAATAGTGAGATAGCTATCTATCTATTTATCTATCTATCTATCTATCATCTATTTATCTATCCTCTTTTCATTTATTATAAACTTTCTGCATCTTTTGATGAACCTACTGTATATTCCATGATATTTATTAAATTATTTTATCATATAACATTCAATATTTTGTCATTACAAAGTTATGATTTTTCATTATCCTTAGGATGATTTTCTTAGAGTGAATTTGTGGAAATAGAGAATAAACATCATAGAACTGCCAGGTTGTCATCTAGAGATTTTTGTTCTGATATGGATCTCTACCAACCAAGTACCTGATCCATTCTGTAATCATATTCTTCCCTATCTCTGTTTTTCCCTCTTGAATATGCACAGACGTGTATATCTGCCTGCAAACAAGCAAACAAGCTCATTCACTTGCGAAGAAACACACACACACACACACAGAGAGAGAGAGAGAAAGAGAGAGAGAGAGAGAGAGAGAGAGAGAGAGAGAGAGAGAGAGAGGAGTTTGAATCATTAAATGGTACCAAAAACTTCCAAAAAATTTTTCACTAAAACTACCTAGGAAAACTTTGCAAAATTACCCCTATAAAAATTACTGTTCCCACTTAGTTGTCTAAAAAAAGAAAGCAAGTGTGTATTTTTGGTGCATTTTCAAAAAAGATGACTAGGTACATACAATTTTATTTGTTGTCACATAGTAGAGAGAGGTTGCTAGTTTTAATCTCATTGTATCTGATGGAATTCCTTTGTGTGTTTATTGCTTTGTTTCTAAATATAAATATGGCAGGCTCTGTGCTGCCTGTGGTCACATAGGGGTTTTTGGAAACAGTTTTAACTTGGGGCATACCCCTGAACGTGGGCAGCGCCCACACATGTCAGCTCAGCCCCCCTGTTACCCTTTTGGGAAGTCCTGGTAGCCTCCTGAGGAGATTTTTTTCTGCTTCATCTTACCATTCTCAGTTCAGTGGGGATTTCTTAGGTCCCCGACTCCTGTTTAACTCACAATACTTTAATACACAATCTTACATTGAAAACACATATTCTAGATATCTGTTCTTTCCAAGAATTTACTTTTTTGTTTTTAATATCCATGTCTGGGCGCTCTCTCTGAGGTTCAGAGGTAATTTCTCTCAGTTTTCATCCCACATATGGATACACTCATGTGGACTTCTCTACTGTGCACCACTGCAGATGATTAAAATGGCCTCTCCAATGAAAAAATGAGACCCAAAGGGAAAGGAATCAGACGTAAAAGAGGACAATCATGTAGCAAGACTGACTCTCTTTCCAAGTAACATGATTTTAAGGTAGGACATACCTTACTGCTGAAAATTAGATGATATAAGAGTTACTCAGGGCATGTGGAATGGCCACCTCTGCTTATCAGTCTGCTAAATAAAAGGTAGGTATCTTTACAGGGTACAATTTACAGAGCACTGCTTCTCATTTCTCTTTATAGAATGGGAAGGAAAGAGAAGGAAGGCAGAGGCAAGAGTCTGAGGAAGGCTAGAGAGACAGGCAGGCCTGGAAGGGAAGAACAGTTTCTCGCTCATTGGCAGGGAAGACAGCCCCAGAGTGACAGGCAGGGGTGCTTACCATGTAGAAGTGAACATTCAACAGGAAAGAAAAAGAGCCACACAGAGGCAGGGCGACAGGGGAAGAGAGCTACACAGAACACCGATGCCCAGGCTTACCTCAGTAGAAAGATGAGGAGACTGTGAGGAGCTGTAGCAGAGCTTTCCCACTCCTTTAAATGTTCCTACTCTCCATGCACACAGGTCTCAAAGACAGTCTTATACACCCCCCAACGCTTCAAGGAGACTCTGACCTGGTAGAGAGGTGCTGAACCTTTCCCCACAGACTTACTTGTCTTCCATCTCATCCCTTCCTCAACTCTTTGGATATGTCTACATATTCATAAATTAAAAATGAACACCCTATAGCTTATTGTCTTTCCTACACAATTGACATAATTTAGGTATCTTTCACAGCATTTCACCTACCAAAATCCTAGTCTTTACAGGAAAGGCGTGTGTTCAGGAGCAAACTCAAGGGCAGAAATCAGCTGGCAGCTTTCTTTTCCTTCTTTTCTTTTGTGTGTATCAGTGTTTTGTGTCTGTGTGTCGGATGCATGTCTAGTGCTCAACCAGGGCAGAAGAAAATATCAGGTCTCTTGCGACTGGAGTTGTAGACACTTTTAAGGTGCAGCTTAGGTGCTGAGAATCAAACTCAAACTTGGGTCTTTTAGAGAAGCAGCCAGTGCTTTTAACTGCAGAGCCATCTCTCCAGCCACAAACTGACAACTTTTTTAATTAAATCTTCTACCTGAATTAAGACACTTGCACTGTGGTAAACAAGCCACCCTGTGGACAATACATCAGGAATAGACACCCCCTAAGTCACAACCCCTTTCCTGCTGTGCCAGCCTTAAGTTTTGTTTCATGGTTGGAAGACTTTGTCCTTAATTAGGCATCTCAGCCAGAAACTGAAGGCAAGGGAAAGTTCCCATCCTTTCCATCAGAAATCAGACTAACTTCCCCAGAAGTTCCCACTGCAAATCTTCTTAATGCTATACCAATAAGCAGGAGTCAGATGGACCTTCTCCAGTACAGGCAAGTGTAGGAAGGGTTTGTTCTTCACCTTGCCTGATGGGAAGAGGGTAGAGAAAAGTGTTGAGGATGGCTGTGGAACCTGTTAAGCCCCCTTCTATGCCCCTCTGTCTCTTGATATCTTTACTCAGAATTTCAAAAGCGTATTGCTTCAATAGAAACAAAACCGAGGAATTTCAACCAACTAAGATAAGCACATTCATATTTATAAAAACATTTTCTTATAATGTCCAAACTGTAACAATCTTGACAAGAATGAAGATGTACTCAAGAGATCTTTGTGCTCCTCCCTTGGGCAAGCAGAGCCTATTGAGACAATGGACCCCCACCCTCACCCCAAATGTGCATTTCTCCAGGAATCTCATACTGGGAGAAAGATGAGGCTGAAACCTTGAGCCAGCCAGAAGGGTCATGTCTCTGAGCTATGGCTCACAACTGTTTGTAACTCTCATCTCCCATAGATTTGACATAGCTCTGACAACTGGTCAGGTGAATGTAGAAGGGGGTGGAGCTGAGGCAACACAAGAAGAAGCTTTTCAGAGGCTTTACTTAGCTAACAACTCTTCTATGGCCCTTGTCTCTGCATCGTCACGGACCACCTTTAAGGCTGGTTTCTCCAGGCAGAGACTGATGGCTGGTGGTGCCTTTAAACCCAGTGCTAGAGAGGCAGAGGCAGGGAAATCTCTAAATTCAAGGCCCAGCCTGGGCTACAGAGTGAGTTCCCAGGACAGCCTTCAAAGAAACCCTCTCTGGATTGGGGTGTGGGGAGAAAGATGTGGTTTCATGTATCCAATAGTTTCAGCTGCTCCTGCTGCTGTGGCTGTGAGCAAATTACTTGGATACTGTCTATTACATTCACCAGTTTTGTAACTTCTTTAAAGTCTCCCCCTAATCACCTTATTCTTTGTAACAGTGGGAATTTTCCACTATCATTTGATTTTCCTGCAAGTAACAAAAGTTGATTGGTTGACTGGTTGGTTGGTTGGTTGGTTGGTTGGTTGGTTGGTTGGTTGGTTGGTTGGTTGATAGGTTGGTTGTTTGTTTAGTTGGTTAGTTGATGGTTGGTTGGTTTTCTGGTGTTTGCTGATGTTGTTTGGGTTTTTTTTCCCCATTCGTTCACTCTTAAGGAGTGACTCTCTACTTACTTCAGCTTATTGCACACTAGAAAGTATTAATGGTCTTCTGGCTGGGTTGTGACCCCTCACTATGCTTTGGGATTCATTTCTCAGTTCCACTGTTCAGTTATTTATACTTGGACTCCCCCATGTAAACCCAATAGTACAAGCACACTGTGTTATATCAAATTCCCTTTGTGCCCAATACAGCCTCCAGATTAAACTGACCCTTCCTCTGAATATTATGAAACTGATGATTGACGGAGACTAAAGGGTCTGAACTGCACAGGCTAGCTGGATCACTCTTGGCTGGGGGCAGGTGACCCACCCCACACACTTATACAGCAAGCCTCTCTGAGCCAGCCAGCCTCCATGGACCCCTTTTGTCTTGCCTGTCTTTCTTCAGAAAGTAACTGCTCTTCCACTGAGTCAAGCAGAAGAATAAGTGTTATTGTGATGTGGATGGAAGTGAGGATGGATGGCTGAAGCTGATTTGGCTCCTTCAACCACATATTGGGCTGGGGAAGCACCTTTCTGCTACGGAGCCCCCCACCCCCACTTCCAGCACAGGAGGACAAGCAGAGAAGATGTCAGGGGAACAAGAATGTAGAACCAAATTGTCTCCATCCCATCCTTCTTCCCTGGTGGCAATTCTCCTTTGAACTCATTTCCTCTGTAGAGAATCTTTCTGAGGGCAGGCCCTGAAGGCACACAATCAAATTTATCAGGCTCCCTTTTGTTTAGTCTAGCACAGCCTCAATTCCTTCTAACTCTACCATCACCCGAACTCTTTGAAATCAAATTGAACCACATCCAAAACGCACTCTTGTGTGTTAAAAGACATTCTTGTGAATTAAAACTTCAGCATAGCCAGAAGTTTTAACTCTCCAGGGAAGACATTAACCTCATCAACTTCATGGTTTGCCCCTCAGCGCATCATTTGAATCCTGGCCCTCTTCCACTTCTTGCTTAGCAGGAGTTAGGAAGTAAGCTGTTTCCTGAGAGGCATACCGTGTGTCCTGAGAGTTTTTAAAGAAATCCTTCTACTTGGCATCATTACCCTTTCACTTGCTTCCCCCTCTTTTGCTATACACAAGTGTTGGTTTCACACTGAATTTAAAATGGTCCAGTCAAAACCTCCCTGGTTCAGTAAAAGGTCACTTGTATTCTAAATGTAGAACTCGGTATGTACTAATGTACTATTAAGTGGTGGGGAGAACATAAAATGATATGTGCACACTGAAGGGAAAATGTGAATACATTTTTGTATGTCTCCTAATGAGTATTGAGGATGCCCATACACAAACTGAAAAACATCTGTGCTGTAGAATGTAATAATCAGGCAGCTATTTCCTTAGTATCCCTTCTCTCTTCTCTCCCCCTCTTTGTCCTTCTTCCTCTCCCTGACAAGATACCATGTAGTCCAGCCTAGCCTCAAGTTCACTGTAGATACCATGTAGTCCAGCCTAGCCTCAAGTTCACTGCATAGCTGAGGATGGCCTTGGATTTCTAATCCTCTGCTTCTACCTCCTGGATTATAGGACTACATTGCCATGCCTGGGTTATATGGTGCTAGGGACTGACCCAGGGCTTCATTCTTTGTAGATAGTCACTCAATAGGTTGGGTAACTATCTATAGCTCCTCTTTCTTGTTCTTGGTTTGTTCCCTGGTACCAGTGTAGGGCTTAACCATTCACTGCAGTGATTACTAAGTGGATATGGTTTCCAATGGTTCTAGAAGGCTGATAGTTCCAGAAGGCGGATGGATTCAGAAGGCCCCCTTTTTTGTTCAGCAGTGTGCCCTTCCCACCAGTGCAGCTTCTTCATTTGAGTCTCTGTGACAACTCTACCGTTCTCTGAATTATATATAATATGAAAAAATATGCTGAAAATCATCAAGGAACCAGAATTGGGGGGGTCTCTGCAAGGGAAGGTTTAAGCAGGGATTGTTTTGATTTTACACATAGGAAAAAAAATGGGCCAGAGATAACATGACAGTAAAGGACACTTTTATGATTAGAAGCCCATAAGACAGACATCCGTTAAAATATATTTTATTAATTAAGTATAAATAAGCATGTATGCAATGTATTCACCCTCAACCGTCTTCTAACTCATCCCAGATAGATACATGCCTTACCCTGTTGCGGCCCGCCCGCGGTCCACAACACGAACGGTTCACTGAGAATGGCAGTTCCCTGCAAAGAGAGGTAACTAGACGGGGCGGAAGAAACAATGGAGTCAAGACAAGACTCTGATCAAGACTCAATTTAATATTTCCAGACACTCAGTTTATAAAGGAAGGGGGAGGGAACCCAATTTCCCGCCAAGTAACTCAGGGTCCAGTAGCAGGACGAACACGTGTGTGCCTCCAGGCAGCAAGGGCAGGTTCCAGCAGTGGGCGTGGCAGGACGAATGAGCCGGTAGCTCCACCCTTGAGCAGGCAGGTTCCAGGCTGGGGGGAAGGGAGGCCACATTACCCCAACTCCCTCTCCACTTTGTATTCTCCTTTTTAAAAACTATAATCCACAGATAGCGGTTTGTTCTGCTCATATGCTTATGGTTGTGGGGATATCTACAAAGCATGGCCATCCTACTCTGGGCCACACATTTTATTTTATTTTATTTTATTTTATTTTATTTTATTTTATTTTATTTTATTTACTTTTTGGTTTTTCGAGACAGGGTTTCTCTGTATAGCCCTGGCTGTCCTGGAACTCATTTTGTAGACCAGGCTGGCCTCGAACTCAGAAATTTGCCTGCCTCTGCCTCCCAAGTGCTAGGATTAAAGGCATGCGCCACCATGCCCGGCCTGGGCCACACTTTTTAAGAAACTGGACTTTCACTCTCCAAGAAACCATCAACTGTCAATGGCTCCACGGGTAGGGTTGATGCTCTCAAGCCCCTTCCCACTCCAGGGCAGAATGTAGACTGGCTTGATCCTGTGCAGGTCTTGTGTAGGCAACTACCACTGCTTTGTCCATGAGTACAGAAGCTTTGTCATGGCTGGAAGATGCTGTTTTGCTCTGACCTCTGGTCCTTATGATCTTTCTGCCCCATGTCATCCAGAACTCAGTATGAATACCAGGCTGACCTTGAACTTAGAAACTGACCTGCTTCTCCCTCCCTAATGCTGTAATTAAAGGGATGCACTACACATGCAAGTGGCATTCAACACTTTCTCCAACCCCTATTCTCTTGAAAGCTTTGGAAGTCTGAAATATTTAAAGGCAGCCAGTAACAAGACCCCAGCCACCTATGTATAAAGAGAAGTCTGGGAGCGGGACTTTGGTCTCTTTCTTAATGGAAAAAATAGACCAGTCAAGGGCTGTCACCTCACTCATCTTCCGACCTAGGGAGTAGATTGTGAAGACTGTTATAACTGGAAGGAAGAACACAGTGTGTTTTACTTTGTTGCTGGATAGAGTTCCTACGCCCAGGATCTTGGTAAGTGTCCTAATTTGACACTCTTTGTTGTAGAAGCAGTGCCATATTCCCAACACTTTCTAATCTCATCTCTTGTCTTCACAGGCTCCCTTTCCCTTAGGTAAATTCGGATGTGCCAGCTTATTGCACAAGTCGCACATTTTTCATAGATGGCCACGACTGTTTCTTATATATATGTGATCTATTGTGCTTTCATTCATTCTCCCATAGTCACCAGTGTCTCCTTTTCTTTCCACTGGGTCCTCTTTTTTTCCCACACCATCCTCCAGAAACTACACCATTAAAGAAAATGACCCTCTTCCTTCAGCAGCCATGAACAGAGTCAATACAGCTCTGCAGAAAGGGGGTACATTCATGGCCTACTCCTCTGTGGAGAGCTAACTTAAAATGCATGGTGTCCATAAATGATCATGGGCTTTTACTTAATTTATTTCTATTTTGGAGAAATGGTCTTGCTATATTGTGCAAATCTCAAAGTCCTAAAGCCCAAGAGATCCTCCTGCCTCTGCCTCTCAAGGAACTAAGTCTACAGCATGTATCACTGAGCCTACTAGCCTCAACACAAAACTTTAAACGCAAAAAATACAGTATAAAACTTTTCTCCAAAGTATCTCCCCTTCAGTTTGAAAACACAACCTACCAAGTAAATTCAGTGTTTTGGGAAGATTATAGTTTTGAATAAGGCCCAAGACCCATCTAAATTCAGTCTTATTTTTGCCACTTAGTATAAAGTTAAACTGGGCATGATACCTTCCTTTTCTAAATCTTCAATTCTTCAGGAGCAAAAGTACATGTATTTAAAGGCATTTATTAGTATTAAAAACAGTGTTCATTGTTAACACTGTTAACATTGTTAGCCTGGATCTTTAGGCCAGATCCAACCGTCTGAAAGGCCACCCATCCCCGGAGCTCTGTCAAGGACAGAGGACTAAGAAGGAGTCTGTGTTGTGACTTGACAGCTCTCAATCGGTTATACTTGCCTCTTCCACTCGGTTGTTCATCATGTCCACTATATTTCAAACTAAATCACAGAAAGCTGTACACCTCACCCCACCCCTGATCTATAACAACTTCTGTGTCCTCTGTTAGTGAGATTTGCTCAGGGAAGAATCCTTAAGTCTGCTTCTGAAAGTGCTCCTCTGGCCTCTCCTAGTCCTTTCATGACTCTCTCCATTCTCTGTCTCTCTGCCTCTCTGTCTCTCTCTGCCTTCTCTGTTTCTCTGCCCCCCCCCTCTCATTTAGTCTCATTCTTAATGAAGTTTCTCTCCAGGTTCTAATGGAAGCCTCTCTTTCCTTCTAAGGACACACCATGCTCAGATCTCCTTTTAGTGTACTGTTTCTAATCTCTCCCTCCTACTTAGAGACCTCAACATAATCTCTAGGTTCTTTCTGCAAACAAACTGCATTTCTTATGAATAGAATTATATGGTAGCGTCTTCTACAGACCTCCCCATACTGTCTTATCATTATTTCTGTTATTATACTTATTCTATTATTCTATTACTATACTTAATGTCTGCAACATGTAAAGTGATTATAGGTGCAGACCTTACACTTGTCAAAAGACAGATGATAGACCTAAATGTGAAACACAAAACTATTAAGATCCTGCAGAAAAACATAAGAAAAAAGTATCTCAAAGCTCTTCAGTTTGCCAATGGCATGGCATAACAAAAATAGTATAATCATCAAGAGAAAATGCTAACAAGTTGGACATTAGTTTTTTTTCAAGTTGAACATTATTCAACCTAAAAACTGTTACTCTATAATAGGTATTCTGACAAGAATAAAAAGAAAATCGACAGGTGGGGAGGACAACATCTTTACAATACACATATCCAGTGAAAGATTGGTATATCAAATGTGCAAATAACACAAGACTACATTAAGAAAAATCGTCAAACCAGTGTCAAACCAGATATAGTGACATCCACCTGCAATCTCAGACAACTAGCGATTTGAAGTAGAAGATCAGAATTCATGGCCAATCTAGATAACATCAAAAGTCTGTCCCTTATAAAACTGGCCAATTGCTTAACTAATTAATTAAAATTAAAATGATCACAAAACCTAGACATTTCACCAAAGGTCAAAAAGAAGGCACATGGGTTTATGGAAAATGTTCAGATCTGGGACGAGTAAGTGGCTCAGGGTTGGGTGTTACTGAAGCAGACACCCAATTCAGTTGCTAGGACCCAAGTCAAGTGCTTTACAGCCAGCTGTAACTCTGGTTCCAGAGGATCTAAGACCTCTGCAGGTTCTCTCTCTCTCTCTCTCTCTCTCTCTCCCTCCCTCCCTTTCTTCCTCCCTCCCTTCCTTCCTCCCTCCCCCTCTCTCTCATTGCCACTTTCTTCTTCTCATACACATTTTAAATTAAAAATAAATATTAAAAATTCTCAAAACTTATGTTATCAGAAAATGGCAAATAAAAAAGTTGGCATCTACTTAATGCACCCTGGAATGGCCACCATCTAGTAATAACTGGAATAAGCTAGTGTTGGAGAGAATGTGGAGCAACGGGCACACTCACTCACTGCTGATAAGAAGACAAACAGTGCAGACACTCTCTGGAAGGCAGGGTGGCAGCTGCCAGAAGAACTGGGCATATTTTTGCCATCAATCACCACACTTCTTGCTTTTTCTCCAAATGACCTGTAAATTTATGTCCATCCAGAAATCTGCACACAATTTTATAGTAATTTTATTCACAGCTGCCAAAATCTAGAGGTAAGCGAAGTGTCCTTCCATAGATGAACAGCTCAATAGACTACAGTATCTGCATATTATAGAAGCAGTGCTAAGCATAAATGAGTTATCAAGATGAGAAAGTATGATGGAAGGAGCTTACAAACATACTGTCATGTGGAAGAAGTCAATCTGAAAAGCTTTTATGGATGAGAAAAAATTGAACCATGGAAAGGGTGACATGATGGTAAGATGCCAAGAATGGAGAGGGGGAAGGAAAAAGGAAGATAGGTGGAGCTAACCCAGAGATGATTTAGAGGATAATGAAGCCATTGTTTAAGGTTCTATAATGATGCACAAGCTATATGTGTTTGTTAAAACCCATAGAATTTTAAAACCAGCACTGAACTCTAATGTAAAATGGACTTGGAAATAACATGTCACTTGTTTCCTTATCAAGTGTCACAATGTGCCATCCTGATGTCAGGTGATCAGCTCATAATGGTGGAGGTACGAGAGGAACATGAAAACTTCTCCTCTTCACTCAGGTTTCCTTTAATTATAAAACTGTTCCAAAAGTCAAAACCATTCCAAAAACTACTATAGTAAAAATTAAGTGCCGATTTTAAAAGTAATCTGTGTCAAATGCCTGGGACACAAAGAACAATGAATAATTGCTATTACTTACTGTCTCCTTGGGGAGTATATCCATTCTATGGTAACTTCTGCGGCCAGCTAAGGGAACCAGCCATATCTGGGTTTCCCATCCTCTACATTATTGGCATTTTCGAGACAGACGATTTTGTGTTGTGGCTTTCCGTGGATATTGTACGATGAGCAGCATCTTTGATCTTTCTCCAGTAGAGGGCAGAGACCGCCCTGACCCCAGCTGACCTCTAATCACCCCAAAACTATTCCCAATAACCAGAACTGCCCCTGGGAAGACTTAGAATGTTCTCAGTGGAGAACCACTGAATTGTGTTCTTTGGAAGAAAACTAAAGGACCTCCCCCACCCCCAACCAAGTAAGCCCTCATGCTGTGTTAGAACAGTGTTCCCAAACTGAAAATGCAGAAGGCACACCATTAGGTACCATCCTCTGGGCTTTTTCATTTCATGGTTTGGGCCTTGGGGTCACAATAAGCTATGGTTATACAATAATTTGGTTCAGTGAAAGCTGAGTGACAGTAAGCTTGTTCAGTGAGTAAAGGTACTTGCTGTCAAGTCTGATCACCTGAGTTTGATCATGTTCCTGTCTGACTTCTACCCCTGTGTGATGGTTTAAATATGCTTGCCCAGTGAGTGGCACTAGGAAGTGTGGCCTTGTTGGTGAAAGTGTGTCATTGTGGGCATGGGCTTTAAGACCCTCTTCCTAGCTCCCTGGAAGCCCTGGAAGCCAGTCTTCTCCTGTTTGCCTTTGGAACAAGATGTAGAACTATCAGCTCCTCCTGCGCCATGCCTGCCTGGAGGCTGCCATGCTCCCACATTGATGATAATGGACTGAACCTCTGAACCTGTAAGCCAGACCCAATTAAACGTTGGCCTATAAGACTTTCCTTGGTCATGGTGTCTATTCACGGCTGTAAGACCTTAATTAAGACATGCCCACAGCCTTATGATCCCTCAAAACACCCAATGAGTAAGTGTAATAAAAACATTTTTTAGAGACAACTGAAAGGGGGATCGTTTCTGCATTTAGTGATTTCAGCCCAATGCTTCAAATAAACCAAAACCATATGACTTTGCATGTCCATTTTGAAAGGAGCACAGAAGCCAAGAATAGCAAATCCCTATGCCAAAATGGTCATTTGTTGCCTAGTTTTTGTTTTGTTTTGTCTGAATGATTGTCTAGGGCTTTTTCACTACTTTGTGGCATCATCTTTCCAAGAAAAAAAAAAAACCTTCAGATTAAACAGTTTCCCTCACTAATTCCAGAGTTAGCCATGGAACCATAAAAGGGTCTGGAGAAAGCAAAGGCCCTGCTGTTTGTCATTTGCTGGGATCAGGGGATTTTGTACGCATGCTTTAACTGCAGCCTCTGACTGCCTTCTTGAAGTTTGGAAGCTGGGAGTTTCCAGGCTATGTGCTAAGCCTGATTTGCCTGTATGTGTTTTGATTAGATACTAGCCAAAAGATTGTATTGTGTGTTTATGTAAAGAAGGAAGGATTTTAGCATAGGCCTTGGTCCAGGGGAATTCATGGTGCAATAAAGACTGACAACCCAAATAGTAGACTAGTCATTCTCTCAGCTGCTCCTGCTCTGGTTTCTTAAATCAAAAGTAAACAAACGCTCTATGAAAGGACTTCAAATGGATTGTCATTCCTTTTTCATCCAGACTTCTTCTTCGTGAAGCTAAAAGATGATGCTGCACATTTAGGAAGGGCAAGTAAACAAGGCAAGTAAACAAGAATGTGTGAGACAGACAGGAGCTCTGTCGGCTCAAGCTTCAAAGACCTGGGCTGCCCAGACCTCTATCCCTAATACTACCAAGATCCCCTGGGTTAGTATAGTCTCCCTGGTCTCTGTGCAGGTTTAGATGTATGGGTGATGCATTAGGTCTGAGCTAGGAAGTGGAAAAGGTGTGTGCATGTGTCCTGTGTCTTCCAGAAAACAAATACAGACAATAAGCTGGATCACAAAATGCCTGTTGCTCAGATAGAATTGAGAGAGATGGGAGAGAGAGAGAGAGAGAGAGAGAGAGAGAGAGACTGTGGAGGCCCAACCCCTGTTCTACCTCTTCTTCATTAGATCTCTAGAAAAAGGGTCAAGATCACGTTTAGCTGGTGGTAGAAGCCAGTATTCCGTAGGCTGGATAAAACAGTAGAGTTACAGACGGTCACCCAGCCGTGTGCTCTGTGGCACACTCATGTATGACTGAAGTGTGTGTCCTACCCTGCTCCTGCTGGAATATCAAGCAGAGGACAAAGGATACCTTTGTTCCCTGGTTCACCTTGGGTGATCATTACCTGAGTCTTTCCCAATCATTTCTCTCTCTGTTTTCAGTAAAACTATGAGTGAGCGGTCAACTCCCCTCTGTGCTTAGGAAGGAGAGCAACGAAGGCAGCTGATATCTTTCTTCATTTTCCAAGTGACTAGTCCTGCCTTCTCAGTCAGAACCTAAATAAACATTATCAGAATCAGTAAAAGTATGAGGTTTCTGGAGGTCTGAATTTCTTCTGAGAAAAGAGATCATTCACATAATTGCATGTAGGGAATTATGTTCTCATAATAACTCCCGGGAGAAACTGGAAGTCCTGCCCAAAGGCAACAATACTAGAAGAAAGTTGAACACATCCAGAATTTCAAAGCCCTTCTCTGTAAATAGGCATTTTATGTAGAGAAAGTTTATAGGAAACATTTAAGAAGATCTATTTGATATTGAATCAAAGACTTTCATAATAAACCAGATTACCTTCAGTTTGAACCGTGGAAGAATTGGAGTAGCCTTCTCTTCTGACAGTGGAGTCTGTCAGGGTCCTGGTTCCAATTTGTGGTCGTCAGTCCTGTTCAGTGAGTGATGCACTATGGCTCTAAGGTTCATGGGCAATGTAACTGAGAACTGTAAAGAATCTCTAAGAACAAACTCTTCCTCAGCAGGGTTGTTCAACTGCAAACTTTAATAGTGGTGGAAAGTCATGTCAGGTCAAATTACAGTTCTGCTACTGAATAACCTCAAGTGACACTGAATGAATTAAGAAAATTCAATGTTAGCTTGGTCTGCATAGAAAGACCCTGTCTTGAAAGAAAGAAAGAAAGAAAGAAAGAAAGAAAGAAAGAAAGAAAGAAAGAAAGAAACAAAGAAGACAGGCAGGCAGAGAGGAAGAGGAGAGGAGAGGAGAGGAGAGGAGAGGAGAGGAGAGGAGAGGAGAGGAGAGGAGAGGAGAGGAGAGGAGAGGAGAGGAGAGGAGAGGAGAGGAGAGGAGAGGAGAGGAGAGGAGAGGAGAGGAGAGGAGAGGAGAGGAGAGGAGAGGAGGAGAGGAGAGGAGAGGAGAGGAGAGGAGAGGAGCGATAAAGTCACATAATTGCAAAGTATTCATTGTGTGCCAGAAAGTGCTAGGGATATAATAATCAAAATACCTGCTCTTGATCAGTAGGACAAGAGATTGAACAGAACATTACACAGAAATGTATGCAGAAAGACAACTTTGAAATGGATTGGGAAGTAATTATGTAACAAGTGGGGGTTCCATCCTTAAGTATGAGCGGTTGGCTAGACCCTTCAAAGTAATTCAACTCTGGATTTGAAGGAGTTATGCAGACAGAAACCATGTGGGAAGAGAGTAGCAGCTATTGATGATAGCAAGCAAGGACCAGAGAAGTAGCTCAATGGTAGAATACTTGCCTGGAATGCAGAGGATATGGATTTGATCACCAAAACTTTGGGAAGAAAAACCAAGGAAAAAAACATCAGAAGCAGCTCTGTGGACTGATGTTCAAAGAAAAGTGTGTTTGCAAAGTGGCCAGGAGAGTTACAAATCCTTCCCTTGAAATGATAGAAATGATAGCTTGAAGGACAATGGTGGTTAAGACAGGGAGGAAAAGGAAAGAGGGAAGTATAGAGTGGGAGCGCATGGGTGGAAACTGGATAATCCTTGAGTAAGGAACACAAGCCTATGTATGACCTGAACTACAATTTCACCTTAGAGAGATTCTAGGATGAACCAGGAAGAGCTGTCCATGTGTCCATGTGGCAGAATGCATGGCTGGCATGGTATGTAGAAGAAAGTTATTGGCAATGAAATGCCAAGAAGAGACAGCTGTCAGGTTGGGGATGGTAATATACACCTTTAATCCTAGCATTCTAGAGATAGAGGTAGGCAGATATCTGAGTTGGAGGCCAGTCAAGGATACATAGTAAAACTGTCTCAAAAGCAAGCAGAGAGGAAGGAAGGAAGGAAGGAAGGAAGGAAGGAAGGAAGGAAGGAAGGAAGGAAGGAAGGAAGGGAGGGAGGGAGGGAGGGAGGGAGGGAGGGAGGGAGGGAGGGAGGTTGGTTCATCTATCAGATGAGCTCTATATTGATTGAAACTCTGATTTTTCACTTTACTTTATAAAAATAAAAATTGATCCAGGTGGTAAAATCTTCAATGGGTGACAAGACATGATGAAAAGGTTTGTAAGCAATTCCCTCAATTTCCACGGAAGCTCTAGGACTTTTCTAGAGGCGGTAAAAATACTGTTTTCTTACCCCTTTGAAACAGGATGAAAACCCCAGTGGGAGCCACCAACTGCAAGTTCTGGCTGGGTGCCTGACTGCATGTACCACTTACTTGAGTGTACCATCCCCAGTCTTCAAGCCTGAGGTTTTCCATCTGTGAGTTGTGTAAATGAGAAGGGGGAGAAGGAGGTGGAGAAAGGTGACAGGCCTTCCTGGGAAGTACCTCAGAATTTTTGGGCAAAGGCTTTCAATCTTCCTTACCCATCAGAATCACCCAGGAAACTCAAATAATAATAATAATCATTTAAAAACTCAAAAGCCACAAATAGAGGTGCTAAAGTTAACGTGGGTGGGCCAGACTTTAGAACTTTTTAAAGACTCCCCAGTGAGTCTAAAGGGCAGCTTGGGAACCACTGTCTGAGGAAAACTCACTATTTAAGAATACGTCATTCTCCACTCTAATAAAATATGAATTTTTCAATTTTGTTCACTAAAATTACCTTAACACCCAGAAAACCTATCACAGAGAGGGTACTTAAAAATATTGTGTTTAAGTGTCATTGTAATTATAAGGCTGATCACAGTAATAACCAGAAACATAAAGACTGGATTGCTTACATTTATGGATAAACTGGCTATAGAAATTGAGTGACCCTGAAAGGCCAAACACAATTCTAAAATATTAAATATGATTTTTTCACATATGAGCTACCTTCATAATTTCTCTCTCTCTCTCCCCATGCCTTCCTTTATCCCTCCATACCCTACCCCCCAGATATACACACACCGTCTATCTTAGAGCTGTGGTATAGGTGTAGTATTCAGATCTTAGAGCTGTGGTATAGGTGTAGTATTCAGATCTTAGAGCTGTGGTATGGTGTGTAGCATTCAGCAAACTTCTTGTCACTGTATCCTCAGGAACGTGGAACTGTCCTCCCTTCTCTCCTCCTACTCTGCTGGGGAACTGTTTCTTCTCCCAGCAATGTCACAAAGTAGAGATTCTCCATGGAGAGTCTGTCTCCTTCTTTGTAGCAAGTTCCTAGAAGGCAGAGTCTTGCATTTTCCGTATGCTTCCAGTACATATTGATATGATATAGAGAAGATTATGCCCAGTCATCTCTCACTTAGTGAATATATCTATATATGGGCTTGTGTACATTGGAGCTTTTCTTCTGTTGTATCCCTCTGACCAAGAAGGAACCATGGTAAGACTAAAGACATCAATCACATAGTTCCTTAGTAGCTAATGGTGGGGTAGCCTAGGATTTACTTGGTGGATAATGGTATGGTAGCCTAGGAGTTACTTAGTGGCTAATGGTGAGGTAGCCTAGGTGTTTCTGTCTCTGGACTGAAGCTGTGCATATAGGGACACAAGCATGAAAGGACTTTTGCCATTGAGATGTGGCTGGTGGGCAAACAGTTTTGGTCTTTTTCCATTTTGCCTGAGGGAGGTCAGATTAACAAAAGCACTATGATAAAAATCTCAAAGGAAGGAGAGCTCTCAGGGGGATCAGAAGTATCCATACCTACACATTACATACCATCCCTGTTACACTGCCTCCTAGAAACAACCACAGAATGAGCATTAAGAAAATCTGCCTCTAGTATTCTCCTTAAGTGGCTGAGCAATACTGGGCAAACCACTTACCCACTGCACAGGTGTCTTTTCATCCATGAAAAAAAAAATGGTTACATGCTTTTCTCCACCCACGGGCTGTGAGGAACATGAGAAGGCTGCATTTGAAGACTTTTTACAATGAAACCCTTTGTGTGCGCCATGCCAAGAAACAAAGCGTTGCTCATATTATGGCATAGTGGTTTAGGAGCTCAGGAATTTGCTGTAAAAGCAAGAGCAGGGTCCTTGTAAGAAGCCCTCAACCATAGCACAGAACCTGAAAGTGAACACTGATGGGTAATTTTGCCACTGGGTTGTCTGTCATTCTATATGTGAATGCACTTTTGTCTGTCTTGAAAACAGACAAGAGTCCAGCGAAGTCAAGGTTTCCTAAGACCCAGACAAACTGTCCGTTCTCTCTACTACCTGAGCCTGTTTGCTGTAAGGTAGCCAATTGCTAGAGCATTTTTGAAAACAGCTCCTCAATTCTTGTTCTGCACTTCTCTCAGAGAATGTCCAGCACAGGTCTGTGAGGCCCGGAAGGCCCAAGCACTACCTGCCCTCGTCTTTCACAAATACTCCTTCACGCTCCTCTTTGTACAACATTGCAGCCCACCTGTGCTCCCATGTCTTCCTCCTGACCAAACCTAAATTGCTGAACACCTGGTGTTCTACACAAACAAGTGTTTCCATTTTAGAAACCTGTATTTGACCAACTAGGCTTGAAGCTAGCTGAACTCCTTAAGCTAGCCATCCCCTTAAGATGGTTACCTTTCATTGTCTTGTCAGTTTGCATTAATGAACAGAATGAAGCACACTCCTATGTGTATCTGTAAGAGCATCTCCAGAAAGGGTAATTTAAAAGACCAAGGACCTTCCTGGAATGTATGATAGAGTATAAAGTGGAATTAAAAAGGGGGAAAGTAGAAAGTCAATTAGCCCTCAAAGCCAATTCCGTAGTAGAAATTATAGTAATTCACTAAAGATAGCTCAGATCCACCTAAATAATTACAGCAACAATAACAATAAAAGAAGGGAATGTGTCCCTTTGCCTCATGATTTTGGAAGGAAATTGTGTGTAAGAATTCTTGCTGTTCCCTCCATCCTAGGACATGTGGCATAAAGACAGAATCCAGGTCTCTTAGACCATAGTGGGGAAAAAAATGTACGCATCAAACATAACCTGCAGCCTAGCTTCCCGTTCTTGCTTCTTGGCTGCCATAATGAGAGCTGTCCTACCCTATGACACCCTTCCCATCATGATGCATGGAATCTTCTGAAACCATGAACCAAATCAACTCTTTCTTCCCTTAGTTTGTTTTAATAAGGTATTTGACCACAGAAATGAAAACAGCTAACCAATGCATCTCTCTTGCTCAAGCCCACAAAACAACCAATGTTTCCTCTCCAAGTCCTCTTATGCCTGGAATCCTAGACTAAATCTTATAGCAGGATTTCTTATACACTAATTTCCTTCCAAAGTCATGAGACAAGGGGACACATTCCTTTTTTTTATTATTGTTGTAATTGTTTAGGTGGATCTCAGCTATCTGTAGTAAATTACTAGAGTTTCTATTGTGGAACTGACCTCGAGGGCTAAACAAGTCTGCTCTGTTTTGAGTAGGCCTAAGATGAGGGTAAGGCTAATGAAATGCTTGCCATGGGCTTGAAATTGAAAAAGGTGGCTCAAAGTTCAGTGACCACGAAGAACAGAGTTTACTTGCTTATTTTAAAGTAGAAATGAATACCATGATCTGTGGCGAGGGGCTGGAGAGATGGTGGTTCAGAATGCTTGCTGTTCTTCAGAAGCCTGGAGTTTGGCTCCCAGGAGCAAACATCAGGTGGGTCACAACGGCCTATAACTCCAGCTTTAGAGAACTAAAATACATAAATGAAAATATAGTTTTTGAAATCCATATGAAAAGCATGCTTTTTAAAATAATTATGTAAATCAATATATCTGCATTTTTATTTGACTTTAGGCTACAATATTGTAGTTGGTGCTACACGAGCTGTGGGGTCCTGTTTCTGAAATTCTTCCTTCATCATGAGCTTTCTGACCTACACCGACTCTTTCTTTGTCTGTGTAGAACACTTACCTCCTGTAGGGATTTCCCCGAGCTACAGTGTCCTCAAAAGTCTTCAGTGTGCTCTCTTCCTGCCTCATGTATCCTCTCCTCACATTTAATACCAGAACCCAACCTTTCCCACCCACAGGCCAGGTACTGAGCTAAACTTTTCCTATTTCAAGGATTTCAGCATCCAAAGCGCCAGGCCCTAGCGTTATCCTCGTGTGTGCTTTGCGGCAGAGAAAGGTACAGAATGGTCTTAGGACAGCTCAGATGACCTTCGATAGATGAGCTACCCCCAACCACTTCACACTGCTTGTCCTCACAGATTAGTGCCCTCTTTCTTTTTTCCTCTCCACATTACTAGCCCCTCAGGAGTTCCATTCCAGAGTGTTCTGGAGTCGATTAGATGCTTGATAAGCGTCCTTTTATTAAAGTAAGTAAAGTTGTTAGGGGCCTGAGAGAAAAGGCAATTCATCACTCTGGAGACACTCGTTTTCAATATTTGAAGAAAGAAACTCAGTCAAGGAAGGATGGCGTGACTCGCCAAGGTGACATGGTGACAGCACCAGTGCTTGCCATTGCCTTTACCTTTCCTCCTGTTTCCCCAGCTTCCGAAAATCCAAACCCACCTTGAAAATCCTGTGCCTGAGGAAGATTGGCCCCGCCCTTCATTTTCCAGGTTGGGGTTTAGTCTTCAAACTGCTCAGATTCCCTGCTCTGTTCTACCTACATCAACAACTGCTTCATACATGGGATAGGAGGCATTCTGGGCAAAGGCAAACCAAAGCCCACTTTGACTCAATAAAGTTTATGAGCTTAACAAACAAACAAACAAACAAAAAGTGGGGGTGGGGGTCCAGCATCACCTGCCACCTGCCAGCCACCACTTGCAGACACTCTGCATTGAAGAAAGTGAGACACTTTGAACAGACTTCTCTTTGGATCTGTGGGGACCAGCTCTCCCTCTAGAGCCATTACTGTGAACAAATGACATGAATTTGTGAGGCTTCATCAAAGCACACCCAGGTTCCTCTCCATCCCTCCTGTTTCCAGAGCACCTTAGTAGATGCACTGCTCAACATCTTGAACTATGCCTTGGAATGGAATAAGACGATGCATGAAAAAGAAGCTTGGGTGCGAGAAGAAGGATTTCGACTTGAGAGAAGCCCATGCTCTCATCCAAGATGTTCAGGCTCAGTGATTGCACAGACAGTGGCTATAATGCAGTTCCACTCCTTAGGAGAAGGAAGGTGATCTAAGATTCACCCTTCCTGCTTAGGCTACCCCAGGGGAGGTAAACTGGGGAGGGAGAGAGGGGGCGAATGAAACTGTACTAGCTGTAGATGCATGGAGAAGAAATGGCACCCAAACAGAAATTTGGTCATTTCAAGCCCAATTGTTAAGGAGATGTTTGGAAATCTCTGATGTACTTCAACCAGCAGGCAAGGAAGGCTTCTCTCTCTCTCTCCTGATTTGGGATGGTGGCAAAGATTCTGCTTCTACTAATGCCTTGAGAAAGGAAGTGTCCTTTGTGGGCCTGGTTCTCTTCCATTTGATGCAAAGTGTGGATTCTAGAGCATATTAAGGGTGTCCTGAATGTCATTTTCAAAAGGCAGACATATGGCTTATGATGTAACCCCCTGAACTTAGGAAGCTGAAGCAGGAGGATTGCTGAGAGTTCCAGGCCATCCTGAACAACATAGAGTACCAGGCCAGTCATAACCTAATATAACATAACATAAGGCAACATAACAAGACCCTGCCTCAAACAAAACAAAGCACAATACAACCAGAACCATTTTTCAAGGAGACTAGAGGAGAAGTATCCCCTGATTAGAAAGGCTATATATTTCCCTCAATCCAAAATTAAACCCAGCATGATGCATGACCTCACAGCTCCTCTGGGACTGCACTGGGCAAGCAAGCAGAGCAAGGACTGCTGGACTGAGAGACAGCTCTTCTCAGCTCTACGCAAAGTCTGCCTTTGAAAACTGACCTTTCTCTGTGGGACTATTGGAATATAAAAGGACCCCCCCCCGTGCCATGCTTCCAATCTTTGTATAGATTTTTACTTTTTAAGCAAAAAGGAAAGAAAAAAAGAACTCATTATAGGTTTTTTTTTTTTGAGATTCTATTTTTGCAATTTGTACAACTAACGATCATGAAGTGGAGACTAACTGGCTCTAGGCTGAAACTTTTCAGCTTTTACAACTAAGCCAGCAGAGCACCCTAACCCATTGATCCCACCTATGAGCACCTTTTTATGCAAACTACCATATATGCAATTGGGAAAGCAGAGAGAAGCCTGAAAAAGAGCAGCCCCCAGTCACTTTCCCCCTTTGACCATGTTGGTGAACAGGTTTTTATTTATTTTTATTTATTTTTATTTTTGTCAATGCCACAGCTTGCTTTATACATCCAGGAAAACAACTTGATTACAAATTGAAACTTGGGGTAAATTAGGTCATTAAAAACCTGAGAACTTGTGCTATGCTGCAGGAGGGCTTTAAAGGACGTGATTGGGGTGGGGGTGGTGAACCTAAATATAAGAAACTTCCCAAAAAGGCCATCTCAAACCTAACTGAAGTTGTGCTATTTTTGAAAGTGGAAATCCCCGTTTTCGCCGCACAGTCCTGTGGTTGAGCAGTCTAAGAATTCAACCTCTCTGCTGGCCATAGTTCAAAGCCCATCCTTTGCAGAATGCCAAGGGCACTCCTCTTCCTTCCTGCCACCCACAGGGTCAGTCCTACATGCTGTGGGTTAAACGTGACACCCTGTGTCCGTGGGCTGCCTCTGGTGGAAGATACATCTTATTTACAGTGTGATTTCCCCACTGGTAGAAGTTTCTCTTTAAATCACTTCTCCTGTCCTCTCCTGACCTGTCCTCTCCTGACCTGGCCTCTCCTCCTCCTGCCCCAGGGTAAGGATGGAACCCAGGTTCTCAAGCTGAGTTCAGTTCCAAAAGCATTTCTGTTCATATCTTAGTCTCTCTCAAAGTTCATGTCCATGTTCTTTTTGAATTGGGTTATATTTGTACTTTGGATACCAATCAGCCTGGCTGGGTCACTTGGATATTCCTGGTTTTCAGCAATAGTTGCTGCAGAAATCAGTTTCAGTACAGGCTCATTTACTCCTCAAGCTGCCTTCCTCTGTTCAGCCTGAGGTAAATGTGGACAGACACAGCAAAGCAAACAGACTCTGACACCTACCTTGTAGGCAGTTGCCAGACATTTATTTCTTATATTGTCGTATGTGAGTGCCCGACTCGCCAGCAAGAAAGACGCCACAACAGGATCCTTCTGCACACGTTTATTGGGAGAGCTTGATTGGGAAGGCGAAAGACCCCCGAGCCCCAGAACTAGGCCTAGGAGTGGCATGTCTATACCTGATTGGTTATCCTTTCAGTACCTCATTTACATGCCTCGGGCCAGGCAGTGACTCAGCAAAAAACTCTACTGCACATGCGCATATTGATTGTTTACCCAAACCTATGGGTGGTGCCCAGCAGTAGCCAGCACCATCTTGTAATGGTGTATGTGGCTTCCCACAGTCATATAGTTCCACTGCAAACCCCTAATGCCATCTGACACAATGACCCTTCTGTATCTGTGAGGTCTGCATCAGCAGATTCAACCAACAGAAGGTGGAAAATATTCATAAAACCAAGCTGCATCTCTACTGAACACATTCGAATTCCCTAGACAGTTCTTGGCATTGTCTCAAAGTACTGCAGTAAAGTGGCTGTTTGTCTCACATTTTTACTGTATCAGGATGTGTAAGCTGAACTGAGATGATTTAAAGTACACAGAAAGATGTACATAGTGAGCATGCAATTATAATGCCATTTAATGCAGGCTTCTTGAGAACCCATAGACTTTAGTGTTCACAGGTGGTTCTAGAATCAACACCTATGACTGCCAAGGCATGACTGCAGTTCAAAGGCCCCTGAGTTAAGAGAACATTTAAAACCACAAGTTATAAAACTGAATGCAGAGGCCTCCCACGGTCTCTTTATAATCCACTGGTCATGATAACTGATTACTTTGTAAAATTCTGTTTACATATCTTGTTAGATTGAATTCTTGATCTATTCAGCCTAGGATCAAGATATGAACCACAAATCACCACCCAGCACTGCAGTTAGGATCCTGCCATGTTCTAGAGTACCATGTCCCAGCTAGAGGGCCGAGTGATAGCCAGGTATAAAGGCAGAGAAAAAAAAATCCCAGAAGAACATTTCCTAAAATAGTCAGTCATAATCTTTAGAAAATGGCTTAGGTCAGTAGTTTTGTCTTCCTGTTAATGTCTCGTGTGCATCCTGCTTTAGACCATGACATTTCAGCTATTAAATGGGAATCCTCTCCCAAAATTCATTTGTTTCCATAGCTTTATTTGCTATCATAAGCAGCCAGAGAAACACCCAGGGCAGATATCCTTAACCCCTTTCCACAGATTAAGAAGTGAGACACAATGGTGACAATCGATGGAGATGAGACAGATGGCTCGGTGGCTAAGAATGTTTGCTGCTCTTCCAGAGGCTTGAAGTTTGGTTCACAGCACCCAGAGCAGAAAGTTCACAAAGGCCTATAATTCTAGTTCAAGGTGTCTGACATCTTCTGGTGTCCACAGTCATTCCCTCATGTGCTCACACAGGCACACATACATAAATAAGCACAGTCTGAAACAAAAAGTGGCAATACTAAGTTTAGTACCAGTCAGCTCGAGTCTTCTAAAGGCCAACCAAAATTAAAGTGACAGAAAAGGCCAATCAGAAGTCATGACTATTCCCACTGCAGGAACTGGAGACATTAATAACAGCAAGGATCCTGACTTCCTCAAGAGGAAAAAGTAACACATCTACTACTAAAGCAACGATGATGCTAATTTCTAAATGGGAGAAAATATAATGGTTTTCAGCTTGCAGAGATATCTGAGAATAGTTGGTAAAGATGGTGGTGTAGGGGGAGGAGCTGATACCAAAATCTGATTCCCTAATTAGTTCTTGATTGTGTCACTAAAGAAGGTAGAAGCCAATTGCTGGGCGAAGGGAAAAGGGTGGTATTTCTGGGTCCCAGGAGGAAGAGAAGGGATAAAGGGAAAGAGGAGGTCTTTCGGGCCAGGCTTTGGAATGGGAGGCACACAACAGCCATGTAAGATCTTGGATGGCTAGAAATGGTGGCCTCTGCTGCCAGCGGATGGCTGGAATAGGCGAGCTGTTAGCTAATAAGGTTAGGGCAGGAGATTCTTCGCCCAGCCATTCTGTTGTCTGGCTACTTTTAAAATAATAAAACTGTCTAGTGTTTTCCATCCGAGGGGCTAAGGTGGGCAGGAGGAGAAAGACAGCAGCCAGGGCGGTTGTTGGCGGCTTGGCAAAGCTAGCTGGAAGAAACGGGCAAATTGTGGGTGAGGTCAGTGACAGCCGATCTCGCAGCTAAACCGGGAGAGGTCGGAGTATGGCCCCGGGCAAAGGAGCGATTTTAAAATTACACGCAACAAGATGGGGAGTTCTCATTCATGGCTGGTGAGGTAATATATTATTATGAATCCTTTGACAATGGGCAAACATAAAACCATCGTTACATCCAGCATTTTCTAACAGCCAAGCAGAGTGACCAGAGCAAGCTGAGCCCTGCAGCTTTGCCCTTTATAAAGATTTATTGAGACAACACCACTTGTTTGCATATTATCCAGTGATAGTTTTTAAAGTAACATTATTGGGCAACTTTGAGACCATATTTAATGCAGACATCAGAAGCATTTTACTATTTGACCCATCATGGTAAAAGTATGTAACCTCCTACCTAAAAAAATAAATACATTCACAAATGACAGCTGTATACACATTTCCTCCAAAGGGAAACTCATCTAGATTTCTACCAACAGTAGAGTATATTAATATTTGCATTTACATATAGCAGAATGCCTAAATATGATGAAAAAATCTGTTGCTATTTACAACAAACTTGTATCTCACAAAAAAGTGGATAAAAGAACTTAGGTATAATCTAAAAATGTATCTCCAAAGTGACTCTATGAAGTAGAAGTGCCCTACAGTCAAAAATTAATTTATGGTGCATCAAGTTAGATATTTCTTTCTTATGAGGGGTACTCACTAGAAGGAGATATTGAGAAGTGTCTGGGGTGTTTAATATTTTCCATAGTTTAATCTGTGTAGTAAATTTTAATATATGTTTTTAAAATATATAAATAATATATTTCTATTCCATATATATGTAAATATATACACACAACACACACACACTCATGGTCTACAGATGTTGCAGAGCTGTGTAGGACTATGAATTGCTTCCTCCCATTGGTAGTTTACATAATGTCTTCTGAAATCACTTCAGATCATAATCTCTCAAACAAGGGAAATGCTCTGCCAATAGTTGCTATGATGTATTATTTAAAGAATAGTGACCATGCAGTGGTGGCACACGCCTTTAATCCCAGCACTCGGGAGGCAGAGGCAGGCAGATTTCTAAGTTCGAGGCCAGTCTGGTCTACAAAGTGAGTTCCAGGACTGCCAGGGCTACACAGAGAAACCCTGTCTCCGAACCCCCGACTCCCCAAAAAAGAATAATGAACGGCAAAGAGACGGTATGTGATCAGTACAGACACACTTAAAAACTACACCTTTAATCTGGGTTCTGTTGAAATTCCCTAAGCAAAGCCCACTGGCATTGGAAGGTCATTCGCTCTAAATGTACTGACTATTTCCTGGGCATTAAATTTTAACTTTAGATTATTTATTTTCTTTGTATCTAAAAGAACTTTTTGATAATTTTACTTAATTCTTTGTCTATCAGCTGCCCCTGACAGTGCTGTAGGCAAAGAATAGCAAGTTTATAAAATAATACATACCATCTAGACAGTAGCTTACGGTTTTCAAATTCTGGCAGATTCCACTTTTAAAAAAAAAAAAGGAAAATAATTTTAGGAATAATTTCACGAAAACGAACGTCTGATGCTGACTTGGTGACGGAGCCGGGTCTATTGGGCTCCTATGGAAACTTTCCTAAAAGTGATTTGAAGTGTCAATGAATAAAAACATTCATCTGAAATGACATTAAAATACTAAGTCTTGCCTAAGAACAGATCTTTCATCTTCCGCTAGTAACTGAATCTTCCTCCTCCTGTTTTCGTCTTCCGCTAGTAACTGAGTCTTCCTCCTCCTGTTTTCCAAGCTGCCCCAACATCTACCTGGGCCTTTTGTTGCCCACATTGAGAGCTGTGGAATGTCAGACAAAGGAGAAAGGTCAAGGGATGGCAAGTCTCACCCTACAGCTCTCTGTTAAGGAACAGCACGCGTGTGTATACACGAACACACACACACATACACACACACACACACACACTAACATACACACACACTAACACACTAACACATACACACACACACACACACATGCACTCATGCACGCACACTCACTTAATTCCACTCTGCTCTCATGTCCCTTATTCAGCTGCCCCTGCCATTCTTAATTAACCCCAGTGTGCCTGATATTTTTAATCTTTTGCCACCTGTTTTCTAACACCCTTTTTTATCTGAGCCCAGCTGGTACACCACTCTTTTCAATCCTTCCTATTTTTGCTTCCCACTTTTTGAGCTGCTTCGTTTCGGTGTTTAGTTTCACTGAACGATGAGCTGGATAGGAACTCCAACGCTTGCCTTATTTCAAGAGAGTCTGACCTCGGACATTTGAGACATGGGAAGACCTCTGACAGCCAAAGAGGAAAGCTGACCTGCAGCTATCAGTCTATCAGCCAGGAAAGAGAGGGCTTGAGTCAGCCTGGGGAAGATGTGGAGTATTACAGTGGTTTTCTTTCACCATCAACGACAGTGGGACTTTTTGCTTGAAACCACATGTCAGACTTGCTAACACAGATTTTTTTTCCAGAATATTTCTTTTTCTATGGCAACTCCCTGCTAACAAAATAAAAATATGCAGAGGTTGATTTAGGATACTCGTGGTTACTTTGTACTAAAACAGTCCTATTCTGCCTAAATTCTTTGTCTTCCAGAGAAAATTTAGTAACCTCTTTATTTCTAAATTGTAAACTCATTTAATATAACTTTATAGCAATAGAAATTTATTTGGCTTGATAATGTGGAAACAATGAAAATAATGTTGTAGTCTAAACAGCAACTTTATAGCTTTTCTCAAATTGGGTCATTGTCATCTGCCTTGGGACTTATTGTCAAAGGCAGGGAGTATATCTGTAGTCTTGTTATTATTCTCATTTTAAGACAGGACAGTATTTATACCAATTTGACTTTGAACTCACTTTATATCCAAGGATGACCTTGAATTTGCAATCCTCTTGCCTCTGCCTCTTGAATTCTGGGATAACAAGCATGTGCTATCACAACTAGTTTATGCCCTGCTGTGGATCTGCCCAGGACAAACACTCTACTCTATTGGGTTTTGCTTTGTTTTGTTTTTTATTCACATGGCTCGGGGTTAAGAATTACCATGGCAGTATTGAATTAGCTAGCCATTTGGCCCTGCACCTTGTCAATGTAATGATAAATGTTCGTTTATTTGGCAAAACAGTAAAATGCATGTTCAGTTTCTCCTTACAAAGTAATTTCTGATTAATATTCCCTTTCCCAAGAGTTACTAAGTTAAATTGATAAAACTGTGTTTGTTGGTTGGTTGGTTGGTTGGTTTGTTGTTGGAGACAAGGTCTCATGTAACTCAAACTAGCCTTAAATGTGTTACAAAACTGAGAAATGACCTTGAATTTCAGATCCTCCTTCCTCTACCAACTGATCGATAAGATTAGGGACGTTAGCTAGCTTGGCCAGCCTAACGCTTATGGAGTCTTTCTGTTTTTCACTTTTTAAATTGCTGTGACCAAAATACATGACAGAAAGGACTGAAGAGAGGGTTTGTCGTGTTTTTAAAGGGTTCAACCCATTGTGACTTGGCTCTACATTTCTGGGCCTCTTGTGAGGCATAGCGACAGAGCAGTGGGAGAACTCAAAGAAAGTTCTTGAAGGCAGTTTGAAGCAGGGAAGGGAATGCTGGTAGTGTGGCTATCTCCTTTCTTCTCTTTTATCTGCTTTGAGTCTGCTCATCAGCAAATCCCTTAGAAACAAACCACATGGTAGTTCCAGTTCCATTCTTTGGGCTCAGGTTGCTTCAGCTATTTGGGAATCTTCACAGCCCCATAGAAATTCAAAATTAATTATCTTTTCAATATTTTGAAAAGTACCATTGGAATTTTGCCAGCTATTGCATCACTCTCTGGTTGCTTTGAATGGTGAAAACATTTGGACAATATCCACTCTTCCAGTCCATGAACATAGAACTCTATAGAACTCCCATGAATAGTTTCCATTTATTGGAGTCTCACTTCAACCTTCTCAGTGGTATTTTGTAGTTTTGGATATGTGGATGTTTACCCTCTATGGTTAAGTTTATTAGTATGTATTTTTATACTAGTTTAAGTGGGATTGTTTTCCTTATTTATTTTATTGTACTAGGTAACACTTCATTGTTAATGTGTAAAAGCATGCCTAGCTTTTGCATATTGGTTTTTGTTTCCTGAAACTGTGTTGAATTCATTTATTCTAAGTATATTTGGTGACATGTTTAGGGTTTTCCATATCGAAGATGATGTCATTTGTAAATAGAGACAATTTTACTCTTCCCTTCGCAGTCTGTGTCTTGCCTAATGGTTCTAGCTAGGACTTCCTTCCAGTACAGCACTGAATAAAAAACAGAGTGAGTATGCTCATGTTGCTCCTTGTATTTTACAAGGAAACACTTGTAACTTTGCATCCATAAACATGTCAGCTTTGACCTTGTCCTACAGACGATCTAACTGACTGAACTTGGACCAATGCCTTTCCTGCATCTACAGACATATTTGTGTCAGTTACCCTTCATTTTGTGCTGAGCCCTATGGTAAGTTTTGGTTTGTAGATGTTGAACCGTGTTTGCCTCCCCAGAGCACCTTTTTCTGATGATGGAGTTTGATCTCACTTCTGTGCTGTTGAAACCGTTCTGCAGATATTTACTGAGGAGGTGTCCATGTTTATCAGGGATCGTAGTCTAGCATTTCCTTTTCTTCAGAGACTTCGTCTAGCTTTCATTTCATGGCAACATTGTCCTTGAAAAATCAGCTTGGAATTGTTCCCTCGATGACTTTCTGGGAGAGAGTAAGGACTGGTATTAATTATCCTTTAAATGTTTGGTAGAATTTATAATTAGGTCTTAGACTCTTATCCACTAGGAAGTATTGGATCAATGATTTAATCTCCTTTGTCATTACTGATTTACTCACATAATTCTGTATGAACATGTGATATGTTTCTAGGGGTTATTCATCTCTCCTAGATTAACTATTTTGTTGATATAATTATTATTCTAGCAAACCTACAGCTATTTCAGGAGAAACACCATAGACAAGTAGCTTAACATGAGGCAAGCAAAGAAGAACCAATGCATCCTGGGGGCTGAAATACGGGGGAGGCCACTGAAAACATCAAGGGAAAATTAATTCACTGCACAAGGAAGATTCTGTAGAAGTATCGGCAGGTTTTCTAGGAGAAATCTTTTGGGTCAGGAGATGGAAGGATGTGAGAAAAAAATTAGCATCCAACAACAGTATTATGCCACATAGGGCTGTCTTTTAAGAATGAAGAAAACGTATTGAACCAAACAAAACCAGTGGTATTTTACTATTATTAAACTCGTTAAGAGAAATCTAAAGGGAACCCGTCCTACATGTTGAAGTGAAAGAAACTGACAACAAGAAAACATATGAAGTTGATTGAAAAAAATATATAATCATGTACAAAAAAAAGCCCAAGAATATAATGGTGATAAGCAAACGACCTAAAGATAACTGAAAGCCCACTAAGGGCCTAAAGGGGCACAATATACAAATAAGTAAGTAAATGGTATTAACAATAAAACACGGAGAAGTTAAAAGACAGGGTTTTGTGCAAATTCATGTTGTTAACAACTTAAACTGTTATAAATCTAAACTCAAGTTCAGGGCTTTGGGTTGGCTCACCCCAATATGGATCTCATCTATGAACTGCCAAAGCTGCAGGATCTCCAGGAAACAGGCTAACAGCAGAACATCCAAGAGGAGTCCAGGAGGAGTGTGATAGTAATGATGTAGTGGAAGCCAGAGATGTCGAACCAGACCAGACTCACTGCAACGAACATTTGCAAGAAGTGTGGACAAAATGTGTACTGTGTGACACTGTGACACACTACAGCTTCCACAATGAGGCTTTTTTATGTTTTATTTGTTTGTTTGCTTTTGTGGAGAGAAGGTTGCAGGGGCTGGGGGAAGATATAAAAGGATGGGGAGACAACTGGGAGTAGGATTGGGGTACACGATGTAAAACTACTCACAAAGAATTGATAAAAAAAAAATATTTAACAAGCGAGCTGCATCTCCAAGCACAGACTTTCCTTCCATATGAAAACAAGCACGTGGATCAGGGCTCATCCTAGAGCCTTTAATTTAGCATTTCACACCTTCACAGATTATCTGTATAAAATTACTATCTCCAAGTAAGGTTCCAGCGGAGGAGCTGGACATTAGCACTTCAATGGACACCTTGTGTGAGAACACAATGCAGCCTATTGTTCGTGAGGAAGTGAACTTAGACCTCGTTTTTTTTGTTGTTGTTGTTCCAATTTGTGTTATATGAACGTCTTAATTGGGCATTTTAACATCTTGTTTCAAAACTTAATAGGGCTTTTTATATAATCAATAATTATAACATCACCATATAGAAAGAGATCCCAGTCATGTGGCTTTGGGATCATGAGAATTCTGCTGAAGGCAGCTTGCTGACCTTTGACCTAATTAAGTTCTGTGCTGGTAGTGAAAGCATTTCCAGTTTTCTTTTAGTCTACCTCCCTAGTCCTCCATATCTTATATGGCGTTCTAAAATATTCCATGACTCCTTCTGTATTCATGACTTCTGGATTCTCGTAGTTATACATTAGATCACAAAAGCTTTCTTTTTTCTTTTCTTTTCTCTTTTATTCTCCTTTCTTTTGTTTTCTTTTCTTTCTTTCTTATTGGACAGAATCTTATTTAACCCTAGGCTGCCCTGGAACTGAACTTGCTATGTAACCAAGAATGACCTTGAATTTCTGATCCTCTTGTCTCTGCCTCACCACATTCAATTTATGGGAGGCTGGGGTCAAAGTTGGGGATCGTTTGGCGCCAGACAAACATGTAACCCTGAACTATGCCCTCAGCCCTGGAACATAAAAATATTAAAGAGCCTAAAGACGTTTCTTTCCCTTCACACACACACACACACACACACACACACACACACACACACACACACAGTTAATCTTTTTACAAATCTAAAGGAGAAAGATTTTTGTCTTTAAAATTTAAAAACAAAACTATGTAAGGTGCTATAATCTAACACTTATACAAGTAATAAAATTTTCATTGAAGAAATATGAGAGTCAAAATTTTAGGAACCAAAAGTCTTTAAGATCATCCTTCATTTTCAGGGATGAGAATTGCAACCCCTAGATTTTTTTTTTTATTTGTTTGTTTGTTAGAAAAGTGTGTGTGTGTGTGTGTGTGTGTGTGTGTGTTTGTGACTGCTCATATTTATACTTATGCACACTGTGTGGTTGGAGGACAACTTGCAGGAGTCAGTTTTCTCCTATTAAGTGGATTCTGGGGAGTAAACTCAAGCCATCAGGTTTAGTGGCAAGCGACTTTATTTCTCTTGCTGGAGACCATTTATTTAGGCTCTCTCTACCCAAAACCTGAAATATACCTGCTTCGAAAATCGCCTTCAGAGAGGGCCTGAAAACATAGTTTAAGACTATCATCTGAAACATTTAGGCCATACCTCTAAACTCAAAAAAGTCTTTGGATTTTAGAGTCACAATTCAGTATACATTGCATGATGTCCTCAAGAGTGTCAGGGGCAGATCCTTTTTCTCCAGCACATTACTATCTGTATAGCAAAGGATGTGTGCATTTCTATGCCAGGTAATCTAAATGGAGAACTAGGCTTCAGATAGCAAATGGGTCAGATTTTATACTGTGAGTGTATAAAACAAACAAACAGAATAAAAACATATACCTTCCAAGGTCTTCAGTAGTTTTCACAATTTGAGAATTCAAGAAAAGTGATTGCTGGCTGCCCTTCCTATCTGAGACAGATTTCTAAGCTTAGTTTGCAAAAGAACCAAATTTGATTGTTTGGAGTATGGTTAGGAACCGGAATTTTGGCAAATAAATCCGACAGCTCTGATGCAAGTAGCAGGGAAACCCTTCAAGAAACAGTGCCCAGGCCACAGTATTGGGGCCTGGGAAGCAGATGGGAGCCTCCAGCAGGTTATTTTTTTTGGCGTATGTCTCTTCCAATATGTTCTCTTAAGCACCAACTTGAACCTGAAGGCAAGTTTCACAGAGTTATTCCAAATTTTGATTGGATATGAATGCCCAAAAGGCATATACATAAAATAATCAGAGCAAAACAAAGAATAAGGAGGGGAGAATTGTTACTTTAACTTCATTCCTAACTGATGACGCAGTATTCATTCACTGCTGATTGTGTCCCGGGGGTCAGACACTGAGACCAGGAACTACACAATCACAGATTCTATACCAAGTTGCTTTACACGAGCAACACTCTTCTATTGCTAATTCCTCATTCCTTCTTTCCTACATTTGGTAGAGCCTGTGGGCACAGCAATAGAAGCATCTAGAACCTTTCAAAGCTATAGCTCCATCTCCTGGACTATAAGAAAACTCACCAGTGACCCACCACTCATAGAAGAGCATTAGACTAATCCCCATGATTGAGAAGGCTTTTGGTATTAATTAGGTTAACACCCAGAAAAATGTTCCTAATATAGTTTGTACTGCTGAAGATGAACTGACCTTTCTTACAGGAGGCTCCCCTTGCTCCTGGGCTCCTAAGACAAGCACAGAATAGAGCTCTGTTTCTGATCCTAGTTATAGGTAGTGTGCTAGGTAGGATAAATTAGAACAGCCAGAAACTCTTTCCTGGGTCTCCTGGACTTGGCCTTCTCCCTGTGTGTCCTGAAGCAGTTTGTTAGATCCCACTTACTATTTCCTCTGACTCCATTCTTTTCTCTGCATCTCTCAATGCCCACTACATTCACCCACTAAGGTTCAGGTTCCAACCCCTTCTTTGTGCCTGCTTTGTTAGGCTTACTTCTTTGATGAGTTTGCATATTGAGAGATCTGTTATCTCTGCACGAGCTGCCATATTGGGGTCTGCTGGGAGGCCCTTGATCTCTCTGTAGGCAGGTGTGCATCTCTGCAGAAGGGAGCAAGAACCAAAGGCAGATAGATCAGTACTCACAAGCAAGAACATAACATGCTATTTTTAGACATGCTGTCTTCTACAGAAATGGAGGATTTGAATAAGTAGAGGGCAAGAACAGGGTGAGGAGGGTAGAAAGAACATTTGTGAGTCTGGGAATGAATATGAGCCATGGAGAAGCCATGAAGGCACAGAGGTGGAATGGGGAACCCCCTTCCCAGTATCAGCTCTGCAAGAGCAGAAACTTCATCTGGGTTATTTCCCAGGTTATCCTCTGGGCTTGAACTGCAGGATCTGATGGCAAACACACAGTATTTGACAGATGAGTGAGTGAATGAGAGAGAAGATATAGATGGATGTTGTAGTAGTGTTACAATCTACTAAACAGCACCTTAAGAAATACCTAAATGCCTGTATGTTTTAGACTGCTTTAGGAGCATCCATGATGCCTATAGACCACCTAGGGGAGAATCTATCAGAGTCTGCCTAAATGTGGAGTTAGGAGTGGAAGAGCCACAGTGGCCACAGAGAGGGCTCTTTCTGTGTCTGACCCCACAGGAATCCTCACTATCACTGCCTTCAGAATTTGGATTCAACTCCTTATTAACTAGATGACCTGGAACAAATTTCCCTTCTCATATCCCTAGACACTTAACCTCTGACTCTTCTATCAGGATTCGGATTTTTCAGAATTCAGACTGGAGGAGAGCCCTTTTCTCTGGTTATCTTCTCTCCTTCAAGCCACAGGTTCTAAGTTCCTGTATATGCAAACAGGCCCATATTTTTATCTCCTGTCAGACCCCAGATCTGGATGCTTGCATGGAACCCTCTCATTCAACTCCTCACTCAAGTGCCTCCTTTCTTTGCATATCCTATTTCTTTCTCAGAACCTGTTTCTACTCTAATCATTGGTTATAAGATATGCCAGTTACCCAGATGCTGAACTTAGAGATCTTTTGCTGGCTAGTGCTTTCTCTCATTTCCCCCCAAAACCCATCATTCAGTCAAAATGACTCTGCCTCAAAGATAAGTAACAACATCTGAGTGTTCATGCCTATCATCTTGACACTTGGTAGATCCAGGATATGAGATTGCTATGAGTTTGTGGCAAGCCTGGACTACATGGTGAGTTCCAGGACAGCCTGAATTATACAGTGAGACATCAAATTCAGGTGTCTCATTACTCACATGCACTCATCTACCTTAGTCCTGTTCTTCTGTTCTCCCATCTCTCTCTCTCTCTCTCTCTCTCTCTCTCTCTCTCTCTCTCTCTCTCTCTCTCACACACACACACACACACACACACACACACACACACACGCGCGCGCACGCACTCGCACCCCCTTATAAACCTTTCACCACACCAAATCAGATAGTTACTTAACTGTTTTAACTTAGATAGATCATCATTGTTCTGCTTTTTCCCTAGACAGTCTCCCCACTGCAGGAAAATGAATCTCCAGCTCTTTGTCACAGTGCTGAGGGATCTCCGTTTCTTCATTACCCGCAGACCTCATTTCTGATGCTCTTCAGCATTGTTCCATCTTATTTTGAACACTTTTTTCTCTTTCCCTGCAGTGCCTTCACAACTGAATACTTTCTTGTCCCTTCTTTGGTTACTCCATTGAGAGTTAGCTAACCATCTAAGAAACTCCCACAAGACTCCGTTGTCTACTTTGAAGAACTCTGAACAGTCTGTAGTAGTTTTAGTCATTGATTTGATGTTCCCTACTAGAATGAAAGCTTTACAAGATAAAAATTTTATGTCATTTATGTACTGGTGAGTCCCGAGCTTCTAGAAAACTGTCTATAGACAAAGCATTCTATAAAGGTTAGTTGAATGATAAAAGAGTCTCTATAAGCCTTGATTTTTTGTGATTTTATTTTGTTTTGTTTTGACACAAAGTTAAAAATAGAACCCATTTCATAGTAAAGTTATACAGGTTTAATGAGAAGATACTATGACCTCAAAAATACTACCCATATTATTATGACTATGATATGATATTTTCCCAACCCTTCAACAGCTCTAAGTATTGCTATAATACTAGTAGCATTCTATTGATTAATCCTTATGAAATTCTCAAAATTAAAGGAAACAAAGATCAGAGATAAAACAGCCCATCGAAGATTATGTGGTTAGCCCATACTTAGAATCGAATTCCAAGAATGAAAGGGTTTAAAACTGTAGTGATCTTAAGTAGTAATGAGACTACCAATGGCAGTAGAAAAGGTTTTGGACACAGGTTGTCCCAAGAAAGGGAACTTGTTTGGTGCTAAGTGAGTAGCTGGGTATCCAAGAAGAGTGCCTAATAATTTGTCCCAGGTACAAAACCGTTATTCAGGTGAAAGGTCAGATGATGGGGATTTGAGCATTGAAAAAAATATATAATCTCTTATCTGTGTTCATCATAGCATACCTAGATGCCTGGAACAGTATGCAAATGCAGTTCGTTCTTTCTCTCTCTCTCTCTCTCTCTCTCTCTCTCTCTCTCTCTCTCTCTCTTTCTCTCTCTCCCCTCTCTCTCTCTCCCTCCCTCCCTCCCTCCCTCCCTCCCTCTCTCTCTCTCTCCCTCTCTCCCTCCCTCCCTTTCTCTCTCTCCATCCCAGTAAGAGATGCTGCTTGCTTAATAAGCCTAAGCTACCACTGTTAACCAACTGCTTAACACATGACTCTATGACTTTTCTTTCCTTTTCTTTCTTTTCTTCCTTTCTTTCCTTTTCTTTTCTTTTCTTTTCTTTCCTTTCTTTTCTTTTCTTTGACCCTTGCTCACAGCATCCTATATCCATTTTGGGGGTTTCCTATGAAATCCCTGAGAATATAATTAATGTCGGGACCTCAAAGCAGACCTTTGCCAGCAGATATAAGAACAGGCAGCCTTGGGCATCATAAAAATTTTAGAAAACAGCTTTTTTCTCCCTTTATACCAACTTCTCTAAGAGAGCTCAAAGTTTACACAAACCTTGTACAGCAGGCTCTATTCTGAATACTTTGAGACATGAACTAAAGTGTTCCTTGTGTAGATCCAATGAGATTAGTACTATTAGCATCTCTAGTTTGAAGGGAGACATTAGATAAAATTATGTTGGACTGCGATTGGCCCTGTAAATAAGCTGTGTAAAGTTGATAGAAAGGAAGGGAAGGCATATAAAGCAATTTTGGTTAGAGAACAGAGTATCATGGCCAAGATTACAAGAGGAGAAGACACCCACACACAAGAGCCTCTCTAACTTTTTAGTACTCCTACCAGCAAAACTTAAACAAACATGAAATACATGCAGACAATTCAAGTACCCCTTGGGAACAGTCAGCAACCTCCCATGTAGTATGCAGTAGGCATACTTTTTAGGCAGGTCCCCATGTTATTTCATAGCCTCACTTTCTTCTTCTGTAAGTTTCTGAGGACTTCTACCTTGAAGTCACTGGACCGGTTTCTTTGGCTGTGCAACCACAGAGATTAATCCACTTATTAAAATACTTCCCCACCTCAAAACACTTTTTCGATTCCTTCTCACAGCCATGGTCCCATCCCCTAAACCTCTCTGGCAATCTTGATATTAGAAGTAGCCATGTTGTGGGGAAAAACCTCAAGGTTTCCATTTGTTTCCTAGTTTTTAAATTAGCAAAAATGATTTACCGTTAATACACCTCGAGAGATGGAGCCTTATTAAAACCAAAAACAGGCGGCTCATGGGAACGCTCCAGCGCACTTGAGCGTAACTCCTTGTTTGTGTCAGCCAAAAGCTGGACTGACTTATGTTGCCATACCGTCTGACCAAATTAGAGGATCTCATTACCAGTGCAGGTTTCACAATGTGTGTCTCAGACATGGCCTCTTCTCTTTTCTTGTACTGCCACATTGAGCTCGAGGTGAAGTGTCAGGCTTCTGGGCGAGCAGACTCACACGGCAGCTGGCAGCTGACCTACTTGCTTCATTGGAAGTTAAGACTAATTATTGTCCTTTACTCTCCTCATTGGTCTCCTCTCTCCATGACTCTGTTTTTCTTGAAGAGGAAAAAAAAATGTCATTCAGGTCAGAGGTCTCAGATACCAGGGAAGATGACTTTTATCTTCCAGACCAGGTGATGGAGCGCTGGGACAGCATGTCACCATGACTCTTACGCTAAGACGTGGGTTTGCAAGTGAGTCACATAGAACACAGAAGTGTAAATATCACCGTACTGGATTTTTAAATTAGTTGTCACCAAGCTTGGTTATAAAAGTAAAAAACACTTATTAAAAAAAAGATAGAAAAATTAGATCAGAGAGTCAAAGAAAATCTTATTTAAAATTAGCCAACACAATTTATGCTATTGCAGCAGGTATATGCCTGTTCTCTGTGTGTTCCTCATAGTAATTCCCAGAACTTTCCAGAATGAGGTTACGCACCACTGGTTCACTCACTCATTCACTCCATATGGCAGCTCCCAAGAGAAGCAAAAAGCCAGGCTACTTTCTAAACAAAGGAACAGGAACAGGTAGTTTGAGGAAAGAGTGGGTGTTAGAAGAGACTGATTGCATTCTGAGACTCAGAAGGCCACTTGAAGCTCAAGGGATCCAGGAGTTGCCACCATTATGTTTGCAAATGTTTGACACTAGAGGGAGAAGCACAGAAATTACAAAAACTTGCTAGCTGGAGGGAGGCTGCTTTAGGGTCAAACCAGCAGAGAGAGATTGCCTGGAATTCAGAAAGGCTTCATAAAAACCACTTTTACTGGGATGAGATGGAGTCTCAAAGTAGTTTTGAGTTGCATTTCTGTGATAATTGGGGACGTTGAACACCTTTTAAAGTGTTTATTATTCATTTGTAGTTTTTTCTTCTGCAAATTCTCTGTTCAATTCCAAGGCCCAATTTTAATTAGGGTACTTGTTTTCTTGATGTTGATGGGTTTTTTTTTAGTTATTTTTATATTCTTTCTATATAATATACATGATATAAATAGATGTGTTTATATAAAATATATTTACTATATAAGTAAGTATAATAAATAAATTTAATATACCAATAAATATATAATAGAGTATACAATGTGTTATATGCATATATATTTACACAAAATTTTATATATATAATATACAAATATTAAACCTGTCAGATGCATAGCTATCAAATGTTTACTCCCATTCTTTTTATTTTGTTATTGCTTGCATACATGTATTTAAATATACTTATATATTCCTAAAGATAAGCTGTTTAGTTCATACAATGCCTCTTGTACACTTGAACATATGTTTTCAGGGCTGACCACTTGATGTTGGACAACTAACTGGTATGCTCTTCCCTGAGAATGGCCACACCTCTTGGTCCCAGAAATACTCAATTGCCTATAGTTCTTTATGTAGGACTGAGGCCTTGTGGGGTTTTCCTCTTCAGTTTGGAATGTTTGTTGCTGTCCTCTTTGCTCAGCCCATGCTTAGTTGGTTATATTGGATAGACTTTATATGTGTAGCTTCTGGTTAATTAGAGAACACAATCTCACAGCAAAGCCCTCTGACTTAGGGGGCTTTCCCAATTCCCCTTCTTTCCACAATGTCCCTTGAGCCTTGGGTGTTCAAGTGTTTTGTGGATGTATCCACTGAGACCAGCCTCCACAACTCTCTCTGATTGGTCACCCTCTGTTGCAAAGATAAGTTTCCTTGACCTGGAGTGAGGAGTACACTCACCTATGGGTATTTGTCCTTATTTAAGTAGAAATGTTTATAGATTATTGATAGGGGTTATGTTAGTTTAGTAAACTAGTGGTTGAAGATTCCTCTAGTAAAAATGATTTCACTAGCACTGATTAGTTAGCTAAGTATCTAGTACCAGCTACAGTATCCCTTTCGTAGAGTGGGTCTTAAATCCAATTAGAAAATTGTAGGCTACTGCCAAAGTATGTGTGCCACTCCTGCACATGTAAGGGTATAGTGCCACATTGGTCTTTGATGTGGTTCATGGGTATGCGGGACTGTAGATTGCCTCTCTCCTCTGGAAGCTTGCAAAGTACTTTTTTGGTACCATGAAAACTAGTCCTTAGGGAGCACTCACTTCAGTTCCAGATCGCAGGCCTCTGGGCCTTGTTTCTTTAGTGCATCTTATCAGCAATAGGGACTCACCTTCCACCACTGGGAAGTAATTAAACACAACAGCAATAGGCTGTGTTTTGGGCGATTTTCTTAGACAGCCCCAGCCCACAACTTCAAATGAGGCTCCTCATGGCTGGAGTTGGAGGAATTGTTAGCAAGTCTGTGGCTCTTGAAGAGAGAGTTAACTGACCTCCTGTAAGTTGCTTCTTTGATATTGAAAAGCTCTTTCTTTTTATAAGGTTCCATGTGTCAGTTGTTGACCTTGTTTCCTGAGTAGCTGTGGTCCTATTGAGAAAAGTTTTACCTATGCTAATCCCATCACACCCCAGTAAGAGTGCTCTTTATTAAGAAAACAACAACAAATGCTGGCAAGGATGTGGTAGGAGTGTAAGCTGGAACAGTCACTACAGAAACCAACATGAATGTTTCTCATAAAGCTAAAAATAGACCTGCCATATGACTAGATAGCCCACTTCTGTGTGTACGCCCAAAGGACTCTATAGTCTATGATACTGACACCTGTATAGCCATGTTCACTCTTACCCTCTTCACAATAGCTAGAAAATGGGAGCAGCCCAAATGTCTAGCAACTGATGATATAATGTGCGCATTCACACACTGGAATTTTATTCAGCACTGAAGAACTGGAAGAAATTTCACTGAGAGAGGTAGCACAGGCCCAGAAAGGCAAACACTGTATATTCTCTCTTACATACAGATATTAAACTCAAAGTTTTATATTGCTGTATTTTAAGTTAGGGTGAAATGTCAGCAGAGGCCAGGTAACAAGAAAGGAATCACAATAAATATTAGGTAAGAGGAAGAGAGCTTAAGGAGGGAAGTGTGAAACACAATATGAAAATGGATTGGGAGCCCTGTGATCCATCCAATAGCTGACTGTGAGCATCCACTCCTGTGTTTGCTAGGCCCCTGCATAGTCTCACAAGAGACAGTGGAGAAGCTAGAGAAAGTACCCAAGGAGCTAAAGGGATCTGCAACCCTATAGTTGGCACAACATGATGAACTAACCAGTACGCCGGAGCTCTTGTCTCTAGCTGCATATGTATCGAAAGATGGCCTAGTCGGCCATCACTGGAAAGAGAGGCCCATTGGACTTGCAAACTTTATATGCCCCAATATAGGGGATTGCCAGGGCCAAAAGAATGGGAATGGGAGGGTAGGGAAGTGGGGGGCGGTATGGGGGACTTTTGGGATAGCATTGGAAATGTAATTGAGGAAAATATGTAATAAAAAAAAAAAAAAAGAAAATGGATTGGGAACCACTAAAGGAGGAAAGCTGGGATGGATGTGGAGGATAGAAAAAAGGTGGAAGAAGGTCAATTAAACCTAAGAATTATGAAAAAGCCATATAGGAACTGACAATTTTACAAGAGAACATAACAGAAATGTTTTTAACTGTGCCCCCCTCCCAATCCCCACTAAAATCCTGGAGATTGAACAGAAATGTGGGTAGTCAACACCACTCTCAGAAAGTCACAGTTTTCAAAGTCAAGTTCCAGTGCAAAGTGAAGGAAACCTTCCCATGAGCTGTTGGCCAGAGAACCCATAGAGGCTCCCAAACAATACAGGCTGTTGCTGTTGCCAAGCTCTTGGTTGACAAGCAAAAGTAAACAGCGACTTCTTATTGATGAAGACACCATGTATTCTGGGTACAGGTCACAAAGAAATGAACCTAAAGCTAAGCTGTAACTTTCCTACCTGCCCGCTATGTAAGCTGGTAACATTCATAGTTCTGGAAGGTGCTATGCAGGTGGATGTGGGAAAGACATCCACAATGACCACACCCAATCATAGACCCTTGGTGTTATAATACTAAACTGACAGGAAAGATATATCTACTGTTGGAATAGTGGTATGAATGCTCTGGAAAAGAACCAACAACTTCTGTATTAGATTTGAGGCAGAGGCATGAAAGGGAATATACATGCCTGGCAGTAAAGAATTGATCAAAGGCCTAAGGTGAGGAAAGTCCCAGGCTATGGGAAATCTACTACTGATGTTGTATCAAATGGATTAACCTGCCTTGTAACCATTTATCTGTATACACATAGACTAGTGCAACTCTCAGCCTTGATTCAGCAGTGGGCAATGATGAAAGCAGGGATCCATAAGTGGCCACAGTGATGACACTAAGTGACCAGGACATCTATGTAACCCTGCTCTTGTGTCCAGCAAACATCACAGAAGAGGGAATACAGGAGCATTGAAGGAGTTGATGGATGGGAAGGTCTGCGGTCACCTGTTTATGACATGACTGGTACAAACACAGATGCTCAGCAGCTGTGAATGCCTAAATGGGCCCTGTAAACACAAAGGAAAGGGGTGGGCAGTGGTGGCGCATGCCTTTAATCCCAGTACTGGCGAGGCAAAGGCAGGTGGATTTCTGAGTTCGAGGCCAGCCTGGTCTAGAGAGTGAGTTCCACGACAGCTAGGGCTATACAGAGAAACCCTGTCTCAAAAGAAAGAAAGAAAGAAAGAAAGAAAGAAAGAAAGAAAGAAAGAAAGAAAGGAAGGAAGGAAGGAAGGAAGGAAGGAAGGAAGGAAGGAAGGAAGGAAGAGAACATCTTGTCTGTGATGTCTTCAAAAAAAAGGGGGAGGGGTAGAAGGAGGCCAGTTGGGAATACAAAAGGAGTCAGTAGGAGTGGGGAGGTGGATGAGAGAGGCCATGGAGGTGAAGGGGAGCACAGCACATTGTGTTCAAGTGGGATCTAAACGTAATTAGAAGCATCTAGAGCAGCATTGCCCACCTTGTCCAGGAGAAGGATCTTTACCTGACATCAAGTGTCCAGTAACTGAGCTGGCTTGGTCAGCTTACACTTCCATATCATTGTTTATCATTAAAGAAAGTCAGAATAGAAACTCAAACAGGGTAGGAAGTGTCCAGTCCACATCAAGTGTCCAGTCCCTATGTGCTATTGTTTTATTCCTTTATTACGCAATAATAATCTCTTACCTGAGAAAGTATATAAACATAAAAGTCAACTAGGAATAGAGCTTTGAAATACATTTTTATTTTGTTCGTTCTAATATAACTGCCAGGATTGTTTTGCTTGCTTGTTTGTTTGTTTGCTTGCTTGCTTGCTTGCTTGCTTGCTTGCTTACTTTAAAAAATGCTTCTCAGTTTCAAATTCTTTTGATAGTTGCTGCTCTGGGTCATTTTATGTCAACTTGACACAAGCTAAAGTCATCTGAGAGGACGGAATATCAAGAAAACACCTGTATATGATTGGGCTGTAGGCAGTATTTTCTTAATTAGTAAGTGATGGGAGAGAGCCCAGCCCATTGTGGGTGGTCCCATCTCTGGGCTGGTGGTCCTGGGTTCTACAAGAAAGCAGGCTGAGCAAGTATAGAACAAGCCAGTAAGCAGCACCTCTCCATGGCCTCTACATCAGCTCCTGCCTCCAGGTTCCTACCCTGTTTGAGGTTCTATTCTGACTTTCTTTAATGATAAACAATGATATGGAAGTGTAAGCTGACCAAGCCAGCTCAGTCAGTCAACAGGGTCCCCAGGGCAGGAGCGAGGATTGAGAAGAAAAAGACACTTAGACACACATTACAACATGACTCCAGCCAGTGCTGAGGCTGAAGCGACTTTAATTTTTCCCAGTCAGTTTTTATACCATTTTGGGTACTAGCAGAGAATAGGGTCAGTTCTTAGATCAGAGACAAAGTGATTAAACAAGGCAATGAACAAGGAGATCATACCAGGTAGTAATCAAACAAAGCAATAAACAAAGTTCCCAAGTCACTGGGTCTGGGGGGCTTATCAGGATTACCAAGACAAAAGGGAAGTCACATGTTCCTTGGTTGAGTTCACCTTGAACCTTGCATCAGCCCAAATGTGAATATTCTTATCTGAGCCTACTTCCTTGAGCCCAGTGACAAGCACTTGCCAAATTCCTATAAGCTCTCCACAGTAAGCCAAATGAACCCTTTTCTCCATGACTTGCTTTTTGGGCATGGTGTTATGGTGTTTCATTGTAGCAATAGAGAGACCCTGACTAAGACAGACGCTCTCCACATGTGACCTCGACAGCATTTCCCCTTCACAGCAACCACAGTATGATGCTTTGTAAGTAAAGACTACAGGAATGGGACTGCAGGAGGAAGGAAATGTCATTTCTTGTCTCAAGTGTGCTCCAGTTTGCTTTTTCTTATTTCTGTTGCATAACTGCTCAATGGAACTGTGCGTAAGACCATCCCACCATGTCCTGGCCCTGACTCCTACTACTTACTGACTGATGGACCTACCTCTTCCTTCTGCTAAGAAACACATGACTCCTACAGGCCAGTCTTCCCATCTCAAGATCAGCAATCTGACTATTGCTACACAGGTCCCAAACAGGAGGAGGTAACCAGTTCTCAGCCTCACCACATAGCTCATCACATGTGCCCAGCCAGTACATATCCTCTAACAGCTAGTGTTGTTCCATGTTGCCCATTTACCAGGTTTTCATTCACATTCCTAAATGATGGTTCTCCCAGAATAGCCATATCCTAATGCTTAGAACATGCACGTATATAAGGAACAACATAAGAACTCCTGAAGAATATACCAATAGAATTGAATATGTGTAGCCATTACCATCAACTGTCTCTAGGACTTCTCCACTCATTAAACTATAACTTCACCTTTCTCCCTGACCCCAGCTTCTGCAGTTATCATTTTGTTGTATTTCAGGACTAGCTTGGATAGAGTCCATAGGTGGTACTATAAAGTATTTGCCATTTTGTGACTGGCTTATTTCACTTAGCACATATAGCTCAGTGCCCATACATTTTGTACCATGTATAAAAATACTGATATTCTATTTATTGCATATTGTAATTATTTATTTCTCTTACCCTTTGCTCGTCCATTTATCCAATAGTGTACCATAAGTTATCTTTAAATGTACAAATATCCCAATAAAAAAAACCCAGATATTATTTCAAGTTAAATAAATGTCAATCGCTAGTAAAACTAAAAGAAGTATGAGGAGAGGCAACATATCAATCAAAAACGTGCCAGAAAGTATAATAAACTAAGCTGATATTGCTGCATAAATAGAAAGATTACTGAAACAAGATAACAAATTTTAATGATGTGAATCCATTGAGAAGTTTCTTATATGATAACAACCCATTTTAATACCAATAAAATGAAAGCACATATTAGTTAAAGGGATAACTGGCTGACTGAAACTATAAAGATAAATCTTAAACATGTCAAATATTTAAAATTAAAAAATAAATAAAAACTATAAAGAAAACTACAGGTACATTTCTCAATAACTTTGGAGTAGAAAGGGGGGCTTTTATGGACTAATTTTAAAGTAAGTCACAATATTGAAACAGTGAATGAAATTCTGTAACTTTTGAAAAGTCCATGAGCATGGAAAATGCATCGTAAACAAGGTGAGTGGGTATGAAGGGTCGTGATGATTGCACTTTTGCTAGAATCTCGAATCAATGAGGAGCCAAGCCTCCAGGCACACTATGCGGAATTACTTAGCCTCCAGGACTGTCTGTAAACTATCCTGTCAGGTTAGTGGAGGTGGGAATATCAGTGCTACAGATGGGCGGGGCGGCACCATTCCCTGCACTTTGGTCCTGGTCTACACAAAAAGGAACCGGTGATCTGAGCACTCATGTTTATTGCTCTGTGTTTCCTGCCATTGATGTGATGTGGCTAGCTGCATCAAGCTCTTGCTGTCTGGACTTGTCTGTCGGAACTGTGAGCTGAAGCTGTGTCAGGGAAAGACTATGCAAAGGATCTTCCATCTTTTATTCTAGCTGAGGCCATTTTAGGCCATTTCACTAAAATTTGGTCTTCTTAAGGGAGAATTCCATGGAAATTACCCAACTCTATTGTAGGAACCCAAGGTTAAGATGCTCCAGCTAACTTAGCTTCTGTCAAACTGCCTGAGTGTGTGCACCCTCCTGCTAAACACTTAGGTTCTATTATAGTGCTTGCTTGTGCAACCCTCCCCCTCTAAATAACTGCTTATCTTAGAATCTGTTAAATTGTTTGCTTGCACAACCCCCACCACCCCTGTCACAGCTGCTGAGCAAGATATTAGGATGTGGTTTTTGCCTTTAAAAACTCGCTACCATAAACACTCAGCACTATACTTGCGTCCCAAATATCTGAATATAGTCCCAGCCAGCTGGAGTAAAGACTTTCAATTGGCTATAAACGGTCTGCCTGGTCAATTCTGATAGGTGCTCTTTCACAAAATAAGCCCTTTCTCCTTTGAGTTGCTTTTGTTTAGTATTTTATCACAGTAACAGGAAAGAAACTAAGGCAATAATAAAATAAACTGGAAAAAAAGCACAAATCATATCAATGACATTTCACACTCAAAATATTTGGAATGCACAACAAAATTAGAACACTAAAATTTAAGATTATGCCACTTTATCATGAAGGGGAGACAATTTAGCATTATGGAGGGGAATGTGGCAATCTTTAACAATTTATGGGAACATTCCTATTTGGGGCATCTTTCTTCTAATCATTTCTGCAACACTATACTGACTGTACACTTGCTGTGACAAGGCTTAGACAGGTCCCAAGTAAACCATAGTATATTTACCCGATGAACACTTTGTAGATGTAAAAACATTAATGGGGTTGTTTTCCTGCATGGATACAGAGATGTTAGAATTATCCTGTTATATAAAAAACAAAACACAAAATCAAAAAACAAAACAAAACAAAACACCCTCAAAATAGTATATGCAATTTTTAGCCTTTAATACAATGCAGTGAATAAAGAGATAAGAATATATTTTGTTCTGATATATTTGTGTACCCATAAAGAAATATTGAAAGGGTAACTCGACAAACACAAACTAAAAAACAAAGTCTGAGGGAGAATAGGGCAGATGACGAAAGAGATTCATTTGGTTTACTCTTTATGATTCTGATTATTAAAAACTTTCCAGTGGCATTTGTGTGTGAAGGGGTATGGTGTATGCTCATGTGTACATGTCATTGTCATTGCTTAAGAAGCATTGAATGAATGTGTAAAGAACAGATAAAGTACTGAATAGGTTGTGTGTTGTTGACATGGGACAGCCAAGTCAAGAACCAATGCCTTAGAATCTTGGGAAATTGGTAAAACCTTCCCCATACAGGTCAAGTTTGGAATTGGTAAAACCTTTATCCAGTCGGGTGCAAATATTGACAATGTGTGCAAGTACAAAGGTTTAGGAACTATTGAGCAGTGTATGAAAGAACAAGCAACTACAGCTTCCTTCTCTAGAGATCTACAGACTGAGACTTCTACAAGGTCTCCTATCTCTATAGCTAACTCTCCTCCCCTGCCTCCCCTCCCCATGCCATACATAATCAATACACTGAGGTTCTAGGTGGATACAATAATTGGTGCCTTCCACCAGAGTGTGCATAGCCTACCTGTACATGTGTGTGTACTGTTTCTGTAGTATCTATCATTTCTTTATTTTCTCTTCAACCTCAGTCAGGTCAAGGTACAAAGTCCTCCAGGCCTCGGCATGCCATGACATCCATCTGGAGGTCAGAGGACAACTTTCATGACTTGGCTCTCTCCTTCCACAACATAGGTCCCAAGTATTAAGCTCAGGTTGTCAGGCTTGATGGCAGACACCTTTACCCACTGAGAGATTGTGATGGACTAATCTTTCTTAATTTTGAGGCATATAGATGTACTGCTAACTTGGAAACAAATTTGTGGGTTTTTTTTAAACAGTAGGCTCTCTTCTGTTGTAAATTAGACAAATAGTATTGACATAAATATGAAAGTTCTTTCCATATTTTGAAACACGTTTTCATCGTTCCTCTTCAGTACACAGTGTTCCAGTTATTTTTTTTTCCCTCGAAGGCATGGCGACTGTCTCTACCCTATCCCACCCCCAGCACAGATGTACTCAGACTTCCCTCACCTATTGTTGGCCCACTTCTTCATGGCTCCACTGAGGCCATAAAGATCTTCACAGCCTATGTCCTTCACAGTCCCCACCCTACTTGTTTCTATGCTTTCTATCTGGGTAAGTTTGAATCAGGGTGGATCTAAAGCCTTAGAAGTCATGGCTGTCAGACATGCTCATCATGTGATGAATAAGAAACAAAAACAAAGATTAAATGTGGCCCAAATCCGTCAGCAACCAAGTGAAATTGTAAAAATCAGAGTATTATTCAGGGTTCTGAAGAGGAACAGAACCAAAGGGACTTTATTAGACAGGCTTGTGATGCACACTGCGTAGCCCAACAATGGCTATCTGCACACTGGAGAGACTGAAAACCCAGTAGCCGTACAGACTATAATGCTGTATGACTCAACAGTTCCAATCCAGTGCTGAAGACCCAGAAGATACCTGGAGAGATACAAGTTGGAACGTCAAAGAGAGTAGAGGAAGCATCAGGGTAGATGTATTTATCATCAAGGCAAGAAATCAGGCTGGACTTTCTACCTGAGATCCCCACTGGACACTCCTGACCTAGCTCAGGCAGGTGATTTCCACTCTCCTTTCTGCTCTCCAATCTCGCCAGGTTCCTCCACAGCCCTGCAGCAGTTCACTTGCAGGGATTTGTCTTCCCTTTCTACCTCCATTCCCTGGGGTTGTTTTCTGAACCATAGAATGGACCCAGCTTCCTTTATTCTTGTGGATCTTCTCACCACACCCCTGACCCCAGCAGTGGATTCTCATTTCTTTGTGCCAGACACAGATACTTAGGAACGCTCTCTGCTTAGGAACACAGTGGCCATATAGAATTGGGGCTAAGGTAGGCAATGTCTACTCCTTCATGTCCTCCACTGTATCTCTCCAGTCTCATTCCCAGCCCTGTAAGCAGACAGTTTGCAAGGCCACTCCTCCCTCTTTACCCCCATTCTCAGGAGAGTTTACCAAACCTTGACCCCACATCTGTAGTGGAATTTCCCCCTAATTAGTTGATTACATAATAAAGATGACAAGAAGCCAGTTGTTGGGTGAGGAGGAGGCTGGCCTTCCGGTCTGGAAGAGAGAGAGACGCAGGAGGAAGGAACAGCCATTTGGACAGCAAGGTGGGAGGGTAAGGAAGCAAAATGTAGACTGGGTACTGTTAGATCTGATGGTGGATTCCATCACTGGAAGATTTCTAACAAAATACTTGATGGTTTAGGATGATAGATTCCACACCCATCGTTTGTTTCATCTGTTGTTTCTAAACTAAGGTTGTCTGGTATTTTACATTCACAGTAATTCGGGTGGACTCCAGGGAAGAGGTAACCACAGCAGAGCATGGGCTGGCTATAGAGTGTGCCCCCAGCTAGCTGCAGAAACTTGGGAGTGCAGAGCGATCTCAGGGCTCTAGGGAGGCAGAGCCACTATTTTTGCAGAAACACGTGGTCTCCATCTCAGGCTATGTACCAGGCTGAGAACAGACCAAGACCAGCAATGCCTAGCCAGCAATAGCATTGATTTTATATATATATATATATATATATATATATATATATATATATATATATATATATAAAGGTTCCTCTCTACCTGGGAACACAGTGGCCATATCTGGCAAGGGCTCAGGTAGATGAATCATACTTTCCTTCTTGCCCCCTTTATGATCTGTCAATTCTCACCTTTAACCTGGTAACAACCTGCTTACAGGTGGCCCTCTTCTTGCCCAATTCTATTCATTGGCAACCCCAATCCTTGGCTCAGACCCAGGGTCCCCCTGCCCCCTTTAACCCTGTCTCCCAGACAATTTTTTTGCCTTACTACAACATATCTGCAGGCTCTCCTCTTCCTACCACACCTCCCACCCTACTTCTAGGTCTTTCCCCTTGGCTCGTTCCTAAAGCCCCCTCAGCCTTTGTTCCAAGCCTGCCTCTATTCCTCTCTGCCACCCATTGACCTGAAGAAGTACACCCTACCAGGCAACTCACAGCAACCACATTTTCCCAAGATTCAGAGAGGGCAACAGAAATGAAGAAATGAAACACCCACTCAAAAAAATGTAAGACCAGATATCAATACCTAAAATCATTCCAATTACCCCAACCCAAATACCTAGAAACCTTTACAATTACATAATCACTAACAGCAACGACAATACATGTCCACCAGAATCCAGTGACCCTTTTACAGTAGTGTAGAGAGAATGAACATCTGTGTCTGTATTGATGTGTCACTGTCAGTGATAAATTTGACAGCCTATGGCTTAGGCTAGAAATAAGAGGTGGTACATTCGGGAGGCAGAAAGATTCTGGGACGGTCACTCAGGAAGATGTGAGGAGACTGATTCTGAGCACAAGGAACCAGCCATGTGGCAGAACGTAAATTAAAATAAATGGGTTATTCTAAATTAAGATCTAGTCAGAGAAGAGCCTAAATATGACCAAGGTATTCGTAAATATATTTTGAGTCTGTGTCTTATTTCTGGGAGCATGGGGCTGGGAGGAAAAACCAGACCTAACTTCTACACAGTAGGACTTGGGCAATGTAAAATAGCTAAAAGCCAAAACAAGAACTTCAAATGAGCAATTTTGAATATGGACATTAAAGAAGATATAAATCTCTTAATGAAGTCTATGAGAGCACAAAGGCTATAATAATGAAAATGGCTCAAGACATGAAAGTAGAAATAGAAACACTGAAGAAAATCCAAACTGACATAAAGCTGGAAATGAAAACTTTAGGAGGTCAAGCGAAAACTTCAGAAATAAGCCTTACCATAAAGTACAAGACATGGAAGTGAGTAAAATTCAGACGTTAAAGACAAGGTAGATGAAGTGCATGTGTCAGTCAAAGAAAATATTCAACAAAAATAGTCCAGACACAAAACATCCAGGAAAATCTGTAACAGCATGATAACACCAAATTTATGAATAATAGGAATAAAGGAAGGAGAAGAAACCTAGGTCAGAAGCACAGAAAATATTTTCAACAAAATCATGAAAGAAAACTTTTCTAACATAAAGGGGATGACTATCAAAGTACAACAAGCATATAAAACACCAAATTTATATGACTAGAAAAGAATTTCCTCATGAAGAAAAAAATCCCAAACATATAGAACAAATAAAGAATATTAAATGTTTCAGGGAGTAAAGGCCATGCAATCTACAAAGAGGCAAATGTATTAGGATAACACTGGGTTTCTCAGTAGAGCCTCTGAAAGCCAGAAGGGCCTGGATGAATGTTCTACAAACTCTAAGAAACCCCTATTTTCAATCTTAATAGATAGAGGAAGAAAGACATTCCACAATAAAAATCATTTAAGGATTATGTGTCTACCAATCCAGTTCTATGGAAGGTGTTGGAAGTAAAATCTCTGCCTGAAAATGTTAACCACACCCAAAGAATGTCAGCCACAACAAAGAATAAATAATTGCAGACCAGCAGATCAGAGGTGAAGGAGGAAGGAACCCACGCAGTAACAGCACTTGCTTTCTGTTTTTTGTTTTTACAGGAATCAGTAAACATTGCTCTTTGGTAAATTTTAAATATTAATGGCCTCAATTCTCCAGTAAAGTACACAGACTAGCAAATTGGATTAGGAAACAGAATCTATCCAGGTATAGCCATTTTAATATCTGACAAAACAGGCTTCAAACCAAACTAGTCAGAAAAGATAGGGAAGGACATTACATACTCATCAAAGGAAAAATCCACCAGCAAGACATGTCAAGTCTTATTATCTATGTACCAAACACAAGGCACTCAAGTGTATAAAAGAAACAATATGAAAGCTTAAATCACATATGGACATTCACATACTAATATTGGGAGACTTCAGTTTCCCGCTCTTGCCAACAGACCAGACAAAAACTAAACAAAGAAATGCTGGCATTAAATAATATAAATCAAATGGACCTAACATATTTACAGGACATTTCATCCAAACACAAAAGAATTCTCTTCTCCGCAGTTCATGGACCTTTCTCCAAAATTGATCACATACTTGGACACAAAGCAAGTCTCATTAGTTACAAGAAAATTGTAATAATACTCTGCATCCTATCAGAGCACTGTATATTAAAGCTGTTTATCAATGACCATTAGACATCTTAGAGAGGGTTAGAATCTCAAATTGTGAAGAACTAAAAAACCATCCCGGCAGTGGTGGTGCACGCCTTTAATCCCAGCACTCGGGAGGCAGAGGCAGGCAGATTTCTGAGTTTGAAGCCAGCCTGGTCTACAGAGTGAGTTCCAGGACAGCCAGGACTACACAGAGAAACCCTGTCTCAAAAAACCAAACACAACAACAACAAAGCAGGAAAGAGATGAATAGAACACAGAACTATACAGAAAGCTTTCAAGAGATGAAACTCAAATGGATGACAGAGATTATCAACATCCTTAGTCATCAAGGAAATGCAAATCAAAACTACTTCGAGATTCCATCTTATACCAGTCAGAATTATTGAGATCAATAAAAGAAATGACAACTCATGCTGACAAGGATGTGGAGTAAGGAACACTCACCCATTGCTGGTGGGAGCACAAACTCATGCAGCCACTAGGGAAATCAGTGTGGTGGTTCTTCAAGAAGCTGGGAATAGATTGGCCTCTAGATCCAGCTGTACTATATACTCTGACATATACACAAAGCACTCTACAACCTGCTAGAGAGACACTTGCCCATCCATGATCATTGCTGGTCTGGTCATTATATCCATCAATTGAAAAGATCTTAGATGTCTGTTAATGAATAAAAAGATAAGTAGTACATTTACATAATGGACTAATTACTAAGCTGTTAAAAAATAAATGATGCTAGCCGGGCGTGGTGGCGCACGCCTTTAATCCCAGCACTCGGGAGGCAGAGGCAGGCGGATTTCTGAGTTCGAGGCCAGCCTGGTCTACAAAGTGAGTTCCAGGACAGCCAGAGCTACACAGAGAAACCCTGTCTCGAAAAACCACGAAAAATAAAAAATAAATAAAAAAAAAATAAATGATGAAATTCACAGGTAAATGGATGGAAATAGGAAAAAAGCATCCTGTGTGATATAACTCAGAACCAGGACAAATACGACCTGCTAGCACTACAGTCTTCCATAAACAGATTTCAATTCATATAACCACAGAAGTTATACAGGAAGTAAGGGACTGGGTGGGAGTGATGGATCTCCCTAGGAAGGGGAAATAGAATAAATAGTTATGGCTGGATGGGGAGAAGGGGGGCTAAAATAAGAGAATGATACATGGAAGGGGAGGAAAAATGGGGATAAAGGAAGGGATGTTGAGAGGAAGAGCTAAATCTAAGTTCAACTTGAGGAGTCATAAAATCTAACACAGTAGAGGCTTTCTAGAATATCTACAGATATAAAGAAGATCTAAATGAAACTGCCAAATAAAGGGGAATATGGAGCCGCAAATAGACATCTCTTGTCACCAAACGAAGCTTCCAATACTAAGAATGGAATATATATCTAATCAAGTTTGAGCTAAAGGGCCCATGGGAACTTGTAACTTAGATTGTTGGCAAGGTTATTGTTACCATTCAACAATGTTAAGGCAACAACAGTTGTTGGAGACAGCACCGACACAACTCACTGAACATAGAGACGTCTAACTGATGCTTACCTAAAGCCTAACTTAACTGAGGAAAGATTTGTTTCACTCATGACTTTAAAAGATTCCAGTCCACTTACAGTGGAAAAGCATGGTAGGACCTCGGTCTGTGCCAGAGGAGTTTGATGGTCACATGGCCAGTTAGCAGAGAGGGCAGGCTGGACCCATGGAGGATATAACCTCCAAGTCCCATGTCTACTGATCTACTTCTGCCATCCAGACTTTACATCCTAAAGACTAAGCAGCCTTCTAAAACAGTGTCAGCTTGGGAATAAATGTTCAAAATATGAGCCTGTGGAGGACATTCAAACCATAACACTGTATTTGGCTCCATGCCTCAACTTACCCTGACCCACAGGTTCACTATCCCTATTTCTTCTTCCCAGTGCAAGAAATTTTTCTCTCTCCTGCCTGATACTAACAGAAACAGGAAACTGTCAGTTCTTCATTGTTTTGTTTCCTCAGACCCAAGAACATAAGGAAAGTAGTTTCTTGTATTGCTAAAAGTAGAGTTTTTGAAGCAACAACTGCTACCATGAGGTGATTTTTGACTGTGTATATTTGCCCATTTTAGTTCTTTAGAGCAAGCTCTTCTCCATTTTCTATAAATGTAGTCTAATTGGACCATAGCCGCACCCATCTATTTACACAGCACCGATGGCTTTCTTCACATTACAGCAACAGAGTTAAGAAATAGAGGCTGATACCACAGGGCCCACAAAGCAAAAGTGTTTACCCCCTGGCCCTTTGCCAAAAGAAGTTTTCCAGTCCCATCCAAGCAGAATCAGCTGAGGACATTGTCTTGGGGTCAGAGCAGAAAGTCCAGTCAGAATCCACTGTCATGTCAACTGCCAAGGTTTACAGACTCTTCTAAACAGCTAAGTTTCCATTTTGTAAAACAATATCTAGAATAAAAGCATGTTCTTAAGAGTTATAAGAATACACAAATGACAACCATAGATGACAGCCTAAAGAGTAGACACTGTGTAGCTCCTGAAAGAAAGCAATTCCTAGGCAGCAGCTATAGTTGTCAACATTACTGATAATCAACTCTCTCCCTCTCCCTCTCCCTCTCCCTCTCCCTCTCCCTCTCCCTCTCCCTCTCCCTCTCCCTCTCCCTCTCCCTCTCCCTCTCCCTCTCCCTCTCCCTCTCCCTCTCCCTCTCCCTCTCCCTCTCCCTCTCCCTCTCCCTCTCCCTCTCCCTCTCCCTCTCCCTCTCCCTCTCCCTCTCTCCCTCACCCTCCCCCTCTCTCTCTCACACACACTTTCTCTGTGTGTGTGTGTTTGTATATGTTTATTGTGTGCATATGTGCACACATATATGCAGGTACTTGTGTCTGTGTGTATATGTGGAGTCTAGATGTTGGGTATCTGTTATATCACTTTCTGCCTTATTTTCTTGACACAGAGTTTCTCACTGAACCTGGATCAATACTCACCAGCAAGACCCAGAAATATTTCTCTCACTGCCTTCTGTAGCACTGTAGTTACAGGTGTACACTGCCACCCCTGGAGTTTTACACAGTTTCTGGGAGTTCACACTCAGGCCTTTGTGCTTGCTGTTAAAATGTCATATAGTCCAAATCCCCTCTCATCTAAGCCATGAGAGTAAACCAAGCTGTCAGAAACATTAAGGCATGAGGAAATCCACCTAGCGTACCATCTCCTCTGTCCCTTATATCAATGCTTTTGTTAAATTTACAAGGGCATATTAGCATAGCTAAGATTCTGGGAATGGTTTCAAGGATATACAAGTTTGCTGTGTGTAATCAATCTTTCTCCAAATTTCCTATGGCCAGAAAATGTCTCTTCAGTGTCTCTGGTGGACCGCCAATACACGGTCCTACCCCATACCTTCTGGGATCTGGCTGTTTCCGTAAGTACTTCATGGTCATGCCTCATACGTTCTACCTCTCTGTGTCTAACTAATTGTATGGGTAAAGTTCCCTCCCAGTGTGGAAAGCTGGCCACTGTGACAGATGGGTGAGTGCTTGCTAGCAGTGTAGTGTCCAGAATATCATCTCATCCCCTAGCATTGCACTGGAGCAGTTATGACACTGAAAACAACCAGTCTAAGCCAGTCTGGGAACCTGAGACCCTGGATCAATCCGTTAAGAAAGAGAGTTTAAGGCAAGGGACCTTGACACTCCTACCTGTCTATGAACAACCCTAGCCTAAAGTCATTACCACAAGGTAGTTTACTCACTTGGGCATCTTGTTGAGGCAAATAAGGAAGAGACCCAGAAATAACTGTCCATCACTGTGTGAATGGTGATGACTTTACCAAGCTTCCCAGATTGGATCATTGGTTTTATTGTTAACTAAACCACACTCTCTCCCTCATATCATATTCCACACTGCCCTTATCAATGGCACTTTTGCTTTAAAATATTTACACAGATTATTTTTTCATGTCTGTGTATCTCTGCTAGCCAGTTACTTTCTTTAGAGCAAGACTGCTTTTGTGCACATCTTAATATCTCACAGTACCTGCATGTGATATACACCAAAGACTTACACGTGGTGGTGGGAAGGAAAGGAAAAAGAAAAGGAAGATGGTTGGTGGGGAAGAGGAAGGGCGTTTTTGTTGCCTTAGGACTCCATGCTTGGTTCATTTCTTCTTGGTGCTTCTAATGACTTGGTTTCATTTCACAGCTAAGTAAGAGAGTTGGCTCAGGTGACATCTGACACAGATGCTATAAATAAGTGGCAAATTTGTTCATGTTTCCTCAGAAGCTGATAAGGAATCACACCCTGGGAGAGCCCCAGGATCTGGGATGTGAGATTGCTGTTGCTTTCCTTCTTAGGTGCTCCCGAGACATGGACAGAGGGTGCAAGCCAGGCTTTCTTCTTCAAGTTTGAACACTCGGTAGCCACCCAATATGGACAAGTTAGATTTGGAGCCCCATGACAGCCTAGTGAAGGCTCCTGTGGCTAGAGCCTCTAGAACTGCCCTGTTTCCATACTTCCCAGCACTGGGAAGATTTGTGCAAATGTCCTGTCATAAACCCTTTTCAGGATAAGTTAAAGAAAGTCAGTTTCAAAACATTGATCAAAGAGTGTTACGCAACAAGAATTTGAAAGTCAAAATGAGTACTTGGGGGCTGGAGAGATGGCTCAGCAGTTAAGAGCACCAACTGCTCTTCCAAAGGTCCTGAGTTCAAATCCCAGCAACCACATGGTAGCTCACAACCATCTGTAATGAGATACTTTTTTTAATTTTTAATATTTTTATTACATATTTTCCTCAATTACATTTCCAATGCAATCCCAAAAGTCCCCCATAGCGCCCCCCCCCACTTCCCTACCCACCCATTCCCATTCTTTTGGCCCTGGCATTCCCCTATATTGGGGCATATAAAGTTTGCAAGTCCAATGGGCCTCTCTTTCCAGTGATGGCCGACTAGGCCATCTTTCGATACATATGCAACTAGAGACAAGAGCTCCGGGGTACTGGTTAGTTCATCATGTTGTTCCAACTATAGGGTTGCAGATCCCTTTAGCTCCTTGGGTACTTTCTCTAGCTTTTCCATTGGGAGCCCTGTGATACATCCAATAGCTGACTGTGAGCATCCACTCCTGTGTTTGCTAGGCCCCTGCATAGTCTCACAAGAGACAGCTATATTTGGGTCCTTTCAGCAAAATCTTGCTAGTGTATGCAATGGTGTCAGCGTTTAGAAGCTGATTATGAGATGAATCCCTGGATACGGCAGTCTCTAGATGGTCCATCCTTTCATCACAGCTCCAAACTTTGTCTCTGTAACTCCTTCCATGGGTGTTTTGTTCCCAATTCTAAGAAGGGGCACAGTGTCCACATTTTGGTCTTCATTCTTCTTGAGTTTCATACGTTTAGCAAATTGTGTCTTATATCTTGGGTATCCTAAGTTTTGGGCTAATAACCAACTTATCAGTGAATACATATTATGTGAGTTCCTTTGTGATTGTGTTACCTCACTCAAGATGATGCCCTCCAGGTCCATCCATTTGGCTAGGAATTTCATAAATTCATTCTTTTTAATAGCTGAGTAGTACTCCATTGTGTAAATGTACCATAATTTCTGTATCCATTCCTCTGTTGAGGGACATCTGGGTTCTTTCCAGCTTCTGGCTATTATAAATAGGGCTGCTATGAACATAGTGGAGCATGTGTCCTTCTTACCGGTTGGGACATCTTCTGGATATATGCCCAGGAGAGGTATTGCTGGATCCTCCGGTAGTACTATGTCCAATTTTCTGAGGAACCGCCAGACTGATTTCCAGAGCTGTAATGAGATCTTATGCCCTCTTCTGGAGTGTTTGAAGATAGCTACAGTGTACTTACATATAATAAATAAAGAAATAAATAATTTTAAAAAAAATGAGTACTTGGAGCTGGGAATGCATGTTCTCTCATTATTGGGAGCAGATGGTTCGAGGGCCGTCAACCATTGAATTCAACTTAAATTTTCTGACCAGCCTCCACGGAGAGCCATGATGACATGTCTAAGAAGCACCAGCTTTTCAGAAAGCCTAAGGAAAGGAGAAAAATACATTCACACACATAGACTACAGGAAAAAAAAGGTATTGTGAAATTACATGAAAAACGTTGTTCCCCACAAAAAGAACAATGAAAGTAGTTAATATTTCCTGAATATCTGCCAGGTACGTGGAATTTTACATGTACAGAACCTTTATATCTGCACTCAGTGCACCAAGGAAGATAGCATTCTTCTGATTCTGTAGCTGAGATCAAAGTCTTAGAACAAGGATTTGTTCCAGCATCCACAGTTCATAGCAGGGAGATTTTGATCAAAACTCAAATCTCATGGACCCTGAAGTCCAGGCTCCATCTATTCTACAACACTACCTCTTGAAGGACAGCTTGAGCCACCACTGAGAGGTTATTAGGTTCTTCTTCACCTAAAGAAAATGTATTTTCACCATGCACTTGTTAAAACATCTATGATAGGGATGCCTTCTCAATAATGGGATGGCGTACTTAGATAATGAATGAAACACTTGATTATGAATTTAAACTTTATATCATGGTTTGCTCTAGATAAATAATAAAACAACAATTCCCCCCCACCACCATAACTGTTTCATAGACTTCATTGGCTTGGCTTATCTTTCTATGTCTGTGCCCCTGTGCCAGATGGCTAGTATCTTTAGAGCAAATATCATATCCTTTGTAACTGGAGCTTCTAGGTCCCAAAGGCCTATTTTTCCCCTTTACCTTTGGAAGGTGAGGAAGTGAGCTGTATATACCCACCTGCTGGAAATTCCCCTTATGCTTCCTTGTTGGAGGGACTTAGCCTGTAGTTTTCAAAGCAAAGCTGTCTGAAAGAGGAACTAGAACACATAATACAGAGACAGGACACAGCCCCAGTGAGCTCATTAGATCAGCAAATATTTTCAAAACACCTGCTTTGTAGTGAAGACATAGAATAAGGGAACTCTTTTCCCCATGCTTGGTTGTTCAGGGCAGATGAAGACATGTAAAATAATAAAGGACTGAAGAGATCAGATGTTGGAACACACAAGAGCAGCCAGGAGTGGTGTTTACTTGGCTCAGAGATGCTGCAAGTCTCTCTACAGGCATGTAGGTATGCAGGCTAGCAAGGAAGAAGTGTCCAGATTGTCTAGACCTCCATTCCCTAATTTCTACAGCTGATTTATTTGAGTACTTGTTATGGTAGAAGTTCCATGCTACCTACCTTCCCCCCCACCCCAAGGTAAAAATATCTCACATTGTGACAAAAATGTGCAGAAGTCCACAAACTTGAACATGTGCTAGAGAAGCAATAGTAATGAGTGAAAACTTTCAATTGCCCAGGAAGTGTCTTTCAAATGACAAAATATTTAGTTTCTACTGGACACATTTAAGGAACCAATGCAACATTTCATTCTAAAGTCAACTTTTTAATTTTAAAGTTCACAATGCATCAGAAATCACATGCATCACTACTATTTAATCTTATAATGAAAAAATGTAGAACATCTGAATGTAACTGAGAATATATAAGGTGTAATTAAAACCTGGATTAAGAGATTCAGAGCAAGAGTGTTGGGAGACCAATGCTGGCAAGGAATGGACTCTGTGTTAATCTCCAGGATTGGACTAAGGAATGGGAAAGCATGCGCAAAGGGGAGAGATGAGATGATAATGGAGCAGTCGCAAAGGCCTAGAGATGGTCACTCACAGGAGAGTAAAGCGCCTTCATGTGCCAAGCCCAGGCAGGAACAGGGTTGATGTGTAAGGATATAGTTGCCCTACTTTATAAGTCTTGAGAAATTGTAAGAAATGAGATAAAGAAGGGCAGAATATACCGGGATAAAGAGCAAAAGGTCTATACTACCAATAGCATCTCATTGACTTCCTTTGTCAAACTGATACCTGAAAATCATCCTGAGTCTAATAAATCTGGGAATGAATTTTGGATCCTATAACCCATGAGAAGTTGAACAAATTAGCTCCCTAAGCCTTTGGTTCTTCACCTGTGAAAGGGAAATAAAGGATGATCAACTCAGAGAACTACATTAAAAATGAAATAACATAATCATTTGCCACAACACTTACCATATAATAAATGTTACATATATAGGCTATTATTGCCATGTCTAATATTTGATGACCATCCATTGTAATATCCCCCTGCTTAAAATATCATCAGCTTGGATGTGTGTCATAATACACACTTGCAGTTCTAGTGGTTGGGGTAAAGGCAGCAGTATTTCAAGATCTAGGCCAGTCTGGGTTCAAGACCAGTCTGAGATGCACAGCAAGACCTCATCTTAAACCAAACCACAGGAGCCTTATCTGGAATGTGTACAGTTCTGGGTTGGGTCACATACATGAATGAATAAATAATAATTCTGAACTGTTCCATTTTAAATGTAACTATCCAAACGTGCTAATGTTACACGAAGGCTTCCCTGATGTGGAGTATTCACCAGAGAGGATTGCTCAGACATTAGTTTAAGCCAGTAGAAAGTATTAGCTAGCCAGTGACTACACTGGGGTGTTTGTGATGCCAGTGTAGCAATGAGCATTTCTTAGGTTGAACTTTTAAGCACAAAACCATGTTCTAGGTTGACATACTTCAGTTGACAAGAACAGTTTCAGAAGTGGAACTACAGAAATCAAAAAAAACAAGGTTAGCATATTTAGAGACATTCCCAGAACTACAGACTTTGGCAGATCAGGTCTTTGTTTTAATTGTGGCTGGTTTGTGCTGAGTTATAGCCTGAATAGTATTTTCATCATGGAGTCAGTTGTGCTAAAGTCTGGGACTCTGTTACATTCCCCATTACTGGGTATTCGTGGCAACATCTATCTTCTGAGTCTTCCAGACTTAAGAGCTTAATGGCCTCCTCAAAAGTCCAGAGTAAGCCAAGACATTTATGTCCAACTCTGCCTGCATCGTTGCTCTGCTGTCCTAGCCCCTGATGTTGCCAAGCATTTGAGGTCTACATATTAAATGCTGCAGGAAAGCAGTGCATGTAGCTTTGTGAAATGACAACTCATTCTGAGGAATCGTCCGTAGAGTGAAACAGGTAGGGAAGTTAGGAGCCAGTTGTGAAATCTATGGCCAGATTTGCCTCAGTAACACACTTCTTCTTTCCTTTTTATTGATTTGGTGCATTATGCTACTTAATAATGCTATTTAAAGAAAAAAATTCCTTTCAGGGTTCAGAGAGATGAGTATTATTTTCTCTATGTGTCCAATGCTGTCTCCCTACTCTGTTCTCTCCAGTCAAGGGAGAGCACTAACCATTGTATCTCACAGATGTCTTCAGAGACAACAATCCACTACTTGTGAGGTCCTGATCTTTCTGTCTCTCTCTCTCTCTCTCTCTCTCTCTCTCTCTCTCTCTCTCTCTCTCTCTCTCTCTCTCTCTCTCTGTGTGTGTGTGTGTGTGTGTGTGTGTGTGTGTGATATAGAGAGATGAGAGACAGAGAGTCAGAAAAAAAAAGGAGAGACAGAGACAGACAAAGACATATATAGAAAGAGACAGTGTAAGGAAGGATTGAAAGAGGAAGATGAATAGTACCGCTTGTGTTTGCTCCACCCCATTAAAGTTTATCTCTCATACATGAACCTCACATATAGTAGTTGATGATATAGTTTATATGCATCACAGAAATTTGATCCAATGAAAGTAATGATAAATACAATGGGACAAGTGAAAAGAAAAAAAATATCTAGAGAAATTTCTATATTTCTCACTTTGGCAACTAAATTGAAACTCTGCTGGTCTCTAACTTTTGTATTTAGAGTTCCCATGATACAGTTAAATGGTGATATTTTGAAGGAAGCTAGTTTGGGGTCAAAAGGGCAGGAGGTCAGAGCTCTTTGAGAAAAGGTAAACTTATAACAAAAGCTACATTTATAACTAAGGATTAGTCTGCCTAGGTAGAATACAGTGTAGAGAAAAGAACAGAGACCCCTAAGAATGTTGTATCACTCAACCATAATAAACCACAAAAGAACAGGCTGACAGCATGAAAACCAGAGACACCACCAGCTAAGTACCCAATACAGGATGATTCCTTAGAAGGCAGCCACCATTATATGACTCAAATACAGAAGTCAAAACAGAATTCATCCAGCCAATGGGCTCCTTCATTCAACAGTCACTGAAACTTCTAACACTTGCAACAGACTATTGGGGATGTTGGAGGTAAAAGGTACCTCTTTTAAAGACTAAAGAAAGAAATCAATTGCATTCGTTCAGGAAAGCAAGATTGGTGAGAAAGAAAGAAAGAAAGAAAGAAAGAAAGAAAGAAAGAAAGAAAGAAAGAAAGAAAGAAAGAAAGAAAGAAAGTCACTTTTTGCAAGTTCTCCAGCAGGATAAGGACAGAGAGAATGGAGTGCTAGACTGGGGGTGGGAAATGAAATCCAAAATTCTTGTGGACTAACTACCTCAGGTTGCTTGTCATAAAGAAGCACAAGATGGCCGGACAGGCGGATGGATGGATGGATGGATGGATGGATGGATGGATGGATGGATGGTAAATGGGTGAATAGGTGGGTAGGTAGGTGGAAGTGTGAATGGGTTAAGTGGGCATAGGTGCAGATGATCTTTAGATTCAGAATTATGGATTTTTAAGTCTTAAAATTATCTCTTAGTAAATATATTTATTAATTTATGTTTCCCTCCATTCATACAAACAAACAGTGAGTAAAAGGATTCCCTTGAATGAGCAACCTCAGAGGCCTTTCAAAGAATCTGGTAGGCTTTGCTGGAAATATTTTAATCAGCAGTCTGATGCTTGAGAAATGGGTTTGTGGGGCTCTGCTGGGAAGTTCTTGATTGCCTGAGCCACAGGTTCCCAGGGGGAGAAGCATTCTCACCTCAGCTAGTGATCTGTGAAAGGTCACCTCAGCCTGAGGAAGCAAGACATCCTTTTACTCCCCACATGCTTCCTTTGTAACACCAGCAAGCACTCAGCCTTCTACCCAGGCTGCTTCATCAAAACCTGTCCTTTGAAGGTCACCAGTGACATCTTTACTGTTAATTCAAATGGCCTTTCCTTCTAACATACTCTTACCTTCCCAATTGCCTGTTGTTTAGCAACATCATTTCAGGAACAGTTGACACAATTGACCCTGACTCCCCTTGGATTCCATGACACTGCTTAATTATGGTCTCTCTCGTGTTTTTGAGTAAAGGGTAGTCCCTAGAGAGTGGAAAAACTAAATTGACAGCATCGCTCAGTAAAGGATGAGTTACTGTTGAGATGGCAGTTCCCCTAGTGGCCATCTGGCCTGGAAAATCTGAGCACCTGTTCTACTAAACTCCACCCACCACCTCCCCCAGCCCATCTCTATCACCTGTCTTTAATTCCTGGAAGTGTGCCCACTACATGCTTCATTTGTTATTTCTTCTGGCTACTGGGATCAGCCCTCTGATATCTCCATGGCTCACTCTTTTACCTTTGTATTGTCTGTTTGTATTACATTATTTTAGAGTCTTCAAATCTACTATAAAAGATGAGAAAATAACTGGGTGGATGAATATCCTAAAACTGTCAAATGGAGTAAGTATGCCACAAGACATTTTAAAGGAAGAGTACACAAGATGTATGAGTTACGAAACAGAACAAACTATGTTTGTTATTGAAAGGCTGGGGGGCGGGGGGCTCAGCAGGTAAAGTGTCTGCTGCATAAATGTGAGGAACCTGAGTTCAGATCCCCAGTATCCAGATAAAAAGCCAGGTGTGGTGAGGTCTGTAACCTCAGCTTTGTGTGGAGAAAAATAGGTCGATGCCACAGGCTTGCTGGTCAAGCAGTCTAGCCAAATCAGAGCTCCAGGATCAGTGACAAACCCTGCCTCAAAGAACAAATGGGAGAGTCATAGAGGAAGATGCTCAGCATCAATTTCTGGTCTCCACATGTACAGGTGAGCAGATTTGCACACATTCATGCACACATGCACTATAAAGCAGTGGTCCTCAACCTTCCTAATGCTGCAACCTTTTAATACAGCTCTTCATGTTATGGTGACCTCAAACCATGAAATTATTTCATTGCTACACTATAACTGTAATTTTGCTACTGCTATGTATTGTAATGTAACTACCTGATATGTAGGATATCTAATATGCAGCCCCCATAGGTTGAGAACAACTACAGAAAAAATGGGTTTAACCCTATATATGATATATACGTATATATGTGTGTGTGTGTATGTGTGTATTAAATATATCATATGTACACGTATATCAAATATATCATATATACATATATATCATTCATATGTATATGTATATGTGTATATATATGTGTGTGTATATATATGTATATGTGTGTGTGTTAGAATAATTGGGATAAAGCTTTTATCATTATCAATTGGCTCTGAAATTATTGTATTTGGCATCTTGTAAATTGAGAATTTATTAATAACATGAATGTGATTGGTTAATTATAAGATTCAAGAGTATTTCTTTACTTGGTTACTGGAATGTGTGACTACTGATGGCAGAGAGGGAACTAGAGGCTCCAGGGATAAGTGAACCAGATGCTGCAGGGGGCTGGCTGCAGAGAGTTCCCAGCAGCAGGATTTCGGGAAGCTTGCCAGTCTGACCCCACTGGGGAGTTGGCAGGTTGAGAGAAGCAGGAGCACAGAGAGCTGGCGGGTTCCTTTTTAATTTTCCCACAACACTTGTCCTTATAACCTCACTATCCATGGCAAAAAACCAAGATGGGGGATAAGTGGGGAGATCATACTAGAAATGCATATCTCAGAACTCATTCAGTCTGGGCCTTCCACCTGCATAGGCCTAATGCATTCACCTATGTTCCCTGCTTTTTGTGTTCTCATTTTGTGTCTTAGGTTGGTTTGCTAGTCTCTGTAATCTAAGCATCCTAATTTGAGCTTCTCTCTGTTCAATAACAGGATGACTTACCTGGTCCTTGGAGGTTCCCATAGCATGAAGGTGACATTTCCTCTCCAACAACCTGCTTTAAGTCTTTGTTTAAATGTTACTTTCTCGCAGAAACCTATACTAAATACATATTCTTAAATTATAAGACCCACTGTTAGACCTCTGTCCTCATCCATTTGTGTGTATGTATATGTCCATGTGTATGGGTGTGCATACACATATGTGCACATATTTGGAGATCATAGGCCAGAGTCGTCTGTCTTCCTCAATCATAGGGTACCTCACTGAGCTTGGAGCTCATTGATTAGCCAAGCCTGGCTGGCCAGCGTGCTCCAAGGTCCTCCTTTCCCTGCACCAGGGTTACAAAGACATAATGGCACACTTGGTTTTTCCACGGGTGCTAGGGATCAAGCCCAGGTCCTCATGTTTACATAGCAAGCATTATTCTGTGGAGTCACTCTAGCCCCTTCTTCTATTGTTTTCCTCTTGACAAATATCCCTTTACAACAGTATCAGCCAACTGGATTATTGTACTCTCTGTTTATCATCTGCCTCCCTCAGGTTGCCCTGTTTTAGTAAGAGAGAAATCACATTGATGAAACGCTGGAGGCACTAAACAATGTTTGTGGTAGAAGCAGAGAAGTGATTCTGTCCATAAAGTGTTTGACATGAAGCATGGGGACTTAAATTCAGACCTTTAGCACCCCTGGGAAAAGTTCAGCATGGTGGAACTCACCTGTAATCCCAGCATCTGTGAGGCAGAAACAAAAGGATCCCTGAATCCCTGAAGCCAGCGAATCTGTCTAAATTGGCGAACTTCAGGTTCAGAAAGAAGCCTTGTCTCTAATAGGGTGGAAAGTGATGTAGAAAGATGTCCCAACACCAACTTTTGTCCTCCCAACATAAGTCTCTCTCTCTCTCTCTCTCTCTCTCTCTCTCTCTCTCTCTCTCTCTCTCTCTCTCACACACACACACACACACACACACACACACAAAACACACACACAAACACACACAATTTATTGTTGCTTGTCACATACCAGGACAATGTAAAAGAAAAACAAATAAAGTAAACCAAAGAGAAAACAAAAACAACATTTGCAAGCTTTCACAAATTCAAAAAAAATCATCATCAGCCCCAATATTGAACAGCTGTGATGGGCAGTTTAAAGCACAGATTACAGAAAATGTCTAAACAATAGAAGATAGGGATGACAGGAAGGGATCAGCAAGGGAAAGCTGCCATGCAAGTCTGGCAACCCGAGTTTGGATGCCTAGACTATCTGGGTATAAAAGCACATGCAGTGGCATATGCCTGTAGTCACAGCAGTCACATGGCAAGAGACAAGGATGACCTTATATTCATGGCAATCCTCTGTTCTTAACTTTATCTGGAATTATAGGTGTATACCACCATGACCAGGCTGTCTCATCTTCACAGGGCTATTACAGGAATCATACAACTGTGTTATCAGATACATTTTTCAAATATGTTTTTATATTTAAGATGGGAAATTATTCTGTTCGTGGGAGTTAATCAGAGAATCCAAGCAAGAGAGAAGAGAGGAGATGAACAGGATATGATATGAATTTGGGTAGAGTAGAGAACTCAAATCTCATTAATGTCAGCAGCATGTCTTTGATTGTGACAAAGAACTGAGATACAAAGATTAAGACTATGTTGCCACTTCTAGTTCAAGAATACTCAGAAATCCAAATCTCCCCCCCCTCCCAAGAGTTCTCAATTTTTAAAAATGACAGTTGAATAAAATCCATCCTGTTGGCCTGTTAGATTACGATATCTGCCCCCTGGTACTAACCTCCCTTTATAACCTGATGGCTTCCTTGTCTTGTGGTGGGTTCCTCACTCTCGAGCTCCATGTGTGTCTTAGTATAGTAAATTACAGCTAGACAACCTGTTATTCCTCATACTTATAGAGGCTAGAAAATCCAATATATGTATGTCCCAGAACACACACATTTTCATGAGAGCCTGTCTCCTCATGTTTCTAGATAGCTGACTTCTTAGGATATTGTCACACAATGGAGAAAAGGGAGAGTAAGCTAGCTCTCTCATAAGAGCAGTCGTCCCATTGTAGAGGTTCTGCCATCAGGACACACTTAAGTTCCAAAGGCAGTACATCCCAGTTCCTAACACCATGTTATTAGGACCATGGTTCCACAATGTGAATTCAAAAAGGAAGAAACATAAACAGGTAGTCCATTGCACTAGTCTACAATCCCACTACTCCTCAAAGGGTAGCCCCTTCCCACCTCTCCATCTCATCTTCCTAACCCTTATCACATCCCAACAAATTATCATACATTCCTGTCTGAGGCAGAGTTTCTTGCAACCTGTATGACTTTTAGGCTGCAACAACCATGTTTTTTGACATTCGATTCCTTTCCTATGTCCATGCCCAACTCGACAGTAAGATGTATAAGAGTTCATGTAATAGAACATGATCAGAATTTTAATCTGCTCTTCCACTCTGACTATAAATAGAATTCTGAGGTAGTGATTACACTCTTCTCACTCTCATTATCTTCATCTGAAATGCAAATGATAGATCTGCATAGAGATGTTGTATGCTTATAACATGAGTAGAAATGTACAAAAATAATGTATCTGGTACCCAATAAAGCTTCCATCAACATTAGTTGGTTTTCTCTCTATAAATACTTTTATTACCTGTGTGCCTTAGTGAATCATGTGCCACTTTCTGCTTAACACAATATTTATAATGATATATTTGGTTGCTTTTATTTCATATAGAGAACATTATCCTAGCTATAAGAAACACATTTTGTGGATGGCTTTAATACTTGCAAATCTCTACTGGATTTTTGAGCATACATTTCTCTTGTGATTCAGAAAGAATTTTTCCCAAGAGAAGAAAAGCAAGATAGCAAAGCCTTTATAATGTCTTTCATCCCTATAATTAGAGTCTTCCTAGAGCAGAGGTTCCAAAACAGGGAAGGTAGCAAATCTCCTGCCCAGGGGACACTTGTCAATGTCTAGAAATGCTTTTGGATGCCATAAACTGGGTAGGGGTGTATTATTGGCATCCAGCAAATGGCAGCCAGAAGGCTACTAACTATGCTATAATGGAAAGAGTACAGAAAGAATTATGTATCCCAAGATGTCATTACTGTCAAGGTAGAAAGCCCTACTCAAAAAAGCCTCAATGCCCAAGCCTATCACCACTATGTGAGATCTGCCCTATCTTACACTCTCGAGACATACTAATTAGTTAGGGAAGAGAGATAGTTGAAGAAGTTGAAGAATGGTCTTAGTCAGTGGTTGTGGTCCGTGGAGAGTCAGAGACAGATCCCGAGCATCCCTCTCAGTTCATGAGCTTCTTGGCTCAGAGCTCCCTCTTCTTCCCTCTTTATTACATGGATACATCACTGTTGGTATGTGTCTGAATACTTTCTGTTGTCTTGAGTCACTTCTCTTACTTGCATGTCCAACCATGGAATCCAGTGTGCATGACCTCCTTGAAGAACACCGATTAAAATAAGTTTCAAATACAAATGGGGAATTCAGGTAACTCAAGCCTTAAAGAAAAGAAAACATGTTGAAAATGTAAACTCATTCTTGTAGTTTCCCAAGGAGACAGCTGCTTTTAGAAGAAGGTCAAGAGTCTATCTTGTACTCACTCACACATGTAGGCTGTGAATGCCTGTGGTTATAGCACCGTTTCCTCCCTCGGAACTTTCCTACATCAGCAGCCCGCCGGTTGTCGTTTGTGATGAACTGCCATCTAGTTGGATATGTTTCTTTTTTCTTTTAGTTTCTTTTTAAATCTTCTCCCTCCCACGTTTCCTTCAGCTTACTTCTTTCCTTCTGTTTCTTACTTCTCTGTGTTATTCCTCATTTCATTCCAATTTTAGGAACAAGAAGAAAAATATTCACTGTGGGTGCTGTCTACCTCTCTTTGTCCACTTTGGAGGTGTGGGGGTGGTGTGCAGGGCAGGAAGGTGGGGGGAGGGGAGTAGTGTTTCTTTTAAAAATCATATGCTGCCATCTGGTGGTCAATTTATATACTCAACCAAATAGCTGGGTTCAGACTGTTTCAAGTGTCTGACAATGAATTGGGTCCTGCTTGACTATAGGCGAGCAATAATTGATATTGTCTCTCTTCATGGTTAAAGTCCCAGTGTTCAAAGCTACTCCTTCCCCTTAAGATTTTTATTTCTCTCAGGCAGATGGGATAGTTTGTTCCCAAATTGAGTACAGAAAAATCCGAGCATAAAGCAAATCTTTGTTGTAGGTTCACAGCATGTAAACTCTTCCATAGGATTTGTGGATTCCTGATTCTCCCTCACCCTAATTAATTTTAAATTTACTGGACTAACAGAAGGGGACTTGGAACTGGTTGTTGGCAATGCTGGTGACTGCATGAACACTGTACCACTACACTATATCCCTAGCCCTCAGAGAGATATTTTAAAGGTAAAAGTAAAATATACTTGATATAATGGTACAGATACATATTTTTTCTATAGCAAGGAACTTTTCCCACAGAGAGAGAGAAAGACAGATACAGACAGAGACAAAGAGGGGGGAGAGAGAGAGAGAGAGAGAGAGAGAGAGAGAGAGAGACTATGAACAATGATACTACTACTCAAAGCAACTCAGAGGACCTTGAAAACCATTTTTTCATTCCACAACCCATCAGCAAATCCCTTAGACTGTGTCTCTTAATCCTTTTTAAATCCTTCTCCATCTTGTCTTCTTTTTCCTCTTATTTGGTATAACCCTACACCAGGTTCTCCCTCTCCCTTTTTTTCATCCTCTCCCTCCAGAGACACTGTGTGTGTCTCTGCATTTTTATCTATCTGTCTGTCTGTCTCTGCCCCATCCCCTGAAAGTAGATCCAGTTGTTCTAACAAGGGGCTCTAGAGACCAACTGGAGTGCGAGAAGTGGAGAGGAGATGCTGTCTCTGGAGATGGCATCAGATGGATCAGGGCTTTCACTCAAGTGTAGCCTCTACTTCCTTTGCTTCATTTTTAGTGTGAATTTACAGAATTGCTTTGATTGAAAACCAAATGGCAAATCCTCTAAGACTGTGGCTTTAGGGTGGCTACTACAAAGCTCTAGAGATGGGGAAGAGGAAGCAGAGATGAGTTTGTGTTTCCAGAATTTTAGCAATTCTAAAAACACGCTACTCTAACATGCTCAAGAACAGGATGTTGTCGCCTAAAGGAGAATCTCAACAAAAGGCCCCGTGAAGAGTGAGCTATGGTGACCGAAATCCCTATGAACACCGAACTACAATGACTGAGGTCCCCATGGACAGTGAACTATAGTGACCAAGGCCCTTGTGAACAGTAAGCTATCGTGACTGAAGTCCCTATGAACAGTGAACTATGGCAACGGAGGGCCCTGTGAAGTGTGAGCTGCAGTGACTGAGGTTCCTATGAACGATGAGCTATGGTGACAGAGTTCTCTGTGAATGTGAGCTATGAAGACTGAAGTCCTTATGGACAACAAGCTACAATGACTGAAGTCTTCATCAGTACCACTCTCTAGTTTCCCCTCAGTGAAATGTCATGTGCTGGAATCTGAGGCACCCAGAAAAGTGGTGTCCATCTTGTCACTGAAGTTATATTCAGGCTTGGCAATATTCAGGTTCAGAAATGGCACGTTCTGGCCTTGTTTCATGGTCACTGAAGACTCTGTTGAGAATATATGGGGAGGAACAGAAACAAGGCTGCCAAGCATCAGGAAGATCTGCCTAGAAGTCACCTCCATCATCAACCTTGAGTTCTAACCTCCTGGATCTTGCTGCTAGCCATCTCTTACAATTGAGTATTTGGCCTGCAGAAAATTTCCGATTGAAGCCTATAACTAGACTAGACATAGTTGTGCAAAAAAGAATTTACCTAATTAGGGTTGACTACTTACTATTTCCTAGAAAGATTTTACAAGGCTGGGGCTTGGCTGGCATCAGGGAACTTGGATTTCAGAACCTTTCATTTACAGAAATGAAATGTCTCTATGTGTCTAAACTCAGTTTTTTTCTTTTTACTTAATTAAATTATTTATTCACTTTACATCCTGATTGCAACCCCTCCTTCATCTCTCCCAGCAGGACCTCAGCATATCCTCTCCTACTGAGGCCCAACCAAGCAGCCCAGTTAGAGGGAGGGGCAATGGCAGGCAACAGAGTCAGAGACTGCCCTCCCTCTCCAATGTTTAGGGAACACACATGAGCATGAAACAGCACATCTACTACAAATGTACAGCGGACCTAGGTCCAGCCCCTGCATGCCTTTTGGTTGATGATCAGTCTCTTTGAGCCCCCTCAGGCCCAAGTTAGTTGACTCTATAGGTCTTCTTATGGTGTCCTTGACCCCTTCGGCTCTCTCAATTCTATCCCTCACTCTTCCACATGACTTCCTGAGATCTGCCTCATGTTTGACTGTGGGTTTTTGCATCTGTTCTTATTACCTGCTGGATGGAGCATTTCAGGAGACAGTTATACTAAGTAGCTGTCTGCAAGCATAGCAGACAGGGGTTGGCCCTCACATGGGATGGGTATCCAGTTGAAGCAGTCATTGGTTGGCCATTCCCTCTGTGTCTGCTTCATCTTTATCCCTGTGCATCTTTAGGCGAGACAAATTTTGTGTCGAAGGTCTTGTGGGTGGTTTGATGTCCCCCTCCCTCCACTGGAATTCCTGCCTGATTACAGGAGATGGCCACTTCAGCCTTCATAGGCCCCTCTGGTAGAAATCTCAGTTAAGGTCACCCCAAAGACATCCCGGAGCCTCCCCAGCCCCAGGTCTCCAGCTACTCCCTGAGATGCCCCCACCTGTTTCTATTTTCAGTCCCAGACCTTTCCTCTCGCACACCTCATCGCCACCCCTGTTCCCCTCCTCACTCCCTCTCTCATTCAGTTCCCTGTCACCCACCTCTGATGATTATTTGGTTACGCTTTAAAGTCACTGGAGGAGGCAAATTTTTCATTTTTGGCACTACGTTGTCCTCAGAATCTGAACTTTCACCACTCTTTTGTTCTCTGAGAACTTGCTGAAATTATTCAACAAGCCCAGATAATTCTTTTTGTTTCATCTTCTTCTGTCCCTGGGATATCCTTGACTGTTCCTTTGCAAAAAATACCTTAAGAGACTCCTGAAATGGAGGCCAGTCCTCATGATGGTACTTAGCAGCCCCTTTCTCCGATTCAGTTTTGTCTCCGGGGTCAAGAGGCTCACCACTCTTTCCTGCCTTGTCTACAAACTCAGAAATAGGAGGTACGGGTGGAACAGATTCATCTTTCTTCTTATTTCACTTTCTGCATCTTCCAATACCTTACTTAATTTTACACTTTCATGTCTAGGATCTAAGGTATTCCTTACTAAGGTCCCAAGGCTAAAAGCATCTGTGGAAAGTTTCTTCAGGGTCATGTGTTGTATAGCACCCTTTTATCCCTCTTTCTCCCATGTCTATAAACTTACTGTACCGTCCTCGGGGAACCAAGGACAGATTTCTCCTATAAAAATCAGAACCTGGGTAATTTGTTTCTGACTTATCTTTGCACCTCTAGCTTTAAACATATCGTTAAGCATATATACCAAAAGCGTTCTACCATTACCTTGCCCCATTCTTATGGGGTTTACTCACCTCTGGACCAGATTTTCCTCTGCATGCACTTCCTGTTCCTGCTGTGTCCTTCACTGTATCCCCCTTACTGGAACCAGATGTTGAGGCACCATCAGACCAAGTCAGCTCAGTCAGTCAACGGGGTTTCAATGGAGGGTGCGAGGACTAAAAAGGGAAAAAAGACAATTAGACAACACTGTAGCATGACCCCAGCGAGTCCTGAGGCTGGAGTGGGTTTATTTTTTTTTTTTTTCAGTTTGCTTTTATACCAATTCTAGGTCAAGGAACAGACAAGGCAAGGTAATAAACACGAATAGTCAAGGAACAAGCAAGACAATCAACAAGATCTCATAAACACTGTTTCTAGGGGCTCATCGGGATGACCAAGATAAAAGAAATGCTAATCCTTGGCTGAGCCCTTTCTGAGCTTTGCATGAGCCCAAATGTAAATATTCTTAATCTGAACCTACTTCCTGAGTCTTAGCCCAAAGTCAAATTCCTGCCTGAGCCTTCTTCCATGACTTAGCTCAATGGCACACTCCTACCAAATTCCAACAATGTGGCCCCAAAAGCTCTCCACAAATTTTGGTTGAAAGTCTGTTTTATTAGATATTAGAATGGCTTCTCTAGATTGCTTCTTGGGTCTGTTTGCTTAGAAAAACATTTTTCAGCCTTTTACCCTGAGGTAATATCTATCATTGTTGCTGAGTTGTGTTACTTGTGGCAGAATGCCGGATTCTATTTTCACATCCATTCTTTTAGGCTGTGTCATTTATTAGGGAATTGAGTCCATTGATATTGACATAATGACCAATGATTGTTAATGTCTGTTATTTTGATGTTGGTGGTGTTGATGTGTGTGTGTATGTGTGTTTCCCTTATTTTGTTTTCGGTAGTATAAAATTCTTTTTTTCCTGTGTTTTCTTGGGTATAGTTAACCTACTTGGGTAGAAGTTTTTCTTTTAATATTTTATTTTAATATTTAATATTTTCTGTAGGGCTGGATTTGTAGATAGATATTGTTTAAATTTGGTTTTGGCTTATAATATCTTGTTTCTCCATCTATGCTGATTGAGAGTTTTGCTGGATATAGAAGTCTAGGTTGGCATCTGGGGTTTCTTGGAGACTACAAGACCAGGATCTTCTCGTTTTTAGAGTCTCTGTTTTTAGAGTCTCTGTTGAGAAGTCAGATGTAATTCTGATAGCTCTGCCTTCGTATGTTACTCGGCCTTTTCCCCTTGCAGCTTTTTAATATTCTTTCTTTGTTCTGTAGATTTTGTACTTTGATTTTTTATGTGGTGGGAGAATTTGCTTTTCTGGTCTAATCTAATTGATGTTCTATAAGTGTCTTATAGGTTTATAGGCATCTCTTTTTAGAGGTTGTGTACATTTTCTTCTATGATTTTGTTGAAAATATTTTCTGGTCTTTGGAGCAGGGAATCTATTCCTTCTTCTATTTCTATGATTCTTAGGTTAGGTCTTTCCATAGTGTCCCCAATTTCCTGAATGTTTTATACTGGGAATCTTTTAGACTTAACATTTTCTTTGACTGATGTATCAATTTATTCTACCATATCTTCCATGCCCGAGATACTTTCTCCTTTCTATCTTTTAAAAATTATTATTACGATGATGATGATGATGATGTTGGTGATGCTTGTGCCTGTCGTTCCTGTTCTCTTTCCTAGGTTTTCCATCTCCAGAATTCTCTCAGTTTGTGTTTTCTTTATTGTTCCTATTTCCATTTTCAGGTCTTAAACAGGTTTATTCATTTCCTTCCCCTGTTTAATTGTATTTTCCTGTATTTCGTTAAGAGATTTATTGGTTTCCTCTTCCAAGGCCTCCACTTGGAAGAGGTTGTACTTTTCCTGTATTTCTTTAAGAAATTTATTCAGTTCCTGGTAAAAGGCTTCTATCATCTTTATAAGATTGGATTTAAAGTCATTTTCTTGTGCTTTGGTTGTGTTAAAATATCTAGGATTTGCTGTAGTAGGAGAGATGTGCTCTGGAGGTACCATATTACCCTAGATTTTGTTGATTGTGTTCTACTGGCCTAAATGGTTGTCCATGTTCCTATTGTAGCAGGAAGGCAGGCCTAACTGGGATGTTCCTGGAGAACAAGCCTTCTAGAGGGCAACCTTGTACTACATGTCTCAGAACAGGTGGGTATGCCCCAGGGGATGAGGCAGACAGGGAACTGGGGGTGAGGTGGGTCTAACCTGGATGTTCCCTGTGCTACAGGCTTGAAGACAAGCAGAGCAGTGGCTGCACAATGGAGCTGGGGGGACAGCCCAAAGTTCAGTGCAGCTGGATGTGCCTTGGGACTTGTCAGGCAGGGGGATCTAACCTGAGTGTTCCTGGTGGCCAGATAATGGATCTGGGGGAAAGGGAGTAAGCTGGGCTTTTCCCAGAGGACTCAGCAGGCGGGAGAATTTAGGATGTGGGGGGTGGGGGATGGGGGGAAGAAGGGAAGCAATCTAACCTGAAAGTTCTTGGTGCTATGGGTCTGTTGAAGGTGGGCACAGAGGTGGCCGGACAATCCTGTGTGTCTGAACTCTTGGTGCAACAATGTGATTTGAGTTTAATACCTGCTTCTCTTCTGGTCCCTGGAGTCTTACTACAACTAACACCCATAACCAGATGCAAAAATAAATTCTACAGGAAAATCCAATGGATGACACTCATTACTGCCTCCCAAACAAGAAATGGCAATTTATTCAAGTTTCTTTCTTTGCTTCCCTCTTTCTCAGAGCCTCGTGGTTTCATGCAACCAAATCTCAAAATTCAGTCATAAGTATGGAGAGAATCTATTGCAATTCTGCTTGTGATCAGTAGGGGGAGTATCAGAGCCAAGGAAAGAGCTGTCAACATCTGGGAACTTTTTTGAAAACAGAAAGTTAGGGTCTTACTTAAAAAAAACACTGAAAGTCTAGACTAAAATGTCTTAATCAATCAGGAACATCTTTGTGACTTCCTGGCAGGTGTCCCTGATGCTTGGCAGCCCTATTCCCCTTCAACCCCATATAATCTCAACATGGTAGACAGTGATCCTGAAAACAAAAGCAGAACCCATCATTTCTATTATAGAAACCCAGTAACCCACCTACATGCCCCAGCCGACCTGCCTGGACACAAGGCTCTGTCCACCTCTGTGTCTGTTCTCCCTCTGTCCCTGCGCTGTGGCTTTGCTGCTCCTCCATGTTTCAGGCCTGCTCCTATTGTAGCATCCTCAGTCCACTCTGCCCATCTTCCTCAATACCCAGATGAAGAAAAGGAAGGAAGGAAGAAGAGAGCGAAGGAAAGGAGAAAGGAGAGAATTCATGGAGCTAGGTTCTGACCTGGGAGAGACTGTCCACAGGGGAGCAGCCATCCATCCAGTTTTTGGGTTGGATCCTTGACTTGGCACAGAAGGCATAGAACACTCTTTCCCTGTATCTTGTGAAGTCTCTTCTGTTCTCAGCAGTTCCTTCCTGAAAAGCCCCCAACTTTTTCACAGTTTACCTTGTTTTCATTCTCCCATCTTCCACCCCTCCCCCTTTTTGAGATAGGGTTTCTCTGTGTAACCCTAGCTGTTCTGGAACTCGCTCTGTAGACCAAGCTGGCCACTAACTCATGGATCTTCTTGCTCTGCCTTCTGAGTGCTAGGATGAAAGATGTGAGCCACCACCAAAGGCTATCTATCTTTTTTCTCTCTTTCTTCCTTGCCACTTCCTATTGGGTGGAATGAATGCCTTGCATGAATATTCAGTAACATGGAAAGGTCTCTAGATATTACTGTGTTGTTCCAGGCATTTGTTAGTTCACCTTTTTGCCAAGATGACAGCTGATCTACATTTTAGAGTTTGAAGCAGAATGCATCTGTACTGGCAACAATCCCAAATTTTCCTTATTTGATGAATTTGAGGCCCGATGCTTATTCCAGAAAGCAAATTCATTTGGTTGAAAAATGTTATGAACTTTATGCATTGAATTAATTGCTTCTTTCAACACATTAACTAAATACCTGACAAAAAGCAACAAGAAAAAACAATTGATTTGGCTCCCAGTTCAGAGGAACACAGTGACAGGAACTGTTTAGTTGTGGCAGCAACCAGGAAACACAGAGTGAGGAATTCTGGTAATAAGCTGGTTTTATTCTTTTTCTCCCTGTTTCTTCTGTCTAAGGTCCCAACCCATCACGTGATGCTACGCACACTTTCAGTGAGGGTCATCCCCTTCAGTTAAACTTTGCTGGAAACACTCTTGCAGGTTCATGCAAAGGTGTGTCCCATTAATATGACATGCATTTCTTAATCCAACCAAATTACAATCAAATCCGTACAAGTAATATTGTCAGAAAGGAAGTCTTTTAAAGAGGAGGGATAGCTTTCAATTGGGCATAAAAATCCATAGTTGACCATTGGGAATAAGGAGGCCATTGGGGTAGGGAAGAGGGATTGAGGGGATACAGGGAGGAGGATGTGATCAAGGCACATGATATGAAGGTGTGAAAATGCCACGACAAACCTCAAAGTTGTTATAATGAATATGCAGTGTTAAAATATTAAAGCTAACTCACAGTTTGCGAAGACTGGATATATTTTTCTTGGAGGAAGATTACCCTGCAGTCCTGTTTCCTCCCTCTCCATCTGTGGACAGTAGCCAAATCTGGGAGCTACACTAAAAGGACAGTGTCACCCCTTTAAAAGGAAGGGCTCCCAAGAGTGTAATGAGAAATAAGTTACATTCGATGAGATATGTTAATTTACGAGACATGAAATTGTGACAGGACACGAATACATCTATTTATCCACATTCTACATAATTCTATTTCATTTTCAGATTCTTGATCTCGTTCTTCCCCTCCCCAGCTGCCCCTCCCCCAGCTGCCCCTCCCCCAGCTGCCCCTGCTACCCTTTTCTGTCCCTTCCCACCCACCTTTGAGCTTAATTTTTTCTTTCCTTTTTTCCTTTTTTCTCCATTGTGCCCTGTTTCTCTTTCCCACTCATTCTTGGGAATGGGATAAGCCCTGGTCTATGGTCATCACACTAGGGTCCCCGTCATTAAAGAGAACTGGCTTTCCCACTCCAAGTCACTACCAAATGACAAAACCTCTTATGTTCTCTGGTGGATTTCCTGCGAACCTTCCCGTCGCCATGCTGTTATTCTTGTCTGGTTGGAGCTTGCACAGTCTTGTGCATACTGACACAAGCAACCACTGAGAGGACTTATCCATTTAAGTCGCCAACAAAGTTTACTTTATTTTAGGATGTTTTGTAAGACTTCAGTTTTACAAACATGTAAAGTTTACTGTATATGAAATTGTATTTAAGCAGACATCTGCCTAACTGTATTTGGAAGAGTCTCTGAATGAGACAATTTCATCCACTAATGTAGGCAGAGGTACCCTAATTGTCTCTTGATTTGGATACATCAGGACGGCAGAAGCTAATCACTGGACTAAGATATAGAGGCACGTTTCCCTGGTCCCAAAAGGAAGAGAAGTAGACAAGATAGAAGAAGGACTTTTGGGGCCAGGCTTTGGAGGGAGAAAGATGGATACCATGTAGGCCTGGGGGCAATTAAAACCGGTGGCAGCCTCCATTACCAGATAAATTCTAATATAGAATAGTTGATAAGTTTAGGACAATAGATTCCGAGTCCACTGGTTGTGTCATCTGTCTGTTTTTTTTTTTTAATTTTTTTTTTTTTTTTATGAGACAGTGTTTCTCTGTGTAGCCCTGGCTGTCCTGGAACTCATTCTGTAGACTAGGCTGGCCTCGAACTCAGAAATCCGCCTGCCTCTGCCTCCCAAGTGCTGGAATTAAAGGCATGTGCCACCACACCCGGCTCATGGCTGATTTTTAAATATTAAGATTGTCTGGTGTTTTCCATCCACTATGATTCTGCAGGGTGGTCATTGGCAATCTGTGGAGCCAACCACCTTGGAAGGTGAGTGGGTGGCTCGGAGGCTCTGTGGGGAGTGGAACACAAGCAGTAGCTCCAGGCATTCTCAGGAAGGACATGGGCATGGGCAGCTCAGCAAGCCAGCCATGGGGGGAGCTAGGTGAGCTGCCTGTTTCCAGCACAAGAACAGGAGTCAGGTGAGTGAATACAGGTGAGTGAAACAAGCCTGGTTTTTAAATTCACGCTTGACAGATGGCACCCAACCTAGGGCAAAAATCCACTAATAATTTAGGGTTCTCAGATTGATTCAAACACAATAAAACAGGTCTGGAAGGAAGGGAGAGGTGGTTTTTCAGCCAGTGGAGCAGTCACATGACTCCAGAGCTTAAACAGAGAAACACAGGGGCAGACTCAGATCACAGACTCTGAGGTCCCCTGCTGTGAAAAGAGTCAAGATGGCTGCTCTGAGGCAGAGAGCCAAACATTAAAAGCTGCCTGCGCCGGGTGTGGTGGCGCACGCCTTTAATCCCAGCACTCGGGAGGCAGAGGCAGGCGGATTTCTGAGTTCGAGGCCAGCCTGGTCTACAAAGTGAGTTCCAGGACAGCCAGGGCTACACAGAGAAACCCTGTCTCGAAAAACCAAAAAAAAAAAAAAAAAAAAAACAACAACAAAAAGCTGCCTGCTTTCTACAAGCAGGTAATCATAGGATAGAATTCTAAGTTTGGGTTAATTGTTTTTAAAGTTAGAAGAGAATATAGATTTTGCTTGAGCCGTGTAAAGAATTCTTCCCGTGGTTCAGAACTAATACAAAGAGTTTGGGCCCAGAGACAATGAGACTCCTCCTGTAGGCAAAAGGCTGCAGCCTCAAAAAAAAAAAAAAAAAAGATACAGGGGAATTGTATGGAAGGGGGTGGGGGAAGTCTTACAGGATAACTCATATTTTTGGAACATGAATTCCATGGGTTCCACAGGAATTTGGGGTTAAATATCCTGGCATGACAGATTAGGAAAAGTCTAAGAAAGGGTCTAAGAATAGGCTCATACAGTATTTGTTTAGTTTACTTCATTTGTTTTTAATTATTTTAATTATCAAAATGGGTGTGATTTTGAGTTTTGTGGTTATTTTATTATTCCTCTGGGAGAGGGGTCAAGCTAAAAGCTTTCCTGGTTACTGGCTAAAGGATATGCTAATTTAGGAGAAAGACTTTATGCTTGTGTTTATAGAAGAGGCCGAGAGTTATATAGATCAGATATGACAGAGGGAGACGCCCTGAAGAACTAGAAAAATTCAAGAGAACCAAACAGGAAAGGTAAAGATTCTTTGTGCCATCCTTCACATGGCATGAATGAAGACTTATAATTGGTTATTATTAAAGTTGGCTCATAAAAAGACTGTCTTTCACATGCTTAAACAACGAACAAAAAGTCTTTCTTAAGTAGTCAGTACACGATTCATACAGATGTCTTGATGGTACTTAAATTCTGTTTTGAGATTTGTATATTGCAAAATATACAGCTTTGGTGAGATTCATGCTGAACTCAGACATGCTGAACTGACCTGCTTGGACTCCCCGTGTCATGGATTCCAGGTCATCTGGCCTCACTCAACCTTTCAGATGGATCGAGTCAGAACTTTAGGCATCAGAGACTAAATAACAATTGTTGGCTGTAGTGTAACTTTCCCCTAATTAATAGATTGGCTAATAAAGACAACAAGAAGCCAGTTGCTGGGCGAAAAAGAGGAGGCAGACCTTCCGGGTCTGAGAGAGGGGACTCAGGAGGAAGGAACAGGATGTGGGCGGGGAAAGGAAGCAAGATGTAGCCCAGGAACTGTTAGGCTTGGTGGCAGCTTCTGCCATCAAAGACTTCCAACGTAAGAAAAGTTGATAAGTTTAGAGGACAATAGATTCCATATCCCAAATTTGTGTCATCTGTTGATTTTAAACTAAGATAGTGCAGTGTTTTTCATTCATGGCAACTCAGGTGGGCCAGAGAGAGAGAACATAGCCAGGGCAGAATTCAGCCAGGCTTTGGAACGGGAAGACTGGGCAAAGGACAGAGCTCCAAGGGAGAGGTAACCTCAGTGAAGTGAGGGCTGGCAAGAGAAAGCCTGCAGCTAGCCGTGGGGACCCAGAAAGCGATCGCGGAGCTCTGGAGAAGCAGAGTGGGCATTTGCGGGAAAGGCTTTGGCTAGGAGAAACACGCGGTCTTGGTCTCTGGCTATGCACCTGGCTAGGAAGAGACCACCAATGATAGTGCTTAGCCGGTTTGTCTTAGCTTTGTTAAGGCCTAACCAAATCTCCTATTTTCCCTACCTTTCCCTTCCCTTCCCTTTAAAGATACTTCATTGCCCCTGTTCAGCAGGAAGAAGCACGGAGACTTTTTAGCCCAATATCCTGGTTTTGGGGGTCTGGAAATGGTTATTCTAAAGGTAATTCTAGGGAATTTAGGAATGGTCATAATTTGAACAGGGAGGAAATAGGTAGAATTGACTATAGTCATACTCTTACGTTGGTAGAAATCTCTATAATTGATACAAAGTTGAAAGTTATAATTTCTTACTTTGGTACAGAGTTAATTTTGAAACAGAATTAAGGTTTTCATTGGTATGAATTTCTTATATTGATACAAAAATTGAGATTAGTCTTGTTACTCTTAGAAAGACATTGTTCCTATAAGACTTTCAAGAATATGAATTCAGGGCCAGATAACATACTCATGGTTCTGAGTTAATAATAAAAGGGTGGTTTTTAGATATTTACATTAGAAATAGCTGAGAGTAGTTAAAGGGCAACAGTTCAGATATACTTTGCATAGACAGATAATCTTCAAAAGTGTCAGAAGTCCACAGAATGTGGAAGGTAAGACATCTCATTATTAATAATCATTTGTCTAGAGACATGTCGCCCCTGACAGCACCCCCTTCACGGTTTGGAGAGGATGTTGGGCATCACTACCTCCAGAAGTTTGCTTTTGTGACAGGGCAGCCACGGGGCAGAAGATGCCCTAATTCATCTACAGACAAAAATTTACTGTCCACGCAAGGACATAAGATGCAGGATGGTTGAAAACTTAGTTCTGCCAAGACAGAATAAACTAATCCTTCACGATTATTCTTGTTTCACTTAAGGTCTATCAGATGTTCTGGGCCAGAAGGCTGAAGACAGTTGCTCCAATATTTTGAAAAATGGGGGACTGTGAAGGTAGTCAACTGTCTCTACAATTGCTCTTCTGAGTTTATTTATTGATTGGATGATTGATTGATTGAGGATGGTATGTAATTTATATTTATATTTTAAATACCTTTGGGAACAGCAGAGAAACATAATAAAAAACAATATTTTTTTTCTTTTTGATATACAATAATTTGTGATTGTCAAAAGGCTATAAAATTTAAACAACTAAAACTAATTATATTTCCATGAGTTTCATGGCATTACTCCACAATAAAATGACAACTAATTTGGATCTTCTTAAAAGCTGCGAACTTGATGATGTCCTGTGCAAGGTGCCAACCACAGTGAGTGACCTCCAGTGAATGGGCCACACCTTCCTGACAGTGTTGGTAAGCACATGCCATCACACTGGTACATAGACATTCACAGTCCCCGCCCATAATTACATTTACACGTATCTTCATGGCAGTTTTTGGCATAAGAAGTAACGTCAATCACATTGCAAACTGATTTGATGAACAAATAAAATACAAAGTTGCCCATGCCTTTTAGTTTTCCATATCTGCCCTCCTAGGTGATAGTACACCAATGTGCCACCAGGTGGCGACAGAGGATAGCAGGGGCCAAAGCAAGTTTTTCCAAAATGACCTGTGATAAAGAAAAATGATGTGCTGTCCTACACTAGCAGCGTGACAGCACACCTAGAAGCTCTAGAACTAAAGGAAGCAAATTTACCCAAGAGGAGTAGACGGCAGGAAATAATCAAACTCAGGGCTGAAATCAACCATGCAGAAACAAAAAGAACTATTCAAAGAATCAACCAAACCAGGAGCTAGTTCTTTGAGAAAATCAAAAAGATAGATAAACCCAGACTAACTAGAGGACACAGGGAGGGTATACTAATTAACAAAAGCAAAACTGAAAAAGGAGACAGAACAACAGAACCTGAGGAAATCCAAAACATCATCAGATCCTACTAAAAAAGGCAATACTCAACAAAACTGGAAAACCTGGATGAAATGGACAACTTCCTAGACAGATACCAGGTACCAAAGATAAATCAGGATCACATTAACAATCTTAACAGTCCCATTTCCCCTAAAAAAAAAAATAGAAGCAGTCATCAATAGTCTCCCAACCAAAAATAGCCCAGGACAAGATGGGTTTAGTGCAGAGTTCTATCAGACCTTCAAAGAAGACCTAATTCCACCTCTCCTCAAATTATTCCACAAAATAGAAACAGAAGGTATTCTATGAAGCCACAATTACTCTGATACCTAAACCACACAAAGATCCAACAAAGAAAGAGAACTTCAGACCAATTTCCCTTATGAATATCAATGCAAAAATACTCAATAAAATCCTCGCAAACTGAATCCAAGAACACATCAAAATGATCATACATCCTGACCAACTAGGTTTCATCCCAGGGATGCAGGGAGGGTTTAATATACAGAAATCCATCAACATAATCCAGTATATAAACAAACTCAAAGACAAAAACCACATGATCATCTTGTTAGATGCAGAGAAAGCATTTGACAAAATCCAACACCCATTCATGATAAAAGTCTTGGAAAGATCAGGAATTCAAAGCCCATACCTAAACATGATAAAAGCAATCTACAGCAAACCAGTAGCCAACATCAAACTAAATGGAGAGAAACTTGAAGCAATCCCATTAAAATCAGGGACTAGACAAAGCTGCCCACTTTCTCCCTACCTATTCAATATAGTACTTGAAGTCCTAGCTAGAGCAATTCAACAACAAAAAGAGATCAAGAGGATACAAATTGGAAAGGAAGAAGTCAAAATATCACTATTTGCAGATGATATGATAGTATATATAAGTGACCCTAAAAATTCCACCAGAGAACTCCTAAACCTGATAAACAGATTCACTGAAGTAGCTGGATATAAAATTAACTCAAACAAATCAATGGCCTTTCTACACAAAGGATAAAAGGACTGAGAAAGAAATTAGGGAAACAGCACCCTTCACAATAGTCACAAATAATATAAAATACCTTGGTGTGACTCTAACTAAGGAAGTGAAAGATCTGTATGATAAGAACTTCAAGTCTCTGAAGAAAGAAATTGAAGAAGATCTCAGAAGATGGAAAGATCTCCCATGCTCATGGATTGGCAGGATTAATGGAGTCAAAATGGCTGTCCTGCCGAAAGCAATCTACAGATTCAATGCAATCCCCATCAAAATTCCAGCTCAATTCTTCACTGACATAGAAAGGGCAATTTGCAAATTCATCTGGAATAATAAAAAAAAAAAAAACCTAGGATAGCAAAAACTATTCTCAACAATAAAAGAACCTCTGGTGGAATCACCATGCCTGAAATTAAGCTGTACTACAGAGCAATTGTGATAAAAAAACAAAAAACAAACAAAAAAAAACTGCATGGTACTGGTACAGCGACAGACAGGTAGATCAATGGAATAGAATTGAAGACCCAGAAATGAATCCACACACCTATGGTCACTTGATCTTTGACAAGGGAGCTAAAACCATCCAGTGGGGGAAAAAAAAACATTTTCAACAAATGGTGCTGGCACAACTGGCGGTTATCAAGTAGAAGAATGCGAATTGATCCATTCTTATCTCCTTGTACAAAGCTAAAGTCTAAATGGATCAAGGAACGCCACATAAAACCAGAGACACTGAAATTTATAGAGGAAAAAATGGGGGAAAGCCTCAAAGATATGGGCACAGGGAAAAAATTCCTAAACAGAACAGCAATGGCTTGTGCTGTAAGATCAAGAATTGACAAATGAGACCTCATAAAATTGCAAAGCTTCTGTAAGGCAAAAGACACTGTCAATAAGACAAATAGGCCACCAACAGATTGGGAAAGGATTTTTACCAATCCTAAATCTGATAGGGGACTAATATCCAATATATACAAAGAGCTCCAGAAATTCAAATAACCCCATTAAAAATGGGGTACAGAGATAATCAAAGAATTCTCAACTGAGGAATACCGAATGGCTGAGAAGCACTTGAAAAAATGTTCAACATCCTTGACCATCAGGGAAATGCAAATCAAAACAACCCTGAGATTCCAACTCACAACAGTCAGAATGGCTAAGATCAAAAATTCAGGCAACAGCAGATGCTGGCGAGAATGTGGAGAAAGAGGAACACTCCTCCATTGCTGGTGGGATTGCAAGCTTGTACAACCACTCTGGAAATCAGTCTGGCGGTTCCTCAGAAAATTGGACATAGTACTACCGCTAGATCCAGCAATACCTCTCTTGGGCATATACCCAGAAGATGTTTCAACTGGTAATAAGGACACATGCTCCACTATGTTCATAGCAGCCCTATATATAATAGCCAGAAGCTGGAAAGAACCCAGATGTCCCTCAACAGAGGAATGGATACAGAAAATATGATACATTTACACAATGGAGTACTACTCAGCTATTAAAAACAATGAATTTATGAAATTCTTGGGCAAATGGATGTATCTGGAGGATATCATCCTGAGTGAGGTAACCCAATCACAAAAGAAGTCACTTGATATGCACTCACTGATAAGTGGATATTAGCCCAGAAACCTAGAATACCCAAGATACAACTTCCAAAACACAAGAAAATCAAGAAGGAAGACCAATGCGTGGATACTTCATTCCTCCCTAGAATAGGGAATAAAATATCCATGGAAGGAGTTGCAGAGACAAAGTTTAGAGCTAAGATGAAAGGATGGACCATCCAGAGACTGCCCCACCGGGGGACCATTCCATAATCAGCCACCAAACACAGACACTATTGCATACGCCAGCAAGATTTTGCTGAAAGGACCCTGATATAGCTGTCTCCTGTGAGGCTATGCCAGTGCCTGGCAAATACAGAAGTGGATGCTCATAGTCATCTATAGGATGGAACACAGGGCCCCCAATGTAGGAGCTAGAGAAAGTACCCAAGAGCTGAAGGGGTCTGCAACCCTATAGGTGGAACAACAATATGAACTAACCAGTACCCCCAGAGCTCATGTCTCTAGCTGCGTATGTAGTAGAAGATAGCCTAGTCGGCCATCATTGAGAAGAGAGGCCCATTGGTCTAGCAAACTTTATACGTCTCAGTACAGGGAATGCCAGGGCCAAGAAGTGGGAGTGAGTGGGTAGGGGATCAGGGCGGGGGGGGGTGTATAGGGGACTTTTGGGATAGCATTTGAAATGTAAATGAAGAAAATATCTAATAAATTTTAAAAAGAAAAATGAATAATAATTTGTTGATCTTGGTTTTATGTCCATCATCTTTTGAACTACCTCCTAGATAGTCAAAAATAATCTGTCTCTTTTGACAAAAGTGATCATGAACAATAATGTTGTTCTACAGTTTCCTGCGTCTGCTACTGTCAATCCAAGCTACAATCCAGGCTCCTACTATGTTTATTTCCCCAGCCTCCTGCTATATCCATCCAGAGCAGAAGAATCCCTTGATAAACCTACAAATAGTACAGAGAGGGGCTGAATGGCTGACAGCCAAAGTGCCAAAGTGCTTGAGACACACTGGAGGTCACAGCAGAGAAGCCACTTAACAAATGTAAACATCTAATGGAATTATTTAATTTAAAATGCCTTTGAAGTAGTCAGATCTCTCTCTCTCTCTCTCTCTCTCTCTCTCTCTCTCTCTCTCTCTCTCTCTCTCTCTCTCTCTGCAGTCATTTTTTTTCAATGCTTTCAGGAACCCACTCTCCTGGAAGAGCCACAAACTTCAGGTCCTGTCACAGTGTACACAGTTCTTTATCCCATCATGCATCGCGTTGTGCCGCGGACTTTCAACGCTCGCTCAGCAGATGCATGAGTGAGTGAATGGTGAGCCACTAATGGGATTCCCATGTGTCCTCTTAAATTAGGAAATTGTGAGTCCTTTAAATGCCAGGCATCTTCTTTTGCAGCTTGTCAACTTTACTAATGAAATTATTTACATTTCTCTTGTTCTCACATCAAACAACATGTTTCTCTGTATATAATCGCAAGTAACCAAATTACCTACTTTAAGGTGGTTTATATCTTTTCAAAAGTCATATAATTATACCTTGGAGGGAATTCAGATCACTTCTTTAAAAGATCTTATTTTCATTTTGTGTGTGTGTGTATACCTATGTGTGTGTGTGCTGTGGGTGTCGATGCCCACGGAGATCAGAAAAGGGCATTGGATCCCCTGGAAGTACAGGCAGTTGAGTGTTTGGAACCTAATTTGGGTCCTGTAGAAGAGTGACAAACACTGTTAATTGCTGAGCCATTTCTTCAGCCCCAAAATCTCTTTGTTGAAGAATCACTTTCATTGTACATTTGAATGTAGCATAAAAATTACAGCTTTTCACAAATTGTGCAATACAGAAAGCATATTGTATATAAAAATTTGATCAAGCATATTGTATCAGACCCTATGTGTTTGGAATTCACAGCGTGGTCTTTAATGTTGTGTATGTTCTTAGAACTCATTGAATCCACCTAGATGATGCTTTGGGGCTGACCAGCTGGAGGAGAGGGTGTAGGGTTGATCATTTTTAAAACTATGAGTCAGACTGACTCCTCATTAGCTGAGCTGTCCTTTCTATAGAAACTTCTGGTTTGTGCTGTCTTCAGCAAGTGTGGAGTCAGCTGCTTTTACATAGTAGGCATTTACTCTCTGGTATGGAACTGTAAGAACTCGTGAACAGTTGTGCCTCAGGCTCGCACTGGTTCAGAAATGAATGGGGGGATTATCTCTGAAGTGTGGGGAAGACACCATTGTTCCCTTTAGATCTAAGGCTCAGAGTGTGGAGCCCTAGGGAAGGCAGAGTTTGCCCTGGAGAATCATGCATAGCCGATGAGAGTTGTGGTGAAGTGTGTGTTCACGTACAGCAACAACACTTCTCTTTTGACCTATTTTAGTATATTGCTAAAAATGGATGAAACTGAGGGGGAATCGTACAAGAGGATCTATGAAAGATACTCTTCAAACACTCTCTCTACTTAGTTTAATATCTTAATATTAATAATATGAATGCTACATAAAATAACCCTCACATTGTACAATTATATAATACATAATCTTGACATTGAGAAAAAAAAAACTATCGGTTCTAAGTCCTGCTCAAAAGAAAGAAAGCAGCAGAAGGTTTTCAAAGGTCCCCATGTTCCTTCACTCGGTCTCAGGGTGAGTGGCAAACAGCAGTTTGAGAATATTGTTGAAAATACCAATAAAGGCAAGCAGTGGGAAGTGGATGTGACAAGCCAGTTTTTGTAAAGGTCTTTGAATAGGACTGGGTTGGTAGAGTGCCCTGTGGGTGTTCCTCTTACCTTTAAATCTTTTTAGTTGATCATTTGAATCCATCTACACATGCTCTGACATTAGTGCTCTGGCTGATAGCTTTCCAATACTACACTGATTGAAAAGCCATATAAAATCAGTAGGGACCACACTTCAATTTTTGAAGTCCGTTTCCTGAACCAATGGAATATGGTAAGATCTCTTTCTGATTGTGGGTAAGGGCAGCAAGCCATCCCTCCCTGGCAGCCCCATAGCACCAGGGATGCATCCCGCACCCTGCTGAGAAGACTGGGTGTGTACCCTGCGTCTCAGAATGCCCTGATGTTACTAGGGACAAATCTCACTGAAAGTCCAGGAGCATCCGTCCAGGTGCAGATGTTTCCAGAAAACATGGGCGCGAAGCAAATCCATGCTTTATGTAGCCTCACGAGTCTGAGCCTTCACCTCACGCCTCACCAAGCCTCTTTCTTGGTCTTCGTTTCTTCTTCTGTCAAGAAGCAAGCAGGACTAGGATAGGGATGGAGGCTTATCACTGTAATCCAAACATTCAAAGGCTAAGATAGAAAGGTTACCATTCTAGGCCAGCCTGGGGTACGTAGCCAGACCCTGTCCCAAGAGGAAGGAGAAAGAAGCCAGTGCGCACAGACTGTGGAATTCAAGCTGAAGTCTTCTCAGACACAAGACAGGAGAGTGCAGGTGACTGGCCCCACCTGAGATATTCAGAAGAGAGTATGGAACCCTCATTTCAAATATGCCCTTTTTATTTGTTTATTTTCCGACACGTAAATTCTAGCCAGGGCTTTGGCCTATTTCTCCTTGAATAGTCCACCCTCAGGGCAGCTTCTTTTCAGGGGGAGCAGTCTTAAGATTTATGCTTCTTGAATATATTCTGAATCAAGACACTAGGGATCTCATTAAAATGATGATCTTGATGCAACTGGGCTGTGGCTTTCTGTAGCACTAAAAAGCTCCCTGTGCTGATGCAGCTGTTAACATCAGTGGACCATACTTGCAGCAGCAAGAACTGAAGACATGATGTCTGTAGACTTTGGCAGAATGCCACGTGAAGAATGGTCCACCCTTGCTTTTGAAAAAGTTTATAACGTTTGTGTTTGCTAGTTGAACAAAACCCTCTGCAAGCTGACCACCTGTAATGTGCTGTTCTAATCAAATAGGAAGCACAAAAAAAAAAAAAAAAAAAAAAAAAAACGAGCTGACATTTAACAATGCCTCATCGATAATGTATCACATGGTAATTGTCATACCTACTCAGCAGGCTACATAGTTGCATCATTAATTCACAGATGGCATCTGTATGGTGCTGTTTCTCTCTTGATCTTGTTCCTCCCAATACAAAACAACATTATACCATCATTAAAGACACATGGTTGTTTGAATAAGCTTAAAGCAGAGTAAAAATGATGTTGTCACACTATTTTGTTTTTGATGAGGGTAATGCTTTAGAAAAATAAAGTATTCTCATTCTAATATGTGAAACAGGCAGGCTAGACAAAAGGGAACAGGGAGAAAAACCCAACAACAATAATGATGGAGATTGATAAAGTCAGCCTGCTTGTTGCTTGAGTTTGAAACATGCTCTCACTCACTGTGAAGCAAGACAGACTGTAACTCCCCATATAGCCCACACTGGCCTTGATCTTACAGCAATCCTCCTGCCTTAGTTTCCTGAGTGCTGGATTTACAGAGAAATACCCCTCCTCCATGCCCAGTATGCTCTTTTGATGGCAGGTCAAGGAAGAAGGGGTCCTTTTCCCTGAGAGTCAGTCTTAGGGCAAAGCTGTATTACTGGGTCAGCTCCTGAGCTGGTGAAAGCCGAATTCATAATACAGCCTTGCATTAGGAACACTCCCTGTTGTATGTGCTCCCCATTGTCTACATCCAGCCCAGTTAGTCACACTATATATCTAGTACTTTCTACCAAGAGTTTTCCTGAGTAGTATTTGTTCATTCTTCAGTTACTTTTCTGTTCTTCCCAATCACAATCCAGGCAGCAGAAAAAAAGGAAAAGATAGAAGGACCTAAAGAATGACATCCAAGGTTTATCCCCCAACCCACACTCCCGACCCCCACCCCTGATATTTGACCAACAAAAGCTTGACTGGGATCAAATCAGAACTCCTGAAGTGAGCTATCAGCGCCAAGAAGCTCCATCTGTAAACACTGAGCTGAGATACTGCGCCTTCTGGCTCATCGGAATCAAATAAGCTCTCTATCCACATGAAGGGACAAGGACAACCCTGTAGCCTCCTGATGCCCCGCTGAGGTAGGAGTTGAAGTCTCTCTCTACATTTTTGGAGGTTCTCTCCAACCTCATTATGTCTGAAGAGAGCAATTTCTGTCAGGCTCAGGGAGACCTAGAAAAGGTTCAAGATGACTGCAAAGTTGCTGACCCAACACTTTCCAGGTGGACTCATGACCACAGCGTGTTGGAAGTTTCATTGGTGTTAGTGCTCTTGTCGTCTTCAGTGAGCCAAGGGTGACTCTGGAGGCCTGGGACAGAGGGGTGGAGGCCAGCACCTGGCAGTGCGCTATTTCGATGTAAAAAGATCATTATAGTGTGTGAGCTGTGATGAGCTGGGGTGGGGCCCACCTGACTCAAATCTGATGCAGCCAGGAAATTCAGACCCAGCAAATTACAACAAAGACAACCATGCCTCCAAATGAGAAATTACAATCAAAGGAGAGAGTAATTAAGTTTCCTAATTGCATAAGACACAAGGTTCCCTTCACCTACTTCCCTGGATTAGCAAGCTCCCATCCACTCAACCTGCAGGGGCTAAGAGCACTGTCTAGCTTTAAAGGAAACAGAGGGGAATCCAAGAAGAGCCACCAAGTGGACATAAATGATGGTTCTTTCTATGTTACACTTCCAGAGGGTTACACAGAAGGAGCCTGAGTTTCACACTGCAGACACACAAACCCAAGAAGGAAGCCAGATACTGTCTAGCCAGACATCCCTGGTCACACCAGAGCTAACTCAGGTTAGAAGCTGTGGCCACTGGAAAGACTTAAGACACTCCTAGAACATGAGTGGAAGACGGGTTTGCTCCACTTGTAATTGCAGAAGCAGTACATGGAAGAAGCCGCCGATAGGATGTCCCTGGCTACAGGATTGGGGAGAAAATTGCAAGAAGCAACATGAGCCCCTCCAAGGGTCCTCAAAGGATCACAAACTTCAATGAATGCTTGTCCTGTGTAGCCACCATTGAGTCCTACCACCCTCTTCCAGGTAGTTTCCATCTCATGGCCATGCCAAAGGTCTTCACTTAACAAGTGTCCCCCTGATGCTTCTCCTTCCTGCTATGGCCTTAGGAAGAATGTCCCCAGGGAAGTAGCTGCTCCCCCAACCTGACCCCACATCCAGGCTATAGAGTACCTCAAGCAATATTAGCAGTGTGGTCAGATGGTCTCTGAATATTTCATTAAAAACAAAAAACAAAAAACAAAAAAACCACATATCTGAAGTAATGTATTTGAGGTGAGTGTTCACTCCAAAGAAATAATAAGAAATCTACCATTTCAGAGATCATTTGTTCTGCAGGGTGGGGAAGAGGAGTCTTGAGGCAGTGTGAGGAGGGGAAGAACAGGGAGTAGCACACAGGGCCTTAGCTGCCAGTGGAGTTTTCCTGCTGCTTACTTCACCCTTTGTAGCTTCCAGAGTGCAGAAGCATGAGTGCTGTCTTTCCTGGATCCTCTAAAGGTAGCCATGGCAGCGAGGCAGTTCAGCCCAAGAGAAAACTCAAATCATCTGGAGGGCTCCATGGTTTTTATTTTAATATTTTAAAAGAGAAAAGAAGTCATGTGTCTCCTGTGTTTGGAGCCCAGAGCTGCTGCAGCCATTTTGTGACCAGGGGGTAAACACCGAGAAGGGCTTTAGCATCATTTGGTCATTAGAGTCATATGAGAGGGCGCTTCTGAGTGTGTGCATCATAGACATGTAAGGCAGGCTTTCCTGGATTAGCAACAGAATGCCATCAGAATCAGCAAAGCGACACAGGCATGAATCAGGGAGGACTAAAAAACCTGACGTTTCAGCTCCATCCTAGAACATGAGCTGAATCAGCCATGGGGGGGAGGAAGAAACGCTTTTAAGCAAAAGCATCGTGAGCGCCCTCTGCAGGCATGAAGAAGTATGGCACATTGTGGCAAATTATGTAGAAAGTACATAGACTCCAGAGCATGAAGCATGCATGTGAGCATACACACACACACACACACACACACACACACATTCTGAAGGCATGGAGTAAATATTTGAAAAACTTAAAAGCTGAGAAGCAAACGACCATTCTAGAAATTTTTATTCAACTCCTGCCTTTGTAAAAGCTAGGTCAATCTAAATCTGACCAGTAGGACACAGGGAGGTGAATGAAAGCGTCTCCCTATAATGGGATATTTCTATAACCATATTTTAGGCTGTATATCACTATGCTTATGGAGTATCTTTAAAAAGTGATATAAAACTATATGACATAAAATCTTTTCTCCAGGAGAAAAATCCATGGGAAAGAGACCACTACAAAGAAACCATTAAGTTACAGCTGTGGTTTCTTGTGAAGTGGTGAAAGAAAATACCACTGATTTTATAATTTTTTAAGTTTTACTTTCCTAATTTATTACATGGGCACTGTTATAAACAGAAGAAATGTTACCTAAAATACAATAGTAACACCTGGGTGGGGAAATCTAAAGGCAGACATTTCAAGTCACATTTTTTTCATATATGTCTTCCTTCTCAGCCTTGTTCTAAGAAAGCCGGACTTAACGTAGCATCCTTGGGAGGTCCTCTGACCTGCTTTCCCCTAGTGCCAATGTACGGTTTCTTTTCTGCCATTTTGTAGTTGATGTTTTAAGTTAGCATTAGGAGTACTGGGCTTCATGATGTCATTGTTGTTGTACCCATGGGCCATCACCCTCCCTCTGCCCCTCTGTACCCTCTGGCTGATTTTCTTTCTTCTTCCAGTTAACCCTTCTGCTTCCAGCCAACCCTCTCTTTGGCTTACATATATGTATTCCATATCTATTTCAAACTTTCCTGAAGATCTCCCTGTTTCATGATCCTCTTTCAGGTTTTACCAGATAAGCACACACACACACCACCACCACACTACTCCATACCATACCACACCACTCCACCCATCCCACATCCCACATCACACCATCCCACCACACACCTTAGTACCCCATACCACCACACCACACCACATTAGCTTCCACAAGCAAAAGAAAACAAAGTTTGTTGTATTCAATCTGGCTTATTTTATTTACAATTTCCAGTTGTACTCATCTTCCTGAAAGTGTCATGACCTCACTAAGTGAAGAATCCATTGTGCATATGTGTTAAAATATGTCTATCCATGCATGTGTTGATCAACATCTAGACTGGTTATATTTTCTGTGAATAGTGACCCAATAAACATACATGTGCAAATATTCTCCAGGATGTTCTGGGTCTCCAGGGCTCATCCCTGCTCTTTGTGCCCCTAATATTTTAAGTTGATTTTTCTAGCCTCTCTAGAGTCAACATTTTCCATTTCTCGTTACCCTGGGTGAGCTACTACCCCACTCTTCCTCAGAGTAATAAATCATATATATTTGTTTTATTTTCTACAGAAAAAAAAAACATGATGAATGTTTGTGCCCTGTCTGTCACACCATCGGTTCTGACTCTTGTTCCTACCAAATAAAACCCTGATAGCCATGGCTTGTGTCACAGAACTCTTCATTATTCAACCATAGCCACACTATGGAGGATTAGGTTGGTTGGATACCTACTCAGAGGTATTTTAATCACGGACTGACATTTCATAGTGGAGTCTATTTCATCAGTTTCTTGCTCTTATCAGCTCAAACTGGGAGGAGTAAGGGAGAATCAGAGAGTTAACAGCATGAGTTAAAGCTCAGTGATGTATAGGTGAGGTCAGAAGGTAATGTTGTTGTCATTAATAAGCCATGGCCAACCTGTCATGAGAAAGCAGAAACTATGAGTAGGTTGATGCAATGATGCATACGGAGGAAAGAATGCAGAGAAGAGGGGAAATGAGTTGTCACAAGAAGTAAACAGAGCCACCCCTCAGAACGCAGCCACCTAGCACAGATGGGGGAGAACTAGCACAAAGTCTAGAAACTATGCCACTGGAGTAGTTGGAGGCGGCTGCCTCCACAGAATGTTACCTGCTGTGCTGCTTCCTAGTTTGTGGTTTTGTTTATCTTCACATTGTGTGCATTTTTTTCCATGCTAATATTAGCATTTCCAACCTAACCTTGATACTTCACTTGATCTGTTATTTTTTTATCTGTTTTTAACATCAGAAAGGTATGCTTGCAATTGACTGGACCCTTTAATAATGACACAAGGCTTGTCTTAGTGATGACTCAGTGTCAGTCCTTGTACCATGATAGAGAGAAAGCAAGTGTGAGTGAGACCTTCTTAGAAGCATAGAGGGCAAGACTGAAAATGACTGCGAAAGGAGATTAGGGGAGGCAGGCTTCTGCAGGGCCATTTAAAGAACAGCTCTACAATTCTGTAATAAAAACGAAACATGTAAGGGTGTCCAGATCTAGGTATTAACTTCACAGCTAAGGCTCCAGCTTGGAAACCACGGACATTCTGAACCAGCCAGTGATTCTGAATCTCAGATTGTAACGAGGAAAACCAACCTTTAAGTGGAGCCAGAGGACACTGGAATAAAGGAGCCCAAATGGGAGTGAGTAGGAGAAGAATATGTCAGAGAGACTGAAGAACACAGTCTCACCAAGAGAACATGGTCCGCAGTGTAGATGCCATAGCACCAGAGACAACAAAATCAAGACCAGAGTGCAAAGTGTGGTTACCGTCACTAGGATGTCATTGACACTAGGCCCTCTCATTAAACATAGGTGAGGAATTTGCACACATATATTATCATGTGTATATATACATCTCTATAACTATTTCAGTAGCTATCCATCTCATCTGTTTTAGTTTATCCAAATGTCATTTAACAGAACAAGGCCCATTCTGGACTGGGACAAGGCCATTCGTGATGCCTCAATGAAAGTAGCTCATGCATTGACTTTCATCAGTGTCACATGTTTTTAAAGGGAATATGAGTAGCCCTGGGACCTACAGAAGACCAAATGAGACAACAGACATTTCCCTTGAGATAGTGTTAACACATCATCTTTTTCTGCCCAAGTAATAGGGAATCTTAGTCACTCTCGAGGCAAAGCACACTGCACAGGCACAGGAGTTAGGTGGGCGCAGTCATAAGCAGCTGCATACACAATTTGGCAGACACTTAAAAGGATGGCAGCTGGACACATTCTGCCAATCTGATGTTCAGTATAAATACCAAATGCTATTTTCCGTTACACTCTTAAATACACAGTCTTCAATGGAAGGCTTTTTCAGCATCTCAGCTACTTCCCAGCATTACCAGAAACATGGAAACTGTTATCTAGCTATTCAAGACCTTCCACTGTGCATTTGAAGAAATGCATCTCTATCATGGCTACCATCTGAGTTAGTTTTAAGCATCCCATAGAGATCTTGGCTTCCATGATGACAATTAGTCACATGGATATTTAAGAAACAACCACAAAAGATAATGTCAGTGGTTTAATTTGAAGAGATATTTGTTATTTGACCTTTGATACCAGCTACAAAGAACTTGTGAAAACTCCTCAGGAGGTACTTAGCTTCTGAGACTTATCTGATATTTGGGAAAAAATGAAACCACACCTTCTGGACTCATCTCTTGAAGCAAAACAATAGAAAGGCTTCAATTCTATTGTTCAATTCAGTCTATTCAGTTGAACACACAGGCACCAAAACAACATAAGGGACGGTGTGCTGGGCTTGAGGCCTTTCATTCAAAATTAACTCAAACAACGATCACCCACAAGAAGATCACAGTTTAGTCAGGGAAACAGGAAAATGGCAAACACAGAGATTAGGTTTCCATGGGTTTTATGGTGGAGGTGACCCTGGACATGACAACATAATTTCATGACTACACTTTCATCAAATAGAAGTGAGAATAAGGGCAACTCAGATCAAATGAGCAATGAAGACACATGCATGAAAAGTGCAAAATTGAGCCAGCCATGATGGCTCACACCTCTAATCACCTTACTCAGCAGACCAAGGCATACTAAGTTTGAGAACATTTTGAACTGGCCCCAGGGTGTCTAGAAAAGCAATTTTAAACAAGTTTGAGAAGAGTGGTGGCCTTCAGAGTGTGGCTCTTGATAGTTTTCAGTTTCATAGAGAAAGGGTGATATAAATTTGAGAGTGTGCAGATGAATAAATTGCTAGGGAGTACATTCTGCTATCATAACCATCAAGACATTTCTGATTCCTACCTGGCTTTATTTCTTCTATAGAGTATGAAGCTACCTGCTCCTATCTAGATAGACCAAGAGACAGAATCAGGAGAGGAAGCATGGCCAGGCTAGATAACTCAAAGCTTTCAGTCCAGTGACTCAGTTGCTCTAGCTAGGTCCCATCTCCGTAAAGGTTCTACAATATCTTAAAATAGTCCCACCAGCTGGCAACAAATGTTCAAAAGATGTGTGCCTGCTGGGGACATTCCAAGCCAAACTACAACAGCGTGGTTTTCAATACACATCTGGGTTCTGTTGATGTCCTACTTAGAGCTTAAATTGTCCACCCAAGAGTCACTGAGTTACTAAGAAAGAGATCCCAACTGCCCAGATCAGATTGGCCTATAAACATGTTTGTGAAGGATAGGGATTGTCTTGATTATTAGTTGATATGGGAAGGCCGAGACCACTGTGGACGGTGGTATCAGCATGGACTACATAACAACGGTGGTTAAGCAAGAGTGTGGCAACAATAGTAAGCGGGCCTGCCTTCAAGTTTCTACTTGGACCTCCCTCAGTGGTAACCTGTGACCTGGAAGTGTAAGCCAAATACTGCCTTTCATCCCTTTAGTTGTTTTTAGCCAGAATGTTTCATCACAGTAACAGAAAGGAAATGAGAACAATGGGAAAGAATACTAAGATTGAATGGCAGCCACCTGCCCTGTCTGGTGCTTGGAGGAGAAGGATGTCAAACAGTTGCAAACCTTCTCACTGAATTTATTACCACAGAGCCAATGGCAGCCTCTTTTGTTGAGTATAGACTAGAAAGCATCTAATCCTAGGAAGAATGATGTATGATACTAAGGTCAACAGCTACATTTTAACCTGGAACCCATGGCTCAACCTCCACTAACAGTTTGGAATAGTGTTATATGCACCACACCTTCCCAAACGGACCAATGACTAGGTGCTTATGAGGAAATTAGGAAAACTATGAAGAGTATCAAAGACAGCCACAGGCCATTGTAACAAATAACCCATTTGTAACCATGCTCCTTTTAATCATTACAGAAGGGAGCTGCTACTTTGTTTTGGTTCTACCATACACAGCAGAAAGTTTATTGGTCATATACCTGGATGCTGTGCATAAAACAGTATTGGTTAGAAATTTTGATCTGCAAATCTGACATTCTTGTCATTGAAAGTGAATAGACATCCTAATCAAAGAATTATTATACGTTAGTCTGCAAAACTGTTGACTGGGTTGGAGTGTGCCTGTACTAGCAAATCTCTGGCATCACACTTGTGCTGTCCTTTCTGAGAAGGAGCCTGCAGTGGTTGGTGTTATCAGGGTATCAGTCACCCCTTTCAGTTCTCTCGTGACTGGCGAAGCTAGGAGGCTAGTACAGGCAGGTAAACTTTTCCAAAAGAGATGGGTGAAGGAGATGCAGGCTTTGGCTGTGTTCAGGAGCAATGGTCCATTCCCTTGGGGTTTCTGCAGTTTCAAGACTCACATCAACAGACTCCCAGGGATGTTACAAGATAAGCTAGACTATAAGTGGTGTGTACGCTCCTCCTCTTCTATTTTTACCACAGAAGTTCCTCTTTGCTGAGCAGTCTGGAGTGTGACCAAGCTGGCTTCCTGCCAGTTCACTTCAGATCCCAGGAACTGTGTCATGTGAGGGGAACACAGGAGGACTAGTGTTATGTTGGCAGGTCAGGAGCACCAGGGCTGTTCTCAGGGTGACCTGTCAGCAGCAGGACAAGGACTGAGGACTTAGAAACCCCTCCTTTCATTTTATTCTCAGACAAGAGAAGACTTACCTAGTGCTTCTCATTCTTAACTGTAAGTAATATGGGAAACAAATCATCTGGGATATGAGTCTGTGAGGCACTTAAAAAGAGCAATACTCAAATTGTAAGAGATTTAAATTCTGGGCTGGAGACATAGGTCAGCAATTAGTGTGTTGCTCTTGCAGACGACTCCAGTTGGGGTTCTAGCACCCACATAGGACAGTTCACGGTCTCCTCTAACTCCAGCTCCAGTAGTCCCAATGCCTCTCTCACCTGCAATGGCACTATACTCGTGTGTACAAACCCACTTTTAGACACACAAGAAATTCAAACATAACACAGCCTCTTGCAGAGCTTCCCCAACCCTACTCTCTCCTTCAACGGTCACTGCTAATTTTATTTGTGTGGAGGTTTTTCCAAATTTGCACCTACATTTATAGTCAACCTATAAAAATAGAAAAATATGCATGTGTATAAATATAAAATGTAATTATGAATATGCCTATGTAAACATACTATTAAGATATTGTACTGTATGTCAATCTATAATATTTATTATCATGCTATAAATTATACCTGCTATAACTACTTTATTATATTTATGTTACTGTTGTATACATATAATATGACTATATAAAATATATGAGTGTGGTGAAAGCATTTTTCTGAAACTATCTCTTGACCCCAAAGAGGATGAATTTTTGCTGGACCTTGAAGCTGAGTTAATAATATACCTTGAGTCCCTTAAGACTACGGACCTAGCCTGTAAGCCTCCCGTGTACCCAACCTGCTTAAGTTTGACCTATCTTTAAGGTAGCAAAGCAACCAACCTTACTAAGCCTTGGATTTCTCACACAATCATCTTTTTCAGCCCTGAGCTTGATGTATAGCTTACATTTTAAGTTACATACTCTTCCCTGACCCAGACCCTGGCCCAGACTAACACGTGTGTGTGTGTGTGTGTGTGTGTGTGTGTGTGTGTGTGTGTGTGTGTGTGTGTGAGAGAGAGAGAGAGAGAGGGGGGGGGGGTGAGGGGAGGATTATTTGCTAAAACAGCCAACAGGTTGGAAACAACCTTAAACAAAACAAATATTCTCAAAACATTTAAAGCAACATGAAGACATAGTTGGTAGTGTTGAGGTTTGGTCTTTTGCTACTTATTATAATGCTAAGTGCTGACCCCCAAGACCTGGTTGTCCCAGAGATGAGAGAGTCTGCAGTACACCTTAGCCCTAAGTTACTTCTGGTTGATAAACAAAGATGCCAACAGCCAATATCTGGGCAGAAGAGACATAGGTGGGCTTAGGTTTCCCGGGTTTGGGGTCAGGGGAAAACCATGAGGAGAGGAGAAGGTTCAGGAGCAAAAGGCGGGGAAGCCACCATGAATGGGAATTAGGAGTCAAGAGAACATGGCCCTGAGTGCTGGCCAATTGAAGAGCAGCCCAAGTAGTGAGTAATAACTTGGGGTTATCAATAGGAGAGTAGATTCTAATAACAGAGTAGTGTTATTAGGTTTTGTATTGTTTTAGGCTTATTGTAAATATAAAGGTTGTGTGTGTGTGTGTTTTATTCAGGAACATTTAAATAATGTCAACAACGTAGTAGTATCTCTTTTTGATCTGAGTGCCTGGGGTTGAAACTGTCAGTTCAGGACCTTTTTGAAAATTCCACCAGACCCCTCTCCTCCAGAAGGGGAAGGCTAATTAACATTCCACAGGACAGACCCTGCCACCTCATTCCCCAGAGACCAATCAATTTAAAAGTCACACTGTTCTGCCAATCACACTGTGCCTAAGGGCTGCTGCTCTGAAACACTGTATAAAGACTGACCAAATGGACTAGGGGCAGGGGTGAAGGGATCACTGTCTCTCCTTTGGGTATAGGATGGCCCCAACACGTTGAAACGATAAATTCCTCTTGCTTTTTGCATCAATTCCTGGCTCTGTGTGGTTCACTCGGGGGGTCTCACAGTAAGCTAAGGCTCGCCAGAGTCTTACAGGGTCAGTAAAGTAACTTCGTACATTGTAAAACCCTGTTAAAGATGCCAGTAACGAATCCCTCCCTCCTTCCACATGCCATCTTCCTGTGGGGTTCAACTAATTCAGGGGGGAAAAAGCCCTTTGTTAGGGGCAGATAGACACAACAGACACACACAGGCACAAACCACACAAGGACAGACAGATCAGACACACACAGGGGGCAGACTGCAGGTGGAAGGAGAAATGGAGAGTTTGGGTTTGAGTCCCCTGGTCACTGTCATTCCATGTGTTATGGGTATGTATGATGTGTGCCCTGTGCATGCATGGGCGTGTACACACCGCAGTTCCCCTTCTCTCCAGCAACCTACGGATTTGTCACTCAGCACTCTGTTTTGAAAACCTGCTATACTTGTCAGACCATTATTTAATTTTTTAAATGGCTACCTCTTGTGCTAATAGAGGATTTTACTTTCTCATTTCAGTTGTGGTCTCTGGGTAGACAGGTCCCAGTTCTCTGACAATGCAAGTCCATGGTGTGCAGACAGCTCTTCTCCTGGCCCTTTCAGACGTGTAGGAATTTCCCCCATTCAAAAAGGAAGCAAATTTGGTGGAAATAGGATTTTATTTTTACTGTAATGAGCACCAGCAATCCCTACTCTGGTCTCAGCAGCAGCAGAATATGGGGGAGAGTGAGCTTCTCCAACCCACTCTCCCAACAGGGGAGCATTGTTCTCTTTCTCTCTCTAAATATCCATGCAGTAGCTATTGAAAGACAAAAAAAAAAAAAAAAAAAAATCAGGAAGTGTTTCTATAGTGTTTTGAAAAGTGTTAAGAAGGGAAGAAATATCTCAACTTAAACTTCTTCATCAATAAACAAACAAAACAGCACTGTCTTCCTCATAGGTTGATATAAAAGAAAGGAGATGGTATTTGTTCAAGTATTTTATCAAAAGCATTGAACAAATATTTACTATATTGTTATTACTTAGAGCTATTAATGTTTTTTATTGCATGTAGTGCATTTTTCTTGAGGATGGAATAAAACCAAATAATTTTTCCAAATAGACAATTATAATTTGTTCATTCCCACACTGCTATCAAGAGTAGCAACAAACAGTAGTAAAGCAGGGACTGGCTCCAGCAGCTTAGGATTGAATAAAAGGAAAATTTCACCAGCAAAGAACATTTTTCTGGAGCTGTAGAAGCCTAGTAAGACTGTGCTTGCCTACTGTGCATAAAGTCCTGCATTCAATTCCCCCAATAAACCAGAGAGGGAGAGGGAGAGGGAGAGGGAGAGGGAGAGGGAGAGGGAGAGGGGAGGGGGAGGGGAGGGGGAGGGGGAGGGGAGGGGAGGGGGAGGGGGAGGGGAGGGGGAGGGGGGGGAGGGGGAGGGGGAGGGGAGGGGAGGGGGAGGGGGAGGGGAGGGGGAGGGGGAGGGGGAGGGGAGGGGGAGGGGGAGGGGAGGGGGAGGGGGAGGGGAGGGGAGGGGGAGGGGGAGGGGGAGGGGAGGGGGAGGGGAGGGGGAGGGGGAGGGGGAGGGGAGGGGGAGGGGGAGGGGAGGGGAGGGGGAGGGGGAGGGGGAGGGGAGGGGGAGGGGAGGGGGAGGGGGAGGGGAGGGGGGAGAGGGAGAGGGAGAGGAAATCATCAAACCATCACTGAGCTTCAAGACTTGGAAATAATAGAAATAATCACTCTTACACTGTGCACAAAATGTATCTAACAGTTTCAGAATGTGATTCCTTCAAAGCTATTAGACTAGAGAATATGGGATAATTTGATATCTGCACTCTGTCAGCTCAGCTTTGGTTAAACACATTGTTATGTGTTCTAATTTATTAATACATAGAGTTTGATACTATTTAAAACAGCAGCTGTCTACTGAAGGTCTTGAAACATATGCAGAAGAGGGAATAAGGGAATAAGAGAAGATTCTTCTATAGCTTTAAGTTTTTAAACATTATTTCAAGTAAGGACATATGTAAAAGTGCTTGTCAGTGTGAAACATGCATGATTTGGAAGATAACAAGAATTCCACAGAACTAAGAGAAAGAGCTAAGATGCCAGGTCATAGAGTAGCCATTAAAGTCAACCCAGAGAAGCTAAGACAGACAGAAATAATGAATCCCTTAATCCCTCACACCTAAAAACTGGGGGTGAGGGGAGAAAACCCCATGATCATTTTCCCTTAAAGAATGCAAACTAACCAATGCTAATGTGAGTCAAGACAAATGTGTGTGCCATCTCACTGCTGGGAGCCAAATAGAAAGGCCCCCATAGTTTTTGAACACTGAGGCCAAGGCAGGGACTGACAAACTACTGGGTGCTAAATCAGAATAGGGGTAATTCATCATTTCTTATACCGTAAGGAGACCTTGACAAAGACTTTTAAAGAGGGTTGTATCAAAGTTTCAGATGGAAAAAACCTAGAAATGAAGACACCTGGGGAGAGAATACAAATATTTGTAAAAGCATACCCATTGTGGACTGCAGTTCTCCTTCAGAGGCTGCAAAATTCTTGCTGTGTTTCAACTCTGGTGACGGAAGGCAACTTTTACCACTGAGGCCAGTCATGCAGAACCTGTGGTCACATAAAGGTTTTTCAACCAAAAATTAGTCTCAGAAAGAGTTCAAAAGAAGCAATAACGGAAGCTGGGCAAACAGGTGCATATATGGACAAGTGGAATGACACAAACTACTAGGATATTTGCATCTCATGCAACTGACCATAGAAAATATATCCTGCAGAGTGGCACACACCACCAGGAGGAGGAGGCCAGCTAGCCTCTCCTTGGACATCATGTGCTTACAGATTAGGAAAACGTGTGGAGCTTGAAAAATGGTCTCATGATTCTGCCTTGGCCCAGTGTTTGGGACTCTTTCTCATCAAGTTTAGCTACTGGTGTTGGTGGTTGTAGAAGTCGTATCCCTTAAATCTTCAATAAGTAACCATTCTTTACTGGTCTTCAGGGGAGAACATTGCTTGTAAGATTCAGCAAGAGTAGGTAGTGTATCCCTCCAGGCCACAGAGAAGGAGTTTTGTTTTATTTTTGAGGCAGTGACTTGTTAGGTTGTCCAGGTCCATTTTGAAATCACAGTCCTCATGTTTCAGCCACACCAGTGCTGAGACTACAAATAATTAGTGCTACATCTAGTCAGAGGGTTTTTATTGCTTGCTATAGAACAGGTCTTCCAAGCTGCACATTCCATAATTGTGACAAAACAAACAAACAAACAAACCCTACTGAACCTGTCTGTGTCCTCTGCTTCCCCTGCAGTGATAAAGAGACAGAGGTGCTGATACCACATGATGCTTGCTGAGCTAAGAGAAAAGACGACACCTTTATTTCTAACCTAAGATTCTGTCTTCTTTTAGCATCTGCAAAGCCATAGAGTTTCTGGAAACAGTGTAAGTGAAATCCCTTACGTAGTACTTCTTATAATTGATATAAGTTCCAGGTATGCTTCCACACACCAGGGCTTTACAGAATATCTGAACTATGGGATTCTACCCTATACAACAAGTCTTCAAGGACCTCTAACAAGAGCACTATAAGAAACAGATGCACAAGGGACTAGGGAGATGGCTCAGCAGTGAAAGCACTTACTGTCTCAGCAAGAACACTCAAGTTTAAATCCCCAATACCCATATAAATGCCAGGTGGGCTTCTGAACAGAGAAAAAAAAAAGATGTACAGAGCAAGGCCAGACTCATCAGATGTCCAAACCCAAGTGAGCTCTAGGTTTGATTGAGATACCCTGCCTCAAAAAGTAAGTTGCAGAGCAATCAAGAATGATTCCTTGTAGAGGGAGATGTTGACTCCCTAATTGGTTCTTGATTGTGTTGATAAAAAAGGTGGAATCCAATTGCTGGGCAAAAGGAAAAAGGTGAGACTTCCAGGGTCCTGGAGGGGGAGGGGGGAGAAGGGGGCAGGGAGATGCAGGGAGAGAGGAAGGGGCTTTTCGGCATGCTTTGGAATGAGAGGACAAAACAACCATGTAAGGTCACCAAAGGTTGGCTGAAACATATTAGCTCTTAAAAGCCAAGCAATTGTGCAATCTGGCTCGTTTCAAAATAATAAAACTGTCTAGTGTTTTCTATCCATGGAGCTAAGGTGGGCAGGAGGAGAAAGAGGGCAGCTGGGGTGGTTGGTGGTGGCTTGGCAAATCGAGAGGGGCTCAGGGAGCAATCTCAGCTCCCAGTAAAGTCACCAACTGACAATTGGTGGAGCTAAACCCAGAGTGTGGCCCCTAGCAAAAGAATGAGTGTGTTTTTAAAATTACATTCATCAATGTAAGGCCTTCTCACATACATGTGAGCTCACATACATACCTCTGCACATAGAGGAACACATAGACACATATAGACACATAACCGAGTATCCCCGTTCTTATCACATGATCCATGTGAGGCATTTGGTTTAACAGAATGATGGACTATTAAGTACTTGAGTAAGGACCCAGATCAAAGCCAAACTCCATGGTTTTGCAATGGCCATCCTTAGAATGTGGTAGACACATTGGCTTGATATTTTCAAAATTCCCAATAGCTAAAATACATATTTCCTGAACTGTGGAAGTAGAGTTGTACATTCCTTCCTGTTTTCCAAGAATCACAATAATGGAGTCTGTGCTTTTTTATTTTCAGCCTTGAACTCTACAAAGTTGGAAAACTCAGTTCTTTGGAAGAAATCTTCAGCCAGGAAAAAAGTTCTGTCGACAAATACTACTGTTCTGCCAAGGGAACATAGCAATAATATCGAATCAAAACTCGTATTGATATTCTGTTATACCCATAGATCAGTGTCTTATTCAACTACTATCAGAGAACCTTCAACTTACAGAAGATGAGAACTAATACAGAGACCCATAACTGGACAGTGTGCTGAGAATGAGAGACCTTGGAATACTCAGTCCTAAACAAAATGTCTTCATCAAACCTCTCCTCTCAGGGCTCATGGAGCTTCAAGGAAGAGGAGGCAGAAAGATTGTAAGAGGCAGTGTGGGATGGAAGACACCAAAGAAACAGTGTCTTCTAGACACAACAGGACTGATGCACATATGAACTCACAGACTGGGACAGCATGCACAGGGTCTGCACAGGTCCAAGCCAAACCAAGTCTCCATGTTGAAAGAGGAAGTGGATATGAGCCTCCACCCAGCAGTTATCTTCATATGTCAACCACTCATAAAGGAAAGATTAGTGTTCTCTAATGGAGTCTCACTGAGTATATAAACCACACTTAATGGATGCCCTGTGCCCAACAGTAGATGACCAATGAAAATAAACTCAATGGTATTTTTGGAGATGTTTTTCTTACAGTGCTTTGAGTATTTTTATTATCTTACTATTCTTATGCAAATACATAAATATGTATATACATACATACATATACACACACAGGCACACATATGTTCAACAGAACTTTTATATACATAGTTAAACATCAGTGAACTCAGAAAGGAGTTGCTTTACCTGATAGTGATTGACTGACCTGAAATTCTTGAGAATTTCTGTGCCATGGGGCAAGAAAGGTTATGTTTTGAATCCAGAAAATATACTGGAGCATCTCTTGGCCATTTCATGACCAGGAACAAAGATAAACGACCAACTCAACTATGAAAGGCCAATAAAAACAAGGCAGCCTCAGAGTCAGATACCTGGAGGATCAAAGTCAAGAGTCAACTGTGAGGCAAACCATCAAGGCAACTTGGCTGCGATGAAGTAAAAGGTAATCTAGAGATGACAGTAAAGCAGGAAGAGGGTGAGGAAGTGAGGCCAACTGTGGCCTCAGAACTAGTGCCTCCTTCAGAAGCTGTGATCTGTCTTCCTCATCCTCTCCCCTTGGCACTTTTCTGGGATTGCTTCATCTTGTAGTGAGCCCAGAGAAAGCTAATGCTTCCTCTTTCAAGGAGCAAAAGTCTCTCCTTACAAAACTGGGAACTTCCTGCTGTGGCTGCAGGTGCTGAGTTCAAGGGAAGCAAAGGGCAGAGTGCACATGGCACTTGCTAGCTTCAGATCCTTTGTGACCATGCTTCCCCACATCTCCATATTTGTTTTGAACAACTTCATGCCGTAACAGCCATCTCAAGCTAGTACCACATGCCCTTCCTTTCTACCCTGGTTTTCCTGTTAAATCTTAGGCATAAAGAACCAAGAGACATTATCAGGAGCCTCATGCAATCACCACCAGGAGACCAACACGTCCCAGAGGGAAAGGGGAGATAAATGCACAGACTCCTCTCTGCGTGCCTCCTGTTCTCAGCCCTGAAGACAACCATCATGGATGCCCTTCCCTGGACAGCAATCCTACATTGCCCTTCCCGCTCCTCCTCCTGGCTTCAGTGGGTTGTTCCTGTCTGTAGCTTAAACAATTGTAGTAATTAGATGAGAACACAGTGATGTTTTACAGTTTCCCACATTATGTTCCCATAAGCCTAAGCCCTCCAGGCAAGGTAGGATGAAGCAAAGGAAATTCATTATAAGAATCCTGTCCATTCTCAGAGTCTAAGGATTCTTTCTCACTAAAGCAACTGTCTCTTCTCTGAGTCTCCTTCCCTGTGTCCAGTAACACAGTTCTGTTCTCCCTGCTGGATCTGCTGGACTCTATTGCAGACTTTCTCACGGTATGCTTGGTGCTGATGGTTACGCATGGGTTCTCAGTTGTTGCCCAAGGTTCCCTGAATGGTCTGACAGGTAAAGCCTGTAATGTGTAGTGTGTGCTTCCCAGCACCCTGGTGAGTGAGCCAATCCTATTCATCAGGCCACACCCGAAGCTTGACACCTCAGGTCCCACTCCTAAGAGGCCACTCCTTGTTTCATCTGAAACGAGGGACAGACACTTCTGTTCTTTGTAGTTTATTTCTCATGGACCACATGGTCTCAACTGCTACTTGATCTCCACACTGCTCCTGTGACCATAGTTTTGTTATCATCATAGTTGTCACTGTCAATACTGCTTTATTTCTCTCTTTCTTAACAAATCACTAATGGGTTCTGAAGATTTGGCAAAGGAGGAGGCCTGTTTCGCTTTGCAAAAGGCTGCTTGGCAGTTGCCTTGGTATCATTGGCTTTCAAACAGATGAGATTTTCAAAACAGTCCAAAGGATCCGGGGAAAGTCTCAGTCAGTTAAGCTACTGCCACACAGACATGAGGACCTGGTGTCAGATTCCAAGCATCTATGTAAAATGCTAGACATGGTGGCAGCTGTCCATAAACCTGGTTCTAGGGAAGGCAGACAGGTGGCTCTCTCCCTGTATCTCACTGGCCAGACAGTCTAGGCAAATCAATGAGCGCCTGGTACAGGGACAAAACCTGTTTCAAAAAAAAATAAGGTGGAGAGTGAGTGAGTTCATCACTCTGTGCCACTTGGTCAGCCAGACACAAAGATGCTCGATCCTGGTTCTTGAAATGGTCGCGGATGTTTTCCATTGCTCTTTGCTAAACTCTTTAATCTCAGAAAGAAATAATTGTACCCCTTTTTTCCTTCAACTTAAAGCCCACTCTGATCTAAGCCTGTCTCACTCCTTCTTGAGTTTCAGGATAGAGTCTTAATGCATATCAGGCTGAAAGACGAAATAGAGTGTAAAAAGTGTGTGTGTGTGTGTGTGTGTGTGTGTGTGTGTGTGTGGTACATGTGTGTGTATGTGGGCATGTGTAAGTGAATGTATGTGTACGTGTGTAAGTGAATGTATGTGGGCATGTGTATGTGAATGTATGTGGGCATGTGTATGTGAATGTATGTGGGCATGTGTAAGTGAATGTATGTGGGCATGTGTAAGTGAATGTATGTGGGCATGTGTATGTGAATGTATGTGGGCATGTGTAAGTGAATGTATGTGGGCATGTGTAAGTGAATGTATGTGGGCATGTGTAAGTGAATGTATGTGGGCATGTGTATGTGAATGTATGTGTGCATGTGTATGTGAATGTATGTGTGCATGTGTGTGTGTTGTATGTGGGTGTGATGTTTGTACATGTGCATGTGTGTGCTAACATGAGTGCTTTTGTGTGTGGAGGCCAGAGATTGGTGTCAGTCATTAATTTTTAGACAAATGTTCTCACTGAATAGTTCACTCACTCAAATTATATGTCACATGTCAGATTCTACATATTACTTTTCTTTTATATAAAAGTTACGTGTGTGTGTGTGTGTGTGTGTGTGTGTGTGTGTGTGTGTGTGTGTGTGTGTGTAAGTACAGGTACCTGAAGCTTCAGATCCCGTGGGAGCTGAAGTTAGGCAGTCATAAGCTGCCCGGTATAAGTATTGGGAGTTGAACTCAGGTCTACTGTAAGAACAGTGTATGCTTTTAATTACTAAGCCATCTCTTCATTGCCCACATAGTACCTTAAAATGAAGGCTCTCTCTGTAGGAAACTAATTCAGAAATAAAAACACAAGAGAAAAAACAATAAAGTGCAAAATGAGAAGTTTGACTAACAAGGCTCAGGCCAGGCGGGGTAATGAGGTAATTAGGCTTGAGGAGGAAATCTGTGGGGGGAGCGCAGGGGAGGCAGCAGAGCTAAGCTGCAAAAAGGTATAGGCAATGACCATCTGCCATTTGCAAGTTGAGCACAGCTGATCTGGCTTCAGGGAGAAGGTCCTGGAAGCATTGCTGTTGTTATCTCTTTGTCATACTTAGGCAGTAGCATCTGTCTACTAAGGCCTCCTCCCTCTCCCACCACACAGCACAGTAGCACTTTCTTAGCTCCACAGCTCACTCCACTCTGAAGTTAGTGGCTCCCTTTTCTTTGTCTGATACCATTGGAAACTCCAGTACTTTTGTGTTCTTTCTCTCATTTGTGTGGAGACAGTGTGTCATTCTATATAGCTCACGATGGCCTAGAACTCAGGGCACTCCTCCTCCTGCCTTAGCCTCCTGAGTAAACACTGACTTATAGGTGGGAGCCACCATTTGAGGCTTTCGAATGTTAGTCTTGCTTAGGGAGCACTAGGCTTACATTCCAGACTGAGGCAGACAGATACTGTGAAACAAGATGAGGCAGGTTCACACAGGAGCACTGCTGTTCTCTGTGAGAACAGTAAGTTCCCAGGAGAAGGAATACTGTCTTGAGAAAGCAAAGCCAAGAAAAACAGAGCAAAGGGGAAATATCCAATCAACTGCGCCCAACCCCAGTCCCGAGCCTTCTGGGCTGGAGAACCAGAGAACACAGATTCGAGGAGAAATAGAGGGTAAGAGAGTTCTCTTGATTCTCTGTGCAGTTTATCAAAGTTCGTGAATACAAAGTAGAAGCTGAACAATTTGCAGAGAACAGTTACAAGCAGAACTTGGTAAACAAAGGAATCACGGGACTTCCAGTCATACTCAGGTAAGTGAAGAACAGCAGCCATTCACAGTATAGAGATCTTTCCATTTACTGTAGGCTGGGCCAAGAGATCTTCAGCAAACCATAGCAGTAGGGTGGCTCCTATTCCATCTGTGTGCTTTCAGAGGCAGCTCAGAGCAATGTGCAAGAGAAAACATGTTTCCCACGAAACTGCCCTTCCAGGGCATAGACAAGTACAACCACATCACACGATCTGTATGAGCTGTGCACTAGGCTGCCTTTTTTTTTTAAGGATTGGCACACACACACAGAGAGAGAGAGAGAGAGAGAGAGAGAGAGAGAGAGAGAGAGTTAAACTCTCTTGTCTTGTCTCCTTGTCTTTTTCATTCTTGTCTTTTCTGGGTAACTTACTAATTTTATTTGTTTGTTTGTTTATTTGTTTGTTTATTTATTTTGCCCGTGAAGTTGAAATAAATGGACTGTGACCCTCACACTTGGCATGCTGTGTCTCTCAAGGGGAAAATTGTAAAGTCAGGAGGTCAAAGCTCTAGTATATTTGTACTCTTGAGATAGATGTCCATCATAAACTAATGTTGGTTCTGACTCTAAAATAATTCAGTCAATTGATATTTACCTTAGAAGAGCACCGACCATTCCTAAAATACACACCAAAGCAGTCACTTATGTAAGGGTAAGTGAACAACACCCTGGGAGAATGAGTAGATGCCAGCACTTCACACCCTCCAATTATCACAGAGCCAGCAGCTCCCACTGATAAGTCCTGTCTACAGACTTAGCTCCCAACGTACAGTTGGTTTTCAGGAGCATCACAATGGGCTGTTAGGGCTTTTAAGCAACATCAAACAACCCAGGGCACACCCTAGGCAGTGTTAGATGATGGGGGACCGGGGAAAACAAATAAAAAGAGGTCCTACTGTTCATATCTGACCCTGACTAAGTGTAGTAACCAGTATCTGTCTGGGAAAACTCTGTTTGCTATAGGCCTTCTGCTACAAGTATGGCTTAAGATGAGTCAAGACAACTGAGTGAACAACAGACCTTCTCATTTCTTACCCTCCACCCACAAGCCTTCCCTTGTGGTGCAAGCCAGCTGGAGTCAGAGAACGCTTGGTATGTGCTCAGGTAGCAGACGCATAGGCAGACCTCACAGAAAATCTGGCAGAGGTTCCGGGTGCCAGCGGATCCTCACTGCTAAATCAACACAGTCACTCTGGCAGAGCTGAGCAGCCTTGTCCATCGGGAAGATGGTCCACCACTTATGCAGTTGTCCTTAGTGGGGAACAGGTTTGCTACAGTTGGGAGTGTCAGGAGATGTGTTGCAGCCTAGGCAGGGATGATGGGTGAGTGAAGGAAATTTTACTAACCAGGGACACATGTGAGCATTCTACAGCACACAGAAGATCCCCCTCCATAAAGAACTGCCCAGTACAAGATGCCAGCATTCGAAGACTGAGACTCCTACTCCAGCAAGTCACCCACCCTGCATGGAGATTTTCTTTTGGGGTTTGGTTTCATGTTTCCCAAAGGGAAAAAAAGTCACCGTCATGGAGTCTGGTCTGTCTGGGTTGAGGTCCGTGGATCTGGCTTGGCACTTGCAACTTCAGTCCTTATAAATGATTATTCATTAAAAAAAAAAAGGTTAAATGAAAAGGAATTCATGTGAGTTCCCTAGACAAATTCTACTGAAGATTTCTAGTTTCAGAGTCAAAAGTTGACATCCAAAAAGGATTTTGTGTGCAGATCACTTCAATTTCTTAGACTAATACATGGTATGTGGTTGACACTCAAGCAATATTTTTTGAATGAGTATCAGCTTCAGATCCACTCCCAAATATTCCTCATTAGGATAATAATAATAACAATAATAATAATATAATGATAATAATAATAGCACATGTGTATTGACTTTATTAACACCAATAAACATTCTATATGTTTATGTTCTGTAATGAACTGAACACTCTTGGCCATTTTTTTTTTTTTGGCCATTCTATGGAGTAGAATGTATTAGTATTGTTACTAATGCCATTTTGCAGATGAGAAAAAGGATCAAAAAAAGAGAAGGCAATTTTTCTAAGCCATCAGAGCCAGGCTTCAAGCTCAAGCAGTCTTGTTCCAAACCCTTGTACCTCAGGCTTGACAGGACCCCTTTCCCTAGGGAGGACATCATATGTATGGGTGTCACACTGCCAGGGCTTATTCAGTGTCACTGAGAAACAATTCAAAAGGCAGGAAATAAGACAGGTAGCTCCTGGCCTGGAATCGCATCCTAAAATTATGATAGAGATGCTAGTCTGGAAAGGGGAAGAGTTGAACCACACCCAGATTCTGGGAGGATTAGAAGAGGTTTTGAGGCTGTTAGGTTGAGAGCCTGCCTCGCCTCCCTGACCTCTCATCCTTCACTGTTGCTGGAGTTCTCTCCTCAGAGTTTACTCCACCACCTCAGCTCTGTCCCTGCCTTCATAGAAAGAACAGTGAGGGCTGCTTCAAACCTTTGCTTTGATGCCAACCGGAATCTTAAGCTTCTCTGAAGTGCGCTCCAACTACTCCTCAGTTCTACCCCTAATTCCACAAAGTGAACAGCTGCGCAGCTTCTGGAACTCACTCCACTCTCCTACGATGAGAATTTGCCTCAGAGATCCCCTCACCCCTCTGTGAGTGTGTGTGTGTGTGTGTGTGTGTGTCTGTCTGTCTGTCTGTCTGTCTGTCTGTCTGCCTGCTTCTCATTTCTCTGGCAGAACATTGTCTAACCACATAGACTGTTCCTGTGGCCATACCCACTCTCTGCTCCCCTGCCACACCCTAACCTGCCTGCGCCCTTCCCAAGCCATCTGGGCATGCACAGTCATCTCACACATTTGCCCATTGTTTTCATAGAGCAGACTCCATGTGCAGGGACTTACCACTGCCTAAAGTTGTGCTTATTCCAAGAAACCTACCGGGCCACACTGGGAAGGGTGTGACAGGCTCCAATTTCTCTCTTCCCACCTGCCTGGGGCAGCGGCGTCCCAAGAGCTGACACCTACCCTGTGATGCTGCTTAGAAACAAAGCTAGACCCTTGCAGAGGTCAGCAAAACCATGTGTCTGTCCTCTAACCATTCCCAAACCGTAAAAGCTGTGGCACTGCCTCTAAGAAGATTCTTTAAATTGCCCAAGCAGGGATGCCCCTCATCCTTTGTCAGCCAAGACACCCTGGACAAATATCCATGAGCATACCTGTTACTGCAATGACATCTTAATTAAACTTAAAGAAATATGTATAAATGGAGAGTGGTGCATATAGAGACAGACCCAAAACATTAGCTCTCCTGGAACTGGAGTTACAGGTAACTACCAGACACAGGTGCTCAACCCAATTCAGGCTCTCTGCAAGAGGAGTGTGCACTCTCACCACCAGTGAGCCAATTCTCCTGCCCCCTAATGACATTTTGGAAACATATGTAATAGGATACAGTGGCTGGTTTGGGGTTTGTTTGTTTGGTTGGTTTGGTTTTTTTCATCAGTAGCAGGCATTAGATTTCTCACTGGGAAAAGATCTATTTTTGTTAAGAATACTTTTTCCAATATTATTTGGGTTTAGTTAGAGTTTATAAGAAGACATATAAGCAGGCATTAAGACCTCAGAGAAAAGGACAAAACTACAATAGAGGAGAAGAGGGATTTGTTTGATCTTCAGAACAAGCGAGGAGATGAAAGCAGACACTCATATGTGGGAGAGTGGAGCCACTAACATTCAGAAGGCATCACTGTACTGGGTCCTTTCCCATGGAGAGTCAATAAATCAATCAGAAGACTATTGCAAGTACATAATTGTTAGAAAGCACTAAGGATTTTGATTTTTATAAAAAGGATCAACGAAGTATGTGGTCACAAACTAGTCCAGGAACTAAGAGATTGAAAATTTATAGGAGTTACATATGCTATCATATTTATATAGTGTATTGATGTATGTTTTATACTGCAAATACACATTCCATTTGTTTATTATATGTATTATGTAAAATCATACTACATTCATGCAAGTGCTCCTTTGGCTATATTTCTATTGCCCTACCACAACCTCGAAACATCCTAAGTAGAAAACACATTTAATACATTCACTTAACCAAACACAGTGCACTCACTGTGGGGACTGGGTTCTTCCCTCGTGACAATGAACCCTGCCTCACATGTAAATCGCTAGCCTTGGAAAGGATCAAAATTAAATTTTCTACTGAATTCATATCACTTTTACACTTAACCATCTTAAGTCTGAGACCATCAATATATGTATACACACACACACATATATATTGTGTATAATATATATCAATATATACATGATACATATGTGTATTATATATGTGCTATGTATAACTTTACAGCATAAAGCTTTCTAGTTATAAACCTCAGGCTCAAGGCATCTACCTAGCTCTCAGAGACGGTGTAGAGAAGAGTAGCTTACTACATTTGAGAACCATGTTGTTCTTTGCTTAGCATAGAACTAGTTGATAGCAAAAATCACTCTTGCTGATCTTTATCCAACCTTTATTTAACACAGTTCTTGTTTGTATACAGAAAATACTCAAGCAATGTTTGGATTTGGTAGATGCTGCAACTCTGCTGGAAGCAGTCTCTGTCATGCTTGGGCATACATAAGATGCCCCTGTATCTTCTTCTCCATCTAGGAAAATGGGACAATCATCTGATCTAAGGAGGAAGGCTGCTGTGTGGTCTAACCTGGTGGCAGAGGATACAGAGCCCTTGGCAGAGGGCCCACCACCTCCCATGCCTGAAGAGTGCTGAGGCCAGCCTTTCCAGTCAGTTCCAGGGTGTGGCTCCTGTGGAGGGCCTCAAGTGAAGGGTGGGAGCCCTTCCAAATCTGGGTGGGGCGGGGAGTCACCAATCCTGCTTCTATGCGCGCAGGTTTGTTTGGTTCCCACGATTGTTCTTGACTGGAAGCTGGGTGTGAACGCTATGCATTAACCTAGACATAGGAGACTCTATTTATATTTAAGACAATTCTTTCACAACATTGCGACCCCTAGCACATTGTCCATTTTGATGTAGCCCACCCCTTACCTGGCCTTTATAACCCTCCCCAGTCTGGTCCAACTCATCCAGACAGCCAACTTGCCAACATCAAAAAGAGGACTTCAGAAGTTGCTAATTTGAAGGCTAAGGTAAGACCCAAGTAATAAAATTTCCACCCAAATCGTAAGAGAAGACTTAAGAGACCCTGACCTTGTTACTGAGTGAACCATTATTTATAGTTGGAGTTGTTAGTCTCTCAAGCATTGGTGAAGCTAAGACAAGGTCCCCTCTCTTTAAAGAGCTGTTTAATCTGGTTTCTCATCAGCTGACTTCTTGTGCAGTTCATACAAATGAATATTTATGTTCTTAAACCACGTCATCCCCTTGTCAGAGGTTCAAACAATACTTACATATTATATATCTAAACACATTATTGTCCTGGGACAATGACAATAACTGCCATTTACTCCCTCTAATGAAAGTCGCCCAGCCTGTATGTCATTCAGCAGGAGTAATGACAAGGAGGATTCTTAACGACCAGAATGGGACTCTGACTGGCCACATTACCTCTTCTTAATCAACTGGATTCAAAGAAAGAATAAAGACTCATTTGCCTTGGGCTTTCCTGTAGCTAAAGGCTGATGTCATGGTCATTTAGACCACAGTGGGATAATCTTAAGGTAATAATAGCTGGAGTCATGTATGGGAAATTTGCCCTGTGTAGAATGGGAACAAACAGGTGTCTTAATGAAGCACTCAGAGTCTCACATCAGTTCTACTGGACACTCCCCTACCCCACCCAAACCCCCACCGCCTTTGGGTCTCACTATGTTGCTAAGACGAGCCTCAAACTCATAACAGTCTTCTAACATAAACCTCTCAAGTGCTGGGACTATAGCCATGTGCTGCCATGCTCCTGACTGTGGGACCCTAACCCTAACCCTAGTCTGCTGGGTTCGCCGCAGTCAGCACCACATGTTAATGACCTGGATTTTTCAGCAATGTTCTTAGGAGGCAGTGACTCTAGAACTTCTCTGTACTGACGTGGAGACACTGAGTCCTCACAACCTCATAACGTTGACAGACGGGTTTCTTTTGACAAACAATTGAAATGAGACCTTGACAGATTCAGTAATATTCCCAAAAGCTTGTGGTTAGTAAATTGCTGAATCTGGATTTGGATTTTAACTCAAGCCTAACTCTAGGGCCCACATTACCTAATGATATAGTATTCTAATTATGAAACTAAGAGATCCGAATGAAAAGAAAGAATGGTGTATGATTAGGATAGATATTCAACTTGCCTTAAACTCTCTGAACTAGTAGCAAATATACAAAGAAAGAAAACACGGGGAGAAGAACTTTTCTTTTGGTCACCTGAAGCCTTCCTTAGCCTGAAATACCACAGTGAAAAAGGACATGACTACAACTGAGGGGGACACACAAAATTGCTTTGGGGTGAAAAGTTGGAATAATATAGGGGATTTCAAAGGGTAATTTAAATTATACAGTATTTTTTTTTCTTGCTGCTAAGTTGAGACTCTAACCCCTAATAAAACGTAACTACACTCAGTTATTGTCTTAGTTATGGCTTCTATTGCTGTGATGAAACACTGTAGCCAAAAGCAAGTTGGGGAGGAAAGGGTTTATTCAGCTTACACTTCCACACTGCTGTTCATCACTAAAGGAAGTCAGGACTGGAACTCAAGCAGGGCAGGGCCATGGAGGCAGGAGCTGATGCAAAGGTCAGGGAGAAGTGCTGCTTTCTGGATTGCTCTACGTAGCATGCTCAGCCTGTTTTCTAATAGAAGCCAGGACCACCCAGGTTTGGGATCATGTATTGATCTAAGCTTCACTGAGGGAGTTGGGTAGTGGCTCAGTGTGTTAAACATTCCTGTACAAGCATGAGGAGATGAACTGAGATTTCTAGCGCCTGGGAGGCAGAGCTGGGAATCCCCAGGACAGAGTATGTTTGTAATCCAAGGCGTGGGAGAGTACAGGCAGATTCCTGATGCTCACTGGGAAGCTAGCCTAGCTAACTTGATTAGCTCTAGATTCAGTGAGAGAACCTCTCCCAAACAATAAGGTGAGCAGTGACCTAAGAAGGGCTCTGATGTCACCCTATGACTTCCACATTCACACATTGCATGCCTGACCACATACGCATGTGCACTTACACACTTGAATACCACAGACCCAGCTTGTAAGCTAGGCACAGTGACTGTTACAATTCCATCATTGGCTTACAAACCCGTTTGATCAAAAGGGTTCAATTGTCTGACCTCTATGCAAAGTGTTTCCATTTTCAAGAAAAATATATAAATATGACATATAATACCAATGACATATTGTGTCACTCTGTCATAGTTTGATAATTCCTATTTCATCATATCTGGTGGGTTTATCTGTGATCAAATCTTTGCTGTTACTACATCACTGGGGCGTTAACATACCCATATAGCACTTATATATGTGTGTGTGTGTGGCATATATTCTAACTGGTCCATTAGTCATCTGTTTCACTTCTTTTCTTGGGCTTTCTTATTTGCTAAAATACAACAATATTAAAGCTAAGTAAACGCTAACCTACAGTGGCAAGGAAGTGTTCAGGTGGAAGGACAAGTCCTATGCCTTTCACTTTAAATTGAAAGCCACAAATGACTAAGTATAGCAGTGAAGGCATGTCAAAAGCCATCATAGGCTGCAAGCTCTTTTGTCAGATGGGTAGCCAAGTCATGAATGCAAAGGAAAGTTCTTAAAAGAAACCAAAAGTGCTAAGTAAGTGAACAAAGGAAAGATGATTTAAAAAAAAAATGAAATGACTATATTGCTAGTTTAAAAGAAAGTTTTGATGGATAGAAGATGAAACCAGCCAGGACATTTCCCTTGACGTAAAGCTAACCTAAAGCAACGCCCCACCTGCTTTCCATTCAAGACTTCAGAAGGCTGGAAGAGAATAGGAGACTATAAATGTCCACAGTCTGGTTCATGAGGCTTAAGGACAGAAGTGTCTCCATAACATGAAAGTGCTATGTAGAAGCTCCAGTAAATTCTCGAGAAGACGGAGCTGAGATCATGAAGGAAGATGCTCTCTACTAGGACAAAGACGTCATCTGAGACTTTCACACTACAGAGCAAGGAATGACTAGTGTCAACACATGAAGAATAGACTGATTCTGCTGAGAGGGGCAGAATCAGCTGTCGACTTCAAGTTGAAGCCAAAGTTATTTATCATCTTGAGAATCAGAGGGCCCTAAAGAATTCTGCTAAAACTCCCCTGCTGTGCTCTGTAAGTTAAACAACCAAGCTATAGTAACAGCACATACCTGTGAGAGTGAATATTCTAAACATGGTTTAATGAATGTGTGTGTCCACTGCTGAAACACACAACCCCGAAGAATACTCCTTTCAAGACATTAGTGATTAGTGACAATGTACCTGGACACTGGCTCAGATGTAAGTCACAAATTAAATCAGCATTATTTTCATACCTACCCACAGAGACATACTATACATCCTAGGTCAAGAAGTTATTGTAGCCTTTAGTCTTATTTCCTACTTATTTACTTATGTGCACGTGCAGAGATCAGAGGCCACCTTGCAGGGCGGGATTCTGCTCTTTCACCACGTGGGTTCTGTGACTCTAACTCAGGTTGTCAGCCTTAGTGCCTAGCTCCTTTGTTTGCTGAGCCATCTCTAACAACAAACCTTTTTTTTTGTTTTTTAAGAAATGCATTTCATATAGATATCTCTCTGCTGTAGATAGTGACTTTCAGATCAAACTGGGCAGAGGAATTGGAAAAACACCTGGAAAAGATTCAAGATTCTATGTCATTAAAATTATTGGTGATACTCAGAGAGGGGCCAGAATTGACAGACTTGGAAAACACTAATTACCATCCTTCTCTGTGAATTTGAAAGGTTCAAGACATCAGCTGCAGATGTGGTAAAGGCAGCAAAGGCCTTGAATTAGACTTGGCACTTGGAGTGAGTTGCTGCACTCTTTTAGCCATGAGAAGACAACTTGCATTTTATTGTGAGCAAAAGCAGTAGATTCTTGGGACAGAACCTGTTTCTGGTGAAGACTCTGTGGACATTGTCAAAATAACCAAGCATTTAAAATATAAAAACATAGTTGATAAGGTAGCAGTGGAATTCAAGAAGGTTGACTATAATTTTGAAAATTCTACCATTGGTAAAATGCTTTCAAACAACAGCTCATGCTTAAGGGAAAGATTAGCAAAACAGGGGTCAACCAAAGAGGCAAACTTTATGGTTTTCTTATTATAAGAAAGTCATCATTTCTGTGACTTGACTTGCCATAATATTCACTTAATTGCAGTCTCCTAGAACTAACCCTGCAATGTGTCCTAGAAATACCTACAAACCACCCACATGGAGCTAACTTGATGCCATCATACCCTTAGGTCCTGGGGGGATACTGTGACTCATGCCACTGGGCTGATGCCAATCTCAGCTTCTCTTCATTGATGCCTCTGTGAAACTTAGGGAAATAAGCCACTAAAATCTATGCTATTTTTTATATTATTATTGTTTTGAGTTAAAAGTACTTGTGAAAGAAGAAGGGCATTCCAATCTCTCCTTTTCTTCTGGAACATGAGAGATTAAAGATTTATCTGATGGGGCTGAAGAGATAGCTCAGTGGATAAGAGCACTAGCTGCTCTTCCAGAGGACCTGGGTTCAGTTCCCAGTACCCACATGGAGACTCACAACCACTTTTAACTCCAGTTCCATGGATCAAACACCCTTTTTTGGCTTCCAAAGACATTGAGCACACAAGTGGTGCACAGAGATGCCCACAGGCAAAACACCTATATGAATAAAAAATAAATAAAAATAAAAAAATAAAAACCTTAACAATGACAACAACAGCAAAACTTTACTAAGAGGAGTTCTTCCTGTAGCAGCAGGGGGGAAATTCCTCCAAAGGGAGTCAGAGCCCAGAGAATGCCACAGACAAACCTTTTAAAATAGTTCTCAAGCTTCCTGGGCAGCTCGGTAATTTATCCCCAACTTACTCTTCTTTACTCAACCTAGTAGGAAAATGTTTAGAGTCTATCAGTATTTTCTGCCTTTATTTCTTTAGAAAGGATATTAAATTATTTTAATTTTGTATGCTTCTCTTCTATTAATTTAGTGTAAGCCAATTTCATCCTTTGACTCAGTTCGTAACCTAGCTAGATAGTGGTAAAACATTATTGAAGAACTTCAAGAGTCCCTGCGTGATTGATACTGTATGACTCCTTAAAAGACAGGAGATGGGGTTGATGGTGGACACAGGACCATGGGAGCCCAGCTCTTCTCATGTTCTGTATTTCTCATGGGTGATCAAATAGACAAGAGAGTAAAACAATCTCTTCATTGGCTCACAGAAAATGATCTGGGGCTGTGGAATCAGGCTCATGTGTCATATTTCCAATGTCTTTGAGGGTGGGAGGCATAGCCTTCCTCTAATAGAAAGTTCTGTCAGAATTAGAAGTCTAGGTGCCCAAGAATAATGGGAATACTTTAACCAGGACCAAGGATGTAGCTCAGCACTAGAGTGCTTGCATATCATCCACAAGGCCTGAGTTTGGTTGCCAGGACAACTACAACAAACAACAACAACAACAATAGAAAAAGAAATAAATACATAGATAAACAAACAAACAAAATAGTTTAATCAGGAGATGTAATAACATAATAAGGGTTCCACTGAGTGATAGCTGCTGCCTCTAGTCATTTGGAGTGTCTCCTGAAAGAAGACCAGCAGGCTGGCAGAGTTAATTATTACCTCGGATTAACTGACTTTGTTAATCACCGGGGGTAGAGATTCTGTTACAAAAAGATCAATTAAAAAACCAGGCACAACTGTGACTGTGGGGCTACAGTTGCTTTCACAGACTTTCCTTTTTAAACTGTATCTTAGAGAGCATGGACTCTAGTTGCTTTGGAGCCAGTGTGGGGCAGAGATAACCACAGCAAAGCCAGAAGTGGTTGAGGCCCCAGACCACATTGCCCTAATGCTGAGATCTCTCCAAACCCTGATGTGATGTCACCAAAAGCTCCAACAAATGGTTTCTGAACACCTGGCAGCTTCCAACACCAGGTGTCTTCCTGCCTCTTTCCCTGGAGGCAATGTACTGAGCAAGGTTGAAATTGAGGGACATCGGGGTTTCATCGATTTGTTTTTCTATTTTTGGCAATACTGGGTATTGAACCCAGGGCCTGGCAAACCCTAGATAAGTGCTCTACCAATAAGCTATATTTCTAGCTCTGTTGTTGTTGGTGGTGGTGTTGGTAGTGGTGGTGGTGGTGGTAGTAGTAGTAATAATAATAATAATAAATAATAATAATAATTTTGAGACAGGATCTTGGTAAGTTACTCAAACTGGCTCTGAACTCACTCTGTAGCCTGGGTAGGCTTAATTAAACTAGCACTCCTCTTATATAGGCCTTCTTCTAAGTAACAAGAGTTACAGGCCTGTTCTAGCAGGCCAGTCTGTTTTGCTTTTATGTCTGTATTAACAATTCTAAAGTTTGTATAATTAATAAATTCAAACACCTTTAAATCTTTGTTATTTCTTTTTGAAACATTCTTTTATTTACTATATGTAAGTACACTGTAGCTGTCCTCAGACACATCAGAAAAGGACATCTGATCTCATTACAAATGGTTGTGAGCCACCATGTGGTTGCCGGGATTTGAACTCAGGACCTCCGGAAGGGCAGTCAGTTCTCTTAACCTCTGAGCCATCTCTCCAGCCTCTAAATCTTTGTTGTATATTTATTTTACAAAGGTGTTCGTGAAGAGGTTAAACAATCAAATTTGGAATTAAACCTGCCTGCTTTTAAATAATGTCTTCATTATTTACTTTGAAAGTCACAATGTCCCTACCTCTAAAATGAGAACAATAATGTATCTATGTAGTGTGTCCTAGAAAACATGCCTGACACAAAGTATTGTGAAGAATGCTGTGGTGGTACAAGTGGTAGATGCTACTGATGCTTTATTGCTTACCATTGAGTCCTTTGTAGTCATATCTGTAAGCACGGGTTATGGATTGGTGGGGGTAGAGCTTTTGGTATTTATTCCTCTAAAGAAAAGAAAGATTTATTCCTCTAAAGAAAAGAAAATATTTCTTCTCATGCTGAAAATAATAGGTCATTATTATATACCTTGTAAGCATTTGTAGAATTCAAAAGAAAATGATTTCCATCAGTTAATGCCTATGACTAACTATCCACTTGGCACTGAATAGAAGCCACACGAACATTCTCTGGGATTATCGTCGGCCAGTGATGCCAACATTGTTTCAAGAGAAACTCTTTTAGAAGTTTAGACCCAGGCTTTGTCCATCTACCCTGCCTGCCAGCTCTACCTCGTGCTGCGATGGCTCATGGACACCCGGGGGGAGAGGAAAGACTGTGCGTCTGTTACCAAAATAAACACAGGCCCCAGCAGTGCCTCTCTGGATAACCTGCTGCCAGACTATAGAACCATCTGCCTTGGTGAGAAGACAGAGAGCTCCCTTCTCACACTCCCATCTCTCCTTCCTCAAAAGTAGCCCCAGAATTAGACAGCGTTAGAATTGATATCTTGTTCTAAGTACAAAAGACTATGAGTGAAATAGTGTAAGCAGCCAGACACATTTAATGCACAGTGCTCAGCCCTACACCAGCTGAGCCAAACAGACAGCAGAGTTGGAAGCAGGCTCTCTTCCATGGCTGTTGTCAGCAATTCAGGTTTACATGGAGGAAGAGGACACCACTGTGCAAAAGTGAAAGAGACACTCCTCCAGAGAGGCCCAGGGCCACCACCGGAGCCCCGAGGTAACCACCAGCCAGTTGCTGTGGGTGCTTTCTACTAGTGTGTTCACCTCAAACATACTGGGGTAGCACTGGAAATGGAGGTGCAGCTACATAGTCTGTTTTTATTCTTTTTCTTCTTTTTATAATCTCTCAAGCCTAAGGTGCACTGGGCAGGTGATTTGCCATTGAGCCCTAACCCCTAGTCTTTTCATGATGATGATGATGACGACGACGACGACGATGATGATGAATGGGTTGATTTTTAAGACAGCATCTTATCTGCTTGACTGTACACACTCTTCAGCCCAGGCATGCTTTGAACATGCAATCCTCCTGTTTCAATCTTCCAAGTAGTTGGGATTATATGCCTATACCACAAAGCCCAGCTCCCTTACTCTTCTCCTTTCCTCTTTTCAATGGCACGTTCCCCTGGATTCCTGCATCATTTGTACAAAGGACAAAGGATAAGGTATGACTCTGCCCCTACTTCCATTTGTGATGAGTTTGAATTTAGAAATGTGGAATGAAAGAGGTTTGTTCGCTCTCATATTGAATCCTCATGCCAATGTCTTTGGGTTCACAGCAAGAATTTGGGGAGAGACAAGAAAAGAATATAAGTGGAGAAGAAAGCTTGATAAACTTCTCAAAGGAATCCCAGTAACTTCTACCCCTAGGGAGGTTTCTCTTTAGGGTCAGGATACTTTCACTACAGCATCTGGATGCCCTGGTGGGTACAAGGCACCCGGACTCCGGGCACAGATATTCTTAGTGGATGGTGGCATCAGCCCAGAGGAATGATAACCTTCCCTTAAGCTTTACAGAAGTGTCAATCCAGAATAAGGCCAAGAGTCATCTGTCCTGTGCACTATGAGAGAGAGGGGAGAGGGGAGAGGGGAGAGAGGGGAGAGAGGGGAGAGAGGGGAGAGAGGGAAGAGAGGGAGAGAGGGAGAGAGAGAGAGAGAGAGAGAGAGAGAGAGAGAGAGAGAGAGGGGAGAGAGGGGAGAGAGAGAGAGAGAGAGAGAGGGGAGAGAGGGAAGAGAGGGAAGAGAGGGAGAGAGGGGAGAGAGAGAGAGAGAGAGAGAGAGAGAGGGAAGAGAGGGAGAGAGGGGAGAGAGAGAGAGAGAGAGAGGAGAGAGGGGAGAGAGGGGAGAGAGGGGAGAGAGAGAGAGAGAGGGGGGAGAGAGGGAAGAGAGGGAGAGAGGGGGAGAGAGAGAGAGAGAGAGAGAGAGAGTTGTTCTTGTTTAGGATCTACCAAGACTTTGTTTTATAATTCTGACATCTCTTACAGCGTTGATTTAACTTTTGATACCTAGATTTCTTCAAAGGTGGTGATTAGTGCAATGATATAGCAAATACCAGCACTTCTTAAATGTGCCAGCTTTGTTTTAATCATTTGTGTATGCATGAAATTAGACGGGAGTTTGGTCTTGTTGTTGTTTATATTTTGTTCTGTTTTGCTTTTCTTGAGCAGTTTCTTGGGCATTAAAATGTTGCTTGACTTTAGAGACTGTGCAGGGTAGCCTATGGAGACACAGATTGTTTTACAGAAAATTTTCAATGTAAGACTATCCCCCAGAGTAGAGAGAAGAAACCCCTGAAATCAGATTTGCATGCAGAAATGTCTTTGAAAGCCTCGCTCACCAACTTACTTTCAGCAATTAACTTCAGAATTTCATTTTTCTTTCTTTCTTTTTTTTTTTTTTTTTTTTTTTTTTTTTTTTTTGGTTTTTTTTGGGACAGGGTTTCTCTGTGTAGCCCTGGCTGTCCTGGCACTCACTTTGTAGACCAGGCTGGCCTCGAACTCAGAAATCTGCCTGCCTCTGCCTCCCGAGTGCTGGGATTAAAGGCGTGGGCCACCACGCCCGGCCAGAATTTCTATTTTAAATAAGTGTTCCTTCTTAAAAGCAACTGAGTCAAAAGTGGTTACTAATAGTTGGTTAATTATCACGAATCTTTGTACTGGAAAAACTAGCTGGGAAACCATTATACAACCATCTTTTAGAATTACGCAATGACTCATTGTTGCTGAAACACTCATGCATTTAAATCAACAAGATTCCATTTCTTTACAAGAGAATTATCTTAAAATGTTCTCTCTCTGTCTCCTCTCTCTCTCTCTCTCTCTCTCTCTCTCTCTCTCTCTCTCTCTCCTCTCTGTCTCTCCTCTCTCTCTCTGTGTCTCTCTGGCTCTCTCTCTCTGGCTCTCTCCTCTCTCTCTCTCTCTCTCTCTCTGTCTCTGTCTCTCTCTCTATCTGTCTCTCTCTCTCTCCTCTGGCTCTCTCTCTGGCTCTCTCCTCTCTCTCTCTCTCTCTCTCTCTCTCTCTCTCTCTCTCTCTCTCCTCTCTCTCTCTCTCTCTCTCTCTCTCTCTCTCTCTCTCTCTCTCTGGCTCTCTGTCGTCTCTCTCTCTCTCCGTCTGTCTCTCTCTCTGTCTGTCTCTCCTCTCTCTCTGTCTCTCTCTCTCTCTATCTCTCGCTCGCTCGCTCGCTCGCTCTCTCCTCTCCTGAGATTTTTCTTTATTCCTATAAAGAAAATGAGAAAGGTCGTCAACTTGACTGAGTGTGAGTGTCATTTAATTCCCTTTTTGGCCGTCTTTCCCCACACCCGAGTCACAGATTTCAGAAAGCTTAGGTGGAGCTTTATGCCTTCGTCAGCAGGTTTCCCAGCTCAAAATGCTACACCGGTTTCAACCACACCCGTGGGATGTTCTGAAAAAGGGCTTATATGGGTAAGGCTTCAGAGTGGTGACTCACATGGTCCAATCACAGTGGAGCTTATACGTATAAGGCTTCATAGCGATGACTCACATGGTCCAATCACAGACAGAGTGCTCTGGAAGGCAGTCCAATGAAGATCACTGGTCCTAAAGCAAGTGAGCTTTCTCTAATGCAGTAGTGGGGCATACAGTTCTAGGTCGTGGGTGCGAAATATATATACTTTGCTGCATTTGTGAATGCCCTACTCATTCACACCATTTCTAGAACTAGCTACCATCCAGACTTTTATACTTTTGATCCCCGCCATCTTCACACTTTATCACATGTCCCCAAACACTTGAGCAAGGCAGACTCTGCCTTGCAGTGTGAAATGGAATGCACAGGGAGGCAAGTAAGGTTTGTGTGTCTGCCCACAATGCTAATCCCGTGTCCTGCCCTACTAAACACTGCCCAAGCACACCCTGCCTGTTTAGTATTACGGTCATTGCTGCTGTCTGGTAGCTCTCTGACCTTTGGGAAGTTACTTCACAAAGTCACATACTTCCATTTCAGAATGGATAAGGAAAATTTAGTTCTAATGATAGGGTCAGGTGAGATTTATTAGTTTGTGGAAGTCCTTAGGACAGAGCGTGCTAATTAGCATGATTGTTATCTTTGGGTTTTACCTAGAGAAAAACACCTGGAGCCTGCTGTCCTACTCTGAGACTTTGGAGTGGGTGTTGGGCAGGTCAACTAACAGACGCCCAAAGGACAGACCCCTAACTAATCCATTTATCACTTGCTCTCTATCCTCCCTTCGTTCCACCCCACCCCCATGCAGTTGCCTCATCTCCAAACTTGCCACCTGGCACCTCTTTGGCATTTACCAAGAGGCATAGCTGTTACTTCATGGGTTAGCTGCTGTGAACAATGTCACTCTTGTATGTGTGCTGCTGTGAACAATGATGCTACTCGATTTTTCATTATCTAGAAATTTGATTAAAAAAAAATGTATGGTTAGCTAGCAGAACCCTCTCATTATGGATTATGATACTGATTTACTGTTTTGCTTTTTTAAAATTATCTTATTTATGTACATTCCTGCCGTTGCCCCTTCCCCTTCCCTGTCCCACAGTTCCCTCACTCCATTCCTCCTCCCCCTTGCCTCTAACTGTCCCCCCCCCACCCCCCCCACACACACCAGGTATCACCCTTCCCTGGGGCCTCAAGTCTCTCAAGGATTAGACAGATATTCTCCCACTGAGGTCAGGCCAGTCAGCCCTCTGCTGTATATGTATGCGCCTGGGGCCTCAGAGCAGTGTATGCTCCTGGTTGGAGGCTCAGTCTCTGGCAGCTCCCTGGGGTCTGGGTGAGTAGACACAGTTGTTCTTCCTATGGGTCACCCTCCTTGAGCTCCTTCAGTCCTTCTATTCTTCTAGAAGAAATGCACTAAATTACTCCAGCAACTGAACCCAAGTTTTCTACAGTACAAATAACACCGCCCCCCCTTGGCTTTAGGGTTATTTATACTCTCCTAGTCACAAATTTATCTTAATAAATGATCTTTTATTTTTTATTAAACAAATACAAAATCCTGTTGCCATAGTAATGTGATTTTAACTCTTCTGTCTACCCATGAAAAGTATTTGAAACAAAGCATCCAAAAATATAGCTTCACTTTAGCCTTTTTCCCATTCCCTAGAACAGTTGAGTAAAGGAACTAAATTGTAGTGGCACAGAGCCTGTGAAGAGGATTGTAGAACAAAGAGGATTACTTCCTTATACAGATGAGGATACTAACACCACTGAGAACTGGCCTGCCCATGCCTGCACAGCCAGCAAGAGGCAACGTTGGGGACAGATTCACATAGGCCTTCTAGAAGAGTCTAGGAAAGGAAGGCCATCTCTCAGCATGTAGATTTACTAAACTCATAAGAATCTCTCAGTCACTCAGAGAAGGCCCAGTCTGATGGAGTCACTGCGGTTCTGTTCTTTTATGGAATGTAATGACCACTCTATCGTGACATATGATTCTGGAGCTAGGCATAATCGCCATTCACACCCACCTGTGTGGAAAGTAAGGGACCTCAACATATCAGCTCTTTGGTACATTCAATAGCAAGTGGCACTTAGCACATCTGGCTACTCACAATGGGTGCATGAGATAATTGTTTGAGAACATAACACCGATTATTTAAAGGGTGGGGACTCAATGCAATTAGGCAGCAAACACTACCTCAGCTTTGCCATGGGAAAACTCAGCCAAGACACTGTTGGTCTCTAGCCAGTTTTTCAGTCAGGCCAGTCCAGAGTTCTTGGGACTTTTCCTTGTGCTTATTGTGGTAGACCTATCATGGGGAGTCTGAACCTCTGAGGCCTAGAGGACCTGTGTACTTGGGTAGGGATACAAGAAATGGGACACTGAGAAAGTAAAGATACTGAGTGTGTCTTTTTCTCTAGTGTTTTGGGTAAAAGGCTGCTGTCCTATCACCTCACCGTCTCCTCTAACTGAAATACAATGTATTGAGGATGGAAGGAGGGAGGAAAAAAGTCAGTTAGATCAAAACTCAAAGACAAAGTTCCTGTTCTAGAGAAGCGGTGATCTGTCATTCTTGGCACAACAGACTTTAGTTTCTTAATTTCTGTATCCATTATTTTCTCGCAATCACTACACTATTCTTTTGGCAGATGGGAATTTTAGCACTGATTACCACTTCAAATTCCAAACCCGTCACAGAAAAGCTGGATTTAAAAGTAAATAGTGTAAGGTGTCACCTCGACTGCATTGCATTTAGGATGAAATACTGACCTCATGTATCAAAAGGCAGAAGATGAAAGGCATGAAGTGCAGTCCCTTTACCCCTTAGCCAAAAGAGGAGTAAGGAGGAGTGTCTCCATCCTTCTGCCTGCCTCACTCTTCACAGGCACTGTGGGAGAATTAACTTTCAACCAATGATGGGGGGAGTTGAATGGGAAGTAGTCATGGAAACAAAGTGAAGATGCCCACCTCCACCCCCCTGGATGGAAGATGACCCATTCCAAGAAAGGCTGGTACCAGGAGATGAGAAAGAGATGAACATTCAACTGAAGCACACACACGATGATGCTGGGTATCTGAGTCTGCAGGCAGTAAATCTCCGTCAGTCGCTGTTGGCCCAGCTTGATAGACAATTGCTTGTTGAGGAGGAAGTACGCATTAGACTTTTAGAGTTCACTAATACATTTTTAAAATTATGATTGAGATGAGGGAAAGGGTTAACCCAAACCTAAGATGCACAGAGATGACAAAACAGGTTTGGGCAGGTGGAGACTGACTTTACATGTATTCTGAATTATCTAAGTTTAGGCTTAACAAACTGATCAATTTTTAACACAAACCCAAATAAATAATGTAATATAATTGTGTTCTATGAAAGCTACATACAGGGTTTATGACAGTGAGTTACTTATGTACCACAATATACAAGATTAAAATTGTAGGATGAGCTGGGTGGTGGTGGTGCACGCCTTTAATCCCACCACTCGGGAGGCAGAGGCAGGCAGATTTCTGAGTTCGAGGCCAGCCTGGTCTACAAAGTGAGTTCCAGAACAGCCAGGGCTACACAGAGAAACCCTGCCTCGGAAAAAAAAAAAATGTAGGATGAATTTTTAAAAACGTTATTGAATAACTAAACAAAACCAAGACCCTTAAAAGTGAGAAATGAAACTTCACTTTTATCTAATGTTCTTATCCATTGAAAGCATTTTTTAAAAAAATTATCTATAATCTTTTTTTTTTTTTAGTCCAGTCATTATCCCCTTCCTGGTCTGCCCTCCGACAGTTCCTTATTCCATTCCCATCCCTTCCCCTTCTTCCTCCACCTCCTCTCCAAGAGAACCATCCCTCCCCCACCCCACCAGGCCTCTCCACTCCCTGGGGCCTCAAGTCTCTGTAGGGTTAGGTGTGGCTTCTCTCACTGAGGCCAGAGCAGGCAGGCCTCTCCTGTATGTGTGTCAGAGGCCTCCTATCAGCTGGTGTACGCTGCCTGGTGGGTGGCTCAGTGTCTGAGAGATCTCGGGGGTCCAGGTTAGTTGAGACTGCTGTTCTTCCTATGAGGTGGCCCCCCTCCTCCTAGGTTTCTTCTGACCTTTCCCTAATTTAACCACAGGGGTACCCAGCTTCAGTCCAGTGGTTGGGTAAAAGTATCTGCATCTATAGTCAGCTGCTCGTTGGACCTCTTGAAGGGCAGCCATGCTAGCACTGAAAACACTTTTAATTCCCCACTCAGAATGGAAAATTAGCAACAACAGCAAAAAAAAACCAAAAAACAAACAAACAAAAAAAAACAAAACAAAACAAAAAAACTACAAAGCAGACACAGGATTTGAACACCTGGTTTATTGGGGGAGTTGGTAATGAAAATTTCAACTGTCTTCGTTGCACCTTACAAAATAGTGTTCTGATATTTAAAACAAGCTCGTTTCCATTAGGTAAGTATAAATGGTAAGAAAAAGGTAATAGTAGCCCTTCCGGTATGTATTCAGAGACACTCATTCCCAAATTTTCCACTTGCAAGTACTATACAGATATTTTAAGTCTGTTTACCAAGGAAGACCAGGTTTTTAATTATATTTAGGTTTCTGTTACAGTTAAAATCTATTCTAGCTGTCTGTGAGCAGAGCTCAGTTAAGGCTGAGAAGAAGCACTGGCATGTCTTCTCCTAGGATGTCTGCATGGCACTGCTGTGACAGTGGTGACCCTCCTGTGCCTTCCTACCTGACCTCTTCACATCCACCAGTTGGGAGGGATTAGGCCTAGTCCATCCTCCCATCCGGTCTACGCTGGTTCTAAGCAAATACACACACAAAACTACAAATGTGTTAACATGGCTTCTTCCCACACCCTACCCCTCTACACTACGGGAAAAGAGGAAAATTCTTCTTAGCATTTCAGTAGTGACAGCGGCTCAACCTCGGCCACGTTAGAACGCTTTTCTACGCATCAGAGAAACATGAAGCTTAGCAAAACAATAATTGTTCAAAACACTGACTAAAAATTCTCACAAACGATGCTCACTTAGGAAACCAATCTGCTTCTGCTTCTTTATGTAACTGAAAACTCAAAATAAGGTCTTTTTTTAAAAAAAAAAAATACTAATTTCAGGATATTTGGTCACTGAAGTTTTGCCAGTGACTTTCCTCCTCTGTAGCCCTTAGTAGAAACAACCCATTCTATGTAGAAAAACAGAAGCCCCATCAGATTATTAAATGAGAGGCCGCTGCATTTCTACCTTATCAAGTTTCACAGGCATATCCTTTAACAGATGAAGCTTAAATGGTAAAGAATTGACGAAAGAAAAAATTAGCATATAATTAGCAAACAGAATTCAAGTCTTTTTAACTCCACACGACATACATGAAACTTAACACTAATTATGAAGAATTTTCTTTAGCATTTATTCTAGCATTTCTGATCATATGAACATTGCCCAAACGTAGGTTCCTTGTGCCTTGGAGAACAGTTTCCTCCTCAGATCCATCTTGCAGCAGGCTTTTCTCAGGCTCTTCCTCCCACATTAGGCTGGGGGATAGAAGTACCTGGGCTTGGCGGCTCCCAAAAGGTCATCCTCGTAGTTGGGGAGGCAGCAGAAGAAGAAGGAACAGCCGATCAAGATGATGGTGGCCGCCCATCCGAAGCCATAGGCCCAGTTATAGATGTAATTAACAGCAGGGTTATCGTGAAGCCTGAAGGTCTGTGTGTACTTCACAGGGTAGATTACCAGGGAGATGATCTGGAATATGGCTAAAGAGAAGAGGAAAAGAAGCTCACAGTATGCCGCTCAAATGAACAAGTGCGTGAGGGAATACAGGCTGTGCTGGTTAGTGTTTGGCACCTTGACACAAGCTACAGTCTTCTAGGAGCCGGGGGGAGTGGGGGGGGGCTTGACTAAAGACACACCCTCCTCAGACTGGCCCATGAGCATGTTGTGGGGCATTTTCTTGATTAATGATTGGAGTAGAAAGGCCCAGCCCACTGTGGACAATGCCACCCAAGGGCATGAGGTCTTGTGTTTCATAAGAAACCATGCTGGGCGCTGAGCAAACCAGTAGGCAGTGCTCCTCCACTTCTGCTTAATTTCCTGCCTCTGGTTCCTCTGAACTGCTGCTGTGCCTTCGCTTTCTGATGATGGACTTGGACTTGCACCCTTTCCTCCTCAAGCTGCACTTGGTCATGGTGTTCGTCACCGTTACCCAGGGCACACAGAACAATCTCACCAGTCACAGTTTCTCCCTTTAATGATAATTCCTCTAACAAGGGGCTAGAGGAATCTTGCCTACCATGAGCCAAACTAAATGACTGTCTGCTGCATGAAACAGATGGCTGGATCCTCGCAGGAAACTCATGGAAAATTATTCTCTGTGACACGAGTATCTAGCTTGGCTAAATCATTGCTTGCCCTCACTATTGTTTCACCATCTTAACTCATTTCTAGAGTTCTACAGATAAACACTAAAGTGTTTTCCTAGCCCCCTTCCTCCTTTTCTCCCTCCTCTCCTTCCTGTCCTTTTCCTCCCTCTTCCTTCTCTCTCTCTCTCTCCCTCCCTCTCTCTCTTTCTTCCCTCCTCCTCCTCCTGCTACTTTTCTACCTCCATTCCTTCCTCTCGTAACATGGACCTGCCATCAGTCTCCTGACTTAAGCTTGATTTCTATGGGACCCACATAGTCACAGGACATCTGGCCTAGTACCAACACTGGCTATACAGATTGTCTCTCTGAGTTCATGGCTGGAGTTCTGTATGTTGAAAACTAAGATGAGGCCTGATTTTATTCTATCAACACCATCTCTGGCCTCAGAAAACCAAGTTTTGCTACTTTTTCTTTAGTAATTTTATGCATTTTATTTTATAGGTGTTTTTACCTGCACAACTACCTGTGTACCTCATGCATGTAGCTTTGTAGAAACCATAACACTTGGATCCTCTGGAAGTAGGGTAACAAAAGGCTGTGATCCAACATGTGGGTGCTAGGAATTGAACCTGGGTCCTCTGGAAGAGGACCGTTTGAGAGATCTCTCTAATGACTCCATTTCATTTCAAAATCTAACTGATAACTGAGACCATGTCACTTTGACTTCAAATAGTCCTGACTCCTAAATCCCAGAATCTTGCATTCTATTAATAAAAGTGTACTCTGAGCTTTGTCTACCTACCTGCATCTGTCTTCACATCACCTATGACTGAGCCACCTCCCTGGCCCAGGCTCTATGCTACAGATTTCACCTACCTGGCATAGGATCTATGCTGCAGATTCTAAGTCTAGCTCCTCCCTGCTCTACCTTATCACCAGATCACAAAACTCCTTCAACAAGTAAAATCATTTGGGGATATTCAGGTCCCTTCAGCCAGCATGGAGCTGATAGGAGGTCAGGAATGTTACTGTACTTCCAGGGCAGGTACATCACTAGTCTGTGGAGTAGGTTTGAATGGATGGGGATACTTAGAGAGAAACACAGAAGACAACTCTTGTCACTTGAATTGAGAGAACAGAAGGCCATCTAAGGCATGGAGGCAAAGGGACCAGATTCCTAAAACACATATCTCCTCTGATACTTTTGCACTTGGTGACCCACTTCCAAGGACAAATCAGGTCTTCCATAGAGATGGAATAGAGCACTCTACCCATGCCCACTGAAAGCACAGATGCAGAGCTGATGCCACTCAGTCTTACCAGCCAGTGCGAGGAGGCCTCCAATAACTCTCAGGAAAACAAGCATCTGGGGTCCACACAAGGCGAAGAACGAGAGAATGAAGCAGATGCACAGGAGGATAAAGCCACAGAAAAGCGTGGCCGCAGCTGCTCGTCCCCATGCTGCATGACAGAGACAAGGACACTTGTAAGATAAAATCATAGTGGCCTTCTCCCTACCAGGAAAGAGTTTTGGGAGAAAGGAGGGATTTGGTTTTACTTTGTGAAGGGTTAGGAATATTTAAGTAACTCTACACTTCAAGGGAAAACTTGGTGATTCATGTAGAGAATATTATTATAGTGTTTTGTTCCCCCTATATCTGATGGCAAATGTTTGCATCTCTAAAATGTAAGTTCGTCTCCTTGGCTCTGTTTTCACATAAATAGATCCATTTTTAAAACTCAGATTTGAATTTACATGACCATGATAAACATTCTTCACACTGAACAATTCAAGTTACACACTCTTTCAGAAATGCCTCCTCTTTAAAGGGTGGTTATTTAGTTTATATTAACGTCTAGTTTCATTCAAAATTTATTTCCCAGGAGTTCATTATTGACCGTAAAAACAACCAGGATGAGACAGACTGAATTCTAGGTTTGAAGCCCTACACAGGCTGTGCTAGACTTGTGTGCTTCTTCTGTTCTGCAAGGGAGGGGATGAGGGGACCCTCCAGACGAGCACAAACCATTCAATAATCTCTATCCTTCAACCTGTACACGCTCCTCATCTCTTCCCATCCAACCAGGCCTTCAGAGCTAGCAGCTACCAACTCGTCAGAACCAGTCTGGGGGCTCACGCCATCCTTGTTTCTAGTTCAGAAGTGAGGGTGCACATAGATGGTAAATACTTAGTTTGCCTTCTAGCCTGTTTGAATCCAACACATAAGTTTAAAAAGATATAACTTAGAAGTCATGAAGTACATCTACTACAAGTCCATGATCTCATAGTTGGGTGTTTGTTTTGTGTTAAGTATGCTATATTCAGAGGGCTATGTGACCATCACCATTAACAATTCCAGAATATTTTCATCCTTCCCCAAGGAATCCCATTCCATCTGTAGTCATTCTGCCCCTCATCGCCCCCATCCCAGGTTCTGGCAACCACTAATCTGTCTTCCTAAATTGTGTATTCTAGATATTCCACACTAATGGTCTCTTATACTCCGTGACTTGGTGTGACTGGCTTCTTTCATCAAAGGGAGTATTTTTTAAAGATGAACCATTCTATAACATAAATTAGTACCTCATTCTTTTTCTGCCTGGCAATTTTATTGTACTTATTCCCACACTTTGTTTGCCGAATCATCTGCACATGCTCTTACTTCACCATTCATTGAATTTTAAAGGGGAGTTATGTGCCCCTTCCCTTGGTCCTGCTTCTTACGAAACTACAGCACAGCTAACAATACACTCACTTTATGCCTGGTCATTTCAGTGCTCAGAGTCAAACAAGGGGTTTAGAGGCAGCCAAAGCTCAACAAGGCTCTGCCTCTGGCCCTTGCTAACCTCACACCAGTCTCCTCATCTGTGAACTCAGCCTGGCTGTGAGCTGTCAGAATAAGCACCCCCATGTGAAAATCATCCATTGTTAACTCCTTAGCCCTTCCTGTCCAAAAAGTTCCTCTTCTGTTCCCATAGCTTCTGTCCATAATCTCAGATTTTCACCCCACCCCACACTGGCATGGCTCTGTGTCATCCCTGAAGACTTCCATACACCAGTTTCCCAAATGTGGACTAAGCAACCTCCCATTCATCCCCTTCTCCATGGTGAGAGCCCTGCAGGGAGCCCTGCAGGGTGTATGACTGACAGGGGCATAACAAATGAGTAAGGAGAACACACATCTTTATTGTCTTCAAATACCATGTTTTCCTACAAATGCCCACCTCAGTAGTAGGGGCAGACGTGTGGGGTGAGATGCTCCATGATTACACCCAATCTGAGAGGTTTTTCTAGCTCCCCCAGCAAGTATTATTCATCCTGTCAGATCCACAGGCGATTGTAGAGTGAGTTTGGTTTAAAAGCACATGACTAATGCTAAAGCCAGAATATAGAATTCATGTCTCCTTTCCCCCTTTTGCCTTGTCCTTTGTGTAAGGGAATTTTTAAACAAGAAAGGACTGTGCTTTGGTAAACAGTTAATTGATCGGCTCTTCTTAAGCATTTATAGCCACAGCTCAGTGTCATATTAAGTAATGGTACTTCTTAAAATACAGATTCTTATGCCTTCTTCTAGATCTCCTGGATCAGGGCTTAAAAGGCTGGATCCAGGAAGCTCAATTGTCAATAGCCTTGTGGTTCTTCAGGGCATATCAAAGACTTGTTTTAGTTCCTGCAGAAATAACTGCCTTCGTTGTGACATTTTCATACACACGCACACAAACAATGTACATGATCCTCATATTCACCCTCATGATTCTGTCTTCCCCTTCTAGTCTCTCTTGTTTTCATGTGATGTGTGTTAATGTGTGTGGAGGCAAGGGGATTAAATCTAGACTCTGTATATAACAAAAATGCTATATTCTGTTTTACTCCCCCGCCCCCGCCGTCAATCTCTGTCTGCTCTTCCCTTGTGTCCCTTCTATAAGCATATTGAAGGCTGAGAATAGGAGTGTAGATGACTAAGACCTATAAAATGGAAGCAAAACCTTATGGGCTTCAGCATTTGACCTGAAATCAAGGAGTCTATTTGTTTGTCTGTCTATATAGCTACGGCCAACGATTATGTTTAATAAAAATCAATCATTACATTCAGAAAATAAAAATGCATTTCCCTCTATGAAGCCAAACAGCAACAGCTCTAAATAAACACACAGTGAACTCAAACACAATTTTTAGGAAAAACAGAAATATTTCCTACCAAGGAACATATTTTAATAACTGAACTTCTACAATCACAGACTGTCTTGAAAGTCTAACTAAATAAGTTCTGTGTAATATTGCCCTATTCATTTTACCTGTTCATTTGGGGGAAATTAGATTAAAACAGACAGGTTACTAATGTGACTTCTGTCTCTGACATTTGGCTGAAGTATAACCCACTCTTAATTTCAGGAATGTGCAAAGAATTTCATAAAAGAAATAGCAACCTAATGTACATTTCTCCTACCAACCGCTGAAGCTGTTCTTGCAGTGACCCATCTGGGGCACTTTCCCTATTACATCAATTAGCTAATGTCTTGTTTACTTAAAATGCTGAGTATAAAGAAAATCAGAATGGAAAATGAAGCAACGTTTTCGCTTGAGAAAAGCCACTCCAGTTGTAGAACATGTAAGACCTGCTCCTTGCAACAGGGCAACACCCACACTGAATCATCTAGGTACCATTTAGACAGAAATCTTGGCATGGTTTTAAAGATCGGAGCTGATACATGGCAGACCTCTCCAAGCAGGACAACATGTCTTTTCAAGTCAACAGCAATTTTACTTTAGGATAAAGAGACTGGCCTTACCAGGTCTCAACAGGGCCTCGCCCAGTCTGAGAAGCAGACTGCTGGTCACACAGGACTTAGCATCACTTTCTCACTATATACATTTTTGTAAGCTAAAATACTTGTATTTCCGGTACTTTTGTTCTCACTCAGCTGCCCGAGAGCTTAACATCTATAAGTATACACAAGCTCTGGTAACTATTTCTATCTTACATTATATTATGATTCAAATTACCAACACCAAAGAAAAACATCCATTTTCCAAACATGTCCTAAAGCTACTATTCTATGATTTTCTGGCTCACAGCAGTTTGCAGGTAGAGCTCATCTTGATCAGTTCAGAACACAAGTGTGACCTTTCTTACAATCCAGACTTTACCACCATTCCTAGCTGTGTGGAGGGGATTCACAAGGCTGAGACAACAAAAGCAAGCAGGACTGCAAGGAGACAGACAAGTGTTGCAGGGTAGAAATGGTGTGTTTGCTTTCCTTTCCTCATAGACAGAGCAAGCTACTGTTCCCTGTACGCATTCTGGGAATGGCCTTAGTTTGTGTTCTAGGTACTACTTTGTAAAGCTTATGCTATGGAAGAAAGCAAGGAAAGGGGGGAAATGTTGCTGCTAACAGTCAGTCCTGATCTGTAAGTGTTTTGGAAACTCGCTAATTTCCCTTCCCCACAAATAGTTGTGTGGTCCACTCCATTGCTCAAGACTCTGTGGGCACCAATGTGTCATCAAACTGAAGTGGGGTCCCTTCCCAGACCCCCCATTCTTCAGTGAACACTATCAGGCCCCACCTAGAGGAGCCGAGCTCCCATCCGATGCTCACTGCACTGTTACTCTGAGGTTCTTTGTGCCACTCATAGGCAGAAGTAAAATCTGAATATTTTTTAAAACTAAAAGACCTTACACATACGTAGGTAAACCTGGGTGAATGTGACGTATAAAGATACTGCTTTGCATATGGATAGGAAGATAAAGGCAGTGCTGGGATTTACGGTATGACATTCATTTGGAAGCTTTTGCAACAACACCCCAAACTTGTCCTGCTTGCCGTTCCTGGGAAACTCGTTACACTGAAGATTCTAAGCATGGTTGGGGTTGAGACTCTGGTACCCAGTGACTTTCCCATGATGCTGATTTGTAACTCTAGAAAAAGTCCAGAGGGGGATTAAGAGCAGACCTACAAAATGCATTGTATACAGGGCCACGCCATCATCCTGCAGAAGTTCTGGGTGGCAATAAGGAATGGCTGGCCTAAGAGAGAAATGGTGGGAGGGCCACAGGCAAGGCATGCCAGCTGCTGGAACATCCAGACACACTCAAAGCTCTCTCCTGAAGCCCAGCAGGTGGTGGCTTGGCACCACTGTACTTTTACAGAACTCCTGTAAGGAATGGGAAGCTACACCCTATTGCAGCCAACAGACCCTCAGATATTTCAGATCTATCAGATGGAAGAATGCAGGCCCAGAGGTCTGTGTAATAAGGGCAGAGCCAAGTGAAGTCCTTCCCAAGACACTGAGGTTCTCTGGGTGCTGCAGGAACAGCGAGGTTAGGCCAGCCTGCACCATGGGCTCAAAGCCTAGAGTTTACATATCAATGAGAGACCTTAGGCCAACCTGCACCAAGGGCTCAATGCCTGGAGTTTACATATCAATGTGTATTTCAAAGTTAATCCATCAAAGGAGTGGATGACCTCTAAATGTGCGGTTAAGAAAGTGAACATGCGTACACCATCCCCTCCCACCAGCAAACTCTCCCCCCACCCCCCCAATTCCCCACAAAGCTGCAGGAGCATCATCCCAGAGTGAAGGCTTTTCTGGTGAGTTTAGCCTAAGGTAAATTGTGATTGACTGTGCTTTTTTTCTTCATGTCCTGCACTTACAGGAACCAGGGCGATTAATTTCATAGACTACTCTGATCCTGTGACTTGTGGGAAAGCAGTGTCTAGGAAAACTACTGTGTGCCTCCTAAGGGATTTAAGGGATGTCTTTGGTAAAACTGAGGTTCTGTGCTTCAGAGATGAATTCCAGCCACTGACTTTCCAAGGCCCTCCCCCTCTTCCTCTCTCCTCCCCCTTCTCCTCCCCCTCCTTCTTCTTCCAGTGCATACCTCATCCCTATACCCTCCACCCTGACACGCCAGAGCTTGCCCGGGATCTGTGCAGTGGAAACTTAAAATAACTCCCTGTCACAATATTCTCTAAACTGGAAAAGAAGGTCCCAGCATTGCAAAAACCGAGTGTGCACACTCCCTGAAGTTTAATGCTGAGTTTGGCTTATAGGAGAAACTTGAATGATCTCTTCAATTGCAAATCTAGGTTCTTACTTTCTTCTCGACAAATATAAGCCAAACATTCAAGCAAGTATTTGCTAAGATAAATGTTAATTAAGCTGCCACCATGACAAAACACTCAGGGTCTAACTTGGCTTATTTATTTATTTATTTATGTAGGAAAATAAATGAGATGACTATGTAGTCCAGAATTCTTAAAATTTTAACAATAATAGTGAAGAATATATTTATTTATTCCTAGGACATTATTAATCTTTATAAAATATGCATATTATTTAGTATTATGGTCACCTTTGCCAAGAATGTACTTAGACCAAAATAAATGTATTACTGTTATGAATATCACTCAGCAAAACACAATCTTCTAACACTTTGTCGTGAAAGTTTTGCTTTGTTAATAGCTTCAAATAAATATTATTTTTAAGGATCATGAAGAAGCACAGATGCTAAATATTGGTATGGTTTAAACAGACCTATCTACCCGTTCCTTGCCGTACAAGACAGTGCTGCATTGTGGGAGCGCATGCATTCCATAAGGTGTGAGCTCATGCAAGCATACTGTTTTTAGCAAGGCCCTATGAAAGCTTTCTGGAGACTATCACCCTAAAGTGTAGAACACCCCATTTGTTTGCAGTTGTGTAGTACACTAATGATCAGTCAACACAGAGTAGGCAGAATGAGAAGTATTTTAACTCATTCCTGTCTATAATGGTGAGGAGATGGGAACATTGCAGATGGCGCCACGGCTCTCATTTCCTTCCACAGACTGACACCAAGGCCAGTCTTTCATTGGTGTTTTGTATCCGAGTGTTGAGCAAGAGCTGTCTACCATATTATGGGAACTTAATTACCTCTGTGAAGGAGATGGGAATAACTCCCCTGAGGTGTAAAATCTCTTTCACACCTATCCCGGATCAGTTGAGAACCAGGCCCCTCATCATGAAAGTAAGCCATCTTTTAGATTCATTTGGAAAATGGAGGTTTCCCAAGGCTGCTTTCTATAGTGAATTGTAACACTGCAGTGGGGAAAAGCTGCTGCTACAGAGTCATGGTTAAAGAAGCAACCCAGACAGAAAACACGCCCTTTCCCTTCCATTCACACAGTAATGGAACCGCCTGAGGTTAGAGCAGGCACACCCTAAAAGATGAGCTTACCCTACAAGGCAAGAAACAGGGAAATGGCACAGTGTGTGTTTCACAAGAGGGCCCTGCAGGCCAAATCATGTCCCAGCAAGAATGCTGCTCCTGCCTCTGCAAGCTGACTTCGGCTACTGAGTATTCTTTGGGGCTGTATCAGCCTTGGAGTGAGGAATAATTACCAAAGTCTATTTTAAAAACCTACAAGCATACCTCTTATGTCCCCTGAAAGACTTGAGTTTGAATTCATTTTAAGAAACAGCTAGGTTATTCCAAGGCAACCCATTGCCTGTAAGAACCTAAAAGATTTGAAGCAATAGAAGGTTCTGTAAGCCAAGCATTTATGCCTGTTTTTAGGGAGAGCACAGGCCTTTTAAAAAAGCAGGATCATCTGTAGTCTTCTCCTTTTATTACCTGCCTCCCTGTCTGAGGAAGTTCCTCCAGGGGGAAGAAGCTGATAAGGGCCAGAACCCAAACCAAACAGCATCTGGCAGAAGTCCTGGGTGCTTCAGGAAAAGAATCAAGTTATGGTTAATCTAGAAAATGAATGAAAACAAAAAAAGTAACTTGCTTCCTTTAAAGGGGGCAAACTGATCCGTAAAGCCTGCACACTGCTCCCTACACACTGCTGGTCATTACTGTCTCCATCCTAAACAGGAGGGACACTTGCTTGAGGGAGAAAAGGCTCCCCCCCCCCCAAGACTACTACTAACTTGTAAATCAAGTACTTGGGGCCTTTCCCTGGCAGAGGCAAACAGTTCTCCTGCGATGTGTAAGGAGTTTCCCTGCAATGTGTTAAAAGTGCCAACTCAACTTCAGTGAAGTGTTTACTTCTCCGATTTTAAATCAGACTCAGATAAACTTCCTTAACATTCACTTTTCAACGAAGGCCACTCCCCAGAACAAGAATGAACATGAAACTGCTCCACAGCTAAGATACTGAAATATCTATCTATCTATCGAAATCATAACTGCTCCTACTCGGCCTGAAAGGACTTTCTCATAAGATTAAAAAAAATTTTTTTAAGTTAGATGAAATGAAATGAATTCACCCTGGCATATTATTTATTTTTATACTTACTTTGCAATGACTGGCATCAGTTTGCACTGGTAACTGAGAAACTTTATTTTTAAATGAGTTGGAGTCTTTCGGGGTTGAGCCTGATTCAGGTCACCCAAAACTTCTGAAGTTTGAACTCTAAGCGGACTTTGAAACACCCACTACCCCTGACCACTTAAGGACCAGCTCCAGCTGCAACCACAGCTCAGGCCCCCAAGGGCTTCCCGGAGGCGGCGGCCACTCACCGTACTCCATGAGGCTCTGGCAGCCATCGTCATAGGAGCCGCTGCCGCCGCCCTCGCTGAAACACCTCCACCAAAGCGACGAGGTCTGGATGTGGGTGCTAGACTGCAGCCAGCCGCGGCCAGCCAGCGCGATGATGTCGAAGGCGATGGCGCTGAGCAGCAGCAGGGGCAGGATCCACCTGCAGCGCTCGCAGGCCAGGCCGCAGCGCAGCATGTCGTCGGTGGCGGCGGGCGCGGAGCGGAGGAACGCCGGGCAGGAGCAGCGGCCGAGAGTGGTCCTGCGAGCGCTGACACCGCGACTAAAGGAAGAGGCGGCTCCCCCGAAGACGCGGCCCCCGGGCTGGCGGCGGGGGAGCGGCGCTCCGGCCACACCTTGATTCCGGTGACTCAGAGCGCACCGCCCCGACCTGCCGGGTCACCCGGGCGGCAGAGCTCAGGCTCGCCCCGGGCTCATCGCCAGGGTGGGCGTGCCTGTGCCTCCAGCTGCCTGCAGTCCCACCAGATTGCCGCCAGCCCAGCGCACACACCTGTGGACACTCCAGTGCCAACCTATGCTCTGCCCTAAATTAACACAGTGTAAGGAGCATTGACTAAGGCTACACTTGAGCTCCAAGCACCGTGCCCAGGACATCCCAATAGCCTGTGAAATAAATGATGGGCCCTAAAATGTAAGGACTTGTGGGTTCAAACCTGGGAGCCTCTGTCCCTGGCTTCCACAGGCAGATCCTGCACTTCCTGCCCGGATCCACCTTTGGACCTTGGCTCTTGCTGCCATAGACACGCCAATGTTTTGTGATCTGGTGGTTCAGGCTGGGTGACCAACAGGTCCCAGTGGCTCACTCTAGGCTGCGGAGGCTGTCTCTTAATCCGGGGAGCTTTGGTGTTGATAACTTCAGTTCCCTTTGCCCCAGTTAGTGTGTTCCCTACACATCTACCCTTTCTATCTACTTCACACAGTTTTTGTTTGTTCAAATGAAAGCACGTGTCAGCATGCACAAGCAACTGAAATCCTCCCCAAGTCCTGAGCTAGCTTCTGTCCCTGAGAATCTTCACTTGTAGCAGGGAGGGTGGGGCAACAGCCAGGAGTGGCGCTGAGAGAAACAAATTCCCAGTGCCAGGTCCATGGTGGCCAGAGACAAATCAACCAGAACATTTACTTTTTACCCCGTGCCCCGAAATCTTCTGACACCTCATGTAATTTTAAAGAAATGGAAAGCACTCAGTGGTATTTCCTTCTTACACATGACGCTCGCAACAGCAGTAGTTACTAGGACGCATAGACTAAGAACACTGAGAAGATCTGTCTCAGAGTCCAAAGAATATCACTAGCCTGCCTTCACTTAGCAGAAACCAGTAAGCTTTTCAGTCCCAAAACCCGCAGAGGCATACACATTGAGCAAGGTTCATTGCCCACAGGACAAGTGCGGTGCGTATGCCCTAAACGTTAGGACCTAAAGGCTTTCGAACATAATGAAAATATTTTAGCCGGCTATGTCCTATGTGGAAAAGTCATATTTTTACCAATCAAACGAGTTTCCACTGGTGTCTTAATGAATAATTTTGGAATATATATATATATATATATATACACGCGCACACACACACACACATATTATGTCCTCACTCTCGTGATACAATTTCGAGTTTTGTGGAGAGGAACTCCTTAATATCAAGCTGGTCAAAGGTAATTTTGACAGTTCAGAATCTCTGAAAGAGACCATACTAATTAATTGGTTCTGTTGGCTCAAAGGGGGATAAGATATAGTTTATTTCTCAAGGTAAAAATAACAAAAGCTAAACTAATTGATGCCTAGAGCCAAGACACTACATGATCGCCATAAACCACAACATCAGGCAATTATTACTAGATAATTTCTTACAATCAAAAGGCATATACCTAGAGCTGGGCCTGATTCTTGTTTATCTGACTCCATAGACTGATTTATACGTGCAAAAGGCAATTGGAGGTGAACTTCACAAAATCCCTTGGTCCGTGAGAGAATGAGACCACTTCCTGGTAAGACCTTTTTCAATAGCTTAGATCTCGTTTCTTGTTTGAAATCACTCCTGATCCTACAACCTGACGTGCTATCCAAAATAAGATGTAAAATGTTTTCTGTATAACAAGATGACTCCAAAATATAACTTCAGGGATTGTTTAATTTAGTTCCTTAAACAGTTAATCCCACCCTTTGATGAAGAGGTTAATTTATGAATCTCTAACTTAAAGTTTCAATTGCTCCAGCCAATATCAGCAGGGAATGGCAGCTCATGGCTATAATCCTAATAGTCTGAGGGCGAGGCAGGAAGATTGTCATCAGTTCAAGTCCAATAACATAGGCTTCATAGTTAATTCTGGGCAAACCTGGGCTAGAATGTGAGACCAAGCAAATAAATAAACAATTTACTCAAATTAAAAGTAACTGGTCAAAATATTATCCCCATAGATACAATATCATATGGAGGAATCAAGTCTGTGTGAACTAGCCCCTCTTAAGGACACTCCACAGCCTCTCTCACAGCCTCCTCTACACATAGCCTTATATGGGTGAACATGAATGTGTAAACACACACACAGACCTTGTCATCTGTCACTGAGAAGTTTCTGCCCTTTGACGCACAGAGCCTGCAGGCCAACCACTGAGCAAAATATCAAGTAACCCAAGTTTTATTTCTTACAGGTTGTGTGCTTTCCCTCCAAGGCCTTCTGATTGTGTGTGTGTGTGTGTGTGTGTGTGGGTTTGAGACAAGTTGTCATTGTACAGTCCAAGCTGACCTCAAAATCTTGGTCCTCATGCATCAGTATTCCAGGTGCTGGGGTAACAGCACTGGCCTCCCCTCTCAGTCTCTCTCCGTTCACACAACTTCCCATTAGACCCCTCACTCGCAGCCTGCTCCTTTCTACTTCAGACTCTTCCTACTCAATAATGCAATGGTGAGCATTTCCTTAATTTTTTCCCCTTAATTTGTAGTGTCTAACATCTTGTGTGTTGTAAACAGCACTGTGGGCTGGCAGCACCCCCATCAACTTGGTCACTAAAACTCCAAGGTAATCCTTGATTCTTTGGCTTATATTGTGTGGTCCAGTAACTAGAGATGTCCCATTCATTGGTTTCCCAGTGTCTAGAAGTTCTGCTCCATCCTGCCTCAGCTGCCTCTTCACTGATCACTTGTGCATCCGCTTTTACATATTACTATAATACTGTGACTCAGTAGATCCTGGCCATCTCTTTACATGCCTATTAGGAAATACTTTCCCCGGTTGGACATAATTATAGTTACCTTCTTAAACAGAACAGGTGGGGTTCTCCACACAAGACTGAGCCTAGTAACATTCCCTCGAAGAAGGGGAGAGGGACATTCTACCCTTATCTGACACAACAGCCACTTCCTCTCCCCTGCCCCATCCAGACACATAATTCTGTCCTGGCTGCCTGTGGTCTTTGGAATATTCAGGAAGTAGAAATCTAATGGTGGAACTCTGTCTACACAACCTTTGGGAGGTCATCCTTTTCAATGGTGTAACAGTTTGGGGGCCAGAGATGGATGCTGTTGTAAGTAACTCATTCCCCAGGCTTCATGTAAGTAATCTTTCACCAATGGTGCTGTAAGTAACCCCTTAGATACACTTAAATTTCATATAACTCAACAAGCTCATTGGTTCACTAAACTGGGTGTGGATAGAATCATTTCTTTAGCTTGTCTTGGGGGTCTTGTATTCATGTCTTTCCAAGAAAAAGTAATGCACAGTGCTGCTCACTGGTGCTCCATCATCACAAAGATGAGCTTTGTGCTTCCTGAAAGAGATAAGCACACACCTTCATATCTGGTCTCAGCTGCATCTCCGTCCTCATCCATCATCTTCTGTTGTCTTCCACTCTAAGAATATTTTCTCACATATGTGATAGTAGTCTCACTTTTGCTCCTGATGTTATTTCTGGAGTGTTTTTCTTATCAGCTAATTTTTTATTCGCATTGTTCCTTTCTACTGGTAATTTAAGTCTAGTTCAGTCAAGAAACTGTCTCTAGAGCTTGGTTGATTCCTTATTCCCATTTTGAATCTAAAGAACTCTTCCCTGTGTCCTCTGGGAGGACTTGTCCAATAGACGTGTGTTATAATAGTCTCGTTGATTCTGTGTTAGACTCAGAGATCCTTGCAGAAGCTGATTTCGCCACCATTCATTTTATATCTCCAGGATCCCTTTTCTACTTGAGAGGGCTAAACAATGTGTGCTGAATGTGAGTGAACTCATGGGTCGTCACTGCTACCTGTGAGACTTGACCTCTATGAGCTTCAGTGTGTTAGTGATTTTTTTTTGAAGTAGTGGAAGATTAATCTGAAAGGAAATCTATAGCTATGAAATGTTAGAAAGAATAAGAAAACAAAATCTTAGAAATCAAAAGCAAGAAAGAATTTGGGACAGTAGGTGGCAGTAGAACATTGTTTACAGCATAACATTAGAGAGATTCAAAACTGACCAAATCTTGGGGAAAAACTAATAGCCACACAGCATTTAAAACTGTCTGGCCAGGGATGGTAGGCACTCCTGCCATCCCAGAACTGAGAGAATAAAGCAAGAGGCTTGCTATGAGTTTACGGCCAACCTAGGCTACAGAGTGAATTCCTTTCAGCACAGCCTAAGTCATATAATAAGACTTGTTCCAAAATGGATCCATAAGATAGGTTATAGATAGATAGATAGATAGATAGATAGATAGATAGATAGATGATAGATAGATAGATAGATAGATAGATAGATAGATAGATATGATAGGTAATAGATAGGGAGAGAAAGAGATGATAGGTAGGTGATAAAGCCATGATAGGTAGAGATGGGAGATAATAGATAAATAGATGTAGATCAATGATAGGTGAATAGATGATAGATATGATAGTGAACAATGATACCTCTATCTTTAGCTCTGCTGATATATTTGTATTAGTTGTAGCATGAAGCACCACTTCTAATGAATGAAACCTAACATCCTAATGTAAACTGTTTGCAACAGGAACTGGATGAGACATCAGGATAGCTCTTTGTTCTATTTGAATCTTTTTTCTTTTGATCTGAAACTATCCTCCTCTTACTTTCCTTTCTGGAATACTGGTTTATTATTTGGAAGATCATGTTTGTCATAGAAAAAAATAAGTACGAAAATTCACTCTCAATCATCCTCATGTAAAATTACCTATGGAACTCCTTCACAATGAGTTTTTAGATATCCCAAGTTGAAGGTTTTTGTTTGAACAGGAAGATAAGCACAGCAAAGCATTTAGTTGTTCTCCTGTGGCTATCTCTATGTTCCGTACCCACTTAGGAAACCAGGAGAGACAAAGTACCATACACAGCAGATCAATCACTTTGTGAAGTAATTACCAACATGGAATAACTTTTAAAACAAATCAGAGAAAACCACTGACCCTTTATTCAACAGTTTCTCTTTGGGAATTGTTCTCTGCATCTTGGCTGTGTAGACTGTGGGTCACAACCCCATTTAGAGTCAAACTATGAAGATCACAAAAACATGGGAAACACTGAAAGATTTCTGATTATGCAGTGACCTAAAATTAACTTAAAACCACACGTGTGGGCTGGTGAGATGGTTCAGTGGGTAAGAGCACCCGACTGCTCTTCCGAAGGTCCAGAGTTCAAATCCCAGCAACCACATGGTGGCTCACAACCATCTGTAACGAGATCTGACGCCCTCTTCTGGTGTGTCTGAAGACAGCTACAGTGTACTTACATGTAACAAATAAATAAATCTTTAAAAAAAAAAACCACACGTGTAATGAATCTGGGCTATTCTGGCAGCCCTCAGCAGTGTTGATGGGCAACTGCACTGCAGCCATGGTTGTGAACACGTGACATGTGTACTGCATGATATCACTCCACACAGTGTCAATCAATAATGCCTGAAACAGCTGGGCTTAGGTTAGAGAGCACTGTACATCATCAGCTGCATTGCCTCACTGCCCACAGCTTTCTGCTCTCCTAGCAACAGAACAACTCAATTATGAAAAAAGATTCAAAGTTTTCTGTGCCATCACTCATTAGATATCTGTGGATTCTAATGTGTTAAGATATTCACTTTTTAAAAAATTACTCAGTTTCATAAAAAATGAGTTAAATTAATTCTGGCTTTGCATTAGAACAGAACTTCTAATAGCTTATGAAATGGGAGGGTTTTAAAATCAGAATATCCACCAAATATGAAAATGTTGATGATGCCCTGTACCATGTGGTTTATTCCTTATTTAGCCAAGTGTATCTCTTCATGTAAAATAGGCAAGTGTATCTCTCCTATCAATACACAAATTTCCTTGTCTTCAATAAATAGTGAATTTTATATATAACAAAGAACTATTTTTAAATGACTTCATTATGATTTATCATTAGTAAATATTTTATTTGTATGTCTATTTTATATATCTATGTGTATCTTGGGTCATTTAAAAATTTCTTGGGCAAAGTGGATGGTTAAATGGGAAAACTTGAAAGATCCTTACTCAAAACAATCTTTTGGCTTCTAGCAACCTCCATTTTTCTGTGTTCTTCCCAGTTTATGCAAGCATCTTCCTGGCATCACAGTCCTGAAACAGATTGGGCTTTACTAAAGCCTGGTTTTACCCTTCCGTCCTGCCCCAAGCCTCTTTAAATTTTCTCAACTATTTGTAAACCTCTGATACCAGAAACTGAGTTTTTAACTGTGGGGCATTGGGCTATGCATAGACAGCCTGGTTTCCAGTTGAGGCTAGATGTTGAACCCTGGGACCCAGTGGTGATAATTCACCTACATGGGACAGAAGGAGTTCTCTCATGTCTCCTGGAACCCTGGCTCCTCTTGAAGTTACCGCCCCCTTGGTGCCCACAAGAGAAGCATGGTTAGTCACATAGGCAACGTCCCAAGCTTCTGACTTTTAGGCTAAACTCCTCCCCAGTTACCTAGCAACAGTAAAGATACAGAATACCATAAGAGGGGCTGCTTGGCCCCACCTGGCTCTCTTACTCTTACTCCTCTTGCTCTCTTGCTCTTACTCTCCTCTCTTTTCCTCTCTCTCTCTCATCTCTCCCTCTCTCCCTCTTACTCTAGCCTTTCTTCTCTCTCTCCTTTTCCCCCCTTCTCTCCTCTTGGCCATTCTCTCTCTCTCTCTCTCTCTCTCTCTCTCTCTCTCTCTCTCTCTTTCTCTCTCTCTTTCTCCACCTTTTCTCTTTCCCCCTGCCTTTCTACAATAAAGCTCTAAAAGCATAGACTGTCTCTGTTTATCAAGACCCTGTGCTTACTCTCACCTGCGTGGGAACCTCTCTCCCTTAGCCCTCTCTCCCATAACCCCAGGGCTACAGGGTGTCATCCCGGGGCCCCATTTCAGGGGCTGCCCCTTGTCCACCCCCTCCGAGTGAGGTCAGTGGCTTAGATGCCCATCCGGGATGCATCTAATTCTATAGAGACTTGATGTGCCATGGGTGGAGGGTGGTTCTATTCATCTTGGCCAATTGTCATAGCTCTAAGATTGGAGTGGACAGAAAGTGAAAGGAGACAAAAAGTGGGAATTTTACTTCTAACATAGAAGCAATAATTCACACAAAGAAATACATAAATAGAACCCAGAAGGAAGAGACCTTAAGACGCTCATTTGCAGCAGGATACCAATGAAGAAAGATTGGGAGAGATTATAACCATGAGCTCTAGGAGGTCCCCAAAGTCAAGGAAGAACAGTCCTCTGTGGAGAACAGGTCCCAGAAGCAGCGGGTCTCAGGGGGCAGAACTGTAGCTAGGCCCCTCCACAGAAGCCAGTCCCGCGGCTGCAGTTGCACATTGAGTCTTAGTAGAAAGAGCAGGAATGTGATCCCAGCCTGAGCTGGAGCATCAAGTCTGGTGTGGTCCACTTCTGGAAGATCTTGAGAGCAGCATCAGCCTTCCTCCTTTCTTTTCTGACAAGCAGGCTTATGGGTCTGACTCTGAAGTCTCCACTGATGTCTGCTGATTGGCAAGCCTTCTACGCGCACTGAGGTTAACAGAGGCCAATCAGGAAAAGGCCTGTCAAACCCAAAGAAGAGAAAGTCAGAGGCATGGCAAGAGCCTGTGGGTTGGTTTCAAGCAGGTCACTGCTCTGCTGCTTCTGTGCCTTTCTTCCATGTGGAAGAGGAAGCTGGGAGGGAGGGGAAGGGGACTGTCTAGAGGGGTAGAGGGCCTCTGGAAGATTGGGTGCTCTGCATAACCTAATTCCTAGCAGTGTGCATGATATGGTGTCTGGTGGAATGTTGTCTAGCAGGGCCTGATGTGTAGAAGTTTCAATGGAATGGAAGAAGTGGGAGTGGTCAGCATGACCTCTAAGAGTGTGTGAGGTAACAGGAGGACTATTAATGTCCAGTACACGTGAACTAGGAATCAGGTCCTGCCCATTACCCTCCCCTATGTTCGCTCATATGAATTTTTTACCAGGACCTACTGGATTTAATTCTTCCACGACTTCATGTAAACCAGTAGGCATCAAGCTCTGTTGTTCACCACACTCCTTTCACCACTACTTAAGCTACAAGGTATTAAGACCAATTGCTACCCCCAAACTGCAAGCCCTCCAAGATATGAGGCCTACTGAACTTGTGGTTTAGGTCCTTCTAGGACCCTCCCTTCATCAACGTATCTGGCCCCACTGAACACATTCTTCTCACTCTCTCTGTTGATAAGCATACAGCTATATTTTAAAACAGACATTACTCTTGTATATACCCTTCCACTCCCATCACTACCCTAAATATACTGCGAGGGGACAAATCCTGTTGGACACCTGACTGCCATACAACTTACACCCTCAGAGATCTGTCATGTCAGCAGTTCTCAATTTGTGGGTCATAACCCCTATAGGAGGGGAGTCACATATTAGATAGCCTGAAGATCAGATATTTACATTATGATCCATAACAGTAGCAAAATTCCAGTTATGAAGTAGCAATGAAATAATTTTATGACTGAGGGTCACCACAATATGAGGACATGTATAAAAGGGTTGCAGCATTGGGAAGGTTGAGAACTGCTGTGTCATGTGAAACATTGCCACAAAGCAGAAATCCAGTCTTTCTGGATTTCTGACTATAAACCCACATACACTTCTAGGGAATCAGTCAATGATAGACATCTTACTATTATTCAGCTTATACTATCAGGCAAGCTGGGCCTAGCACCATTATGCATCCTCCACCACCTTATACTGCTAGGTGCCTGGCCCTCCTGAACCCACCTCCCTTACCCAGTACAATGAAACTAGGCCTTCTTAGACACCTACCCTTTGACCCATCCACAGACATTTTTTGTTTCAGGCCATTCTGAACAACTGATGTCACTTCAGTATCTGGGCCCCTATGAGCCTAAATTAGTTGATTCTGTGGGTTTTGTGTCACAAGAAAGCTCTTAGAACAGAGGAAGTAAAAGTCTCCTTACACTGCCATCTTGTGGCCAACCTGGGCTCCAAGTGATTTTCCTATGTCTGGGGAAGTTTTTCTTTTTTTCCTTTTCTTTTTCTATTACTTTTTTTTTTTTTTTCAGTCCAGTTGTTGGCCCCTACCGGTCTGTACCCCCACAGTTTCTCATCCCATTCCTCCTTCACCCCTGTCTCCAAGAGGATGTTCACCCAGCCCTCGCCAGGCCTCCCTACTCCCTGGGGCCTCAAGTCTCTCAGGCTTAGGCACTTCTGGGCTGGGGTTAGTACCAGCTTGTGTATGTACTATACACAAGCATATGTATACTCAGTGTCTGAGAGATCTCAAGAGTCTGGGTTAATTGAGACTGCTGGTCTTCCTATGGCCATTTTTACTATGTTAATCCTACCAGTCCATGAGCATGGGGGGTGTCTCCATTTTCTGAGGTCTTCTTCAATATCTTAAGAGACTTGAAGTTCTTGTCATATAGATCTTTCACTTGTTTGGTTAGAGTTACTCCAAATATTTTATATTATTTGTGATTATTATGAAGGGTGTTGTTTCCCTATTTTCTTTTTCAGCCTGTTTATCATTTGTATAAAGGAAGGCTATTGATTTGTTTGAGTTAACTTTATATCCAGCCACTTTGCTCTAGTTGTTTATCAGCTGTAGAAGGTTTGAGTAGAATTTTGGGGGGTTGCTTGTGTATACTATCATATTATCTGCAAATAGTGATACCTTGACTTCTTCTTTGCCAATTTGTATCCTCTTGATCTCCTTTTGTTGTCTTATTGCTCTAGCTAGAACTTTGAGTACTATATTGAATAGAAACGAGGCAAGTGGGCAGCCTTGCCTTGTTCCTGATTTTAGTGGGATTTGCTTCAAGTATCTCTTCATTAATTTGATATTGTAAACCTGCTTTCTTGTAGAACCCAGGACCAACAACTCAGAGGTCCTACCAACACAATGGACTATGATGTGTTTATAAAAAGATAAAGATGTATAAGAATATGTTCTGTGGGGGTGTGATGAGGTATGGGGGAAGGGGTACCTCAGCAGGCCCATGCCAAGGCATCTCTTCCCCCTGAGGGACCAGTCACACAATGATATAGTATAGAATAGAGTTTATTCAGAGCATGGGGGGAGGAGTTAAGAGGGTAGGAGAGGCAGAGAAAGGGGGAGGGGGAGGGGGAGAGAGAGAGAGAGGGAGAGGGAGAGGGAGAGGGAGAGGGAGAGGGAGAGGGAGAGGGAGAGGGAGAGGGAGAGGGAGAGGGAGAGGGAGAGGGAGAGGGAGAGGGAGAGGGAGAGGGAGAGGGAGAGGGAGAGGGAGAGGGAGAGGGAGAGGGAGAGGGAGAGAGAGAGAGTAGAGGCCAGCCATGACCACATGGAGAGGGAGGGGAAGGGAATGGGGGGAGAGAGGGAGCGAGAGAGCCAGAGGCCAGAGAGAGAGACAAAGGGGCAAGAGAGGGAGGAGGGGATAAGTAGCCACCTTTATAGTGGCCTAGGTCTACCTGGCTATTGCCAGGTAACTGTGGGGTGGAGTTTAGACGGAATGCTAACAGACATCAATCATTAATTAAGATAATTAAGCATTTTCGAAATTGAAGTTCCCTCTTTCCAAATGACTCTAGCTTGTGTCAAGTTGGTATAAAGCTCACCAGCACACAACTGGAGGCAAATAAATATCCATAAAATATGTACAAAGTGTTTTCCCTCTTTCTTTTGACACAGGTTCTCCTTTTGTACCTAGGCTTGCGCTGTGCTCCTGCATTTGATTGGTTCTCTTGCCCCTGCCTCCTGAGTAATTGGAAATGTAGCTATTTGTCACACTTTCCAGCTTGTTTTTTTTAAATATATAAATTGGATTTTTATTTCCATATTATAAAATCAAATTGATACACAAGCATAGAAAAGTCAGAACATTTTAAAATTTACATAAAAATATTCTTAATTCTTGAGTTAGCCCTTGTTACTACATACTCATTTTTCCCATTTTCAAAAAATGTATAAACACTATTTTAAGTTTAGATGTCACTTTCTTGGCTATGGTAGTGTAGAACTAATGATTTCACATTGCCTAAGGTTCCATGGGATCTGAAGTTATAAGCACAGGGTAAGGTGTTAAGCTCATAAAAACATTACTATTTACAGTGGTTTTGAAAGATCCTGACAGAATGTAAAAGGACACAGAAGCCCTGAAATTGGCAAGATAGATGTCAGTGTTAGCAGAACTAGCTTCACTGATTTAGAAAAATAGAGGTGCACAATGCTCTGGCCACTCCTTGAACCCGTGTGTCTGCCAATGTTTTGACCGTTCCTTGAACCCATGTGTGTGCCCACTGATGAAGCCCATTGCCAGGTGTTTGTGATATTGGTTGCTGAGAAAGAGTCAGAAAATCTCCCCAGCAACCACAGCTCAGCCAATCCTGAGTTGCTACACCTGCACCAGACTCTTTCCTTGTACCCCTCCCATACCCATTTCTTGAGAATAGACATTGTTTAGATCTGGAAATCCCCTACTCCCCCCCCCCCTTCTCCCCTGAGGGCCTATAAAAACTGGGACTTCTTTCTCCTCGAGGTCGACTCCTCTACCCTTGCATGGGATATGAGTCGTCCCCAGAGCTCTGGCTTTCCCCGAATAAAGCCTCATGTGGTTTGCATCAAGCTTGGTCTATTGTGAGTTCTTGGGTGACCGCTATTGTCCTGAGGCCTGAGCAAGGGGCTCCTCTTGGAGTCTTTTATTTTTATTGCAGAATATTGATAATTTTACAGTCTCTTAATTTTGTGTGTGTACATGTTTATGCGAGTTCACAGGATTTGTAGGTATATGTGTGGACATGTGGACATGAGGACATTCCCCCATCACTCGGGAATCCAGATGTCAACATCCAGTTTTCCTCAGTCTCTCTCTACCTTATGTTTTGAGACAGGGTCTTGTGACCATCTCCCCATCCCTTATGTATTTCTGGTTTATTTTGTTTGTTTGAGATAGGGTGTCTCTGTGTATCCTTGGCTGTCCTCAAACTTGGTCTGTAGACCAGGCTGGCCTTGAACTTAGAGATCTGCCTGCCTCTGCCTCCAGAGTACTGGGATTAAAGGAGTGAGCCACGACTGCCCAACATCCTCCTAGGTTAAATGAGGTACTTTCTCTGGTGTCGTGCCTATCTTTCACAACAATGAATATAGATAGGCATTATTTCCACACTGTCTCCTACATATTCGGAGAGACATTAATCTTTTTGCTGACAATAAATCTGGTATGTTCAAGAAAAATTTTGGAAACATGATTATCATTTTGGAGAATTATGTGAAATGTGTGGAAATATGACAAAAACAAAGAGAGCATTTAATTTAGCTATAATGTAAAGATATTTTCCACAGGGAATAGACACTTCTTGCTTTTCTTTTCCTTGTTGTGAAATGAAAGATCTGATCCACCAGTGGATGGAACAGGGTAACGGAGAACGTATGGCATCCAGCGAGGACCATCACTCTTGAATGTTCAGAGGATGAGTTAATTTACGTGGCATTCAGAGTTTTCCCTCACATTGACACAAAATAAATTGTATTACATTTTAAATGCCAACATAAAACAATAAAATCAGGAGACAGACGTAGAGGTGTGTATTAAAGGGAAAGTATTTGCCTGCGTGATGTGCTAAGTGTATATCCCCAGCATCACAAAATCAACTTAAGAAAATTCTACGACTCTTATGCACCTACACCCTCGAGTGTTTTGCAATGTTTTAACTTAGCACTATATTTTAAGAAGGCAGAATCTTCAAAAGATGGCTGGCATAGTTGAGTACTTAGCTCACTGAAAGGGTGAATAAAAATATAATGACTCCAATCTATTAACTAGCTAGCTTGTCCAGTGATGTGTAATGTCTACACTCAGGAGGCTGAAGCAGGAGGAGCACCGTTATTCAAGGCCAGCCTGATTTCTGTACTAATTTCTATGCCAAGTTTGGGAGGAGGAGCCAGGGGAAAGCTGCCTTTGGTATTGTTTGGGGAGTTTACGATCAGTGTGAGGTTGGAGGTTTCTAAAGCCCTAAAGCCCACAGTTTCTACTGTGTCTTCTGCTAATGTCCAGAAAATGCCTTCTGGATTTCTACAGAAAAAGACACCTTTGGACATCAGTGTGCTTTAGGAAGCAAGACCGGAGCAACGGGAGTTGAACAGTTTGCCTAACTGCGAAATTGTGTCAGGGAAAAACATAGCTGGGCATTAAGAACCACTCCGGGACTGGCTGGCATTACACCTACACTGAAGTAGCTGTGACAACAAAATACCAGTGATCTGTGCCTCACTGAGTTCCCAGACGACGTGGTGAAAAATTCAGAAAGGCTGGGGTCACCAGATGACTGAATTCCACTGAGCTGAACAGTCCCAGTCCACTATAGGTACCTCATGCTGTAAACAGGGATGCCCCAGGTAGAAGGGGCTTGCTTGAAATTATTTAGCTGAGGTGAGGGGCAGGCCAGGGCTGGGCTAGGGGCGGAACTAGGAGGAGTGGGGTGTAACCACAAGATGGGGGTGGGCTGAAGAGGCAGAACAAACATTCTTGGCTGTTGCAAGGTCTGCACACATTCACAGATCAGCCAGTGGTGTTAGGTCCTTTGGTCACATGCCACAGGAGCGCGCGCCCTCCTCACCAACGGTCCCACTGGTCTTCGCCAACCGCAGAGCTGAGGCCAGTGCAGACTCCTCTGCCTCCTACCGCCCAGGGCAAGCTTAGGAGGGTCCTAAACCTGCCTAAATTGCCAGGGCAACTGTGAGGCAATGCACAGAAGCTCACTCGGCCACAGGGTGACACAGTGGACCCACGCAGAGCCAAGGAAGCTGCACAGAGACAGGCTGATGCTATTGAAAGTTCATATGGATCAGGTGAATGTTTTCATGGTTACAGTTGGTCCACATAGGGACTATTCACAGAAACACTATGGGTATCGGAATGAATACGCTTAGCTTGGGCAGTGGGTGGTACACTGTTAGCTTGTAAATTTTAGAAAAATGGCTATTTAATAAGTATTTAGTGCTTAGTCTGTACAATGTGAGAGGCATGTCCAACTTAATACTGAGAAAATGTTTGTAGAAAAGTAAATTTACCTGGACAGATTACTACTAAGATTGCTTTTCTTGTGTGTCATGTAGTAATCCTGTGAAGAGGGAGAGTTATTTTGGGTATTTAAACAACAGCAACAACAACAAAAAACAAAAAACACACACAAAAAAACCATTGTATTATTGGGTTGTTTATATGAAAACCAACCCACAAAGCTGCTTTTGGTGAAGGGTTTTATTTGCTAGACAAATATTAGTTATATAGGCAAAGTTAGCAAATACTTGAAGCATTAATAATAGGTCATAGGAAAATATGCTTTCTTAAATGGCCATGGCAGTTGTGAAGAAAAGACTAATCTTTTAAGAGTTCCTTCCATCTGTGGAGAATCCATCTTACAATAATATATATATATATATGCACACATGTATTAACATATACATTGTGAGTGAATATCTTTCGGTGTGTTCATAAATGTACTACAAGCTACATATATCCCTAGACCCACTGCAACTTTATCACTTTGAACAGCAGGCTGGCCCCGAACTCACATAGATTGGCCTGCCTCTGCCTCCTGGGTGCTGGGATTAAAGGTATGCACTACCACACCCAACTCTTTATTAATGTTTGTAAAGTCCTTTTCAGAACATTGCATCTGCATGTTCCATATATATATATATAATATATATATTATATATATACACACACACATGTGTAAGTGACTTGTATTTTTACTCTGTTAACAGTGTGTTTCCCACCAGAACCAGATGTGAATACCCTTTCACTGAAAACTCCATGTTCTTTGGCTTCAGGAAAGAGCAAAATCAAGCATCATGCTGCAACTGATCTGGACGCTTCCTTCCTGATGGCTGGCTTTCCTGATGCTGGAATGTGCTTTGCAGGTTCTGGGAGAGAAAAATCATTACAGGCTTAAGTTCCTGTGTCTCATGACTGACCTGCTGAGCAATATGCTACTGGAGTGATAGTTTTATGACCGTTAAGAGAATAGTCAGCTGCTTTTGACTGAATTTGAGGTCAGCTACACTTGGAATTCACATTAGGTGCTAGAAAGCTGTTCGGTAACCCTTGGCTGGGCAGCCACTAGGCCCTGCTGTGGAAGGTTCTACTGTTTTGCTAAATGAGCACGCTGCACCCAGCAAATTGCCTTCTAAATAGTTATGTCTATGTGTACATATTAGTGTTGCTCTCAGCTTCGGTCACACAAACTTCTTTTTCAGTTAGTGGCAGCTATTGCAGCACAGACTCAGGGTCAAAGTGCCAAGAGTTGGTGACTGTTGAAGACTCAGCACTAAATATACATCAATATCATTCCAAGGCTCAGGGACCATTGTGGAAGATGGAGTGGAAAAAAAAATCTAAGAGACAGTAGAGGTAGTGGGAACTGATGGGACTCTGTCTTCAGGCAACATCGTGTTCTACACACATGAACTTGGAGCAGCACCTGGACAAGTCTGGGCACCTCAGCATTGCATTATAGTGTTTATACCTGTGGCATGATCAAAGAGGCTTGGTAATGAAGAAATTCTTGGCTGGCCAAGGTGCTGAGAGCAAGTGACTGATCAGTGCTCATAGAATGTTGTAGAAGAAGGGGATTGTGAGCATCAGACAATGGTGGGGTGAGGAGAGCTGCGATATGCTATCTTCAGGGGAATGACATGACTATGGTTCACATGAATTCAGAGCAGCTACAGTTACCTGAGCCTATACAAGATGGAGCCTATAAACCTTCATTCTCTTAACAGTGTGTTTCCCACCAGAGCTGGATGTGAAGCCCCTGTTGGCTGAGAATTCCACTGCTATGGTTTTAGGGCATAGAGAAATCAAGGGGAAGCCGAGCTGGAAGCTTTCTCCCTGCTGGCTGATCTGATAGTACCAGAGTATGCTGTGAATGAAGATCCTGAGGGCAAAAAGTCACTGCCGAGCATACTCAGTTCCAGGCCCTCTGCCACGATAACTACCTGCTAGGCATTATACTTACCGTTGGAGTGAAGGGGTAACCTATTATTCTCTATAATTGATATACCCAAAAATGTCTTTTGCTGTTCTGAGATAGACTTTTCCTGGGGATACACAACACACACACACACACACACACACACACACACACACACACACTTATTCATTCCAGAAAGTAAATCCACAACAGACCACCACTTTTGAATGGTTTTGAAGCCAACTCTCCCAGGACTTCATACCTAGTGCCATAAAACTTTTCAGTAGTTCTTGGCAGGGGAGCCCTGGTGAGGGAAGATCCTACTATTATCATAGATGGGATTGGGGGTCATGGGGTCCTGCCTAAGGGGGCTAACAGTTAAGTTGGGCTACAGGAGGAAGGACATCACTGTCTTTAGTGTTGTACCCTTGACAGCTCATGGATCCTTCGCATCCATTCTTATGTGAGCATCCCTCCTTAGATCCAGTGGGCCATGAAACAAAACCTAAATGTTCCTGCTGTGGGAAGATGAGTTGGTGGTGGTAGGAAGAGGACAAGAGAGGGTCAGGCAAGAAAGGTGGCCAGAATATTTATATACATGCATAAAAAGTTCCCAAAGTAAATCCATTCAACATTACTTGGCATTTTAACAATTTATGATGGATAGGTGTGGTGCTAACTAAACCCAACCCCTCTTTGGGAATTTGTAAGTGGTTAGGGATTGCTGTTAGGTCCTCATGAAGACCCACTCTTCCCTGAGGATGTATTGGCAGTTAATGGGAGCAGGGGTGGGTGGGGTAGAGAGCCATTTCTAATGATATAGCCACTGTTATGCTGCCCACACTCCTTTAAGCCACTCCGATTGAACTCATTAGATCAAACACACACAATATGGGAAAGTGGAGGTCTGATTGAGAAGAGAAAGGGGATTAATGAGAGCAGGAAGTAGCTTCAAAAGGTAATGGGGAATGAATATAATAACATTATTTTGTATAATTAATATATGCCAAAAATGTGTCTTTTGCTGTTGCATGCCACATGTTTCCTAGGGCTATGAAACATACACATGCTCACCTGCAAGAGAACCCACAGTAGACCAGAGTAGAGATTGCACACAAGTCCAGCTTGATGAACCAATGATTTTTGTTGGGGTTACTAACAGGAGTGTGGGCCACAGGCTATTGACAGGAGCATCGTTTTAAAAGCAGCTATGGGGCTGAAGAGATGACTCAGAGGTTAAGAGCAGGGGTGGCTTGTCTATAGAATTCAGGTTCACTTCCCAACTTCCACAGAACAGTTCTGTAACTACAGCTCCAGGGAATCTGGTGCCCCCATTTGGCCTCCATATTTGGCACCAGGTATGCACATAGTGTACAGAAATATATGCAGACAAAACACCCATACACATTTTTTTAAGTGCCGTATCTCTCTGTAAAGCTCACCACAACACAGGAAAGCTACAACCGGGAGCTCCCTGCAGGGTTTGCAGGCAGCTGACAGTGCTGAGATCTTTTCTCAGCCTCCTGGCTAGTAAGGGGCTCTTCGCCCAGTAGCCTTTTGTCAAACCAGGGAGAGGCATTATAGAATTTTCCAAATTCCTTCCTTCTTGGATTTGAAACTTTTTGCTTATTTGACTCCTGAATGAGCCTTCCTTTCCCTCCTGCAGAGAATGTTTCAAGAGGAAATGACCACATGTCATATGTAGAGCAGGAATTTGCCCCTTTCCCTTGATCTTAGCACACAGACTGAGAAAATAGATTTGAATAAATTCCCACACTCTAGTGGCTTCTTGCATAGAACATGGCTGAATTGTATTACATCTACGAAGCTCATCGTGAAACCATGTGGCCAACTTTGGTCCTAGAAGTTCATGGGTTTTTCATTGTGGTTGTTGATCTATGATCTATTATGTGTTGATTGTAATTGCTGTGATAAATGAGCATGATTTAAAGTCACATCATACCATGTGTTTGTATTGTAGAGTTGCTAAGGCCCATCCCCATAGTGGTTTCAGTATCTTATTTAACAGTGCACCTATTTAATGCTCAATGCCAGCCCCTGCTCTTCATTGTCCTTTGGTGTTAATCTAGATATCTTCAAGAAATGCAATCATTATGGATTTTGCCTCTTTACCACCACTCTGCTGGTTCCTAGCTTAATATCCTCAAGGTTCTTTCATATGGTACTAAAGAAGGGTCAGGGAATTTGGGAAAGCATGGGCTGATCTGGAAAACAGGAACTCACCACTTTAAGAGAGGCCTCTCCTTGTTCTGTGCTAGACTTTGAAATCCTTACAAATTGCTAAGGGCAGTCAGGCTGGGGACCAATGAGAGGCAGGGAGGAGAGCAGCAAAAGGGAGCTTCTAAGAAGTCCCACCCCAAGCTCCATCTGGGCCCCACAGAATGAACTCAATGCTACCCTGGATGACTAGATAACTAGATGACCACCCTCCCCCATGAGCGTCATACAGGTCTATCTATTTATTATTTCCTCCCTTTGTTGAGTCTGAGTAATCCTCTGTGGGATAGATATACCACAGTTCCCATTCTTCTGTCCGTGGTCACTGAGTTGCTTTTACAACTGGGGCTTGTTGTGAATAGTGCTGTATCTGTGGTCATTTAATGATCTGTTCATGTCCCAGCGTTCTTTTGAGACATTCTCAGAAGAAAAATTCCTGGATCATAGGGTATTTCTATTGTTGGAGGTTTTTGTTTGTCTGGTTTTGGTTTTGGGTTCAGTTTTTTTTTGTTTTTTTTTTTTTTTTGTTTTTGTTTTTTTTGTTTTTTTTTTGTTTTTTTTTTTTGCGGGTTGTTGTTGTTTTGGTTTTTTGTTTTTTCAACAATTTATGTAGTGCAGGCTGACCTTGAACTTGTGATTGAAGAAGAGTCAGGGAAACTTAGGCCAACCAGAAAAACAGGTATAGGTCCCTTTAAGAGGAGTTGTTTTTTGCTCCTGGGATAGTATGTCCCCTTCCATGAACCAGAACATTGTACCTGATACAAATTGCTAATGGCTGGCATGGGCAGGACCAATCAAATAGAAGGGGAAAGGAGTCTAGAGGAGGTAGGGCCTGGAGATCCTATGAACTGTCCAGCAGCAGAACCAGACTCCAGGATGGACCCTCAGCTCTGGGGCTTCCTCATTTCCATGACTGCAACTGTCTGCTCTAAAAACCTTTGTGGATTTCTTTCTCTTCTGGCTCCACTGGGTTTTTCTGCTTTGCTTTCTCAGCAACTGCTACTGTTGCTCCTTGACAGTAGAATTTTGGACTTCTGATTTTCCCAGATATCCAGTCTTTTCTTTATCCCATGGGATGAACCCTATAGATCCCCTAGATAAATGCCCTTCATCCCAAAACACTTATAACATAGCCACCTTGCTACAGCTCCCAGAGAGCTGGGATTGATTATAGATCTAGTTGAAGATCTGGTCTCCACCACTGATGGAGGATTTGTCTCTTTTGTCTATGCCTATAATTTTGAGGTTTGACCTTGAAACTGTGCCCCAAGGTCCCTTCATGTTCTTTATTGGATATTTTTCAAACTTCATGCTTTTGACGTGTATGGTCTAATTCCTCCTCTTATCTTTGACTCCTAATATTCTATCGTCTGTTTGATCCATTCTACTTTTCCAAGAGTTTTCTACTTGGGTTGTTGAGTTGTTCAGTGCTATCTTTATTTCAGCTTGACTTCTCATTATCATTTATCTTGGTTTTCAAATCCTGGCTTGTCTTCCTCGTTTCATTCCATCTTAAGTCTGTTTTTTCTCAAGCATCTATTCTCTTTAAGTATGCAGAGATGTCTCTTTGTGTCATTGAATTCGTTGCTGAAATTCATGAGTGTTCTTTTAAGTTCTGTGTCCTGGAGTTCATCTAGTTAATTCTCATTACAGAATATTTTTATAGGACTAGTGGATTTAGGGGGGCCTGGGCTTATTGTCTTGACTTTTTATATTGTCAGTTACATCAAGACCTGGACATGTGGACTTCTTTCATTGGTTATACATCTGATGTAAAACAGCAGGCTGGACTGGCGAGCATGATGTGCCAGTAGGCCTAAGCCTGAAGGTTGGGAAAGGTTCAGAAGGGTCTGCTAGGTAAGGCCACTGGCACTGTGGTTGTGAGACTCGTGGGTAGGTCTGGGGATTAGGGAGGGTGCAGGCAGGGTCACAGGTGAGGCAAGACTCACCAAGCTTGGTGGTAGCACAGGGTTTTGGAATAGGCTCAATCTGGAGGTTGAATATGAATTTGGTATTCTTAAGAGACTTTTCTTTTTCTTCAGTAAGGGAAATTTAAGTACCAAGGTTGGAATAATACATGGGTGGATTTTACTTTTCATTGTGTAAGAATTATTTAGAGACCAGTTCCACCCACCTGCCTATCAGTCACCTTTCACAGTGTGCTGCCTAGCACCATGGTGGAATCTAATCCAGACTTCTAGGGGTAGATCTTCCAGGGCCTGACTGCCTATCAATTATTCTACCAACCACACCACTCGACACTGTGTTGAGTCAAATCCTAAACTCTAGATAGGGCCTGCCAAAATCATCCAACGCACCTATCAGTCATCGTGCACCTGCCATCATGAGGAGTCTGACCCAGAATTCCAGACATGGCTCACAGGCTCATCCTTCCCACCCATAAGTAACCCTACCCACCTGGCTAATAGGTACCATCTGGAGTCTAACCTGAAACTCTAGGAAGATTCTCCAGATCCACTCCACTTAACTGCCTACCAGTCAGTCACCCTACCCACCAACCTGCCTGTCTCCACATGGAGTCTGTCCCAGAATTCCAGGCAGGTTCTCCAGACCCACACTACCTGCTCACCTACTCTTTATCTTATGCACCCTACCACCTGGAACCTGGAAGAGCGTATTTGCTTGTTATTAACATCTCCTCTAGGAGATAGTTTGTGTTGACATTTAGAGCAAGTTGATATTTTCTCCAGAACCTGTGCTAAGAAATAGACTTGAATTCTCGCACTATTTTAGAATGAAAGATATGAAATTGATTTCTGTCAGGTGGAAGTGCTGGTCTTCTGTGCTGATGTATACTTTCCATGTCTCAACCAATCTCATGTTTGTAGATGTTGAGTTATTTAGAATCATAAAATACTGAGGGTGCACCAGGAGGGTATTGCACTTTAAGACAGGGAATTGGTTTAAAGTAGAAATCTATTTTGAGTTTTGGAACTGAGTGGATTGGGAGAGGGGCAGAAAGAGATGTTGGGATGTGGCCTGAATAAGTAGTATCCTTGCAGAAAGCACTAATGGGCCAGGTGATGTGATCCAGGGTGGTTAGAGTGGCAGAGGATCGGATTCCCTGGATGGATGAGCATAGGAGTGGTGCTCGAGTGCCCAGGCTGAGAAGCTGGGGACGCTACCCTGGCTCTGCAGGAAGTCTTAGGGCCATTGCTGAAGGAGTGATGGGTCACCTCTAGCCTTGCTCTGAATGTCTTTGCCTGTAGCTTATCAGGAAATAACCTTATCACAAGCTTGATTCCCTGTAAGTGTGGGAAAGCTACTCATTCTTGTATATAAAGCCTAGGTTTATGAATATAAGCTCTTTTGTTCATAAACAGGAAATGTTATTACATTAGTGTATTACTTACTCTCTTATAGCTGTGATGAAACACCATAGTCAAGGCAACTTATTTTGGGGGGCTTATGGGTCCATAGTGTTAGGATTCATAATTGGGGGACAACATGGCAGCAGGTGGCAGATATGGCAGCCCGAGTCCGAAGTTCAGAGCTGAGGGCTCACATCTCTAACTGCCAGCAGGAAGCAGAGAGGGCAAAGTTGGGCTGGCACAGGGTTTTGAAACCTCAGAGTCCTCCTCCAACAAGGCCACATTTGCTAGACTTTTCAAACAGTGTCAGTAGCAAGCCAATTGGGAGAACATTCTCATTTGTGTTCTTGGATCAGGACCTCTTCCCAAATTTATAAGATTCCGAAAGGCTGTGCTTGGAATTCGAAACCCAGCCATCTGCTAATTTTCTACCTCTTTTTCAAACCTCCCTGTGGCTGCTATTCCCTTAATCCCTTAAATTCCCTTAAAATTTCATGCAAGTATGGCCTATATACCCTCACAAAATAAAACAAAACTTTAAGGTACTCAGCATTATAATTCCCCAAAGATGCAAGATGTGACAATAATTTTGAAAGAGGAAGACATGTTTATAAGGAACACATGTTCTATGTGACTACCAGCTGGGTGTTGCTAATTTTTTTTAGATAATGTAGTTATTCATTCTTACCATGGTCATAAAGACTGGATTTTAGTCAATAGTTTATAGCTGACACACTCACACACACACACACATTATATATCATGCTGAATTTCAATATAATTATTATCATATGAAAAATGCTTTGGTGTGCTGGGGGAATGACTCACTGGGGAAGTGCTCCTTCCCAAGCAGTAAGGCTCTTAGTTTATATGCGAGCCTCTTAGGTGAAGAGAGTGAGACAGCACTTGCCACTATCTGTTCTTAACTCTAGTGCTAGAGGGAGGGAGGGATGGCCTGAGCTCGCTCACTAGCCAGCAGAGCCAAGCCGAGCCTTCCATTAACTCCGAGTTCAATGAGAGAATCTCAGAATGTAGAGTGAAGAGGTTGAGGATGGCACCTTATTTCAACCTCAAACTTCCACATATATCTGGCTACACATGTATGTACATACACATAGACACATGTTCACTAAACACACACATTAATTTTTAGTCTACACCTTAGATTTGTTATGGTTATAGAAGCAATAACTGTTAAAAACATGAACATTAATATTAAGAAGATACTTCCATAAATATGCTACTTTTCCACACAGAAAGTTATAATAATACATGCACCTATAATTTCCTGAGTCTTTTATGTGATTGTAAGGATTGCACATTGTTCTTTCAGGGAATGAACTGTCTTATCTTACATACAGACAAGTAGATTGAAGCCTGAGGAAGCTCAATGGCTTTCTCACGATGATGCAGTCACTGACAGGGGAAAGAGCCATACTACTTTGGGTTCTAGTTATTTTTTGTTGCTGTGATTAAAAAGAAATGACCAAAACCAACTTGAAGAGAAAGGTGTTTATGTAGCCTACAAGCTATAATCCACCATCAAGAGAAGTTCAGGCACAAACTCAAGCAGGAACTGACAGCGAACAGGGAAGGCTGCTGCCTAGTGACCTGGTTCCCATGGCTTTCTCAGCTTGCTTTCTTACACAATACAGGGCCAACATATACAGGGGTGTCAAGGTGCACCTTGTGTTGGTCACATAATGGGATTCCAATATACACGTGACAAATGACTACGAGAATCTTGTCTGATGCTTCTGAGAATACTTCTCCTTTGGAAGGGTCTATTGTTAAAACCCATCATTCTCAGCATAAAAATTTTTTTTTTTTTTATCATCTTGAGACCATCAAGCTTGGTGTAAAGGCTGCTTACTTTCGATGGAGATAGACTTGTTTTTCTGAGCTCATGTTGAGCACGTCTCTGGTTTGCTGAGGAAATTCTGCTGATTGCCTCACTTGGTTCTTTGTCAGTGTTCCCGTTCTTTTCTGGACAAGCCCTAGACTGTAATGCTGCTTGCTGAATATGGTATTTAGTGCTAGGCCTAATGCACTGCTGAAATGTACCCTTCAGACCACAGGGTGACATGTCTAGCAATAGAGACACTCTGTTGTCTTCACACATCTTATGAAGCTAAACGGAAGCTCCCATGGTATGGCTGTTCAAGTCCTATTGTTTATCACGTTTCTCTTATAGTAAAATTTCACGTATCCCTGTTACATGTCATGATTAGAATTCCTATTATATTGGCCTGTCAACCTTTTAGTCAGTCTTGCTTCTTTGAGCTAATATAGAAGCTCTTCATTGCTGTCTCTCATTTTTGTGGTGGTCTTCAGTAGATCCATTTAGGCCATTGTAAGATAGGTAAATGTTTCTTAGCTTAGCTCTTGACAATATCAGTGTTTCTGTTGGGGGACATAAAGCAAATTCCTAGGAAGCAAGAGTGAGCTTCTTTGAGTGGATTGGACTCTAGTTCTGAAATACTACAGAAGCAGAAAGAAGTGCTTTCCAGTGAAGTATGTGCTTTGAACACTAGAAAATTAAAATGGCTACAGATGTTGTGGTTGTTTTATTTTTCTTTTCAGGGCATGACTTTTTACTTAATCAACACATCCTATGCCTATCAAATCATAGAGATACAGCTTTATTAATTTGATTAGGACTAGTATTTATTTTCCCAGGAAAATGAAAAAGGAAAATATCAGAGTATGTTACAAAATACAAGAAAGGAAGGAAGTGTCCGAATGGACACAATCAAGGATGACATAAACACCCACGATGAGGTTACCAAAGCCTTGTGATTTTCAGAAGAGAGACAGGATCAGGAAGATGACAAACCTATAATTATGTTCTCACACACTTATCTTCCTCCCCATGAACTCAAGATCTCTCACAAAGATTTGGTTTCTGGCAGGAACATGAAGTCACATTTGTCTTGTGTCTTTCTGATTAAACAATTGTCACTTAACACAAGCTGTTCATATTCTTGAACCAAAGTTCTTAAGTGACATAAATATCATTTCCCTTTCTCACTTCTATGTCCCACTTCTAGATGGAAGACCACTGAGTAAGGTTGATATACAGAACTTTGGAAGATACTTCTTTTAAATGAAATTTTAAAATATTGGCCAAGTAATTTCAAGTGCCCAGTAATGGACAGTTCTTATTGCATCTGTATTCCTTCAAGAATCACTCTTGATATAGTAAATGTCAAAAGCACCAAATAAAACCACCAGAGTTTCTATGACAGAGCCAGGAAATTTAAACAAGTTAATGTGATCTTTCACATACTGCAGTTTTCTCTTTGTAGTGAGTTGTTTTTTGTATACTGTTATGACACTTGCCCTAGAGCAATTTTAGGTGTTTATAAACTGGCTCTTCTCCATTCTGGTAAATCTAATGTATACAACCACTTATAATTCTACATTACAAAGATTCAAACTGGCGCAGGCCTAGGGGTACAGGCCTATAATCCTAGAAGTTGGGAAGGCTGAGACAGGAGGATTGTAAGTTTAAGGCCTACAAGTGCTAGAGTGAGTTGAAGGCTGACCTAAGCAACTTACAAAGATTCTGCTTGAAGCCAAAAAGTAAAAAGTAGGCTAGCATATAGCTTGTTATGGCATTTTTTCAGTAAATATGAAGCTTGGAGTTTAGCCCTCAATACTGTGTACATGCGTGTGCATACATGCATCTGCACACGCACCCATACACACACAAAATATTCTCTTGTTAGAGTGACTGTTCAGTTAGCAGTTGTAGCAAATCACTCATTTGTGAAAGCCCCTCCCTTATATCTCCTTAAGACCTATGTAGCATATGGATGTGTAGTTTAAATAAGTGAATATTTCTAACTTGCAGAAGCTTGGGATTGTCACTGTAAATAGCAGCACAGGGCCCTGGGGCATCCTTTTGCTGGACCTGTCAAGTCAACCTTCAGCATCCAATGGCATGCTACTCTTCCACTGCCTTTCATGGCTACTGAAGATTTGGCCCTGAGGGAGTCTTCCTTGTAGAAGGCTGATTCCTTTCACATGGCTTTTGATATTGGATAAAACAGGTTTGTTGTGGGTTTTGTTTTGTTTTTTTTCAATAGTTGTTATGTAAGCTGCTTCCTAAAATATGTTTGCAAATGGATCTTATTGTGTTGATTATTGTTTTTCTTGGATTGTCTTCATAGCCTTGTTTCATCAGCAGGTGATTTTACTGTGAAAGGCTTCCTCCACAGGCTGAGCATCCAATGACTGGGCAAAATTCCACTGGGCTCTTCTAGACTTTTTCCAAGGACTATTTCTGGAAACAAACTTCAACATTCCCAGGTTTCAAGCTTTGAGTATTTCTGCATTGACAGTTGCAACCAATTAATTACATTGGATGGTTTCTTGTTCTGAAGTTAAAATTTCAAAGTATCTGATTCTGGCTTAATGTCACTCAAGAACTTAGAAAGGCAAAGTTAAAACCTGCCCTTCTAACAAACTATGCTTATTTAGGCTTTTGTGAAATATACTTTTATTTAGTTCCAATGGAGCAAGCATTTTCTGTTTACCTGACCCTATTCCTTGAATGGTCTCATTTCTCTTACCAGAATCCTGTGAAGCAAATAGTGCTGTTCTTACCACCTGGCAGATAAGGAGTTATGAGGATCTCAGTTAAGTAACTTGCCCAGTGTTGCACAGCTAGGGAGTAGCAAAGACAGGATTGAAAGTCGGGTTCTCTGCTGCTGACTGTGCATTCTTACACAATATAACCAGCTCTCAGTGCTTTTTCTACCTAGCAATATTGTGACTATGTGTGTGTTCCTTTTGTGTTGGCTATTTTTATGTCAACTTGACATAAGCTAGAGTAATTCGGAAGATGGAACCTTGTAGCCTCCCCACCCCCAGCCTGGAACCTGCTGGCTCAGGGGTGGAGTTTCCTGCTCATTTGTTCTGCCACGCCTACTGCTGGACCCTGTCGCTTTGCTGTTCGGAGCTGCCATCTCAGTGGAACCGTTCACGTTGCGGGCTGCTGACCGGCCCCCAACAGAACCTCAATTGAGAAAATACTTCCGATCAGATTATCCTGTGGGCAAGTCTATTGTACATTTGGTGCATTTTCTTGATTGATAATTGATATTGGAGGGCTTGGTGTAAAGGTTTCTCCAAAGCAAGGTCATCTTGGCTATTGCAAGCTAAGGAATACCACAAGGTCACACCACCAGTTAACAAAGCACACATAAGAATTTCACTGGGGAGAACAGAATGGCTGCACGGGGAGAGACAGCAGAGGGCTGGACTGAATGGAAGACTTTTATAGGGTTTGTGGAGCACGCCAAGTGAGCTAATAGGAAACATTGGCCACTACAGGATCAGGGATATCCAAGTCTCAGAGCTTTGGGTCAAACTAGAGGCAGAGTGTTTTCCCTTTGGCCTCTGTCTTGCGCTTGGGGGTCAAGTCTGGGATGAGGTGGTGGTCTCTTGGCCCATGTGCTCAAGGTCAGCTCAGGGTCAGAGTAGTCTTTCCTTGCCCTGGTCTCAGGGTCAAGTCAGGGTCAGGGGGTTCTTTCCTGGCCCATTTACTCTACATTCCTCTCTGTTTTGTTTAGGAGAGAGGTGATGATATCACTATGCAACTTCCTGCTGTCTGGGGCATTGAAGTCCTTGAGACAAGCTTGATCTTCATATCAGGGGTTGTAGGCCTCTGTCTGGTACTGTAGTTAGGGGCTGATAATCCTGTAATAACAACTGATTAATAAATATCTAGTTAGAAATCTTTTGGATCTTCTGTTGAAAAACATCTAGACAAGAAGTTTATAGGGCAGAGTGTAATTAATAGGATGAGGAAAAGGAGAAGGGAGGTTATGAAGGACAACAGGACTGTCAAGGGCCCACTGGTCAGAGGCTTTGAGCTGTTCCTTGGGTATTTCGGAGATCTGTTTGGAGTTGGCAGATTTTGTCTTTTATTATATCCGATTGGTTGACATATTAGATACAACATTCCTCTTTGAGGAAGAGGCAAAGGCTACCCTTCTCTGCTGTTAGTAAATCTAATAATCCTCACCGATTTTGTCTTTCAAGTGGTTTGCACCAAAACAAGAATTTTTCTTAAAGCCACACAATAACACCCTTGTATTGGATAGAGCAATTTGAGTGTTCTGTCATATTGTAGAACTATTTCAGTGGTTGATAAATTTGGGTCTACTTAATTTTAACAGGTACCTTGTCTGGTGTTGTAATAAGCATTACAGGTAGCCATTTTGTCCTTTTTGACTTTAAAGTCCAGACTTTTGTAGAGGAGAAGCCGTGATGTGCTCTCTTCTATAACAATTTCCTCCTGAAATTTCATTGTGAGGGTCTAGGCAGACTGGAATGCTAATCAAAGGCCAGGAGGGAATTTAAACACTGGTGTATTCATCAGAAACATCTGGTTCACGGACCCAGCTGAAGAGACAGGGAACAATCCCATGAGCTGGACTGGTTCTCATCAGCTTTCAACAAGTCCAGGGCTCATGGCCACTTGGAAGGGTGCGTAGCGCACAGCTGATTCCCAGATGGTGCCTGTCAGTGGAGTGGAAATCTGCTGAGACAGATAACGACTAGGGACAGAAGTTAAGGTTTAGGAACTTAAAGGAAAATCATAAATTTGGAACTTTCAAGCATACTGTCCTGATAGTTGAGGGAGAGGAGGGTACCCAAGACCAAGGGAGAAAGAGATCATACCTTCAAGAATAGTCAGGTATGGAAAGTTAGCCTGTTCTTATCTGGAGTCCATTTGAACTGTGAGAGGTAAATCAAAGTCTTATGACTCCCTGAAACTTACATGAACCTTTTTGTTTAAAATAAGAGATAGAGGTTTTATATATATTATTAGTATTACCACTGTTTGTAATCTGTACTGAAATCCACACTGTAGGAAAAGCAGCTAAGGAAGGTTATCCATAACAAAAGCTTTGGGTTAAAAATCACCAGCATTTTTCCACTGTCTCGGAGCCATACATACGGATTGGTCAGAGATGTTTTTATTTTAGCACAATGAGAAGCACCTTTAATTATAGATACTTGAAGACAACCAAAGGAAATTTGAAATCTTAAGCTTGTCACTGATAATAGCTTTATCAGCTTATCAGAACGCCATTGATCAATATTAAAACTCTGAACCTTCAAAATAGTGAAAGAAATCTGAAACATTTTTACTACTTTAGATTACCTTCTTACACCTCTACGATATGCATATTTACATTCCTTAAAACACTAATTTTCACATCCTCAAACACTTTCTTAGAACTTACTTAAGCTTTCACATTTCCCATCTAACCATTTACCAAAGAGTTATTATTCTCGGTACTTATTGCCGAGAGCAATCACTGCAAAGCAAGTTCCCTTTAATCCTTTTGTCTTATTTTGCTTTCCTTTCTCTGACACAGTTAGGTGGCCCTCCTAACACAGAACAGAGAATTTGGAGAAAACTTTTAAACATACATTCTTGGATCTCAATGAAGGGGAGTTGTAATCCAATACCAGAGCCAGTTTTCCAGTAAAGCAGAGCAGTAAAGCACAACTTAAGTATTATCCACACTCAAAAGACATCTGAATCCCTGCTAAACTGAATCCAGGAATTCCATAGATGAATTCTGAGCCCTGGCCATCAAAGCAGCTCTGGCAAATGGCATTAGTAGTGGAGACTGACAGCTGCATAGAAAACAAAAACAAAGCCAATAAACACAGAACACAGAAAGCTCACAGGCTCAAAACAGACCAGTCCTCTGAAATAAACGTGCAGTGGCTACCAACATTCATACTCAACTGAGTCTGACCTATTTCCATCCTGACCCCATGTTTGCCACAAGACTTATGGGCACAACAGAAAACAGACCTATCTGCAGCCACAAAACAGACAGACAAAACTTTCTAAACAACCAGTACCAGGTGAGCAGGTGATAGCTTACTTTTTGCCCTGGACAGGAATGAGCTTTGTTGCTTGATAATGAGAGGGCATGAGGTTTGGCTTTAGAGTAAGTGTCCTATACTTGGGAATGCACCGAGGAAGCCAGTAAAGAAAGGGTGCGTTGGATTGTGTGATTTGGAGGAGGAGGGGGGAAGGGAATGGCTAGAGAGTCTGGGGTTAAGTAGATGTTGAGAGCAAAGGAAATAGAGGCTCTCACTTTGACTAAGAGGTCCTTCCCCAGTAATGAGATGGGGCAGGTTGATACCAATAGGAAGGAGCAGGTAAGGGGGATACCTCTAAAGATACAACTAGGCAATGGGGTTTGGTAGGGTTGGTAAGGTTGTCCCCTACCCTGACAATAGGAGAATGAGAAGGGGAGATGGAGCCCTAAAAATCCACCAGGACTATAGTATACAGAAGGAACCTTGATATACTTGATGACGACCTGAGGCTCCCTATCATAGAGATGTGGTAGTCAGGCCAAGGGATACCAGATCCCCTCAGTTACCCATGGGCAGTCCTAAGACTGACCAGAGGGCAATCTGGGTCTAATGTTCATCTCTCAAGAAACATGGGGGCAGTCAATATCACAGTACCCCTTTTGATGGCAGCACCTTGGACATGGTCATGTGGTTTGTGAGAGCTTGTGCAGGCCCAGGTCCCTTTCTGACTAAATTTGAGGCAGGGACCCATAGTTTCTCAGGCTTTGAGAGGCAAGGGAACCTCGGCAGTTGCTATGACCAGCTGAAATGCCTTAGTCAACATCAGGAATTTTTGTTTTGGGACTTTTTCATCCCTCCCATGGTGCATCTTAAAGGCCACCACTAAGACTTCTGACTACATGGTCCAAGATCCATTCTGTAAGTATTTAAACTTGGCCATAATATCAGGAATTATGAAATCACCACTTCATCTAAACAACATTATTACATGAAAATACATCTTCATATTGATTCTGCAGAAAAACTGCCCAGGAAACAATAGGCTATGTGATAGAAACAGGAAAGGCATATCAGCAGCAAGAAGCAACCCTGGGGAAAAGTCTCTGGGCTCCATACCTCTCAGAGCTCACCCATCACAGCCGTGTAAAACAATGGTTCATCTCTAGGAAGTTGACTTGCTTGCCACAGTCTCCCAGCATGGCTTCTGCAATAAGATGACAATTTAGAGGGTAAGACATAAAGTCAATTTCAGCATATCATAGTGGTTTGTGCCTATAATCCCAACAATTGGGAGACTGAGTTAGGAGATCAAGACCAACTAGGCTACATAGAGTTTTATAACAGTTTGAGCCAAAATATGACATCGTTATCTCAAGACCAAATGTCAACTTACAAGAATTCAAAATCAGGCAAGATAGCTCAGTCAGTGTAGGATCCTACTACCAAGTCTAATGACCCAAGTTGCATTTCTTAGACCGTTAGGATGGAAGGAAAGAATCTATTACCCCAAGTTTTGCTCTAATCTCCAAAAGATTATTCCTCTCTCTCTCTCTCTCTCTCTCTCTCTCTCTCTCTCTCTCTCTCTCTCACACACACACACACACACACATGTGTAGTCAAAATTATAAAAAAAAAAAGTAGTCACAATGCTACTAATTCATTCTTAAATAGAAGAACCTAGTCTACATGGATTAGTCACTTCTTAGAGCTCCTACTTCCTACTCCTCCCAACCTACACATGAGTATACATGTACATGCATGTCTGTCTGTCTAATCTCCCTCTCCCCCTTTCTGTCTCTGTCTCTCTCCCTTGTGCATGCATGGTTGTATTCACACAGAAGGGTGAACTTTCACGGGACCCAGAGACCAAGTACTGAGTGGAAAATTAGCCTCTGTTCTAGTTTATGCCAGTAGGTTTTCTTGATTACTCTCTGCCTTACAGCACAGTGTCTTGGTGAACCAGAGCTCATATATTAGTGTAGTGTAGCTGACTACCATGTATCCAGATTCCCTGTCATTCCTCTCAGAGATCTGAATTACAGATAAACCACTAGACATGCCCAGCATTTCTATGTGTTCATGAATGCAAACTCTGGCCCTCAGATTTACAGAGCAAGCACTTTATCCACTGAGCCATCTCTCTAGGCTGATTCACTCTTTATTTCATTTTGTGGTCTACTGATTTTAAAATTTGCCAAATGTTTCTGCTACCTAGCATTTCTGTCCTCTATCCCTACTAGTCCAATCCTGGTGGCCTCAGCTAGCAGATCACTCCTGAGTCTTGTCTTTAATGTACTACTTAAATGACACGGTCTGATGGGAATTGGATCATGATAACCCCCTTTTCATGTCCCTTGTGGAACACTTCTATGTCTAAGGTGTAGTCTAGCATTAGCTATCATCCCATGTACATTGGAGCTACGGTAGGACAAAGAGCCCATAGCCTGGTTCCACTCCTGTCCTGCCCTGTCCTGTTCCTATAAAGCTTCCAAGTTTGTCCCTCCACTTATGCCTCTACAGATATTGCAGAGTTGGTGATGTCTGGAGTCTGGACTATGCTATGCAGAGTTGCATGTGTCAAGTGCTCCTTGCCCACCTGCCATTGCATTCCACTTGCCCTGCTTTAGCCTTCTGTGGCGGTACCTAATTAATGCTACTCAATTGATCCCAGCAGTGGCGGCACATTCCTGTTACCCACCCCAATGCTTTATTCCTGAATGAGATACACACACACACACACACACACAGCCTTTATATTTTGCTATGGCTAAACAGCTCAATGACTGGGCTAGCCTCTGTGTGACTAATCCACAACCATCCAATAGTCCTAAGTTATTACTTACTAAAATCGAAATTTTATCTTTGCTGCCCAGTCAGGCAGTCCTCTTGGGGCCACCCCAGCTTGTACATGGTTGCTATGCTCTCTAATCCACACCTTCTTAGGCACAGCATCTCCTCCTGAGAATGGCAGATTCTCCCTTTCTTCCTCCTTCCTTGGCCTATTGCCAAGGTGGGAATCCTAAAAGTCCCACCTCTTTCTCCCTGCCCAGCCATTGGCCACTAGCAACTTAATTTACCAATCAAAACCAACTGGAGCAGGGTTTCCCCAGTGTCTTACATGTAGATGTGTAGATTATGTGCAATTTTGGGGACCTAGATTGATATGTTACAAGCCACATTAAACCAAACGCACAATTTCCCCCCTTTTGTCCATTTAAAAAGGCTCTTTTCTCTCAGATATTTGTTGACCATACTTATAACAATTATCTAAATTGTAAGGCATGACATTTACTTATAGCATCCAGCCCATCATATTTGGCAAATTTGAGGTTGCTAAATTTGTAAATTTTAATTTACTATCTGAAAACCATCCTTTCAAATGTAGATCATCTTTTTTAATGTTAAACAACTTGTTTGATTATGAGACTAAAGCTAGTCTTCAACCCCATCAGAGATCTGAGAATGAATTAAATATTACCTGAACATGTAAGAAGCACAAAAACATAGCTTGCAAAACTTAAACAATTCATAGAGACAGCTGGCCTCCTGAACAGTCCTATATATTCCTCATAATGTTGGAGCATATGTCTTTAGCCTTCTGGTCCAGAACCATCTGAGAAACTGTTAGTGAAGCAGGAATTATGAACATCTATCTTACATTGTTTTAGAAGAGCTAAACTCTAAACTATCCTACATTCTATGCCCTTTCTTGGACAGTTTGTTGTTGTTGTTGTTGTTGTTTGTCCGTAGATGAATTAGGGCAATTCTTGCCCAGTGGCTACCTTGTTGCAATTGGAGAAACTCTATATGGAGATAAGGATGTTTAACATCTTCTTTGAAGTGGGAAGAGGGGGTAATGTCAGGAGCAGACATGTTTCCTAGTCTAAATATATCATCATTATTATTTATATCATTATCATTTTATTATTATTATTATATCATTTTATTATTATTATATCATCATTATTATTTATATCATCATCATTATTTATAAATAATGATGTCATATTTTGGTTCTCTGATATGTTTGAAGAATATATATATATATACACACATACATATATATACATACATACATACATACATATATACACATACACACATACATATATATATACATACACACATACATATATATACATACATATATATATACACATATATATGAACTGTTAAACCCTGACTACTCTTAGTTATTTCTATTTTAATAATATTGAAAACAGTTTATTATAACTAAATTAGAATCTAATATTACCATGAGTTTACCATTTGGCACTTAACTTGGATTACTTAATCATCCTAAACAATATGTAATAGTAGCTATGAGAAGGACTATTGAAGAGTAACAAAATTAATTTAAAATTTTGTAGTCAATATATAAAAATTTATCCTAATGAAAGCATTAAACCTGTAACAATATATAAATTCTATACCAATGTAAGAAATTACTTTAATTTTGTATCAAATATAAAGATTTCTACCAATATAAGATTGTAACTATACGATGTTTTATTTAATAATAGATTTAGTAATCCATTCCCATCCATCTAATTTCTTACATTACTCTATCTGCCTTTTTTTTCTTTCAACCCCCTTCCCTTTACCTAAGAGAGAGAGGATAGAGAAGAGAAAAGGAAAAATAGAAATCTCCAATCTAAGCTCTCTATTTAGTTTCTTCCCTGTCCAAAACATGACCATTTCCAAATTATCTCTCAAAATGACAACCTATCTATAATTTATAAAATAACCATAACCTGACACCCAAAATCGTGGAATAGGGATGATGACTATGGCTTCTTGAGAATAGAGGTGATGAATGCTTGTGCACTTTAGTTAATGTTGATGTACTGATATTAGTTGTAAGACAAACCAGTAATTCTAATGAATGAAAGGTACCATATTATCAGAGTTGTTAATAATGGGGAACTGGATGGGACTCTTTTTACTATCTTCAATTAAAAACAAAAACAAAAACAGAAACAAAACTGGAACTATTCCCCCAAAACTCAGAGATCTAGCTGCTTTTTAAAATGTTTATTTGGAAAATCACTCCTGTCATAGAAGAAGCAGAAAAACTCACTCTTAATCATTCTCATCATGTAAACTTACATATGGAATCTTTCAAAAGTGAGTTTTAAATACACAAAGTTGAATTTTTGCTTAAACATGAAGATAAGCACAATGACATTTTCAGTTGCTCTGTTGTGATTATCTGTACATTCGCTACTCTGTTATAAAACCAGAAACAAAGCATCAATAGCAGAGAAGTCAGTCACCCCCAGGTGATTACTTTAGAAAGAAATCAGAGAAAAAAATACTGACCCTTTTGTCAACATTTTCTCTTTGGGAATTGTTCTCTGCATCACAGCTATGTAGACTGTGGGCCACAACCCCATAGTTACATAGTTCATGTAATTGTGAAGATCACAAAACCATAGGCAACCGTGACCTAAAGTTAACTTACAGGCAAATGCACAATGAATCTGAGTTATTCTAACAGCACTCAGCAGTGTTGATGGGGAACTACTGTAGCCTTGCTTTTGCACACATGACATGTGCAGTGCATCATATCACTCCATATAGTGCCAACTAAAGCTGCTTAAAACCCCTAGGCTCAGGCTGGAGACCACTGTATACTGTCAACTACAATGCTTTTGACTGTTCAAAGTCTTCTGCCCTTGTAGAAACAGTGATTTAATTATGGCAACAGGGGCTTTTAAAAAATATTTTTTAAAAAATCAATAATATCATTACATGATTTCCTCCTTCACATTCTTTTTTTTTTTTTTTTTTTTTTTTATTATACATAAGCACACTGTAGCTGTCTTCAGACACTCCAGAAGAGGGCGCCAGATCTCGTTACAGATGGTTGTGAGCCACCATGTGGTTGCTGGGATTTGAACTCTGGACCTTCGGAAGAGCAGTCGGGTGCTCTTACCCACTGAGCCATCTCACCAGCCCCTTCCTTCACATTCTTACCTCCAGACCCTCATAAGAACCCCTTTCTCTCTTTTAAATTCATATTAACTGTTTCTTTAATTGTTTTACATATATATTATTCCTAAATACATCAGTACAACCTGCTGAATCTGTATAATTACTTATATGTTTCTTTTTAGGGTTGGCAATTGGCGTTAGGTAACTGCTTGGTGTAGTCTTCCCTGGGGAAGGCTATACCTCCTGCTTTCAACATTGCTTGGTTGCTTATAGTTCTTTGAGTGGAGATGAAGCCTCTTGAGAGCTTTCTCCTTCCACATTAGCGTGTCTTTTGATGTCAGTATTGTTCAGGTAAGAAAAGTCTTTTAATGATTTTCTGTTTCATTCCTCAGCATATATTTTTGGTTTGTACTGTGGTAGAACGTTTTTAAAAATTATAGATTCCGTTTCTGACTAGAGTTTTATAAAAAGTGGTTAAAGTAATTCTGATGCTTAAATTAATTCTGGCTTGTGACTAGAATAGCATTTCTAATAATCTTTAAAAATATCTCCAAACATATGTCTGTCTGCCTTTTTGTACTGTGTATTTATCTGATCTCACCTTGGAGAGGCTTAAAATCAAAATGTCCTTCAACTCTGAAAATGTTGACTATGCCCTATCTTCTCCAATGTCAAATATTTAGCCAAGATTAAATTCTTGGTTTGAAGATAGCCAAGCACATTCATCTTATAAGTTACAAAGTTGCCTTGTATTTACTAAATGTTAAACTAATATATATGCCAAATGATGTGTATATCAACTCCTTTATGAATTTTCATCCATATGTATTGATTATATGTATATTTGATATACCTATATATCTGGTATGATGCAAAAACTTGTTGGACAAAAGGAGTATCATGTGAAAACTTAGGCCTCTGCTGCTCCTAGCAACCTCCATGTTTTGTGAACTTCTTTCCTGGCATCACAGTTCTAAAACCTAGTGGAGTTCACTGGGGCCTGGTCCTATCCTTCATCTTCTGTCCACAACCTCTTTGAATTGTCTCAACTATCTGTAATCCTCTGATACTCATAGCAGAAACTTAGAAGTTTGTAACCTCACCAGATATCCCTTCTATATTTCATCAAATGAAATGAATTTCATGTGTCTCGTATTTGAAATAGCCAAAATGCAGCACTCTCCTCTGTCTAGTACATACAGATAAATGTTCTTGTTACCTCGTATTATGTGAAAAGCTATCTTCAATGTACTCATCCTACACTCAACCTTCAGAAAATCTAGCTGCCACCTGCAAAACTAACTTCTAATCCATGCTGTTCTCCCAAGTTCATTATCTCTATTTTAATGCAAGTTCTGACCCACTCCTCACCTGGATGTTTTTACCTATATAACCTTCCTAACTGACTTTCCAACCTTCACTCTTAATCTCTTAGAGCAGTTGAGAAACGAAAGGCAACACATCACCTTCACTAAATCTAAAACAGCTTGGTGTGGTTTTCAGGAGCTGGCTGACCCCTGCCCATGCCTGTAGGAAGAACCTGTATGGCTTTGTCTCTTATATAATATAAACTCTGAAACTGTTTTATTATTGAATATCAAAAGACAAAAGTGTTAATAATTTCATCACTTACTCAGAGATAAGCACAACTGGTGGTCAATATATTTCTTTCTGCTCCTGCTTGTACTTTATATAAATACATGTAACCATACATGCACAAACATGTTTATAGATATTTATGTTATCTACACTTTTAAAAGGTTAAGAGCTAGCTCATTTGGTAATGTTCTTGCTTTGCAAACATGCAGAACTGAATTTGGTTGCCAGAACACATGTAAAAACCCAATGTAGTTGTACATTGTAAACCCTGTGCTGGGGACATAGGGATCTTAACTGTCACTAGTCTATAATCTAGCCTACTGGTGAGTATCAAGTGACTTCAGACCAGTGAGAAAACTGCCTCAAAAATCAGGAAATAAATAAAATTCTGGATGGTGCTTTAGCAATGCCACCCAATGCTGACTGCTGGCTTCTGCTTATACACACAAACATGCAGATTCAAAAGCACAAACTTGTACACCACACACACACACACACACACACACACACACACACACACACAGAGAGAGAGAGAGAGAGAGAGAGAGAGAGAGAGAGAGAGGACAAAGAGAGAAATAAAAATAAAATTGCTATGTGCCAACTACTTTCCTAAGCCTTTTCACATATGATCACTCTTCAGCTTCTTGAAACTCATTGTGTATGATATAGACTGTTGTAGCCACTCTACTGACACTGTAAACTTAAATAAATTACCTATTTTCTTCGTGTACTTTAAATCTCTTCTCCATCCATCCTAGAATGTTGACAGGTTTGATCTTACACAAGTCATGTACAGGTAAACACAGTAGCTATAGGTTCACAAATAAAAGGGCCATGTCATGTTAAAAAACAGCATGCCACTCACAAGACCATCCCTGCGTCTTGAGGGTAAGGGGTTAATAGGGATATCTAGTTTAAGGCTAAGAAGTCAGGAGCTCCTAGGCTTAGATCTTTGTCTGGTTATAAATCTTTGTCTTAATCACTGCCCACAGGGAAACGATGTTCTGCATAAGGCTGGACAAGGTGTTCTAGCTCCTGTAACTTTTCTTTTATCATAGGCCATTGTTCTATCCAAACAGGTTTGCCAATTTGCCACTGTAGTGGTTCAACAGCTGATGATCTGTCAACCCCACATAAAATTGAAGAGTCTACCTCTGTTGTATCCTGTTTATGGACAGCTTGGACAGCCTGTAACTGTTTTCAATAACATTTTTAAAAATTTCTTCATTAGGAATATCTCATTGTTTACAGCCTGTCTCTGAAGTTGGAGGAATTATAACCCGTGTTTCTCACTGTTCCAATAGATCTCTCCCCATAGATTTATGGCCATATTAGCTACATATGTCCTTAATTTTCCTATATGACCTTCAGGTACTGTGTATTTATTCATTTTAGGCTTTGGTTTACTTGAGACAATGTAGTTAATCTTTACAGAGTCAGTGAAAGATTCATTTGAAACCTGTGTTGTCTTTGTAAATGATTCATCCCTTTCATGTTGTTCAACCTTGTCCCAGGCATTTAAGGCTATGGTATGGTATTGTCTTAGGACAGCATTATCAAAGGTAATCTGTACTCGGAATTCAGAATATGGACCTTCATCTAGTAACCGATCCTTGACAGTATCAACGTCTCTATTCCTATTTTGTTGCTCCGTGATTAAAGCCTCGTTTTTTTCCACCATGTCAACCATTGTAATTGAAGGACACGCTATAAGGTAGTTGTCATTAAATCTCATTAAGCTTTTGGAATTATATGATTTTGCATGACCCAGTTATTAAATGGTCACTTGACATATGGACATTACTAGTTCCTTAAATCTTTGTAATCTTTTTTTTCTTTTCCTATTGGTTGCCACCTGAGTTCTTGATAACTCTGTGGATTTTCTCATCTCCTTCTAATTTCCTTATTAAGGCTAGGAAAATCATTTTAGTTAGTTTTTTTTTTTTAAACAGATACAGTCTGCCTTTTTGGAGTCTTGTTATAAGGCAGTGCTGTAGGTTCTAGTCTTCTCTGTCTCTATTTTAGTATCTTCCTCAATTTTATTTATAGTCTTCTAATTTTCTTATAAGACATCTCTATCATTTTTCTCCCTTTCTTTAATCTCTATCTTAGTATCTTCCTCATTTCTAATGTCTTCTTCAGAGGTTTGTTTCTATTTCTCATTATTCTCTTTTCCTTGTATCTCTAAATCCACATCCCCTCCATTTGTTTTTGAGAAGGCACAGAAGCCATCTTGGCTATCAGGATTAAAATGAAGATTATCAATGTGATAGTTGTCTTAATTGGTAATTATCAATTCCAATTAGATCATTTATATCTCTTTTTCTTTCTACCCTTAAACCTCTTAAAATTGCATTATATAGAGTCCAAAGCTCTGTGTCATTGTGCCTCTCATCTCTATGTCCCTTACTTCTTTAAATTTATTTCATTCTATCTCTAAAAACTTCATTTTTACCAATTTTAAACTATTTTTCTATGATTATTTATACCCAGGTTCTTTTCTCTATTATTGTTTTCAAACTTAATACTTTACCAGCTTAGAAGTTTGGGGCTTTTCAGTTCCATCATAGCTCCAGGGAAAATCTGTTGGATCCTCTGGCCAGCACACCTGTCTATAAGTGGCTAACTCTGCCCCTTTAGCTCAGTCTAGCAGGCTACTGTTGCCAGTTCATTAAAGCTCCACCCCCTTCCAGTCAGTCCCTTTCTCTGAGCGGTTATAGACATTTCCTGCATGGACCTGAATTGGGCCATCTTGCTCTCTCTAGCATACTTTTGACCCTGCTCTGGAACAATAATGTGCTTGGGAGAAGCTGTAGCTACTGTGCCATCAGGCTCTGGTCCAAGAAAGACAGCAGTGCAGCTCCTGCACCTGCCAGCAGGGTTAGCTCACAGCCTCCTCTCTCTCTCTCTCTCTCTCTCTCTCTCTCTCTCTCTCTCTCTCTCTCTCTCTCTCTCTCTGTCTCTCACCTCTCGCATTATTATTTTTTAATTTTTATTAGATATTTTCTTTAAATACATTTCAAATATTATTCTCTTTCCTAGTTTCCCCTCTGAAAATCCCCTATCTCCTCCCGCCCCCTGCTCCCCAACCCACCCACACCTGCTTCCTGGCCCTGGTATTCCCTTATACTGGGGCATAGAACCTTCAAAGAACCAAGGGCCTCTCCTCCCATTGATGACCGACTAGGCCATCCTCTGTTACATATGCAGCTGGAGCCATGAATCCCGCCATGTGTTTTCTTTGATTGGTGGTTTAGTCCCAGGGAGCTCTGGGGTTACTCATTAGTTCTTATTGTTGTTCCTCCTATGGGGCTACAAACTCCTTCAGCTCCTTGGGTACTTTCTCCAGCTCCTTCATTGGGGACCCTGTGCTCCGTCCAATGGATTGCTGTGATTTCCTCCTGCCTAGCTAGAAAATTGCTCTTGGAAGTGGTTTTGTCCCCTGCCTTCTACCCAGGATTTTTTCTCAGGTTCTAAGCTTGGATTCTAAGAGCCCCATGTTGGTCATCATTTGTAACTGACATATCCACCTGCAGCCCAGTTGCTGAAATAACAACTCTAATACTTAGTTATATGTGAATAAATGTCAAGCCATAAACTTAGGGTTGTTCCCCAACTAACTCATAAGTTAATTAATCCATTTATTCTATGAGTGTCATATGGTTGGTTGCCTCTTCTCAGCTTCATTCATCCATGTCCTCAGAGTTCAGGGAGCACCTCTCCCTATGTTTGACTTAATTCCAGAGTTCTTCTCTCCCTGTCAGAACACACACTTTATATTTCCTGCCTCACCTCATTGGTCCATCAGCTTTTTATTGACAGGTGGTGCTTCCATACAATGCACAAGAGATTCTCCCTACATTAGTCTGTTTTCTCCAGGGGCTTATGCTGTCCTGAGCCAGGACTTTTGACAGGGTTTACATCTAGACATGATCTTGACTATTTTCTGTGATTCTCATTTTGGGGATGGAATTCTTAACCTGGACTGTACCTTGGACATCAATAACTTCTATTTTACAGAAAGTCACATGAAGAGTTCACACTGAGTCTCAGAGGAACCAATGAACAAAATCTGGGACTGTAAAGACCATGAAGTCCTTTGAAGAGTGACTAAGCGTATTGTACACTGAGATGCACAGGAGCCTGTAGAAACTAAGACATTTGGAACAGCAGGATGCCATTGAGAAGAGGTTGGAAATGTTAAAGCTGTAAGTTCCAGTCCATTCTCAGAAAGCTAACCAAGAGACGTCTTGTATCAGATAAACTCTCAGAATCAGAAGGTCTCAGAGGGCATAAGAGTGGGCTAGTTCCTACAGTAAGAATTGGTCCTTCAGCATGTGATTGCAGATTACATCTCCAAGGCTGAGGCAGGCACCTGGCTGCTTCCTCCAGCTGGAGCACTGGGTCTTGATCTGTTTGTGCTGGGGGTTTAGAGGAAAGCTGCAGTCTTCCTCCTCATCTTCTTCCATTAGTGGCCCTATGAGTGTGACAATAGCGTCATCAATCTTCCTTCAAAGTCAGGGATCCAGAGGCAGGATCCAACTGAGAATTAGGCAGGTGAAACTGACATGTATGTAGTTTCAGGAGCTCCTTGCCTTATGCATAGATTGTAGGTAAAGAACAGGGACCAATTAGGGAAAAGCCTGCCAAACCCAGAGAAGAAAGGACAGCCAGAAACTACCCAAGACAGAGAATGTGTGTGTGTGTGGGGGGATTCAATCAGGTCTGCTGCTCTGTCCCCTATCCCTCATTTGCACTGCAGAGAAAGCTGGACAAGAAGGCAGGAGATTATGGTCCAATCGCAACTGGAGTTTTCACCTCCAGTTGTGTTCATTTCCCAGTGTTAATTTTTAAAAGTCTCCAGCTGTTGATTCATCCTCCAGTTGGAGCTGCTATTATCTTTCCCTCTCCTTTCAACATGAATCCCTTGGGGCTAGAGGTAAAGATGACTAGAATGCCCTATGAAGAACCTCTGCCATTTGCTACCTCCCTCTTCTGTACTGGAAAGGCCCTGAGTCCTAGGATAAAGAACACATAATAGCCACAGTTTTCCACATGTGTCCTTGCTTGTTCTGTGTGCCCACATAAAGCTGACCTTAACACAGTGTCCTCAGAGCTATGGAGCACGATATGCAGTAGCTGAGCACTTTAAATCCAAGGAGACACTTGCCTTAGTGACTGTGATCACTCTGCTCTGCCTCCCTCTCCAAGCTGGGTCTCCTGTCTCATTTGTTGATCTTTATTTTCTCTTCCCCCATTACTTCCTATTCCCACCTCATACAACTCCCTCCTCACTAGGACTTCACCTTTCTCCCTGTCTTACTCCATCCTTATCCTCTGGAATTGTCTTTCTATTCTTTACTTCTAGTTTAATGTTGTTAGGGTCTTCACAAGCCCAATTGTACATTATGATCTATGATACCCATGCTTCTGGTTTTACAGGAGTTTTATTATATAGTACATAATAGTAAATTAAAAAAAAACTATTAGCAATAAAAGGTGGAAGAAGCAAATATGAAAGACAAACTCAAACTGGGGGTTTATAAACATCTCATAGATAACTTGGGTAGCCCAATTAAGAAAAGTATAACATGACCCAATTAGGGGTCATACAAGTATCCAGCTGAAATCAACTGGGGAAGTCCCTATGAAGCAACCAGCATTTTCCTCATGAATGCATGTCCATGGTAGAACTTTGGCTTCTCATTCCCACTGCAGACATTTTTATATCAAGGGACAAACCATGGTGACAACTGTTACAGATCACCATCTAGCTGTTCTCTGAGACAGTTTTTACTCTTGAGCTATTTTGTTTTTTCCTTTCTTGATTGTCCCAGAGTTGGGGGGGGGCAACCCAACCTCAGACAAAGGATCTTGGAGGACACTTTGAGACAAGCATAGCTGCTCTCAAGTTTATATGTTAGGAGTAGGGGAAACTCAAATTCCAGATCTAGTTTTTCAGTGACCTTAAACAGAATGTGACAATTTACTATTGCAATGCCTTTATAAACGTGCAGTGGGATTTGTCTTAATGAAGTGTTAAATGTGGCGGTGATGGTGGTGGTGGGTATAACTTAATCATAGATCAGTGTCTAGATAAAACCTCCAATTTACTTCACCCTGAGAATGTACATAATTCTGGTTTACCAATAGACAAGGACATGAGTAAAAGCAGAGATAAAACCAAATGTCAAGTTATACCTGGCTTTCTCCTGCCAGATGTTCTTATAAATCTCACCTTGTCCACTCATTTTGGAGGGGGGACACCCTCATTTGACAAATCTGACAAACATGAGGGTTTGGAGGGTAATATGAAGCAGCAAAGTCTTAAGAGGCATATCCTACTTTTCCTCCCCCACCCCCAACCCCCTGGGCTGGCCTGAACTAGATTCTGATGTCTCAATGTGTTCGGGGACACTTTGAAAGGTCTTCTCTGATAAACTGTAGGAGAAGCTTGTTCTTCTGTGTATACCCCGCTGCTCCTGAGTAAGCAAATACATGGCTCAGTCATGAAGCCTCTGTGGGCTCTGTTCCGAATAGTTGTCCTCTCCTGCACAACAGGGGCCTTTGTCTCCCCTCTCTGCTCTCACTGGTCTTTATCAGTTCATAGAATGTCAAAGAGAGGGTCACTGGCTCTTCTCCTGGGGGTACAGAGAGAAAGTGTCAGGGTCTTCAGCAGAAGAGAAAGATGTCACCCCTGAGTTCCAAATCTTTGCTTGCATCTTATAACCATTGTCCTGATGCCTGGTCCCTAATAGGTGGTATAAAACCATAGTTTCTTTAAGCCTTTGTGTGTTAAAAGTTCTTTTATGTCTTGGGTATCAAAGCCATTATCTTTCATGGCTGCCACAATTTTAGAGTCTTGGCAGCTGGTGTCTCCATCACAGTGACTTGTTAAAGTCTCATTGCCTTTCATAGCCATGGATGCTGCCTCATTAGATTTTGTACAGTTGGCTTCTACTTAGCATTCATTATTAATAATGGACTAATAATGCATGCTTATTAAATCTTTGGGAAAGTTATGTGGGATGTCATACTGCATTTGCAAAACTTTTTTACTAAGCTCTGATAAGGTGGCCCCTGCAAATGGAATAGACCCCAGTTGCTATATAGTATAAGAGGACACAAAAACTCAATTTTGGGATCATCATAAGGAATGCCCAGAAAGAATTCTGTGAGGAAGGAATGAACTGTAATGTTGCAACAGGCTTGAATCTTGCAACTACACAAGACTTTATTATTTTTACATTTCTGCTCCCATTCCAATAGCACGTTATCAGAAAGGAGGAGGTATCTGTAAGCTGTGTCTTCATCAGGGCAGCAGTCTACAGCAAGGAGGAGCTGTTGGATGGTTTTTTTTCCTCTCTCAGGATGTTGGTCTTCTGGATGTGATGAAATAGTTTTTCCCTGAGTCATTTCCATGATTTAAAAAGTATTTTATTTGATTACTTGGAGGGGAATGATGTTGGGGTATTTGATTTTTTTCACAATGACCACCTCTGCAATCGCTGGTTTGGAACCACTTCTCCTGCTTCAGCAAAACGTTCACACTGACTGACTCACCTGTGAGACGAGGGGAGACTAATTTAGCCTTGGCCTGAAATGTTTAGGGTAGTGATTATGTCTTCATCCAAGATGATGGGCACAGTGCTGGGCCCTGATGTTGCCTCCCTTGCCACTGTACATTGTAGGTGGGAATGCTACCTCAAAAAGAGAACGTAGCAGAAGAAATGAAGTCTGATAGCATAAGAAACAACTAAAACCAAAGAAAACTAACACTACATTTAAACAAAAACTCAATGCCAAGTGAAGAAAAAATGAAAAAAGGATAGAAATGAAAGAAATGGTACACTCCAAAATAACCAGGAAAAAATATACAACAGGTAAAACCAGAAAATGAAAACTAAAGTTCAGCTCAACCAAACAAAAACGTTAGAAAATCAAACCTAACTAAATGCCAAATTGTAGTAAATTCCACAGAATCCAGAATATTACTAGAGGCAAACAAATATATTACAAGGAAAAAAGAGACTGAAAGAAAGTAAAAGAAATACCAAAATATAACCTTTAAATTTTTTAACAAAAGTCTCAAACAAAAATGAAAATTAGAATGAAGAAAATCTACAAAGACCAAAATGTAAAAAGGAATCAGTAACCTATTAAGCAAATAACCACATAGGAGTGAATGAAAGACGAATGAAGCAAACCATAAAGTGGGGGAGATTGCTCAGTCCACAAAGTTCCTCCATCGCAAGTGTGAGGCCATGAAGTACAGTGAAAGAACCCCAATCTCAGTGCAAGTTAAGCCAACAGATGTGTATCCCTGGGACTCACCGGATGGCTAGCCTAATCTACTTAGAAACTATAGGCCAGTAAGAGACTCTGCTTAAGCAAAGTGGCCAGCAGACCTGAAATAAGTCAGGTGACATCGTACTCTTTGGCACCACCAGCTTCCATTGAGTTCAAATTGGAAGTTGCTTGAAGTTCAAATGGTGACAGCTGTGAGTGAGCTATGGGGTAGAGTTCTTTCTGTGCATAAGAAAGATATCCTGGGTATTGGCATCCTTGAAGGGCTTTCACTGTTTTTCTGAAACCTACATGGCTTCTGGAGGTCTGTCTTGCTCTTACTTAGGGCTCTCAAGAGAGGTATGAATGTCCTACCTCAAAAGTTGCTGTCATATGTGAGACAAGATGGTGGTGGCAGGAACAGGATTTCCCTTAACTGCACTTTGGAGTGGATGACAGTTCTGACATTGCAGGTACCTCATCCAAACACAGTCCTTCCCCTAGCCCTGGCTTCTCAGAGGCCCTGTTGTGTGTAAAGAGCTCTCTGGTGGCCTTACAGGAGACTTTGGGCATTCGCCTTAGAGCAAATGCTATGAACAAGCTGCCTCTTCTTTCGTGGTTGCTAGTGAGTCAGAAGAGGCTACAAGTACACATATCCATGTCTATTTAACTCTGTAGAGGGCACTTTGGAGAGGAAGCCAAGATCTAGAAGGTGTTCCAATGTATCTTCTTTTGCCTACAGAGGGGTGGTCATTAGCATTGGCTCCCAAGACCAACCCTCACATACTGGGATCTCTCGGCCCAAGGATCTTTTTAAAAGGAGCACCTAGTGTGTATGTGTATATATATATGTACTTTTTAAAATTCTGCACAGGGATCCGATCTCTATGACTGGAAAGTCTCCTCTTCTGTGAGCAGACCCCGGCCTGGGTTAAGAGTTAGTTGAGCTGGTTCTTGAAGCTTGATAGATGCTTGAAGGTTACTGTGATACCTAAGTACTCCTGGGGACTTTAGAAAAGCTCCCAGACCAACAGATGGGTTTAAGGGGTAGTAGATCCTAGTGCTTAAGAGTATCCTTACAGATGTTCACTGGGTGTGCCATAGATCCTGCTCCCCTGATGATCTTTGGGACTACGACCACTTTTGTTCTCAGATAACTTCTGCCCTACCTTCAATGGGTCTAGGCCTCTCAGTGAAGATGTTCTCTGTATAAAGACCACCTTATGTTTTTTATAAAGTTTACCTGGAAACTTAACAGGTCCCATAATTTAGCAGCATGCATACATGTAATTTAATCTACTGAGTATGTGCTTTGAATTCAACTTTCTCTTGTTAAGGTGCTATTATTACACAGCACTATATTCTAAGCCAAACAACTGCCAAGGATTGCTATGCCAAATTTCAAAGGATCATCACTGCTAGTCTTGTTGATTATTGACTTGTTAATGTTATTATGTCTCAGAAAATGCCTGGATATTTTTCCATGTTGGAAAAGAAAGTTGGAAAGCTTAAGCAAATTATACGGGTCTGAGCAAGTTATATAAGGTATGTAAACAGTCAGAATTCAATACATTGATGTCAAAGCTCTGCTTAAATAAATGGACTTATGGCCTGTTCTCCCTAACAATTACAAAGACTGTTTGAAGGAAAAAATGTTTATTTAATCAAAATGTATTTAAATATTTAGTTGTCACTGGCATCCTGGGTGTTCAATAACCATACTTGGAGACCATACTAATGTGGTCAGAGGGATTAAAAAGGAGAATATATTCATTCCTCCTTGCCCCCCAAGATCAAGTAGGCCAGACAAGCATCTCACACAAAGTGCTTTTTAGCTGTGAGGAATCACCGTTTCTGTTGTTCAGGGAGGTCATGGAGACGCCACCCAGTGTACTCAAACCACTGTCCAGCCTACAAAGAGGAGGGCCTATAAAGGACCCTCCATGGATCTTGCTTCCATGTTTCCAAGTAAAGCCATGGCTAAGCATAAATTCTCCTCCCATAGAATGAGCATACTTGTAAAAGGAAGGCTAGATGCTCAAGCTCAAGTAACCCTCAAGGACAATATCTTCAACTGCCCTTGACAATAAAAAATAAATATAGTTAATTTTGTCCACTTGTATGGTCTTAAACACCCAGCAGGAAAGTATAACCAAAAATAAATAAATAAAATGATTGGTGTATTTCTTGAACAGTTTAAGGGACCATACTCCCTAGACATTAGGTTTAAAGCCACATGAGATGTTGTTTAGACAACCATTTCTCATTAGTGATTTTCTTCTTGATAAGAAAAATGCTGCCTAGATATAAAATGTCATGACCTTGGCTCAACTCAGCACTGCACCATCTACCAAGAGAGAGAATCCCACAGTTTTAATTGTCATTTGATTCTTAGGTTAAATTGATTTTCTTTCTCCCTCTTTAGAAGCCATGTGACCCAAGCTCATCCCAACAGCTGCCAAAGTGTCTGAAAGTAGATCCTGGGTCCATCCTTCTCCATCCCAGCCTTGGATCCGTTGCTACTTACTATGTGAAACTTTTCTGAAAATAGTAACCTATTTTGTTTGTAATGCAGTGGCCTCTAGTATTCTCCTCTCTACTCCTTCAGCCCTTCTACAGATGACCCTTTATGTGAATGAAGCCTCAGATATGTACAGCTTGTCTAAAGAAGCTGGGTTCTAGGAGCCTGCCTCGTGGGAGTTCCCTTGGACTGACACTCCCCTGGACTCCGCCCCCTCACAGCATGAAGCAGCTAGAGCGGTCATCGTCCCCTTTCCTGACAATAATTGGTGTCAATCTCTGAAGTGGGGAATGAAGGCAGGTTAGATGGACATAGGTAGACTAGGAAAGTGAGAACAGACTTCCTGACATAAGGCTTCTTATTCCCAGAAGACATTGTGAGACAGGGTATGGAAGCTGAAACTATAGGGGAAGGGAGGACAAAGGGGCCCTATAAAATACCTAAGCCAGAAGCCTTTTAGAGGAATTCTACCCTTCGCTATCACCTATCCTATAGGAATAAAGGTGTTACTTTTACTGTCTCCATGGCTTCTGTCTTTCCTAGTATTCAATTCTTTGTTCATGCAAGGGAACAGCTCAGCCATCTAATTATATAACTCCTCAGCTTCATTGTGTAACTCATGTATGTGGCCTCCATAATGCTTCACAGGAAGTTTCTAGAAGTAGAGTGGGTTTGAAGGACTGTGACATTTATTAAATTTGTCACAAGTTGCAATGTTAGCCTGGCTAAATCACTCAATTTTTTAAACACTGAGACACTGACACACACAAACACACACACACACACACACACACACACACACACACACACACACACACACACACACAGAGAGAGAGAGAGAGAGAGAGAGAATGGGTGAATGAATGTAGGTGATCAGACAATGCCAGGAAAGTATACAGAATACAAAAATTAAGCACATCTATTATACAAAGGGATGTGAGTTTCTAGTCCACATAACTTTTGAAGTCACTCTGCAAGACAAAAGAATTGCATATAATAGCTGAACTCTTCTGATCAACAAACTTGCCCTCAAGAGGAAAACACTAATAACAGTTGTCAAACTGCTATGTCTGTGCTGTAAGAATCCTTTCCCTGGGGAGCCACAAACAGCAGCTACCCTTTAAAAGTCCCCAATGACAACCAAAAGAAGACTCCACCATAGTTCACACCGAGGAATTTATAGTGCTTATGAGGGATGGGGAAGGGGATGCTGGCAGGAGCCTGCATGACCCTAAAGCAGCCACACTGAAATGTCTTCACTTAGCATTGATGAGGGTTTCCTCATATTACACAGATGGAGCCCTGTTCCAATAGACTTTTCCCAACCTATGTACTCTAGCACACTCTGACAACCCAGCCCACAAGGCCAGGGGCAGCAAGGGCAGAATTGCACACAAAATGACTGAGGAATGGCTGGAAAGTCAGGTGAGTCTGATGATTTGCCACTTCATCCTTCCGTGATGGAACTTCAAGTCCAATTGTGACAGACCCCTGAGAGTAAATGCAACTTGTGTGATGAAGATAGTGGCTGTTTTGTGTGAGTGTGTTCTACAATAGCCTGAATATTATTCTGTAGAAAGTCAGTATAGTGGAGGCAGGTGATGGCAGTCAGTCTGCTCGCTGATGGAGCATAAGGCAGCTATGTAATGACTAAACCGTGAATGCCTCTCACTGTTGGAGTGGAAGGTACAAATTAAGGAGAAAAAGTTTAAATGATCTGTGTAGTGATGCATACAAACTAAAGACAACATGAATTCATTGACAGACTGATATAGTCATAAGAAATATTTATGAATAGGTATGCTATATACACATGTATTTTGTTGCTTGGTCAGCTGTCAGGGCCTAATCAAAATAGCATGTATAGCATGAGGTTCTGGTTTCAAGCATCCTCTCTAAAGGGAGCAGGGCTTGTTGAAATAGATACTTTTGGGGACAAGAAATATACAGAACCTAACCTACAAAATTCTACTGTATATTTCATCTGAGCTCAAATTGATATAATGATTAAATAGAGAAGAAAGATGACATTTATATAGAATAATTAAAAATTAATCCATGGGACCTTTGATCCCAAGGAAAAATTCTTGTTTGAAATATTTGCTAAGTTCCTCCCAGAGTACAGTTCAGTAAAGGGAGGGAGAAGAGAAACTGAGTAACTTCACCTTAGCCAGGTGACTCAGCTACAATAACGTCACAGTGAATGCACTACCCATCTGCAATGAAAATGAACATTCACCTCTGCAGCCTTCCTCCTCAATACTGACAGTCTCAGTCTCAGCTGAAGAAAACATAGATGAACCCAACTGAGACACTCTGCAAAATGTCTGAGCAGTACTGACCAAAGCTGTCAGTGTCATCAAAACAAGGACAACCTGGGAGACAGCTACCATACAGAGGAGCCTATGGGACCTGAAAGCCAGGAGCAGGGCACAGGCAGGATAGAAAAGTCAAGGATCAGAACAAAGCATGGTGGGTAATAAGGGGTAGATGTGGCTTCACGGATCCAGGTAAATGTGGCACATTAAGAAGCTCAAACTAGAATGGGCTGGAGAGATGGCTCAGCAGTTAAGAGCACTGACTGCTCTTCCAAAGGTCCTGAGTTCAAATTCCAGAAACCACATGGTGGCTCACAGTCATCCTTAATGAGATCTGACTCCCTCTTCTGGTGCATCTGAAGACAGCTACAGTGTACTTAGATATAATAAATCTTAAAAAAAAACAAAAAAACAAAAAAAAAAAGCCTCAAACTAGGAACATGGGTAAGAGACATGAAATTCTCCGTTTATTATCTCAATTTTTTACAGGCCAGACATAATTCTAAAATAAAATCCTTAGCAAAAAAAAAAAAGGGGGGGAGCAAGTGCTAGTACAGCAAGTGTTAGTACAGCTGACATCACCGTGAGTCCACCTCCACACGATGCTATAGAATGGCTTGAAGAAATGAGGATGCACGCCATAAGCTGTTTGTATGGAGTGGAATTTGCTATCGGCAATGCCCATTTTTTTCCTTTTTCTTTTTCTATTATTTTTAACTCTTCTTTTTTAAATTTTTTTTTGAACTTTTATTTAAAATTTTTTTTAATTAGGTAATGTCCTCAATTACATTTCCAATGCTATCCAAAAAGTGCCCAATACACTCCCCCCCCAGTGCCCCACCCACCCACCCACACCCCTTGGCCCTGGCATTCCCCTGTACTGGGGCATATAAAGTTGGCAAGTCCAATGGGCCTCTCTTTCCAGTGATGGCCTACTAGGCCATCTTTTGATACAAATGCAGCTAGAGACAAGAGCTCTGGGGTACTGGTTAGTTCCTAATAATGATCCACCTATGGGGTTGCAGTTCCCTTTAGCTCCTTGGGTACTTTCTCTAGCTCCTCCATTGGGGGCCCTGTGATCCATCCAATAGCTGACTGTGAGCATCCACTTATGTGTTTGCTAGGCCCCGGCATTGTCTCACAAGAGACAGCTATATCTGGGTCCTTTCAGCAAAATCTTGCTAGTGTATGCAATGGTGTCAGCGTTTGGAAGCTGATTATGGGATGGATCCCTGGATATGGCAGTCTTTAGATGGTCCATCCTTTCTTCACAGCTCCAAACTTTATCTCTGTAACTCTTTCCATGGGTGTTTTGTTCCCAATTCCAAGAAGGGGCACAGTGTCCACACTTTGGTCTTCGTTCTTCTTGAGTTTCATGCGTTTAACAAATTGTATCTTATATCTTGGGTATCCTAAGTTTTTGGGCTAATATCCACTTATCAGTGAGTACATATTGTGTGAGTTCCTTTGTGAATATGTTACCTCACTCAGAATGATGCCCTCCAGGTCCATCCATTTGCCTAGGAATTTCATAAATTCATTCCTTTTAATAGCTGAGTAGTACTCCATTGTGTAAATGTACCACATTTTCTGTATCCATTCCTCTGTTGAGGGGCATCTGGGTTCTTTCCAGCTTCAGGCTATTATAAATAAGGCTGCTATGAACATAGTGGAGCATGTGTCCTTCTTACCGGTTGGAACATCTTCTGGATAAATGCCCAGGAGAGGTATTGCTAGATCCTCTGGTAGTATTATGTCCAATTTTCTGAGGAACCGCCAAACTGATTTCCAGAGTGGTTGTACCAGCTTGCAATCCCACCAACAATGAAGGAGTGTTCCTCTTTCTCCACATCCTCGCCAGCATCTGCTGTCACCTGAATTTTTGATCTTAGCCATTCTGACTGGTGTGAGGTGGAATCTCAGGGTTGTTTTGATTTGCATTTCCCTGATGATTAAGGATGTTGAACATTTTTTCAGGTGCTTCTCTGCCATTCGGTATTCCTCAGGTGAGAATTCTTTCTTCAGTTCTGAGCCCCATTTTTAACGGGGTTATTTGATTTTCTGGAGTCCACCTTCTTGAGTTCCTTATATATATTGGATATTAGTCCCCTATCTGATTTAGGATAGGTAAAGATCCTTTCCCAATCTGTTGGTGGTCTTTTTGTCTTATTGACGGTGTCTTTTGCCTTGCAGAAGCTTTGCAACTTTATGAGGTCCCATTTATCAATTCTCGATCTTACAGCACAAGCCTTTGCTGTTCTATTCAGGAATTTTTCCCCTGTACCCATATCTTAGAGGCTTTTCCCTACTTTATCCTCTATAAGTTTCAGTGTCTCTGGTTATATGTGGAGTTCCTTAATCCACTTAGATTTGACCTTGGTACAAGGAGATAGGAATGGATCAATTCGCATTCTTCTACATGATAACTGCCAGTTGTGCCAGCACCATTTGTTGAAAATGCTGTCTTTTTTCCACTGCATGGTTTTTGCTCCCTTGTCAAAGATCAAGTGACCATAGGTATGTGGGTTGATCTCAGGGTCTTCAATTCTGTTCCATTGGTCTACTTGTCTGTCGTTATACCAGTACCATGCAGTTTTTATCACAATTGCTCTGTAGTACAGCTTTAGGTCAGGCATGGTGATTCCTCCAGAGGTTCTTTTATCCTTGAGAAGAGTTTTTGCTATCCTAGGTTTTTTGTTGTTCCAGATGAATTTGTAGATTGCCCTTTCCCATTCGTTGAAGAATTGAGTTGGAATTTTGATGGGGATTGCATTGAATCTGTAGATTGCTTTTGGCAAGATAGCCATTTTTACAATGTTGATCCTGCCAATCCATGAGCATGGGAGGTTTTTCCATCTTCTGAGATCTTCTATAATTTCTTTCTTCAGGGACTTGAAGTTCTTGTCATACAGATCTTTCACTTCCTTAGTTAGAGTCACGCCAAGGTATTTTATATTATTTGTGACTATTGAGAAGGGTGTTGTTTCCCTAATTTCCTTCTCAGCCTGTTTATCCTTTGTGTACAGAAAGGCCATTGACTTGCTTGAGTTAATTTTATATCCAGCTACTTCACCGAAGCTATTTATCAGGCTTTGGAGTTCTCTGGTGGAATTTTTAGGGTCACTTATGTATACTATCATATCATCTGCAAAAAGCGATATTTTGACTTCTTCTTTTCCGATTTGTATCCCCTTGATCTCCTTTTGTTGTCTAATTGCTCTGGCTAGGACTTCAAGTACAATGTTGAATAGGTAGGGAGAGAGTGGGCAGCCTTGTCTAGTCCCTGATTTTAGTGGGATTTCTTCCAGCTTCTCACCATTTACTTTGATGTTGGCTACTGGTTTGCTGTATATTGCTTTTATCATGGTTAGGTATGGGCCTTGAATTCCTGATCTTTCCAAGACTTTTATCATGAATGGGTGTTGGATTTTGTCAAATGCTTTTTCAGCATCTAACGAGATGATCATGTGGTTTTTGTCTTTGAGTTTGTTTATATAATGGATTACATTGATGGATTTTCGTATATTGAACCATCCTTGCATCCCTGGGATGAATCCTACTTGGTCAGGATGGATGATTGTTTTGATGTGTTCTTGAATTCGGTTAGCGAGAACTTTATTGAGGATTTTTGCATCAATATTCATAAGGGAAATTGGTCTGAAATTCTCTATTTTTGTTGGGTCTTTATGTGGTTTAGGTATCAGAGTAATTGTGGCTTCATAGAATGAGTTGGGTAGAGTACCTTCTGATTGTATTTTGTGGAATAGTTTGTGAAGAACTGGGATTAGTTCTTCTTTGAAGGTTTGATAGAACTCTGCACTAAACCCATCTGGTCCTGGGCTTTCTTGGTTGGGAGACTATTAATGACTGCTTATATTTCTTTAGGGGATATGGGACTGTTTAGATCATTAACCTGATCTTGATTTAACTTTGGTACCTGGTATCCGTCTAGAAACTTGTCCATTTCATCCAGGATCTCCAGTTTTGTTGAGTATAGCCTTTTGTAGAATGATCTGATGGTGTTTTGGATTTCTTCAGGGTCTGTTGTTATGTCTCCCTTTTCATTTCTGATTTTGTTAATTAGAGTACTTTCCCTATATCCTCTAGTGAGTCTGGCTAAGGGTTTATCTATCTTGTTGATTTTCTCAAAGAACCAGCTCCTCGATTGGTTGATTCTTTGAATTGTTCTTCTTGTTTCCACTTGGTTGATTTCACCCCTTAGTTTGACTATTTCTTGCCATCTACTCCTCTTGGGTGAATTTGCTTACTTTCGTTCTAGAGCTTTTAGGTGTGTTGTCAAGCTGCTAAAGTGTGCTCTCTCTAGTTTCTTTTTGGAGGCACTCAGAGCTATGAGTTTTCCTCTTAGAAATGCTTTCAGTGTGTCCCATAAGTTTGGGTATGTTGTGGCTTCATTTTCCTTAAACTCCAGAAAGTCCTTAATTTCTTTCTTTATTCCTTCCTTGGCCAAGGTATCATTGAGAAGAGTGTTGTTTAGTTTCCATGTCTGTGTTGGCTTTCTATTATTTATTTTGTTATTGAAGATCAGTCTTAGTCCATGGTGATCTGATAGGGTGCATGGGACAATTTCAATATTTTTGTATATATTGAGGCTTGTTTTGTGACCAATTATGTGGTCAATTTTGGAGAAGGTACCATGAGGTGCTGAGAAGAAGGTATATCCTTTCGTTTTAGGATAAAATGTTCTGTAGATATCTGTCAGATCCATTTGTTTCATAACCTCTGTTAGTTTCACTGTGTCCCTGTTTAGTTTCTGTTTCCATGATCTGTCCATTGGTGAAAGTGGTGTGTTGAAGTCTCCCACTATTATTGTGTGAGGTGCAATGTGTGCTTTGAGCTTTACTAAAGTATCATTAAATGAATGAGGCTGCCCTTGTATTTGGCGCATAGATATTCAGAATTGATAGTTCCTCTTGGAGGATTTTACCTTTGATGAGAATGAAGTGCCCTTCCTTGTCTTTTTTGATGACTTTGGGTTGGAACTCAATCTTACCAGGTATTATAATGGCTGCTCCAGCTTGTTTCTTCCTACCATTTGCTTGGAAAATTGTTTTCCAGCCTTTCATTCTGAGGTAGTGTCTATCTTTTTCTCTGAGATGAGTTTCCTGTAAGCAGCAAAATGTTGGGTCCTGTTTCTGTAGCCAGCCTGTTAGTCTATGTCTTTTTATTGGGGAGTTGAGTCCATTGATATTAAGAGATATTAGGGAGAAGTAATCGTTGCTTCCTTTTATTTTTGTTGTTAGAGTTGGTGTTCTGTTTTTGTGGCTATCTTCTTTTAGGTTTGTTGAGGGATTACCTTCTTGCTTTTTCTAGGACGTGGTTTCTGTCCTTGTATTGGTTTTTTTTTCTGTTATTATCCTTTGAAGTGCTGGATTCGTGGAAAGATAATGTGTGAATTTGGTTTTATCGTGGAATACTTTGGTTTCTCCATCTATGTTAATTGAGAGTTTGGCTGGGTATAGTAGCCTGGGCTGGAAATTGTGTTCTCTTAGTTTCTGTATAACATCTGTCCAGGCCCTTCTGGCTTTCATAGTCTCTGGTGAAAAATCCGGTGTAATTCTGATAGGCTTGCCTTTATATGTTACTTGAACTTTTTCCCTTACTGCTTTTAGTATTCTATCTTTATTTAGTGCATTTGTTGTTCTGATTATTATGTGTCGGAAGGAATTTCTTTTCTGGTCCAGTCTATTTGGAGTTCTGTAAGCTTCTTGTATGTTCATGGGCATCTCTTTCTTTAGGTTTGGGAAGTTTTCTTCTATAATTTTGTTGAAGATATTTGCTGGTCCTTTGAGTTGAAAATCTTCATTCTCATCTACTCCTATTATCCGTAGGTTTGGTCTTCTTTTTTGTCCTGTATTTCCTGGATATTTTGAGTTAGGATCTTTTTGGATTTTGTATTTTCTTTGATTGTTGTGCCGATGTTCTCTATGGAGTCCTCTGCACCTGAGATTCTCTCTTCCATCTCTTGTATTCTGTTGCTGATGCTCGTATCTATGGTTCCAGATTTCTTTCCTAGTGTTTCTATCTCCAGTGTTGCCTCAATTTGGGTTTTCTTCATTGTTTCTACTTCCCTTTTTAGGTCTTGGATGGTTTTATTCAATTCCATCACCTGTTTGGTCTGGTTTTCCTGCAATTCTTTAATGGATTTTTGTGCTTCCTCTTTAATGTCTTCTACCTGTTTAGCAGTGTTCTCCTGCAATTCTTTTTTTTTTAATTTTTAATATTTTTATTACATATTTTCCTCAGTTACATTTCCAATGCTATCCCAAAAGTCCCCCATAGCGCCCCCCACTTCCCTACCCACCCATTCCCATTCTTTTGGCCCTGGCATTCCCCTATATTGGGGCATATAAAGTTTGCAAGTCCAATGGGCCTCTCTTTCCAGTGATGGCCGACTAGGCCATCTTTCGATACATATGCAGCTAGAGACAAGAGCTCCGGGGTTCTGGTTAGTACATCATGTTGTTCCGACAATAGGGTTGCAGATCCCTTTAGCTCCTTGGGTACTTTCTCTAGCTTCTCCATTGGGAGCCCTGTGATACATCCAATAGCTGACTGTGAACATCCACTCCTGTGTTTGCTAGGCCCCGGCATCGTCTCACAAGAGACAGCTATATTTGCTCCTGCAATTCTTTAAGGGATTTTTGTGCTTCCTCTTTAATGTCTTCTACCTGTTTAGCAGTGTTCTCCTGCAATTCTTTAAGGGATTTTTGTGCTTCCTCTTTAATGTCTTCTACCTGTTTACCAGTGTTCTTTTGTATTTCTTTAAGTGTGTTATTAAAGTCCTTCTTGATGTCCTCTACCATCATCATGAGATATTCTTTTAGAACCGGGTCTAGCTTTTCCGGTGTGTTGGGGTGCCCTGGACTGGGCGAAGTGGGAGTGCTGGGTTCTGATGATGGTGAGTGTTCTTGGTTTCTGTTAGTAAGATTCTTACGTTTACCTTTCACCATCTGGTAATCTCTGGGATTAGTTGTTATTGTTGTCACTGTTTAAAGATTGGAGCAGACTCTGTGTTCCACTCACCAGAAGTCTCAAAATCCTGTGGCAGGTGTCGTGGGTAGCTGGCGGGCGTCAGCCGACCCTGCGCTCTAGCTATCCAGGTGCTGGTCAGACCCGAAGAGGCTTGTGGCCCTACTCAGGCCGGTTTTCTGCTTCCCTAACTAATGCAGTCTCCAACTTTTCTTTTTTTTAATTAGATATGTTACATTTCACACGTTATCCCCTTTCCTGGTTTCCCCTCTGAAAACCCCCTATCCCCTCCCCCCTTCCTGTTCACCAGCCCACCCACTTCTGCTTCCTGGACCTGGCATTCCTCTACACTGGAGCACTGAGCCTTCACAGGACCAAGGGCATCTCCTCCCATTGATAATTGACAAGGCCATCCTCTGCTACATATGCAGCTGGAGCCATGGGTCCCTCCATGTGTATGTAGTCTTTGGTTGGTGGTTTAGTCCTTGGGAGCTCTGGGGGTACTGGTTGGTTCATATTGTTGTTCCTCCTATGGGAATGCAACCTCTTCAGCTCCTTGGGTCCTTTCTCTAACTACTCCATTGGGGACCCTGTGCTCAGTTCAATGGCTGACTGAGAGTATCCACCTTTCTATTTGTCAGGCACTGGCAGAGACTCTCAGGAAACAGCTATATCAGGCTTTTGTCAGCAAACACTTGTTGGCATCCACAATAGTGTCTGGGTTTGGTGACTATATATGTATGGATCCCCAGGTAAGGCAGTCTCTAGATGACCTTTCCTTCAGTCTCTGCTCCACACTTTGTCTCTGTAACTCCTTCCATGGGTATTTTGTTCAGCCTTCTAAGAAGGACTGAAGTATCCAGACTTTGGTCTTCCTTATTCTTGAGCTTCATGTGGTCTGTGAATTGTATCTTGAGTATTCCAAGCTTCTGGGCTAATATATACTTATCAGTGAGTGCATACCATGTGTGATCTTCTGTGATTGGGTTACTGCACTCAGGATATTTCCTAGTTCCATCCATTTGCCTAAGAATTTCATAAATTCGTTGTTTTAATAGCTGAGTAGTACTCCATTGTATAAATGTACCACATTTTCTGTATCCATTTCTCTGTTGAGAGATATCTGGGTTCTTTCCAGCTTCTGGCTATTATAAATAAGGCTGCTATGAACATAGTGGAGCATGTGTCCTTATTATATATTGGAACATCTTCAGGGTATATGCCCAGGAGAGGTATTGCTGGCTCCTCTGGTAATACTATGTCCAATTTTCTGAGGAACTGCCAAACTGATTTCCAGAGTGGTTGTACCAGCTTGCAATCCCGCCAACAATGGAGGAGTGTTCCTCGTTCTTCACATCCTTGCCAGCATCTGCTCTCACCGGAGTTTTTGATCTTAGCCATTCTGACTGGTGTGGGGTGGAATCTTAAGGTTATTGTTTTGATTTGCATTTCCCTGATGGCTAAGGATGTTGAACATTTCTTTAAGTGTTTCTCAGCCATTCGGTAAGTTGAAAATTCTTTGTTTAGCTCTGTGCCCCATTTTTAATAGGGTTATTTGGTTCTCTGGAATCTAACTTCTTGAGTTTTTTTGTATATATTAGATTTTACCCTCTATCAGATGTAGGGTTGGTAAAGATCTTTTTCCCACTCTGTTGGTTTGCTGTTTGTCCTATTGACAGTGTCTTTTGCCTTACAGAAGCTTTGCAATTTTATGAGGTCCCATTTGTCAATTCTTGATCTTAGAGCAGGAATTCAAGACCCATACCTAAACATAGTAAAAGCAATACACAGCAAACCAGTAGTCAACATCAAACTAAATGGAGAGAAACTTGAAGCAATCCCACTAAAATCAGGGATTGGACAAGGCTGTCCACTCTCTCCCTACCTATTCAATATAGTACTTGAAGTCCTAGCCAGAGCAATTAAACAACAAAAGGAGGCCAAGGGGATACAAATTGGAAAGGAAGAAGTCTAAATATCACTATCTGCAGATGATATGATAGTATACTTCAGTGACCCCAAAAATTCCACCAGAGAACTCCTAAAGCTGATAAACAACCTCCACAAAATGTCTGGATATAAAATTAACTCAAACAAATCAATGACCTTCCTCTACTCAAAGGATAAACAGGCTGAGAAAGAAATTAGGGAAACAAGACCTTTCACAATAGTCACAAATAATATAAAGTATCTTGGTGTGACTCTAACCAAACAAGTGAAAAATCTGTATGACAAGACCTTCAAGTCTCTGAAGAAAGAAATCAGAGAAGATCTCAGAAAATGGAAAGAGCTCCTTGCTCATGGATTGGCAAGATTAACATAATATAAATGGTCATCTTGCCAAAAGCAATCTACAGATTCAATGCAATCCCCATCAAAATTCCAACTTGATTCTTCATAGAGTTAGAAAGAGCAACTTGCAAATTCATGTGGAATAACAAAAAACCCAGCATAGCGAAAACTATTCTCAATAATAAAAGAACCTCTGGTGGAATCACCATCTCTGAAATCAAGCTGTACTACAGAACAATTGTGATAAACACTGCACTATATTGGTACAGTGACAGGCAGGTAGATCCATGGAATAGAATTGAAGACCCAAAAATGAACTCACACACTTGATCTTTGACAAAGGAGCTAAAACCATTCAGTGGAAAAAAGACATTGTCAACAAATGGTGCTGGTTCAACCGGTGGTTAGCATGTAGAAAAATGCAAATCAATCCATTCTTATCTCCTGTAAAAAGTTCAAGTCCAAGTGGATCAAGGACCTCCACATAAAACCCTATACACTGAGACTAATAGAAAAGAAAGTGGGGAAGAGCCTCGAGCACATGGGCACAATTTCCTGAACAGAACACCAATAGCAATGCACACTCCTTTACCCTATTTTCTATAAGTTCATATGTACTAGGAGTGTATCCATGGTCTGGATGCCTTTTACTGTGTTGGGGTTTCTACCTACAAGTATACTGGTGCTGGACATACTCTTTCCTGTTGTCAATCACATATGCTGCTACTTTTCAAAGGATGATATGAAACCCACTTCTACCATTCCATATTGACCAAACCCACAGGAATAAGGATCCCTAATGGGGAGGTATCAAGGGGGAGAACTGGGAATGAGAAAACACACAAGACAGAATATGAGAATTTTGCATAAGCCAAACAAATTGGTACAGCATCTTCTATACTATTTGTGGGGTGGATGGTAGGGGAATAGGCTGAAGTCAGGAAAAAATTAAATCGTGTAATGTTGGCAAAGATAACACAAAGTACTTACACACAGCTGCCTTAGGACTGATAACCACAGCCCTACAGGGTTGAAAGCTGGATTCCCAGAGTCTGAAACTATAACCCCTTGGAGGCCTTGGCTTCAGCCCCAGTCTGAACCTTGCCAAGTCTGTCCCTGACACAGAGTTAATGTTCTTTCTGTCCTTTCATTAAGTCTTCTGTGAAAATTTTGTATCAGTCTGAGCTCCCTGCTTTTTATTTTTAAGGCCAAATGAGTTATTCCTGCCAAAATCTTTAAGGAGTTCTGAAATCCCTTCAACCAAAAAGACTTACTAATATTGTCAAAAGAATCATACAAGTAGTACAGTACTGTTGAGTATCGTACTGAATGAATGCTGAAGGATGTTAAAGAGTTAAGTCTTCAAAGCTTGTATAATAAATCTAAACTAACATTCTCAGGATGCCACACTCCCTGTAAGTCATTTTTAACTTTATTTATTTTCATAAAGTAGTTACACAGACATATAGAATGCCAGCATGACACTGCAAAGTTAACTGATTGACTGCTGGTATTGGTATCTCCTAGAAGCAACATCACAAGTTCTAAAGCATTTGACTTACCTTTTAGCTTTTCATCTGTACATGTTGAGTGATCAAAGCTACAGAGATTTTTATAAGCAAAATGATTAAGAAAATGGGCAGTTTGTACTCATCGAGTAAATCCCATTAAAGAAGCAGATGCTATAGCAGTGACCACTGTAAAAAAAAATGCTAGTTAAAATCTGACCTATAAATCTCCACTTTCTAGTAAGACTTTGATGTAGTTCAAGGGGAACCTGTTGCCCAGTGTCCCCATAACACAGAAGCACAGGGAAAATAACAAAGGAAGCCTGTCAAAGTAAGGAAAAGCTCTTAACAACAGAAGAGACGTTTACACAACCATAGACAATATGATTGAAACAGGTAATTTTGAAGTGTGCCCCACTCTCTTGAATAGATGTACTTCCAGTCAGTAACCTAGACGGAGGGTTATCACAATGAGTCTGGACATAAAAGAATGTCTATATTATAGTTGTATATGTATGTTTTAAGTTCCACAGATGACTACATTGTATAGGGCTGTGGCTAACAGCCAAAGGTCTGGTTGAGTCTCCCCTTCTGGAGACATTATAACAAGCCAATTCAGGAATCCTAGAAAGTGATCTTCGTGTACACAAGGCGGTTGCCCAAAACAAGTTGGTCATCCACTCATAGAGTTATTTAGAATCATGGAGCACACCACACTAGGGAAAATTCCATTCTGAAAACAGGGAGCTGGATTCTCACTGCATACTGGAAACTGTTCATCCAACAGGGTAGCCTGTAGGTGACTAGAGACTAGCAAAACACAACTGATTAATGAATAATGTATTTGAAAACCCATAGAGCTGACTTCTCCCAGATCTCAAAGTCATAGGCATTACAGGTCTCTTGGATGAAATGAATACATTGACCCACCAAAGACAATCAAATAGGAATAGTTGATGAAAACACAGAAGAGTTAAAGAGAGCAAGCAGTATACTATGCCACATGTGAAACAACATGTGATTAGTTATAATACCAGACTGACAATGCTAACTAGTATGTCATATTTAAGTAGACAGATATTTTAAAACAAGGTTATTAAATAAACCTTAATGGTTTTGTAATTGTTGATCCTAGCCCTTAGAAAATTTAATATCCTCTATACACTCTTTCTACTTACATTTTTTGTCCAAATAATCTTCTTATCTGCTTCCCTACTACTCCCCTACATCTGGTATACATATCCCACCTCATAACCCTATATACACTGCTGTGTCAGGTACCACCAGTTGATATCCACTAGTGTATATGGAGTGATGTGTGACTAGCAAGAATTTATATGTAAGCTTAAATTTTTCTCAGCCCTAATTTTAATATGGATTCTTAAATGCTTTAACCTCCCTTCTAGCCCACCACCCACCAGAGGTAGTGAAAGGGACAGTTATTAGGATACAGGGGAAATGGAACTGTTTAGAAGTTGTTCACCCATGGAAGGAGTTACAAAGACAAAGTTTGGAGCTGAGACAATAGGATGGACCATCTAGAGACTGCCATATCCAGGAATCCATCCCATAATTAGCCTCCAAAGGCTGACACCATTGCATACACTAGCAAGCATTTGCTGAAAGGACCCTGATATAGCTGTCTCTTGTGAGACTAGGCTGGGGCCTAGCAAACACAGAAGTGGGTGCTCAAAGTCAGCTATTGGATGGATCACAGGGCCCCCAATGGAGGAGCTAGAGAAAGTATACAAGGAGCTAAAGGGATTTGCAACCCTATAGGTGGAACAACATTATGAACTAACCAGTATCCCAGAGCTCTTGACTCTAGCAGCATATGTATCAAAAGATGGCCTAGTAGGCCATCACTGGAAAGAGAGGCCCATTGGACATGCAAACTTTATATGCCCCAGTACAGGGGAACGCCAGGGCCAAAAAGTGGGAATAGGTGGGTAGGGGAGTGGGGGAGAGGGTATGGGGGACTTTTGGGATAGCATTGGAAATGTAATTGAGGAGTCAGCAAAAGCAGCAGTAGCTCAATCTGCTCGCAAACTCTCCATGAATATACCAGCAGTCCAGTTTAGTAGTGTTGGGATAGCAAACACAAATCAGCAGTAGTGGCATAATGTAGCAGAAACAGCCAGACCTCAGCTGAATCGTCGCTAGTCAGCAGAAGCTGCCAAGACTATGAGGGATGCCAGCAGAAGTTCTCTGCTGTGCCTCTCTCAAAGGAGTGAAGAACATCAAAGACTCAAGACCAAAAAGCATTGTAAAGTCCCTGTCACTGTCCATTTGGTGCTATTTATATTCCCTCAAAACATCATGTGTCCTCCATGGGTCTTGCCTCAGCACATTGAGTCTGTCTTAGCAAAACTTCCTGTAAGTCTGTATCAGGTGACATCACTCTGCCAATTGGCCCAAGTCTGAAGAAGTGGGAAGAAGCCACCAGAACAACAGAAGTTTTTTGGTGCATTTCTCTCTATGAAGTCACAACAAATAGAGCTCAGCTAGGCAATGTGAGGCAGACCAATACATGCTTGTTGTTAGAGAAGAATCCTTTATCATGCATTTTGTCATAAGCTTGCTTTAGCAAAACATCCTTTCACATGTGCCTTTTTCAGAAAACACTCCTTTACTTGTCTGTCCTAGCAAAACACCAGCTAACTCAACTGACTTTCCAAAGATACCATAACTTCCTACTTCATTTACAGCTATAAGTTTATGTGGGCCCTCTAGGCGCAGTTCATTTGACATGGTCTGCTAAGTACTGTATGTAGTTGACTGCAGAGAAGGATGTTAGGTGCGGTCTGCTTCCAAGAAGTTTACAAGTGCTGGACATGGCCTCTCCCGTTATCATTTTACATACCCTGATTGTTTTCCTGCTGTGCTGGATGCCATCTTATTTTTTTTAATTTTTAATATTTTTTATTACATATTTTCCTCAATTACATTTCCAATGCTATCCCAAAAGTCCCCCATAGCACCCCCCACTTCCCTACACACCCATTCCCATTCTTTTGGCCCTGGCATTCCCCTATATTGGGGCATATAAAGTTTGCAAGTCCAATGGGCCTCTCTTTCCATTGATGGCCGACTAGGCCATCTTTCGATACATATGCAGCTAGAGACAAGAGCTCCGGGGTACTGGTTAGTTCATCATGTTATTCCAACTATAGGGTTGCAGATCCCTTTAGCTCCTTGTGTACTTTCTCTAGCTTCTCCATTGGGAACCCTGTGATACATCCAATAGCTGACTGTGAGCATCCACTCCTGTGTTTGCTAGGCCCTGGCATCGTCTCACAAGAGACAGCTATATTTGGGTCCTTTCAGCAAAATCTTGCTAGTGTATGCAATGGTATCCGCGTTTAGAAGCTGATTATGGGATGGATCCCTGGATATGGCAGTCGCTAGATGGTCCATCCTTTCATCACAGCTCCAAACTTTGTCTCTGTAACTCCTTCCATGGGTGTTTTGTTCCGAATTCTAAGAAGGGGCACAGTGTCCACATTTTGGTCTTCATTCTTCTTGAGTTTCATGCGTTTAGCAAATTGTATCTTATATCTTGGGTATCCTAAGTTTTGGGCTAATATCCACTTATCAGTGAATACATATTGTGTGAGTTCCTTTGAGATTGTGTTACCTCACTCAAGATGATGCCCTCCAGGTCCATCCATTTGGCTAGGAATTTCATAAATTCATTCTTTTTAATAGCTGAGTAGTACTCCATTGTGTAAATGTACCATAATTTCTGTATCCATTCCTCTGTTGAGGGACATCTGGGTTCTTTCCAGCTTCTGGCTATTATAAATAGGGCTGCTATGAACATAGTGGAGCATGTGTCCTTTTTACCGGTTGGGACATCTTCTGGATATATGCCCAGGAGAGGTATTGCTGGATCCTCCGGTAGTACTATGTCCAATTTTCTGAGGAGCCGCCAAACTGATTTCCAAAGTGGTTGTACAAGCTTGCAATCCCACCAACAATGGAGGAGCGTTCCTCTTTCTCCACATCCTCGCCAGCATCTGCTGTCACCTGAATTTTTGATATTAGCTATTCTGACTGGTGTGAGGTGGAATCTCAGGGTTGTTTTGATTTGCATTTCCCTGATGATTAAGGATGTTGAACATTTTTTCAGGTGCTTCTCTGCCATTCGGTATTCCTCAGGTGAGAATTCTTTGTTCAGTTCTGAGCCCCATTTTTTAATGGGGTTATTTGACTTTCTGGAGTCCACCTTCTTGAGTTCTTTATATATATTGGATATTAGTCCCTTATCTGATTTAGGATAGGTGAAGATCCTTTCCCAATCTGTTGGTGGTTTTTTTGTCTTATTGATGGTGTCTTTAGCCTTGCAGAAGCTTTGTAGTTTCATGAGGTCCCACTTGTCAATTCTCGATCTTACAGCACAAGCCATTACTGTTCTATTCAGGAATTTTTCCCCTGTGCCCATATCTTCAAGGCTTTTCCCCACTTTCTCCTCTATAAGTTTCAGTGTCTCTGGTTTTATGTGAGGTTCCTTGATCCACTTAGACTTGACCTTAGTACAAGGAGATAGGAATGGATCTATTCGCATTCTTCTACATGATAACAACCAGTTGTGCCAGCACCATTTGTTGAAAATGCTGTCTTTCTTCCACTGGATGTTTTTAGCTCCCTTGTCAAAGATCAAGTGACCATAGGTGTGTGGGTTCATTTCTGGGTCTTCAATTCTATTCCATTTGTCTACTTGTCTGTCACTATACCAGTACCACGCCGTTTTTATCACAATTGCTCTGTAGTAAAGCTTTAGGTCCGGCATGGTGATTCCACCAGAGGTTCTTTTATCCTTGAGAAGAGTTTTTGCTATCCTAGGTTTTTTGTTATTCCAGATGAATTTGCAGATTGCACTTTCTAATTCGTTGAAGAATTGATTTGGAATTTTGATGGGGATTGCATTGAATCTGTAGATTGCTTTTGGCAAGATAGCCATTTTTACAATGTTGATCCTGCCAATCCATGAGCATGGGAGATCTTTCCATCTTCTGAGATCTTCTATAATTTCTTTCTTCAGAGACTTGAAGTTTTTATTATACAGATCTTTCACTTCCTTAGTTAGAGTCACGCCAAGATATTTTATATTATTTGTGACTATTGAGAAGGGTGTTGTTTCCCTAATTTCTTTCTCAGCCTGTTTATTCTTTGTGTAGAGAAAGGCCATTGATTTGTTTGAGTTAATTTTATATCCAGCTACTTCACCGAAGCTGTTTATCAGGCTTAGGAGTTCTCTGGTGGAAATTTTTAGGTTCACAGATATATACTATCATATCATCTGCAAAGAGTGATATTTTGACTTCATCTTTTCCAATTTGTATCCCTTTGACCTCTTTTTGTTGTCGAATTGCTCTGGCTAGGACTTCAAGTACAATGTTGAATAGGTATGGAGAAAGTGGACAGCCTTGTCTAGTCCCTGATTTTAGAGGGATTGCTTCAAGCTTCTCACCATTTACTTTGATGTTGGCTACTGGTTTGCTGTAGATTGCTTTTATCATGTTTAGGTATGGGCCTTGAATTCCTGATCTTTCCAAGACTTTTATCATGAATGGGTGTTGGATCTTGTCAAATGCTTTTTCCGCATCTAACGAGATGACCATGTGGTTTTTGTCTTTGAGTTTGTTTATATACTGGATTACGTTGATGGATTTCCGTATATTGAAACATCCCTGCATCCCTGGGATGAAACCTACTTAGTCAGGATGGATGATTATTTTGATGTGTTCTTGGATTCGGTTAGCAAGAACTTTATTGAGGATTTTTGCATCAATATTCATAAGGGATATTGGTCTGAAGTTCTCTATCTTTGTTGGGTCTTTTTGTGGTTTAGGTATCAGAGTAATTGTGGCTTCATAGAATGAATTGGGTAGAGTACCTTCTGTTTCTGTTTTGTGGAATAGTTTGTGAAGAACTGGGATTAGATCTTCTTTGAAGGTCCGATAGAACTCTGCACTAAACCCATCTGGTCCTGGGCTTTTTTTGTTTGGGAGACTATTAATGACTGCTTCTATTTCTTTGGGGGATATAGGGCTGTTTAGATCATTAACCTGATCTTGATTCAACTTTGGTGCCTGGTATCTGTCTAGGAACTTCTCCATTTCATCCAGGTTCTCCAGTTTTGTTGAGTATAGCCTTTGGTAGAAGGATCTGATGGTGTTTTGGATGTCTTCAGGATCTGTTGTTATGTCTCCTTTCTCATTTCTGATTTTGTTAATTAGGATGCTTTCTCTGTGCCCTCTAGTGAGTCTGGCTAAGGGTTTATCTATCTTGTTGATTTTCTCAAAGAACCAGCTCCTTGATTGGTTGATTCTTTGAAAAGTTCTTCTTGTTTCCACTTGGTTGATTTCGCCCCTGAGTTTGATTATTTCCTGCTGTCTACTCCTCTTGGGTGAGTTTGCTTCCTTTTGTTCTAGTGCTTTTAGGTGTGTTGTCAAGTTGCTAATGTGTGCTCTCTCTAGTTTCTTTTTGGAGGCACTCAGAGCTATGAGTTTTCCTCTTAGAAATGCTTTCATTGCGTCCCATAAGTTTGGGTATGTTGTGGCTTCATTTTCATTGAACTCTAAAAAGTCCTTAATTTCTTTCTCTATTCCTTCCTTGACCAAGGTATCATTGAGAAGAGTGTTGTTCAGTTTCCACGTGAAGGTTGGCTTTCTATTATTTATTTTGTTATTGAAGATCAGCCTTAGTCCATGGTGATCTGATAGGATGTATGGGACAATTTTGATATTATTGTATCTGTTGAGGCCAGTTTTGTGACCAATTATGTGGTCAGTTTTGGAGAAGGTACCATGAGGTGCTGAGAAGAAGGTATATCCTTTTGTTTTAGGATAGAATGTTCTGTAGATATCTGCCAGATCCATTTGATTCATAACTTCTGTTAGTTTCACTGTGTCCCTGTTTAGTTTCTGTTTCCATGATCTGTCCATTGGTGAAAGTGGTGTGTTGAAGTCTCCCACTATTATTGTATGAGGTGCAATGTGTGCTTTGAGATTTACTAAAGTTTCTTTAATGAATGTGCCTGCCTTTGTATTTGGAGCATAGATATTCAGGATTGATAGTTCCTCTTGGAGGATTTTACCTTTAATGAGTATGAAGTGCCCCTCCCTGTCTTTTTTGATGACTTTGGGTTGGAAGTCAATCTTATCAGATATTAGAATGGCTACTCCAGCTTGTTTCTTCTTACCATTTGCTTGGAAAATTGTTTTCCAGCCTTTCATTCTGAGGTAGTGTCTATCTTTTTCTCTGAGATGAGTTTCCTGTAAGCAGCAAAATGTTGGGTCTTGTTTGTGTAGCCAGTTTGTTAGTCTATGTCTTTTTATCAGGGAGTTGAGTCCATTGATATTAAGAGATATTAAGGAAAAGTAATTGTTGTTTCCTGTTATTTTTGTTGTTAAAGTTGGCATTCTGTTCTTGTGGCTGTCTTCTTTTAGGTTTGTTGAGGGATTACCTTCTTGTTGTTTCTAGGGCGTGGTTCCTGACCTTGTATTGGTTTTTTTCCTGTTATTATCCTTTGAAGGGCTGGATTCGTGGAAAGATAATGTGTGAATTTGGTTTTATCGTGGAATACTTTGGTTTCTCCATCTATGTTAATTGAGAGTTTGGCTGGGTATAGTAGCCTGGGCTGGAATTTGTGTTCTTTTAGTGTCTGTATAACATTTGTCCAGGATCTTCTGGCTTTCATAGTCTCTGGTGAAAAATATGGTGTAATTCTGATAGGCTTGCCTTTATATGTTACTTGGTCTTTTTCTCTTACTGCTTTTAGTATTCTATCTTTATTTAGTGCATTTGTTGTTCTGATTATCATGTGTCGGGAGGTATTTCTTTTCTGGTCCAGTCTATTTGGAGTTCTGTAGGCTTCTTGTATGTTCCTGGGCATCTCTTTCTTTAGGTTTGGGAAGTTTTCTTCTATAATTTTGTTGAAGATGTTTGCTGGTCCTTTGAGTTGAAAATCTTCATTCTCATCCACTCCTATTATCCGTAGGTTTGGTCTTCTCATTGTGTCCTGTATTTCTTGGATGTTTTGAGTTAGGATCTTTTTGCGTTTTACATTTTCCTTGATTGTTGTGCCGATGTTCTCTATGGAACCTTCTGCACCTGAGATTCTCTCTTCCATCTCTTGTATTCTGTTGCTGATGCTCGTATCTATGGTTCCAGATTTCTTTCCTAGGGTTTCTATCTCCAGTGTTGCCTCATTTTGGGTTTTCTTTATTGTATCTACTTCCCTTTTTAGGTCTAGTATGGTTTTGTTCATTTCCATCATCTGTTTGGATGTGTTTTCCTGTTTTTCTTCAAGGACTTCTACCTGTTTGGTTGTGTTTTCCTGCAATTCTTTAAGGGATTTTTGTGCTTCTTCTTTAAAGTCTTCTACCTGTTTAGTAGTGTTCTTCTGTATTTAAGTGAGTTATTAAAGTCCTTCATGATGTCCTCTACCATCATCATGAGATATGCTTTTAAATCCGGGTCTAGATTTTCGGGAGTGTTGGGGTGCCCTGGACTGGGTGAAGAGGGAGTGCTGGGTTCTGATGATGGGAGTGGTCTTGGTTTCTGTTAGTAAGATTATTACGTTTACCCTTCGCCATCTGGTAATCTCTGGGGTTAGTTGTTATTGTCGTCACTGTTTAAAGATTGGAGCAGACTCTGTGTTCCACTCACCCGAAGTCTCAAAATCCTGTGGCGGGTGTTGTGGGTAGCTGGCGAGTGTCAGCCGACCCTGCGCCCTAGCTACTCCGGTCCTGGTCTGGCTGGAAGAGGCCTGTGGCCCTACTCAGGCCGGTTTTCTGCTTCCCTAACTAATGCAGTCTCAGGTCCCGTGCACAATTGGATTGGAGCAGAAGCTGTGTTCCACTCACCAGAAGTCTTAAGATCCTGTGGCGGGTGTTATGGGTAGCTGGCGAGTGTCAGCCGACCCTGCGCCCTAGCTACCCCCGGTGCTGTTCTGACCGGAAGAGGCTTGTGGCCCTACTCAGGCCGGATTTCTGGATGCCATCTTATATGACCCCATATCAACTTCTATACATAAGGCCCCTCTAGACACCAACAATATCACAACCACAACCAACCATGTCACAGACACAGCTAGAAATCGGGTTGTACTGAAGATGGAATACTTGTGAGGCTTTTGAAACACATTTCTGTGCTTCAAGTTCAGTTAGATACTGCTATTTGATCCCACAGTATTAGGTATAGGTACCTACAAGACAACCAACCCACAAAAGACTCTCATATAACATTTATCAAGCCCATGTTGCAGTGCCACTTCTCTCTCTCTCTCTCTCTCTCTCTCTCTCTCTCTCTCTCTCTCTCTCTCTCTCTCTCTCTCTCTCATAGATGCACAAAAAGTACTATGTATCAGGTACCAATTGGCCACTGCACTCTATCCCACACAAAGTGCCACGTGTTAGGCCATAAAATATACCTCCAGACCCAACGACACATAACATACCCTGTTTTTACTGTCCTGGTCCACATCCTATGTCTCTGATCTGCCACCCCACACATACACTGATATATATCAGATAGTACACAGATGTGCTAAATGAGCTGGCCAGCTTTCCTCATAGCCAAAGCCCACATGGTATCAGGACAACCTCTGCAGCTCCATATACACTGTAACAAGTCAGGTCTTCCCCAGCGTTGAGTTGGTTGGATTAGACCTTGTTTGCTACAGCTGGCTAGCTCACCTAGGGTGGAGTCTTCCCACCAAGGTAAAGCCTATTGTCTGGCACATCTGCAGCTTACTGCAAGAAGCCACTACCTGCTGAGCAGCCTGAGCTTGTTGTCCTGACAAGAGATCCTGGTGTAGTGGAGGATGGGTCCCCCACCCTTTAAGTTCAGACTCAAAAAGTAAACATTGAGCCTTGATCAGAAAACTTTGTCTTAGGATCGGTGGGGAGCCATCTTGGTTCCGGGACTCCGCCCAAAGTAGTCTGCAAGGTTAGAGTGTAAACCACAGAAGCTGACAGCTTCTGGGACAGGTGGGAGCCACAGAGCTTCTGAGGCAGCGCCCTTTTCGGGCTCCAGACATCCGGCCACCTTCCAGGACAGAGGACAGGTGTCCGCCTGGCCTGGGAGGCTGTTGCCTCAGGATCGGTGGGAGCCATCTTGGTTCCAGGACTCCACCGAACGTAGTCTGCACAGGTGAGAGTGTGCACCACAGAAGCTGACAGCTTCTGTGACAGGCCAAAGCAACACAGCTTCTGGGAAAGGTCCTGTTTTGGGCCTTCATCTTCGGCCAGGAGGAGGTCCAAACACCAGATATCTGTGCACCTTCCCTGTAAGAGGAGAGCTTGCCTGCAGAGAGTGCTCTGACCACTGAAACTCAGAGGAGAGAGCTAGTCTCCCAGGTCTGTTGATAGAAGGTAACATAATCACCAGAGGAATAATCTCTAAACAGAGACAATAAAAACAAATAACTCCAGAGATTACCAGATGGTGAAAGGTAAATGTAAGAATCTTACTAACAGAAACCAAGACCACTCACCATCATCAGAACCCAGCACTCCCACTTCGCCCAGTCCAGGGCACCCCAACACACCCGAAAATCTAGACCCGGACGGAAATCACGTCCAAGAAAAAGCAAGAAACCTAAAAGAAGACAGCCACAAGAACAGAATGCCAACTTTAACCACAAAAATAATAGGAAGCAACAATTACTTTTCCTTAATATCTCTTAATATCAATGGACTCAACTCCTCAATAAAAAGACATAGACTAACAGACTGGCTACACAAACAGGACCCAAGATTTTGCTGCTTACAGGAAACTAATCTCAGAGAAAAAGATAGACACTACCTCAGAATGAAAGGTTGGAAAACAATTTTCCAAGCAAATGGTATGAAGAAACAAGCTGGAGTAGCCATTCTAATATCTAATAAAATCGACTTCCAACCCAAAGTCATCAAAAAAGACAAGAAAGGGCACTTCAAACTCATCAAAGGTAAAATCTACCAAGATGAACTCTCAATTCTAAATATCTATGCTCCAGATGCGAGGGCAGGCACATTCATTAAAGAAACTTTAGTAAAGCTCAAAGCACACATTGCACCTCACACAATAATAGTGGGAGACTTCAGCACACCACTTTCACCAATGGACAGATCATGGAAACAGAAACTAAACAGGTACACAGTGAAACTAACAGAAGTTATGAAACAAATAGATCTGACAGATATCTATAGAACACTTTATCCTAAAACAAAAGGATATACCTTCTTCTCAGCACCTCATGGTACATTCTCCAAAATTGACCACATAATTGGTCACAAAACAAGCCTCAACATATACAAAAATATTGAAATTGTCCCATGCATCCTATCAGATCACCATGGACTAAGGCTGATCTTCAATAACAAAATGAATAATAGAAATCCAACATTCACGTGGAAACTGAACAACACTCTTCTCAATGATACCTTGGTCAAGGAAGGAATAGAGAAAGTAATTAAGGACTTTTTGGAGTTTAATGAAAATGAAGCCACAACATACCCAAAATTTATGGAACACAATGAAAGCATTTCTAAGAGGAAAACTCATAGCTCTGAGTGCCTCCAAAAAGAAACTAGAGAGAGAACACACTAGCAGCTTGACAACATACCTAAAAGCTCTAGAACAAAAGGAAGCAAATTCACCCAAGAGGAGTAGATGGCAGGAAATAATCAAACTCAGGGGCGAAATCAACCAAGTGGAAACAAGAAGAACTATTCAAAGAATCAAACAATCGAGGAGCTGGTTCTTTGAGAAAATCAACAAGATAGATAAACCCTTAGCCAGACTCACTAGAGGGCACAGGGAAAGCATCCTAATTAACAAAATCAGAAATGAAAAGGGAGACTTAACAACAGAACCTGCAGAAATTCAAAACACCATCAGATCCTTCTACAAAAGGCTATACTCAACAAAACTAGAAAACCTGGATGAAATGGACAAGTTTCTAGACAGATACCAGGTACCAAAGTTAAATCAAGATCAGGCTAATGATCTAAACAGTCCTATATCCCCTAAAGAAATAGAAGCAGTCATTAATAGTCTCCCAACCAAAAAAAGCCCAGGACCAGATGGGTTTAGTGCAGAGTTCTATCAGACCTTCAAAGAAGATCTAATCCCAGTTCTTCACAAACTATTCCACAAAATAGAAACAGAAGGTACTTTACTCAATTCTTTCTATGAAGCCACAATTACTCTGATACCTAAACCACAAAAAGACCCAACAAAAATAGAGAATTTCAGACCAATTTCCCTTACAAATATCGATGCAAAAATCCTCAATAAAGTTCTCGCTAACCGAATCCAAGAACACATCAAAACAATCATCTATCCTGACCAAGTAGGTTTCATCCCAGGGATGCAGGGATGGTTTAATATATGGAAATCCATCAACATAATCCTGTATATAAACAAACTCAAAGACAAAAACCACATGATCATCTCCTTAGATGCGGAGAAAGCATTTGACAAAATCCAACACCCATTCATGATAAAAGTCTTGGAAAGATCAGGAATTCAAGGCCTATACCTAAACATGATAAAAGCAATCTACAGCAAACCAGTAGCCAACATCAAAGTAAATGGTGAGAAGCTGGAAGAAATCCGACTAAAATCAGGGACTAGACAAGGCTGTCCACTCTCTCCCTACCTATTCAACATTGTTCTTGAAGTCCTAGCCAGAGCAATTAGACAACAAAAGGAGATCAAGTGGATACAAATTGGAAAGGAAGAAGTCAAAATATCACTTTTTGCAGATGATATGATAGTATATATAAGTGACCCTAAAAATTCCACCAGAGAACTCCTAAGCGTGATAAACAGCTTCAATGAAGTAGCTGGATATAAAATTAACTCAAACAAGTCAATGGCCTCTCTGTACACAAAGGATAAACAGGCTTAGAAAGAAATTAGGGAAACAACACCCTTCTCAATAGTCACAAATAATATAAAATACCTTGGCATGACTCTAACTAAGGAAGTGAAAGATCTGTATGATAAGAACTTCAAGTCTCTGAAGAAAGAAATTAAAGAAGATCTCAGAAGATGGAAAGATCTCCCATGCTCATGGATTGGCAGGATCAATATAGTAAAAATGGCTATCTTGCCTAAAGCAATCTACAGATTCAATGCAATCCCATCAAAATTTCAACTCAATTCTTCAACGAATTAGTAAGGGCAATCTGCAAATTCATCTGGAATAACAAAAACCTAGGATAGCAAAAACTCTTCTTAAGGATAAAAGTACCTCTGGTGGAATCACCATGCCTGACCTAAAGCTGTACTACAGAGCAATTGTGATAAAAACTGCATGGTACTGGTATAACGACAGACAAGTAGACCAATGGAACAGAATTGAAGACCCTGAGATTAACCCACACACCTATGGTCACTTGATCTTTGACAAGGGAGCTAAAACCATCCAGTGGAAATAAGAGCATTTTCAACAAATAGTGCTGGCACAACTGGCAGTTATCATATAGAAGAATGGGAATTGATCCATTCCTATCTCCTTGTTCTAAGGTCAAATCTAAGTGGATTAAGGAACTCCACATAAAACCAGAGACACTGAAACTTATAGAGGATAAAGTAGGGAAAAACCTCTAAGATATGGGTACAGGGGAAAAATTCCTGAATAGAACAGCAATGGCTTGTGCTGTAAGATCGAGAATCGATAAATGGGACCTCATAAAGTTGCAAAGCTTCTGAAAGGCAAAAGATACCGTCAATAAGACAAAAAGAACACCAACAGATTGGGAAAGGATCTTTACCTATCCTAAATCAGATAGGGGACTAATATCCAATATATATAAAGAACTCAAGAAGGTGGACTCCAGAAAATCAAATAACCCCATTAAAAATGGGGCTCAGAACTGAACAAAAAATTCTCACCTGAGGAATACCGAATGGCAGAGAAGCACCTGAAAAAATGTTCAACATCCTTAATCATCAGTGAAATGCAAATCAAAACAACCCTGAGATTCCACTTCACACCAGTCAGAATGGCTAAGATCAAAAATTCAGGTGACAGCAGATGCTGTCGAGGATGTGGAGAAAGAGGAACACTCCTTCATTGTTGGTGAGATTGCAAGCTTGTACAACCACTCTGGAATTCAGTTTGGTGGTTCCTCAGAAAATTGGACATAGTACTACCGGAGGATCCAGCAATACCTCTCCTGGGCATTTATCCAGAAGATGTCCCAACAGGTAAGAAGGACACATGCTCCACTATGTTCATAGCAGCCTTATTTATAATAGCCAGAAGCTGGAAAGAACCCAGATGCCCCTCAATAGAGGAATGGATACAGAAAATGTGGTACATTTACACAATGGAGTACTACTCAGATATTAAAAGGAATGAATTTATGAAATTCCTAGCCAAATGGATGGACCTTGAGGGCATCATCCTGAGTGAGGTAACACAATCACAAAGGAACTCACACAATATGTACTCACTGATAAGTGGATATTAGCCTAAAAACTTAGGATACCCAAGATATAAGATACAATTTGCTAAATGCATGAAACTCAAGAAGAACGAAGACCAAAGTGTGGACACTCTGCCCCTTCTTAGAATTGGGAACAAAACACCCATGGAAGGAGTTACAGAGACAAAGTTTGGAGCTGTAACGAAAGGATGGATCATCTATAGCCTGCCATATCCAGGGATCCATCCCATAATCAGGCTCCAAACGCTGACACCATTGCATACACTAGCAAGCGTTTGCTGAAAGGACCCTGATATAGCTGTCTCTTGTGAGACTATGCCAGGGCCTAGCAAACACATAAGTGGATGCTCACAGTCAGCTATTGGATGGATCACAGGGCCCCCAATGGAGGAGCTAGAGAAAGTACCCAAGGAGCTAAAGGGATTTGCAACCCTATAGGTGGAACAACATTATGAACTAACCAGTACCCCAGAGCTCTTGACTCTAGGAGCATATGTATCAAAAGATGGCCTAGTCGGCCATCACTAGAAAGAGAGGCCCATTGGACTTGCAAACTTTATATGCCCCAGTACAGGGGAACGCCAGGGCCAAAAAGTGGGAGTGGGTGGGTGGGAGGGTATGGGGGACTTTTGAGATAGCACTGGAAATGTAAATGAGGAAAATACCTAATAAAAAATATTTTAAAAAGTTAAAAAAAAAAAGAAAGAAAGAAAACTTTGTCTTGACTCATTATTTCTCTTCCTGTCCTTCCCATCCATCCCCAGCTTTCCTTTCAGGAACCCTGTGACCCGTGGCTGCTGGCGGCTACATTGGAGCATACCCAGGCCACATTTTGTGGTAAGTATCCAGCAATGCTGTGCATATCCTACCTCCATTGCCCCCACAAAACCTGGTATTAGTCACACCCTGGTAGCCATGGATCCAAGCAATACACTTATGCTGTAAATCAGACTGTTCAGGACCACTTGACCACCACAACTCCACATGCACTTTTCACAGCATGCCCTACTAGCACAGCCCTGACACTTGCCCAAATCATTTCTAATGTTTTGTCCCTGCCCTAACCTCACATGCACAGCTAAATCTCAGGTCTTTTTTTTTTTTTTTTTTTTCTGGAGTCCACCTTCTTGAGTTCTTTATATATATTGGATAGTATTCCCCTATCTGATTTAGGATAGGTAAAGATCCTTTCCCAATCTGTTGGTGGTCTTTTTGTCTTATATCTCAGGTCTTTTTAGAGTCACCCATGCCACACATTCCCTGCCCTTCATACACTGCTCTAGCATTAGTGACCATTCACTAGTCGCATCTATTACCTCCAACGTGACTAGGTATCAGACCTTGTAAGACAGCACCCAAAACCTACCCCCCATAAACTTCTAGGTACTTAGTCTGTTTAGAAATCCCCTCCTTTCCTTCATAAAGTTCTGCACAGTGAAGCAGATACTGTTAGACTCACCCTCCATACTTATGGCTTCCCAGCCTACAGTACAAATTTACAGGCCATAATGACCATCCCTATTTGCACAGAAAAACTTCTAGGTATCAATTTAACTGTACAGTAGTCCTGAATATCTGCCCCACGTGTACTGCTAGGAATCTGTGTGTGCCCTTTCATAGTAGGAATGCTGGGGTCTTTAGCACTTCTGCTACCTAGCTCTGTGTGGATGGTACTCTGGGCACTCTGGGTCCCACTTTAAATTTTTTTCTAAAATTTTTTTAATTAGATATTTTCTTCATTTACATTTCAAATGCTATACCCCAATCCCCCTATACCCTCCCCTCTGCCCTGCTCTCCAACCCACCCACTCCTGCTTCCTAGCCCTGGCATACCCTATACTGGGGCATATGATCTTCACCTGACCAAGGGTCTCTCCTCCCATTAATGGCTGACTAGGCCATCTTTTGCTACATATGCAGCTAGAGACACGAGCTATGGGGGATCCTGGTTAGTTCATATTGTTGTTCCTCCTATAGGGTTGCTGACCCCTTTAGCTCCTTGGGTACTTTCTCTAGCTCCTTCATTAGGGGCCCTGTGTTCCATCCAATAGATGACTGTGAGCATCCACTTCTATATTTGCCAGGCACTGGCATAGCTTCACAAGAGACAGATATATCAAGGTCCTGTCAGCAAAATCTTTCTGGCATATGCAATAGTAAAAGCCTAAATGTTGCTCCACAGAACCTATCTGAACCAGAAGCTTTGAAGGCCTTTCGGTTCCTAGGCGTTTGCACAACTATGATCTGCCTAATTGGATGTGGCTAGTTCTGGTTTCTAATTCTTTTTATTTCTCTGGTTTGCTTTTTACTTTTGCTTCTCTGCTTCAATTTAATTAATGAGTTTTATGTGCCTCTGGTTTTGTTTTGACTTCTTGAGGGATTCTGGTTTTGGTTTGAGGGGTTCTGTACATGTCCTATTGTGACCTCATGAGGACCCATTGTGAGATATAAAGGTAAGGTCTGCCTTGCATTTTCTGGTGGGCAGTGGTATTTTGCAGTCTTGCTGAAAACTGCAAGAGGACTTTTAATTTGAGAGCGCTCTCCAGCCCACAGTCATACACCACACAGGGGTAGAGGACCATGGCTCCCCGAGTAGCTGGGTAAGGGGGTATTTAAAGGAAGAAACCACAACTCAAGGAGGTGGGGAGGGCATTGTTGGAAAATACCAAAAATACCAGTTAAGAGTCACAAGGAAGTGCAAAGTCACAAGAGTCACAGGAATACCTGGTAATTGTGCGGGTTATTTCTCAAGACAGTTTCTAAGTGCCCCTAACAATAGCACATTTGCATTGCAGTTTCCAGCAATGGTCAGGGTGGGTCAGGGTGACTTTCTTTGAATGAACACTCCTTGAACCCAGGAAGCGGGTGGGTGAAGGAATGTCGTCATCTGTTTTATGATTAGCATACCTTGGAGCATTGAGTCACAGAAGACACATTCTCAAGCCTGGGCCTAAAGGCCTAGAATTTTGCTTTTACGTTATACTTTTTTTACTTCCATTCATTTTCTTTCCTATACCCTAGTTCTCTTCTCAGTTTTATCAAATAGCATCCAGAACATTACTGAGCTATGGTCTTCCTAGTTCACTAGATTGTGAGCTCGGTCTTGGTTTGGGGATCAAGGTTGGGTTTCTCTGTGTGTGTCATCAGTGGTCTAGGTTAGAGCTTCTCCTTTGTGTGGTTTTCACTTTGTCCTTTATTTTTACTTTCCATCCCCCTGATGTTGTTACTTTCATCTCTCAGGTCTCTGTACCATTTCTTTATATCTCCTTTCCTTTCTCCCCAGCACCTCATTTCCTTTGGCAGTAAGCATTGTTACCAACCATGTACTCTGACAGCGAGGATGAGTCATCAGAGCCTAGCATTGTGCTCAGCGAGTTCGATGAGAAGGTGTTCACCAGGCAGTACACCGTCCTGAAGACCTTGAGCCAGCATGGCACTACTGAAGTGAGGCTATGCTCCCATCGCCTCACTGGTGTCCCAGTTGCTGTCAAAGCTCTGAAGCGCCAGAGGTGGTGTGAGCCAATGGTGCCAGAAGTCGAAATCATGAAGATGCTCAGCCACCCTAACATTGTTTCCCTTTTGCAAGTGATAGAGACAGAACAGAACATTTATCTAATTATGGAAGTGGTCCAAGGAACACAGCTACTTAATCGAGTCCGGGAGGCTAGATGCCTGAAGGAAGATGAAGCAAGAAGCATATTTGTTCAGTTGCTCAGTGCCATAGGCTACTGTCATGGTGAAGGCGTTGTTCACAGAGACCTAAAGCCTGACAATGTCATAGTTGATGAGCATGGAAATGTCAAAATTATTGACTTTGGACTAGGTGCCAGATTCATGCCTGGGCAAAAACTGGAAAGGCTATGTGGAGCCTTCCAGTTCATTCCTCCGGAGATATTCCTAGGGCTCCCTTATGATGGCCCAAAAGTAGACATATGGGCCTTGGGGGTTCTTTTGTATTATATGGTGACAGGGATTTTTCCATTTGTAGGGTCCACCTTGTCAGAAATTAGAAAGAAAGTTCTACAAGGGAGGTATGAAATTCCTTATAATCTCTCTAAAGACTTAAGGAGCATGATAGGCCTGTTATTGGCAACAAACGCAAGGCTGAGGCCAACTGCACAAGACCTCCTAAGTCATCCATGGCTTCAGGAAGGGGAAAAGACTGTCACATTTCATTCCAATGGAGACACCAGCTTTCCAGACCCTGACATCATGGCAGCCATGAAAAATATTGGGTTTCATGTGCAGGACATTAGAGAATCATTAAAACACAGAAAGTTCGATGAAACTATGGCTACATATTACTTACTGAGATCTGAGGCATGTCAGGATGATGGCAATTATGTTCAAACAAAGTTAATGAATCCAGGGATGTCACCTTTCCCTTCAGCAACAGACTCTGACGCTTTTTCTCTGTCTCCTAGGAGAAGGGCCAGTGAGCCTTCCTTTAAAGTATCAGCCTCACCTACTGAACAACATCGTCTAAGACAAACTGGGGGGACAAATGCCCCTGTTCCACCCAAGAAAACACCCACTATGGGCAGAGGTCAGAAACGTGCCATGACTGCCCCTTGTATTTGTTTACTGAGAAACACTTACATAGATATAGAAGATAACAGCTTTTGCACTAACTCTCAGGCAGAAAAGACTTCAAGTGACCCAGAGAAAAGTGAAACTTCAACTTCATGCCCTCTGACACCTAGGGGCTGGAGGAAATGGAAGAAGAGAATTGGAGCATGCATCCAGACATTGTGTTGCTGCATGTTGCCTCAAAAAAAAATGTCCGAAGAGTGTGTATCCCCAAAAGTGAGAGGACACCAGAAGATGGCAGGAAGCACAAGGAATGGCTCAGGTACATTTTTATATTTGCTTTACCTATGGTTTTACTAATGTTTTGCATATAGTCAGTTCATGACTAGGTTCTTGAAGTCCAGTGAGTTATATCTAGTTATATGTAAATAGTGTGGGATATGAGTGCTCATACAATTAAACACAAGTACGATACCTCCTCACTCCAAGAGTGTAGAACCAGAACACAGTCAAATCAAAACAAAAATCCATCAGTGTAAATCAGTTCCTGTGGCTCAGCTCAGTGTCCTAATCACAGGACTTGGGATCTTCTGGACTGCAAAGGGTCTTGGGTTTCTTTTGTCTACAAGTCACACATCTTGTCTTATCATGTCAGGTGGAATCTTTCCACACCTGTCATTGATATGGGTGGTCATCACACAGTCTTGGCATCTCCAGTGTGCTCAGGCCTGCATTGTAAGGAGGCTACACCTTCAATAATGGAATCTCATGGCCTCTCACAGCACCAAGCTGTGACTGGTCTCATACATCCCCTTTGACCCTTCAGCTTTCAGGCAGCCCAAACCAGTACTACCTGGGAAATTCTTACACATTATCAAGGTTGGCCTCCAGCATGAGAAGCAGTCTTTGCTATCACTAAACCACAGCTTCTCTTGAGATATACCAAGAATTGCTTTTGAGACTTTCGTGCTGAGATGCCTCTGTCTTCTTAATCATGGCCAATGTCTCAGCCAAAGCTGAGTTGTATCAATTGTCCTGGTTAATCAAAGTTTCCCTTTAATGTTCTGTTCTCTTGTTAAACAAAACTGATTCTTTGCCCCCTCCCCCCACTGATCAGTACCCAGAGATTACCAAATCAAATACAGTGCAAACTACAGTGGTGATACTATGGAAAGTACCTGGGCATTCCAATTCAGTCATTAATCAATAAAATGACCCAGAAGATGTTCCAACTGATAATAAGGACACATGCTCTACTATGTTCATAGCAGCCTTATTTATAATAGCCAGAAGCTGGAAAGAACCCAGATGCCCCTCAATAGAGGAATGGGTACAGAAAATGTGGTACATTTACACAATGGAGTACTACTCAGCTATTAAAAACAATGAATTTATGAAATTCTTAGGCAAATAGATGGATGTGGAGGATATCATCCTGAGTGAGGTAACACAATCACAAAAGAACACACACGATATGCACTCACTGATAAGTGGCTATTAGCCCAGAAACTTAGAATACCCAAGATACAATTTGAAAAACACATGAAACTCAAGAAGAAGGAAGACCAAAGTGTGGATACTTTGTTCTTCCTTACAATGGGGAACAAAATACCCATGGAAGGAGTTACAGAGACAAAGTTTGGAGCTGAGATAGAAGGAAAGACCATCCAGAGACTTCCTCACCTAGGGATCCATCCCATAATCAGTGACCAAATGCAGACACTATTGCACATGCCAGCAAGATTTTGCTCACAGGACCCTGATATAGCTGTCTCTTGTGAGGCTATGCCAGTACCTGGCAAATACAGAAGTGGATGCTTACAGTCATCTATTGGATGAAACACAGGGCCCCCAATGGAGGAGCAGAAAGTACTCAAAGAGCTGACAGGGTCTGCAACCCTATAGAAGGAACAATAATATGAACCATTACCCTCAGAGCTCATGTCTCTAGCTGCATTAGTAGCAGAAGATGGCCTAGTCGGCCATCATTGGGAGGAGAGGCCCGTCGTCTTGCAAAGATTATATGCCCCAGTACTGGGGAATGCCAGGGCCAGGAAGCGGGAGTGGGTAGGTTGGGGAGCAGGGCATGGAGAGGGTATAGGAGGCTTTCGGGATAGCATTTGAAATGTAAATGAAGAAAATATCTAGTAAAAAATTGTTAAAAAAAAAAAACCTTAAAAAAAAAAAAGAACAAAACAACCCAAGAGTAAAAATTATCATGTCTGAATACAACTAGAAGGTCCATTTCCATCTCCCACAGATTTGACTACTGTTTTTCCCATGACATAAAAATGCATATGGTGGGGACGGGAAGCCAGAATTTTCACCAGTGAAGTTCAGTCAAGTCAAAAGTCAATTGGATCCCAATGTGGCTGCCTGAAAGGTTGTTCCCACAGGACTTTAGTTCCATGTTTCTGTGCCTCCTCAATTGATGCTGTTACATTTGATTATTCTCCCAATTAGGCTACCCCAGTCATCTGAGGTAGGTGTTTGTAAGCCCCAAATTGAAGATATTTTTCCTATCTGTTCTTTCTGCACGTCTTTCTTAGTATATCCAAAACTCTCATTCACAACTGAAAGCACAGCAATTGCAGATCATTATCCAGACTGTACAAAACCATCTTGCTTGTGGAGAATATACTAAGGTTTAACTCAAATTAGATATTAGAACAATGTTTAGACAGAGTGAGAAGGGAGGAAGATAGGGATGAGGTAGGTGAGGTCTTGGGGAAGATGGAGATGAGTTTAGTGGTAGAAACAAGGAGAGAAGTGAGTGGAGGTGACAAAGAATCAGATGAACCAGCTTGGATATCAGTCCAGAGCAGTGTGATCATGGTCACTAAGTGTCCCAGTCTTGTGCCTCCTTGCATTTACAGTGGCAGCCACAAGACACTGAGACCCATGATCCTATGGTCATTGTGTTGTCATTTCTTATGTGGACACAGAGATGCAGAAAGAAAAGCGTGGGAAACTTTGCCTGTTGTGGGCTTCTACTTCCTGGTCTAGAATGCCCCATTGGCTAGGAAGGAGGTAAAAAATAGTGGTAGGTTCCCCATGGGAGTACTCTTGTCATCTGAAAGTCTCTCAGGGAATTCTTGTTGATGAGGACAAGGAAGCTAACAGCAGGTGGAGATAAGCAGAGGCAACAACAAAAGGAACAAACCCCCTAGCTGCCAGACCAGGGTGCAGGCACATCCTCACCTGCAATCTCTGGACAGTCCCCTCCCTCTCCCTCCCAGCAGCAGAGCAGTGACCTGCTTGAAACCACCCCACATGCTCTTGCCTTGTCTTTGACATTCTCTTCTTTGGATTTGACAGCTTTTTCCTGATTGGCCTCTCCTCCCACCAGTGCATGCGGAATCCCCACCAATCAACAAATATGTCTACATTTTCTCAATCTTCCTCTCAATGGCTCTTGCTTCTGGCTGATGACCTACTACCCAAGATACCTGACATCAGAGGAAGAGTAGAGACTTCACAGCCAGACCCATAAGCCTGCTTGTCAACGAAAGGAGGGAGACTGATGCTGCTCTCAAGACCTTCTGGAAGTGGACCACCCCAGACTTGATGCTTCAGCTCAGGCTTCGAGCACATTCCTGCTCCTTCCACTAAAACTCAACGTGCAGTGAGGGGCTGGTTCCTGTGGAAGGGACCTATATATAGTTATGCTATCTGAGACCTGCTGCTTCTGGGACCTGCCCTTCACAGAGGACTATTCTTTCCTTGGCTTTGGGGACCTCCTAGAGCTCATGGTTATATATCTCTTGATTTGTATTCTGCCAATGAGATTCTTAGAGTTTCTATTTTGGGGGTTCTATTTATATATCTGGTTGCCTCAATTATTGTTCCCATGTTGGAAGTAAAACCCCCCATTTTTGCATCCCTCCACTATCTATCCACTCCAACCTTAGAGGTAAGTCAACTGCCCAAGATAAGTAGAACTGACTGTCTCATAGCCAGTAGGGGGTCTAGTCTGTGGCATCTCAGTTAGCAAGGACTCCAGTCAACAAAGATTCCAGTCAGTGGGTACTCTATCCACTAGGGATACCAGTCGGTGGGAAGTCCAGTCACAGGCAGATACACTCATCAAGGATTCCTGTGACTCCAGTAAGCATGGGTCCTTGTCAGCAGGGTTTCTAACTCATGGGGTCTCCAGTGAATGGTCCCTAGAGTCAGTGAGGATATCAGTTGGAGGGACTTCAGTCAGCTTTGATTCCAACTAGAAGGGACCACAAGCCCACAGGGACTCCATTCATCTGGTACTCCAGTGGGTATAGACCTGGAGTCAGCAGGAATGCCTGTCAGAGGAGACTCCATTCATCTGGAACTCCAGTGGGTATAGACCTGGAGTTAGCAGGAATGCCTGTCAGAGCAGACTCCGGTCACCTGGGACTCCAGTCAGTGGCAATGTCCTTCCCAGTGTGCTTTGTGGGTAGCTTCCGTTTCTAGAGACGGAAGCTGCTATGCTTGCCTGGGTCACACTTGCTCTTCCTGGAATTCCTCACCCTGCTCTCCTCTGGGCTGTATGGCAGCAGGGAAATAAGAGGGCACCACAGTGGATTGTCTCCTCCATGTTTTTCACAGAATTTTAATAAATGTGAAGTTCATGAATTGTGGCCCCAGGAACATTATTTAGTACCCACCTCCCTAGGACAGAATCAAGCTAGACAGTTACCATTTTATGGTGGCTTGTTGTTACGCTGTGAGTTAACCCAAAGTTTTCAGGACAAGGGACTTCAGAGTTACTAAGGTCCCTTTTACTGTGCCATGCCATTAAATGTGATTTGAGAGGTATCAGGCTCTAAGCTGCCTTAAGGGGGAAATATAAGGCCCCGAGCAGCCTTCAAACATGGGTGGACCATATTAACAATGTATAGATTAAGCAGTGAGGTTTTGAGGTATTGTTAGACAGTTATTTCTGCAGAGATATGCATGGGAGCCTGGAGTCCTAGAGACATCTCTGTGGAGTCAGAAGCTTCATTAGTGTGGTCCCCTGTCCAAAGGAGTCTCGGTTGCTGAATTCTTAACCTGCAACTTGCAATGAGTTCACTGTTCCTCTGTTGAAATTCTCTCCTTTTAGGATTTATGGTTGTCCTAAGAGGCTTGACATGAGGGTGGCACTTTCAGAGTGTCCAAGGATTCCAGTCTGTGATCTAGATAGCCTAGTTGGGAATAGGATACATGACAAAAGAAGTATAGCTATCCTATGTTACAGGACAGTCCCTCTGGTTCAGGTGTGCGGTCTGTACAAACACTGCCAAAATATCTTGTCACACTGACCAAATGTGACAGCTATATGCTGGGAACAAGTTGAGGAATAAAACTGCTTATTTCATGGCAATAAACAACCAAAGTACAGTTGAACATAATATCAATGACCTTTTCCTGAGATGTTGCAAGCATATAAATAGATTATGCATCGAGTGATGAAGTTGGAGTACCCATAATCTCATCACGCAGGGCCTCAACTCTGAACACTGCTACATTGATAACCAAGCTTTAGGCGCACGAAAGTGAGGACACTGAACATACAAGTTGTCACATTCCATCTCTGGCCTTCAGGCACTGGTCCATGTCACAATGCAAAGCACCGTTAAAGCAGCTTTGCTAAACAGCCCATCGTCTTAACAGTTGAAGAAATATTTTAAATCTCTGTCTGTAGGCTACTCTGAGACTCAGGACAAACTCTTTCCTATGATTTTTCTAATATAAGTTGTAGAATTTTATGATATAGTGGCCTGGAGGAAGTATTAAATTCCAAAAGTGAAGACTGGAGGATGGCAATGAAGAATCAGAACAAAGGAATAGCAAAGGCAGGCAGTGAGGCATTCAGTCATGCAGTGCTAATTGGGTCCATTATCTGAGGGTATCCATTGCTGTGACAAACACATGACCAAAAGCAACTTGGGCTTTATTTCAGCTTACAATTTCACATCATAACCCATCACTGAGGGAAGCTGGGCAGGAACTCAAACAGGGCAGTCTTGAAGGTAGGACCTGCTTGCTTTCAGTGGCTTTCTCAATCTGCTTTCTTACAGCAACCAGAACTATCTGGCCAGAGGCAGCCATAATGATCTGGGTCTTACCACATCAATCATTAATAAAAAGGATGCATTATAGGTTTGTCCACAGGCCAATCTTGTGGGAGCATTTTCTCAAGATTCTCTCTTCCCCCAAATAGTTCTAGCTGGTGACAAATAGACCGAAAGCTAGCCAGATCATCCAGGGCACTTGATGGGTAACACTTTTTATGCAAAGGGCTGCCAGAATCTTGTTTTCCAAGATATCACTGGCCAAGGTGAATACAGCTTCTTTTCTTCCAATATCGACTACTAATGTTAAATCTCTGATCACACATTATATATCACAGAAGAAAATATATGTGTTATGCATGTATATAAATACATATCACAGATTATGTATACATATGAATCATCTACATTTACACACACATATAGAGTATAGAATGCCTTCAAGGGATTAAAAAGCCAAGGAGTTGGAAGCTCAAGCTGAGAAGCTCATGGGACATAATATACCCAGCATAAAAATAATCATAACAATGGGCTGGAAAAGCAGGCCAGGCCACCTAGAGGTCTAGAGGTCACATGTTTAAGAGCATCACTGCATATCAAAATTTAGTCACCATTCCTTTAATTAGAGCGTAGTGGACTTTATCTTTTCTTACTGGTTTGGCTTTGAAGTCCATCTTGTCAAATGTCAGAACAGTAACACCAGCAGGTTTCTAGTTATTTTTGCTTGGAAGGCCTTTTTTTTTTTTTTTTTTTTTTTTTTTAACTTTTCACACTGAGGTAGTATCTGTCCTTTTTGGTGAGGTCCCTTCTTTGAAGACAACAAATAGATGGTTCTTGCATTTCTATTTAATTTGTTATTCTGTATCTTTTGATGGATGGCCTTTGCTATTTTCAATAGACTTCCTTTGTTCTGCATATTTTATGTTTTAATCATAATACAAAAAATTGTTTTTCAGGTCTTGTCTGACTGGTGTCCTAAGTGTCTCTTGTATCTGGATTGGCATTTCATTTCATAACTCTGGGGATTCTTTAGAAAGAAGGGAAAAAACTGTTTTCAGAATAAAAATTTTCCTATTCCCCCAGCCTTTAACCTTCTATTTTATTGCATACAATTTGTAGATTTTTGTCTTGTTCTACATGTCTTAAAATCCCCACTGGTACCTTCTTATTATTTTGTCTTTGTTGGATTGTTCTAATTCTTTCATCTGCCCTTTCTTTGATCCATTCAATTGTAGATACTTTTCAGAGAGATGAATAAAAATTGATTTACTGTGTTTTATTTCTGTCACTTTATATTTCTTTCATCAGTCTTTTTCTTTGCTGAAGTCCTCTTTCGAATCACATCAAATCAGTTTTCCTTATTTCCTTCAGCTAATTGATTGTGGTTTTGATACTTGTAATCATTATTTTAAATTCTTTAGAACCTCATCTAAAACTCTATCTCTAGATGCCATTATTGTCCAGCTAATAGTGTTTGAATAAGTTTGTTGTCTTGTTTTTTCATGGTTTTCCTTTTTTGTGTTACAACATTGATATTTATGCCTCTGGTGTCATTTTACTGCTTGGTTTATTGTTTGGCCAGTGTTATGGTTTGTCTATGCTCAGACCAGAGAATGACACTATTAGAAGAGGTAGCCTTATTGGAATAAGTGTGTCACTGTGGGTGTTGGCTTTAAGAACCTCATCCTAGCTCTCCGGAAGCCAATATTCTGCTAGCAGCCTTCATGCCCCCACCTTGATTATGATGGATTGAACCTGTGAACCAGCAAGCCAGCCCCAATTAAACATTGGTCATGGTGTCTGTTCACATCAATAAAATCCTGAGACAGCCAGCTATATTCTTTTACTTAAAGTCTTTGTTATATTCAAATGGGACCTGAATGTCTAGAGTTGAGCATGCACTTCAGAAAATAGTTCCTCAGCCAAGGCACCTAAGCCTTATTTTTCCTTGAATTGGATGCTGACTTCGAATACTACCTCAGCTTCTAGAAATTACCACTATGCAAACATTGTACTAGCCCGTTTCCAGTTATTGCCCACCTTTGATTTCAGTACCACATCTAAAGTTTAGTGAATGAGACTAGAAGTGGGAGGGAGGAGGGCTGGTGGGAATAAGAAGTGTTCAATAGCTTTTATTCAGAAAAAATCATAATAGATAAAGCAGCCAAGAGGACAAACTGAGATACTTCCAGAGTGCTCTGATTTTAGATTGTGAAAACTATAGAAAGTTATAATTAAAAATGAGAAAGATAGGGAGAAAGGATGAGAGAGCCAGAGGAATTTTTTTAAAAAATACACTCCTGCTTTTACCAGGGACTGAGGCCTGCACTTTGGCCCTCCCAGCTTAGATCCCAGATTGGCTCCCCACAGCCCCACTCCCTGCTTGCCCTGGAGCTGCTGTGCATCACTGGCTTCTCTTTTGTTCCCCCCAGCTTAGCTTCGCCAAGCTGCCATCACTGGCCTGGCCTCTCTCTCTACCCACTTTTGTTCCGCAGATGAAAAACACTCAGACAGCTTTATTACTTTAGAACTTGCCAGCTAGCACAGTTGCTGGGCACAGAATCTCCTGCCCCAGACTTATCAGCTAGCCTGTATCAGCTAACCAACCTCCTTGGCTGACCACCGTTAGCAGAGGCCTCTGGTTCTAGCTTCTCCGAGATTCTTCTTCCCAAGCCTGGCTGAAAAAGCCCCTTCCCTTTTCCTGCATTTTCTTTTCCTCCTGGGACCGGAAGGGAAGTTCCACTTGTTCCTTCCGCCCAACAATTGGCCCCCAGCCTCCTTCATTGACCAAATCAAGAATCAATTAGGGAACCAGACCTTAGTATTCGCACCTCCTCCTCCTACAGGAAAACATATAGGACTAAGGGGTGGGAGATGAGAACGTCTGAGCATACTGAATGGAGAAACATAACAGTCATCAAACCTAACTGGGCACTGTACAAGCAGCGCCAAAACCATCAAAAGACATATATGTAAGAGGGGGCATTAAGTAATGGAAAATGAGAAACTTAAAAAAAAAATACAGAGTTTAAGGGTGAAAATCTCTGTTCTCTCCAGCTCTAACTAGCTCCATGTGGTGCTCTTCCACCAGTCTCTGTTTTAATCATGCAGCAATTTTCTTGTCTCACATCTCTATGAGGCCTGTAGTTATCTATGAGGCCTGTAGTTATTACCCCTGTATGACATAGAAAGCAGACTCAGGTTGAAGAAAGAAGAATGACTGGCCAAACATGGTGTCAACCTCAGACATCTATGGAGTCTGCATAATTAACTCTCACTTTTACGATGCATATTCTAAATTTATTAGAGAACATTTGAATTTATAGAAAATACCTATATTTTAAGATTTAGCTTCTCTTCTCAAACTGATTCTATGCAAGTATGCATATTTCCTCCTTCCCCATCCCTCTCTCCAGCATAAAGATTATCACTGTTCTATACCTGACGGTTTTCACAGAAGTGCTGGTTTTACACTTCAAGATCATTTCTTCCTGGAAAATTTCCAATAAATATGCAGCTAAGGTCTAAATGTACGGTGTATAGCCTTAAAAAGCACTCCTTAAATATGCTTCTAAAAATGGAGAAGAAGATAAGTCAACATAGCTCAGGCAGAGCTGAGTTTATTAAAATTGCATAGATTTTCTTCTTGAGCCAACTTAGAGAACCGTCAGCGTTTAGGGGACTTTTTGAGTTGGAAGAATTAGCTCAGGGAAGTGTGCTTGCCTTAGGAGGGCAAGGCTGTGAGATCAACTCTCTGGTGCCTCTAGGTAATGAAGTCATTGAAAGTAGATTATCAAATCCACACTTTGTACTCTGTTTCTGACACTCGGTTTTATAATATTAACATTTTGGAAATGTGATGGCACCTTTTAGTGAATCTTCTGCCTACAGTTGACTCACGTGTGAGGCTGCCTCAGTTCCTTTAAGAGATTCTTGTCTCCGGCACAGATCTCTGCCTTATTGTCCAGATGGATCTTAAACGTCTTCAGCGAAGGACTGAAATGCTCTGAACTTTTACAGTACCCACGTCATCTCTCGGATTCTGTACATCTTGACTTCATCAAACAGAATTCCGAATAATAAGCTGCCCTGCCATTTGGGCAAAGGTAAAAGATATGAGTAGGCCTAGCATGAACACAGGGAGACATCTGGCATCTCTAGTAGGTAAAACAGCAGCCAGCCACAGTGTGCTAAGGGGCTCAATCCACCCTCCTCTCACCATCTGAAAAGTGAATTGGGAGGTTTGCTAACATGTTAAGGTCCATTAGAGTACAGAGAGGATATCTAAGTCTTCTTGATGAGTGTCCTGCTTCCTTCCGCTGGAGACAGCCTGGCAGTATGCTGCCTTTCCTGTCCATGACTACATTGTTGGTACTCTTGTCATTCCACACATTCAAACTGAACGGCCCAACTTAACATTACAAACTCTATTTTGATTTCAGACTCCATTTTACAATTAACTTGCCATCTGAATGAACTCAGCTACTGGAAAAACCCCAACTTGTTCCAGGAGCAGTGTTACCCTGGTAACAATCACAATTCCCCTGGGCAAGTAGCCACTCCACTCCCAGAAACAACCAATTCGTTCTTAAGGAGAAAGTACCTAATGTCTAAAGTAGATTGATTAGGCTATCAACCATTATTGATACCAAGCTGAAATCATTACTAGTCAATAGAAGTGCACCAAGCAAATGCCAACCAATCATGTAACTGCCAAGCAAGTCCTTCACCCTGCTACCATGATAAAAGGCACTGCTGTTACCAGCTCAGCACCTTCCATGCCTTCCACCGTGTTGGAGAGGCGAGAGGGTCTGAGCTCCAGCTGAATAAAGACTCCCTACTTTTGCTTATGAGTTGGACTTTTGATGGTCTCTAGTGGTCTGTGGGGACCATGTGGTCGGGGCATAACACAAATGATTTACTTAACTGAAGCAAAAGCTCTGAGTCTTTGTCTCATTTTGCTGTGCACACACATGCACATACAATAGGTAAAATACATAGAAATGCTTTTGCTTCAGCAGACTAGGGCTGATATTTTTTATTTGGGAAGTGCAATGCATTTATGATTATCTCACTTCTTACATTTATAGAAACATTCATTAGTGACAGAGTCCCACTGGGCCTAAGAAAAACACTGAAATCTCAAATGACAAAGCACATACAATACACATGGTTAATTTATTATGAGAAGAAAGATCTACATTTTACTTTAGAAAGATTTCCAAGTGTTTCTTTTATATTAATTTTCCAAGAGATTCTGTTAGTTGGAATTGTCGTAACTAGGGAGAAATAAAGATGCTAATTTTGTTTTCTCTGAGTTTGTAGTTCAGTTTGGAGGACAACTTTTAGAGCAGTGGTTCTCAACATTTCTAACACTGAAATCCTCTGATACAGTTTCTCATATTGTGGTGACCCCCAACTATAAAATTATTTCTGTTGCTACTTTGTAAGTACAATCTTTCTACTGTTATAAATTGCAATGTAAATACTTGTTATACAGGATATCTGATATATGTCCCCTGTAAAAGGGCCTTTGGATCCACAAAGGGATCGAGACCCATATGTTGAGAACCTCTATGTTAGAGGAATACACATGAAAATGAATAGTTTATAGTTAGGCGTAGCTACTTTGAGATACAGCTTTCCTATAGAGCCCAGGTTGACCAGAATAGCCTATGCAACCCAGACTGGCCTCTGACTAGCAATATTGTTTCTCAGCAACCTACCTGTACCACCCATATTACAGAGTGTTTGTGTTAGTGGACTTGGTGGTGTTTTGAGATAAGCCCACCAGAGACCTCTACATGGACATTCTTGGAGCTGAAAAGAAAGTCTTTTTCCAAGAAGGCAGCTGCATAGTGAACTTCTCCACACCATGAAGCCCCGAACCTTGTAGCCCTTTGTCTTTTATGCACAGAAATCACATCCTGGTTGTTACACCTTAGTTAGCAAGAATCAGAACTACAGAAGCCAAAAAGCAGGTTTGTGCATTTAGAAACTTTCCTGGAACTGTGGACTGGTATCTGATGGATTAGACCTTTGTTCCCATTTTGGCAGGTGTTGGAGAACACATGCTAAGTTTTAAAGTCAGAATGGTGCCTCTAATATGGCGTGAGCTGCGTTTAGGCCTCGCGGACTGTTACAGTGGAGATGCGCTCTGAGTTGATTACAGGAGGATGGGGAAAAGAATTAAGTGCAAGGCAGGTGCTGTGGACTGAAAGTCTTTGTCCACCCTCTGAAAAGAATTTGCATGTTAAAGCATAATCCCGTGTTTGCATGGTATTCGGGTGGGGCCTTTGGAGTTGACTAGGACATGAAAATAGAGCCCTTCTTAGCTGGTTTAGGACTTGTTGGATTTTAAGGGTGGAGATGTGTATGCCCTCCCCACCCCATCTCTTCATCCTCTGTGTGAAGATATAGCCATTTTTACATATATAAGGAGAAACACTGGGTTTTCCAGAGGTTTGATCTCGGGATTCTCAGCTTTCAAAACTGTAGGTAATAAGTGTCTGATATTTTGTTAAGGCTTTCCCAGCCTGTGGTTCTTTAATAGGACAGCATAAGCTGACTTAGAAGTATTCTTAGTTCCTACTATTATGCAACAAATCCCCATACACTTGGCAACTTAAAAACAATACCGTTAGTAGTCTGCAAATCTGTAATCCTAAAATCCAGATAGCTTTGGACTGCTACTTGAATTAGTCTCCCTCTAGGGTCTTACAGGGCTGAAAGTACAGAATTCTCTCAAAACAATAACTTGTTCCAGAAGTTAGCAATGCTTGTACAGCTTCAAAAGTATGAGATGTAAAACAAATGCATGTATTATTTTTAATGTAACATATAGTTTAACATCTGAGCAGGACCTTTCACCTCTTTGCTGGGTCAAGAAACAGAGAAGGAGGCTGAGTCCTACAATCTTCCCAATAGATCCCACCCCACAGATCCCACCCCATAAAGGCTTCATGGACCTCACCTCTCTGCTATACTTACTAAAAACTACACCATTTTCACAGTACCACACAGGGCTTTAACACATGAACCTTTAAGGGACATTTAACTACCCAAAATATAGTTCTCTTTACCCCTGTTTCCAGTGGGTATATCAAGTGTGGCCAAGAATACACAGTCTCAATGATTTGCTAAAGGTCAAAGGTGCACAGAGGTGCAGGAGAGACTAGGCACATGCTCCCTGGTGCCTTTTGCAAGACAGTCACACACACAAAAAACATACTTCATTCTCATAGCAGTGTATGACAACACATGCAAGCTGTTACCAAACTGGGATACTCATCCAAGCTAGGGTGCCCAAGGTGACTGAAGTTCACTCGCATGGGAGTGCAGTGCCCATTGAGGCTTTAATCTGCTCACTCTCCAACGGCCCCTACAGATAAAAATTTATATAGAGTAGGGCCTCAAGCATCAAAGCACTTTGAGGATGTTAAATGCTCAGAGATGGTCAGAGCCGAACCTCCAGATAATTGTAGATTTGAGCAACTTAAGCATGTTGAGTTAACCCTTCACTGTGCAGTCCACAACCACACGGCATATTTACTGTTCACTGTCTCTGACCTTTGAAGGTGGTTCTATGAAACCCTAAGACTCTGCTTGTGTCTCTAGTGAGTCCACAGTCAATAGTCATTTGTAATTTATGATTTAATTTATCATGGGTAAGCATTTAGAGATTGGAAGGAGGTTATAAAACATAGCATTTTAATAGAGTTCAGGTTTCTAAAGTTAAATCCCAATTAGCATAAAATTTCAAGCATTGCTTTGAGCAGTTTTTAAAATTCATAATTATTTGACTTGGCATGGAAATTCTATCTAAATATGTCAGAAATTTGAAGAATAATTTTGGCATCATAATGAATCTCACTTTATTGCAAAGCTTGCCTTTCTCAAATCATACTAATAATTCTACTCCAATGCTTTCTGAAACATTTATGAGTTCCTTTAACCTATATTTCTGTAGCATCCTAATCTTTTGAACTTCCTGATGTGGAAATATCTTTTTATCTAATGTCATAATTTCTTACAATATGTTCTAGCAAAATGAGAAACCTTTGATAAATGATATGTCTCTAATTCAGAACAATTTTGCTTTTAGGGGGTGATAGGGAATATTTAGTGATTATATTACCTAATGCTTAACTTGTGCCATCTGCTCTGGCCACTAATTACAAGTGACAGGGGAATAGCTCACAAACATACAGCAGATCAAAATGATTTAAATCCCTGTAAGCTTTAATTTAAAATATGCTCCTAGAAAGGCATTATTATTCATGATTCAGACACAAATTATGAAGTAAACTGGTCATACACAGCAGAATAATTTGTTTCTTGAGTTAAAGATGTCCTGAAGCCACTATGGTGCTGGGCTATGGCTCCCCTGAGAAGCCAGCAGTGTCATCAGGATTACACTCCTCAGAAAGGGAATCACTTAAGGAATTGGGACTCTGGCAACAGTGGAAATGGTTTGTATATGCTCAACCTGGGGAGTGGCACGGTTAGAAGGTGTGGCCTAATGTTGGAGTAGGTGTGCCACTGTGGGTGTGGGCTTTAAAACCCTCATCCTGGCTGCCTGGAAGCCAGTATTCTGCTAGCAACCTTCAGATGAAGATGCAGACCTCTCAGCTCCTCCTGCATAATGCCTGCCTGGATGCCGCCATGTTCCCACCTTAACCATAATGGACTGAACCTCTGAACCTGTGAGCCAGCTTCAATTAAATGTTGTCTTTATAAGACTTGCCTTGTCTGTTCACAGCAGTAAAACCCTGACTAAGACAGAAGTTGGTGCCAGGGACTGGGCTATTGCTGTGATAGGCCTGACCATGCTTTTGTTTAGAAGAATGTAGATTTTGGGACTTTGGATTTGGAAAGCAGTGGAATGCTTTAAATGGAGCTTAATGGGCTATCCTAGTAGAAATATGGAAGACTGTTGCTGAGAGCAATTTGAATTGTACAGATCTGGCCCAAGAGGTTTCAGAAGAGAAGACCTCAGTATGTGGCCTAGAGACTGTTTTTGTGGTATTTTGGTGAAGAATGTGGCTGTTTTTGACCTTGTCTGAAGAGTCTACCTGAGACTAAGGTAAAGAGACTCAGATTAATTCCATTGACAAAGGAAGTCTCAGAAATACCTATCATAGACGTTTTCCTCTGGTTAAGTCTCATGAAGAGCATTTTAAACAAGCATAGCAAGCTGGAAAAGGAAATTTATAAAATATATGGTTTCAGTATTAAAGGGGTACCAGGAAGTGAAATGGAGCTGAATCCTATGTTCGATGAGATGACAAATGAAGGGAGTGGAACTTTAGGCCAAGATCCTACCCAGCTAAGTTTAGATCCAGGTATGGTGGTACACACCTTTAATCCCAAGAGACAGGCATGCAGATCCCTGAGTTCAAGATCAATCTACAGAGCAAGATCCAGGACAGCCAAATTTAGGCAGTAAAGGAGTTGAAAAATAGGAAGCCAGTGACAACGTACTAGAACAAGGGAGACATGTTCCAGCTTCTGCAAGCAGCAGAACTCAGCAGCTTCAGCCATGTGTCTCTGGCTTTAAGGTCAAGAGGAGAAGGAGACTATTGGAACAATTGATGCTGGTTAGCTGAAGATAAGAAATTAATGGTGATCAAGAAGAGACCAGTATCATTGAGGTGAAATCTTGGAAGTGTTTTCTGAGAGCACAAAGAAGCTGTGTTCCAGAGATGGCCAAGGATGTCCCTTGTGCTGCAGCTGCACTTGGTAATATATAAGAGTCACCCAGGTGGTACTGATTTTGAAGGCATGAAGGGGTCATGAAGAACAGCTGAGGCTTGGCGTTATGAGAGGCCATGGAAGGCCACTGGTGAAGGTGCAGCCTCGGTTGCAGTTAATGGCCCAGGACTGAAGGGGTCATGCAAAGGATTTGAGGCTTGGCACTGTGAAGAGAGCCTATGAGAGGCTATTGGTGAAGCCTAGTTGCAGTGGAAGACTCCAGAGTGTTGGAGATGCCAGTACCATGGGATGATCACCAATAACAACAGTGGCAATGAAATGGATCAACCTGAGCTTAGAGTGCTACAGAGGGCAGAGCTTTTAGACAAGCCCAGAAAATCATGTGTGGATTGCAGACATCAAAACAAGAAGCTGTAACATTGAAGTTGCCTTGGAGACCTGGAGACCCGAAGTTGTTCAAGATGACAGAGCTATAGGCTATCTGCTGAGGAAAGTTGCTAACAGGGAGTGGAACCAGCCCAGGAGAAAGTTTGTTGCAGTCAACAAAGATGAAAAAGGAGCTAGAGATCTGAAGACTGCTTTGACATCAGACATGGAGATGCAGAGTTTGGAGTTTGCCCAGCTGGTTTCCTGTCTTGCTTTGGGGATTACAATTAAGTGATTGGATGAATGTCAGAAAAGACTTTAAACTCTGGATTTTTTAACAATATATTTTTATTTATTATATTTATTATATATGTATATATTTTATTAAATATTTTAACTGCTATAGACTATGGGGACTTTTGAACTTGGACTAAATGTATTTTGCATTATGCTATGTTTAGGTATGGTCCCCATAGGCTCATATATTTGAACAAGTGTATGTGGTCCAGGGAGTTGAATGTGATGGTGTGTATATGTTTGGCCCAGGGAGTGGCACTATTAGAAGGAGTAGGTGTAAGTGTGTGTGTGTGGAGTGGGGCTTAAGACCCTCATCTGGGCTGCCTGGAAGCCAGTATTCTGCTATCAACCTTGAGATGAAAATACAGAACTCTCAGCTCCTCCTGTGCCATGCTTGTCTGGATGTTGCCATGTTCCCACCTTGATGATACTAGACTGAACCTCTGAACCTGTAAGCCAGCCTCAATTATATGTTGTCCTTATAAGAGTTGCCTTGGTCATGGTGTCCGCTCACAGCGGTGAAACTCTAACTAAGACAGGTGTTAACTGTATTTCCCTTTTGCAAGTTCATGTTCTGAGAGATAATGTATTATCAGAATAGTCATGAATGGACCATACTGTAGACAATGGACTTGAAATATAACAAAAGCCACAGTCTCAGTTACATTAATGCCATTCCTGCTTCAGCAGAGAAGCATCCTCTAATTTTGGATAAATCATTGGCATGCCTGGGAAGTCATACACTAGCACAGCAGAGTCTGTGCCAACTCTACTCTTTGCTTGTTCCCCTAAATCCTTGAATTCTTACTAAAGTTTAGGTCTCAGAGGTCCATGCCTCCAGAATAGTTTCTACAGTGCATGTGGTGATGGTAGGGGTCGAGGGCAGGGGCAGGAATAAAATGTATTGTTTAAGTGGTATGCCAGGACAACAGCATGTTTTATAGGCAAAGCAGATCGTGCACTTGTAATCAGCTTGGGTGGGTGAGTCTGCACTAAGAACTCTACACAGTTCTTGTATTGAGAAGGACCTTCCCTGGGAAAATGATGGTTCTTCCATCCCTGAGAACCTACAGCATTTCCACTAGAGAAAGGTTATACTGGGAGGCAGCCATGTGTCTGTAACAGAGAAGACCTTTCTGATACCATGGCCAAACATCCCTGTTGCCTAGAACTGAGAACTATGGGGCAAAATAATTTTCAAAATGAATTCCTGTCTTGGTATTTTGTCATAGCAACAGAAAACAAATGAAGCTACAGATGGGAAACAAAATAAAGGTTGATCAGGGAAAAAAGCTCACATGTGCTACATACAGTGTTTGGACCCCCAGCAATGTTTGGACCCAGATTGATCACCTAAGGACCTACAAGTCTAGAATACATGGATGGGAGGAAAATATGTGTTCAGCAGAAGGGCAGATGCCAAAAGAAATAGACACTCACAGAGTGTTGAGTCTGAACAGATGCTTTTCCTAAATGTAGCAACCATTTAAGTCATTATTTTGCTGTGTGGAGAAGGAAGGGATTAGAGGAAAATTGTGTGGGTATTTTAAACTAGCAACATGGCTGCTCTGGCAAGGGATCATAGCCAGAGACCTAGGTCTGAGTGATCCAGCTAGAGTAAAGACATGCCACACACCTTTAATCCCTCTATCTGAAATACAGACAAGCCCTTGGTACATATCTTTAAGGTAAAATTAGCTTGTAGAAGGAAGCAGCCATGTTTGAAAGTGATGTCTCATTGAAAGGCAGACAAAGTAACAAATCAGGGAAAACTCTGACAGAATGAGTCTGAGATAGGATTCACCCAATTCTCATGAGAACAGCACAGGCAGGAGAAGCTATGTAAGCACTACTCAGGGAGAGAGTGGGTCTGCACTGTTCAGCCAGTTGAGTTCAGTACAGTTGAGATGAGGCAGTCGGTAGGGAGTCAGTGCAGTGGAACTGAGCACCTTTGTGAGTTCATGCATTGCAGTGCAGGTCAGCAGAGGCAGCTGAAGCCAGAGCATAAGAAGGAGCCAGAAGATTAGAACCAATCGCCAGAGCTTGTTTAAGGCCAAGCAGAGCAATTTAGTGAGAAGCTGAGAGAATCCAGATTGAAGCAGCCATCTTGGAAAGGACTTTGAGCCAGAACAGTTGAGTTGAGCCAGCCAGCCAGAGTTCAGAAGGAATTAGGTAAGGTGAGCTTATTCAAAAGGAAGCCTCCAACACGACAATTACATCTGGCAAATAAAAGTTACTTTTACAGAAACTGAGCACATTCCACCTATTTCTCCTGTTGGAGAGGGTAGTGGGAATCCCTTTCTTTCATGGTAATAAAAGGAAATGAGGGTGCATGACTTTCCTCTCTTACAACTTATTCATTCCTTCTTTCATTCATCCAGTGTTTACCAAGCTGCTGCTTCCCTTCCCGTCAAGTGCAGCTCAGCCAGCAGAGCAATAGAGAAAGGATGTTAGTTACGCTTGCATTTCTGTGAGCAAAGCACAACAGAAACAAGTTAAGGAAGAGTTTCTTTTAGTTCACAGGTTCAGAAATTCCAATCCATGGTGATGTAAAGGTCCGAAAATAACTGAAGGAAGACCCCAGACCAGACAGTATGCAAAGAACATTTATTCTGCAGAAACAACCAGCATGTGGTGGCCAACCAACTTTAAAATGATGACCCTAGACAAAGCCACTCAGGCCTTCTTAAAGGAAATTAGGGGAATTTTCTAGAAGGATTAGGTAATCTAAACTTTCAGGTGCTAGGTGGGTGCTAGGGAATCCTAGGGGTTGGCTTCTGATTGGCTTGTGCCAGGTGGTCAGTGGTCTGCATTCCTGTCATGTTTAACCTCACGATAAGATAGGGCTACCCAACATAGATAAGATATTGTCCTATTCTTGTGGTTATTCCCAGGCTGTTTTTTTTGGGAGGGGTGTTTTTGACCTTGTTCCTGGAGCTGGTACCTTATGCCTTAGTTTCTGGGACTTATGGTCTGTTCCTAGAGCTGGTTTCCTGGTACATATGGTCTATTCCTGGAGCTGAGGCATAATGGCCTTCTTTTTGAAATCAGGCCTTGTCCTTAAATGGAGACAAATGGGGTTTACAACAGCCTTTCATTGGCAGGGAAGGCATGATTCAACAGCCTTTGGGACACTAGGGATTGTTCATAGGGTAATGGGCCAGAAAGAAGAAAATGGGCCCAGATGGAGAGGTGAAGTCAAAACCTTCAAAAGCCTACCCTTGTTAAGGAATTACTTTCAAAAGCCAGACCTCCTAAAGCATTCACACCTCCCCAAAAGAGGACTCCAGTTCAGAGTCAAACTATCACAAAGAATAAGTGTAAGCATTGCCTCAAAACTCATGTGGCTAGTAGGAGACAGATACAGTGAAATGAAGTTCTTGTTTACCAGGAAGAGAAGGTACAGGAAAACTGAGAGAACAATGTGCAAACATGATGTGCGCTGGTGAGGTAAGACTTCTTTGGGAATGGATATTTATTCTCAGATAGGAAAGGTGTTGCAAATATTTGTGTGTGAAATGCCACAAAGGACAGGAAGGACAATAGTGTGAATGAGACAAGATAGAAAGGTAAGTGAAGTGGAAATTTCCAGTTTCTTGAACACTCAGTTGTGTCTCGTGATGTTTTTCTGGAAGCTGTCTTCTGAGATGGCATGTGATGTTTTCCTGAAAATAGCTACTTAAGAGGACACATGATGTTTAGAAAGAATATAAATGGACCACCTCCCCCCCCCCAATAGTGAGAGGACTCTCTTGTATTGTTATACTGTGTAACACTTCACTGGTCTGCACTTAGAAATGCACCAAAGAACTTCCTGTGGTAAGCTGGCTGATTCTGGCCACCTCCGCTGACTTGTACTGATTCAGCTGAGCCTTGCTGTTTCTCTGGATTGAGCGGCCACTACTGATTCATGTTTGGTGTTTGCCGTTGAACTGGACTGCTGGTATCCTGACAACAGAGTGGAATTGCTTCAAGGAACTACTTCTAAACACGTCCAGAACTCCTATTCCCTACTACCCTTTTCCCCCTATGTTTAGTCAGTGTCTAGAAGGCAGGTTGAAGTGTTTAAGAACCCTAAATAAAGGTTTTGAGAAATCAAAGCCTACAGGTTAGCAGCCCAAGAGAAAGATGAAGAGCAGACCAATTATATTTGCATGCTATGTTAAATGTTTGGGATTCACCATAGGCATAAAGCTCTTAGCTAGATATCAGGGGATGAGTGGTCCTAACAGGAAAGTCTTTTGTTCAGCACAACCTCTGTCTCTCCCAAGCCTCCATGTCCGCTCGAGTTCCATCATGTAAATAGAGCTGACATGATAAGTGGCTCTTTGGAGGAAGTCACAAAGCTAGAACCATTATTAACAGTGTCTTAGCTTTTAGTTCATCATTGTCTGACATTAGCCTGGAGAAACATTGATGGCATGCACAAAACTCTGCTTTGTGTATACTTTATTCAACAAATCATATAAAGATATGTGTGGATCACATGAAACTCAGAACATATATTAAGTGACAGAATTTATTCAAGATCATGTCTAATAAAAAACTCTCAGTTTGAAATTTACTGGGTGTAGTGACAAAGTGAAATTTTAAAACCTGTATTTATTACCCAAATCCATTCTAACCAGGAAGAAGATGAAAGGAGAGGGCCGAAGCACAAGAAAAAATAGTTTCAGTTCAAATAGTTGATGAGTAACTTTTATGCAGGATCTATATTCTTATGACTTAAAATAAATAACACCAAATATTAAAAACTTACTAAGGCTCTGTATAGATATTTCTCTAGGGAACTTATACAAATAGCCAAGAGTCCAGGGAAGAAATTTTGGGTAGCTTTTGTCATTTAAAAAATGCAGATCAGAATTTCAATAAGATGTCACTCTGTCATTCTAAGACAGCTGTAATTACAAAACCAGAGAACAGTGGCAATTAATGCTATCTGGAGAATCTGGATCCCTCCTGCAGTAACAGGCAGGATGTGAGCTGGTACAGCCACTGGGGAAAATATCTAGGTAGCCCTTCAAAGCATTCAACAGAGTTACCATTTGACCCAAACTACATCTACATTTATACTCGAGAAAGGCAAATATGTTTGCAGGGGAAAAAAACAAACAAACAGATTACTAAAGATTTAAAGCAATATTACCAGAAATAGTACAAGTTAAAAACAGTCTAGAGTTCCATCAACTGATAATGGTTTAGTAAAGTCTGGTATACTCTTAAAATGCTTATTTTCTGTTTTAAAAAAAGAATGCTCATACATGCTACAAAATAAATAAGTCTTGAAAGCATTGTGCTGAGTGAAAGAACTCAGTCACAAAATGTCATATATTTTATGATTCCTATACATTGGTTTCTTAAAAAGGCAAGTCCACAAAATCCGACTAGCAAGATGGGTATGTGGAGGACTCAGGGTGAGTACGAAAGCATATGGGAAACTCTCCTTTAAAATAAGTTTCTTGTTGAAGTGATAGAAATATTACCAGACTAATTGCAGTGATAATTCCAAAATTGTGTTCAGAAACTAAAAATGAAGATCTTTCATTTTAAATGGAATTTTCTACTATATAAATCATATCTCAATAAAGTTACCATGAAAAACAAGAAACAATCTGAACACTACTGTACTTACCTTGGTGAAGTAGTGCATGTCTTTAATCCTATCATTTGGGATTTCTGAGTTTGAGGTCAGCCTGGTATACTGAATGGGTTCCAGGATGGTCAAGACTATACCAAGAAACTCTGCCTCAAAAAAACAAAAACAAAACAAAACAAAAACAAAATTATATCTATAATTAAAAATACTTACTGAAGGAAAAGAGCTATTGCAACCAAGTATCTGACAGTAACGCCATGTCAACTCTACACCAGCTTTTCTAGAAAAGAGAGAGGAACAGTTATTCATGTGTTTGATAAAGGCGCCACTACCCTGATACCAAATCCAAATAAACAAAGCATGGCATAAAACTGTAGGTCACTACCACTTGTGTATCGAGACATGAAAGTTCTTACAATATTATCAATGTTATTCAGAGGATAACAAAATACCATGACCCACATAGGACTTATATCTTGAGTGGAGGATTAGTTCAAACCTTGAAAAATCAATGTAATTCCCCATATTAAGGCCACAAAAATAAACATGATCCTTTCAATAGCTCCATGAAGCACGTCAGAAAATGTACAATGCCTATCTGTTAGGAAAATAGAATACTAAAGAGAGAGTCCCTCAACCTGATCAAGGCTCTCTACAAAAAAACTCTTTTCACTATCATCATATCTGATGGTTTAAACAAACAAACAAACAAAACCCCACAAAAGTCCAAAAAACAAACCCTACATCTCTTCTTTCTACAGTGAAGAGAAAATCAAAGATATCAATTCACTTTTACTGTACTAGCGCTAGTTCAATTTTGATTAGTAAACAAACGGCACACAAATAGAAAGGAAGAAGTAAATTGTAATCCTCATTGTGGATGGCATAAACATGTACATTTCCAAAACCTGGGGCTGGAGAGAGTTCAGTGGTTAAGAGTGCTGGCTGTCTAGAAGACCAGGGTTTGATTCCCAATATCCCAGAGGTGGTGAAGAGACATCTTTAACTCCCATCCCAGGGTATCTGCTGCCCTCTCCTGGCCATCCTGGGAACTGCACACATGTAGTGCACAGATAATACATGTAGGCAAAAGACACACACACACACATACACACTAAAAATTAAAGCAACCTGTAAGAAATATATTAAAACCTCACTGAAATTAATAAATGAATGGTATATAGTTGTAGGCTACAAAAGCAACCTATAAAATCAAGTGAATTTTTATATACTAACATCATGTAATTGGAAATGAAAGATAAATAATATAAGTGTCCTGGAGAGATGTAGATAAGGACACTTGCTGTGCAAGAATGGGGAGGTGAGTTTGAATCTCTAACACCCATGTAAACAGACAATGTCCAGGTATGCCTGTAACCCCAGCTCTGGAGAACAGAGACAGGTGAATCCTGGGAGTTCATGGACTGTCCAGCCTTGCCAAAATGAGAGGGGGGCAGGGAGAGGGAGAGGGACAGGAAGGGGGAGAGAGAGAGGGAGAGGGAGAGAGGGGGAGGGGGAGGGAGAGGGGAAGAGAGGGAGGGGAGAGAGGAAGAGGGAGAGAGAATATTATTTACAGTAGTATCAAAAAGGTGAAGTACATATGACTGTACTGAGTTATAAGCAACCCTAGGTACAGAAAAAGCCATAAAATATTGCTAAGTGAAAATTCCATTCATATGGACCAGAGACTTAATACTATTAATGTAATTTCCAAAAACTTCTCTACAAATTCAAAACAACCCAAAATAAAATCTCCGAGTAACTTTTAAATCAACGTTGACAATCCTATCTGAATGTGACAACACATCTGCTATCTATAATTGGACTTGAAGACAGAAGGACCTGCAGTTGAAGGTCATTTTGAGTTGTAGAGTAAGTTTGAGGCCAGCCTGGGCTATGTGAGACTCAAAAGGACAAACTTACTACCTCAGTTCAAGAAGTTTTAAAGATCTACAGTAATCAGGTGTTCTGATAAGGAGAGGGTTCTGCTGTTTGTCAGCATAAGGACAAGTCTTGGCCATGGATCCACTCCATATTTTGAATATAGCCATGGCTACTAAATTGAATGGATAGTTAACTGACTCACCGATTCACCGAGGTTCAACTTACAACCGTTCTCACCTTATTAGGGTACAAGAGCAGTTTACGGTAGTACAAACCATACTTTGTGTTTACACTTTTCCTGAGCACATGAGGTGCTGTCCTCTCATTCACAGGAGACAGACGCAGTTCTCTCAATACTGCATCTCAGTAGACAGATGTAATTCTCAATGAACCCCAGTTACTGGGAACACAAGTGACACTGGAGTGTCCTATACCGCTCAGTGAAGGTGTTTGGCTGGCTAGGTGTAATTAATGTATTTTCATCTTACTATAGCTTCAACTTATGGTACATTTATTCAGATGGAACACACTGAATGTGAAGGACCCTTGGTATATACTCACCCAAACTTATAGCACAATTAAATTTGTTAATTGTATTATATGTAAACCCTACCTCCAAATAGCTTTTTAAACTGTTTTGATTTCTTTAGGGTTTTGTTTATTTTATTTATTTGTTTTGGGTTGTTTTGTTTTTGTTTGTTTGTTTGTTTGTTTTAGAGATAGGGTCTCTCTGTTCTGAAACTCACTATATAAACCAGGCTGCTCTCAAGCTCACAGAGATATGCCTGCCTCTGCCTCCTGAGTGCTAAGATTAAAGGTGTTTGCCACTATGTCTGGCTCTCATTAAGATTTTTAATCAGGTACCATGAGGAAGATTCTACTTGAGAATAATTTCTATGCACAAAACTTCTAAATGAGTTTTTAAATTAAATATATGCATTGTGTGTGTGTGTTTGTGTGTGTGTGTGTGTAAGGTTGTTTTGAGTGTGTGTATGTCCAGGGACCACTTACATGGCAGGTATTTACAAAGGCCAGAAGTGGGTGTCAGATCTCCTGGAACTAGAGTTCCAGATGGTTGTGAACTGCCCTGTGAGTACAGGGAATTAGACCTATGTCCTCTAGAAGAATGGCCAGTGCTCTTAACCACTGAGCCATCTGTTCAGCCTCTTAATTTTTGTTCCTGTTTTTGATACAGAGTTTTCCTACATAGCCTAGGCTGGTCTCCATCTTTCAGTCTTCCTGCCTTGGCCTCCTGCTGCAATGGGCTCAGAATATTGCATGATTCTTTTAAAAGATAGTACAGTTTAAGTAATATTAAATTTAAAAAAGGTATAGCATCAGTCTTTTTACTTATCAGCCCATTTCTAGAGGCCTTTTAAGAAGGGCATTAATACAGGGAAACCCTGTCTCGAAAGAAGAAGAAGAAGAAGAAGAAGAAGAAGAAGAAGAAGAAGAAGAAGAAGAAGAAGAAGAAGAAGAAGAAGAAGAAGAAGAAGAAGAGGAGGAGGAGGAGGAGGAGGAGGAGGAGGAGGAGGAGGAGGAGGAGGAGGAGGAGGAGGAGGAGGAGGAGGAGGAGGAGGAAGGTATTAATTACTAGAAAACATTTGCATGAATAACTGATTATACTTTGCTCTAGAAATCCCAATGGGTTAAAAAAAATTGCACAGAGTTAAGGGTTTCATTGGATCATAAAGTAAGTCTTTTGAGAACTTTATAATCATCTCAGAGGACACATATTTCATTAAGTCTTTATTTATGTCCCTTTAATGCTCCAGACATTATATTGACATTCATAATGTGACAGGTAATTTTTAAAAGTTCAACAATATGGAGATATATTTTGGCTCTATAAAAAGAACATTCTAACAATTACAGCTGCCTTTCACACACACAAAAAAAACAAAACAACAACCAAAAAAAAAAAAAAAAAAAAAAAAACCATTTTAGCTTCTATGAGCAAAACCTCATCCCAGTTGCTCAGGGGCATTTTGTGTCAGAGGTCAGTTACCTTCGAAGATGTGGTTCTATCTGTGTCCCTTCTACCTGGACATTTTGCATTTCTTATTTTCTGAGACACACAGTTATTATGTGTGTATTGTGTACACACACATATTCTTCCTAAATCAAACTTTCTACGTTTCCTCAGAAGAATCTTCAGGGTTCGCTAACATTACTCTGCAGTATGAATTCTCATGGGTGAAATCTTCATAACAACGCCCCCCAGAGAAGACACCAGGATATCAGGATATTTGTAGCTGCCAGCAGCCACCGGTTACTGGGCTCCTGCAAGGAAAGCTGGGGATGGATGGGAAGGGCGGCCAGAGAAATAACGAGCCAAGACAAAGCTCTCTGATCAAGGCTCAAATTGTAATGGACGACACTGAATATATATGGGAAAACCCAAGGACCCATCCCTTTGTGTTAGGCTGGGTTCTGTTGCTTGTTTCAGCTGAGTTCTGTGAGTTGCAAAGTAGGCTCTTCGGCAGCTCAGTGGGCAGGCAGTTCTCAGTTCTCTGGCAGGAAGATGTAAATGTAACAAAGCCAGACACCTGCCCAGGCTCCAGTGTTGGAGACTTGTTCAGCCAGCTCGTTCTAGGGACCAAAGTTTCTACTCCTGTGATCAGGCCAATGGTCAGCCTCCATCATCAGTGCCTGCTTTGACCTCCCCCATCCCTGTCCCCGTCCCTGTCCCGCCCCCCTCCCCACCCTACCCCCTGCACATAGGCTGAGTCAGCACCACGAGTGTTCACACATTTCCATATACCAGGAGCCGTGCATGGAGTCTAGGATTACCCGTGGCAGCAGCATCGCTGAACAGGCAGGGAACTGAGTAACTCAGATGAGTAAATATGTATGGCTGCTTCTGGCTCCCCTTCCTGCATCTCCCTGGCATCTATGCCCAGACGCAGAGCAGAATCACTGAGGTGAGAGAGGTCAGCTCAACTGTGTGGTTCTTGGAGCCTTTCCCACAGCCAAGAACTTGCCCACAAAATATGATTCTTTTACCCCCACCCCAAGGACATTTTAAATAGCTACTTCATAAGTAAATAGAAAATTAAGGCTTAAACACCAGACAATAATGTAGAGAGTAGCAGACATCTGGAGTAATACCATTGTTAACTCACTTGTTCTTAAGTATTTTAATTGAATAATCACTGTGTGCCAGGCGTCATGCAGCAGTAGATATGTAGCAAAATACACATGAGCCTTCCCTTGTTGTTCCAGAAAAGAAAACTAAGCCCAGTAAGAAAATAAGAAGAGAGTGAGCAAAGTGGTGAGAACCCAAGAATTTTGAATTTTTTTCCACCTGAGGAAGCAGGGCTGGGATCAGAGGTGTGTGCCACTGTGCCTAGCTTATGTGGCCTTTGAGATTGAAATCAGCTTGGCTCCTGCTAGTCTAGCACTCTACCAACTGAGCTACATCCCCGGCCCAGAAAATGACATTTAGAAAATATTTGTTGCGTTGAATAAAATTAATATAACATACAAATAGTTTAAATGACAGAAATCAATTACTTTAAAAACATAAAGTTAGCTGGAAAGTTGCAAGAGAATTGTTAGAGATTGAAAGGAAAATATGACAACAAAATATAGCAAAGACATTTATGGCAGACTACTCTTACATTTCTATTTGAAATTCATATTTCATATATTGTAAAGGCTTTAACAGCCCGAAGATTGTATTGAGTATCTTGATTTCGGAAATAAGAGTGGTGGTAGTATTTAATTTCTTTAAGGAAACCTCTGCTTTTATTTTATTCTGAAATTGGAGCTGTGGCTAAGATTGTTGGTCACCAGCTATCTCCTCCTCTATCTGAGCAAAAGAAGTATGGTTGGACCCTACAGATTCCAATAAGCCGACCATGTCAGTAGGTCCATTCCTATAACTGCCTCTACCAAGCTCTGGTGGGGAAAGGGATTCCTGCAGTTCATACCTCTAAGGCCTTGGTTCCTCCACACCGTCCTCCTCATCCATAGCCTGGGACACAATGTGCCTAGGCCCCATTGGATCCTATCAATGAGAACAACTTCTTATGGACCGGTGGAGCGGTAGATATAAGGTGCTTGATCCTGGCATGGTCAATTGTTACATCAACCAAAGATGTAATTTACCTAAGAAATAAATGCAGACTTCTATGGTTTTGTGTCTATGAAAGCATCTAAGCATTTTCATGTAACCAACAAATAAACGTAATATAGAAAATGAAAAGATTGATTGATACAGAGAAGTATGAATTAAGTTCTCTGAATTTAGGAATGGGATCCACACTTTTACATTTTGAGAAGCAATCTCTTTTTGGCTCACATTTAGTAAGTGGTATTTCACTAAAAGCTTGGCATTTAGAACTGGTTCTGAGTTTTTTTTTTAAATGTTGGCATTTTTTTTTAATTAACCGAATTTGTAGTCACAGAAGAGTAACACATATTTCAAGATGCTAAATATACACAACTGTTATAAAATGCCTTTTAAATAATCACATGAGGAGAACAATACATACCAGTGGAGAAATTTGGAATGAATAAAATCAAAGATATTAAGTCTCAATTTCAAATTTTAATAGTTTCCAAAAACTATTAAACATGCACACACCAGTTTAAGCATCAGTGAGTGCTCTTGATTTCAATATTTGTATGAACCACAGTTGTAAAGAAGTGAAGCTTCGAAAATGAGACAAAAGGGTTCAAAGATGAACTATCACGGCTGTGCATGCAACAGTGTCTGTATGCTCCCGGCCTGGAGGGACTCAGGAGTAGGCCCACGTGCCAACTACAATGAATAAAATAATATTAATAGCAATTCTACCATGGTTAAAAGTTAATGTTGTTGGTGAGGCATTCCTATAATTTCTGCACTCTGAAATTCTTAGTCAGGAATATCCTGAATTCAAGATAAGCCAGTGCCATATCCTGGCTCAAACAAAACCAAAAGCAACCCCTTTTGTCTGTATGCTTTAACCTATTTCTACATATGTGCCTGTGTACACTGGATAGCAATGTAGAGTAAGGTTATACTGTTAGCTGAGGATCAAAGATAAAAATACTCATTTTCCTTCACAGTCACCGCTGTTGAGAGGATCATTTACACACGTGATGCCACCTGTTTCTAAGTCACCAGGACAGACTCTGCCCACGCCACTCCATGTTTCTGTTTATTTATTTAATCCTCATGTGTGCTATATCTGTCCTCTGAGGCTACTGATGGTACTGTTTGTTATCATTGCATTTTTGAACCATTTTAAAAAGTACCTTGGTTCTTTATAAAAGTTAATGCATTTGATGAAAAGCAAATCACCCTGTTAGCCACACTGGAGTATCATTGTTACATATATATATACACTGTGCCCATCTTAAGATTTATATGCAGTCTCTGTCAAATATTTAAAGTATAAATACTTATTTAAAGTAAACAAAGTATATAAAATATAATATTTAGGTCAAGTAGTGTACAGAAATGCATACTATTTCACAGTTATCTAATTTATCTTATAAACTGGAAACCTGTTTTTATCTCACCCAGTATTTCTCTCACATTATTCTCCAAAACTTTGAAGTATGCTGTTTTAGATACAATATGAATTACCTCTCCATCTCTCTGTTGTTGGACATGTGTATAGTTTTAAATTAATTTATAATTCAAAGACACATGGAAATCTTTGTCAGAAAAGCTTTGTGTTTATTTTCATTTCACACCCTTTGGATGACTTGCCAGAAGAGGGATTGCTGGTCTGGAAGCATATGTGTTGTACACAACCTGATTCCCTTCAGGAATGCAGGACCACGTTAGGCTCACCAGCATCCCCAGTGCACGGGAGGCAGGCTCTACTGACAGTTTTTCACTCACAATAGCATTTTGAAGTAAACATGGCTGAAACCTTCCCAGACAGCACTATTCAAATATAGGAGACTATAGGAGACTATAGGAGACATTTCTCATTCAAATCACCACATTTCCGTGTGGATTTGTAAATGAAACTTTTGATTAATAAAAATTAGCCACTCCCTTAAAAGTTTGTGCTGTTGTACTGGACTTTTTGTAGATATATGAATAACTGTATTTATCCTGTAAATTATTACTTATAGAATTATTAACCTCTTGCTTTGCTTTTACCCACACTACCACCTTTGAACAATTTGGTGAGTCTTTTTAACAGCACTGTTCCAATCACTGGCATTATTAGAATCATTTTCCTGGTTTGTACTGTACGCATTCTCTTTTTAATTATAAAGCTAATACAACTTTAAAATAGGCTCAAAATATAAAACTACATAAAATTAAAAGATAGATGTCCACCTGAGTGTAACTTGCTCTTGTATTAGTGACTTTTCTGTTGCTATGACAAAATACCATGGCCAAAAGTAACTCCAGGAAGAACGGGTTTTCTTTGGCTTCTGTTTCCAGAGGGCTAGAGTCCATCTTGGCAGGGAAGAGATGGCTACATCAGAGAAGGCAAGAGCTGAAAGCTGGCAAGTCACCTTCCATCTGCACACAGGAAACATAGAAAGAGAGAAGAGTATGTGGGACCATACTATAGGCTATAAAACCACTAAGCCCCACACCCCTAACGCCATCCTTCCTCCAGCAAGGCTCCACCCTCTCTAAGTTCCACAAGTTTCCCAGGCAACCCTACCAACTGGGGACCAAGTATTCAATTCAAGTACAGGAGCCTGTAGGGGACATTTCCATTCAAACTCTCACATCTGCATTGTAATCTGTGAATGGGACTTTTGGCTTAAAGATCTTAAATAGTCAAATCATGAAATTTATTGAATTTCCCCCATTTCTGCCATAACTGGTTTTGCAAAAATTTCAGTATATTAGGAAGTATATCCATTTAACTTTTCTCCTTAACCTTTTATGGTTTAATTCTTACATCTAACTCTTTAAACTATCAGTCATTCATTTTGATGCATGGTATAATTCTGATGAATATATTATTCCAAATAGTTAATGTAGTGGTTGAATATGAGTTTTTGTTGTTTGCTTTTTTGCACTAGTAACTTTCCCTCAAAAGATGGCTCCATTGGATGTGTGGATGGTGGGCAGAAGGGCCCTTGGGAACTGGCACTCTGAAGGAACTAAGCAGTCAACAACACCCTGTCCCCGCTGGATACTTCCCTGTGTCACTTTCTTCCCTGGCTGCCTTTCACCCCTGGGATTTCTCCCAGCCTCTCCCTTGTACTAACTCCTCGGACCCTTGTCTTAGGTCCTGCAGCCTCCTGTCTGGCCTCTGACAGCAACCACTCACCATATTGAATGGCTCTAAATCATCCCTCCCATCCCAGACGTTTCCTGGGAGCTCCTGCCCATAGGTAAAACACCCTACAGGTGTGTCATTATCTCTTCAATTAGACCATATTAAATCTGAGCTTGTACACTCCCAAGCCCTTCCTCCATATCATCTTTACCTTACCGAATGGGGCCAACGTCGTCTGACTTCCTAAAGAAAACTGGAATGTTCCCCCTCATGCTGCCTCTATCCAGTCTTCTCTCTCCAGTCGTCAAACCCTTTGGCAGTGTCTCCCCAAACATCTCTCTTCCAGACCACCTAAAGCCCAGTTTATTCTAAGGTTGATGTGAAACCTGCTTAAATTCCCCCAAGACATCACCCTCTCTGCAGACAGCATCCCTATCACTAGAAATATATATTTCTAATAAAAACTGAATTTGTGCTGGGTGTGGTGACACACGTCTTGAATCCCTGCACTCAGGAAGCAGAGGCAGATGGGTCTCTGTAAAATCAGTCAGCCTGGTATACAGAGCAAGCTCCAAGACAGCCAGAGCTACTAAATGAGATGCTGTTTTGGGGGGAAAAATAAAATAAAATACAAAGAACTAAAATTCGCTTCTAAGCCCACCCTCACTACCTGTCACAGCTCTCAGAACAAGGACATTGCTTTCCAGTCAGGACTCTTGCCTGTAACAGCTGTCAAAAGAAGCACCAGAAGCCACTCAAATAGCAGAGGCTCATTCACTCCCCCTTCCTAGGTTAGTACCCCTGGCTTCCCAGGGGGCAGGCTTTTCCTGCCTATCAAAAGCCAAGAGGCTCAAGGTCTGTGCCAGTGTGTCTCTTTAGAGGGAAACAACATAGCCAGAGGTAAAGGAAGGAAGGGAAGAGATTCTTTTATTATTATTATTATTATTATTATTATTATTTTGACAGTCTCGTGTCCGTCAAGCCCATCTCACACTGACTGTATAGGCAATGATGACCTTGAACTTCTAACCTTCCTATCTTCACCTGCTGGTACTGAAGGTTTTAAAAAACATCTTTGGATTTGGGCTGTGTGGGATACATTCTTGTTGGCTGGGAAGTAGCTGAGGTCTAATTTTCTTGTGTATATACTGGGCCATTAATTTCTAACATACAGGGCAGTCCCACAGGTTGACTACTGGTCTATTTATAGATTTTAAGTTGTCAATTAAATCTATTGATTTTTTTTTCTTTTTTCAATTTCTGCCTTAGCTGGTTTGGTAGAAATCTCAATGTACTAAGGGAAGCGTATTCATTTTAATCCTCTAAATCTTTTCTGGTTTATTTTCACATCGAATTCTCTAATTATTAGAGAGAACTGTATTAGAGTCTAATGTATGCGTGTAATACATTGTCGTGTAAGCTCCCAGCAGGCAGGCATATGACGTAGTTCTCGCTGGATGGCTTCAGCCTTACACAGGGAGGGGACCAGCTGTTTACTATTTACTATTTATTACTATCTACCCCCTAGTGTAGCAGGTCTCAGAGATGCCGGATGTGCCGGCCCAGCAGGTGATTGGCACAAGCGACCAGGCCCCTCCCTGCCTTCCGCCCATGGATCTCGGTGATTTCCCTAGGGCAGAGACTGGCTGCCAGCCAGCCACAGATCCCCACCTTTGAATGAAGCTTGGTACCCCAGGTCCTCTTGGACGTTAGGTAGGCGGCCGGGGCCTCCCGGGTTCCCCTGCTGGTGAGCGCACCTGACCCGGCGGGCGTGGCAACAGGCGTGGCGGCGGGGCTGACGTGGCCTGTGGCGCGGAGCGGGTGTGATTCATCAGCGATGGGGACGAGTGCCGAGGCCTCCTAGGCGCGTCCCCTGCGCGATCTCGGGGTCGGTGGCCTGGATCTAGGAAGGCCAAGATGGAAGAGATTCTGAGGAAGCTGCAGAGAGATGCGTCCGGGAGCAAATACAAAGCCATCAAAGAGAGCTGCACCTGGGCCCTGGGTAAGTGAGGGCGATGCGCGGGAGCCGAGGGGCTGCGCAGGGACACCTGCTCCCCGATCACAGGCTCCTCGAGCCCCTGGGCAGGATGCACTGACACCGACTATGGGTTATGAATGTTGCCTCGGATATTTAATGCGGGGTATGAAAATCTTGGCTCAGCGTGGGCATCCAGCCGTCTCCATCTGGTTCCCTTACCGCTTCCCAAACCTCTATGGGAACCGTTGCCTTTGCTGTGAGGTAACCCCATTCCTGGTCCCTAGAGCCCATAGACAAGGGTTCCCCATAGCCAAGTTAGGACCTCCCGCTTGTATGAAATCAGGGCCCTGGTTTCCAAGGGTATGGAAGAAAAAAGGAAGTTAATTAAAGCAACAGCCCTCTTCTCAAACACTGGTGAGTGGAACCAGGAAGGAAGGCTTGTTTAATTTGATTTTGCTGATAGAAGCCACCTTGCTAAATATTCACTTTTATGGCTATTGTGCATGGAAAATAACAGACTGAAGGAATTGTGTTTCTCTTGCAGTCCGGTTATTGACGTGCCCTCAGACAGGTGGGCTTATAGTTGTGTGAGCTGCACCAAAATTGAGATAAGTTCCTGGTAGCAAATGAGCGTTTCCCATCCTGTAGGCTGCAGTCCTCAAAATCAGAAAACAAACGGAATGACATGTCAATTAGGCAAGACCAAGGCACTGAGAATGGGGGAGGGGGGAGTGAACTGAACTATATAGACAGCCCACTAAGCCCCTTGCTTTATGGGATCCTGCGTGATATGCCTCTGTAACCAACTAATTAAAAACAACAACAAAAACCCAGGAACCCCTTCCCTTGAAATAAAAAACAATCGGCGCTTGTCATGATTCTGTGCAGTGTGCAACCTGGAAAATAAGACACAGAAATGCCGTTAGCCGTCGGTCCACTGAAGACCAAATTCTCATAGTGTTTTAGGTCATGCTGTTCTGACAGAAGGTCCTAATTCACATGTTTGTGCACATATGTGTGTCTGTGTCTCTGTGTGTAGGCAATTGTAGCAGCACCATCCTTTGTTTAATCTCTGCACAGCCCTAAATTGTCTCAATTATTGCCCAGGGAGTTTATCTTGTAGGTAGAACTAGTGTTTGGCCATTTTAGTTTAATGTTAAATGCAAATGGACTAGCTGTCTGAGAAGCAGCAAGGCTCTTAAAGCCGCAGTAAGGTTTCAGTGTGGCCATTACCGTTTACTGTTCAGCAGTGATTCGAAGCTGGATTCCCAAATGCCTCTCTAATGAAGGGTCACAGATGGCTGGCTAACATAATAAAGCAGGACCTGACTGGGCATGAAATACACCATTCCTCGTATTCCTTATTAGTTTGCTGTAAATGAAACGGATTGAGATAAACGCAGAGGTGTAGAGTAACCCAGTGTTTTTAATAAGTTGGGCATTCGATATTCAACATCTTGTGTCTAAACCACGGCTGTTGAACTTAGGCCCTTGAAGCTACTGGGGACGAAGCCCTGAGCCGAGGACAAGTAGATTTTCTGGGTCAAGTTCAGAATTCACCTTGACCGTAAGAATAGATGAGGTCCCTTTTGCAGTTCCTTGATCACTCTGTAATTAGCAAAAGAAGAGATAAGGCTTTGACAGTTAAATAATAGCACAGAACCTTCCTGGGAACATGGGAACAACCACAGTTGGAAAACCGGGCATGAGAGCTTTAATGAGATGGGGTCTGAATATGAGGGGAGGAGAAGGGAGACTGAGTAGATTTCACGTAAAGAATGAGTAATCTTTTGATTCTCTAATTTTTCTTCTATTTTTTTTTCGATCATATATTTCAGACACTCCTGTAAGTGAAAATCTGTTTGTTGAAGGGGAGTGGGGTGTGCAGTATAAACAAAGGCGTAGGCTAGAGGGATTTGCTGTTTTTCACTTCCCTCCAGTTCCCACAGCCAAGGCAAGGCTTTTACTAGAAAACATTTGCCGCCTGTCAGCCCTCGTATTTTTAAATAGAGGAACAGGTACATTTCTAAGAATGTACTTAAGAAGCTAGAGCAGCACCCTTTCTTCTTGCCCCACGGAGAGCTCCAGGGCCTGGTGGCAGTTAGCTGTGCCACCACGTTGTCGATGGCACCGTGCACAGCAGTTACTTTCTTTGCTCCTGATCCTCTTCCATCTGGGATTTCTTTCCCGATCCTTCAAAGCCTTACAGGAAGCTTTCAGTGCCCGCCTCAGTGGAATTCTTTACCCAGCTGGCTTAGAGCCCTGCCCTCCAGACTCTCTTAGAGCACTTAGTACTTTGGAGTTGGCACACGCATACCTATGAGGGAAGGATCATTGAGAAACATCTTGAGTATAAAGACAAGGCAAGTTAAAGCTGACCCCCCACCACCACCACCACACAATTTACTTGCTCCATCCATGAAAGGTTCATTGGAAGAATAATGGGGTTTGGGTTGATATGAAATTATACAGTGTTAAGGACCTTGACTTGGTCTTTGTGAATTGTCTGACATGCTCTACACAGATTTTGGGTGTCCATAAACTTAGACCATGTTATCCCCTACTTAGACTGTGTTAGGAGAGGGGAGTAACCCTTATTCAGATTTTCATGGGGGAGCCCGGTGTTGGGATTGGTTTCAGCTGCGAATAGGAGATAACCCTAGAGTCACCTCAGAAGAAAAAGGGGCCTCAACTGAAGAATTGCTAGATCAGATTGCTCTGTGACTATGTTCACGGGGCATTTTCCTAATCGCTAATTGATAGAGGAGGGTCCAGACCACCGTGAGATGCCTAGGCAGGTGGGACATGAGCTGTATAAGAAAGAAAGCTGAATGTGAGCCTGCAACAACGTGAAAAGCAGCTTTCCCTTGTGGTCCTTTCTTCAAGCATCTGCTCCTACCCCCTTCAACGATAGACTAACCTGTAACCTGAAAGAAACCCCTTCCTCTCCAAGTTGCTTTTGGTCATGATGTTTATCATAGCAACAGAGATTATACTAAGACACGCAGTCACCTTTCTTTAGAATGGAACAGCAGTCATCTCAAGAAAGAGAGGTCATCTCTATACTAATAAGGTAAGCTGATAGGGTTTTTTGAGGGGAAAGGGTGTGTGATAAACTTTCTAGAAGCTGATGCAATCATAGAGCTATGTTACAGCAAGATAGAACATTATGTGGCTGCTCAGACATTAAAAACAAACAAACAAACAAAGACCATCTGGGACCATCATGGCTAATCCACTCCTTTATTAACTGTGCTTTGCTTCACCATAATGGCGCTTCTATATCATTTGTCTGGCAGAGTTGTCTGTTTCTATCTCAAAATTCCAGATCAGGACAGACAGTGGTAGTATAGCCTATTCGGCAGGAAAGTCAGACCCTCTTCTCATGTGTGGCTAATCCTCCGTTCATTAAAGCTCACCTATAAGTTCAGCTACTGTAACTCAGAATCCTTCACTCTCTGTCTGTATAAAACTTCTTCCAAATATGTTCGTTTGTGTCACCTTTCAATTCTTTCTCTGATGGTGACAAGAACCTGGAAATACTAGTTAGAAGTTCCGGCTGTTTCTGAAATCGCCTCCACGTTCATCAATGGCAACACCTAGATCATCTAAGGCATGGTTCTCAGCCTGTGGGTTGAGACTACCAAAGGGCCATCAAACCCACAGGTATTTACTATACAAGTCATAACAACAGCAAAATTATATTTATGAAGTAGCTACAAAAATAATTTTATGGTTGAGAGTCACCACAACATGAGTAACTGTATTAAAGGGTCGCAGCATTAGGAAGGTTGAGAACCATGGATCTAAGGTGGGAAGAGACATAGACCATTTGCACCATTTCAAGAGAAAGGATCCATCCCTTCCTTGTACCAACTTTGGAAAGACTGGCTATCACCACATTTAGACCATATGGCTCTGCCAGTCACACCCAAGTGGTCCTTGGTCCTTGGATTCTCTCTGTGACCTGAGTCATAACTGGATTCGACTTATACTATGAGACAGTTGAATATCAGGGTTAAGGAAAGATGGTTTCCTCAGAGCAAACGTATAGTGTGGCTAAGAAAGCAGAATGGATACTGGCCAGTTAAATAAAAGTGATCAGAGGAGTGGCCCCTTGTGAGCACAAGCACAGTGGCTTGACAGACTTAGTGGTTTCCGCATCTATAGTTGAGGACATACTTTTAATTTATAAATATACTTTTACTAACCTCTGTGGCTTCAGATATTTCTCATCCTTAATTTGTAAGGGTTAAATGTTAGTTTTTAGAATATTGGAAAACATTAGAATAGTATAGAAAGTGAATATTATCTTACCACCCAGTGGTAACACTATATTACATTTAAAAGTTACCCCTTTTGCAAAGGGATCAAGGGATTATACTTCACATATATTTTAAAATGTAAGACTTTTTTTAATGCATTTAACTTTTAAATATTTACCTTATTTATATGGGGGTGGGTACAAAAGCCACCCAATATAAATATATGTAGAAGTCAGACCTACTCTGTGGGTTCTGGGAGTTGACTTCACATTGTCAGGCTTGGTACATTTACCTACTAAGTCATCTTACTACCTCCTTTAGTGCACTTGTACATTTTTTTTAAACATTTTAGTCTGGTTTGTTATAATACCTTTAAGGGTGAGTGGTTTTGATAGTTGCAGAATAAGTAGCAAGGACTAAGTATGCATTTTATCTTTTTCTATGCTACTGAGGATTTTGTTAGCCACTGATGTGCTCTGAGTAGAAAAGCATCTGTTGCTTGGGATGAGCCAAGGAGAGCCTTCGAGAACAGGGTTTCCCTTCAGAACTAATAACTCCCAAGGATGGGGTCAGCACTGAAAATAAGAAAGAGAGGCTGGGACTCACGTGGGGCAGCAGCACACCCTCGTCTTACAATGACTTTAACGGTTTTACTTACACCTTCGGGCTGATGGGGGATACATTCAAGATATAAAGGGAAAAGGAAATGAAATTAGAGGTGGAAACTCTCACGAGGTGAAGGCCCATCTTCCTCACTGCCATCTTTTCAGCCCCTTCACTTCGGGCTCCAGGTTTTCCCCTAGGCAGCTCTCCACTGTCAGACTTCTTAACGGGCCTACAGGGATTGTGCCCTTCCCTTTGCTTCCTGCTATTCTGCCCCACTCCCATCCAACTCAACTTCTACCAAAGATACCAGACACCGCTGGGTGCTGGCTTTGCCTTGCTGACACTGCCATTTCTGGTGACACTGTGGTTCTTGAGCTACATCGTGTCAACAGGACTCTTCCATTCCCACATCCCTAGTCCCTCACATCCCAGGCTCAATGAATTATGTCAACATCTTCTTGAGTGGCACAAAAGTGCTTAAAGGTAACAAGACCCAAAGTGATCCTGGATGCTTCTGTAGTTTGTTGTCTAACCTGCTCTCAGTTCTGCCTCTGTTTACCTCTTAGCTCTATCTCCAGCATGTTCATGTCTTCTTTACTTCTGTTGTCTAACCTGCTCTCAGTTCTGCCTCTGTTTACCTCTTAGCTGTATCTCCAGCATCTCCATGTCTCTTTACTTCTGTTGCACATTCAATGGTCATTGTTTCTTTCCAGCCACTCCTGGCTTGCAGCAGCTTGATATGTTCTCCTTCCTTGTTGCTTCTAGATTTTTTCAAGCTACCATTCAAGCAGTACCAACTGGGGAACCTAATCTGTTCATTCCAGGCTAGGTGAAAGGGCTGACTAGCACCCGTTAGTGTGAAATGGAGCCCTCTGTGTGTTCTGCTAAGTGTCATGTGGCCTGCCTCTACCTGTCTGGGAGCTGCATCCTGCACCACCTTTTCTCTGATGTTCTGAACTTCAGCCACGTGGACCTTCTTTCAGTGACTGACATATGCTATCCTCCCTGTTACTTCATTACCTCAGCAAAGTCATGGTGAGCACCTACAGCACGCCAGGAGCCGTTCTCAGTGCAGTTACCATAGGGAATAAAAAAGACAAAGGATCCAATTTGCCATTCATGGACGATTGCAAGGATGATGTCAAATGATCAAGATAAGTAAAAATATGTACTTATCAGATAGTAACAAATCCTAGAGGAAAATATAAAGTAGTACTTGAGACAGGAGGGCCTTGGAAGAAGGAAAATGGAGTTGCCCTCTCAGTAGACCTTTTAGGGGAAGCTGTCTTGAAAGGGAGGTTGTAAGGAAGGTTGTAAGGGAGGTTGTAAGGAAGGTTGTAAGGGAGGTTGTAAGGAGGTTGTAAGGAAGGCACGTGTCTAGTGGCCTAGGGAAGTGCTGTGTTAGCTGGGCCTAATTACCTATGGTGTTGAGAAGAGAATGAACGACAGGGGCTGAGCCAGAGGCAGGGCAAATTGAAGGATGCTGTAGTCACCAGGTCTGAGAAGGCAAGGGCTAGGCCAGTGACCTTAGGGAGCAGCGACGATGGATGATTGGGATCCAATGAGTGTTTTTGTTTTTGAAACATTTTATTGTATTTTTGTTTGTTTGTTTGTTTTGTGAGGGTCCTGGGGATCAAATACAAGTCATCAGGTTAGCAGCAAATACTTTTATCGGCTGCTGAGCTCTCATTGACCTTAATTTAAAACTCTTAACGCCTTCATTGAGTCTATTTGCTGGAATGTTTGTTTGGTTTTGAGTTAGGATTTCACTGTGTTGTTCAGGCTGGTCTCTAACTCTTGGGCCAAGGGGATCCTGCTGCCTCTGTGTCCCCAGTATCTGGAACTACAGGTGTGCACTACCATGTTGAACTAAGTTTTATGTCTTTTGAATTCATTATGCACTCTTCTTGGAAAACCTTCTTACCTAATTTGCAGTCATGTTCAGTTTTAGTACTTCCTAGAGGGAGTCCTGGTACCCATCTGTAGGAGAACCATCTGACGCACACTTTGAATAATGCCTAAATTTTCCTTCCTGGCGTTTGCCACAGTTTGAAACTAGAGTGTATGCTCTCGGAATTCTCCGACAAACTATTCTCACTACTGGGTCTTCATCCATTACATGGCCTGAAATGCAGTGAGTCTGTCAAGGAGACAGGAGCTGTCACTGACATCTAAGGTCAAGATCAGGCTTTTGATGACTGTGACTTCATTAGCTCTTCCTAAGAATCTTATGGGGCAGATGTCAGTCACCTCCCTTTACAGGTGAGGAAACTGGGTGTAGGTCAGCGGTTGACCAATTGCCCTGGCTCAATCTTAGTACCAAAAGGAAAAGAAAGAAGGAAAGGAACAAAGGGAGAGAGGGAGGGAGGAAGGGAGGGAGGGAGGGAGGGAGGGAGGGAGGGAGGGAGGGAGGGAGGGAGGGAGGGAGACGGAGATGAGGGGATAAAAGCTTGGACCTGGGTGACTTGTTCCATCCTACAAAATAGTATGGAGCCAGAGAGAGAAGGCGATTCTCTCTTCTCTCTTGTTGGTGTTTCTGTGGTATTACTTCCTGCAGTGCTACTCTGCCCTATTTTCCAGAACAGCACTTGGAAGACACTGTTGCGCATATTTCAGGAAGGGCCTGGCTTCTTTGTTCTTTCAGCAATTGACTTGAATTCCACCCTTGTTCCACTTACCTGGAACAGGGCTCTCTGCTCATAGCAACTGTGTGGCTGGCTGCTAAAGGTGGTGCTGAAGATTGAATCCATAGTCTTTCATGCTGGGCAAGCACTCTCCCATAGAATGAATGCCCTGATCTCTTTTCTCTTTCTTCTGGCTCACTCGGCATTTGTAGTGCAGGCAGTGTTCAACCCTGAGCTGAAGATGTGCCTCTGTCCCTGGAGAGAACACAATGCATGCTTGTCTGGTGTCATTTCTCCTTGACTAGCAACATTGACTTGCCCTCAGCACTGCTCCCTGTCACACTAATTGCTGGGCTGTGCTAACCTGTGTGAGCCTTTGAGCTACCCCCAGAACCTGCATGTCATGGCTTCCTTTTCTTGCCATCCTGTCTTGTCCTTAGCTCTGACCTCAGTCCCGCTCTTTCCCTGCTGGGCCATATCTCTGAGGCACCACTGGCCCAGCTCAGATCAACTTTCTGTTTTGCTGATGAGTCACCTATCTCAAATCCAGGATTTGTGCTCCATTGACTACAGCAGACCTGATTCTGTCCTGCTGGGTCCTATTAGGACTGAGTCTAAGGGACCTATTTGGTTTCTTGTTCTCACTGATTTCTTAGTGGGTTGAGGGGGCTTGTCTGTCCTCTCCCAAGGGAAGTAATTCAAATGGACAAAGCTTGTTGACTCTAAATGGTGAAGCTGATCACCTGGAGACAAGTTGGAATTATTAAAGTACAACAATTTTAGAGAATATATAATAATCAGCTTTTTATTGTGTGTACAATTAGAGTCAGTTGTGGTGTGATTTATCCACAAACCTTGGCAAAGTATTGAGTATCTGGGTTGAGTATGACATTTGAGGATGAACCTACTTGTAATGTGATCAAATAGATGGCACAATCTACCATGTCACAAACATGTGAGGTTAACGTGGAAGTCCCTACAACACATAAGTAGGACAGAAGGAAGAAATAGATTTGTTTTGAAGATAGAAACCCAATTCTTGTTCAATCTTGTTGAATGGAAATTCCCAATAAATCACTGTGTCCTGATAATGTAGCAAACACACTGCAAAAACAAATGTAACTTCAGAATTTCTCATAATGTTTAAGGAAACCCAGAAAGGGAAAATGTGCTTTAATAGTAGAAAAACTGTTGAATAAATTATGTGGTGACATGTCCTATAAGGTGCCTTGTGAACTTGAAAGTCTTCACATGTATGAGTTTATTTATTGAGAGATTAAAATGCTTCAACCAAACAGCTCTTGCTTCTTTGATGGACGAATGTAGTATCTTGGTCAATGTTCGGTACAATGACTTGGCATTATGGCTTAGGTTAAGGATTTAGTTGTTCATTCCTTGCCACTAACAGGAAAATGTGGCCTGGTTTTTAATAAGCTTTTTCCCAATAATGAAGTGAGGTCCACTGTGGGGGAAGAATTTTAAAATAAAGATGACTGAGAAGTGGGTAGTTTTTATTTTAAAAGAGGGAACAAAAGCCACTGATGAGTTCAGAGAGTATAGAGATTTTAGTTTTTAGATGTCAGAGTCTTTGAATATTTACTTGTAATTCCACAATCTTCTTTTACAGAAACCCTAGGTGGCCTGGACACTGTTGTGAAGATCCCTCCCCACTTGTTGAGGTAAGAGATGGGAAATGCAGCAGGAACAAAGCTCACCTTCTATGGTTTCCTAAAGGCTGGATCACCGTGTTGCTTTATAGCCTTTCAAGTGCTGCATAGTTTTTATCTTGTGTTGTTGGTTTGTTCGGTGTGGGTGAAGTGGGATATTTCATGAGGGGAGCAAGATGGGGGTTTGATCTATTTCCATTTGTGTGTGAAGTCGGTGCTACCAAGAGTCAGTGAGCAGAAGGATGTAACTAGGCGAGAAGAGAAATAACCAAAGCTAACATGAGAGAGTGAAATGGAGCAAACCCTCCCAGTGACGCACAGTATGCCAGTGACGCACAGTGTGTCCTCTGGGAAGCACAGTCAGCCCAAGCAGCTGCAATGGGTTTCATTTTCTCCCCAGCCTCAGCAGGACACCTTCTTGCTGAAGACAATCTGAAGTCACTTGCAGCAGCTCCGAGACACAAGCCTATTTCTATACCTTCCTCACCTGCCGATGCACATTTTTCCTTCTTTCTCCTTATTTTGAGATAAATGTATGTCCTGTGTAGAAAATGGGAAAGAACAAAAGAATAAAAAGGACTATTTTCACAATCACACACCTGTGGATAATGACTAAAGCCAGCATCATAGATTTTTCTCAAGTCCTCTGCACATACATATAAAACATACAAATGAATGTGGATTTTTCTTCCAATTCATTTTCTGCTTATTTTTTAAAATTTAATACTATATGAAACATGTTTTCTAAATTCCAATATGTTCTTTAAAGTGCTTTAGTTCTAATCTCACAGCTGTAGGCCTAACTGATCTAGCAGTTTTTCTGTTATTAAAGCTCTTGATGATTTCTAAGTTTTCCTATGATATTATGAGAAGTGACCTTACAATCGTTTATAGAGTATATTTTCTACATCATCAGGACACAGTGACTTATTGGGAATTTTCATCCAAGTGGACTGAACAGGATTCAATCCTGTTCTTCAATTTGTCTTCAAACCATTGTATGACTTCTCCTGTCATATGTACTCCAGATATACATGTGTATTCACATGTTGTAGGAACTGCCGTGTAAATCAAAGTTGTACAGAGCTGGCCAATTGACAGAGTAGCAGCAGCATACATGGCTACAGCGAGCTGTCCCAAGAGGCCGTGTAAGAACTACAAAGGCAGCCTGGTTTGGGGAGCTCATTTCCTGTCTTCTAACTCCTGTATGTACCTTCTCTTGAAGCTGATGTGATCCAGGTTAACTTAGTCATAGCGGATTTTCCCCCTCACCTTTCACTGCACTCTTCTGCTTGACAGAGACGAGCAGAGCTGGTACCATGCTGCTCTGCTCTGGGAGTTTCGTAGGATGGGAAACCACCATACCACCACAGAGAACTGTGGAAATGCCAGTCTGTGGGCACAAGAAATGATAAGAACCAAGAAATGCATCTTTGTGCAATTTGGTTAGTTTTTACATCTTGACTGTCAGCAAACTTGAAGGAAACCTAATCCAGCTATAAGATGATAAATGAAAATATCTTTTGATAAGTTACCATCATTTCATGTAAACACATACAGACAAGGTTTCTTATTGCTTACATCCATAAAATAACAATGATATAAAGCTGGTGCCACGCCAGGCTTTATCACAAACAGTGGTAAAACTCGTCCATAGATAAATGAACTAATTGAAGGGATCAACAAACCCTGTTCATCTCATTAGAAAACATTTCCAATAAAATTGCTTTTTCATGTTAACAATATTAACATTCCTATAAATAATTGTTATTGTTCTTTGGATCAATCATGTGCATTGATAATGATAGCTCAAACTGAAAGAAAATCAAACACTTTTAAGCACTATAGTCCCAGGACATTTTTAAAAGTATCATTTTATGCATACTTTGTTATAAAAAGCATAATATGGAGATTCATAAAAGCCTTTCAAGCATTAACTCATATTGTATTTAGAAAAAAATTCTGTGGGTGAAGTAGAATGGAAATGTGAGTTCAAGGAGAAAAAGAGACAATGGAGTTTTTTCTTGTTAAGGATGAATTTGTTCTCTTATTTTCAGTAGTTTAAAGCAGTTTTCAGGTTGCTGTAGTGTATAGAGTTCATTAAATACATTTAAAATAGTATATGTTTTAAATGAAATTCTAAATAATTCCAATATGCAACAACTATAGCCTTCATAATTAAAATTATACTGGAAAAATCTTAATTTTAAAATACATGGGAACAAAATCATAACTTTTTCTTAATAACCATATAAGCAAAAAAAAAAATCATCTCGACCTCTCACTATTCTGAAGATTGTTTTTCATACCAAAGTATGATTCAATCTGAAAATGAGGCTTATGTGGCTCTAGAGCTGTGGTAGCAGCTCAGCCTTCAGGGTGAGAACAGCAGATAACAATGGCCATAGAGTAGAGGGGTCTAGTCTGCCCTGTTCACAGGCAGCCAGGGAGCCCCTGAGATGCCTCATTGGTCAAGGACTCCTGACTGTGGGCCTGAACTGTATCGCCAGGATCCACATGTGGAAGGAGAGGACCAGCTTCACAAATTGTCCTCTGACCTTCACCCATGCATCAAGGCACATGCATACACAGCACCACCACCACCACCACCACCAATAATAACCAAGTTGTAATAAAAGGTAACTGATGTTTTCATCATGTGTTGCAGGGGGAGCACAAGAACTGGAGACAATACCATTTTATTGGTGCTAAAGGACATGCATTTGGTTCTCATGCATTTGTATTTACCCTCATGTCATAGCTCGCTGGCCATCTTGTATACCCTAGGACTAGGAGATGGCAACAGAATTTGAGGAAAGGGTTCCAAAGGATGAGTTGTGGACTAATGTCTTTAGGAGACCTAACCTAGAATCATCATTATTAGGAATATAAGTCAAAGTGTTTATCCTGATGACAGAGAGCTGCACCATCATCTTTGTATTTAGAAGAATCTGCAATGCTGTATTTTATGTGCACAGCAAAGGCCATCAAACATTGTTGTGCAGGGCACTGAACCATATGAATGAGACATGTCACATAGCTCATGTTGGAGACTTTTTATTCTGGAAGGGGAGAACGAGGACAAACAAGGGAACACTGTTACATTGGTTGAATTTATTATGGACTTTCAGACTTGTATAAGGAGGCTTCAGGAGGCTCGAGTCACAGTAGTGGAGCCTTTCAAAGCCTCATTGCAAAGGAACACAGGAGAAGCCGCGATTACAGCAAGGATGAGTTATGGAATCAACAACAGTGTGAATAACTATGTTGTGTTATGATTAGGGAAGTGATACGATGAGCTCACTCTTTAACGTGTAGATTGATTGGTCTGCGAGGAACTCTGATGTTCGCTTTTTGCCGTTGTTTTGCTTTTATTGACTGATGACTGATTTTTGAGACAGCATCTCTTAAAAACTTGTTTTAGATGGGGTTATAGGGAATCATTGAAATGCCAAACAGTTTGCTATGCTAGGCTTTCATTTTGATTTCTCAGCTGTTAGATATATGAACATTCTAATAAATAATTATAAATATGGCTTTGCTCATTTGTGCATATTAATAAAGACAGCTCAGATCAGAAGCATACTGAACCCTTGAGACACCTGTGTGGTATTATCCTCCTCCACTTGAGCAATTGCTTTTAAAGACTTCTCACACAAGCCTGAGTGCAAATTAATATGCATGAGTTAAGTGATTGGTGAATGCATAGTACATTTTCTGGGAGGAGCACCCTAGTGGGAATTAAGGAGTTATCAGGAGACACTGCCTATGCAGGAAGGTGCAATGAATACATCCTATGAATTATTTCCTCAATTTGTTAGCAGAGGATCGTTTTCATCTTCTTGTTGCCATTAGTCTTACTCTTGACCTTGGAGATGAGCATTCAGGGTCCCTGACTTGCCATGTGGTGTCTGCAGTCCCCTCCCCTTTGTGCCACACTACCCTCTTCTTGAACTCAAGGTATTCCATGTGTTTGTGAAAGGTTGAAGAAAGCCTATCAGCTAAGATTCTACTGCAGGGTCCCTTTACTCAAGAGGCATCCACAGTGCACAGTGTGCACTAGGTTAGGGTCACCATCTCTAGTTCTTGTTTTACCAATAGGTTGTTTCCTATTAGTAACTGCATAAAATACTTCTAACCAGGTCAAACTACCACTCATTGTCACCGATTCTAGGCTGTAGTGAGAATTTTGGCTTCTTTAAAAACACAGAAATATTTTATGAATGTGTTTTCATTTGAATCCCAGGTGTGAGATATGGGGCTGCTTCAGATTGGCCACAGCAGCTGACTGTGATTTGCCCGGGGCTCTAGCAGGGGTGTGGGTTTGGCAGGTACAGATAGTTTCTGTGAATGTGTAACATTTGGAATTCTGGAAACTCTTCAGAGGGTATATAAACCCACCAACAGTTTCCCAACTCTCAGGGCCTTAGCATTTATATACCCTGTGAAGACTCCCCAGAATTCCAGATGTCACATACTCACAAGTTCTTATGAGGGCTTGGCTATTTGGGTACCTGACTATTCAGATAATCTGTCTTATCTGAAAATTTGCAGACTTTACATTTTTCTCTTCTTCATCTGTTAAAAGGGCAGGAGTTCATGCCTGAAACATGGGCCTTTTGTTAGGATTTTATTTGTTATTTGTAATGGCTGCTTCTCCCAGATGGGTCTTGATCTGTAGGCCATTCCCTGCGGTTGCTCTTGTCAGAGAGACTTTCCCAGTGTCCTCTGCCCCTTATTGCTCTGTCTTTCCATCTGCCCAGTTTTTCTTCTTGTCAATGGATTGCAGACCCCATATTTGGATAGCAGTGAATTTGAACACTCTAATTGGCATGGCTCTATGTGAATCTACACAACTATCTAAATAAGCCCAGATACCTCACGACTCTCTTACATTGGTGGATCTGGCTGGTTTTCAGACTTCCAATCATATCTTGCTTGTCAGATTTCCACAGAAATTCTCTATTTTGAGATCAGGCCAAGTTATACAGTTAGATCCTGTCTTTAAAAGATTTTTTAATCATAATTTTTGGGTTAATCTTGATTTTACATGGGATATTAAAATTTAGTTTCCTAAGATGTTAGTGATCTCTTAGATTGTGTCTAAGGCTAGTGTGAAGGTTTTCACCCCCTCTAGGTCTGATCCTGCACTCTCACTACCAGGGAGATTCCACAGCTACTGGGTGTCCACTTTCTTGATCAGCCTTCTGCAGCCATGTTTAGTAAAACTTCCTCTCCCTTGTAGTGTTTTTAGGTACGTTCTAGTTTTTACTACATTTCTATCTGAGAGCCACTCCTAAGTTGAAATAAAGCATTCTTGTCAAGGGTGCTCATGGTGGTTTGAGTAGGTTTGGCCCCCATAGATGAGTGCTTGGCCATAGGGAGTGGCACTGTTAAGAGGTGTGACATTACTGGAGGAAGTGTGGCCTTGTTGAAGAAAGTACATCACTGTGTAGGTGGGCCTTGAGGTCTTCTATTCTCAGGCTCTACCCAGTATGGAATCTTGTCTCCTTCTGGCTGCCTGCAGAACAGTCTTCTGGATTCCTTTTTGATCAAGATCTAGAACTCTCAGCTCCTCCAGCACCACGTCTGCCTGGATGCTGCCATGCGTCCTGTTATGGTAAAACTAGGCTAAATCTCTGAAACTGTTTTCATCCAACCACAATTAAAGTTTTTCTTTTGTAAAAGTTGCCTTAGTCATCTTCATATTAATGAAACCCTAAGACAATGATCTATACTTTATATACCAAAGCTGAGACTTAGACAACTGGTCTGGTTTACAGGCCATTATAATCTCCCCTTTGTCTGAAGCTCTGAATAGTGGGGCATATTCAGGCTGCTCGCTTCATCAAGACCAGTTGTTGTTCATTGCCTACAGCCTTCCCCTATTATTTTGTTGGCCTTTAAAATTGCTCAGGTCTTTATTCACCCTGGCAGTTAGAAATGTCCCCTGTCCCCCGAGCCTCGTTATACTCTTGGTGTAATTCTGCCATGGGGCTTATCTACCACATCCTAAGTTATTTAGGGGGGCTCAGGGATCAGATCCTATGCTCAAGAGTTCATCTTTTTTGTGTCCCCCAGTTTAGTGCCTAATGAACCTTTTGGGGATGAAATGGTCTCTCCAAATTTCTCCTTATTAATTCCAGGGACTGTATGTTTCACTCCTAGATTCCTTTTTTAAAGTATTTTGGGGAAATCTCCAATAGAATCAAATCTTGCTCTGGTGATGGACCTTTTAATATCTTTCTGACTAAGCATATCTCAAAGAATACGTTCAGAAACCTAATACCCAACTCATGGATCCCAGCTAGTGTAGATTTAGGCCTCTTGCCTGCTACTTGATCCAAGAAAGCCCTGACCAATGTGATGTGGGGTGGGAGTGGTAGTCATTAGGACACTGATTCACATTCCGTGCCAGAGAATGCTGACTATAAACTCTTCAGTTCTTAATAAGTCTCAAAGAGAAATTCATGCCCTCATGACTTTTTTTCTTTTAACATTGGATTATAAATAAAATATTTCTAGACCAGTTGTTCTGGCCTCAGCAGCTTTGGCACCTTATTTCAACTTATGGGTGGCTCTAGAATAGGAGTGGCATGGGGCAAGGACTGGAAAGTGCCTAACCCAACCCCCAACATGAATTCCATGTGTAGTATTTCTGATTTTAAAGAAGAATAAAGGACCTTGACTCCTATCCTATTAAAAGACAAAAGGTGTCTTTTCCTTATACTCCAAGGTACTTCTAACTTACTGGTCTAGCTGAGATAAAACTGTCAAGAAACCCCTCAGGCTGTTAAAAGACAACTATTGGTAGCAGCCCTCTGGTTGGTTTTGCGCAGTACCCCAGTGAGGAAAATGCAGCCATGTCTCCAGCATCCGCTCGGCTGCCATCTTACTTTCCCTCTCCATGACTCTTTGGAATCACCATTGCTTAGTTACGTTCTCCTGCCAGGTTTACTTCCTGTTTGTCCTTGTGTATCTTCCATACTGCTGCTTCCTGCAGCCTTCTGCTTTAGTGTGCCTATTAGGTTCCGACTTAACCCTGCAGCTAATATGCTTACACACACATTCCGCCTTATCTTGTCTTAGGAACCTACTGGTCTTTCATGCAGGTGAAAGAAAGTGCATTCGTCAGCATTTGTGCTTGGAAAGATCCATCCATCATAGCTCTCCATTCTTTGTATTGTTTCCTTTTCATTGCTTTTATGCTATGTTGACCTATTTCATTTTGGTCCTATACTTTGAGCCCGGCAGTAACTGCTGCATGGTTTATGACATGTTTTGTTTTGTTTTTAGTTTTGATTGGAAACACCTACCTGCATCAACTGGGAAGGACCATGACTTAAAATGGCAAGAGAAATCTCTGCAGCTACTGTGGGGAGGCAGTTCTGGTCCCATCAGTATAGTTCCTGCCTTTCCTCCTTCCTTTTTCTTCGTGTGTGTGTGTGTGTGTGTGTGTGTGTGTGTGTGTGTGTGTGTGTGAGACAGTCAGAAGGCAACCTCAGGTGTTGGTTCCCTGGTTCCCGTCTTCCACCTTGTCTGTAAAGTAAAACATTAGTAAAACAAGACACTGTCTGGTGTCCCTGCCTTGCTTATGTAGTAAAGAGGGGCGTTGACTCTTGTAGAGCAGAGGAAGCAGAGGATGTGTAGGATCCCAGGCCAAGACACCAGCTCAGATATTGAAAGAGTAAATATTAGCATATGTGTAGGGCAGGTGCTTCTACAAGACTCCAGCTCTGTTCCAGGTAGATTACAGGCAGCTGTACTTCTGAATAGAAGTTCATTGCTATAAAGTCTCATGCTTGCTACCCACTTCCTTTCTTCACTGCCACAACTGAGTTCTCTTGGTAGAGTCACACAAATGTAAATGTGGTTGGGCTTTATTGAGCCCAGCTCTGTTGAGTTTTGCTGGCTTTTTACCAGGAGGAAAATATATAATAGGAACTTTAAGGACTATTGGTTATTCTAAGCCTGGCTGATATTCTGTTTGGGGGGAATTATTGATCTTAGTATGAAGGGGAATGTGTGGAGACATTGTCTGCTCTGCTGGAGAACAGTGAGAAGCTTTTCAATAAAATCTTGTTATGAAAAATGTCTAGCACCCCCAGAGCAATTTATGCTAAATAGGTGAATAAAATGGCATCTCAGTGATGGGCACAAGTGACTTCATTGCCAGAAGAAAGCTCCATGGGCATTAGCCATGCTGAAGCTAAAACCTGTCTTCTAAATCAGATCTGATTGCTTCTTTTCCTTTCCCACCCTTTGGAAGACTGGGTATTCCTGTCACCTTCCACTTAGCTTACGTGACAACACTAGACATTTTCTAATGTCTAGGCAGATTCTTCCCTGCATATCTGTCAGTGGCAAAGCAGTCCGGATGGTTTCTACATTCTATCCCCTTCGATGAGCAAAACTTCAATTAGCCTCCATTATAAGCTTTTGGCTCATAGCCCAACCTCAAAGCATTTTATAAAGGGATGCAGTCTTCACTAGTCAAAGCAATGAGGTAGCAAAGAAGTACAGATGCCACCCAAGCTAAGACGGGGGAATTATCAGCCTTGGTGGGTATTTTAGGAGGTCAGCAAATTATTAGGTCGGAAGCCATGGGTGCTCACCCTTTCATTATAGCCAGTGTTTGATGCTCTTGTAACACTTTGTTGTAAAGGGATGCCTTTTAAAAAGGAAATATAACCTCCTGTTGGAAAAAAAAATGTGAATTTTTATTTCTTAACTCTTTTCATGTTACTTGAATAGGGTAAGATTTATGCTGTGTCAGTTCTTCTATGAGCATATTTTCATAATTAATTGTATAGGTAATTTGGAACATCATTCTTGATTTAATTTCAAAGTGTGCCTCTGAGAAATTGTTTTTATTCCTAGAAGTGGGTTCTAACCTGTGTGACCCTGAGTCCATCAGTTCCTTGTTGTCTGTGGCTCAGAGGGTATTTGTCTCTTCTTCACTCTTTCAGGCACAGTCTTTTGTAGACACCTGTTACAAAGACTAGAGTTATGCTTTGTTTCCTGGGAAATTTTTATTAAACATTTTATTTTTATCTTCTTATATTTTATTTTACTGCATATTCAGATATACGTGAGGAGTGTGTGTGTGTGCATGCGCGTGCTCGCGCACGCATGCATGCACGCACGCACGCGCATATTCTCTAGTGCATGTATGTGCTTGCATATGCATCTGTATCGGTCTCACTGTCTTAGTGGTATTATGTAGCTACAAGAAGCCTTAATGTCTTTTTTTCAAGGTTAGTTCAATGCATTTGGTGCCAATCTCACTTTGCCTATTTTAGAGTCTGAGACTGTATTAAAATGTTATATTGTGGGGTTTTTTGTTTGGTGGTGGTGGTGGTGGTGGTGGTGGTGTTTGAGACAGGGTTTCTCTGTATAGCCCTGGCTGTCCTGGAACTCACTCTGCAGACCAGCCTGGCCTTGAACTCAGAAATCTGCCTGCCCCTGCCTCCCAAGGGCTGGGATTAAAGGCGTGCGCCACCACTGCCCGGCTGAAATGTTATTTCTTAATATGCTCGGTGAGTCACATTTCCCATCTAAGTATGGGGCATATTAGGAAATAAGCTCCCGATTTTCAAACGTAGTTATCATTTTGGGGACCCTTTTAGGTGCTATGAATGCTGGCCTTGCTGGCCCCATGAGGTAGTCCAAACTGTGAGGTTCATGGATGCATAGACCTGAAGTGGGGAAGGAGCCTCATGAGCCAAACCAGAGTAGACTTAGGGCAGCTAGACTCAAAAGTCCCCTTGCTAAGGAGTGCAAGGTAATACCCCTTCCATGGTTTAGCATACAGCCTATCTGTCTGTCTACCCCCTCCTTACTGTCCCCCTCTCCCCTCTTTGTGGAAGAACTAAGATCTAGAGAACTTAATTTCATATGGAAAATCATTTGATGATGAAGCACCATCCCTGAATTTTTTCCTTGGGAAACGTGCTGTTTTGCCACCACTAATGAGCACAATGTAATGTTCTGATGTGTAAGTATGCATTTCCATACCATGCACCAAGACAAATTTCAGTACAATTTTTAAGGAGCCAGAGCTTTGAAAGAGTGTCCCGCATTCAGACCAAGAGGCCAGTCATGAATTAGTAGAGTAATCAAGATTAGTTTATGTGTAAGGCTTTGCCAGGAAATGACCAAAATAGACTGTTCCTCTTCAGAAAGCAGAAGAATTCCCAAGATGAAAGAGACTCTGGTCTAGAATTGATGAGGATACCTACTTAGAAAGCCTGAATAGTTATATAATTAAATAAATAGCCCTAACTTCTCTTGGCCTTAGAAAGCCTGAATAGTTATATAATTAAATAAATAGCCCTAACTTCTCCTGGCTTCTGCTGCCTTGACCCTGGGAAGAGACTACAGTGACAATTCAAAGGGATCTACCAGTGGGGTTACGATGAGTGCAGCTGTAGACTTAGTGAGGGAAGACTTAAAGTAGGCTCATAAATGCATCTAGAATATATTATATTTTGAGCTGGAGCAAACTTAGTTTTTCAATCAAATGAAATCCAGAGGAAGTCAATATGTTTAAAAGATTTTTTCCCCCTCTGAAACTATAACTTCTCAGTTGCTTGCTCTCTGTTGTAAACCCAATTTTGTTTTTTTCTGTATTTACCAGCTGGGAGAAAACTCTTCAAACACAAAAGGGTTTTTGTATGCAGATCTCAGAGGCAGCTTTGGGGAATAAGCCAGGAAGCCATGTGCAATGTACGCTGTTGTTACAGACGTGCAGCCAGAATGGAAAGGCAGAGGATGGGGTCTGAGTACAGGGAATCCCATCACCAAGCACTAGAGAAAGCTGCCAGATATACACCAGGTTTTTTGTTAAACTCTAAAAGAAACCTAGCTGTAGTAAATAAGATTAGTAACATGGTATTTGTTTGGAAATATAAAGGGAAGCCTTGGTGGGTTTCAGACAGTGAAATATAGATGTAACTCGGTCAGTGGAATATTCGACTTCCTTTGTAATCTCTAACCCATACAAAACTTTTCCTTAACAAATTGCTTTTAGCCAGTGTTTTATCATAACAACGGAAAGAAAATGCAAGTATCTCCATAGCACAATAATAAAATATGTATGTGTGCTCTAGAAACCCACAGCTGCGGGTTGGACACTCCTTGCTTTAATGTATGACCCAAGACATTATTTATCTGGGGTGTCCCAGGAGCTAAAATGTTGGATACCATGGATGAATCTGGCAGCCGAATCTTGATGGTCTGCTTCCAGTTAATCTTTTCATTTCCTCTATAGGATAAGGAATTGGTTCTAGAGTAAATGTTTGGCACTTCTGCTCAAACAGGAGGAGCACTGAGCCATCTCTGGCATACATAAGGTAGGAGTCTTAGATGTAGCAGGTTGATATTCTCTCCTTCACTCCAGGCATGTGGATACATACACACATACATGCATACGTTTGAGACAGACTTGTCCCACCTGCCTGAATAACCCATTGACTTGTGTTCTCTGCCACTTAAATCCAATATTCACCTCCTTATGGTCACAGCCTCTAACACAATACGACCCATAATACTGAAGGCTACCAGTTACAATGTGTTGTTACTCTGTAGTGGGAATTGTACCAGGAACATCACGTGTTGTATTGTTCAACTTCACAGTGGGTACAAGGATTACTCGTGTCTGTGTTTTAATGAGAACCCTGAAGCCTGGGTACAGAAAACCATCAGCTTAAGATCTTGCAACTAAAACACAGTGTGATTTCAAATACAAGTGTGACTCTTGTTGCATTTTGTGTCTTCAACATGTATTTGTTTATTACCTGCTATCTAGATATGTTATAATAGGAGTCTCTGTTCCTCTCTATCTCTTCATCTTTCATCCTTGGAAAAATCTACTGGAACATACATATATACAGCCACAAAAATGTCCACTTTTCTTTATAAATGGGGCCTAATTGAAGTATTTAAGTTACAAATCCATCCCACTGTATAATAGAAAGCCTAGCTAACAGTGGTTCTAATGAAATGGTACTTACTTTCCTCATGTGACTGGCAGACTACAGGTAAGCTCTTAGCACTGGTAGTGTCCTGTTCCCTTGCCTTATCATTGTATTTCCTTCTTTATACCACAAACAGCTATCGATGTTCCAGATAACATATCTATATCTAAAACAGAAAGTAGATATAAAGACAAAAGGCAGAATGACAGTCTCAGATGAACAGGCCTAGTTCTTTCAAGAAGGAAAAGTATTTCCAGAAATACAGCGAAATCTGGACATGTAGGACTGTTGGAAAGCCGTAGGTCAGTTATATGTTAGGCTGTTAGAATCAACTCACTAAGTGTGAGTCACTGAGTCATGATGGCCTGCTAGTCACATTTCTGAAAGCAGAGGGAGTTATCCCCATTGTACAAGTAAAGTGACTTGAACTATGAGCTAAGATTCATAAGGAATACAAGGGTGTGAGCTAGGACCAGTGGCTGAATGATGTCTTATTACTATAGGTTCTATTCCCTGCATGTACCCCAAGTTTGCTTCCAAAGTTCTTTCATATCTCAATGCTCACTATAGAAATTCATTAAAGAGCCAAGTCATATGTCAGGGTTGTATTCTGTGTTTTCTGGCCAGGACTACAGTATGGATCTCCTAGAGTTGGACTGAAGTCCTCTTTAACAGACCCTACCACTTTCCATAGTGCTCTGGCTCTCCTTAGACCTTCTCCACAACCAAGAGACTCCTTGCTTGAAACCCCTGGCCTCTGGGTAGATGGCCAAGCTGCTTAGCAGCCCAGCAGAAGAAATCTCTTGTTTTTCAGGGACAACCTAGTAACTTTAGCCTAATCATGACACTGGGTCCTTCTGTGTCCCTGGGGAGGTAAACAACCCCCAGTCGTTCTGAGGAGTTGCGATGAGTGAATGCCCCATGCACTTGAATATGATTGTTTTCCAAGGTCATTTACCTGCGCTGATGTTCATCACCGTCAGGGTGAGTAATGAGACCTGCATATCTATACACATGTACTCATACATACTTGTACAGTCACACACAAACACAGAATATTGGCTATATTTGCTTTTCTTCAGATACAAAGTCCTGTAGCCATATAATGTTGGGTATCATTGTAAGTGTTGCAGAGCAACATATTGCTGGTAATACAGCACCTTTGGGGTGATTGCATCTAAGGCAAAAATATCCAACTTTTTTTTTTCTGGTGTTTTGAGACAGGGTTTCTCTGTGTGATCCTGGCTGTCCTGGAACTCACTCTGTAGACCAGGCTGGCCTTGAACTCAGAAATCCGCCTGCCTCTGCCTCCTGAGTGCTGGGATTAAAGGCGTGCGCCACCACGCCTGGCAACAGGAATTTCTAATGAGAACTTCTTGTCTTGAAATCAAATAGTGCTGGACCTGAGTCAGCTGTTTCTGGCAAGTCTTCAGCTGACTTTACAGGACAAAAGAGGGAAGTATAGTACGTGGTGTGTTTAAAGCAGGCACCTAATAAGGAGCTAAACCAACCTTTTGGGTCCTCTCCAACACCTATCTCTAAAAACTACTTGCTATACATTATATATAAGGATAGCCAAGCTTTGGAATCCCCAAACATATTTTTGCATAAAGTTACAGTTTGTGGAGAAATAAATTTTACATCATTGTTCTCTGATGTTTCTTGCCAAAATAAATTATTTGGTGGGATTTACCTCTCTAATGATGCCTGAAAGAGTTTCAATGACTGGAGAAATAAAATAAAATAAATAAATAAATAAATAAATAAAAGTTCTTAAATAGTTAAGAAATTTTAATAGAGGACAGCAGTCATAACTTCAAAACGCTTACTCTATATTGACTTTAAGTTACTTAGAAATTAACAGAATAAATATGTAAATGAATATAATGTATGAATATAAACAATACATATATAAAACAGAAGCACTGTTGTTGGGTATGAACTAAGGATATTCTTACTATAGAAAGTGAAAAATCCTGGAAGCTGTAATTGAAGCCCAGGCTCATGTCCTTGGACTATGTGGGAGGTTTCATTATATTCCCCACTGTACAAATTAGACCAGAGTTGGGAGGATAATTTACCCAAGGTTGGTAAAGTCTAAATGTGAGCACTACCCTTGACTCCCAAATGTGAAAGCCACATCCCTTACAATTAATGTCCCTTCATAGCTGGTTTATTTCTTCTAAGAATATATAATGAAAACTGGAGTTTTAGTATATAATCCTTTATAGCTTGCGTGTGTGTGTGTGTGTGTGTGTGTGTGTGTGTGTGTATAACATTTTCTAATGTAATATTGTTACTTTTCTTTAACAATAATTTAAAGGCCATTAAAATTCTATCAAGCTAATATTTCTTTTTTTTTTAATTAGGTAATTTCCTCAATTACATTTCCAATGCTATCCAAAAAGTCCCCAATACACTCCCCCCCCCCAATCCCCAACCCACCCACCCCCACCCCTTGGCCCTGGCATTCCCCTGTACTGGGGCATATAAAGTTGGCAAGTCCAATGGGCCTCTCTTTCCAGTGATGGCCTACTAGGCCATCTTTTCATACAAATGCAGCTAGAGTCAAGAGCTCTGGGGTACTGGTTAGTTCATAATAATGTTCCACCTATGGAGTTGCAGTTCCCTTTAGCTCCTTGGGTACTTTCTCTAGCTCCTCCATTGGGGGCCCTGTGATCCATCCAATAGCTGACTGTGAGCATCCACTTCTGTGTTTGCTAGGCCCCGGCATTGTCTCACAAGAGACAGCTATATCTGGGTCCTTTCAGCAAAATCTTGCTAGTGTATGCAATGGTGTCAGCGTTTGGAAGCTGATTATGGGATGGATCCCTGGATATGGCAGTCTTTAGATGGTCCATCCTTTCTTCATAGCTCCAAACTTTATCTCTGTAACTCTTTCCATGGGTGTTTTGTTCCCAATTCCAAGAAGGGGCACAGTGTCCACACTTTGGTCTTCGTTCTTCTTGAGTTTCATGCGTTTAACAAATTGTATCTTATATCTTGGGTATCCTAAGTTTTTGGGCTAATATCCACTTATCAGTGAGTACATATTGTGTGAGTTCCTTTGTGAATATGTTACCTCACTCAGGATGATGCCCTCCAGGTCCATCCATTTGCCTAGGAATTTCATAAATTCATTCCTTTTAATAGCTGAATAGTACTCAGTTGTGTAAATGTACCACATTTTCTGTATCCATTCCTCTGTTGAAGGGCATCTGGGTTCTTTCCAGCTTCTGGCTATTATAAATAAGGCTGCTATGAACATAGTGGAGCATGTGTCCTTCTTACTGGTTGGAACATCTTCTGGATATATGCCCTGGAGAGGAATTGCTGGATCCTCTGGTAGTATTATGTCCAATTTTCTGAGGAACCGCCAAACTGATTTCCAGAGTGGTTGTACCAGTCAAGCTAATATTTCAATGGAGGGGGAAAGTCATTTAAATACTGGCCTTATCACAGTTAGAGTCTTAATAATTGGTTAAAAGCCGGAATCAAATACTAGATAGTCCCTTCTCTTTAGAGGAAAATGCTTGGTTTTGTGGATTTCTGTTGTGTTGCTGTGACCATAGTAAACAGAACAACTTAATGAGGAATTATGCATTTGGCTTATGGCCGCTCAGGTTTCAGGTCATATATGCTTACGGTAAGGAAAGCCCGTGGCAGATGACATTCTCCCCACAACTCCTGGCTGACTGTAGAAAGCAAAGCCCATGCCCAATGTCTACTTCCTCTAGGAGGCTCCATCTCCCAGAGTTTCCAAAACCTCCAGAACATTACCACTCACTAGGGGGCCAAGTTTCTAATACATACAACTCTGGGGGTACGCGTCACACCCAAATCATCATATAGCTTTTAGTGTAGCATGACACTGGGGTATTAATAAGGCCGTTTACTTGCTCGGCAGCAGATTTCACTAGGACATTCATTGCTTCTTGATTACAAACCAAAGAGGATGAATGGGTTTCCTCGATAGTCATTTGATTCTTTTCCTGTATAACAAGCCTCCGTATCCTATGCATACCCTGCAGTTGAGGAGGCAGTAGCCCTTCTAGGAGGGTCCCTAGGAATGCAATGAGTCTAAGCAGAAACATTCAGGAGAGCAGCACTGTGAAGATGGATGAGTGAAGACATTTGAGAGGACAGTTTTAAAGTGCTAAGCCTATGTTTGATGAATGGTTGCTAGCCTCAAACAGTAGAAATCCTCTTGACTTTAGGGCTACAACTTGAGGTAGTAGTATTCTTGGCCTTTCCACATGTTCAAACTATCCTGACACTTAACTTTTATATCTGAGGCTAAATTTGATGGCTCCATGCTGAAACTTTCATAGTTGTAGATAAAAGTCAATGAAAGAGTGACAGATATAGACTATTGTATTTTCTGGCCTCATGGGCCTGTTCATCTTCCATGGGAGTGTGCTATTATATCTAGATTGCTCCTATCTTTGAAGTGCAGATTATTGCATTGGCTGTCATCGGAGGCTGCTCTGGGGATAGGATAGAATAATTTAAGAGAATGTGTGTGTGTGTGTGTGTACATTATATTGGTTAACTCCTAGAAGCACCTGTGTTTGTATTGTAGATGCCTTTGTTTCCCAGGTTATTATGTATTCCCTTGAGAATATGTTGCTATGCAAATGGTGAAGACCCTTTTGCTATATGGTCCTTACATTCTGATCTGTACTTTTCCACTTGCCCATGGATACATGATCTATGTCTTTATCTATGATATTGACCTGATAGTGTTCATTGTCCAAGCTCTGAATGACGTGAGACTAAGAGACTGCCTCTGATGCATAGCTATGTTATTTAAAGCAGGGGCTCAGGTATTACTGTTTTTCTAACTTTTGTCAGTACTCATGCTTCTGTCAGGGCCCCATGTTTTACGGAACCTCATTAGGTTGCTAGGTTATGTTATTAATAGCTATTAATAGCTTGCCTCAAGACTATTGTCTCATTGATAACAGAAATAATTGCCTATCAATCTGCCTAGTTCTGTAAGTAGTATAATTAAGAGGTAGGTATACCAATCCCACTGTCTGTACCAAGTGGGCACTCAATGACTGGAGTACTGGCACTAAGTGGACATGAGTTAGAAGGACAGCTTTCTGGTTTCTTCCTGGTTATCACAGATTCCTTTTGACTTCCTTATTGATACCCTGGTTTTTTGTTTTTTTTTTTCACTCACTTTCTGGAGACATTTTCTCAGAACCCCATCCTTTTATCCTATACCTTGTTCTTTCCCTTAGACATTTCATCTAAAACTTCAGCTACTGCTTCTAGATAGATAATTCTAAAGTTATCCTGAGTTCCACAGTATCAACCCTTAGATGCCTCTCCCAAAATTCCTTGAACTCAGTTTGCAGTGATGTGGGTCCTATACTTCCATGTGTTCCTCCAAACTGTGCTGCAGGAGATCCACGCTGCCCCATTATGCCATCTGTGGGTCCCTTTTCCTCCCTCTGTTTCCTTAGGCAATCATTGACTATAACATACATTCAACGTGGGCCCATATAGTAGAGTAGACGTTTTTACATGATAACCATTCGTAGGGTGTGTTCATTGTGTTAGTTGTTATTACTCTAATATCTGCGTGTCATGGGGCCTGCCCTGAGGTTACATGACAGTGACTCCATTCTTGCTTTCTTCTGATCCAACCAAATGTTCCTTTTATATTCTCAATACCTGAGGCCTCAGAATTCCCTGCTCAGACTATGTACGCCTCTTCCAGAAATCACCTTTGAGTTTCTGATTTGTGTTCTTCAGAGGGCATGTAGTACGATAGGTGTTTGTGTTCCTGCTTGCAAGAGCTGTACATGAGCAGCTATTTGTGGGGCTTGAGTACTGAGGTGTTTGTATCTGTATCCATGAGACCTCATGAGGGACAGGGTAGATCAAACAGTGGGAAAATAAAAGGCTGAAGCAGAGGATGTAAGGAGTATTGTGAACATATATAAGGATGGCCTTGGGCAGTCAGTTAAGAATATGACTAGTAAGCACACTGTTTCACTGTTACGAAACTTCTCTAGGCAAGTGATATTAGTAATATTAGTTATATTACCAAAGGCTAGCTTTGACATCACAGGTAAACTGAGGAAAGCTGAGTGTGGAGTCAGTGACTGGGGAACTGACTGGTACTAATAGCATATTCTAAACAATTCCTCTCCTGGGCATATACCCAGAAGATATTCCAACTGGTAATAAGGACATATACTCCACTATGTTCATAGTAGCCTTATTTATAATAGCCAGAAGCTGGAAAGAACCCAGATGTCCCTCAACAGAGGAATGGATACAGAAAATGTGGTACATTTACACAATGGAGTACTACTCAGCTATTAAAAAACAATTAATTCATGAAATTCTTAGGCAAATGGATGCATCCGGAGGATATCATGCTGAGTGAGGTAACCCAATAACAGAAGAACACATGTGATATGCACTCACTGATAAGAGGATATTAGCAAGTTTTTTTCTATGCTTAGCTGATGATAATTTGTATATACCAAGAAACAAATCATCAACTATCTTATGTCTTACTTTTGAAGTCTTTCTCAGCTACACTAGCTAATCATCTATATTCCCTGTTCTTATATTCACAGTAGAATTATTTATTTTTCATTCACACCTTTTCTTGGCGCACACTGAAACCTTTGCCACATCCCTAGATCACAAGAGCCAGGAACTCACATGCAACCTAGAATGAGTGCTTTCTTTGTTCATTTACTTGTCCCAAGCCTATTTTTCTCTTCCAAGTACAATTACATGCTTGAAAGGCATGAAAGCTCACAGTACTGTCTAACTTATTCAGTCCTCACTACATTTTATTCTTTTTTTTTTCTCCAGGGAATCAAAAATTATTCTTTCTTTTTTTTTCAATTTTTTTATTAGATATTTTCTTCATTTACATTTCAAATGCTATCCCAAAAGTCCCCTATACCCTCCCCCCACCCCCACCCTGCTCCCCTACCCACCCACTCCCACTTCTTGGCCCTGGCGTTCCCCTGAACTGGGGCATATAAAGTTTGCAAGACCTCTCTTCCCAGTGATGGTCGACTAGGCCATCTTCTGCTACATATGCAGCTAGAGACAGGAGCTCTGGGGGTACTGGTTAGTTCATATTGTTGTTCCACCTATAGGGTTGCAGACCCCTTCAGCTCCTTGAGTACTTTCTCTGGCTCCTCCACTGGGGGCCCTGTGTTCCATCCAATAGATGACTGTGAGCATCTACTTCTATATTTGCCAGGCACTGGTATAGCCTCACAAGAGACAGTTATATCAGGGTCCTTTCAGCAAAATCTTGCTAGCATATGCAATAGTGTCTGCCTTTGGTGTCTGATTATGGGATGGATCCCCAGGTGGGGTAGTCTCTGGATGGTCCATCCTTTCATCTTAGCTCCAAACTTTGTCTCTGTAACTCCTTCCATGGGTATTTTGTTCCCTATTCTAAGGAGGAATGAAGTATCCACACATTGGTCTTCCTTCTTCTTGATTTTCTTGTGTTTTGCAAATTTTATCTTGGGTATTCTATGTTTCTGGGCTAATATCCACTTATCAGTAAGTGCATATCTAATGACTTCTTTTGTGATTGGGTTACCTCACCCAGGATGATATCCTCTAGATACATCCATTTGCCCAAGAATTTTATAAATTCATTGTTTTTAATAGCTGGGTAGTACTCCATTGTGTAAATGTACCACATTTTCTGTATCCACTCCTCTGTTGAGGGACATCTGGGTTCTTTTAAGTTTCTGGCATTATAAATAAGGCTGCTATGAACATAGTCCAGCATGTGTCTTTATTACCAGTTGGAACATCTTCTGGATATATGCCCAGGAGAGGTATTGCTGGATCTTCCAGTAGTACTATGTCCAATTTTCTGAGGAACCACCAGACTGATTTCCAGAGTGGTTGTACAAGCTTGCAATCCCACCAGCAATGAAGGAGTGTTCCTCCCTATTTTATTCTTAATTCTAATTTTATTATAACTTAAACCATCTCCTTTAACTTTTTATCAATTACCCCAACTTCCTAAAACTATTTAAATTAAATCAGGAGTTCTATCAAATAATTAATCCATCTAAACAATATTAATTTTTGGAAGTTCATCTTCGTATTGATCTACAGGAAAATTGCCCATTCGAGAGGGTTGTCCCCCAAGAAGCTCACTTGCCCATTGCAGCTCCTCCTGCATGGTGTCCACCATTACATGATTTTATTTTGTGTATGCTGAGCATTTGAATGGGTATGTATGCATATTGGGGTGGGTACGTGTGTGTGTGTGTGTATGTGTGTGTGTGTGTGTGTGTGTGTGTGTGTGTGTGTGTGTTAGAAACAAGAAGAGCGAAAAATGTGAAAGAGTGCCTATATGGAGGCCACAGGTCAACATGGTGATGTCTTCCTTACTGACTCTCCATCTTGTTGTTTGAGAACAGACATCTCAGGGAACCTAAAGCTTGTCAGCCTGACTAGGCTAAGTGGCCAGTGATCGAGGGTCATCCTGTCTGTGCCTTCTTGTATCAAGCACTAGAGTTGCAGATGTGTGCCACTGGACCCCACTTTTTCATGAATATTGGAGACCTGAATCAGAATTCTCAAGCTTGCACAGTGCTTTACTAACTCATCTTTCTAGCCCTTAATTTCATATTTTAGAGGAAGAAAATAAGGACTTGGATAGATAAGAGCTTGAATGTGACCCTGACTGCTTTTATTCTTTCTGTGGCTGACCAAGGCTCATTTTGTCCCCTCTATTTAAAGGCCAAATAAATGTCACCACATCTGTAAAGATGCTTGCATTTTTTCCCCAGGATCTATTCCAATTTAGTGACTATAAAATACATGTCTGCCTTGACCATGTGTCTGCAGGAGTCTGTTACCTCCCTAGCCTGGGCGTTTTATGTTATATACCTAATATTCTATGTACTGCCTGGGTATATAATAAACTAAATCAGTGTTTATTAAAGAAGTTGTCTCTGTTACTAAAAATCTTATTTCTTGTATATAGATTATAAGTTGTTTAGGAATCCCAATTTTAATGCAATTATGATGATCTAGTAATAGACTGGTTTTCTGAGACACTTTGATATCATAACTGGAACTAAAATTTTAAGTGTTTACTGTTATTGTTGTATGTCTCTGTGTGTGTGTATAAGTATTATATGTATGGATATGCCAGATGTTTGTATTATGCATCTAAATCAATCACTTTTTCCTCCTTATCACTTGAGAGTGCAGCTCTCACTGAACCTGGAACACACCAATTGTCTAGATTGCCTGGCCAGCAAGCACACATCACTGTACCTGGCTTTCTGCAAGGATGGTGGGGATCTGGACTTAGTCAGGTGTTTTCACAAGTACCTTACCAACTGACCCATTTTCCCAGTCATCTGTCTCTACCTCCCTTAAATAGAACTAGGGTAGAATCCAGTGTCTCACATTCTGGGCAGGTGTCTAGCACTGAACTCCATCCTTACCCTCAGGTCGCGTTGAGACAAAGTCTTTTCCCAAGTTGCCCAGGCTGATCTTGAACTCAAATTTCTACTTGACAGAAGTCTTGCTTCACATTCTGCTGTCAGCACAGTTACTTTGTATAAGTTCTGTTAATTGTGTATGTGTAATACTGTGAGTTTGACAGGCTAGTATGTCATTAATACGGCCTAAAATCAGTGTTTCTCCAAGGTGAGTTGATTTGTTTTGTTCTGCTGTTGAGCAGAACAGGCCTGTCTTTGTTTACGTAGACCTCTCTGAAAGATTTATGCCATAGAGCTGCTATTTTCAAAAGTAGCTGCACATTGAAACCACTTTATCAGCGTATAAAATGATGTGAATGCTGATCATGTTCTCTTCTTGCCTAAGATTTGCTTATTGAGGCTAGCAGCCTTTCCTGCACATTGCTTCAGCTTGTGTCTTCATGGCCGAGGGATGCTGAGCTCCTGCTGAAATTCTGGCAGAGCCTGGACTCTTTATTGCCATCTGGAGTGTTACATCATGAAAAAAGTCATTAACTAACAAAACACATAAACTAGGGAGGGCAGAACAATTTCTGTAGGCATGTTTCATGCTGTTAGCATTTTCATATGAAGCCTACATGCTTGTGTGTAGGGAGATATATTCTAGAAGGGAACATGGTTCCATTAAATACACTCATTTTACACTAGAAATAGGACTAACAGTTGAATGTTGGGTTCACAAGCAATCCTAATTTGAATCAAGAAGGCATTCAGGAAATATAAAATTCAGTAAGTCTTTGAAAAAAGATGAGGAGATTTTGTTCTAAGAGGAAAGAGGGGAAATTGGTCCAAGGCTACAGTACAGCTTCTGATGGAGTGAGAAGACAGGAGAGATGAAGTGAACACAGCAGCCAGGAGGACTTAGACTACAGCCATGCTAGGAATAGGTGTGGTGTTTAGAAGTCCAGGAAAAACCAAGAAAGGGAAGGTGGTGAGAGTGTTCGCAGTGCAGGAAAGGGTAATGAATACCACTGCTCCCTATTCTAAAGCACTAAGCAGCCTTCCAGATCTATGAATTCTGCATCTCTGGATTCAGCCAAGCTAGGATTGAAAGTATGATTCTTTTTTTAATCGCAACTGTGATAAAACCTGTGCATTTTTCTCCTGTCATTATTCCCCAAACACATTTTAGCCACCATTAACATGGTAGTTATAATGTATTAGATATTATAAGTTATCTGTAGATGATTTAACTACACAGGTGGTATAGATAGGTCATATATAGAATGCCATTTTATCTAAGAGATTTAAACGTCTTGGAACATTTCCCCATATTTTTCAAAAGATGACCATACTTAATTCCTGCAATCTTTAAAATGTAAAACACAGGGGCATTGTGGCCCATGCCTGTCATCTCTGCTATTGGGATCCTAAGATAGGAAGATAAAATTTATAGTGTATATATAATTTTGGAGAGTTCTCTATACCCCCTTATTCCCAAATAATTGACACAGAGACCTTATATTTATTAATAATCTGCAAGCACTAAGCCGGGAAGGTTCTGAGCTATTCCAACCTGGCTTTGTTGGCCTGAACTACCTCCCACACACTTGCCACCTGAGTCTTGCCCTGGCTCACTCTGATCCTGTGTTGGCTCCATCAACACAACCTCATGGTGAATCCTCTTGGCCCTTCTCCTCTTCCTCTCCCTTCCGTGTGTGTATGTGTGTGTGTGTGTGTGTGTGTGTATGTGTGTGTGTGTGTATAAGTCAGAGGAAAACTTGAAGAACTTGTTCTTTCCTTCTATCATGTGGGTTCTGAGGATCAAACTCAGGTTAGCAAGCCTGGTGGCAAGTGCCATTACCTGGAGAGCTATCAAGCTATCTGGCTTGTTCCTAGCACTTTCTTCATGAAGGATCTTTTACCTGCTTGCTCTGCTCTGGGTGAGCTATTTAATCTAGCACTCATTGAGATTGGCAGAAAAAAAATAACAGCAACAACAAACAAAATCCTAAGCGTGAAGGCTACAGATTGGCCAGGAGCAAGGCCTACCTCATTTCCAGTTGCAAATCTTCTTTTTTCTTGATTCCTTCAGCATCAGCTGATAACAATATTTGTATTTGTTCATTAAGTTGTTGTGGGAGTCCTTAAGTGGCATACCAAGTCATTTAATGACCTGGCAAATGAAATATTTTAGTAACTGTAGTAACCAACATCCCCCTTGTCTCAAATATCGTTTGATTGAAAGTGGCAAATGCCTGGCCCAAAGGGGAAAAAAAAACTGTATATGGTCAGTGCTTGGGCTGTGTTCCAAGAGGTGAGATAGCCACTGGCTCTGGCCTTCTTGATGCATTTGCTTACTTATACAAGCACCCCTTAAAAGGCCTTGTTAACACTTCTCAGCTATTTTATCTTCAGCAATGTTTGGAGGGTGTGCCCACTCTTATTTCTAAACAGGAACAACACCTACTCTCCTTTTGTTCTATGCTCAGTGCCAAATCAGAACCTAATGTTACACAAATGCTCAACATTTGCCAAAAATGGATTATGGAACAGTCCTTCTTAGAAATAATATAGACATCATGTCAGCTGTTCCCCCCCTCCCCAGATATAAAAATAGCTTCTCTATCTGATTATACAGAATTTATATCTTGTTATAGAGATAGTAATATTGATGATGCTAGATTTCAAATGAAAGTACCAAGCTGTAGTATATCATTAATTGTCTTCCAAAGTGTTAAAAATTGACTCCCCCTTATCCATTATCTTCTTTACTCATGTTTCATGCTTTTCAAATATTGAAAGACCAGAATTTTAGAATAAAAGAGACAAATCTATTGTTCTTTCATGACACTGTAGCAAAATATTGTTGTATTTATGTTGACTTCTATTTTGTTTAAAGATATTTTCAAAGTTCAACACAAATTGCAAAGGAAAAAAAATCTAGCATTAAAATTTTTTCAGATAACTGACAAGCTTGCTTTACCATATGCCATGCTGTTTTGAGTGAGACTAGACCTTGAAAGCCTCGTGTATTTTAATGCTTAGTGCTGGTCGGTGGAACAGTTTGGGAAGGGGTTAAGGGGCGTGGCCTTGATGGAGGAGGTGAATCACTGGGGACTGGGCTTTGAGGTTTCAAAAGCCCACAACATTCCCAGTCTGCTTTCTCTGCCTATAAACTATCAACTGCTACTCAGGTGAGTGCCATTCCTGCCCTGTACTGTGCTCCTCACAATGCTGGTCGGGGAATCACGCTCTGAAACTATAAACCCCTCATAAACCTTAGTCAGAACAGCAGCCATATAGAACATGTAGAACATTTGTAAGTTACAGAAAGAAATGGAAGAAAGAGTTCATTCTTCATACCCTGCATGTGTGTGTGTGTGTCTGTGTGTCTGTGTGTGTGTGTCTGTGTCTGTGTGTCTCTGTGTGTGTGTCTATGTGTCTGTGTGTCTGTGTGTCTGTGTGTGTGTGTTTGTGTGTCTCTGTGTGTGTGTCTGTGTGTCTCTGTGTGTGTGTCTGTGTCTCTGTGTGTGTGTCTGTGTGTCTGCGTGTGTGTCTGAGTGTATGTGTGTGTGTGTAAGTAAGTTCTCTCATACCTTTTTGAACTGAACTAAGGAAAGAAATGTTATAGGGAACATTTTACAAGGAACCAGGTCTGGAGACAACAGGAAACGTTCTCTTTCATGTATGAGAGAATCTGCTGTGGTTACTACATAAGGTTTGATACAGAAAGTATTTATGAAAAGAAAAAGAAAAGAAACCATCTCCGTATGGAAATGTGTATTGTCAGCCTGTACTTAGTAAGTTCTTTCTTAAACAGAAGCTGAATCTGTTTCCAGTGCTAGATACTCTTGGATCTTTATACACATACATATACATATATATATATATATACATATATGGATTTTATAATAAAATTATAGATAATGCAACCTTAAATACTGAGGTAAAATATGAAAATAACTATGTTATTTAGGATTTCTGGCCTAGATTGAATCATCTGAAGTTGCGAATATTCAACCTTTTCTGACTTAGGAGATGAGATAATTTCATATGCTCAACTTAGTAACTGCAATAGGCTTGCTAAATAATCTTGCAAGCCTGTGGAAGAAGATGGATTTCATGTTGATCCAAGCTATGTCCCTAAGGCCTACTAGCTTCTGACAGGTGAATCTAATCTTATATAAAGGAAAAGAATTGACACTGACAAAAAACAGTTTCAATAAAATATAAATGTGGATAGAAATAAAATGGAAATGTTTTAACTGTACTCCAGAGAATGTAAATTAAGGAACCAATTTAGTTGCACTTGGCTCTGTGGAACTGACTCAGGCAAAACTTCACCAGGGGAAATGCATCAGTGTTGGTATAAACTGCTCAAATCATCTGCATTTATTTATTTTTTTTAATTAGGTATTTTCCTCAATTACATTTCCAATGCTATCCAAAAAGTCCCCAATACACCCCCCCCCATTCCCCCACCCCTTGGCCCTGGCATTCCCCTGTACTGGGGCATATAAAGTTGGCAAGTCCAATGGGCCTCTCTTTCCAGTGATGGCCGACTAGGCCACCTTTTGATACAAATGCAGCTAGAGTCAAGAGCTCTGGGGTACTGGTTAGTTCATAATAATGTTCCACCTATGGGGTTGCAGTTCCCTTTAGCTCCTTGGGTACTTTCTCTAGCTTCTCCATTGGGAGCCCTGTGATACATCCAATAGCTGACTGTGAGCATCCACTTCTGTGTTTGCTAGGCCCCGGCATTGTCTCACAAGAGACAGCTATATCTGGGTCCTTTCAGCAAAATCTTGCTAGTGTATGCAATGGTGTCAGCGTTTGGAAGCTGATTATGGGATGGATCCCTGGATATGGCAGTCTTTAGATGGTCCATCCTTTCTTCACAGCTCCAAACTTTATCTCTGTAACTCTTTCCATGGGTGTTTTGTTCCCAATTCCAAGAAGGGGCACAGTGTCCACACTTTGGTCTTCGTTCTTCTTGAGTTTCATGCGTTTAACAAATTGTATCTTATATCTTGGGTATCCTAAGTTTTTGGGCTAATATCCACTTATCAGTGAGTACATATTGTGTGAGTTCCTTTGTGAATATGTTACCTCACTCAGGATGATGCCCTCCAGATCCATCCATTTGCCTAGGAATTTCATAAATTCATTCCTTTTAATAGCTGAGTAGTACTCCATTGTGTAAATGTACCACATTTTCTGTATCCATTTCTCTGTTGAGGGGCATCTGAGTTCTTTCCAGCTTCTGGCTATTATAAATAAGGCTGCTATGAACATAGTGGAGCATGTGTCCTTTTTACCGGTTGGGACATCTTCTGGATATATGCCCAGGAGAGGTATTGCTGGATCCTCCGGTAGTACTATGTCCAATTTTCTGAGGAACCGCCAGACTGATTTCCAGAGTGGTTGTACAAGCTTGCAATCCCACCAACAATGGAGGAGTGTTCCTCTTTCTCCACATCCTCGCCAGCATCTGCTGTCACCTGAATTTTTGATCTTAGCCATTCTGACTCGTGTGAGGTGGAATCTCAGGGTTGTTTTGATTTGCATTTCCCTGATGATTAAGGATGTTGAACATTTTTTCAGGTGCTTCTCTGCCATTCGGTATTCCTCAGGTGAGAATTCTTTGTTCAGTTCTGAGCCCCATTTTTAATGGGGTTATTTGATTTTCTGGAGTCCACCTTCTTGATTTCTGTATATATATTGGATATTAGTCCCCTATCTGATTTAGGATAGGTAAAGATCCTTTCCCAATCTGTTGGTGGTCTTTTTGTCTTATTGACGATGTCTTTTGCTTGCAGAAGCTTTGCAACTTTATGAGGTCCCATTTATCGATTCTCGATCTTACAGCACAAGCCTTTGCTGTTCTATTCAGGAATTTTTCCCCTGTACCCATATCTTCGAGGCTTTTCCCTACTTTCTCCTCTATAAGTTTCAGTGTCTCTGGTTTTATGTGGAGTTCCTTAATCCACTTAGATTTGACCTTGGTACAAGGAGATAGGAATGGATCTATTCGCATTCGTCTACATGATAACCGCCAGTTGTGCCAGCACCATTTGTTGAAAATGCTGTCTTTTTTCCACTGGATGGTTTTTGCTCCCTTGTCAAAGATCAAGTGACCATAGGTATGTGGGTTGATCTCAGGGTCTTCAATTCGGTTCCATTGGTTTACTTGTCTGTCGTTATACCAGTACCATGCAGTTTTTATCACAATTGCTCTGTAGTACAGCTTTAGGTCAGGCATGGTGATTCCACCAGAGGTTCTTTTATCCTTGAGAAGAGTTTTTGCTATCCTAGGTTTTTTGTTGTTCCAGATGAATTTGCAGATTGCCCTTTCTAATTCGTTGAAGAATTGAGTTGGAATTTGATGGGGATTGCATTGAATCTGTAGATTGCTTTTGGTAAGATAGCCATTTTTACAATGTTGATCCTGCCAATCCATGAGCATGGGAGGTCTTTCCATCTTCTGAGATCTTCTTTAATTTCTTTCTTCAGGGACTTGAAGTTCTTGTCATACAGATCTTTCACTTCCTTAGTTAGAGTCATGCCAAGGTATTTTATATTGTTTGTGACTATTGAGAAGGGGGTTGTTTCCCTAATTTCCTTCTCTCCTGTTTATCCTTTGTGTACAGAAAGGCCATTGACTTGCTTGAGTTAATTTTATATCCAGTTACTTCACCGAAGCTATTTATCAGGCTTAGGAGTTCTCTGGTGGAATTTTTAGGGTCACTTATGTATACTATCATATCATCTGCAAAAAGTGATATTTTGACTTCTTCTTTTCCGATTTGTATCCCCTTGATCTCCTTTTGTTGTCTAATTGCTCTGGCTAGGACTTCAAGTACAATGTTGAATAGGTAGGGAGAGAGTGGGCAGCCTTGTCTAGTCCCTGATTTTAGTGGGATTCCTTCCAGCTTCTCACCATTTACTTTGATGTTGGCTACTGGTTTGCTGTATATTGCTTTTATCATGGTTAGGTATCGGCCTTGAATTCCTGATCTTTCCAAGACTTTTATCATGAATGGGTGTTGGATTTTATAAAATGCTTTTTCAGCATCTAACGAGATGATCATGTGGTTTTTGTCTTTGAGTTTGTTTATATAATGGATTACATTGATGGATTTTCATATATTGAACCATCCTTGCATCCCTGGGATGAAACCTACTTGGTCAGGATGGATGATTGTTTTGATGTGTTCTTGAATTCGGTTAGCGAGAACTTTATTGAGGATTTTTGCATCAATATTCATAAGGGAAATTGGTCTGAAGTTCTCTATTTTTGTTGGGTCTTTATGTGGTTTAGGTATCAGAGTAATTGTGGCTTCATAGAATGAGTTGGGTAGAGTACCTTCTGATGCTATTTTGTGGAATAGTTTGTGAAGAACTGGGATTCGATCTTCTTTGAAGGTTTGATAGAACTGTGCACTAAACCAATCTGGTCCTGGGCTTTTCTTGGTTGGGAGACTATTAATGACTGCTTCTATTTCTTTAGGGGATATGGGACGGTTTAGATCATTAACCTGATCTTGATTTAACTTTGGTACCTGGTATCTGTCTAGAAACTTGTCCATTTCATCCAGGTTCTCCAGTTTTGTTGAGTATAGCCTTTTGTAGAAGGATCTGATGGTTTTTTGGATTTCTTCAGGGTCTGTTGTTATGTCTCCCTTTTCATTTCTGATTTTGTTAATTAGAATACTTTCCCTATGCCCTCTAGTGAGTCAGGCTAAGGGTTTATCTATCTTGTTGATTTTCTCAAAGAAACAGCTCTTCGATTGGTTGATTCTTTTGAATTGTTCTTCTTGTTTCAACTTGGTTGATTTCACCCCTGAGTTTGATTATTTCTTGCCGTCTACTCCTCTTGGGTGAATTTGCTTCCTTTCGTTCTAGAGCTTTTAGGTGTGTTGTCAAGCTGCTAATGTGTGCTCTCTCTAGTTTCTTTTTGGAGGCACTCAGAGCTATGAGTTTTCCTCTTATAAATGCTTTCATTGCGTCCCATAAGTTTGGGTATGTTGTGGCTTCATTTTCATTAAACTCCAGAAAGTCCTTAATTTCTTTCTTTATTCCTTCCTTTACCAAGGTGTCATTGAGAAGAGTGTTGTTTAGTTTCCACGTGTGTGTTGGCTTTCTATTATTTATTTTGTTATTGAAGATCAGTCTTAGTCCATGGTGATCTGATAGGATGCATGGGACAATTTCAATATTTTTGTATTTGTTGAGGATTGTTTTGTGACCAGTTATGTGGTCAATTTCGGAGAAGGTACCGTGAGGTGCTGAGAAGAAGGTATATCCTTTTGTTTTAGGATAAAATGTTCTGTAGATATCTGTCAAATCCATTTGTTTCATAACCTCTGTTAGTTTCACTGTGTCCCTGTTTCGTTTCTGCTTCCATGATCTGTCTATTGGTGAAAGTGGTGTGTTGAAGTCTCCCACTATTATTGTATGAGGTGCAATGTGTGCTTTGAGCTTTACTAAAGTATCTTTAATGAATGAGGCTGCCCTTGTATTTGGAACATAGATATTCAGAATTGATAGTTCCTCTTGGAGGATTTTACCTTTGATGAGAATGAAGTGCCCTTCCTTGTCTTTTTTGATGACTTTGGGTTGGAAGTCAATCTTATCAGATATTATAATGGCTACTCCAGCTTGTTTCTTCCTACCATTTGCTTGGAAATTTGTTTTCCAGCCTTTCATTCTGAGGTAGTGTCTATCTTTTTCTCTGAGATGAGTTTCCTGTAAGCAGCAAAATGTTGGGTCCTGTTTCTATAGCCAGCCTGTTAGTCTATGTCTTTTTATTGGGGAGTTGAGTCCATTGATATTAAGAGATATTAGGGAGAAGTAATTGTTGCTTCCTTTTATTTTTGTTGTTAGAGTTGGTGTTCTGTTCTTGTGGCTGTCTTCTTTTAGGTTTGTTGAGGGATTACCTTCTTGCTTTTTCTAGGGCATGGTTTCCGTCCTTGTATTGGTTTTTTTCTGTTATTATCCTTTGAAGGGCTGGGTTCGTGGAAAGATAATGTGTGAATTTGGTTTTGTCGTGGAATACTTTGGTTTCTCCATCTATGGTAATTGAGAGTTTGGCTGGGTATAGTAGCCTGGGCTGGAAATTGTGTTCTCTTAGTTTCTGTATAACATCTGTCCAGGCCCTTCTGGCTTTCATAGTCTCTGGTGAGAAATCTGGTGTAATTCTGATAGGCTTGCCTTTATATGTTACTTGACCTTTTTCCCTTAATGCTTTTAGTATTCTATCTTTATTTAGTGCATTTGTTGTTCTGATTATTATGTGTTGGAAGGAATTTCTTTTCTGGTCCAGTCTTTTGGAGTTCTGTAAGCTTCTTGTATGTTTATGGGCATCTCTTTCTTTAGGTATGGGAAGTTTTCTTCTATAATTTTGTTGAATATATTTGCTGGTCCTTTGAGTTGAAAATCTTCATTCTCATCTACTCCTATTATCTGTAGGTTTGGTCTTCTCATTTTGTCCTGGATTTCCTGGATGTTTTGAGTTAGGATCTTTTTGGATTTTGGATTTTCTTTGATTGTTGTGCCGATGTTCTCTATGGAGTCTTCTGCACCTGAGATTCTCTCTTTCATCTCTTGTATTCTGTTGCTGATGTTCGCATCTATGGTTCCAGATTTCTTTCCTAGGGTTTCTATCTCCAGCATTGCCTCAATTTGGGTTTTCTTCATTGTCTCTACTTCCCTTTTTAGGTCTTGGATGGTTTTATTCAATTCCATCACCTGTTTGATCTCGTTTTCCTGCAATTCTTTAAGGGATTTTTGTGCTTCCTCTTTAATGTCTTCTGTTTAGCAGTGTTCTCCTGTATTTCTTTAAGTGTGTTATTAAAGTCCTTCTTGATGTCCTCTACCATCATCATGAGATATGCTTTTAGATCCGGGTCTAGCTTCTCCGGTGTGTTGGGGTGCCTTGGACTGGGCGAGGTGGGAGTGCTGGGTTCTGATGATGGTGAGTGGTCTTGGTTTCTGTTATTAAGATTATTACGTTTACCTTTCGCCATCTGGTAATCTCTGGGGTTAGTTGTTATCGTTGCCACTGTTTAAAGATTGGAACAGATGCTGTGTTCCACTCACCAGAAGTCTTAAGATCCTGTGGCTGGTGTCGTGGTTAGCTGGCGGGTGTCAGCTGACCCTGCGCCCTACCTACCCCTGTGCTGGTCAGACCGGAAGAGGCTTGTGGCCCTACTCAGGCCAGTTTTCTGCTTCCCTAACTAATGCAGTCTCAGGTCCCGCACGATTGGACTGGAGCAGAAGCTGTGTTCCACTCACCAGAAGTCTCAAGATCCTGTGGCGGGTGTCGTGGGTAGCTGGCAGGTGTCAGCCAACCCTGCGCCCTAGCTACCCCGTTGCTGGTCCTCATCTGCATTTATAAGCATGAAGACAGCATCCTGGGTCTCATAACAGGAGGCTGAAAAACCTAATTCTGGGAATGGTGGTGGCTAGGTCTTAAACTTAGTAGGAGCATCCGAGGAATGGTTTGTTTTATACTTACAAACAGTTGTAACTTCTCAGAATGTGAGCACACTGTTTCATGAACTCAGAGATGAAGAGGCCTGACCTTGGCTATGCCTCTCTCCATTTCCTGCATGGTGGTCATTTGCATTGTTGTTTGGGAATTTCAGACATGAGTATATTCTATTATGATCAAATCTACCCCAACTCCTTTTCCTTTTAATTCCTTCCCTATTTCCACTTTTCTCTCCCAACCTCTCTGCTCTTATAGCCTTTCTACCTTCCATTCCTTGATGATCCCTGAGCCCCATTTACAACCGAACACTCTGCAACCTCTTGGTCTTTGTACATGGTGCAGTCAGGAGTATTTGTATAATCACCATCTATTGAGAAAAGATGCTTCTCTGATGAGGGCTGAGAGAGGCATAAGAACTTAGGTGGTAGTTTAATATTGTGTTTGCTTAGCTTCAGAAAAACAGGATGTTCTCTGCTCTGGCCATGGGTCCTTGGCCCAGTTACCTTCATTTTTATTTTTCACAGTTAAATTTCATCTTAGTTTGATTTTATTTTTGTTCTGTTTGTTTGTTTGTTTTCTTGATGTGACAGAATACTTTTGAGGGGCCATTTATTTAAAAATACTTGTTTGGTTTTACCATTCTGGAAGTTCAGAATCATGGATCTGGCATTTTCTTGGCCTCTGGTAATAATGTTGTGCTACTTCCATCTTGGGAGAACATGACAAGAACAAACAAGTCATCTGCTTCCAAGAAAGCAAATCTTAGACCAGAGAGAGAGAGAGAGAGAGAGAGAGAGAGAGAGAGAGAGAGAAGAGAGAAGAGAGAGAGAGAGAATTAGTCTCCTCAGAATGGCTCTGTCCCAGTGACTGAATACTTCCTACCCAGCCTCACCTCACAACATTGCTGCCCTGGGTACCAAACTCCAGCATGAGTTTTGGTGGCAACAAGCCATGTTCAAAGCATAGTACATCTGTACTTTCAATTTGTACAGTTTGAATTTGTAATCCAGTAAAATGTGAATTTTCATTTTGTATTAATTTTTATGTGTTGTAATCAAGGTAATTATGAAGTAGTATAGCACAGCATATTGTATATAAAGGCTACCAATTTCAACAGAAGACATTGTAAGATCATATGGTGACTTAACATATGGCTCATATCAGAGTCCTAGCATTGTGGAGTATAAGCATACAGTATAAATGTAAAGTGGCCTGTTGATGCTCTCCACCCAGAGCATCCAAGAAGAATCACTTCAAACCTTTGAAAATATGTGGTCTCACTAGAACATCTTATTTCTTCTCATGTTAGCAGGTAATTATTAGCAAGTTGTCATTCTCTCCCATTCTTTTTAAATTTGCCTTTGTCCTCTGTTGCCTTCCAGCCTGATTAAACTGGTCTGTGATCTGTGACAGAGCAGTTAAGGAGACAGGGTCAGTCTCCTTGACATGACCAGACACCGGGTCAGAGGATAATGTCTTTGATGTAAGGATAGCATACTGCTAATTATCTTTCAAGGAATAATAGTATGTCAGGACAGGAAACTGGTGCCTGCTGCCTTCAGCTAATTAGGCAAGGATAAATTTGTATGTGCCGGTGCATAAAAAGTAGCCAATAAATATAAATGAATGTTGGTTTTCCTATGCTTTTTTTTTTCCCCAGTGAGGCAGCATCTAGAAAGATCAAAAGATAATTTATCTATGTTCTGAAAGTTCACGGGGACTGAGTGTGTGCCATGTTGCATCTTCATTATAATCTCATCCTCAGCCCCAATTCACAGGACTGTCACACACTCTCATTAAGCTCACTTTACAAAAGAAAGGTGGGGGAGGGGAGTTAATGATACCATAGGGCAGGGGAGGAAATCAGATGTGCCCCCTGAGTTCTGTTGATTCCTGCGTGCATTCCATTCCAGCTGAAGAAGGATCTGAGATAGAGACTACGGAATAACTGTAGAATAAGAAGGCCTGGAGGGCCTTTGATGTAAGGACAATCGCCATACCCCTGAATCTGTGTCCAGCTATTGGTGTAGACTCTTGTCAGAGGCTATCTAGCAGAATCCTAAACCCAGCCAAGCTAGCGAAGTAGTCCTTGACTCAGCACAGACCCTGGGGTTTCTACTGTACTGGGCAAAGGTCTTCACTTTCAGTGCATCAACTTAGGATGCCTGTGGAACTGGTAGGAGAGCAGAGCCCATGCATCCCAAGAAGGAAAATAATACACTCCTTGTTGTGGTTTGAATGAGATGTTCCCCCATATTCTCAGGTATTTGAATATTTGCTTCCCAGTCACTGGTGCTGCTCATGGGACCTTAGTAGGTATGGCCTTGTTGGTGGGGGTGGGTCATTAAAGGTGGTTTTAAGATCTAAAACTCTCCTGCCATCCCTAGGTCACTTGGCTTCCTGTTTGTGGTCCCTCAGATTTCAGATTTCAGCTTCCAGCTCTAGTTGCCATGGCAACCCACAGCCATTGTCACTCCCCCAAGTGGTTGTGATGTACTCTTATTCCTATGGAACTTTTAGCCCCAAGTAAACCCTTCCTTCTATAAGTTGCTTTGGTCATGGTATTTTATCGCAACAATCAGGAAGTAACTAATACAGTTTGTCTGGAACAAAGTGTTTTGCCAGATTCACTTAGTTACTTGTTTATTTTTAAATAATGTGTATATATATCTGTGGTGTGTGTATGTGTGTGTTTACATACATGTAGGCACGTGTGTAGGCACTTGGGAGCAGATGTATATGGAGGCCCCAAGTTGATGTTAAAGGTCTTCTTTAGTTGTTTTCCAATTTATTTCCTGAAGCAGGGTCTCTTGTTAATTCAGAGCTTGCCAAACTCCGTGCCCAAGTGAATTTTGACTGTCACCTGACACAGCCTGGATAGCCCTGAGAAGGGAGTCTCTATTTGCGAATGCTCAGATCAGATTGACCTTGGACATGTCTTGAGGATTATCTTGTTAATTTATGTAGGAAGCCCATCTTAAAGATTGTATTGCTGTGATAAAATGCTAAGAACATAAGCAACTTGGAGAGGAAAGGGCTTATTTCACTTACATGCCCATATCACAATCCATCATTAAAAGAAGTCAGGTATGAGCTCAAAGCAGGAACTGATACTGAGGCCATGGAGGGATGCTGCTTTACTTGGTTTCTCCTCATGGCTTACTCAGCTGGCTTTCTTATAGTTCCAAGGACACCATCCCAGAGGTAACACGTCCCATAGTGAGCTGGGTCCACATCACTCAAGAAAATGCACCACAGATATTAGGGTTAGGGTTAGAGTTAAGGTTAGGGTAAAATCAGCCAGTACAAGGCCTTAGCACACTGTGAGTAGTATCATGCCCTGGGTCAGAAGTTCTAGGGTATTCAAAACAAGTTGGCTAAAGGGCTAGAGAGATGGCTGAGAGTTTAAGCACATTTGATGCTCTTGTAGAGGACCTAGGAGTCCATTCCCAGCACCCACATCAGACAACTCATAACTCAAGTTACAACACCCTCTTTTGGCCTCTGCAAACATCTGCACACATATGGTACAAAAACATACACTCAGGCACACACTTATATACACATAAAAATCAATCTTTGGAGGGAAGAAGAGGAGTGGAAAGCACATAAACACTAGTTTCCACCATGGTTTCTGCATCAAATTTTTGCTTGAACTCCTGCCTTGATTTACTATAATCTGCGCTGAGATAAACCTTGTCTCCCCTCAAGCTGCTTGCAGTTAGAGTGCTTTGCCACAGAAGTAGAATGAACGTAGAACACTTGCTTACTTTAGCTAGTCAGTTTTTCCTTGGATCGTCTGTCTCTGTATTCTAAATGCATCATGGGTGGCTGCCATAGCAACCCAGCTTTTACATGGTCTCTGAACTCTGGCTTCATGCTTGTGTGGCAAATGCATTCTCCACTCAGCCATGTATCTGTCTCCACAGCCCCAAAGTAATGTTTTGAATTGGCCTGTTTTTATTGTGCATGGTGCTAGATTTCACAAGGACATTTTATTTGTGTTTAATGTACTTTGAACATACAATTCCCCTCTGTTCTCCCCTTTTGTCCTGGATCTTTTCGTATCCATGACTAAAAAAGGTCAAGAAACAGCTGTTATAGGTTTGCTCCACACTTCTAATATAAAAGACTGTTCGGAAGAATTTGTTTTAGGATGTCAAATTTAGATTTGAATTATCTCCAATACACATGAATTGAGTGGACTTGGGCAGGCTGCAAGACTCCCCAGAACCTAAGCTTTCTCTAATGTGACCTGAGGATAAATAGGCTTATTTTAAAGTTGTAGTTATAAATAAAACTAAATATGGAAACAATCCACAGTAAGAACAATTCTCTTCTTCTAGTTCATGCTGAATATAAATTAACAAAGGCACCTGCTTTGTCCTGTACTTTGTCAGCTTGTGCCCAGATCTGTATATGGTGCCTGGCACATTATAGGCACCAAATGTTAGTTCAGTGGGTGGACAGGATAGCTTGGTTTAGTGCCCAGTTACATCTTTGCCTCCAGTGATATTTCTGCAAAGCACCTATTTTCTAATAGAGATTTTGGCCCTGTCTTTGGTTTTGTTAATACTCTTCTAAGGCAAATTAGCTCTATGTCCTGTGAAAATCCTTTGGAAACATGAGAAGGCTAAATCTGCTTAGCCTGTGTTCCCAGGCATAATTTGTGTCAGGGCTTGGCAGACCAGTATGTTGGTCAGGTCTGGCCCCTTAGCTGGCTTTGTTAAATACAGGTTTATTGGAACATGACCATACTTATTGATTTACTTATTGTCTATGATTGCTTTTATATCTGGCAGAGTTGAGCATTTCTAGTGGAGACTATGTGAAATGCATAGCTCATATTAACCTGTCTGTATATTGAAAAATTCTGCCAGTCTCTGCTCTATGGTCCATGCACACCTCACTTCAACTCTATAGGATCGGTTTTTATTCTATTTTATTTTAGACAGTCTCACTTACTACAAAATTTGACCTGGCCTGGTATTCGCCATGTAGACCAGGTTGGCCTCAAGCTTGTGACAATATTCTTGCCTCGGCCTCTTAAGTTCTGGGATTACACGTATAGACCATTGTTCCCATCGTGTCTGAATGATTCTATAGCCCCAGCCCTTCACAGTAACTGATACCTTTCAAGGCAACACAAACTTACTTGAAACAATCTCCCGCTAACCAGGCCTGCCTTCATCACAGCATGAAGAACAAACTAGAAAAGGGCTTCAGGGTCATGATACAGCCTGACATTCCTGGAACTTGACAGCAACCTAGTTCAAATTAGTCATAGGGTAGAGAAAGGGTTGTCGGGGCTACTTATGTAGATAGAGGGGTGGTAGTGATTTTTCAGTTGTGTATGAAGGGTATTGCTTCCCAAAGGATATTTACAAAGGAATGCCTACTATTTCTGGATTTGGCATTCATGCTTACCTTGATCTATAATATGCAATGCATGTGCAATATCAGCCTGGAACTACCTCATAGATTTCTCCTGTTCCAGGCTATTCAGCTGCGAGGGGTGTGGATTTACTGGGTGACTTCTTGGTGCGGTACCTCGCTGTCAGATCTGACTCCAGATTGGAGATGAAGGTTCTTTCAAAGTATCTTCACCCTGGTGGAGATTGTTTGATTGTTTCAGGGCAAAATCCAGGGTTGCTTCTGCTGCTCCTCCATCAGCGTCTGACTCTGATCCCTCCCTCTGTTTCACTCTTCTCATTACTTCTCCAAGCTGATGAACTGAGTGTAATGAAACAAAAGAAGCTTTTGCTTCTTTTGGAAGCCTCATCTCTCTCTCTGTAACCGCAACAGTGCCTCTGCCTTGTCACTGAGCAGGACAGACAATGCTACTAATAACAAAGTTACAACCACCCATCTGGAAGTACCATATTTGGGCAATTCATCTGTCTGCCAAAGGATGTGCCTACTGTAAATTGGCAGCACTGTTCATTGATCATCATGTAAAAATGGCCATTGGGTCATTGGGTTGGCAAGGAGAGAGGTGAAAAGGATTAGGCACCAGGTGTTCTTCCTGCTGTCCTGTTGTCAGCTGCAATCAGGCAGGTGTCCAAAACTCTCAGTCAGTGGGGAGTTGGTGGATGATTGTACAGGAAGACTGCAGAGCTGTGGGGTAGACCAGAAGGAATCAAGGCTATAGGTAACTTTCCATTTCATTGTATTCTATAGCAGTGACCCTTATTCCTCCACAAATGTAACTCTAAACTAACCCTGTGACATGCTCTCTTCTAGCTCCTGCTGAAAATGCAGATTGTTTTTGTTGTTTTTAAGCTATAGGCAATCTAAGTAGTGCTCCATCTTTCATGTGTATTTGTGTCTTTCATTGACCAAAGCTGTTGATGTGTAGTTATATTTCTGCCATGAGAATATGTATTTTCTGGACTTGATAGAGACTAAAGACTGTTATGAATGACTTTTAAATTCTTTGACTTGGGGAGAAACTGGCAAATTAAGAGAATTTTAACTTATATGGATAAATAATATAAGTCACGATGCAGTGACTTCCTAGGTAGGAAAACGGTTTGGAGTAGGTCATGTATGTAAAGCTGCTCCCTAGAGAGGCTCATGCTTGGTGTATGAGCAATGCATTCATCTGGGGAAGGGGAAAGTGTGTTTATAGACCTCTCTATATGCCACTGAGCATACTATTGATGAAGTAATTGTATCTGTTCTTCCTACAGCCCCATTAAGAGGGCAAGCTCCAGATATATTGTCATTTCTGCACAACTTTGTTGATCTTTAAGCCATGTGTAATTTCATGATGGGTTCTAGTTTTTTGTGTGATGGCAGTAGGCGTTGGCGTGGTGGTGGTGGGTTTGGGGTGGTGGTGGGATTGGGGTGGTGGTGATGGGGCTTGGGGCTGGGGGGCTTGGGGGTGGTTATACATAGTTTACAGTGCATGACTGCTGGGTTTGCTGAGCTCACATGTTATACTTGCTTCTGTGTCTGCCAGGGAGAAATGCTTGCTGCCTCTCCAGTTGGCTTTGGAATCAAAAAATGTGAAGCTGGCCCAACATGCTTTGGCAGGAATGCAGGTATGACTTTGACTGGATGCAGTCATGTGGTAGAAGTTGACAGACCACTTTGGCATTGAAAGAGCAAGTCATTACCATGTAATTGCCTTCTGTCGAAAACTTAGATTGAATTCAGATAATAGCCACAGAGGGGGCAAGATCTTGTAGCCTCTAGAATTTCTCTGGACACAGCATCACTTGGTCAGTGTAGTCAAGCACTGGTGCAGAGGCCTTCAACTAAGCCCACGTAGGGATGAACTTTTCTCTTAGAGTCCAGCAGTTTTGAAAGTTAGGAGTCCCAGGAAAAAGAGACCTCTAGAGGTTCCTATCAGTTTGGATCTTATCTGCATTCCACATCTAAGATTTGTGCAATCAGGATTAATAGTAAATTGAGACGATTTTATGATTTTTTCTATCAATTTCTCTTATTAAATTTTCATACAATTATGTATTATACATTGAGCAGACTCCCCCATATCCCCTGGCCTCCCACCTCCCATGAGCCTCTTTGTTTCCCTTCTACTTTCATGCCATGGGTCCGTATATGATGTTTTTTATCTATATGACACTTGCTAACCACAAATGAGAGAAGATATGCTTGTTTTTCTGAGACTGGCTGAATATGATGATCTTCATTGTATCCATTTTCTTGCACATGGCATGGCATTACAATTGGAGTATATTCCCCATGCTGATTAATGAGGTTTCAGAAAGATATTTCATGCAAGTATATCATATACTTTGATTGTATTCACCCCACTCTCTACTCCCTCCTCCCCCACTCCAGCCTCTCTATTTCCCTGTCCTGAGTCTTTTTCTGTTCTTCCTCTATACATCTTCCTTCTACTGACATATATATGTGTATATATAGGCATATATAAACCTGACATACATACATATATATATGTGTGTATATATATATATATATATATATATATATATATATATAATTTTATGTATCTCTGTAAAATACAGGCTCCAGAAAAAAAAATCATCTCTTTTTTATCATATTTGTCTTTCTGAATCTGTCTTATTTTGCTTTTTTTATTCTATAATTATATTGGTGAACAGATTAATATATTTTGTTTCTAGAACAAAACAGGATAAAACCCTAATCTTAAAAGTCAAACTACTTGAGAATTTGTGTTTTAAACCAAACAGAATGGCTGTAATCCCAAATCCAAAAGGGTGATAGCTGTATAAACACATTGATTTTCTAAGGCATTTGGTCTCTAAAACACAGTGAAGTTCAAGCCTACAGTGGTATTTATTTGTCCTTGTGGGCAATTTTCCCAGTTTTTGGGTCAGAGAGACCCGGCTGCCTTCCAAGAGTGGAGCCATGTTCGAGAGTCAGAGATTAGCTCCTATTCGCCTCAGTAGATTGGAAGTAGATAAACTGTATTTTAACACCCAAAAGCATAGGAAGTTTTAAAGCATTTCCATTAATGTTCTTCAATGGCTTTGGTTGCTAGAATTAGGCTATCTGTAGAGATAAATGGGGGCTTGCTTAGACCTGTTGCATTTTTCCATTTTCTCTAGTATCATTTATGTTCCCCACTTTTTTCTTTTCCAACTTTGCAGCAAAGTTGAAGTTCCATGTTTTCAGGGACTTGTTTATTCACATTAGTGATTAATGGCCTAGTCTTCCTTTTATGAGTATGTCCCTTGGTCCTTCTGGCCTGGTAACTTCTAAGCCTTTCTTGCTGTAAGACAGTTTCTATATAAACTTCCAACTCTGGGCTGCTCTGGGAGATACTATAGGGCTTTGAACAGGTTCTTGCAGCACCTAAGTTTCCATGGAAAAAAAAAAAACAAATTAGGCCAAGAATAAAGAAGTATAAAATGCAATACTGAGTCTCCGTGGGAAGAATTACCTATTGCACCAGTTCAGAATTGGGGAGAACAACTTGTAACCCTTGTGAGTGAGAATTGGGGGTTTCAGGGTGAGGCAGCCTAGACTGTACCCTGATTGCCTGCTAAGTTCTGACTTGTGAATGTGACTCAAGCTGCGTCTCACTCTCTAGTGTCAGACCATTCCAAAAGCATTCTGCTCGTTCCCGGGACACGTTCTTTACGTCCTTTAGATGCTCTATCTGTGTAGCTCCTGAGAAATGTGAGAATGTGGCGTTGTCTGCTCATAAGCATAGAAATTATAGAAAAATAAGCATTGTCCTGAGTGGCAAAAGGCTAATCCACAAGTACCCCGATGTCCTCATGCAAGTCCCCCTGATGTTCCCATGAAAGCAAATGCCTTCATTTTCTTAATACTGAATATATATTAATGGTTTTTTAATTCAAAAATAATTTCTGGAAACACATATCTGAAAAAAATGAACGTATGCTCTCAAGACCTTCTCCTTTTATGTAACAAAACTTACATTCAGCAAGGGTCTGCCCATGAATGACTCTCTTGTGGGGTGGTATTCCTCTTTCTTAGCACATCCAGTCTTTATTCCCACTACCTGGATAACCCAGATGGCCAGCACATAACATTTTACTGGCTGAAATAGAGTGACTTACCTACTATTTGAAAGATACTTTTTCCAAAACCCATTTTCTGAAGTTTTAGGCATGTTTCCTTTTAATGGTACATAGCACGAGTTCTTGCCAGATGACCTCCAGCTAGATACTCCACAGTGAGAAAAAAGAGCATCAGACATAATAAGATACAAGAGGAAAAGCCTGCAATCACTGCCTTGTGTTGCTTTTCAGAAGCTCCTGTCAGAAGAGAGATTTGTCTCCATGGAGACAGACTCCGATGAGAAGCAGCTGCTCAATCAGATCCTGAATGCAGTGAAAGTGACACCGTCACTCAATGAGGACCTGCAGGTGGAAGTGATGAAGGTTAGTTTGACATGGGAACGATTGTGCATCCCTGGGAAAGGAGCACATTGTGACCCCCGCTGGCACTTACCACCTCAAAACTGCCTTTTGACTGTGACCGCACAGTTTGTTATAGTCATCTGTCTTATCTGAAAAGATGTTTATTATCCTGGCTGTAGTCTTCCAAAATAACCTTGATTGTTTAAGAGTAACAAGGTAAAGTTTCAACAAGTAAGGCCTCCGCCCTGATCTGGCATATCAAGTGTTTGTAGTTTCCATGTGGGATCAACCTGCTCATTCTGGGCATTGTGCCTACCTGTGTACACTACACCAGAGCAAAGACCTAAGCATGTTTTACATAGACTGAGATTTCTCATGTCTCGCTTGGCAAGAGGAAGGCCACCCTTCAGAAGCACATCAGAATTATGGTTTATTTTACAAATTATATTAGCCAGACGTGAGGAGGTAGCTCATTAGAGAAAGTTCAGATCCCTAACACCCACATGAAGAAAAGGACAGTAGCATTCATTTATAACTCAAACACAAGTGGTAGGAAAGAGACAGGTGAATCCCATGGGCTTCCTGGACAGTCAGTCCTAGCCTACATGATGAGTTTCTGGTGAACTCATCATGAGAGAACCTGTTCCCAAAATAAGGTGGAAGGAAATAGAGGCTAGCTTCTGACCTCTTCATGCATCTGTATGGCAGAGTACATGCATGCCCCTGCCTCCCACCCATGTGCAGATGTGCACAACACACACACACACATACACACACACACATACACCCCACATACACACCATTGCTTGCATTCACACATATACACATTATAACATTCATATCTCCTTCTATCTACTACCACTTCACTTTAGAGATGGTGTGGTGGTTTGAATATGCTTGGCCCATGGAGTGGCACTATTAGGAGGTGTGGCCTTGTTGGAGGAAGTGTGTCATTGTGGGGGTGGGCAATAAGATCCTCCCTATAACTGCCTGGAAGCCAGTCACCTCCTGTTTGCTTTTGGAACAAGATATAGAACTGTCCTGGATGCCACCATGCTTCCTGCCATGATGATAATGGACTGAACCTCTGAACCTAAGCCAACCCCAATTAAATGTGGTACCAATATGAGTTGCCTTGGTCAAGGTGTCTCTCTTCATAGCAATGAAACCCTAACTAAGACAGATGGTATCTCTCTCTCCTTTTCATTCTTAACTCTGAGAAATTACCAAAATCATGAATCCCTCATAATGGTTGACATGTGTCATGATCTGTAACTAAATGTTGGGTAGGAAAAGGTGGATTTTGACCAAGAACAACACTGCCCACAGCAGCACAGCATAAACTAACAAGATGGCTTTTAGTACAGTCTGCTCTTTTCCTGCCTAAAGGAACATTTGTAGAGTAATATTTGAGAGCAGTTAGCGTCGAGTAGCAGTTGTTTTTCTCCTAAGCATGCACTATAAGGATTTGTCTTAGACAAAGAATTTCAGTTTTTAGATTTCAGTTTCTTCATTAGAAGAGACTGACTGCAATACTGCCCTGGCTTGACCGAACTATGTTGGTGGGTAGTTTAGGTACTGATGAAAATCTCAGACTCTCAGGTACACTTGCCTGGCTTGACCTTCATTCTTCTTATTCACAGCAGAACATCCTGAGACAGAGCTCTTTACTGTTCTTTGTCTTGACTCTCTGCTCTTCAATTTTGTTTCATTATCTGTCTGTTTGTTTCTGGGCTACAGTTTCTCTGTGTTGCATTGTCTGTCCTTAAACTTGCTCTGTAGAACAAGCTGGCCTTGAACTCAGGGACTTTCTCTTCTTTCATACTAGTACCAACCCAATAAAATTATTCTAAGGGTGCAGCAAGATGTTTATAAAAATTTGACGTGCTACCTGCGAAAAACTCTTTAAACAGTTTGTATTCCTGATGCCACTGCTTCCTGTCTCACCTCTGTGGCAGGTCTGGGAACAGGTACTTTTCTTTAGTCTCCCAAGTGAGTCTTAGAAAGCGCAGACATTGAGAGCCTGATGGCTGATTTTTATGGTTTCGTTTCTGTTTAACTTTTTTCCTTCTGTCCATGCCAGCTTTGCCTTACCCTTTGATATACTTTGGCAGCTCTGTGCTATCTACTCAGATAAACCAGGTCCTAACCACCCCTACATCTGTTTTACTTCTCCATTCCTTCTGTGTCATTTGTGTGTGTACATATATTTCTGTGAATGTGAATACATGTGGAAGCCAGAGACTGACATCAGATGTCTTCCTTGTTTTCCACCTTGAGTTTTGCGACACAGTCTCTCACTGCACTTGGAGCTTGCCAGTTTGGCTGGATTTTCAGGTCAGTGACTTCCAGGGAACTTGAACTCTTGGAACTTGAACTGAGATCACAGATGCAATGCCCATACCAGGCTTTTTAACATGGATGCTGGGGACATGAATTTAGTTTATCATACTTTCATGGCAAGTACTTTACCTACTGAGCAGTCTTTCCAGCCCACCTCTGTACCACTCTTGAAGTAGAAACAAGGCTACAAGCCCCATCTTGTGTTTGGGACTTTCAAGTGTAGTCTGAGGTTCTCCTGCCTCTGAGATATCATATGAAATTAGAAAAATATTTTTATCTCCTCTGGGTGAGCACAGGTTTCAAAATAATTTTGTATTAATTTTCAGAAATCTATCCTCTTTAATCTTATAATGACCCAATCAAACAACTTGTAAATAAGTCCTGGCTTTGATAATATTGCTACTGCTTCAAAATGCATTCATTCACCCATTCTCCCAAAAATTACACTGAGAAGAAAATAGAAAGAAGTAATTGGGCTCTAGGAGAAAAGACTAGATCCCATTACATTGGATGAATGTGTTGATTTAATTTTTGTTTTTCTATGTAACTCATTTTCCTAAGAAACTATTTAAACAAGATATTTGTATGAATGCTTTATACATACAGATTTGGTTTATTTTGAGGCAGGATCCCACTCTAGCCTTGGCTGACACGGAGCTCAGTATGTAGCCCAGGCTTGCCTCAAACCCAGGTGACTCTCTTCCCGATTCACCCTTCCGAGTGCTAGGATTGCACCATGCCTGCTCAAGCCAGAAAAAGCCTGTAAAATGAAACACAATAAACATACTCAAATGTTTGTCTAGACGTACTACTCAGGAGAGATACCTTTTACTATGTTCATAGTACATTTCTACAAAACATCTCACTGATACCCACGGAACATGGGTTCCCTTCTGAGTTCTGAGTCTCATTAATAAAAGAATTTAGCAGTGGACTCAGAAAGAAGCCCTAGTATAATTTCATTAAACTTTAAAATGAAAACAAGGCAAGTGAGCCGTGATCTCAGCAGCTCTTGGCAGGAGGGAGGTGTAGGGGGAGAGGCAGGTAGAAGGCCATACCTTTTAGAGTTAGGGTCCACGAAAGTCAGCATGTTCGGAGAAAGAGTTGGAAAGCGAAGAGTCGCAGGTAAAGCAGACTTGGGTTTTTGGCCAGTACCCAAAAGAAAATGAGATAAAAAGAAGGAAAAGGAAAAGCTACACTTTTTTGAGTTAGAGCTCTGAAAAGTAGCCAGGCTCAGCAGTGTTGCAAGATGGCCCTGTGAGCAGCTGCACTGTGGCTGGGGCTTCTGCGGAGGATAAGGACAGTATCTCATTAAGGGCATAATTATTCCTGCTCTCTCTTTAGCACTTCTTCCAGTGAATCAGATTTCCTCTGGGCAGCCTCTTGGGCAGGTGAGTGACAGGCAGTCAGATTGATTCTTAAGGGAGAAATAGTAACTGGAGGAAAACAGGATGTCATGTCTGTACCCAGGGCCAGAGGTAGAACGTAGATTCCACTCTCTTGTTCAGGAACAAGTACCTTTCACTTAATGGGTCTTGAGAAATTCCTTATAGCTCCACTAATTTATATGGCATTTTAAATTCTACAGAAGGGGCAGTTATGGTATTTACTTTTCTCATTTAAATGGGACAGCCGGTGGGGGTGGTAGGGATTCAATGGCCTATGGGCCCACTAACTTCCTGTGATTTTTTTTTTTAGTTTCTATCATGGATTTTATTTACATACTTGCTGTTAGTATTTATAACCACGAAAAACTGAATCAGATCATACTCGTAAGAATGTGTAGTCAGAATATTTAATTCCCAGAAAGAAGAGTAGCAGTTGGAGATTTTCAAAAGAGCAATCAGAAATTAGCTGATAATGAAAATCAAGATTGCAAGGATAGTAGCTCATCTCATTTAGAAAGATTATAGACTTTCAGTCAAAGGTTAAAACAAATCAATGACATGTGGTTCTAATGAATTGAATAGGAATATTAAATCACTTAGTATGGGAGCTGCTCCACACAGTTTTACTGTTTAACAGGAGGTAGAGAGAAAGCAATTTTGATTTATTGAAATGGCCATGGAATCCAACTAAACATTTGATAACTTGAATAAATAAAGTACCAAGGCTATAGAGAATCAGAAAAGAAGGTTTCCCTAAAGCTAGATTACATATGGAATGGATTTATAGATGGCAGGAGACTGTGTAACATTTAGGCTAAATGCATGTTTGCTTTGGTAACATTTTCCCTTGCTATTTGCCATTTCTGTAAATGCCAAACAGATTTTAAAGGAGCCATGAACATAACTAATGCGATCTCTGACTTGAGTAGTTAGGACTTCCCTTCTCTGTAATGAATAACCTTTAGTGAGCTTATTAACTGATCTAGCTGGCTTAACCTCCAAAGACTGGAAAGAATTATGGCTGGCAAAGAGAAAGACGTGAACATCCTATCTAGGGAGTGCAGGCTTTGGTGATAAGAAACGATAGGACACAAGACCCTCAAAAGCCATTTGAGAGTTCTATTATTGAATGTATGACTTTATGTACATCTGTAGATAATAAAGATGAATGCTGGTAGATAATTATAATTTTTTAAAGGAGAAATGACAGGGGCTGCTTATTTAAAATGTATTACATATCAGATACTTGGCAAGTACTTTATATTCATACCAAGGTCAAACAGCTAGTAAGATAACAGAGTCAGTATTGAACTGTAATTCAGTCTGAGGGGAAATCTATTCTTTTTGTTGTTGTTGTTTTGGGTTTTGTTTTGTTTTGTTTTTCAAGACAGGGTTTCTCTGTATAGCTCTGGCTGTCCTGGAACTCACTCTGTAGACCAGGCTGGCCTTGAACTCAGAAATCCACCTGCCTCTGCCTCCCAAGTGCTGGGATTAAAGGCGTGCGCCACCATGTTCCCTTGTCTGCTAAGTCTCCCCTGACAGATCTGCAGGTGGGAGACATTACTGTCCCCATTGTGTAGATGGTTGAAGAGAAACTTTAAAATACACCAATTACAATGGGGGAAAGCTAGGAGTTGCTGAGACTTATGTTGTCAGTATCCCCCTAGAGTAATAATCTGTCCTTGCTCACTCTATGAAATTCAAATTGGATTTTGTAATCTAGTTAATCAAGCTCTAATAATACCACAGAAAGGAGTCATGGACAACCTCTGACAAAAGCACAGTAAAATGTCGTGCAGTTTTTTTTAATTTTTAATATTTTTATTACATATTTTCCTCAATTACATTCCCAATGCTATCCCAAAAGTCCCCCATACCGTCCCCCACTTCCCTACCCACCCATTCCCATTCTTTTGGCAATGGCATTCCCCTATATTGGGGCATATAAAGTTTGCAAGTCCAATGGGCCTCTCTTTCCAGTGATGACCGACTAGGCCATCTTTCGATACATATGCAGCTAGAGTGTCGTGCAGTTTTTATAAGCATTGGGTTTTTCCAATGGCATGGAGCCATTGAAGAAAAAGCAACTAATGCCATTGGATGTGTGTTTGAAGAAGGGAAGAGAATAGCATCTACCATCAAGTGTTTTTATATGGCAAATGCCTGCCTGACTCAACCAGCTCAGTTAGAAAAGTCCTGGACATGGAACATGTGTAACAGTTTGGCTGGCAGATTTTTTTTTAATTTTTAATATTTTTATTACATATTTTCCTCAGTTACATTTCCAATGCTATCCCAAAAGTCCCCCATAGCGCCCCCCACTTCCCTACCCACCCATTCCCATTCTTTTGGCCCTGGCATTCCCCTATATTGGGGCATATAAAGTTTGCAAGTCCAATGGGCCTCTCTTTCCATTGATGGCCGACTAGACCATCTTTCGATACATATGCAGCTAGAGACAAGAGCTCCAGGGTTCTGGTTAGTACATCATGTTGTTCCAACAATAGGGTTGCAGATCCCTTTAGCTCCTTGGGTACTTTCTCTAGCTTCTCCATTGGGAGCCCTGTGATACATCCAAAGCTGACTGTGAACATCCACTCCTGTGTTTGCTAGGCCCCGGCATCGTCTCACAAGAGACAGCTATATTTGGGTCCTTTCAGCAAAATCTTGCTAGTGTATGCAATGGTGTCAGCGTTTAGAAGCTGATTATGGGACGGATCCCTGGATACAGCAGTCTCTAAATGGTCCATCCTTTCATCACAGCTACGAACTTTGTCTCTGTAACTCCTTCCCTGGGTGTTTGTTCCCAATTCTAAGAAGGGGCACACTGTCCACACTCTGGTCTTCATTCTTCTTGAGTTTCATGCGTTTAGTAAATTGTATCTTATATCTTGGGTATCCTAAGTTTTGGGCTAATATCCACTTATCAGTGAATACATATTGTGTGAGTTCTTTTGTGATTGTGTTACCTCACTCAAGATGATGCCCTCCAGGTCCATCCATTTGGCTAGGAATTTCATAAATTCATTCTTTTTAATAGCTGAGTAGTACTCCATTGTGTAAATGTACCATAATTTCTGTATCCATTCCTCTGTTGAGGGACATCTGGGTTCTTTCCAGCTTCTGGCTATTATAAATAGGGCTGCTATGAACATAGTGGAGCATGTGTCCTTTTTACCGGTTGGGACATCTTCTGGATATATGCCCAGGAGAGGTATTGCTGGATCCTCCGGTAATACTATGTCCAATTTTCTGAGGAACCGCCAGACTGATTTCCAGAGTGGTTGTACAAGCTTGCAATCCCACCAACAATGGAGGAGTGTTCCTCTTTCTCCACATCCTCGCCAGCATCTGCTGTCACCTGAATTTTTGATCTTAGCCATTCTGACTGGTGTGAGGTGGAATCTCAGGGTTATTTTGATTAGCATTTCCCTGATGATTAAGGATGTTGAACATTTTTTCAGGTGCTTCTCTGCCATTCGGTATTCCTCAGGTGAGAATTCTTTGTTCAGTTCTGAGCCCCATTTTTAATGGGGTTATTTGACTTTCTGGAGTCCACCTTCTTGAGTTCTTTTTATATATTGGATATTAGTCCCTTATCTGATTTAGGATAGGTGAAGATCCTTTCCCAATCTGTTGGTGGTTTTTTTGTCTTATTGATGGTGTCTTTAGCCTTGCAGAAGCTTTGCAGTTTCATGAGGTCCCACTTGTCAATTCTCGATCTTACAGCACAAGCCATTACTGTTCTATTCAAGAATTTTTCCCCTGTGCCCATATCTTCAAGGCTTTTCCCCACTTTCTCCTCTATAAGTTTCAGTGTCTCTGGTTTTATGTGAAGTTCCTTGATCCACTTAGACTTGACCTTAGTACAAGGAGATAGGAATGGATCTATTTGCATTCTTCTACATGTTAACAACCAGTTGTGCCAGCACCATTTGTTGAAAATGCTGTCTTTCTTCCACTGGATATTTTTAGCTCCCTTGTCGAAGATCAAGTGACCGTAGGTGTGTGGGTTCATTTCTGGGTCTTCAATTCTATTCCATTGGTCTATTTGTCTGTCACTATACCAGTACCATGCAGTTTTTATCACAATTGCTCTGTAGTAAAGCTTTAGGTCCGGCATGGTGATTCCACCAGAAGTTCTTTTATCCTTGAGAAGAGTTTTTGCTATCCTAGGTTTTTTGTTATTCCAGATGAATTTGCAGATTGCACTTTCTAATTTGTTGAAGAATTGAGTTGGAATTTTGATGGGGATTGCATTGAATCTGTAGATTGCTTTTGGCAAGATAGCCATTTTTACAATGTTGATCCTGCCAATCCATGAGCATGGGAGATCTTTCCATCTTCTGAGATCTTCTATAATTTCTTTCTTCAGAGACTTGAAGTTTTTATTATACAGATCTTTCACTTCCTTAGTTAGAGTCACGCCAAGTAACTTTATATTATTTGTGACTATTGAGAAGGGTGTTGTTTCCCTAATTTCTTTTTCAGCCTGTTTATTCTTTGTGTAGAGAAAGGCCATTGATTTGTTTGAATTAATTTTATATCCAGCTACTTCACCGAAGCTGTTTATCAGGCTTAGGAGTTCTCTGGTGGAATTTTTAGGGTCACTTATATATACTATCATATCATCTGCAAAAAGTGATATTTTGACTTCATCTTTTCCAATTTGTATCCCTTTGATCTCCTTTTGTTGTCAAATTGCTCTGGCTAGGACTTCAAGTACAATGTTGAATAGGTATGGAGAAAGTGGACAGCCTTGTCCCTGATTTTAGAGGGATTGCTTCAAGCTTCTCACCATTTACTTTGATGTTGGCTACTGGTTTGCTGAAGATTGCTTTTATCATGTTTAGGTATGGGCCTTGAATTCCTGATCTTTCCAAGACTTTTATCATGAATGGGTGTTGGATCTTGTCAAATGCTTTTTCCGCATCTAATGAGATGACCATGTGGTTTTTGTCTTTGAGTTTGTTTATATACTGGATTACGTTGATGGATTTCCGTATATTGAACCATCCCTGCATCCCTGGGATGAAACCTACTTGGTCAGGATGGATGATTGTTTTGATGTGTTCTTGGATTCGGTTAGCAAGAACTTTATTGAGGATTTTTGCATCAATATTCATAAGGGATATTGGTCTGAAGTTTTCTATCTTTGTTGGGTCTTTTTGTGGTTTAGGTATCAGAGTAATTGTGGCTTCATAGAATGAGTTGGGTAGAGTACCTTCTGTTTCTATTTTGTGGAATAGTTTGTGAAGAACTGGGATTAGATCTTCTTTGAAGGTCTGATAGAACTCTGCACTAAACCCATCTGGTCCTGGGCTTTTTTTAGTTGGGAGACTATTAATGACTGCTTCTATTTCTTTGGGGGATATAGGGCTGTTTCGATTATTATCCTGATCTTGATTCAACTTTGGTACCTGGTATCTGTCTAGGAACTTCTCCATTTCATCCAGGTTCTCCAGTTTTGTTGAGTATAGCCTTTGGTAGAAGGATCTGATGGTGTTTTGGATGTCTTCAGGATCTGTTGTTATGTCTCCTTTTTCATTTCTGATTTTGTTAATTAGGATGCTTTCCCTGTGCCCTCTAGTGATTCTGGCTAAGGGTTTATCTATCTTGTTGATTTTCTCAAAGAACCAGCTCCTTGATTGGTTGATTCTTTGAATAGTTCTTCTTGTTTCCACTTGGTTGATTTCGCCCCTGAGTTTGATTATTTCCTGCCGTCTACTCCTCTTGGGTGAATTTGCTTCCTTTTGTTCTAGTGCTTTTAGGTATGTTGTCAAGCTGCTAATGTGTGCTCTCTCTAGTTTTCTTTTGGAGGCACTCAGAGCTATGAGTTTTCCTCTTAGAAATGCTTTCATTGTGTCCCATAAGTTTGGGTATGTTGTGGCTTCATTTTCATTGAACTCTAAAAAGTCCTTAATTTCTTTCTTTATTCCTTCCTTGACCAAGGTATCATTGAGAAGAGTGTTGTTCAGTTTCCACGTGAAGGTTGGCTTTCTATTATTTATTTTGTTATTGAAGATCAGCCTTAGTCCATGGTGATCTGATAGGATGCATGGGACAATTTCAATATTTTTGTATCTGTTGAGTCCTGTTTTGTGCCCAATTACGTGGTTTTATTATCCTTTGAAGGGCTGGATTTGTGGAGAGATAATGTGTGAATTTGGTTTTGTCGTGGAATACTTTGGTTTCTCCATCTATGTTAATTGAGAGTTTGGCTGGGTATAGTAGCCTGGGCTGGAGTTTGTGTTCTTTTAGTGTCTGTATAACATCCGTCCAGGATCTTCTGGCTTTCATAGTCTCTGGTGAGAAATCTGGTGTAATTCTGATAGGCTTGCCTTTATATGTTACTTGGCCTTTTTCTCTTACTGCTTTTAGTATTCTGTCTTTACTTAGAGCATTTGTTGTTCTGATTATTATGTGTCGGGAGGTATTTCTTTTCTGGTCCAGTCTATTTGGAGTTCTGTAGGCTTCTTGTATGTTCATGGGCATCTCTTTCTTTAGATTTGGGAAGTTTTCTTCTATAATTTTGTTGAAGATGTTTGCTGTTCCTTTGAGTTGAAAATCTTCATTCTCATCCACTCCTATTATCCGTAGGTTTGGTCTTCTCATTGTGTCCTGTATTTCTTGGATGTTTTGAGTTAGGATCTTTTTGCATTTTACATTTTCCTTGATTGTTGTGCCGATGTTCTCTATGGAATCTTCTGCACCTGAGATTCTTTCTTCCATCTCTTGTATTCTGTTGCTGATGCTCGTATCTATGGTTCCAGATTTCTTTCCTAGGGTTTCTATCTCCAGTGTTGCCTCATTTTGGGTTTTCTTTATTGTGTCTACTTCCCTTTTTAGGTCTAGTATGGTTTTGTTCAATTCCATCATCTGTTTGGATGTGTTTTCCTGTTTTTCTGTAAGGACTTCTACCCGTTTGATTATGTTATCCTGTTTTTCTTTAAGGATTTGTAACTCTTTAGCAGTGTTCTCCTGCAATTCTTTAAGGGATTTTTGTGCTTCCTCTTTACTATTTTCTACCTGTTTACCAGTGTTCCTTTGTATTTCTTTAAGTGTGTTATTAAAGTCCTTCTTGAAGTCCTCTACCATCATCATGAGATATGCTTTTAGATCCGTGTCTAGCTTTTCCGGTGTGTTGGGGTGCCCTGGACTGGGCGAAGTGGGAGTGCTGGGTTCTGATGATGGTGAGTGGTCTTGGTTTCTGTTAGTAAGATTATTACGTTTACCTTTCGCCATCTGGTAATCTCTGGGGTTAGTTGTTGTCGTTGTCACTGTTTAAAGATTGGAGCAGAAGCTGTGTTCCACTCACCAGCAGTCTCAAAATCCTGTGGCGGGGGTCGTGGTTAGCTGGCAGGTGTCAGCCGACCCTGCGCTCTAGCTACGCTGGTGCTGGTCTGGCCGGAAGAGGCCTATGGTCCTACTCAGGCTGGTTTTCTGCTTCCCTAACTAATGCAGTCTCAGGTCCCGCGCGCGATTGGATTGGAGCAGAAGCTGTGTTCCACTCACTGGAAGTCTTAAGATCCTGTGGCGGGTGTTGTGGGTAGCTGGCGAGTGTCAGCCGACCCTGCGCCCTATCTACCCTGGCGCTTTTCTGACCGGAGAGGCTTGTGGCCCTACTGAGGCCGGATTTCTGCCTCCCCAACCAAAGCAGCCTCAGGTCCCGCGTGATTGGACTGGAGCAGAAGCTGTGTTCCACTCACCAGCAGTCTCAAAATCCTGTGGCGGGGGTCGTGGGTAGCTGGTGGGTGTCAGCCGACCCTGCGCTCTAGCTACCCCGGTGCTGGTCCGGCCGGAAGACTGGCTGGCAGATTTGAGGCTTGGATTGTGCACTTGGAACTCTGTTGTTAGAAAACAGGTAAAGTATGTTTGTTAATGTGCACCAAAACTAAAGTCAGCCCTTGTGGTGAAAGAAGAAAAACAGACTACACAAAAGGACCGTTTTTGTTTTTTATTTTCCTTTTTGCAGAGCTGAAGATGAAACTTCTAGAGCTTTGTACATACTAGACACACACTCTCTATCACTGAGCTATCCCCCCAGCCCAGGAGGATTATGTTTGTTTCATCTCAATAATATTTTTTCATGTGTGTGTGTGTGTGAGTGTGTATGCGTGTGTGTGTGTGCGCGTGCGCATACACTTGTACAAGTGATTGTGTTCATTCCTCAAGAAACCATCAATTTTGGGTTTTTTTGATAGGAGTCTCTCACAGAGATCTGGGGTTATTGATTCGGTCATTCTGGTTAGCCAACAAGACCCAGGTTCCTGATTGTCTCAGCCAACCCAGCACTGGGATTATATGAACATATCAAACTTACGTCCTTATGCTCACTCACACAGCAAGCACTTTGCCTCCAGAGCTGTCCTTCCAGCTCTCAATAATATTTTAATGAAAAGTCCTTCATTGAGATTACATTTATCCAAACAATCATACATTTATCCAAAGGCCTGGCTCTTTGTTGTTTGTTTGTTTGCTTGCTTGCTTTGATTTGGTTTTGAGATAGGGTTTCTCTGTGTAACCTTGCCTTTCCTAGAATTTGCTCTATAGACCAGGTTGGCCTTGAACTCACAGAGATCTAGCTACTGAAAGGCATGTACCACCAGCCTATGGCTTGACATTTTAAACACTAGGCAACTGCTCTTCTATGGAAAGAATGATCATTAGCAGAGCTTGAGGCTAAAATGACTGAGTTGTTTACCTTCTTATATCAAGGGGCAAAGAAAGCCCTTCTTACCATAAGCCATGATGATTCTTTGGAAATTGTATAATCGTCTTTGGCGTTAAGGAAAAATCAAATGCTTGATGAAAAATGTATGACTCTACAACGTACTGCTGTTGGAAATTGTATATAATTCCTTAACTGCTGATGTTGGGGGTGAGTCTAACAACCTTACAGCATACTCTACCAGCAGTGTCTGGTTCTCCTAAGTAATTTGTTTTTAGACAGCTTTCCTTCCTGCTGTTAATGTTGATTGAGATAAGATTTTTCTACCTGGCACACACATTTATACAATGCTAATTATATTTTCCTTCTTTCTCTTTTACCCTTTGAAATAACTACCTTCGGCAGATGATTATAAAGAAGAAGCAAGCATGCAGAAGTCCATAACTGTAAATTTTTTCTTTAGTTTATTCACTCTTTGTGAGATGAGGTTTCCATATTATCTATTAATTTCTTTTCATAAGTATCACCATGTCTAGGTGCTGTACCATTTGGACATACTTGAGAACTACTCTAACCTAATAACTCTCCCACTATGATCAGAAGTTAAGCTCTCTGTGTTTACTGTGAATGTTCTAGAATTCTGAGTTCCTAGGAGAGTGGAAAAACACTTCAATGATTCCAATCTCTTATTCAATAAATATTGTGGGGGTGGGGATGAGGGTGGGGGTGTGCATGTGAGTATGTACCAGGCACAATGCTGGACTCATATGAGATACTATGGCATGAATAAAATAAAACCAGAGCCATGTAAAAACTCTTTGGAGGTTAAAGATTAAGGCAGAAGTCAATAAAATCTCAAAGAACACCCAAACCATAGTAAGCACAATGACAACATAGTCCAAGAACTAGAAAACTATTCATAAAAGGGCCTGAGGGGGGGCAGGTATAAAGGGTGTGAATGGAGGGAGGGTCTTCTGAAGAAGTGGGTTTTAGCGAGAAAATTATCCTAAAGGCATAAGTCAGCACCCAAAAAGCAGGACAACCATACCCAAAGGGAAGCGAAGAAGACCAAAGGACCAAGGTTCACTTCAGCTAAAACAAGGAAGAGTTCTACTTTCCCAGAAATTATGGGAAGGAATTTTCCTTCCCATAAATGTGGACTGGTATTAGTTGGACAACATTTGTTAAAAACCCTCATATTTTTTAAAAATTATTAGATATTTTCTTCATTTACATTTCAAATGCTATTCCCTTTCCTAGTTTCCTCTCCGAAAGTCGCCTTCTTGGCATTGTTTGCTTTATACTCCACAGTGGTTCCCTAGCCCTAGCCATCCAGTGCAGTAGTGAGAAGTAGCGAAGAAGGAGAAAGAAGAAGAAAGAAACATTTCTGCTTGCATAAGATGGATTAGAACTTGGTCACAGGCCAATAGACAGTAGGCTCAAAAATGTAGTCTTCACTCTGAACAGTCATGTGCCAGGATTCTATTCTTGACAAAGAAGGTCAACTGGAAGTCTGCCAAGACACTTATCACATGAGTCTGGCTTGTTTTCCCCCAGGGTTATTCCCTCTGCTACCTCTTGGTCTGTTTATGTTGCACTTTTCTCAGAAGAAAGGGATGAAGATGCATTCAGTTGTGCATGAGGTTAGCTAGAGCCTGACAATAGCCTGATCAGGGGAAAATGCACATTGAAAATCTCTTCAACTAGTAATTCCTAAGTTTTGATTCAGGCATAGATGGAATTTTCTCTAGTTCATAAGTAAAAACTAATGGTAGACTTAGTGGTTTCTATCCCTTTGGTGCCTAGCAGAGCAGCTGGCGTGTGCTCACTAATTGCCTGTTAACTTGGTTATTAACTAATAAAGATGAGAAGGAAACACATGTGTGTATTTTCTTTAGTGGTGCACCAAAATAAACAACAAATGGAACAAACCAAATTGTAATTACTGGTGAGAATATGGGTTCAAAAATAAAAAATATTTTAAGTTTGTAGTTTAGAATTGAAGTAGCCTATATTATCAGATCATTTCTGTAATTAAACTGGCATGATTTAATTTACTGCTAGACCTAAACAGTCACTGGAGCAGGACTCTTTCAGCCTTTTAGATTTTCTGGAAAGGCTACGTATATGAACTGGGAGTTAACCTGGTCCTAAATGTGTCGTGTTTGAAAGATCAATCAACCTTCCAAATGTCTGAACTAACTGCAGAGCCAATGATAGTTTCAATGATGAAACATAATGATGGACTAGAAATCTCTTCCTGTAGGGGAAAAATGTTCACATACATATCCATGTGCACAAAAAAAGTCATAAAAAAAGCGCTCATTCCTACCACTGACAGGCTTCATTTTTGTTCTAGTTATTAGGTAAGACCATATGCATAGGCATAATAAGAAAATATATACCTATAAACTCCAAGCATGAACCAGAACTGGAAATATTGTGCTTTGTGAGTTTCTTCTGAATTTCTCTTTTCCATCTTGTACTCTCCAGACAGCTTAAACTGGGGTAATTTTTTTTCTATAGTAGAAGAATGTAGGGGAGGAAGAATGGGATGAGGAACAGTTGGAGGGTGGGCCAGGAGGGGGATAACAACTGTACTGTAAAGAAATATTAAATAATAATATTAAGAATGACTGTATATCCTCATATATATTTCTAATGCCTAAAGTACAAACTTGTATTTTCTGAATTATAGCTGCCTCGCTTAAAAAAGATAGTTTTATAGACTAATATGTATAAATTTCCCTAACTTTCAGGTCCAGTTAGACTGCAGAATCATTCCTTACCTAAATCACTGGGCTTTTATTTTCTCCTAGATGGAACTCATAATTTGGATGTTTTAGAAGAGTTTGTAATTATTAAATGGTTTATAGAGAATCAGTTTGGCTCTATCCCTTTGATAGATACCCTGAGAAGCTTGCCTGGGACATATTCAAGTCAATACTAAAATTATCAAAAGCCCCAAAGCTTATAGATGCAGAGATTATCTGAGGTAGTAGCCCCATCCAGCAGGAAGGCAAAAGGACAGGAGTAAATATGTCAGTGCACTTTGATTTCTTAAAATCCTGAGCTGAGATTAAGTTGCAACGAGCTTACAAAACTGTGTGTGCATGAGTGATGTACCTTAAGGAACTTTTAAAATTCAATGGTTTTTCAACTGCACTGGTTTGCTCACTCTATCGGTCAATTTCTTTCAGTAACAAACTATCTGAGAAAGTCACCTTTCTTGGAACCCTGGTTGTCTGGTCCTGGTGCTTTTTAGCCTCTTGCAGAGGAGAACATCATAGTGGGCAACAAATGGGAAAGCAAAGCTGAGTACCTCATGGTGTCCGAGAGAGAGAATGAGTAAGGTCTCCTTTACAGGCATTCTTCCAGTGAACTAAGGTCCTCCATTCCTCTCCACCTCCTAAAAGTTTCGCTAAAGCCCAATGGGCACTAGAGATGGGGTGACTAAGCCTTGAATATATGAACTTTTGGGAGATATTTGATCTCCCAGTCATGTTTAGCCTTAAACACATGTTTAGTCTTTGTAACACAAAGTTAGCATCTATAAATTTCATGTTTAAGAGCCACACAACTGAGTTATAAAATAATGGAGAAGGAGGAAAGGAGGAGGAAGTAAAAGAAGAAGAGGAGGAGAAAGAGGAGGAGGAGGAGGAGGGATCCCCAAACCCTTATAAAGTTTTAAGTAAGCTTACAGTTTTATATTGGACTGGATTCATGACTGTCATAGGCTACATGTGACATAACATAACACTCAAAAAGTAATTTTTTACCAACATGTATCAACTATGTAGAGTTAAAAGCTAAGCATTCAAAGGCCTGTTATGTAGTAGGAAAGAGAACAACACAGGAAGTGTGGAGGGATGCTTCACGGAAAATATTCCTGGGTATGTTGTTGTACAAAGTGAAGTATCTCTTGCCAGGATTCTGAACATCATTGGTAGGCGCTTTCCAAATCTTAACCACCCAACTAGGCCACTTGGACTTGCAGTATCACAGAGTAAAGACCACTTAATCTGAAATGCTTGGAACCAAGTGTTTTAACTGTTTGAATTTCTCAGGTTTGGAGGATATTTGTGTAGACTTTACCAGTTAAGAAACTCTACTCCAAAAATCCAAAGTCTGAAATGCTCTAAAATCCAAAACTGTTTGGAGGTCTGCATTCAGAGTTTTTGACTTGGAAGTCTTTCTGATTTTTCATTTAAGGATATATGTGTACGCATGCATGCGTGCATGTGTGTGCTAAAAACTGCCTCTAGATAATTACAATGAGGTTTTCAGAATAGTGTTCTTGTGTGCCATTAGACCTCCTAACTATCCTCTGTATCCACATTATAATAATGACTTAGGGCATAGACTTAAAGTCTCACTGGGTCTCTGTAAGGCTGGTCACTCATACTTAGAACACAGAGAAGATACTAAGCATAGATGAGGACCCACAGCAATTCTCAACAAATACTGCAGCGAAGACAGACATCATAAAGAGAGATTTTACTATCAAGAAACTTAGTAGTCAATGGGAGGGGCACTGAAAGGGGGCACAGATTAAAGCAGTATGTGTAAACTTCCCTGAAGAATGGCTATATATATATATATATATATATATATATATATATATATCCCACTTTTGAAGTTTCTTCTGGGATCATTTACAGCTGTTGTAGTTAGGTTTTATGTTATACATTTTAAGAAATTTACCTGTGTTCTACAAAATAGGCTATATTATCAGTATATAACAGAAGTGCTTAGAAAATGTATGGGAACATGGAGTTGAGAGATTTCAGGGGACTGACTAGAATAGTAAAGATGTGGTGGGAGGGAGGCATTGGTAAGGTGACACCCAGCTTCCAAAGGAGGGCAGCCACTTGTACTTCCTAATTCCTTCCTCAAATGGATTTGAGTCAGTTCGTCACCACTAGAAAGCCTGGGATCTGTCAGTAATTCCATCTGCATGTTTAGTGCTGTCTTTACTGCTTCAAGTTCCATTTTGTTCTAGTATGTCTACTTTTAATACTTATCGGTCTAAAGATAATATGAGAGAACTACTTTGCATGGGATATTTGATTATGCTTGCTTTAGATTTGTGACTCTGGGGCTAATAATGCCACTTCCCAAGGAGCAAAAATGTTCAAACCACCACAACCATATTTCTGGATTCTCTCTCTCTCTCTCTCTCTCTCTCTCTCTCTCTCTCTCTCTCTCTCTCTCTCTCTCTCTCTCTCCCTCACACACACACACACACATACATACACACACACACATATATATACATACACATACATACATATATGATCATACTCCTCCCCTACTTTACTCCAGTTCCTCCCAGATCTCCCAATTTGATATTACCTTTTGAAAAAATGTAAGTTCTTGTGTTCAATTATAATAAATCAGTTTCATTCCCACCCCAACCCCTGTGCGTGTGTGTGTGGGGGGTGGATTAGTGTTCATATATGTGCACAGGGTGACTGCAGGAGGCAAGAGGACAGCCTCTCACTGGCCTGAAATGTTCCACTTAGGCTGGTCAGTGATGCTCGTGGATCTGTCTGTCTCCACCTCTTTACCACTGAGATAATATTCATGTGTTACCATGCTCAGCACTTTGATACATGTGTCTGTGGCCCAAACTCATCCCTCTGCTTATATGGCAAACACTTTATAACTAAGCTATCTCCCCAGCCCAAATTTCTCTTTTCCATTCTAATTATAATCATTTTAAATCCAGATTCCTAGATAGATTTATGGTTGAGAAATTACTGTGTATGCATATCAGCTATTCCGTTGTTATATTTTAAGCTTTCTCTCTCCATGGATGCCTTTTTTCTGCTTCCTTTTTTCCCCTCTTTGCTCATTTATTGAGGCAGTGCCAGCCAATTTGATTGCTAGATGCTGCCTGTGACTAAAGCTCTTGCTGTTCGCTCTAATTTAGTCACTGTACCCCTGAGAAGGATGCATTTCTAACAGGATTGCCCTCAGTATTTAGGTGCTCTTGCTTTCCATGGAGCCAACTTGCCCAGTGATAATGTAAACTTTTGCCTGCTCATTGCCCAAAGAAATCCAGGCACTAAATTAATTTGCTATTACCCTGTGTTTCCTATACTCCGTCAATGATATGATCTGATGGATTAATGCCTGCTGAGCACTGAGGCAGAATAGTCATTCCATTTATCATTTTTGCTCCTTGCTACATCAGCCTGGCTACATATCTTGTGAGACATGGGAGGCCCCATGACTAAGACCCAGTGTGTTTTCCACACAATAAACTGCCTTATTAATGTGCCTTACTTCCTTGTGTTTTTTTCCACTTTCCAGCTTGTTGGTTTTACTTTTTCCAGACAGCTCAGAGAATCAGTGAATACTGGTAGGTAGAAACTGGTGTGCAAAAACCTGTCCTCTCCAGCATTTCCAGGGTTGGTACCGGGTAAGAGATGCCTAGTTTTCTATGTACCCTGGCTGAAGGCCTCACTCTTTCGTGTACTGGTCCGCTCTAGTGATAAGATTTCCTGACACGTACAAAAATGAGTTTCCTATATTTATTTCCTGAGACCTTTTCTGTGAATACTGACAGCTTATAATCCTCACTGTCTCCCCACTCCACCCCATAGCTGCCTGATTCTCAGACCTGATGCCTAAATGAAGCTATTGCTCCTGAATATTGTGTCAGATTTTAAATTCTTTTAAAATCTACTTTTTGACACCTCACATGAATGCACGGGGAGCTAGAAAGCAGAAAACAAATTGGCAGCCCTTTGAGCAATGTTCATGGTTAACCAGTCTTTGAGTAATGTTAATAGTTAACCAGTTAGGCAAACATTTGCCTCCAGCATCTTATAAGGTGTTAGCCATTGCCAGTCTTTATTGCCAATATTCTCAAACCCACATGTTCAGCTGGAACAAGAGACCAAAGACCATCACTGCCACCTCTACCCATTATCTTCCTAAGCTTCCTTCTGTGTGCCAGACGCATGGTATAAAAAGAGAAGGCTGCCCAGTGTAACAAAATATTTAAGCAAGGAAGCAACAGATGGGTACACAATGAGCAGCAAAGCCTAAGCAAAGACTATAAATACAAAAATAAGCCAGTATATCATGAGATGGGTGCGTGTTCAAGATGTAAGAGAGGCCATGTAAAGGAAGGCCTTAAGAGGGAAGGGGACCTCCAAGTTGGTGACACTTGAGTTGAAGGCTGAAAGATGAGACCCATGGAAGTCCATGAAAGGAGGCTGACAGAAACCATATAGAATCCCCAAGGACAGAGGCTTCAGGCTACACACTAGGCTTGTGCGTTATGGGGGCACAGAAGATGGAAACTCCTTTCAAACAAGTACTGAGAGGACTCCATTGGCCTCACCCTTCCTTGCCTACCAAGCCCAGTTTCAAAGGTGGCCATTATAGGACATCCATATCGTCCCTATCCCATAGGGTCAAGGAACATGTTTGTCTTCTGGCCACAATGACACTGAACCACTTTTTATCTGGAGTCAACTATATGGATTAAAAAAAAAAAAAAAAAAAACTGGGAGATAAAATCAACAAGTAACTTAGCTAATCTGGTGGCACCACTTGGCAAAAAAAGAAAAAGAAAAAGAAAAGAAGAAAAAGAGAGAGAGAGAGAGAAAAAAAAAGAAAGAAAAGAAAGATTCTTTCTTTCTTTAGTTATGTACAGAAGGAGAGGCTGATCTCCCCACTACCACCCCCCACCAGCTTGAATAGACTAAGAGTTCTTTCTATCAGGCAATTATGCAATTGGATTTTGGTGTGGTGGTTAAGTACATATCCTGTATTATGTATGTTTGGGCTTTTGTGTTCTTTTCTGAACAGAACTAGATAAGGAAAATCCCAGAGGTTGTCTCTGGCAGGCCATACTGCATAGCTGTTGGGTTTAGGGGTAAGCAACAGGCTCCCGAGCTTTCCTATATGTTCTTTTCCAGCAAGAAAAGTCAGAAGCCAAGGAGAGGTGAGGGTCTGGATTTCTGTCTGCAAAGACAGACATGATTCTTAAATGCCAGGGGCTCTTATTGATTAGTTCCCTAATAGGTCTGTTAGAAAGAATATTTAATGCATCTTAAAGATCTTCTGAATGCCATCAATCATTTATCCTTAGGGAAGAAAGGGAACCCAGGACCAGAAAATAAGAAAATGCCATGCACCATCCTGAGGGCAGTTTTAAGAGAGATAAAAGTAACATAAAACACGTCTGAGTCCATGTGGTTTGGGGAAGGGATAAGACTAAACAGTCACAGTGGCATCTCAGTCTAGGCACAGAAGATGAAGATGGTGCAGGCCATATTGCACAGTGGTTTAACATATAGAGTCAAGTTATTTACACTCAACTTTCAGCTCAGTTATCTATGGCATCTTAAGCATCCTATTTTATCATTCTAAGGCTCAGCTTTCTTATCAGTAAGAGGACCAATCATTATAACACGTGTTTAAAATTAGCTGAAATAATCCATGAGACCTACCATTTCCTGGCCTAGTCGTTTTTCCTGGTCCTTAGTTTTGACTTGCGTTGTTTGATAGACATCCTGGGACTCTGGAGAGATCCTGTTTATTGCCAGTCTTACACTGCCTTTTTTTTTTTTTTTTTTTTTTTTGGTTATGTTTCTCCTGTTGTGGTTGTAGCAGGGACCACTGTGTTTTGATGTGTCACTCTGTCTGGACGGCTTGCCAGTTCTTTTTCTGACTTTCAAGAACCCTTTACTCATGTGGACTACAGCAGTGAGTTTACGGACTTTCTGTTTAAAGTCTACCCGCTCATTTATGAGGAAATCTGTGTCTGCTAATTAGAGATCAGTGGTGGGACAAAAACTCTGACCTGTACTGCGACACACATGTTCTTGTGCTGATATACATGAAGACTCATATGAACATTGCACATACACACAGATATCATTCATGAAGGAAGGAGAATAGTTGAAAGCAAAGGAACCATGAATATAGGACTGCACAGACAGCCTGTGACAATTGGCTTAGTTGCTGTGAAGAGACACCATGACCAAGGCAACTCTTTTTTTTTTTTAAGGTTTCTTTTTTTTTTATTAGATATTTTCTTTATATACCTTTCAAATGCTATCCTAAAAGTTCCCTATACCCTCCCCCACACCCTGCTTCTCTACCCACCCACTCCCACTTCTTGGACCTGGCATGGCATTCCCCTGTACTGGGGCATAGAAAGTTTGCAATACCAAGCGGCCTCTCTTCCCAGTGATGGATGACTAGGCCATCTTCTGCTACATATGCAGCTAGAGACACGAGCTCTGGGGAAACTGGTTAGTTCATATTGTTGTTCCACCTATAAGGTTGCAAACCCCTTCAGTTCCTTGGGTGCTTTCTCTGGCTTCTCCATTGGGGGCTCTGTGTTCTTATAGAGCATGTAATGGGGAGTTTGTTTCCAGTTTCAGAGGGTTAGTCCGTAATCATCCTGGCAGGAGGCAGGCAAGCACAGTACTAGAGCAGTAGCTGAGAGATCTACATGTGGATCCACAGGCAGCAATCAGAGAAGAGTGGGGAGGTGGAGGAAAAGGGAGTGGGAGGAAAGAGAGCTAGTATTCTAGGGCATGGGGCTTTTGAAGCCCCAAAGTCCACTCTCACCCCTGTGACACCCCTACCCTGACAGAGACATTCCTACTCCAACAAGGACACATTTCCTAATCCTTTGAAACAGTTCTTCAACTGGAGGCTAAGCCCAATATGTGAACCTGGGGGGATCACTCTCATACCAACATATTTTAACCCTGTCTCTCCCTTCTTCCTTCGCTTCTTTCTGGCTCTAGGTTTTGCTGTGCATCACCTACACCCCGACATTTGACATGAATGGGAGTGCCGTTCTGAAGATCGCAGAGGTGAGTACTACCTGTTGGTGCCTGATGCTCACTGCTGCTTCCCCTCTGACTAAGAGGAAGACTTAACTAGATCTGAGTTGCAGCAGAGAGACTCTCTGATCACTTCTCTGCTGACGGTGGAGAGTTTCTGCTCATTTACTTTGTGGGAAACATGTTGTGTGGCTGGCTGGCCTTATTCCTGATGTCATGGGTCACGGGGCTCTGCAAGCTTAGGTTTACTTCACTTAAGTGAATTGCAAAGCGTTTTCTCTTTAAAAATAATTTTTAAGAAACCAAGTCTGAGAATTATAAAAGTGTTTATTGATTCAATTCTATCTGTTTCACAAGCCCTGAGAAATGCATCTTGTAACTATCACTAAACTATCTTGTAACAATCACATCTTGTAACTTTCCCGTCAGTGCTATACTGGGGTCACATGTTCCTTCCAGCACTTTCTAAACTGTATCCAGCAGAAAACCTGGCTTCCTGAATGTCTGGCATGTGCCTTAGCTTCCAGAAGCACCATCCTTTCAGAGCTATACTTTACATTACCTAGAATAGTTTTCCTTTCATTCCTTGAAAAGAATATTTTAATATTTGGTTGTTCCAGTGTGAGTACATGCTCAGACCACAAAGTGGTGATACTTTTCCGTACTCTGAAATCATGGAGAAGCATTCTACCACTGAACTACATCTCCAGTTCAGACCATGTGGAAAATCTCCAGAGCTGTCAAAAGAGAAGCTTCAATTAGCTAGTTGCCCCCCCCCAGTACACCAGGAAGCAGCTTTCAATCATTGATTTATAAAGATGAGCAAACTTTTCTTTGGGACATGTATCTGTCTCAGTGTATATAAGCAATGAAATAGCATTGTTATCAGAATTGTTTTCAACTGAATTTTAGGAGACATAGTGAATTTTAAGAGTCTTACTATTCAGGAGTTCATTTGTTCATTTGTTATAGGACAGTGAGGTTTCTAAAGTTAGCAAGTGTAAAGGAATTTTAATCAAGCATCATGGCTACTCTAACAAGGGATCACATCCAAAGACCTAGGTCTCTGTGATCTAGCAGGAATACAGGCATGCCCTTAGTACACACCTTTAAGCCCAAACAATGACATCTAATTGAGGGGCAGACAAAGTGATGAATCAGAGAAAGATTTGACAGAATGAGTCAAAGATAAGATACCCCCAGCTCTCAGGAGAACAGACAGGAAAGAGAGGTTACTTAAAAGCAGCACAGTTCACTTTAGAGAGTTTAGTGCAGTTCAGTTCAGTTTTGTTTGGTTCACGTAGTCAGTGAAGTCAGTGAAGTTCAGTTCTGTGGGCCTGTATACTGGAGGCTTTCCATGGAGATCTCTGGCCTGGCCAGGTGCTAGAGTTCAGGCGAAGGGGAGAGAATGCAAGCAGGGATGGGGAATTGCCTCCATGGCCTCTGCTGCTGCTCCACCTCCGTCTCTGTTGCTTCTGTTGCTCCAAGAGGCTGCATGGGTCACCCTGCGCTGAATTGGACCAGGCTGAGCCTTTGGGAGACTGACTAGCCAGCGAGGGGTGCAGGGGAGCTTCCGGCAGCATTTTCAGGAGAGCAGATCTCTTCCCCAAGCAGTGGTGTTACAGATCTTATGACAGAAGTTCTCAGATGATGGGGTAATTCTCACACACCTTTATTCCTTCTGGATAGGATCTTTATATACAACTTTGGAGTTGGTCAGGGTCTGACAATAGGTGCTTCCTATCAGCTTGGTCTGAGAGCTTGGTGATACATTATCTATGTGGAAGGGCTTGGGGTTCTGCCCCTACATGACTGGCTACAAACCTCTCTACAGGGGTTGTGGGGCTGTAGCTACATGACAGGAACCTGGTTCAGGAGCAGGTGAGGCTTCCTACCATCCCTTCAGGGTCTCTGGAGCTTCAAACCTTAGCTCAACCTTACCAGGCTTCCTCTCACAGTCTACCACCCCATAACTCCTCCTTTTCTTTTTATAAGGGAGAGGCATCATCCAAATAACTGTCTCCTATGTTGGGAACAGTTTGATATTGAACCACCTAATTAGTAGTGATTTTTGCAATGCTACTCATCTGCTGCTTTAGAAAGTGGATGAGGCAGGGTGCCAAGAGAAGCAAGGCTCAAATGGGGGCCAAACGGGAGAAGAATCCAGGCTACCAAGGCGTTCGAGTACCAAGGGGTAAGGGTGTTGGGAACATGGAGTGCCTGGAGGTTCCCCCGGAGTTCTTTGAGCATCTGTACATCTTGTTCTACTTCTACAAAGCCCCTTTATATTTGTGTGTGTACAAATGGAATTGGTCTGCTTGCTCAGTGGAGGCCATGAATGTCCCTGTTGAGGCAGTTTGGTCAGCGAGTGCATTTCCCTCAGATACAGGACCTGTGAGATTGGACATGCTGGATGTAGATGGGAGAGTCTCTTTCATGTTGGAGGATGGAAACCTGTATGAGTAGAAGGGAAAGTGGGTTGGCGTCTAGTTTGAAGAAGGATCTTGACAACCAGGGAAGCAAAATGGCATTGTGTACACTGTCTGAAAAGGGGTTAAAGGACCTTGACTTCTTTTAGAGCAAGCTAGATGGGTGGATCCCATGTCCGTTCCTCCACTGGGCTGGGCCACTCAGGGAGGCAGGACTCGGGAGTGTTGACCACGCTTACCCTATGCTGTCACTGGGTGGGTGGGCAGATGTTGGGAAGCCCCTGGACACTGCTCCAGGGGTGGGGAAGTGCAGTTTGAGGTGTGGGACAGCTAGAGCTGGCTCTGGGGTCCCCGGGCCTGTGACGAGGCCGGGACCATCTGGTTCTCAGGTTCTCTGACACCCAGGTGCCACTGGAAGCCGTGGAAGAGCTAAGAATGGAGTGGGGGCCCAAGGGCTGGGTCTAGCCCAGAGATGGGGGAAAAGGGGAGAGGCTCCAGCTGGTTCTGCACGGGGAGTCCTTGACTTGACAGCAGCAGTCTTGGACTTGGGCTTGGCTTGGTGGCTGTTGTGACTGGGAGCACAGAGAGGGCTTCTACAGGAGATTAAACAGTGTAGACAAAGGCCTTCTCCATGGCTCCCCATGGCAGATACCAATGAAAGAGACAGTCCATGGTTTTAAGGCATTTATTGTCATGGTGGAAAGTGGATGAGTAAAACCATATCCCACTTCTCAGGGTGGGCCTGAGGTTAAATATCTTTTACAGGGAGGAGTGTCTGGGAAGGATAGCTTATTGGCTAAGCCCTCCAGGCCTTTAGGTGCCTCATTAAAATGATGATCTGTCTTGAGCCTACGTGACCACAGGTCACATCCTCTACCTGTGGAGGGGCTTGGGGTGTTGCCCTTATGTGACTGATGGCCACAAATCTATGGGTGTGTGTGTGTGTGAGGGACTGCAGCTAGTGACAGGGGCCTAATGCCCAGGAATCAGGTGAAACACCTACGGTCCCTTCAGGGTTTCCAGGGCTTCAAGCTTAGCTCGACCAGGGACCAAGCTGCCTTTCATGGTCCCACACAGTTTGTGGAGCTCAGCAGCAGTTTTTCCAAGCAGAGCAAACCAGTCAGAAGCTGAGAGAAGCCAATTTGAATCAATCAGCTTGGAGAGGAGTTTGGGTCAGAACGGCTGAGTTGAAGGAGCCAGCCAGAGTTCAGAAAGATCTAGGGAGGGTTTATTCAGCAATAATATAACTTGTTGATCAGGAAGTAAGATGTGTACTTTAGTATGAAAAATGAGGCTATTTCCTAGAGGTACTGTTGAAACTATTTATAGTTATTAAGCTTTTAAAATGTAAATATAAAGGCAACTTTGATTTCTGTCTAACACAATTTGCTTAATTAACCTCTAGTCAAGAAAGTTTTTCACAAGAATACCTTCTGTGTTATACGAGATATTAAAAACAAAAGTCAGCAGATTTGTTAAATGAGCAATTACAAAATAAGCAAACATTATTAACTATTCAGTTTCAAGAACTGTCATTACTAGACCTCCACACTGGTACATAGTCCTGATGGGTCAAGGTTCAGCCATAGGCTTCTCTTAGCATTATGCTTAGGTTAGGAGACATGTTGAGTTTTCCAAAGATACTCACTCCCTTCATATAGAGGAAGACTGAGGGTATAGAAATTGCCAAAGTCTTCAATAAAGGAAAAGATCAAGCCTTAGCCAGAAGCAGTGTAAGGCTGATTTGAAGACAGTTAACGACAATGTTCCATTGGAGAGATTTGAGAACTGTCTCTGAGCCTGCTAAATATTCCTCTATGGAATTTCTCAATGGCTGAAACCTTGGCTATAAATATACATGATGGTTTGATCTTAGATTCCTAAAAAACATCTAGTATCTCCCCACTGCCAACCCCCCAGTAAGCTTTTTGGGCTCAGGAAAATGTTTTAGAATCATTGTTGTTGGGTTTTGATTTGTAACATTCTTGTTTTGAAGGACTTCTCTTTTTTACTCCTTCTAACCACCCATCTGTCTTTTGCAAAACACTGATTAATAAAAGCTATTAATCATCAAGTCCCTAGAGTGTGGCTCTATATCTTCGTTTTCCTTTACTCTTTACTACACTCTGGCTAAATAAAGAACCACAAACCAAGTAAAGTTAATTTTCCTGCCCTAGATTCTACAGCTTGCTGGAAAACCTAGACCTTTTATCTTGTAATCATATGCTGTTATTAACCACTCTGCTATATTGCTCTCAGGGCTCCATCAGTGTTAGGAAATGAGACCTTTCCTGGGGCATTTAGTTAGATAATTTAGACATGTTGTTTTTACAGATGGAGTTAAGTATGGGTGCATTTGATTTTTTGTGACCATATATTCCATGACTGTGGGTAGTATGCAGCCATATACTCCATGACTGTGGGTAGTATGCAGGTCTGCTACCTCAAACAAGTTGAGACCATCGTTGAGGAAATGTTGTAAGGAGTGTTGTTGTTGATGTTGTTGTTTCTGTTTGTGTTTTTACGTCCCTGAAACCCTTTCCTCTCTTCCCTGTGTACCATCTCTGTATTGGTTCTGGTGTGTGTGTGTTTGAACCAATTTGATAAGGTGCTTCTTTTGTTCTCCCAAACTCCTCCGGCTTAATCTGTTCATGTATTGCTTACTGCTAGATGGACTTTGAGAGGGCTAGTCTTTTTCATTGTAAGAGCTTGTTTGCATCCTTGTTTATTTCTGATTTTATGATGCTGAGTAGAACTATTTATAGTTAGAAGATGCAGAGAATATTGAGAACCATTCATTTGGGGATCCTTCATGGAGAAAAGGGTAGGTAGGTCTCAGGAAAATTATAGACTGGGCAGAAGACTGTACTTGGAGTGGTTCAGGAATTAGTGAGGTAGGTAGGGTATCTTAAGCCACTTTCTTTCTTTCTTTTTTAAGTGATTTTCATCTGTGTATGCTCCCCTTTCCCTACTTTACTTCCCTTCCTTCCTCCTCCTCCTCCTCCTTCTTCCTCCTTCCTACCCGTGTGTGTGTGTGTGTGTGTGTGTGTGTGTGTGTTTGAACCAATTTGATAAGGTGCTTCTTTTGTTCTCCCAATAATTTATTTTTTATTCACTTTACATTCTGATCACAACCCCCTCCCCTGTCTTCCCAATCTCACCCTTACAAGTCCCTCCCCCCTCCCCCTCCCCTTGAGTACCACTCCACCCTGGGACATCTACAGAATCTAACAGAATCAGGCACATCTTCTCCCATTAAGGCTTAAAGAGACAGGTTTAAGGCAGGTAGGGGAAGGGGATTCAATGGCAGGGAATGGAGACCGAGACAGCCCCTATTCCACTTGTTAGGGGACCCACATGAAGACCAAGCTGCGCATTTGCTACAGATGTGTAGGGGGTCTAGGTTGAGTTCCTGGTGCTCCCTGGTTGGTGGCCCAGGCTCTGTGAGCCCCCACGGTCCCAGGTTAGTTGACTCTGTAGGTCTTCTTGTGGTGTCCTTGACCCTTCTAGCTTGCTCACTTCTATCCCTCTCTCTTTCCCAAGACTCCCCCAAGCTCTGCCGCATGTTTGGCTGTGGGTCTCTGCATCTGCCTCCACCCACTGCTGGATGAAACCTTTCAGGTGACAGTTACGTTAGATTTTTGTCTGCAAGCTTAGCAGAGTATCATTAACTATGTCAGGGGTTGGCTCTCTCACATGGGATAAGCCAGTCATTGGTTGGCTCTTCCCTCAATCTCTGCTTTATCTTTAGCCCTGCACATCTTGTAGGTGAGACAAATTTTGAATTGAAGCTTTTGTGGGTAGATTGATGTCCCCCTCCCTCCTCTGGAAGTTCTGCCTGGCTACAGGAGGTGGCCACTTCAGTCTCTATATACCCTTCTGGTAAGAATCTCAGCACCAGTCACTCCGCATATATTTCTGATCCCAGGCCTCCAGCTGGTCACCAGAGCTTCCCTCCCCTACCACCACCCAATTTCCATCCTCACTCCCAGCCCTCTCCCACCCTCCACACCTGGTTGCCATCCCCATTGTTCGCCTCCTCACCCCCTCTCCTACCCAGTTCCCTCTCTCCATCCACCTTAAATGACAATTTAGTTTCCCCCGCTGAGTGAGGTTCATGCGTCCTCTCTTGAGACTTCCTTTTTACCCACTTCCTTTGGGTCTGTGGATTGTAGCATGTCCTGTACTATATGGCTACTGTCCACTTATAAGTGAGTTCATAGCATATATGCCTTTCTGGCTCTGGGTTACATCACTCAGGATGATAGTCTCAAGTTCCATCATCCATTTGCCTGCAAAATTCATGATGTCTCTGTTTTTAAGAGCTGAGTAGTGTTTCGGGTATCCATCTGTTAGAAAGGAGGCCTCTTTCAGAAACAGAAATGGCCTGACAACTGATCCATCATCATGATCATCATCATTCAGTTTAGGCTCATGGTGATAATCCCCCGTAGAAGCCAGTGTCTATGAAATTTTTCTGTGAGCAGTGCTTGCTCCCACAGAGGGTACGCTCCATGACAGAACTTTCTGCATGGCGAGAAGCCCAAGCCTATGGCTCTGCACCTGATGTTCTGAGTTGAATCACAGATCCCCCAAGGCAGGTACACACTTTTTTCTACCATTGTCATTGTTCAGAGAACACAGCAACAGTTAGCACACATTTAAACTCATCATAGCATTGACTTTCCTGTACTAGTACAAAATGAACAGAGCTTTCTCCAACCACCTGCATTTCTCTTAGAATTATTTGTTTCACAACCCCGCCCCAGATGTACATTCCCCTGGGAAACACAGAAACATAAGATTGTGAGCAGAGTGTCATTCAGGGAAAGATTTCCATTAATGTTTAAAAACGAAATTTCAGAGGTTTTAAATGCAGCAAGTTGTTTTTTATTCATAAATAGTTCAGAAGGATTTGTAGGCAGGATCAGAATGAGCCTGTATTTAAGGCCAGTCTCAGTTATAAGAAAGCAAGAGCTTGTTTAAAACTTTAAAGCACTGGTATCCTCTCTGGCTAATGCCAAGGGCTGTCTGTGGTAAATGGATGTCTAGAGTGTGCATTACTCTTGTTTCCTTCCCAGGTGTGCATCGAGACCTACACGTGCAGCTGTCACCAGCGCAGTATCAACACTGCTGTGCGTGCAACACTCAGTCAGATGCTGGGTGACCTGACTTTACAGTTACGGCAGAGACAGGAGAACACGGTGAGCTTTGCGTGTTGCGTGTCTGACACTAGTTTGGTTATAACACTTATGTCCCTGTATGCCATATGTCCCAGACCCGCAGCCCTTCCTACCATGGCTACTTCCCATTGAAGACATTGAGGAAGCTTTTTATTAGAACATTCATTTATATAAATTTAAATATATAGAAATTTGCCTATTTGGCGCCAAAGTATGGAGCAGCCTTATGGTTTTTGTAATAAAATATAATAAAATTTTGATCATTGTTTTAAATTTTTACTTTTCTGTCTTAAAATCAGTTTTTAAATTTTTTTCCATTGAATATTTTTGTTAAGAATATTATGTATAGGACTAGAGAAATGGCTCAACAGTCAGGAACAATGGTTGCCTTTCTAGAGGACCTGGCTTTAATGTGCAGCACCTACATAGTAGCTCACGACTGTCTTTAACTCCAGTACATGGGGATCCAATGACTTCTTCTAGCCTCTCAAGCACCTGGCACATATTTGATGAACAAATATACACGCAGACAAAACAGAAAATATTCATAAAATTGTTTTAAAGTTTAAAAATACATTTTGGTAGTAAACTTTAAAAGTAAAGAAAAACATGCAACAGCTTACTGCATGGGTTGAGTTTGGATATGATTTCCTGTATTGACCAACGTGACAGGAAGATGTCCCCCCCCACACCTGCTGGGGCCTGCAAGGTAAAGATGAATATCTTCTAACCTCAACACCCACCAGAGCGTTTTGCTCTAAACTTCCACAGATTGTCTAACATGAGCCTCCAGGGTAATGAAGTGCAGCTTTTTGTGTGTGTTCTCTCCCAGGAGTGTGAATAAGAGATGAGGCTTCAAAAAGTAGTATTTTGCTTTGACTTTAAAATCACCTCTGTCATAATAACTTATTAAAATTCCCATAAAATCCAATAGGGAGCTCTGAGATGACGCTCGTTATTTTTCTGGGAAGGAAATCTCAGTTGAAGTTGAAAATAATACAAACATTAATTTTGCAGAGATGGGATTTTCAGCTGTTTAATTTCAAATATTTCTCATTTTTGACTTCAGGAGTTTTCTAATTTTTGAGAGAGCCATAGACTTGGATAGAAACCTTATAGATAGTCAAGTCAAATTTTTGCCTTCCTTATTTTACAGATGAGATGAAAACCTTGAACTATAAAGTTAATGAGCTATGTATGAAGGGAACAAACTTAAGCCCCAAGCTCTGACTCCCAGACCACATTCTCCACCCATATGTGCTCCGGAAGCCAGCACAGGCAAGCAGCAAGAATTTAGAAAACCAATTTTTTTTTCTTTTGTATTTGCTATACCCAAAGCCCAAGTTTCTGATAAAATTTGTTAATCTGAGATATCACTGTTACGTTAGCTCACCCCTTGTTGAAAATGATCTCATTTATACTCTGATTTGGGGTGTGATGCTATAGAAATGTTAACTCAAAAGAATCTATAAATAGAAAACATAATAGAAGAAAAGAAGAAATTTAAGATGCTAAAAATCCAAAAATAATGTCATAGTTCATCCTTGCTAACTAGTAACACAGTTGAATATTCTAATATTGATAACATATAATATTGTTAAACAAAACATTTAAATGCAATATCTCAAACTCTCAATTACGTTCATTTAATCTTATTTTGGAATCGTAAGTAGAGGACAGTCATAATAGCGTTTTGAGCAAGGATCTTCTGTACCTGTGATGGAACATGCCAACTAGTATAGAAGGCTAAATCATTTTGGGTTTTATGCATATGATTTATGTCACACAATGGCAAAAATCACATAGCAGTGACATTCTCAGTATATCCCTCTCATTAAATGGTTCATACGTACATTAGGCATCAACTCCTGTGCCTCAGCCTTCTAGTGCTGAGGCTTCCATTAGAATGGCAGCAGGTACAGCTGAGGAGGTCTGGTTGTATATTGCAGAGGTTGTATGTCTCCAGTCTGAGTTGGATGTGACCAGTCGGCCGGCTGGTCCTGCTCATCATTGACTATCTAGACTCACCCCAGTCAAAGGCAAGATCCAAGACCCAGGGGAAAACTGCTGCTCTCTGTGACTTCCTTTCTCTTACCCGGGTATTTCTGTAGAGATTGATTGCCTATCCCAGAAAAATGAAATTCTCAGCATGGTAACATTTGAAGCATTTGTGATGTCTTATAGAGGAATCTGTCAGTCTTTCCACCTAAAAATTAGATAATTTTTCAGGAGCTATTAAAGAAGAGTGTCTATCAAAATGATGAGCTTCGCTCTAAGGAAGTTGTGTGGTCTCCTGGAGGACACTGAGGATTACCTGGGAAGAACGTATATATTCATCACTGGAAAGACTTCCTCAGCCAACTCAGAATGAGGAAAATTTCAATACAGCAGAACGACAATATATAATGGGAAATGCAAAGGCACTAGAATACAGAACAATTTCTACATAATGTCTGTAGCCACTACCCCTTCCCCAGACAAATCACAGTTCTGATTTTGTATTCCCGGAAACACTGAGTTATCATCTCACTTTATTACTGAATTATTTAAATGTCCACATCCACTGCTGAATTGTAAACTGCTGATTTTTCAAAGTGAAATTGCCACATATAACTATTTAGTGGCTGGGCTGTAGACATACCTCTAGCTTTAAATATAATTGTGACTCCTTCTCTTAGCAGTTGTTTTGGAGACACTGATATAAAATCCCACAAAACCTGTTGTGAAAGTAGCTAAATTTGCAGTTTTGAATACAGAACAGTAGACATGTGCACCTATAGTCAGTCTGTAAAATGCAGCGCTGTGGGGTGATTTACATGCCTGGTAGCTAGTTGGCATGACAATGCCCCCTTGTCAACCAAATCTTGCTACAAAGAGGTCACCTCCTTCCCATCCTCAGGTCTGTAGTCCCTGACTTATGCCTGCTATGAAAACATGAGCCATCTTCTATGTAAGCCGCTCTCACTTCCTGTTTTTCCTAGGTGATAGCTCTGCTCAAATAGTTCTGGATCTACCTAGCAACTGCCAAGAGAGGCTGCTTGACAGTTACTATGCTCTCCCATTAAGCTGGAAGATAGTACTCTGAGCTTTGTTCATCTTTGAACTGGCATTCCAAAGTCCAGCAAGGATGATTCTTTTTACAACAGAGCCTAGACCTGTTAAGGCCAAACATGGTGTATCCTGTCACCTTGAAATTAATTATTGTCTATGTTAAGTACACACTACCTCAAGTTATAGCCCAGCAATGAAATACACAATGGGGCTTAAAATTCCAAGAAGTGTTTAAACTCTTCAGTAGTTGAGTTTGGAGATGGGCACACTCATAGTCTTTCCCATTAAGGTCATGGGGGGGGGGGGTTGGCAATGAAATGCTTCTAGCATGCTTGGGTAAGACATCTGAACCCCGAGAGCTCAGAGTGACAGTTTGTTTCCTAGAACTTTGCATTGTCTAAGAGTTAGGAATTTTCTTATCCAAATCTCCTAATTGTTTCCGTGTGTCTTCCTCACTAGATAATTGAAAACCCAGATGCCCCACAGGCATTCAGGAGTCAAGGTATTGTTTTAGTTTTTACTAGACCTTTTCAAATGGGAGGGGGTCAGAGCACCTACCATGGTGCATGGAACTGGAGGGATAAAGATGGCCCAAGTTTTGTTTGGCTTTGCCCTGCTTAGTATTATCTAACCAGCTGCTGTCTTCCTTCTGTTCCAACACCTTCCTGTGCCAACTGTGGGGAGAATTAGCATTATACATCCCTCCCATTTGGAGACTTTTGGTTCTCCCTCCTTCCCTCCCCTCCTTTCTTTCTTCCTCTCTTTCTTTCTTTCTTTCTCTCTTTCTTTCTTTCTTTCTTTCTTTCTTTCTTCCTTTCTTTCTTTTTTTCTTCCTTCCTTGTTTTGTTTCTTCTTGTTCATTATTCATGGATTCGAGTCTAATTGCTAAAATAAGAATTGTGGAGAGAATTATAGAAACCTGAGTAGCATGTTATATGCTCTTCTAGAATTTTGTTATTTTTTAAAAATTTTACCATACAGTTTCGCATGAACTGTGGAAGAATTTTGCTTATACTGAAAAACAGTCTTCTGTTTCCTCCCTGGGCTGCATTGTGTGTGCATTACTCTCTCCTCCCTGTGATTATCCTGATGGCCTAAGAGAGGCCTCACATCTAGAAACCATCAAAACCCACAGAAGCACAGGATGGGGAAGACATTGAGGGAAGCTCCAGTGGCCCACCAATGTCTAACACTTAGCACCTCCTCTCTTTTGAAGGCTTAACAGTAGAGGCCCTTTGTGATGACGTCGTCTCTGTGCTCGCAGTTCTGTGTGAGAAGCTCCAAGCCTCCATAAAGTAAGTGCCCTTCTAGCCTGGCTGGTGTCCAACAGGTTCATTTTGAAACAACTTCTAGCTATGGCATCATTGAAGTTATATTGTATCTATCTGGAGTAGTTCCATCATACCTGTCATAAATGTCACTCAGATGAAGGGATGAGATGAGAGCCTATATCCCATCCTGCGGGATTCAGTTATTCATGGGTGCAAGGGGGACCGCAAACCTGGAAGAAAATGGGATTGGAAGGGGAAGAAAAGCCGAAGACCAAGTAGAGTGTTACCTATCAAGGTCTCCATTTATTAGGCTGAGACACCTGGTTTTAAAGCATACATCTCGAGGAATAGGGAGGGTTGAGGGGGAATTTAACAAAGAACAAAGAAGTGGGCATCTGCTGACATGAGGGTCAAAGTCAGGCTCCAGGCGGCGGGTACTCTGCGTCTTATCTCTGGAACATAGATCCTCCTTAACAGCCTTGGGGTGTCAGGCCAGATTCAGGCATAACTCATGTCCTTGGATGTCATGGGAATTCAGGAAGAGATAAGGGAGAGGGGGCTATAATTCAGCTTTTACAGCCTCAGGTGCCAGGAAGGGAACAGGGAGGAGGGAGTGACAACCGGCTTCTAGCACGGGGCCATTTGGCCTGTCAGGGTGGGAGATTGTGAAGGGCTCGCTTTCTCACAGTATGGTCTCTGACAAGCCTAATGAAGAGTGGTTTGTTCTCTGTTCTAACTAGGCCTACACCTGGAGACTTGTACAATTTAATCTTCCAAGACAACTGATTCCGTCTGGTTTTCTCTCAGCTTTTGGCTGCATTGTTCTGCTTGACCTCATACTAACTTTGGCAATGTGTTCTTATCTTCTGGCTCTTCCTCATTCTGGCTTTACCCGTGCCTAGCTTGTTCTCTCTGTAACCTATCTCCATAAAACTTCTGTGCAAACACACCACACACCATGCCAGCACCCTTTTTTCTCTCCCACTGCTCTCAAGTAGCTTCTCTTTCTCTGCTATTTACATGTGAGATGAGCATATCTCATCATCCTGTCAAGTCTTTCTCTGATTTGTCACTTCGTCTGCCCCTCAATTAGAAGTCATTTTCAAACACAACTGCTTCCTTCTACAAGCTAACTTTACCTTCATTGTTAGGGATTAAAGGTGATTACTAAGGGTGTGTCTATATTCCTGCCAGGTCATGCTGTAATCCAGGGCATGTCTGCATTCTTTAGATGGGATTCTTTGCCAGATTGGTACCATGACTCTTAGGTTTGATAGGTTGTTCATAGTCTTGGGTTTTGATGAGATTCCCCTGGTCATAGTCCTACCTCTGTAGTTTGTTTGCTTGCAGTCTCTGCCAATAATTTCAGTACCCCAAGATGAAGGGGATGGAGTTGCTGATGAGGTTGGAGTGCCGAATGCTTAGAGTAGCTGAGGCAGCTTGTATGCCTCTGTGGACACTCCAGTGTTCATTTCTTCCTTCTTAGGGGGTGCTCATGTCTGTGTGGTCTCTTCTGATTCCACTTCCTTAACTTCTTCTTTTTTATTAGCTGAACCAGACATTTCCACTGACTTTTAAATAGCGCTTTTTTTTCTATGAAATTCCAATAGGCAGTATTTCTCCTTACAATCATTTTCAGAACAGGACCTCTCAGGGCTTAGGCTCACTAAGGACATGTGATTGTGATATACTCAGTCTCTGGAGGATTCTGAAAATATATTTAGGTATTCAGCATAATTCATAGGCCTTGGAGATGTACTATTATTAGAGTTCTATATTAGACAAGCTGAGTTGTGTGGTCCCTCTTCAGCTCAAGAGTTTTTCAGAGAATAATTGGTCTTAGAGTATATGTGATTCATTCTTAGTCTGTCATCTGTCACTCTACCCCAATCTCCCTCTCTAAAGACTATCAGGCTTTAGAGTCTGTAGCAAAGAAGGCGTGGAATCACTAGGACCAGCCAAAGTGGCCATATCAAGTTTCTAATTCTACTCCATCTCTTATATAAGTGTTTGCTTCCTTCTCTTATTTTTCTAATTAAATTCAAATCTGAACCAAACATGACCAAGCCAGCTCAGTCAGTTGAAAGGTTCTCCAGGGAGGGGATGAGGATTAAAAAGAAAAGACAGTTACACAACACTATAACACGACTCCAGCCGTGATAAGGCTGAAGCAGGTTTGTTTTTTTCCCCAGTCTGCTTTTTTTATATATATAGCTATTTTCTTTATTTACATTTCAAATGTTATTCCCTTTCCTGGTTTTCCCTCTGAAAACCCTCTATCCCTTACCCCCTCCCCCTGCTCACCAACCCGCCCACTCCCACTTCCTGGCCTTGGCATTCCCTTATACTTGGGCATAGAATCTTCGCAAGACCAGGGGCTTCTCCTCCCATTGATGACTGACTAGGCCATCCTCTGCTGCAAATGCAGCTAGAGCCATAATTACATGCAAATAATAGGGTCAATTCTAGTTAAGGAACAAATAAGGCAACAAACACTAGGTTAAAGAACAAACAAGACAATAAACAAAGTCCCGTGATCACTGTTTCTAGGGGCCTACTTCCCTGTCCTAGCCCCAAATCAGATCCCTGCCTGAGCTTACTTCCCTGTCCTGTCCCAATGTCAGAGTCCTGCCAAGCTTCTAGAAGCGGCTCCAAAGCTGTCCACACAAGAGTTATCAAACACTTGGAGAAAAAAATGTAAAACCCAATACTGGGAACTATAGAGATTCTGAACGTGCTTCTGATTATCTTCTCAGGAGGTACCCTCCCTGTCTGGGTGACTGCTTAGCCTATATGGCCCAGATGGCAACTGCTGAGAATTGTTCTGCTTGGATGGTATACCTGGGAAGAACTCAGCAATGAGCAGGCAATGAGACAATGAGTAGCAGATAATCTGCCAACTATGAAATGCTCAAATGAAGACCAGGAAGAGTAGTTCTCAGCCCTTCTACGTAGGCAGCACACCTGCCACCCTTATATTTTAGAAAACTTAGCTAGGTTCTAGGCTCCTTCCCACTCCATGCATCCAAGTGTTTGCCTGAGAGGCCTATACAGTATACATTGTTCAGCAGTCTCTAAGTGGGGAACATGTGTGGAAGATCTTTCAATCTTCAGTGTCTCCATTCAATAGTGAGACCGTAAGAACCTAATTTCCAGACTGCTGCAACCCACATTTAAGCTGTCACACGATCTCAAAGGAGACTCAGGGGATGGGGGACAGTTTACTTGGCAAGACATTCCTGTCAATGATGCTGATCCTGGGTCCTGCAGTGTCCCAGCAGGCTTTGCAAATTATTCACAATAACCCCAAATCCTCAACATCTCCATCCTGTGCTATATCTGATGGCTTCAGAAGTTGAGAATCTTTATGTTCTTTGCTTACTTTAGTTGTGTGATGTTAGACTTCCAGTCTAAGGAAGAGTTGTTTTTGCACTGGGACATTGAATTGTCTTTGAAATGAGCCTAGTTCATAGTCAGAGTGATTAACCTGGGGCACGATGAAGATGATCCTTGCAGAATTGACTTTTGACTGAAGCTTGTAATGGACAGTGTGGCTCTGCTGTCCAGCCCTCGCCAGTCTATCCAAGCAAACTCATTGCCTGGACAAATAGCAGTCTATGGTTCCCAGGCTTATCTGGAATCTGGATTTCATGGAGCTCAGACTAGTGTTGAATCTTTTTTACTGCTGAAAATGAACTTGAACTCCAGATCTTCCTGCCTCGGCTCCCCGTGTGCTGGGATCACAGACAGGCACCACACTGTGCTTGGCTTCCAGCTCCACTCTTTTCCAGACATGATCCTTCCATCCTGTGCTTCACCCCAAAACCTTCCATTCCAAACTATTTCTTCCTCTGTCTTCATTTCTCTACATCCTCTCCACAGCTCCATGCCAGACATCTTGGACTTCAGGACTCTACAAAGGCAGTGTATCCTATCAAATTCCTCCCAGGGCCTTTGGGAAGGGGTGCTTCTCTTATGTGGCATCATAGAAATTTACATTTAGTGACTCATTTATAGCACTTGACATCAGCACTTAATCTATGTGCCTCTCCATCTCTTCCCACGATGAAGAGTGTACTATTTTCAGAGCAGGGCAAAGGCAGATGAAGCTTATAGGAAAGAAAGACTAGAAAGATAAAGCTTTTACTTGGCCAGCAGAGGACTGATGTTTCTTGCCCTTGTTATTCTTCTGATCAAAGAGTAATCACCACCTTCATTGTGCCAAATGGTAATAATTCCTGTGCCAACTCGTTCTTTATACCCCTCTCTTCCAGCCTCAGAGAGTGCATAGACATAAAAACAGTATTCTCTTTCCAATGTGTTGACATCAGTCAATCACATAGTATGAGGGAAAGAGGTCTTTTAGTCTGTGGGTTGGTGAACTTTTTCTGTAAACTCTCCTGATGGGCTTTTTTTTTAAATTTTGGCTTTATAATCGCTTTAAAACTTAAACACAGATTTAAATTCAAAGAGTTTGGCCTCTGAGCTATAGTTTGCCAGCCAGTTTTCGAGTCTGGAATTGTTTGGAGACACTATCATACGGCTATCCCCAATCCTCTATCTCAGCCTGCCTTGTTTTCCAGTGACACAGCCTTGTTAGTTTGGCAGGAGTGTGGGCTTCCAGCCTCTGGGGCACATTGAGCAGCTTCCTCTAGTAATTTACTTTCACAGCCTGGCTTTCCCCTCCCCACCTCCTATGTTAGGGAGTTATTTAACAATCAAGAACAATGAGCTTCTTTTCCTGCTATTTATTTCAAATTACGAAAAAACAGGAGTAACTGACTATTATTTTTATTGGTAGATATCTCCTTTTATGAATAGTCTACTCCATATAAGATTCTTGCATTATTTCTCTTTAGAATTTGTGTACTTCAAACAAATATGTCTTTGAAACTTAACTTTTCTCCATTGTCATGAGTCTCACCACAAATTGGAAATGTAGCACCCTTTGGTGACACTAAGAGGAAACATGGGAATGTGTTTCCTATAGAGTTGTCTATTTCCTTATTAGATTATCGAGACAGCCCATAATGAGAACTATACACACATACACTCACACACATACACACATACATAGATATAGATATAAATGATATAGATATAGATACATATATGTGAGGATGGAGAGATGGCTCAGCAGTTAAAAGCTCTGACTGCTCTTCTAGAGGACCCAGGTTTGATTCCTGGCACCTCCATGGTGGCTAACAAATGTCTGTAACACTTGTTACACACAGTGTCCACTTCCAAGAGATCCAGTACTGTCCTCTAGCCTCTAAGGGCACAAAGTATACATGTGGTACACAGACATACATGCAAACAAAATAGCCATACACATAAATTAAAATTTTTTAAATGTTTCCTCAATAAATAAAGAAAAAACGTGAGTCAGCAAAGTACTTGCTAATGAGATAATATGATGAGTTAGAAGTGTTATTAAAGCGCTTACTTAGCCTGCATGAAGCCCTGGGTTTAAGCCCAGTACAAAGAAGAAGGAAAAAAAAAGATGGTGCAGGAAGAGATAGGAAAAGAAAAGATGATATAAATGGTTTCTTAGAAAGTTAAGCCACCAGTGATAATTAGCATTTCTGGCATATATAGGGTTTGGCTAACCTGTCACCATCTGTCCACAATTGTAACTGTAGACAGTGTAGTATTCTGATATAAGATGTGGATATGATAAGCTGTGTGTGAGGGGCATAAATCAAAGGCCATTCTGTTTCACACTCAGTTGTTTTACAAATACTCAAAAATATTTTTCCAATGTGAAGTTTATTAGTTTCCCCAAACCAGCCTAAGTCTATCACTTTGTTAAGGCTGCCGTAACGGGGTGCCAAAGGCTGTCGTAACAGGGTACCAAAGGTTGAGTCCCTTGAACAGGGAGCTGTTACCTCCTCAGTGTTCTGGAGGCTGGCACGATCAAGAGCAGGGTGGTTGTTCGGAGCAGTCAGAGGTCCTGGTCCACTCCTCCACCCCTGCCTCCCCACTTGCTCAGTGGAGACCCTTCTCCCTATGTCTCTTTATACAGTCTTCCCTCTATGCGTATTTCCGTGTCTACAGTTTTTCTTTCTGAGGGTTATTATGTTATATTGGATTAGGGCCCATGCTGATATAAACACTTTAACTTTGCTCCAGAGAATACCACCTGCTCAGCTGCTGGGAATTAGGATTTTATGCTAAAGGACAAAGCTCTACCTACAACACTAACCACACGCCTTCTTGGATGATGCCTAACGTTTCTTCAGGTTCTGCCCCAATGCTACCTCTCTCATTTTGTCTTGTGTTTCGCCTGCCTTTGTGCTTCTGCAGTGACAGCCAGCAGCTACAGCTTCTGTACCTGGAATGCATTCTCTCCGTGCTCAGCAGCTCCTCTTCCTCCATGTACCTGCACAGGGGCTTCACTGACCTCATTTGGTGAGCATGAACTTTGATGCCCCTACAACCAGCCAAGGACTCCTGTAGTTGTGTCTCAGTCCCATTCTATAGCCCCTGTGAACTACCAATGATTTCATCCATGCATATGTGCCGTCCAGGTAGGAAAATTGCTTTGTGTACATCAGCCCAAATTCCATAGAGACACTAATAGTTACTATAACAAATAAGCCTCCAGCAGCCTTCTTATGCCATTGCCATCAGTGGAATCACAATGGAATCACAAACGACTTCTGGCTTCTCAGGTTGTTCTAAACGCATATAAACATATCAGGAATGTATATGGGGCAAGGAATTCTAACCCTGAACTGGCCTCTATCCCCTCAAGAGTGATAATCACCTACTCATGGCCAGAGATTCCAGGAAGTGACAGAGCCAGCAGGCAGCCGATTGGGAGGCAGTAGATCTTGTTTTATTGGCAGGGAGGAAACTGAATGATGAGTATTGGTATGGGACTTGAAATTAACACCTTAAATGAGAAGTAATTCTGTTATTCATAGTAAACTAAAACTTGGTAAGGACACCTTTTAGCATTCTGAGTCCTATTTGTTCAACACACACACACACACACACACACACTCAGAGGAATGGTCTCTGAATGCTTCTCTGGATGCTTTAGTTAGTTACCATTAAAGTGAGAGATGAGGAAGACTGTTACTGTTTATGTGGATAAAACATCCACATTTTATCACTTGGCTACTAGTGAGAATTAATTTCCCCCCCTGCCTCTTCCCAGGAAAAGCCTCTGCCCTGCTCTCGTGGTGATCCTGGGGAACCCTATTCACGACAAAACAATCACCTCTGCTCACAGCACGAGCACCAGCACCAACATGGAGTCGGACTCTGCCTCTCTTGGCGTGTCTGACCACGGCCGGGGCTCAGGCTGCTCCTGCACTGCACCCACCCTCAGTGGGCCTGTGGCCCGCACCATCTATTACCTTGCAGCTGAGCTTGTCCGCTTAGTGGGGTCAGTGGACTCCATGAAGCCAGTACTCCAGTCCCTCTATCACCGAGTGCTCCTGTATCCCCCACCCCAGCACCGAGTGGAAGCCATCAAGATCATGAAAGAGGTAGGGATAGGGAGGAATGAAAGAACGCCTTGGTTTTGTCCACAGGAATCTCTATGCAGTGTCCTATATGCAGAAGCATCTAAACTGTCGTCACTTGCTGGGACATAATTGCTACCACATTGAATCCAGTAACAAACAATTTTGAAGTTGGTAGTCATTTATTTGGGGAGTTGAGGTTTAAAAGAATGTCAGATGTTTACTGACTCCATACTCTTTGGTTTGTTTGTGTTTGTTAAAACTCTGTTAGATACACATCTGAGATTCCGTACTGCTAGTATGAGCTCTTTTTTTCTGAAGATATATATGTTTTGTCACCTTGGTAAAATCAGATTTCAAAATATCTTGCTAGGTGCTTGTCAGGGTAGGTCCATGGCCCCAGGTCAACTTCTGATGGTAGTAAGCCATAGAACCACAGCTGTATGTAGTAAGTCCCATGGCCACAGGTCAACTTCTGATGGTAGTAAGCCATAGAACCACAGCTGTATGTAACAAGTCAGACTTGTTTCCAGATGATGATGGCCCCTTTGTCATCTCATTTCTCCAGTCAAGACCAAAGAGCAAATAATCAAATTTTAATTGCTTCTTGGTAATATTTTTATGAGATCTGACCATAATGAAGACTAATATTTCTAGAAATTGAATAATCCATGTTTAATTGCTGGTCAAGAAAATATGGTGAGCATACAAAAACCATTCATTGTATCTCTTCTACTCTATGCCAGGTGTACCATTTTCATTATACCTTTACCAGGTTGTATATCAACTTTATTGTTACCAGTAAGCAATATGGCTTCTTTTCCTCTCCCTCATGTCAAGGGGTGGCATGGAAATCTCAGATCCTATCACTGCTTGGTTGGTGAGGTCTGGATAGCTTTGAAGAGAAGACTGGTCCGCTATCATCTAAGCAACAGGGCCTTGCACCAGCACCCTCTTCAGACAGACCTCTATTCTCTATGTCAGTGGATCCTCAGAGTACAGAGAGAAACAAAGGGTTGTCTCCCAGGCTCAGTTCTCTTAACTCGATCCCATCCTTCAGCAAGTGACACTTTGCCACATCACATTGATCCCTTCACAGTAGGATATGGAAAAAGTCGTTCCCTCCCATATATTTTCTATAGGTTACTCTTGTGTATTTTCCCTCTGGCATTTAACCAAGGTGTATCCCAAGGGCATTGAGCAGAGGCAATACTATGATTCGATGCCTTCCTCTGAGAAGTGTGTGCAGCCAGTGCTGCCCTGGGAAGCCAAGCTGGTGAATTCCAGCCAGGTTGGTCTAGAAAACAGTGCCTCTGCCTTATAGGGCAAAACTGTCAATTTGGAAGAGATGGTTCCCTAGACACCAGAAATGCTCAGGGGCTTTGCACACAAGGAAAACCACTGTCCCTAGGATGTTTGCTTGCCTTGCTGTTTATTATTTCCCTGTACATCCGTGTCATATGCAACATATGGCTATTTGTCAAAGACATGTAGCACACCAAAGACTCTGAGGTTTGGTTCCCGATACCACAAGAAGACAAAAAGATTTTATCTTTCTTTGAGTGTTTATTGGGGGGGGGGTCTTTCAGAAGATCTCTGTCCCCTTCCACTTTAGATTCAGAAGCATTTAACAAGTACATGACAAATTAAGGCATTCAAGTACATTATGAATTCGAGGGTAAGGTGGGCTTCCAAGAGAAGCTGAGGTTTTGGAGTCCTATCTTTAGGGTTAGTGGTACAGCTTAGTATAACAGAACATCTGAACATGCATGAGGCTCTCCCCAACACCAAAGAGAAACAAAATCCCCATCCCTCAGGGACGTATTCATCCCTCCCAAAAAGTGGAAGAAGGAAAAGAGATTCCCTCTACATGTAACTGTCTCCGAGTAATATTTCTGTTCATACTTAGGCTTATACCTCACTGTGAATATTAAGGGTCAAAACAATGGGATTTATGTTCTATACAGCTTTATTAATTAATTTTTAATTTAACTTCCAAATGATACTTTCTATAAATATGTGTAGCATATGGAAGCATAAATCAGTTGGAAATGAACAATTTCCACCAAGAATGTTAAATATGAAAACTTGTGGGAAGGCAGCCCTTGCAGAGCATAAGTTTGTTAAAGTAGAAAACCTAAAATAAACATTCCCATCTCTCCAACCTCTTTCTCTGTTGGAAAACAGAGGAGAATAGATTTGGAATAGCAGAAAGAAATAAGAATCTAAGCAAAAAGTAGTGTGAGACCTCTCCTTATAACCCATGAGACCTCTCCTTATAATCCGGGCTCATCAAATGGGGAGGTGATAGAAGGGCTGCCTCTGCCTCTGTAGAGAAGGCATGTTTGGGTTACAGCAACTACAGCAGCAGCAGCGACAACAATCACAACAACAACAACAACAGACTTTTAAACAACCTTCAAAACGTTGTCTTCAGAAATATCTCCTGGCTTGAAGAGCACGCAATTAGATTAGTGCTCTGGAAGATTCCAAGATTGTGAAGGACAGCTTCACATTTGTGCCTACTCAGTAACTGTTGCACATGGAACACTCAATAAAGAGGAAGAGAAGCTATGGTAGTTGATGGTGGCCTTGATGACATGTGAAGAGGACATGAATTTTCCTACCATGGAAAGGACAGATAGAGTAACTCACTTCCACTGCTCTGGCAGAGGTCAGTTCCCAGCACTTGCATCAAGCAGCTCACAGCTTGCCTATAACTCCAGCTCTAGTAGAATATGAATCTGATGCCAAGTTGTGGCCCCAATGGACACTTGCACTCACATGTGTGCATACCTGTGGGGGGACACACACACTTAAACAAAATAAAATCTTTAAAACATACAACTAATGTAGATTCTTGTAACATTCTCAAGTGCTAAAAAATCATCTTAGCCAGGTTTTTTTTTTAGATAAAAACCACAATTTCAGACAATATTTTATAATTTAACCCTTCCACATAGATAGAATACATATGATAGTTTCAAACAGATATCGGCACCTATGGACAGGCTACAGATTCCTTAAGCATGGAGAAAGATCTAGAAAAACACTTTTTTTGTTTGTTTGTTTCTGGATCTCAGCTTTTTCCTACAGTCGGTGACTTTGAGCCTATGTGAAAATGCCAAAGACGTACAAAGAGGAGCATCATGTAAAACTTGCCCTCCTGGGCGTTTCCTATGTATGTCTGCACCAACTCCATAGTCCTCAAATAACTTTCTATAGAAATATCCATGTGGCCTCACCTTGCCGAACCCATCCCTATTTAAAAAAAAAAAAAAAGAACATTTTATTACTAGTAATTGTATATTCTGCATTTATTTGGAAAAAGGGGGAGGAAGTGTGACTCCAAAGACATGTAACGAGTCTCAATATCATTCCCATCCCTGCACTACGTCAGAAGGAACTGAAGAACTAAAGGACTCTAAGAAAAGTCACTGGAAGAACATGTCAGCTGGGAAGCTGATAGCCCATAGCATAGAAGGCAGAGGCTGCCGCACTTACAGTCGTTTAGTGAAGCATCATCTCCAGTGCACTGTTACAACACGTAGTGACTCGGGCCAGAGAAGATATAAACTAAATATAGTCAAAATAGTATTGCTGTAATAGTGATTTATCCTAAGAGTAAAGGAAACTCTGTTCTCGGTGACAACATGGGTGAAATAAGTCAGGTACAGAAAGCAGTACCACTTGATCACATTTATGTGTGAATTCCAAACGTGCTGAACACATAGAAGCAGATAATAGAATTGCGGTCACTGGGGGATGCAGGGATGGATGTTGGAGAGATGCTAATTAAGTGACTTAATGTGAGGAAGTTATAGAGAGCCATTGTACAGCCCAGTGACTATACCAGTGCATCACCTTCTGTTTTGTACCTAAGTATTTTGTAGCTTCAATTAATTGTATTAAAATGTACATTTAATATCATTGGTCCGAAATCTGAAGTGCAGAGGTTTCTTCAGTGCTGCCGTAATTCCATAAGTAGATAATACCGAAATCTGAAGTGCAGAGGTTTCTTCAGTGCTGCCGTAATTCCATAAGTAGATAATACGGTGGTACAAAGCCCTCATGCACCAAAGTTTTAAAATATTGTGTAACATTGCCTTCAGGCTAACAATACAAGTTGTATGTGAAATAGAGTTGATGTTTAACTTGGGTTCTATATTAGTTCCTTCCTGATGCTGTATCAAAACACCAGGCAGCTTACAGAAGAGAAAGATTATTTGGCTTTGTGGTTTCAGAGGATAAGAGCCCATTGTGGCAGGGAATTGTGGCAGCAGACAGAAATCTTGGTGTCAGGAACAGCCGAGAGGTCACACCTCAAGCTGCAGGTAGGGAAGCGTAGGGGACCAGGGACAAAGCATCACTTTTATAACCACGGCACCTCACCCCAGTGACATACATCCACCAGGAAGGCCACACCTAAACCACCCAAACAGCACTACCATTTAGGACCAAGCATGTAAATGCTCAAGATTTCATTCAGAACACCACAGGTTTCACCCTGAAAATAGCTCGTTGCATAGGTACCAACAGGCCTATTGAAAAGTTAAGACCCAAATCAGAGATTCTCCTGGTTCTAAGTCTTTCTGAGAAAAGAGCCTCGGCCTGGTCATCATTTCTCCTGTTATGTCCTTCACTAAAGAATGGAGAAAGTGCCCAAGGAGCTAAAGGGATCTGCAACCCTATAGGTGGAACAACATGATGAACTAACCAGTACCCCGGAGCTCTTGACTCTAGCTGCATATGTATCAAAAGATGGCTTAGTCGGCCATCACTGGAAAGAGAGGCCCATTGGACACACAAACTTTATATGCCCCAGTACAGAGGAACGCCAGGGCCAAAAAAAAATATGGGAATGGGTGGGGAGGGAAATGGGGGAGAGTGGGGAGGGTATGGGGGACTTTTGGGATAGCATTGGAAATGTAATTGAGGAAAATACGTAATAAAATATATTTTAAAAAAATGAAGGAAAAAAAAAGAAAAGCACATTGTTTATTTGATATTGTGATTCTAACATTTGGTGTACTTTTTGGTTTGGTTTGGCTTGTTTTGTTTTTGTGATACTCACTTTTCTGTTATTTTTTCCTCCTTTTTTTTTTTTTTCCTAAAGATACTTGGGAGTCCACAGCGTCTGTATGACTTGGCAGGACCAAGCTCTATTGAGTCTGAACCAAGGAAAAGATCTATTTCCAAAAGAAAGTCTCACTTGGATCTTCTCAAACTGTATGTTCCATTTTCCTTCTGGATATGTGTTGGTAGTCCAACACTGCTTCTCTGAACACTTTTCATCTTAACCGCAAATTCACAAACTATTGATGAATCTACATTTTAATTATTTACCCACAAGCCACATAAAACATATCAATTTATTCTACTTATAACTTACCAGATTTCCATACTGGCTTAAAACTGAATCTACACACTGAAACATCTAAAAACTATCCATTGAATTATGAAAGAGAAGAATCTTTTGATTTTCAGTATGAGCTGTAGGATTCTATTGCAAGTAGCTTCCATAGAAAACTTAGTATTATTTGTACAAGTAGTGTTGGCATACATCTGGTAAGAATCTGTTTACACAGAAATGTCTTTATGACGCTTAGCCACAGCAACTGTTTCTATTTGAAGGTCTGAACATAATACAAAAATAAAATTCTCAGTGTCTGTTCTTGAATAGAACAACATATTTCCTTCTAGAATATTTACCTGTTCCCAGAAAAACTAGCCAACCAAGAGGGCATGTGGTTTTAGGTGGAGAACTTTATCTGGAATTTTTCCCAGCCTGAACATGTTTGAGTCATTTATTGTCTTAATGTTATGCAAGTTATACAAATTAGACTATCTCTTTTGAATACTGTGCAGTTGGCCAAGCTAATAACTCTTGTATATTTGGGGGCATTTCTTGATTTCACGCCTGGCTGCTATTTTCTGTCTTGAACACTGTTTAGCATCATGGATGGCATGACAGAAGCATGCATCAAAGGTGGCATTGAAGCCTGCTATGCTGCTGTGTCCTGTGTCTGCACCTTGCTTGGGGCTCTGGATGAACTCAGCCAAGGGAAAGGCTTGAATGACACTCAAGTACAGCAGCTGCTTCTGCGCCTTGAAGAGCTGAGGGATGGGGCCGAGTCGAGCCGGGACTCCATGGAAATTAATGAGGCTGACTTCCGCTGGCAGCGGAGAGTGCTGTCTTCGGAGCACACTCCATGGGAGTCAGGCAATGAGAGGAGCCCTGACATCAGCATCAGTGTCACCACAGACACAGGCCAGACTACCTTGGAAGGAGAATTGGGTCAGACGACACCAGAGGACCACAAGAATGGGCTCAAGTCACCAGCCATCCAGGAAGGCAAGGGGACCATGGGCAAAGTGTCAGAACCTGAGGCTATAGACCAGCCAGATGTGGTTCAGAGAAGCCACACAGTCCCTTACCCCGATATCACTAACTTCCTGTCAGTGGACTGCAGGACAAGGTCCTACGGATCTAGGTATAGTGAGAGCAACTTCAGTGTAGATGACCAAGACCTGTCGAGGACTGAATTTGATTCCTGTGATCAGTATTCTATGGCAGCAGAAAAGGACTCAGGGAGGTCTGATGTGTCAGACATTGGGTCAGACAACTGTTCACTGGCTGATGAAGAACAAACCCCTCGGGACTACATGGGCCATCGGTCCCTTCGAACCGCTGCTTTGTCTCTCAAACTGCTAAAGAACCAGGAGGCAGACCAGCACAGCGCCCGACTGTTTGTACAGTCCCTTGAGGGCCTCCTTCCCCGGCTGCTGGCCCTGTCCAGTGTGGAAGAGGTAGACTCCGCCCTTCAGAACTTTGCCTCTACTTTCTGCTCAGGTTTGTAGACTGTCTCTTGCCACAATAACATTTAGAGCTTTGTGCCTTCGTGTAACATCTTTCTGCCCGTGGTTTGAACTCCACATGGTTCACAGCCTTCCTAATGCTGTGACTCTTTAATACATTTCCTCGTGTTCCTAATACAGTTCCTCCAACCATAAAATTATTTTCATTGCTACTTCATAACTATAATTTTGTTAGTGTTATGAATCATAATGTACATATCTGATATGTAGTGTGAGGGTCCGAAAATCGCAGAAGGAAGACTCCAGACTCAGTTTGCAAAAACAAAGAGTTTATTCGACAGAAACAACTGACATGTAGGGGTCAAGCATTTTTGAATGGCGACCCCAGACAAAGGCACACAGGCCTTCTTATAGGGAGCTAGGGGGACTCTCCAGAGAGATTAAGTAATCTAAAATTTCATTGGTGGGTACTAGGGGGTCACAGGTGGTCAGTGGTCTGCATTCCTAGGTCATCAATGTTTTGTCATAGGATGAGATAGGGCTGCCCAGGGCAGAGGGTCCATCCTGAGATAAGATATTTCCCCATTTTTGTGATCCCCAGGCTGTTCCTTGGGAGGGGGCTTAATGATCTTGTTCTAGATTTTATGGAGCTGGTATTTTTTTTAAGATTTATTTATTTATTATATGTAAGTACACTGTAGCTGTCTTCAGACACCCCAGAAGAGGGCATCAGATCTCATTATGAATGGTTGTGAGCCACCATGTGGTTGCTGGGATTTGAACTCAGAACCTTCAGAAGAACAGTCAGTGCCCTTAACTGCTGAGCCATCTCTCCAGCCCCAGAGCTGGTATCTTCTGGCCTAGTTTCTAGACTTGTGGTCTGTTCCTAGAGCTGGTGGTGCCTTATGGCCTTTTTTTGAAATCAGTCCTGGACCTTCAATGATGATAAATTGGCTACTTAAATATAGACAAATGGGGTTTATGTTGTCCTTTCAGCAGGCTATTTGATATGTAGCCCCTTTGAAAAGGTCATACAACCCCTAAGGGGGTGCAACAAAAGGTTGAGAACCACTGGCTTAAGGCATGTTAGTCAACCCTAGCTTTTCTTCTGTTGAAGAGAATAAAGGTCTAGAAGACTTGCAGGTATAGGTTTATGATGCAGAGACAAGCTCCACAGCCTGAACTACTCTAACTAGCTGTCCTTGGTGCCAAGGAAGATAGTCCATCAGGTATTCGTGGTCTAGAACAGCTGCTTTTCAGAGCCCAACACCACTGGTTATGGTAATGATTCAGTCTCTGGAAAATGGTAACGTCATGAGTCATACAGTCTGATAGGTTATTTCTCCGATGGCAAAATGAGCCAATTCAAGCTAGATTAGATTATATATAGACAGCTTCATTGGGAAGCTGCTCTCAGTTTGAGTTTACTGGCCCCAAGGACTGAGACCAGGGAAGTCACCTTGGCAAGAGAGAAGTGGAGGGAGGGGGAAGAGAAAAAGAGAAAGAGTATATGTGCAGAGAAAGAAGAAGAGAGAGGAGAGAGAGGGAGAGACCAAAATGTCTGGATTATATAGGGAAAAGCCTCTGGGGGAAGGGCAGACCATCTCCTGGGCTGGAAAGGTCAGGGTTGGGGCAGGGTATGCCAGGTAGGAACTGAGGGACGCTGGAAGAACCTGGAGGCCAGGTCTGCTTTGATGTGTAAAATATGCACCTCATTCCCTTGTGTGTGGGGGGGAGGGGGTGTCTAGAAACCAAACATAGTCTTCTTTTTTAAATTACAATTATGCAACGCGTCAGGGAGATGTCTCAGACAGTGAAGACAACCTGAATCATGAGTCAGATATCTGACTCAGTGATGCTTTTATTATCATATGTGTTAATTGCAGCGTTTTCATACAAGTATCTAATGTATTTTTATTGTGTTGGCCCCCTTTACCCTCTGTTTCCCTCCCGCTGATCTCCTTCACCCATGATCCTCTCCTCTTTCTTTTGTCCCTAATTGTAGAAGTGGGCCTAGGGGTGGGAGTGGGGGTGGGGAGGCTGGTGAGTGTGAGCCAGTGAATTTCCTTAGGATTGCATATGACAGAATGGGAGATGCTTTTGTTTATGGGATTATGAGCATTACCAGTAACTAGACCTCTGAAGTAGATGACTTTCTTCCCTGCCACCAACCATAATATAAATCCCCAAGGAGCAGTGAGAGCCTCCCTCTCCATGACAGAATTTTGCTGGGTTCAATCTTCTTCAAATTTTGTATAGACAATCACCTCATCTGAGCTCAAGACTGCAGTAAGTATGTTGTCTTGAGTTTTTATTGTTTGGATAATTGTGACAAAAACCAACTTGTGGAGAGGTTTATTGCACCTTGTAGCTCACAGCCCTTCATGAAGGGAAGTCAGGGCAGGAGCCCGAAGCAGAAACTCTGGAAGACTGCTACTTGCCTGGCTTGCCCCCATGGTTTTCCCAGCCTGCTTTCTTATGTAACCCAGGGCCATGTGCCAAGGAGTGGCACCACCCACAGTGGATGTGATTCCTACATTGATCAAGGAAATGCGCTATAGACTTCCCTACAGACATCTGATGGAAGCTTTTACTCAATTGAGATTACTCTTTCAAGTTAATTCTAGGTTTGTGTAAGGTTGACAAAACCCAGCTAGTACATGTGTCAAGCCAGAAAGTCAGAGTTTCACACCACCTTCCCTTCTTTTGTCTCTTATGTTCTTTCTCTCCCTTGTTCCCTGGTGTCCCCTGAGTCTTGGAGAGATTGGTATTGATTTTCTGCTTATAGCTGAGCATTCACTGTTCACTTATTCTCAGCAGCTAGGGGGTTTGCACTTACTGCTTGCCACTGTAAAATGAAGCTTCTCTCACCATAGCTGAGAGCAGTACTGTCCTGGCTAGTTTTACGTCAACTTAACACAAACTAGTGCAGAGCAGTGGTTCTCAACCTGTCGATCACTGCCCCTTTGGTATATTGGCAAGTTTAGCTATACCGCTTGGCTCCTGGCAGGTCATACTCCCAGACCTCCCCAACCCCCACCCTAACCCCCAGCTCCGCATAGGAGCTCTTTGGATTCCTGAATGAAAGATACATACTCATTAATTAATTTTTGACATGCTGTGACTAGCTCAAAGGCTGAGCACTCCTAGACCACTTCCTGTTAGCAAATACTCCCTCTGGTACTCCTGAGACTCCTGAACCTTCTCCTAATAGGGGAAGTGGCCAGTGGCCACCTACCCAAATTCTTACATGGCTGGCTGGCTTTCTCTCCTGCAGCTCTTACATCCCATCCTTCTCCCCAAGGTCATGACGATCCTCTCTTTCCTTCCTTTCTCCCACTTCCTAGCCTGCACAAATCTAAAGGTCCCGCCTCAGTCTACCTGCCCAGCCATTGGCTAGTGGCTCTTTATTGATCGATCAAAAACCAATTAGGGACAAGGACCTTTGGTGTTTGGACATGCAGATTCCTGATTTGGGGGTGGGGGGGGGTCAAATTAATTCAAAGCATTGGAACCAATCCCCAACACTTTGGTGGTTGAATGACCCTTCACAGGGGTCACATATTATATATCCCACATACCAAATATTTACATTACTATTCATAACAGTAGAAAATACAGTAGTGAAGTAGCAACAAAAAATAACTTTATGGTCGGTGGTCACCACATGAAGAAGAAAGGGCTGAGAACCACCAAACTGGAGTAATCTGAGAAGAGGGAACCTCAATTGGGTGGGAAAAAAAAAAAAGCCTGTATAAAATCAGTCAGGAAGCAGATTGGGCAAGCTCTGAGAAGCAAACCAGTAAGTAGCATCCCTCCATGTCATCTGCAGCAGCTCCTGCTTCCAGGATATTGCCTGGTTTGAGTTTCTGCCTTGGCTTTCCTCAGTGGACTCAGGATATGAAATCCAAATATAGCCTTTCCTCCTGGGTTTGCATTTGGTCATGGTGTTTCAGAGCAGTATTAGAAAAGTAATTAAGACAAGTGCTAATCTGTGGGCCTGGACACAGTTATGTAGAAGATAAACTGACGATGCATTTTTCCCATTTAGTGAAACAACCACGATAGCATTCCTTCTAGGGCCTTTGACTTCCTCAGCCACAAATATTGGTTAGGTTAATAGTTTCAGACATTAACTCTCCCTATGGAATAGGCCTCAAATTCACTTAGGAAGCAGTTGGTTACCATGGGATACTTGCCTCTATTGTGCTATCGGTACATCTTAACTCAGTCGGTCAGTAGTATGGCTTGCAGAGTCCAATCTAAGAATGATGGTACTGTCAGTTCTCCCGAAGCATCCTGAATAGCACCACCTAGGAAAGCTATTCACTGCCATGGTGCTCCCCAGAGGGGAAGAAGCGTCTAGCCAGGCTCCAGCTTGATTTTTCTGTGTCCTGAGACCAGTTTGTGTAGTGACTTCAGCAATAAGATCTTACCCTCTAGTTCTGATGAGCAATTAACTCAATTAATACAATTGTTTGTATTGTTTGAGGATCTTTAAGACTTTTTGACCGATTATTCATAGCAAGACAGTCCACCCTCTGCACTGGAATTTTCATTTAATAACCTATGGCTTCTGGGAGTTTCTTTTCCCACCACACAAAGGTACCTCTGTTCAAACATATGTTTGTTATTGATTTTAATTTTTAATTATCTTACCAAGTATCATATTTCCTCGTGGCTTTTTCATACATTGTTATTTTGAGCTGATATTTTTCTTCCAGATCTTTAATTATTTATTCATATATTAAAATGTTTAAACCTTCTTTCTCCCTTGCTCTGTCATCTAGCCTCTGCTCTCTTAATTGAATCAGTCACTTAACATTTCCTGCCTGGGGACTCCTATGACCAGACTGCTGGTTATGTCACTGGCATGAGCTTCTCTAGCTGAGTGAATAAATAGTCTTTTTGTTTTTCAAACCAAATTGCTTATGGTGCTTTGTAAGGGAACTTGGAAGTACTCAAACAAATGGATTTTCTAAGCCTGTGCTCGACCTGATCCATAACTGCTACCTAAGTACCTTTTAAATATTGCACAGAGCAAGGAGTCATCTGGGTTAAGTGGATCCTCAGGACCAAAAGCATCTCCATCCCTGCCCAGAAACTGGTAAGAGGTCACAGGCACCTATCTACTTGAGAATGGCCTCCCATAGATGAGTGGTTTCGAGTAGGCTTGAGACTGAATGTAAAGCTGACTGCTGGTGATAGGATATTTATAATTTTATCAAACTTTATGAGATAAAGGAGTAAAATCTAAATCTCAGATGTTTAAAAAAAAATGGCTGTTTCTTTAGGTTCTAACAGTTCTGACTCTAGACTCCTAGCCCGCCTAGCTAGCAAGACAATTAGTCTCTGCCTTCCTAGTGGTCCCCATTGCAGGATCAAACCCAAAGTTGGAACTTATACAAGATCTGAAATGGAGGGACTCTGGATGACTTCTAACTCCAGTGAGCCCTAGTGACCCAGTTCATTGGCTACTGGGGCGCCATAAATCTTGCTGTGTACTTTCGAGCTTGGAGTCAGAAGATTCTGGCACAGCTGGGACTCCCTGCGCACCTCCATCTGTGTTCTTTATAACGCCTCAGGTCTTTGCAGACACAGGAAGCCCTACACTGCAGCCCATACTAACTAAGCACCTTCGTGTCTCTGCCTTGCTATCTCCTCTCACTGCCCCTCAGGGAGTGAGTCTCAGTCTTTGGAGGAGGTCCTAGCCTTGCAAATCCAAAGCATGAAGACAAGGACACTTTTACTAGCTTCAGCAGCTAGCTTTGGTTTCAGCCACCCCAAAAATGGCCATCTAAGTTTACCTCAATGTCTTTGTGGAACTCAAAGTAAAAACTTAGTTCTACACTAAGTAATTATGTTTGTCCGTCTTAGTCTTTTAGGCTTATGTGTTTGCAGGTATTGTAAGACTCAATGACTACTGAAGGAGAAGGATTCGTTTTTCTCTCTCCTAGTAAGTCTGAGGTTGGCCATGCAGAGATCCTCAGTGGCCCAGGGCCTGGCACACTCTGTTCTTCTGCTCTGCTCTGCTTCACAGTGACTGACATACTAAGGTTTTCTTCAACTAAGGTGGCCTCACTGTCCAAGCTGCTTATGCAGCCTTCATGTCCAACCAGGAAGAGAGACAGCAGAATAAGGTCACAAAGGTCCCTCCTTGGAGATCAATTTGGCTGCTTTAAAGTGTGTTCTATATGCCCCATGTGTAGATGACCCTAATGCTGAAGACATTATACACACTGGTCTCAGGACAAAATGTGCTCTGTGTTGATGAGTGGCCTCATACCCACACATAAAGTAGAGGGCAACAGAGGAACAGTGCCAACATTGAGTGCCCCCCCCCCATGTGTGTACTCACCAGGCACAATTATTTGCAAATATCTGTGCTGTGCATATTTTTGTTTTAGGAATGTATTACACAAACACGCATGGCAAACTGCTAAAGGATATCTCATCATGTAAGTTCTTTTACAACTGAAACAGCATACTTGGTTATCAGTTGAGTATCAATTATATGAGTCGCAATGCAAGCATGCAGTGCTCAGTGCAGTCATTAAAAAGAAGGAGAGATGTCCAGAAATGTCACTGTGCAGTACAAAATATATGGTCCTGTCTTCTTAGCAACTAGCTTACCGTGCACATAGGAGAGAGTGTTGCTGGGAAGGGTGTCATTCAGGGTTAGAAGAAGATTTATCGTTCTAGGTTTGTTGTGCTCTATAATGCAGTTAAATGTTTTATGTCAGGTATTTAATTTTGATTTTTTAAGAGAAATGTCACATTATCTTAACATAGGAAAGACTTTTTAGAGTTCTTTTGTGATTTTGTATCCAATCATTTTCTTGTAACCAGTCTAACAGGTGATCCATCCTCTTGTTCCTGGAAATTAATGAACATCTTTATTCAAGCTGGCAAGATGGACCATAGTTATCAGAGCCTGAAAAATATAAGCACTGTGGCTAGAATATGCAAACAGTCATAACTTCCCTTGGTTTATTGCTGCTAAATGGATAATATATCAACAAGGCCAGTCAGGAAAACATGCATAGAACCTACCATGGAGTGCCTATCAGAGAGATTGTGTGCAATAAAATCAGCTCACATTAGCAGCAAAGCATAGGGCACAAAGCCAGTTTCTATCTGTGTAACGTTAGGCAAACTGATCAATGTCTCAAGGAACTTCTCCTTGGTTAAAAAAAAAACAAAAAAAAAAAAGTTTGGGCAGAATCAAACAATAATGTATAGGAAGAAAATGGTTGTACATGATAGACAGTATTTTATGGAGTACAGTGTGTGTTTTATTGTTGTTGGTTTTGACTGATATCAGCAGAGAATATATCTGGTATATCAGGAAAATGGTTCCTTTATTAAGTATACAGAATAGTCTTCATTTTGTCTTATACTCAAGTTTGTTGGTTATTTGTAATTGTAAAAATTAACCTGCACATAGATAGCAGGTCACTGCTGGCAAACACTGTTAACAAGTCCAGCAAATTATTTCAGACATAAGCAGACCTCCCAGCAGTGTCTTTGAGCTTTGTTGCACCTCTAGCAATGGCATGACTTTCCATGCCAGCAGATCCAACCACAGCCTCTTTCCCTTTCAGCATCGAGTGTGTGTGTTTGTGTGCAACAGTAGTAATCAAACAGGAAGTTATTGACGAGTTGGAGAGGACATGGCAGGAATAAAATAATAGGTCTTGTGTGCATGGTCACAACGTGCTCTCAGTATGGTCTGGACGGGCTGCAGTGTTCTGACAGTGCTCTGCAACCAGGCTGTTCCTCACTGAGTGTGACCTAAGGAGGATATACCTAGATGACATTCATACTTACATAAGCTAGTGATACTCCAGTTCTTTCCAACCTTGAAAGCTTTTGGGTCTCTATCTTTTTACTAGCACATTAAACTTCACAGTTAGGGATAAATGTTGCAGTTGCAGATTTGCATTTCCAGTTATTATAAAAAAAAATTTATATATCAGATGAGGGGCATCTCTGAGGAAGGAATTCTTTGAGACATGGTTTGAAGATTACATGAGCCTATGCTATCTTCACACGTGTTTTTAGGATGAACTGTTTCCCCCACATCCAGAAACCTAGTCTCCCAGTGTTTGCAGAAGCCGGTGTGATTAACATTGTATAAGTTTCAGATGATGGGATGTCACCCAAGGGCTCTCTGAGAGCTCAGACACAGCAAGAGCACTCGGCAGACTGAACTGTGATTGGAGCATGCGTGTTATACTCCTGTGTGTGCTGGCTTTCTCGGCTAACCTGCGAACATTCAAAGGACTATTCAAATGAAAATTCTACTCAGTATGAAATATCATCTTATATAGTATTTTAGGGAAAAATACTTGGGAATAAGACAGTAACAATTATGGGGTTATTTTCCCCTCATTAAAAAATGGCTTATTGCCACAAATTTATTTACCATAGTTTACTCTTCAACATGTACACTTGAAGTGTATATGGTCTGTGGATGTTCATATATATGTGGATGCATATATGTGTGTTTGTGTTCATGTATATGTGTACAGAGCCCTGAGGCTGATATGGAATGTCTTTTTTGATCACCTTATACCTTATATACTGAAGCAGGGCCTCTCACTGAACCCAGAGCTTGCTGGTTTGGCCAGCTTGCTCCGGAAATCCCTGTCTCTGCCTCTCTCATGCTGAGATGATTCATAGAATTTCATGTTCACCTGGCTTTTTAAGTGAGTTCTGGGACTCCGAGCTCTCATCCTCAAATTATTGCAGCAGGTTCTCTCCAGCCCTTGCATGATTTTTTGATATATTATGTCATTATTTCTTTTAATTTTGCTAAGAATAAACATATACCACTAAAACTGATATTTTAATCATCTTCCATGTACAGTTGAGCACAAATTATATTTATTGTATTGTGCAACCCTCAGGACCATTTCTAGAGCTCTTCTCCAATGGTAAACGTATCCATCTAGGCAGTGCACATCAGCACATTCTACATATTTATCATTTTCATCTCACTTATTCTATGTAGCAGAATGTTCTCAAGGTTCGTCTGCATTACAGTGCTGACTAATATGTCATTTTATGTGTCCCCCACAGTTGATTACCCACTTGTTCCTTGCTAAACATGTGGTTGTTTTCACCTTTGGGCTACTGTGAATAATCCTGCAATTAGCACTGCTGGTCAAGCACATGTTCAAACCCTGCTCTCGGTTCTTAACGGCATATGGTGCAGAGTAAAACGGCTAACTCTGACAGTCATTTTGTGTTTAGATTTTTTTGTCTTTGTTTTTTGTTTTGAGGTTGTTAATTTGAGATGGAATCTCACTGTGCAATCCTGGCTGGCCTGGAACTTGCTTTATAGAACATGTGGGCCTTGAACTCACAAAGATCCTCCTGCCTTTTGAGTGCTGGGATTAAATTCGAGCACCACCAGGCCTGGCTTTACTTTCACTTTTATTATTTAAACAAGATCTTTACATAGCCCCTGTTTGCCTCCATTCACTATGAAACCCTAGCTGAGTTAGACTCCTGTCCCAGCCACCAGGAGTGCTGAGATGCAGGCGTGTGACAACATAGCTGGCTCCAAGTGCTGCCTTAGGTGCCTTACATAAATGACTGCAGTTGGTTCTGATAATAACCAGGTGAATTTTTATCCCTGCATCAAACAACTTTTAAGAACTTGCTCTGTGACAGACACTATTTTAGGCTCTAAGGGTCTATAATAAACAAAACAGTAGCCACACCCTCTCTCAGATCTTGCATTAGAATGCTAAGGGCAGACCATAAACAAATGTGCAGGTTGATAGAGTGACTGATGCCTGTAATCTCAGTGCCTGGGAGGCTGAGGCAGGAAGAATAAGTATGACACCATCTTGAGCAACATAATGGGGCCTGTCTCAAAAAGCCAAGAGGTAAAGGTGTTGCTTAGAAAGTAGAGCATCAACCTGATGTGTGTGAAACCTGACTTCAATCCCTAGCATAAACACACACACACACTTGCATGTCTGCACACATATGCATGCCTACACCTATGGCATCAAAGCAATTAAGTACAGGGAGAGAAACCAGTTCATGTAGCTTGGAAGGAAGCTATGGAATTGAAAGGGAAGGTCTCTGAGAAGCTGACTTGAGCGTAAATCATCAGAGGTCTAGGAGACCAAGGCAGACATAGAAGTGGGAAGAAATAGCATGCAAGTTGAGAACAAGAGGCGAGAGGGGATGAGATTCAATGGTTTTATGTTGTTGTGGAAAGCATCTGGAAAATTTTGACCCATAAGAAGTTTATAGAGGGCTCGAAGGGCTTTACCCAAGTCACTGCTGCTAATTAACAGCTCGAGATCTAGTTGTAGAAAATCAACTCTAGGGCTGGCAAGATGGCTCAGTGGGTAAGAGTACTGAGTGCTCTTCAGAAGGTCCTGAGTTCAAATCCCAACAGCCACATAGTGACTCACAGTCACCCGTAATGACATCTGATGCTCTCTTCTGGTGCATCTGAAGACAGCTACAGTGTACTTATTTATAATAATAAATAAATCTTTGGGCTGGAGCAGGCAGGGACTGAGGGAGCAGTTGACTGGAGCAAGCAGAGGTCCTAAAATTCAATTCCTAACAACCATATGAAGGCTCACAGCCATCTGTACAGCTACAGTGTACTCAAATACATGAAAGAAAGAAAGAAAGAAAGAAAGAAAGAAAGAAAGAAAGAAAGAAAGAAAGAAAGAAAGGAAGGAAGGAAGGAAGGAAGGAAGGAAGGAAGGAAGGAAGGAAGGAAGGAAGGAAGGAAGGAAAAGAAGGAAGGAAGGAAGGAAGGAAGGAAGGAAGGAAGGAAGGAAGGAAGGAAGGAAGGAAGGAAAAGAAAGAAGAAAAGGAAAATCAACTCCAGAGCATGCCCTTCCTGATGTGTTATAAAATGCATCTGGTCTTGTGAGCACACTAGCTAGTAGTCAGCACTATTTAGAAGTGTTCTGCACAGTGGAGTTTCTATTTCTATTGCTGGAATCTATCCTGGCTCTCCAGATGCAAGTTCTAGTACACTGTGGCACCCCCATGGATGCCTTCATTTCTTCTCATAGGCATGATGCACTCTCCTGGCTTTGATGGAGGCAGTAGCCTGAGCTTCCAGATGCTGATGAATGCAGACAGCTTGTACACAGCGGCACACTGTGCCCTACTGCTCAACTTGAAGCTCTCCCATGGTGACTACTACCGGAAGCGACCAACCGTGGCACCAGGCATGATGGTGAGCATAAGCTCTGGCGTGGGTTCTCCCCTGGATAAGCAATGATGTCAGCTGTCACTGTGTAGCCAAGTGTTGGGTATCTAGGGAGAAACTGGCCAGTGTGTTCTGTGCCCCACTGCCCTGTAGTACCTATGCCGGGGCAGGTTGGTGGGTGGAGAGGACGAATGTGAAATTCACACAGTAATCACTTGTGTATTTCGTGCCTTTTGTAAGGTGTGTAGTAAGGATGGTGTTGACTATCCTGTGGTTGGCTCCCTTGGGTTAACAAGCCACTTCCTTGATGTCAGTTTGGGAGTCTAAGTCATGAATTTCAGGAAGGAATCACTGATCACTTCTTTCATGAATGAAATATAACCTTCCAAAGTTACTTGATGACAATGTAAGAGTGTAGGTCAAGTCTCCCTTGGGTACACATACTCCTTCCACAGCTTATTCTATCCCTGATGCTACTGGGACAGCAAGAAGAAGAAACTATGGAAGGTAGTCATGTAGGTGATAACCTTCCCACCCAACCAAAAACAAGAATGTGAAGTGCGGCATCCTGGTCCTTTCACAGGCTATTTGTCAGATGATGTCACAAATGATACACCTGTGTGGAGCTTGGACTGCATCCCAGCTTTCCCCCATTTTATTCTTACCCCTCCCCCAATCAAAAGCTCTGATTCAGTTAGGATGGGAAGGGGGAGCAGTATGGGAGGCTGTTTATTCACAAGAGTGTATATTTGGTTCCCTTCCATGGCCTCTCTGCAGAAAGAGTTCATGAAACAGGTGCAGACCAGCGGTGTGCTGATGGTCTTCTCCCAGGCCTGGATCGAGGAACTGTACCATCAGGTGCTGGACAGAAACATGCTGGGAGAAGCTGGCTACTGGGGCAGCCCTGAGGACAACAGCCTTCCCCTCATCACCATGCTCACCGGTCAGTGAGTAATGCCAAGGTCATGGAGTGCTCAGTAGTTGGGAGAAGCTGACGTTCTGGGCCCTTTTAGAAATGCCACAATGCTTGAACCGGCTTTGAGTAACTGTTCCAGGAAGGCATCATGAAAAGACCCCTCAAGCATTTGCTCTCCTTTTGTCATGGACAGCCTGATGTGCTCACTTTCACCATTGGGTAGGGCTAACTTGGCACCCTCAGTGTGGGAGTAAAGCTGTGGGCTCATTGATACACTTGTGTGATTCCTGAAAGCTCTCACATGCTAGAGATCCTGCATTGTTTAGTTCTCCTGGGATTTGCCCATCGATAATGCAAAGCTATTGGTTTTCTACTTGGCCTTGTTCCCATTTCCTGTCAGTATTCTTTTCCCATCTGTACCAGAATTTAAAATAATGCCAAATACTGGCTTTCCCGGTATCCTTCTCTATAGTGTTAAAAATTTTATTATCCCTTTTAACTGCTAGAAATTTCAAGTGAACATATGGAAAATAGTATGTATTGTCTCAAGGTAGGGTGATTTTTGGCAACAGCAGACCTTTCTGGTTTTTCCTGGCTTACCAATAAATGTTCAAAACTTTGATGTGTTCAGCAGATAAGTTAAATCTTCAAGGCTGATTTTTATTGTTTTATTTGGGTTTTTCCTGGTTCTGGGTTCCCAGATTGATTTACAATTGAATTGATTGATTTACAATCTGAATTGTCCTCTCATGACTGTAGCTCATGGGACACTATACTAGAGTATGTGTTGCTATACTAGAAGCACTGTTTCCTGCATCTCAAGCTTACTACACCGGGGCGGAGTAGGACTAAAGCTGGGTCGTGTAGCTGAGAGGTTGGATCTATTGATTAAAAGTGATAATGTCGATCTTGGTTCCGGGACTCTGCCGAACTTAGGAATTTATTCTGCACAGGTGAGAGTGTGCACCACAGAGGCAGACAGCTTCTGGGACCGGCGGGAGCCACAGAGCCACTGAGGCAGCACCCTTTTGGGGCCACAGACATCCGGCACCCTCCCAGCCGGAGGACAGTGGCCCGCCCTGCACGGGAGCCCTCTGCCTCAGGAGCAGGGAGCTCCATCTTGGATCCGGGACTCCGCCGAACTTAGGAACTTAGTCTGCACAGGTGAGAGTGTGCACCACAGAAGCTGACAGCTTCTGTGACCTGCCAAAGCAACACAGCATCTGGGAAAGGTCCTGTTTTGGGCCTTCTTCTTCGGCCAGGAGGAGGTCCAAACACCAGATATCTGTGCACCTTCCCTGAAAGAGGAGAGCTTGTCAGCAGAGAGTGCTCTAACCACGGAAACTCAGAGGAGAGAGCCTGTCTCCCAGGGCTGCTGATAGACGGTAATCAGAATCACCAGAAGATCAATCTCTAAACAGAGACAACTATAACAACTCCAGAGATTACCAGATGGCGAAAGGTAAACGTAAGAATCTTACTAACAGAAACCAAGACCACTCACCATCATCAGAACCCAGCACTCCCACTTCGCCCAGTCCAGGGCACCCCAACACACCTGAAAAGCTAGACCTGGATTTAAAAGCATATCTCATGATGATGGTAAAGGACATCAAGAAGGACTTTAATAACTCACTTAAAGAAATACAGGAGAACACTGCTAAACAAGTAGAAGGGAAGTAGACATAATAAAGAAAACCCAAAGTGAGGCAACGCTGGAGATAGAAACCCTAGGAAAGAAATCTGGAACCATAGATGCGAGCATCAGCAACAGAATACAAGAGATGGAAGAGAGAATCTCAGGTGCAGAAGATTCCGTAGAGAACATCAGCAAAATAATCAAAGAAAATGGAAAATGCAAAAAGACCCTAACTCAAAACATCCAGGAAATCCAGGACACAATGAGAAGACCAAACCTACGGATAATAGGAGTGGATGAGAATGAAGATTTTCAACTCAAAGGACCAGCAAACATCTTCAACAAAATTATAGAAGAAAACTTCCCAAATCTAAAGAAAGAGATGCCCATGAATATACAAGAAGCCTACAGAACTCCAAATAGACTGGACCAGAAAAGAAATACCTCCCGACACATAATAATCAGAACAACAAATGCACTAAATAAAGATAGAATACTAAAAGCAGTAAGAGAAAAAGAACAAGTAACATATAAAGGCAAGCCTATCAGAATTACACCAGATTTTTCACCAGAGACTATGAAAGCCAGAAGATCCTGGACAGATGTTATACAGCCACTAAAAGAACACAAATTCCAGCCCAGGCTACTATACCCAGCCAAACTCTCAATTAACATAGATGGAGAAAACAAAGTATTCCACGACACAACCAAATTCACACATTATCTCTCCATGAACCCAGCCCTTCAAAGGATAATAACAGAAAAAACCAATACAAGGACGGGAACCAAGCCCTAGATAAAACAAGAAGGTAATCCCTCAACAAACCTAAAAGAAGACAACCACAAGAACAGAATGCCAACTTTAACAACAAAAATAACAGGAAGCAACAATTACTTTTCCTTAATATCTCTTAATATCAATGGACTCAACTCCCCAATAAAAAGACATAGACTAACAAACTGGCTACACAAACAAGACCCAACATTTTGCTGCTTACAGGAAACTCATCTCAGAGAAAAAGATAGACACTACCTCAGAATGAAAGGCTGGAAAACAATTTTCCAAGCAAATGGTATGAAGAAACAAGCTGGAGTAGCCATTCTAATATCTGATAAGATTGACTTCCAACCCAAAGTCATCAAAAAAGACAGGGAGGGGCACTTCATACTCATCAAAGGTAAAATCCTCCAAGAGGAACTATCAATTCTGAATATCTATGCTCCAAATACAAAGGCAGCCACATTCATTAAAGAAACTTTAGTAAAGCTCAAAGCACACATTGCACCTCATACAATAATAGTGGGAGACTTCAACACACCACTTTCACCAATGGACAGATCATTGAAACAGAAACTAAACAGGGACACAGTGAAACTAACAGAAGTTATGAATCAAATGGATCTGGCAGATATCTACAGAACATTCTATCCTAAAACAAAAGGATATACCTTCTTCTCAGCACCTCATGGTACCTTCTCCAAAATTGACCCCATAATTGGTCACAAAACAGGCCTCAACAGATACAAAAATATTGAAATTGTCCCATACATCCTATCAGATCACCATGGACTAAGGCTGATCTTCAAAAACAAAATAAATAATAGAAAGCCAACATTCACGTGGAACTGAACAACACTTTTCTCAATGATACCTTGGTCAAGGAAGGAATAAAGAAAGAAATTAAGGACTGTTTAGAGTTCAATGAAAATGAAGCCACAACATACCCAAACTTATGGGACGCAATGAAAGCATTTCTAAGAGGAAAACTCATAGCTCTGAGTGCCTCCAGAAAGAAACTAGAGAGAGCACACATTAGCAGCATGACAACACACATAAAAGCACTAGAACAAAAGGGAGCAAATTCACCCAAGAGGAGTAGACGGCAGGAAATAATCAAACTCAGGGGTGAAATCAACCAAGTGGAAACAAGAAGAACTATTCAAAGAATCAACCAATCAAGGAGCTGGTTCTTTGAGAAAATCAACAAGATAGATAAACCCTTAGCCAGACTTACTAGAGGGCACAGGGAAAGCATTCTAATTAACAAAATCAGAAATGAAAAAGGAGACATAACAACAGATCCTGAAGACATCCAAAACACCATCAGATCCTTCTACAAAAGGCTATACTCAACAAAACTGGAGAACCTGGATGAAATGGAGAAGTTTCTAGACAGATACCAGGTACCAAAGTTGAATCAAGATCAGGTTAATGATCTAAACAGCCCTATATCCCCCAAAGAAATAGAAGCAGTCATTAATAGTTTCCCAACCAAAAAAAGCCCAGGACCAAATGGGTTTAGTGCAGAGTTCTATCAGACCTTCAAAGAAGATCTAATCCCAGTTCTTCACAAACTATTCCACAAAATAGAAACAGAAGGTACTCTACCCAACTCATTCTATGAAGCCACAATTACTCTGATACCTAAACCACAAAAAGACCCAACAAAGATAGAAAACTTCAGACCAATATCCCTTATGAATATTGATGCAAAAATCCTCAATAAAGTTCTTGCTAACCGAATCCAAGAACACATCAAAACAATCATCCATCCTGACCAAGTAGGTTTCATCCCAGGGATGCAGGGATGGTTCAATATACGGAAATCCATCAATGTAATCCAGTATATAAACAAACTCAAAGACAAAAACCACATGGTCATCTCGTTAGATGCGGAAAAAGTATTTGACAAGATCCAACACCCATTCATGATAAAAGTCTTGGAAAAATCAGGAATTCATGGCCCATACCTAAACATGATAAAAACAATCTACAGCAAACCAGTAGCCAACATCAAAGTAAATGGTGAGATGCTTGAGCAATGCCTCTAAAATCAGGGACTAGACAAGGCTGTCCACTTTCTCCATACCTATTCAACATTGTACTTGAAGTCCTAGCCAGAGCAATTCAACAACAAAAGGAGATCAAAGGGATACAAATTGGAAAAGATGAAGTCAAAATATCACTTTTTGCAGATGATATGATAGTATATATAAGTGACCCTAAAAATTCCACCAGAGAACTCCTAAACCTGATAAACAGCTTCGGTGAAGTAGCTGGATATAAAATTAACTTAAACAAATTAATGGCCTTTCTCTACACAAAGAATAAACAGGCTGAGAAAGAAATTAGGGAAACAATACCCTTCTCAATAGTCACAAATAATATAAAATATCTTGGCGTGACTCTAACTGAGGAAGTGAAAGATCTGTATAATAAAAACTTCAAGTCTCTGAAGAAAGAAATTATAGAAGATCTCAGAAGATGGAAAGATCTCCCATGCTCATGGATTGGCAGGATCAACATTGTAAAAATGGCTATCTTGCCAAAAGCAATCTACAGATTCAGTGCAATCCCCATCTAAATTCCAACTCAATTCTTCAATGAATTAGAAAGTGCAATCTGCAAATTCATCTGGAATAACAAAAAACCTAGGATAGCAAAAACTCTTCTCAAGGATAAAAGAACCTCTGGTGGAATCACCATGCCAGACCTAAAGCTTTACTACAGAGCAATTGTGATAAAAACTGTGTGGTACTGGTATAGTGACAGACAAGTAGACCAATGGAATAGAATTGAAGACCCAGAAATGAACCCACACACCTACGGTCACTTGATCTTTGACAAGGGAGCTAAAACCATCCAGTGGAAGAAAGACAGCATTTTCAACAAATGGTGCTGGCACAACTGGTTGTTATCATGTAGAAGAATGCGAATCGATCCATTCCTATCTCCTTTTACTAAGGTCAAGTCTAAGTGGATCAAGGAACTTCACATAAAACCAGAGACACTGAAACTTATAGAGGAGAAAGTGGGGAAAAGCCTTGAAGATATGGGCACAGGGGAAAACTTCTTGGATCGAACAGCAATGGCTTGCGCTGTAAGATCGGGAATTGACAAGTGGGACCTAATGAAACTGCAAAGCTTCTGCAAGGCAAAAGACACCATCAATAAGACAAAAAAAAACCACCAACAGATTGGGAAAGGATCTTCACCTATCCTAAATCAGATAAGGGACTAATATCCAATATATATAAAGAACTCAAGAAGATAGACTCCAGAAAATCAAATAACCCCATTAAAAAATGGGGCTCAGAACTGAACAAAGAATTCTCACCTGAAGAATACCGAATGGCAGAGAAACACCTGAAAAAATGTTCAACATCCTTAATCATCAGGGAAATGCAAATCAAAACAACCCTGAGATTCCACCTCACACCAGTCAGAATGGCTAAGATCAAAAATTCAGGTGACAGCAGATGATGGCGAGAATGTAGAGAAAGAGGAACACTCCTCCATTGTTGTTGGGTTTGCAAGCTTGTACAACCACTCCGGAAATCAGTTTGGAGGTTCCTCAGAAAATTGGACATAGTACTACCGGAGGATCCAGCAATACCTCTCCTGGGCATATATCCAGAAGATGTCCCAACCGGTAAGAAGGACACATGCTCCACAATGTTCATGGCAGCCTTATTTATAATAGCCAGAAGCTGGAAAGAACCCAGATGCCCCTCAACAGAGGAATGGATACAGAAATTATGGTACATTTACACAATGGAGTACTACTCAGCTATTAAAAAGAATGAATTTATGAAATTCCTAGCCAAATGGATGGACCTGGAGGGCATCATCTTAAGTGAGGTAACACAATCACAAAGGAACTCACACAATATGTATTCACTGATAAGTGGATATTAGCCCAAAACTTAGGATACCCAAGATATAAGATACAATTTGCTAAACACATGAAACTCAAGAAGAATCAAGACCAAAGTGTGGACACTATGCCCCTTCTTAGAATTGGGAACAAAACATCCATGGAAGGAATTACATAGACAAAGTTTGGAGCTGTGATGAAAGGATGGACCATCTAGAGACTGCCATATCCAGGGATCCATCCCATAATCAGCTTCCAAACGCTGACACCATTGCATACACTAGCAAGATTTTGCTGAAAGGACCCAGATATAGCTGTCTCTTGTGAGGCTATGCCGGGGCCTAGCAAACACAGAAGTGGATGCTCATAGTCAGCTATTGGATGGATCACAGGGCTCCCAATGGAGAAGCTAGAGAAAGTACCCAAGGAGTTAAAGGGATCTGCAACCCTATAGGGGGAACAACATGATGAACTAACCAGTACCCAGGAGCTATTGTCTCTAGCTGCATATGTATCGAAAGATGGCCTAGTTGGCCATCACTGGAAAGAGAGGCCCATTGGACTTGCAAACTTTATATGCCCCAATACAGGGGAATGCCAGGGCCAAAAGAATGGGAATGGGTGGGTAGGGAAGTGGGGGGGGGGGGGTATGGGAGACTTTTGGGATAGCATTGGAAATGTAATTGAGGAAAATACGTAATAAAAAAATATTAAAAATTTTTTTAAAAAGTGATAATGTCATCTATGGTTGACACCAAGGCTTTCATAAAAGATGACAGAGTAAGCAGCTAGCAGGTGGGAACCAACAATCAGGAATTGGAAAGTAAGGTCTAATTGGAAACCAGGTAGAGAGAGATTAATGAGGCCTCTTCCTGGAGAGCACAGCCCTGGAACTTTCTTGAATCTGGAATCTTTCTTCTAGAATCAAGATGGAACTGGTTAAACCAATTCTAGGGTCCACATCTTAAGGACCAGGAATGTGATACAAGTGACCAGTTTGTATTTTATTAATTATGGTTCTATTTATACCACTTGAAAAATAGCCATTCATGGATAATGGAGAGAAGGCTTGATCATCTCAAGGATCGAAGTTTGATCCCTAACACCTGCATAAAAATCAGGCATAGTTATAGGGATCTATATCTTGGTACAGAGGGTTCCTGGTATTTTCTGGCAGTCAATCTAGCTGAATCAGAGTGCTCCAGTTTCAGTGGGAGACACTGTCTTAAAAAATATAATGAAGAGGAAGACAGCTCACATCAATTTCTACCCTCCACACATATGTGTATATACACATGCACACACATGGACATGTACATAGACAAACACAGTAAACCATCATTCATAGATGTAAAAGACATTCACTTAGTTTAATCAATGCTTCATTTCCATATGTTGCTACAAACTCCCTTCATTAGGGTAGAGAGTACTGCCTGGAGTGTGTAAATGTCTTGGAATTCATTTGAGGTTCTTAAATACCAGGTTTCTGCCAAATAACATCTCTATGAAAGAGTCATTCGATCGATGTAAAAGGAGTAACAGGCAATCCACAATACCTATATTCATTCATCATTATTGCTAATCAGCCATCATGTAGGAATATTAATGATAGCAGTATGTAGTCTTTTCAAACTATGAAAATATGTTTCTGTGAGGGCTGGAGTGATGGCTCAGCAGTTAAGAGCACTTGCTATTCTTGCAGATGCCCCAGGTTCTGTTCCCATGCTCACATGACAACTCAATCAGCTCTAATTTCAGTTGCAGTGCAATGCCTTCTTGTGCTCTCCAGAGCACCAGGCATGCCATGCACTTGGTCCATATCTATACATGCAAGTAAAATACTGATACAAATAAAAATAATAATTAATTCTCCATGAAATGTTATAGCAGATTCCAGAGGTAAACCAGCAAGCGAAGTGTGGGTAGTATCCAACCCTCCATGGTGTACCAGGAGAGGCATTGTGAGCTCTGACCATCAGCTAATGGGCCACTTCTTGTAACATGGCAAACCATTCAAAGAAATGGAAAACTTTATACGTAAATAAATTTCATATTGCTTGAGTTCATTAATCTTGTACCCAGTATATAGGAGCTATTATAATCTGGATAAGATGATAACTTCTGGTAAATATCATGAGCCTATTGGTTAAAAGCTAAATTGATTCCAGAAAACTTGCCTATTTCTATAGTAGCCGCCATATGAATTTCTACCTTTTATGAACTTTTGATGTGTTGCCTAGAAGATTTCCAATATAAAATAAAAATGTTAACAATATGTATTGACATCATCAAGCAAGACTCAAGCAAGGATGAAGTTCCAAATTAAGGATAAAATTATTCTATCCTCTTTTTCTATAACTTTCCCTGTATTTCATTTAACTGTATCAGTTGCATCCAAATTCATATGTTGATCTCATGATCAGCTTATGTTATAATGAAGAAATCGGTGCCCAAAGAATGAAGTTCCTGGCTCAGGTCTAAAGGTCCGCTTCATTCAGAGATAAGCAGAAACCCAGGGTTTTTAACCCAGACCAGCCCCTTCCTGCCAGAGTAGGAAGGAGTTTGTAGAGCCGTTTTCATAGGTAGGAGTTTACTCTTGCAAAAATTGGAAGGAAATGGTTTAGGAACTCATGTTGAACTAAACCATAGTGCTATAGAGAGAGGCCTGAATGCCAGTCAGAAAACATGAATATGAAATTCCATTCTGTCCTTTGTCAGCCTCGTGGACGTAGGCAGTTTATCTACTTTACACTTGGATCTTACCCCAGACACTCAGAAATGATACCTTTTTCTGCTTCAAATACTAAATTTCATCCTGAAAAATGGAAAAATAATTCCATCCCTTCCTGGTGTAGTTGGGGGCAATCAAATGAAAACACAAAAACAACAACAAAATGTAAAACAATTTGGAAATTGTAAAGTATCATCATCCGTGCATTTGTCATTAGAATAAAAGTTACCTGACCAAAGAGATTTACTCGCCTTAGATCTGGTGAAACAGCTCTGGAAGAGAAAGATTAACCTGCCATGGTTGAATATTCTTTCTGGTTCAGAATAGGAGAAGCAGATGCAGGAGACTAGCAAGTCTGAAACCAGGCTGTTCCATACAGTGAGACGTCTTTACAGTGTGTGTGTGTGTGTGTGTGTGTGTGTGTGTGTGTGTACACGCATGCTCACATGTATGCGTGCATGTGTGCATGAATGCACGTGCATACTAGAGTACTCTAGGATGATTAGTGATAATGCCATAATTTTGAATAAATACAGGATCCAAAGATGAAAACATCTTGAGTGAGTAGATTTTATGACAACAGCTGAGGTAGAGTTTAGCCTTATTTTTTCAAATGTAAAGCATGTGACAGCATATAAAAGAATGCTTTGACAATGAAAAAAAAAACAGACTGAGGGAACAAAGCAGCATTTATATTTTCTCAGAAAAGAAGTGGCTTTATGGCTCATGTGTAATAAATAGAATGGATTTTTGTTGAAAAGACATAAATATTATGGTGGCTACTGGTTTTTTTTTTGTTGTTGTTGTTGTTTGTTTGTTTTTTGTTTTTTTTATTGGGAAGAAGGGAAGACTTTAGGGGTGGCTTTGCTCTTGTGATTGGCAGATATCGATGGTCTAGAGAGTAGCGCAATCGGTGGCCAGTTGATGGCGTCAGCTTCAGTGGAGTCACCTTTCACCCAGAGCAGGAGACTTGATGACTCCACGGTAGCAGGTAAGACCTTCACCTCTGAGTGTAAAATGTACATACATTACACATGTCACCAGCAATCAAACTGTTAATGGTGGCTTCAATAAATTATGGCTTTGTCTGGGGGTGAAGGTAGCTAATGAAATTGCCCAGCTGAGACAGTGGTGTCCCGTTAATTATTTATGATCACTGTGTGAAACCTGACCCAACACGATCTAATACATTGTATTTCCCATTGTAGAATTACATGTAACTCAGAATTGCTGAGCTGAGGCCTGGAGAACCTCAGACCCTTCGTTGTCATTCCTTTTGTCTCTGAAAAGTGGCCGATACCCCTTTTCTTGTAGGTGTTGCGTTTGCCCGTTATATTTTGGTTGGCTGCTGGAAGAACCTGATTGATACTCTGTCAACTCCCTTGACTGGTCGGATGGCAGGAAGCTCCAAGGGGTTGGCCTTCATCCTTGGAGCTGAGGGTATCAAAGAGCAGAACCAGAAAGAGCGAGATGCCATCTGCATGAGCCTTGATGGGCTGAGGAAAGCTGCGCGACTGAGCTGTGCACTTGGTACCTGTGGGGATCCCTGACTCTTGGCCTGGGGGAGGGTCTCGTCAGAACTCACTGGTCAATGCATCATTCACAAGGGGTTCTACTGGTATGTCTCTGGAGAACACAATTAATGGGTAGCTGTTTGTCTCTCTGAAGGGGTTGCTGCTAACTGTGCCTCAGCTCTTGCCCAAATGGCAGCTGCATCCTGTGTCCAAGAGGAGAAAGAAGAAAGGGAATCCCAAGAGCCCAGTGATGCCCTAGCACAAGGTAACAGCTGCAGGCCAGGATCTACCTGGTGATACCACTCACTAGCAACTGGTCCCCATTCTATGTGTGACACAGTAGGTAATTGCCACTAGTCAGGACCCCCCACCCCCACCCGCAGCCACAGGCCTGAGTCTGTTTTAGATGAGGGAACTTAGCTAGTTTTGATGGTGTCTCCTCCTCACAAGAGAGTCATACAGGCAACCAGTGACAAGGAAAGTACAGTTGGCTGCTGACAAGAGTGCCAGGGGCCCACCTGGCAGAGCCTCCACCTGGGTCATCTTCAGGCTGCTAGAGCACACTAGATATCCCTCTGGCAAATTGGCCAAAGTTCTGAGGGTAAAAATCAAATAGAATCTATAAAAGGGGGCCCGAAAAACTTCACTCAGGAAAACCTGGGTTTTGTGGACACAAGAGAAGGTCAGTGAAACTGATAATCTTCTAGACACAAGGAAAGAAAATGTCTTTCCTAATACCAATGGAAGATGCAAGGCATCCATCAGGCTGAAGGAGAAATACAAGCATGATCCAAATTATACTGATGCTATCTGTGCATAGCTAGTCATAGAAATGTGTGTTCTTAGCAAAGACAAGCAATTTAGGTCACTGTTCCACAAATTTGAGTAATATTTAGGAACCTGTTAACAAGCAATATAGTTCTTATAGATCTGGAAGAAGGGGGAAAAAAGGAATCAAAGCCAACTTAAGTATTGTATGCCTATTAACTACACACAAATATGCACATTTAGCCACCTGTAGTGGTGAACATCTGTATGCCAGACCTCAAGAGTTTGAGGTGACAGGGTCACAAACTTGAGGCCAGCTTGAGTTGCACGGCAAAAACTTACTCAAAAATTTAAATGGTAGGGTCTAGAGAGATGGCTCAGCAGTTAAGAGTGCTTGCTCTTCAATCATAAGGACCACAATTCTCAGATCTTATCTCCCAAATTACAAGTCAGGTACAACATAAAAGCCTTCCCTCCACGCTAGTTCTCAGGGATACAGCATCCTAACTCTGGTCTCCACAGATCTCTGCAGGTTTCTGTAGATGCACTAGTATGCATGCCTACACATATGTGTGTGCGTACATTCATACACACACACATAAGTAAATAGAGTTCCTGTAGCTGGAGAAATGGATCACCCGTTGAGAGCACTAGCTGCTCTTCCAGAAGACCCAAGTTATATTCTCTGTACCTGTGTGGTGGCTCACACCCATCTGTAAGGTTCTGACATCCATTTCTGACCTCTGAGGGAGCCCACATACAGATGTGCCCATACATACATGCAAATAAAACACTCATACACATAAAATAAATATTTTTAAATGTTTAATTTTTTTCATTACAGTTTCTAAAAAAGAACACTTTACAAAGCTAAAAAATGTTCTAATCATAAACAAATACAAAATGAAATTGGTCTTATATTCATGAGGCACATAGTGTTTTCCTAAAAATAACCTTCTCCTTCTGACATGAAACTGGCTGAGTCACTTGAAGACAGTTTTCTCTATTCCTTAGCTCTGAGTTATCACCCACCACATCTGGTAAGTGGAAAGCTTTCTTTAAGGGTGGCACTGCCATTTGGCCTTGTGTTAGGACTTAGCATGAATGATGTGCCAAACCAATTTTTGTATTCTTCCTCAGATATCACCACTCTATTTTATTTCAATAAGGCATCATTTATAGCTTACAGATACAAGTGTGGATTCCGGGGATAAAACTGCATCATGAAAGAAGTCATCCTTGTGCTCCAGATACATACACATAGTTTTTTAGATGACCACATCAGAAATAATATTAATATCAGAAATAATATTGATATCAGAGATACTTACTTGCATACTGCCAAGAATTTCTTGATTTTTATAAATTGAGGTATACAAGGAAGGATGAAGAATCTGGAAACAGATGTTTGGGCTGGAGTTAGCACATGGAGCCCACCCTCACTAGTGTTATGTCTCACTAGACCCATGGGTGGGCTGGAAGGAACTGCACCTAGCTCGGGATCCATCTGACCCTAGAGCCACAGAGCAGGGGTCACCAGTGAATGGGGTCTTGTCTGACCATGACTTTGCATGTGGACGATGGAGACCTGCTAAAGAGGTGCTTGCAGCCAGTGAAGTATATCATTTCCCTTTTGCTCTTGCATGAGAACACACTCTTTCATTTCCATCTTGTCTCTCTCCCTTTCTGTCTCCCTTACTCAGACTGCTATTTTAATAAATGTCTTTCTGGCACAGTGAAACTAAAAGTGGAGCAGAAACTGGAGCAGATGGGGAAGGTGCAGGGGGTGTGGCTGCACACAGCCCACGTCTTGTGCATGGATGCCATTCTCAGCGTAGGCCTGGAGATGGGAAGCCACAACCCGGACTGCTGGCCACACGTGTTCAGGTGCATGATGATATCCCCACCCCTAACGGCACAGCCCCTGCCTTGGGAAGCCTACGGTGGTAGAGAGGGTATGGACTCCAGAGTCTGCAGCATCTCAGCAGAGCGTTCACCGTTTAGATACGTTTTTAGTGAGACACAGAAAAGAGGACAAGAGATAAGTACCTGCTGCACGTATGTTGCAGAGTACAGAATGGCAGAACTGGATTCAAGGAATTGTGATTAATCTGTTGGCATTGCCGTGGGGGACAGACAGATTATAGCAATGGAGAAAACGCTGCTATCTTGAGTAGCAGATAGAACACAACCATGCAGTTTGAATGAGATTACAATGTCTTTTCTCTTTACAAAAAAGGACCCTGGATAACGCACATTAGTATATACAGTGCCTCATGAAAGACATCTAGTTTAAGTGGACAAAGAAACACAATAAGAACAGAATAATACATCTCTGCAAAGCACCACTAAGAATTTGACTCTTAAGTTTTGTGGCATGGAAGTAAAGAGAGTCCCAGTCAGCACCTGTAAAATAAAAACAAAATGGCGACCACTCAATAGTGCAACTCTTAAGGCTAAGTCAAGAACCCCATCTCCCCAGGCCCTGGCATCAGACCAGAAGAAAGAAATCGAGCAGATCACCCCTGGAAAGAGAAGAGTCAGATGGTAACCCAGCGAGATCTGAGTTCAGTTTGACTTCACTAAAACAAAGATAGCTCCAAGTGCTAGTTGAGTTCCTAAGAGAAAAGTATGCAGAATGCCTAAGGGTTGTAAAACTAACCTGTTACATGTAGTTTTAAAAACACACTACCGGTAGCCTTAGCTCTGGAGCGGTGACTGAGCCACCAGCCCCTCTCAGCTCAGCCCGGATTGATCTAACCACCTCCCCACCCAGCTTCTCTCTTTCTACCTTGCCTTTGCTCCATGGATAGAAAACATTTGGACAGCTTTATTACTTTAGAACTTTCTGGCTAGCACAATTTCTGGGCACAGAATCTCCTGCCTGGAAAGGCATGCCCTCACCAATTATCTCCATTTTTCCTCCTGCCCTAAACTTATTAGCTACCCTGTATCAGCTAGCCCCCACCAACCTCCTTGGTCCCTGCCCATAGCAGAAGTTGCAGGCCCTAGCTGCCCTGAGGCCGTACATGACTGCTGCTGCTTTCTTGTTTAAAAGCATGCAGAAAAGGCCCTCTTTTTCCCTCCATCTGCCTTTTCCTCCTGGAACCTGGAAAGCCTTCTTCACTGACAAAATCAAGAACCAGTTAGGGAACCAGACCTTAGTATCAGTACCTCCCCCTACACCAACCATCGTGAAAGGAACATGTGAAAGGACCAGGATATAGCAGCCTGGAGCAAAGTGGAGTGAGAAAGAGAACCTGATAACCTGATGTTTTGCCTTGGTCTTACAAAAAAAAAAAAAAAAAAAAAAAACAAAGGGAAGAGATTCAGGAGGCACCCAAGCAATATATGTGAATTCAACAAACTCCCTAACTATAGAACACCAGAATAGTTTATCAGGATGCCCATTGACAGCAACTAAATTATCTGAGATGTCTTAGAATGCATCTTAATCTTAAGTTCAATTAGGAACAAACCCTTTGGAAGTTGGCAGTTGCACATGTCTGTTCTGTTCCTGCCATGCTAGGGGATCCCCCTTATCCTCATTCCATACTTGGACACAGGTATTTAGAGCTATCAGCATCTGCCACATCATAGCTGGGTAGATGTCTACTGTGTCAACAGAGCCTGTCCACTAAGCATGTTCGTTTGGGATCCTTTCGTCAGGAAGTGCTTCTCAGCTAATCAGAGCATAGGACAGAGGGAGAAGGGATGCCTCAGGGAAAGGTTTCAAATAGGTTGTCTAGTAAAGCAGTAACCTAAGCAACACAGAAGTGGTAAACAGAGTTCTATTGCCTGTCTTTTCCCCAGCAGTGATGAGTGAGAGAATTTAAGGAATCGCTTACCCATGCCAAGGCTGGCCCAATTCAAAACAAATCTTCTGTCTCTAAGTAGTAAGAAACATAGTGAGGAAATGGCAGTGCAAAATATGATAAAAGGAAAGGAGGAAAGCTGAGGCAAACTCCAGGGGTAGCTAGATTTCGTTTTACCTCACTGTGGGATGAATAGAGTCGGAAGAGCTGGGTTACAGTATTCACTTCCTGTTTGACTCTCTCTAGGGTGTGTGAGTATGTGGGTACACTGGAGCACACCCACTTCAGCGATGGTATCTCCCAGCCCCCTCTGACCATCCATCAGCCACAGAAGACATCTGGGAGCTCTGGCCTCCTTGGGGAAATTGAGTTTACGAGCTCATCCCAGGAGCAGAGCCTGGAGCAGGGCCCTTCCCTGAACACAACCCCTGTGGTCCAGCCACACTCCATCCAGGAGCTTGTTCGGGAATGTAGCCGTGGCCGGACCTCGGACTTCCGGGGAGGTAGTCTGAGTGGGAACAGTGCTGCCAAGGTGGTGCTCAGCCTTTCTACCCAGGCCGACAGGTATGCAAGGCCAACTCACTCTGGGGATGCTTAAGCATGGATTGACCGTCGGCTATGCCTGTATTAATTTGTCTGGTCTCAAAATCAGCCTGGGGATAACAATGCGTTAACCAGTTACTAAAAATGCTTTCCATCGTGTGTGTGTGTGTGTGTGTGTGTGTGTGTGTGTGTGTGTGTGTGCATGTGTATGTATAAGTGTATATGTATGTAGGAAACCCTTGCCTGTCCTTCAAGCACTATCTACTTGTTTGTTTGTTTGTTTGTTTGTTTGTTTTGCTTTTTGAGGCAGTATTTCTCAAGCTTATCAAGTAAGCTACCTGGCTGACCAGCAAGTTCCAGATCCAGACTTGTACGTGCCTCCTTCACACCAGGGTTTGTTACAAGTGTGAGACATTACACTCTGCTTTTTTATGTGAGCTCGGGGGTTGAATCCAGCTTCTTGGGCTTGCAAGGCAACAATCAATGGATATCAACTGAACTGTCCCCATCCCTCTTTCCATTGTCTTCCTTCCTACCACACACCATTTTTTGAATGAACCATCCTCTAATGCCTGAGTTCCAGGTCTGAAGTGGACTACCTGAAATTTAGTCTATGGTTTTACTATCATGTCTGACTTCCTTGCCAGTAAAATAAGATTCTTTTTAAAAGTAATTTTCAGAGGGTAGTTATGAGGTTGAATTAAGTAATACTTAAATTTTAGTGACTCTTGCTACAAAACCCCTTACTATGGGTTGTAGAAATAGCTCAGTGGACAATGTGTTTATTGCACAAAGATGGAAATCAGAGTTCAGATTTGCAGGCCTCACATAAAAGGCCAGGCAGGCCTGGTAGCTCCCTGAGATCATACCACTTGGGAGTTGAAGACAGGCTCCCTAAGCCAAACCAGTTACCTAGGCTAGCAAAAATTGTCAAACCCTGGATTCAGTAAGAGAACCTGCAGCAATAAGTGGAATGAAAAAGCTCAAGATGGAAAAAACAATCAAGGAAGACACCCATTGTCAACTTTAGGTTTATGCACGTGTACACACACACACACACACTCATACTCACAAAATAAAATAATAAAAACATTCCCACCCGTAAATATGGTACTTACTGATGTCTAAGAACCACATTAAGGTAAAGAAGGCAAATCAGTTGCTGCCTCAAATGTTTGACAACAGGGTTTGGTTCTGGGAGTGCTTGTGATCACCAGCCACACCACATCCCCTTATTTATCCCTTAAAGTATAGTTGTTACACCCAGGCTTCCTACCAAAAGGGCACAGCGGAGGTGCTAGGGCAGCAGGCTGAACACTGATTCACTGGCTGGGCTCCGACAGCCTGACTTCCTGTTCTAACTTTGACATTGAGGAGCCTGCTGGTTTCTATAGAAACGGTTAAACCTAGACTCACTTTTCCCCCACTGAGTCACACAATTTGTACATGTTCTAACTGGTAGAAAATCACTTGCTTCTAGGTATCCAATAAATTGGCTATTAAAGTGTTTTAAAATCCAGGAAGTGGTACACGGGTGTCAGGAAGAGTATAGCACACTCGTGTAGTCTGTTTACTAGAGCATAAGAAAAAGAAATGGTTAACGATCTAGAAGCAAACTAGAAAATCCAGAAGCAAACTAGAAAATAGCAAATGAGATGTGTGTGTACTGTGTGTACTGTGTGTATGTGCTGGTGTGTGTGAGTCTTGGATATGAGTGTGTGTATGTATGTGCAGGTGTGTGTTGGGTATGTGCTGTGTATGCTATGTGCGTGTGTGTTTTGTGTGCTGTGTTTTTCTATCGAATATCTACTGCCAACATAAGGCCTCAGTTGCAAATATAATTATCTTGAAGTAGACACAAAAGACTTTAATAGAATTTCTTGGAAGAATTACTCAAAGAGGCAATTTATTATAATTAAATATCTATTAATACTGGCTACAAAAATAAATTTTAAAGTTTGTTAAATATTTTTATACAAAGCATGGTATGCTGATAATCATTATTTTGGATGACCCCCTTCATATCAATGTCTCTGTGTGTGTGTGTGTGTGTGTGTGTGTGTGTGTGTGTGTTGTTCTCTTTTTGTCTCACTTTCTGTCTGGGAATGGTCAGTTTACTCAAAAAGATAGGTCTTACACGTAGGCTAAGGTCTTGAGCCCCTCTGCTTCCTCTGCCTGAGATCATCTGCTGAGATTCAGCTCCCATGCTCAGACTGCATCCTGTTCTCTCAAAGCATCCAATGGACAGGCCATAATAATGAGATGACAATATAAATTAACATTAGTTAGTGGCTATGGTATCAAGCACTTTCCCAGACACTTCACACAGACCAGACAAAACTCCAGGCTCCCCAGCCATGAGTTATGAACTTTATTTCTTAGAGGAGGAAATATAGGTCAGTGGAGTCAACTAATTTGTTTTAAGCCATTACACTTTAAAATGATAGAGCCAGCAAATGCTTCAGAGTTTCTAGAGATTCTTGCTACTTACAGACAGAATCTAAGAGCAGAACAAAAGTACAAGGACTTTTTTTTCTTTTCCTTTCTTTTTCTTTCTTTCTCTCTTTCCTTCTTTCTTTCTTCCTTGTTGATGTTGTTTGGGTTTGTTTATTTTGTTTTGTTTTGTTTTGTTTTAAGATAGAATCTCATGTATCTTAGGCTGATCTCAAATTTGCTATGTAGCCGAGGACTGCCTTGAACTTACTTCTTCGCCTTCACCTCCTAACTACTAGGATTATAGAGCTGTAACACCAGAACCCTAGGCTTTGGGCATGCTCTGAAAATACTCTACAAAGGAAGCCGCATCCCAGCCACTAACTCTGCAGAGACAATTTTTAATCTTTCTAAATGTATATTGACATTTTACCCACATGTATGCCCATGTCCCACATGTTCACAAGGGTTGCGGAAGAGAGCCCAGTGTCCCCTGGAACTGGAGCCGCAAATGGTTATGAGCAACCATGTGCTGGGAGTTGAACATGGGTCCTCTGAGAAATCAGCCAGTGCTCTTAACTGCTGGGCTGTCTATCCAGCCCTAAAATTACAGAATTTTAATTATGCATGGCACTCTGATACCAGATCACAATGGATGACATTTTGATAAAATACTTTAGTACTCATTACATATGAAATTATTTCATGCACTAAAATGATCAGAACTATTTAACATCTTCAAAGGCTCATTCTGGTGTCAAGTAGTAACTTGTGGTTTTGATTTGGCCCTCCCTCCTTATAGACAGAAACAAAAAGGCATGTTCAGTGTTTTCCTGTGATCCCACCAGTCATTTGTGCATCCTTGTCCCTTCACATCCTTGGCTCGTTTTCAAACTAGGTCTTCAACTTTTGTTGTTAAATTTCAGGTGTGTTTACTTGTTCTCTAGGCTGGATTTATAGAATATGTAATATCTTTCCATGCCTCATATTCTAAACTATTTCTGTCTTACAATTTAGTATGTCTTAGTTTAGTTCTTCAAACAGGCTCAAGATTCAATTTTTGTTCAAGACAATGTCCCTTGAGCAGCACATGGCATCCCATACCACTGACATCACCACAGGCTTGGCAGGTAGACCATAGATACCTCACAGCTCACTGTGGCTGTTGGCCCCTAATGTCTTACCTCCTGGAATATCTGGAAGCAATAACTCGTATTCTTTCACATTCTTGCCAAACAGTTAGGAGTGCTTACCACATGTGGCTGGCCCTGAAAGCTGCAAAGATTTTTTTTTTCAAGTATGTTTTGTGGTTTTCTTTGCATCAAAATCCCATGGTTAGTGCAGACTTGTTCACATTAATAATACTTAGGACAATACCATCCATTTCTCTGCAGTGCCTTCACAGCAGTTTTGTTAATTGTATCACCCAGTTTGCCATACACGTTCTGACACCTTCCCACATAATGTATGTTTATTTGCACCCAGGCTCTTTGATGATGCGACCGACAAGTTGAACTTAACAGCCTTGGGAGGGTTCCTCTACCAACTCAAAAAAGCATCTCAGTCCCAGCTTTTCCATTCAGTGACAGACACAGTGGATTACTCTCTGACAATGCCAGGTAATTTTCCCTGAAGAACCTGTTGGTAAGTAAGGAGGAAATAGCCCCAATCTTTGATGCCAGTCCCATGTGTGAAAGATGACAGTAAAAATCATAATTACTACAGATAAAAATACTCATCTGTGTGAGCTGGGCCCATGCTAAGCACTGGATAGGAGTCATCACATTCATTTAAAGATAATGGGAATTTTAAGGAATAGATACATTTACCCCTTGTTTTATACATGAGCTCATCGGGGGATTAGAGGGAAATCCTTTGTCCATTCCAGTACAGCTATGAGACAGGTCTGACTCTCCAGCCTTACTATTTAAACCATTGCTCGTGGCTTTTTCTCTGGGAACACTGTATTCAGTCAAGGAGAGGTTTTGGTCCTGCTGAATGAACCGCCTTGCTAGTGTTGAATAGAGGGCTCTCTCCTTCCTTGATGAGCCATCTCAAACTGTCTCACTAGCTGAGAACACTGCCTTGAGTTTCAACATCTTTTTGTGCTGGAGTCTACTGAACTATACCTACGTTTGGGCTCTCTCGGCTCTCCTTCTTGTAGGTGAAGTCAAGTCTACCCAGGATCAAAAAAGCGCTCTCCACCTGTTCCGCCTGGGGGATGCCATGCTGAGGATTGTGAGGAGCAAAGCCCGGCCCCTGCTCCATGTGATGCGCTGCTGGAGCCTTGTGGCCCCGCACCTGGTGGAGGTGAGATTGGAAGCTGAGAAGAGCCCATAAATGTGAGCTCTAAGGGAGTCCTGCTGCAGAGTCAGCGTAGAGGCTGAGTTTAGAGTGCGACGAGAGCTATCTGTGACCTGGTCACAAGCATTACTGTCCTGATTATATATCAAAGCATCTGAAGGCTCACTCTGAAAGGCAGGGCAACCATGGTGTCACTATGGCCCTGTTCCTTTCCAAGTATACAGCTCAACTAGTTTCCTCGCAAAGCTGGCTTTTTTGTTTTCTTAGGTTCTGCTCTCAACCTGAATCTGGAGCCAAAAGAAAGAGTCCTGAATCAATTCTTTTCTTTGAGGCAACACCTTTGGTTCTTGTGTCTCTTCTGTGATAACTCAGTGACTAAAGACATGATACTTTAGAAGGTGAACCATATATCCTGGTTTCCTCCATAAAATAAATGAATCCTAACATCCTTCTGCTCTCTGAAGGAAAGCAGTTTATAGGATAGGGTTTGATGTTGCCCTATATCTAACCATCTCTGCTCATGATGACTGGCTCTATTAATCACTTTGCCGGTGCTGTGACTCAGGCAACTTAATAGAGGGAAGTCTTTATTTAGGCTTAAGCTCTAAGAGAGCCATGATGGCAGGGAGGCATAGCTGAAGCAGGAAGCTGAGAGGATAATGTCTTCAGGGATAGATAAAGCAGAGTAAGCAAACTGAAGGTAGTGAGAGAGGCTATAAAATCTCAAAGCCCACCCCTAGGGTCACTTCCTCCAGCAAGGCTGTGCTACCTCCCCAAACAGTGTGCCAGCAGGGGATCAGGTGCTCAAATAAATACCCTGAGCCTATGCGGATCATTGCTCATTCAAACCACTGGCTACGTAACAAAACATTATTGCCATATTTACAATGATAACCGTTCATAAGTGTGCTGTAGTGCTTACCTAGTAAAGATATATAAGAAAATATTTCATAGAAGTTAATTTATTTGCCTGAGGATAGACTATTAAGGAAGAACGGTAGAAAAATACCAATTTAGTCAAGGCCAAAGACTGTATCAGCTGGGTATTATGCTGTAATTAGCTATACCGAAAGCTTGGGAGTTTCAAACAAAAGCCATTTATTTAGCTCATGATCCTCTGTATTACAACTTGAAGAAAATGCTCTGGTAATTCTGGTCTGAACTACCGTGCTGCCTAGTTTTATTCCAGCTCAACCAAGCTAGAGTCATTTGGGAAGAACCCCCATCAGGTTGGCCTTTGGGCAAGCCTGCGGAGCATTTTCTTGATTGACATTTAATGTAGTCAGACCCAAATCACTATGTGTGATGCTACCTTGGGCTGGTGGTCCAGGGTATATAATAAAACAGTCTATGGGCTAGAGAGATGGCTCAGCAGTTAAGTGAACTGACTGCTCTGCCAGAGGTCCTGAGTTCAATTCCTAGTAACCACATGGTAGCTTACAACCATCTGTAACAGGGTCTAATGCCCTTTTTGGTGTATCTGAAGACAGCTGCAGTGTACTCATATAAATAAGATAAATTTTTAAAAGATTAATAAAGCAGGCTGAGCAAACCATAAGGAGCAAGACAGTGAACAGCACTCTTGCATGCCTTCTGCAGCATCCTTGCATGCCTCTTGCAGTGCCCTTGCATGCCTGCTACGGCACCCTTGCATGCCTTTTGCAGCACCCTTGCATGCCTTCTGCATCAGTTCCTGTCTCCAGTTCTTTTTCCCATCTTGAGTTTCTTCCCTGACTTCCCTTAATGATAGACTGTTTTCTGGAAATATAAAATGAAATAAACCCTTTTTTTTTTCCTCCAAGTTGTTTTTGGTCATGGTGTCTTTGCATAGAAATAGAAACCCTAAGGAAGACAGCTAGCTTGACTGAGCTCACATGGTTTTCCTTGTATGCTGTAGTCCACTGATACAAAGACTGGTACAAACTGGTTCTTGGTAGCTTTAACTGGGTAGGAGGGGGGCATAGTTCTCTTTCTACATAGACTCTAATATAGGTTTGCCTCTGACAAACAGTCCCCACTTATTCACATGGTCTCCTTAGGATTCCCCCAGACAGTAACAGCACAAACTTCCTATCAGTTTTTTTTTTTTTTAACATATGAAATGATCTCTGTTATGCCATTACACAAAGCAAGTTCCAGGTCAAAGTTGAGAGCCAGTGTGGAACAAAATCAATAAAGAACATTAGATCCAAACTGTGTGAAACAATTTGAGTTCTCATTACAACTGCCCCATCTCACTAGGGGACAAATGATCTTAATGTGTTAGGCGGATGACTAAAGATGAACCAGGAGCACTTTCCAGATAGGTGAGCCTGCTCTGTACTGCTGAAGGAAACTTCCATGCTGCATAAAAAAGAAAATAATAGAAACCTTACTCTTCCAGAAGCCTCAAGGTAACATTGAAGTTGTATCTGACCAGTGGTTAAATTTTCAAGTGCAATTTGGTGTACATATCATGTGTACACTAAAATCCCTTAGAAGTTTGTATGTAGACAGAATTACCTTTTCTATCTTCAAATAATGAGGTAGCCTCCAGAAGCCATATTCTCCCTGCTTGACTTCCTGTTGGCATTCGGCCCTCTCTTGTATAGGCTGCCTGCCATAAAGAACGCCATGTGTCTCAGAAGGCCGTTTCCTTCATCCATGATATCTTGACAGAGGTTCTCACTGACTGGAGTGAGCCACCTCACTTCCACTTTAACGAAGCACTCTTCCGGCCCTTTGAGCGCATCATGCAGCTAGAGCTCTGTGATGAAGATGTCCAAGACCAGGTCAGTGCTAGACGGGCTTCTGCATCCATCCTCTCTCCAGGGCAGGCATTTGGTGAGAGCGAGGCAGATACTGTTCTCTGTTTTGCATACTGTCTTCCTAGGCTGGTGACAAAGAGAGATTAAACAATCTGGCCAGGATCACCTAGTGATCGGTGGAAATGAAACACAGAGCTAGAGAATCTGGCTGGATTGATTTGTATCTTATCTAGACCATGTTATCCACCACAGTCATTCTGTCTAATGGGAGACAGATGGAAAGAAGCAAACTCAGTGACCTCATGTATGGCACAGTGGTGGGAGAGAGCGCAACAGGCCCTTTCTCTGAAATCAGCTCAGATGTTGATGGCTTATTCATTTTCTTTAAATGCAATGGCATACTGGCAAGAAAATGAACACTATTAAAATACCCCAAAAGTGACAATCAGAAAGGTGTAGGCACACACATATCCTCTACCCTGGGTTGTTTTGATGAAGACAAAGCTTGTCACACCATGCTCTCAAGGTTGTAGAACCAATGACATCTTACATAGCTTAGTTTTACTTAGGCCAAGCTTAAATATAAACATGAGTAGCATCAGAAAAAAAAAGAGAGAGGAAATGAGGACATTTAGAAGCATAATTCTTCTTTTTTTCCCCAAAAATAAAGTTGGTATTAACTAGATTATAATTTGCCAACTTGAAGGTTCATGTTAGCAAACTGAAGAAAGTAACACATAAGGAGAAGTTAAAAAAAAAAAGAGAGAGATGTTAAAACGACCATGTGTTTAATGTAAAAGAATGTGGTAAAGGTAGAATGGAAGAACCAAGGGCACGGTATGTGTGAGAAACAGCAAAATGCTGGATGTCTATAGAGCCTCGTCCATGATAGCATTGAGGAGACTCAGCATCATCACAGAAATGTACAGTGAACCCACAATGAGTACTGCTTCAGTTACTGGGGTGGTTAAAACCAAAGAGGTAATAACTACAGATAAGTTATAGAGGAAGTTAACGTCAGAATGGATATGGAAGCAGATTCTTTACTTAGTTCAGAACACGACCTGGAAGTTCTTCCAACAGTATGTCCCCAAGAGAAATGAAAAGAAAAAAAACATCCATGCAAGTCTTCTCCACAGATGTTTGTACTAGCCACATCATCAAATGGAATCAAAAGCCAGGGGTGTTGGTTTGTGCCTCCTATTCCGGGACTTAGGAGACCAAGGCAGGAGGATCACAAGAGTGGTCTACTTTTCTTGTTGTGAGAAGGAAGGAAATTGGACTGAGACAAGAAGACAGTTAAAAACGAGAGCTATGTAGATTCTAACTTTGAGGGAGTTGGCAGAATTGCAACCGTGTCAGGTCAAAAACAAAAGACAAGTGAAGAGGATTACTATTACTAGAAATGGGTAATCAGCTGAGCGTGGTGGCGCACACCTTTATCCCAGCACTCGGGAGGCAGAGGCAGGTGGATTTCTGAGTTCGAGGCCAGCCTGGTCTACAATGTGAGTTCCAGGACAGCCAGGGCTATACAGAGAAACCCTGTCTCAAAAAACACACACACACACACAAAAAGAAAGAAATGGTTATATCTAGAAATAGAAATAGTATTACTATTACTAGAAAGTAAAACTAGGATTTTATAATTATAACTAGCTCAGTTTGTTAGGAAGACATATCAGTAAGTGTCTCTGGGGCTGTGGAGATGGTTCAGTCATTACCGGGCTGGCTGGCTAAGCTGGAGGACCTCAGTTAGATCCCAGCACCTATGCAAGAAGCAGGCATGATGGTGCATCGTGTAAACCCAACACTGGTGAACTGGAGACAAGAGCATCCTTAGGGTTCAGTGGCCAGCTAGCCTGGTCAAATCAGCAAATTCCAGGTACAGTGGTTTCAAAAAAAAAATTGGGTAGGAAGCAATAAAGGAAGATAGCCAGTGTCAGCTTCTGACCCTTACACATAAACCCTTGCAAGCTTACAAATTCATGAAGAACAAACCAACAAAAAGGAGATATAGATAATATAAGGATCACAGTTGAAAAGAATGGAATGCTATTGTTTAATGAGCACAGAATTTCAATTTAGAAAGATGACAATATCATGGGGATGGAGAGTAGTAGGAACTGTATTAAAGTGTATGAGCTATATATAACCAGTCATGTGATGCTTGTACTATGCACATTTCCCTGTGATTTACATGATAACTCTTCCCTCAGAGGAAATGATGTAACAACTAGACACCAACTCAGCGTATAAGTAATGAGCCGCACTGTGAACCAGTCTGAGTGAAATTAAGCACATTTTTTTCAAGTGCATGCAGAACAATTTTATAATAGTTTATATGCAAACCTATAAAACAAATCTCAGTAAGTTTAACCAAATTTAAAGCATAGAAGTATATTTTCTATCCATAATGGAATTGCGTTCATAATAAATAAATCGACTTGGGAAATGTACAAGTATTTATAAATCAAACATCAAACTTCCAAGTAACCCTTAAGTCACTGAAGAAATGACAAGGAATGTTTAAAGATGCCTTGAGTGAGAACATGACATACTGAATTTGTGTTATAAATCAGTATTTGTGGGGACATTACAGTTGCAAGGGTTCATATAAGAAGAGAAGACCCTAAATAAAAAATCCTTCTGTGTTTGCTCAATTGACTTGTGATGAAGATGTCATTGCAGTTCAATGGAGGAAAAAGACTGTTTTCAGCCAGTTGTACTTGGACATTTGTAAGAAAAATGATCTTAAACCTTCATCTCCCTCTCTCTCTCTCTCTCTCACACACACACACACACACACACACAATGAAAATTCGCCATGACTTAACATGAACAAGAACTATAAAGATGAGCAAGTCCAAGGTTTCTTGGAAGCAATTCCAGCAATATGACCCTTAAAAAGAAAACTTAATGAGTCAGACCGTACCAAAATTAAACACGTATTCCCTGAAAGATAGAATTAAAATATAATAATAAAAAGATAAACTTGGGGATAGAGAAATTGCTCAGTGGTTAAGAGCACTGGCTGCTCTTCCAGAGGACCCAGGATTGATTCCCAGCACATGATAGCTTACAACTGTCTATAGTGATACACAGACAGACAGACAGACAGACAGACAGACAGACAAAACACACACACATAAATATTTTAAGAAAAAGAGAGAGGAAAGAAAGGAGAGAGGAGAGGAGGGGAGGGGAGGGGAGGGGAGGGGAGGGGAGGGGAGGGGGAGGGGAGGGGAGGGGAGGGGGAGGGGAGGGGAGGAGAGGGGAGGGGAGAGAGGAGAGAGGAGGGGAGGGGAGGGGAGGGGAGGGGAGGGGAGGGGAGGGGAGGGGAGGAGAGGGGAGGGGAGAGAGGAGAGAGGAGAGAGGAAAGAGAAGGGAAGGGGAAGGGGAGGGAAGGGGAAGGGGAGGGAAGGAAAGGAGATAAGCTCAAGGCTGTAAAGTGATTTGCAGATCATAGGTGGGAAAAGACCTGAATCTATAATGCATGGCAATAAGGAGGCAAACACCCAAAAAAAAAAAAAAAAAAAAAAAACCAGAAAGCTAATCCTGTGAAAATTTACTCAGCAGTTTTTCTCTTTCACCAAAATTAACTCAGAAATGGGGGGGGGGGGGGCAGGAGAAATACATGACCTTTCCTGTAAGTTCACTTGTGTTAATTAATCCCGCCCTCCTTCGCCCGTGCAGGTGGTCACCTCCATTGGGGAGCTGGTTGAGGTGTGCTCTGCACAGATCCAGTCGGGATGGAGACCCCTGTTCAGTGCTCTGGAGACAGTGCACAGTGGGAACAAGTCAGAGGTGAAGGAGTACCTGGTTGGGGACTACTCTATGGGTAAGAACGGTTAGGTGATTCTTGCTATAGCACCTTCATTCCTGATGCTAAGTCTCGGGTTATCAAAAGGACAAAAGGAAAAACACTGTCAGCCCACGTCTTGTCAACAGGAAATAGCAGATAGCTAGGATTTGGGATTGGCTGCCGGCCGAGCCAGAGCTCTGAGCTCATTAGGCCCCACTCTTGCTGAGCTGGTATTGCTCACTCTGTCATTGGTCTGTAGAGTTTCTCTCTGAAACCACAGAGGAAAATGTTATAAGATGATCATCCAAAAATACAAATGCTCCAATTTAAAAAAAAAAAAAAAAGATGTTGTCATTCCATAGTACTCAATCTCAGATGCTCAGTAAAATCTAAGAAAATATATCAAACTGAAAAACTCTAAATTCACAAATACATCTGGTCCCTAGCATTTAGGACAGGGTATACTAAGCCAGAATCTATTTATTTTTAAGTAAGAAAAGTGGAAAGTATAATACAGGGGGATCAGAATTAGGGATATTGGGTCTACCTAGAAATAGACTAGCATGCCCGGTGTCCAAGGGTATTGTTTCAATGATCCCTGAGTCCACCCAGACATTCAGAAACCCAGCAGAAGGACTCATGGACAGATCGTACTGCTCTGAAAGGAATTATTACATGGCTTAGGTTTATTCCATGGCTTGTGACTAAGATTCACTATGGTGGTATAATATGGGCACAGCCTGGTTTTAAGGTAAGATGACAAAATCTGGAGGAAGGCGACAGGTTTCCTTACATTCTTGCCTCCCATGGAACATCACACAGAGCACTCTTCCATCAGTAGTGGAAGTGTCAGAACAGGAAGCCAGTTAGAGACCCAATTGAAAACCTGGTCACATAGACACATTGTCCTTGGCATATTCCACATCCCACATGTTCAGTATAGACTAACCTGTTTGCACAGTCTAGAACAGTGAACCACGTTATGAGATAACTTACCTAGGAATATTCTGAGAATCAAGTTCCTAGATGCCAGTCTAGAGCCACTTGATTGACAGCCTTGCCAGTTTTCTTACTTAAAAATATAATCTTGAAAGCGGGATTTCCTAAAATGAGCAGACTCATCCCTATGACTTCAGCACGGGAACTAATAAATAAGTGCATTTCATCAGAGACTTGTCTCAAGGGTCCTTCCCTTGTCTATAGATATTCTACTATTTTTTGTAATCCCATATTTACTGTACTATCATTACTACCCACACATTATTCTAGGCTTATGTTCCTATAGCTCTATCCCCATTTATCCACCCAACTTTCGTCCTAGCCTTCTTACCATTCCCATGTTGGTGAAGCAGCAAGGCGTGGTATCTATTCAGTCAAAAGATCCAAAAATGTTTCTTTTTAAAAAATAATTACTTATTTATTGTATGTATATGAGTGCTCTGTCTATGTGAGTACATCTACATGCCAGAAGAGGACATCAGATCTCATGACAGATGGTTGTGAGCCACCATGTGGTGGCTGGGAATTGAACTCTGGACCTCTGGAAAAGCAGCCAGTGCTCTTAACCACTGAACCATCTCTCTAACCCCCAGAAATTTTTTCTAATCACTCTTTTCTAAAACTTTTTGGGAGGTACTGGGAGTATTAGCACCCTGAAGGGTTAAAAACCATTGTTAAAATTCTATCATCTTCTTCCCTCAGGAAAAGGCCAGGCTCCTGTGTTCGATGTGTTTGAAGCTTTTCTCAATACCGACAACATCCAGGTCTTTGCTAACGCAGCTACTAGTTACATCATGTGCCTTATGAAGTTTGTCAAGGGGCTGGGTAAGTGGAGCCCTCCTTTAATAATTCACAGCCATTGTAGACCCTTCCCAAAATTGTTTTGTAGGGAGGTCTCTAGAGACAGGATACTGAGGGGCCAGCCCTGGTCTTCTTTCTTGTCAGTTCTTGAGGCAGCAGAGGGGAAAGAGCATTGGTGGAGGGTGAGACTTGGTCTAACAAGATATTTAGGGTTGCTGTATAATAACAAACAGTTAACTTATCTAAGGCTAAGTCACTATGCTACTGTATCTGGTTAATTTATCTAAGGCTAAGTTACTATGCTACTGTATCTGGTTAACTTATCTAAGGCTAAGTTACTATGCTACTGTAACTGATTAACTGGGTGAGGTTGAGAGAAGGAGCAGGAGGGTTAACCACAAATTTAAAAGACATTTGCTCATCTGAGAGGCTTACACATGGAGTCAGAGAACCTTGGAAATAAGAAAGTAGAGGGTTGATGCTGTTCTTTTACCTTCTCAATAGATAATTAATACATTGGTCATTCTTTTGTGAACACAAAGAGGTTATTTGACTTGTGTCACCCTTATCCTCCGTGTAAGAGTAAGAGCAAAATGAAGTATCAGGATTCGTAAGCGCTTGCCTCTCACTCTCGCCTCTCGCTCTCCTTCTCCCCTTCCCTCCCCACACCCCACGTGGCCATGGCTGGTCTCTCTTTTTCTACCTTCTCTCTTTCTCTGTCTTTCTACAATAAAGCTCTAAAACCATAAAAAAGGAAGAAAGTCTCAGGATTGACTTGCTCTTAGTCTGAGTTGTACAGTCTTTGCCCTGTTATATTACAACATATATTTGCCATCTTTACCTACAAGGATACTTTCTTAGACCACCAGAAAATTCTTAATACTACTAATACTACCAAGCCTGTGTGTTTTTTCCTGTACGTACATGCACACCAACAATTAATTTATAAAGTAGGTATGATATTAGACTGACAAAAACTAATGATAAAGCCTGGAGAGGGAGATCAACAGTTAAACATATTAGTTGCTTTTCCAGAGGATCTGGGTTCAATTTCCCAGCACCCACATGTCAGCTCACAGTCATCTGTAACTCCAGTCCCAGGGGATATAATTCCCTCTTCAAACTTCCTCAAGCACCAGGCATGTAAGGGGTGCACAGACATGCAGGCAGGCAAATACTCAGACACATAAAAATAAAAGTAAATAAATAAACAAATAGTAAAAATTACACAAAGAAACCAGCGCCAGCAATAGACTGATACCACATCAGGCAGTGTGGTAGCCCTATGAAATGACAACAGGTAGATAGCATACCCACCCTGGATGCAGAACACAGAGGGATTTGGCACACCCCAGCTGAGATGGAGCAAGAGGGACACTGCATCACATTGCTGGCAATAACATATCATCGAATACTTAGGAACTTCTTACTCCTGAAATTTTCCACTCATGTTTTCATGTCACATAGGTCCAGGTACTTAGACCATAGCAAAGGAGAAAAGGCTATACATGTTCCTTGGACAGTTAGACACATCAGGTGTCTGTGAAATATGCAGGTAGAGGCACTTTAAAAAGCATGTTGGAAATTTGAGACTTTATTTTAAAGAAATGTTAGGGACTGAATGTAGAGGTGCCAAATTATTAATGTACACATGAAAGTTATTTTGAAAAGAGAGATTCTATTTTATTTTGTGATTTATGAAGGAGAGAGTCAAGGTGTAAGTCTTGGGGTTCAGTGGGAAAGACAGAACCCTCCATACAGCTGTGCCTCCTGGGTACTGCTTGGTTCCAGAAAGCCTATTTATATAGACTCAGTATATACAACATAAAAGTAACACGTGCTATAATCAAGAAGATAGGAAATGACACTATTGTTTGTTCATTTCCACCTTCCTTTTTCAGCATGAGTTCAACCTGGCCTCTGTTTTAGCTGTAAGATATATAAAAATAAACCAGAAAATAGAGGCCTACAGTTCAAATCTAACTCACTAACAGACTTTCTAAAAAACAGTTTTATTTGACTTTCTGCTATAGCAATAGAAGTGGAGTTACAACCCAGACAGAATGACCTACAAAGCCTGAAGTTCTTGCTCTCTTGCCCTTTACAAAAAGTTTGCCATCCGTCATCTAAAATGTGAACTTGTCTATTTCTTCTGTGTAGAAGCATGCATGCCTTGGTGCTTCTGAATTCTCACTAACACCTAGTAATTATGTCTATTGACTCATATGAAAGGGTGTTTGCTGTTACAATTGCAGACAATTAGCTATAATTATAGTGCTATAAAATGAGTTTATTAGAACCATAGAAATAGATTCATTTATTCATGAGAATAAAAATTATGATTCTCATTTATTTACCTTTAGAAAATCTGTAGTAAGTCTCTGCAACTCTATGAAAATAAGCTACTGTAAGTCTCGTGAGAGCCTCATCTGCAGCACCCGCATGTTTGTTCTCCCTGGGCTCTTCACTTACTATCATCATTTAGTGCCTAGTGCTGGCAGAAGATGAGGTCCAGAGATGAGGCCACGTACCTCATTTCAGGCTTCCAGGCCTGCCTCTGGGGCAGTTCACAGGCCTCAGAAGTCATATCATCCAGCAGCGAAAGGAATTTGTGTGGTGGTCTCAGAAATACCCTCTCAGCCACCAGGAGTATGGGACCAGAACCGAGCAAATATTCCTCATAGGGAGAAAATTCAGAGAGGATTTTTATCAGGTTCTATGAGTTGCTGTAACATTCCCCTTTCTTCCTTGTGTGTACTTTTGGGTACAATGTGAGTATGGGGATCTTCTGTTCTAATTGGAAGCAGGGGTAATTTTGTCCCTGTCCCCACACTGCCCTAGGGGAGGTAGACTGTAAAGAGATTGGAGACTGTGTTCCTGGAGCTGGAGCTACATCTACAGACCTGTGCCTGCCTGCCTTGGATTACCTCAGACGTTGTTCTCAGGTACTGGGGCGTCCCACACACAGCTCCAAGCCCCAAACATGCCTCAGAGGATATTCGTAAAACACTAGCAAATGTCTTTAGCTGAGCCCTAGGAGGAGAGATGGCTTTATCTCCTTTACCTTGTCCTCAAACCTTCCCATCTCCCAGGTTGCTTTTGCCCTTCTGTTTCCTTGGAGGTGGGTCATGAGAAGGGAAAACCAAGTCCCATTTTCCCTATTCTTCTCTGGGGTCCCCTACAGAAAACAATATTGGACATATTCACAGTTACCTTAGTGAATTTATAAAAGTATATAAATCTCAGATGATGAATAATAGCCATTGCTTTATTTACGAGCGAGCACTATTGCATCTGCTTCCTGATATTAATGCTCTCGTCAACTGCCTTTCAAATGCAAATCACAATAACTTTGATTTTTTAGGATCCCCTGTAGTTTTGAGTCCTCTAATAATGATTTATAATCTTTCTATTTCCTGACACTGAGAATTTCCCAATATATAAGTGTACTGTTTGGTGTGGTTTTCTTACTTAGTTATTGGCCAAGATCTACAAAATGCCCTTAAAGCCAATATTCCTTAGTGGGCGACTTGCCAGTTTGCCACGAAGACTTCAGGAGCAGTCGGCAAGCAGTGAAGATGGGATTGAATCAGTCCTGTCAGATTTTGATGATGACACTGGTAAGTCAGTTGATTTGACTATGATTATTTTTATGTTCTTAATCCCAGACTCTTAGGATATAAATTAAGTTAGTTTATAGATCTAAGACTAGTCATCCACTTCTATGGTTTTTTAAAATAATTTTATACCAGGATAAATTTAACCAGGGATTCCAAGGATTCCCTAAAATCAACACCAACTTGTTCTTCTTACATGGATGCCTCTTTATAAAGCCATTATAGCTATAGAGATTCCACCAAGTGAGTTTTGATTTCTCTTGAATTTTGCAAAGTCAGATAAGATTGTACTGTAGTTTAAGTGGGCTAGCAATAGCCTTCACTAGTTTCAAGAAAACACAACTATTTCCCCTCAGACTATTTGACTAGAAACAGGGGAAATTAAGCCATTGCTGGAGAGAGACTATATTTGTGGTAAGTGAGGCTAATAGACTTGGGAAAAGAATACTTTTAGAGCATTTGTTTTTAAGTAGAGTCCATGCAATCTCCTGTGAACCAGACTACCATCTAGTAAGTCTAAGTGGTTTTCCGGTGAACTGAGTCCTGGTCACGCCTGGGGTCTGTCATCTCAGAAGACCTTGTCCAGTTCACATCTAGAAATATGAAACACATTCAGAAATAGGCCTCCTTTCCAAGCACTGGCTGTTTCAAACACTGTTGGAGGATGTTTTTATTTTTATCTTTCAATTATAGGGGTGGTTAGAAGTTTACAGTGTTTGAGAGATCATTTCAAATAGTAAGGCCTCTGTCAATGAGAGAGAACATTATAGGGAGGAACAGATATCTAATGTCACAAATAAATTATGAAAAAGAATAATTTTGATTTAACATTGGAGCCTTTAACCAATGTAATCCTGAGCAGAAACTAATATCGCTGTCTATAATAATGCTTTGGATATTGACTTGTACTAAAGGGAGAGAGAGAGAAGGAAAGACATACACGCCTGTCTTAGTGTTTTACTGCTGTGAACAGACACTATGACCAAGGCAAGTCTTATAAAAAACAACATTTAATTGGGGCTGGCTTACAGGTTTAGACATTCAGTCCATTATCATCAAGGTGTGAGCATGGCAGTATCCAGGCAGGCATGGTGCAGGCAGAGCTGAGAGTTCAATGTCTTCATCTAAAGGCTGCTAGTGGAAGACTGACTTACAGGCAATCGGGATGAGAGTCTTAAGCCCACACCCACAGTGACACACCCATTTCAACCAGGCCACACCTCCAGATAGTGCCACTCCCTGGTCCAAGAATATACAAACCATCACAACGCCTATTAGACTAGTAGTAGTATGGTATACAACCAGAGCAGAAGCTAGGGATGCAGAGACGGAGAGTCCCAAGGGCTCACTAGCCAACCAGTCTAGCCCAAATGGTGAGTTCCAGGTTCAGTGAAAGACATTTCCTCATAAGATGGAGATTGATTGAGTACGGCGGATAACTTCTAGCTTCCACATGTGCATGTGTGGCTGCATGCATCTGTACACATATGTACACCTAATCACTTCTCAGAATGATATATTCTCAGAAATCACCATGGATTTTCAAGGTACATACTACTTTCCCCATCCAATGGAAAATGCCAGTATTTACAAATCTAGATAAAATATATAAAAACAGAAGCATATATAGAATATGTAGAGCTAGGCACAATGGTATCTTCTTCTGTCAACTATTACCAATGTACACAACTGGTCATTGTTGAGTTAACTCTCCAACCTAAATATGCCCCAGCAATGAAAACACAACTCAGTTAATATGAATACATGCTGTGCGCCTAGATTGGTCAGATCTACCGCTACACTACCATCTTCCACATCTATGAGATCCCTTAGAACTTGCAGTTTCTCCAGGCCATATGCTTCTGCTTCGCTTTTCTTCTTCCTCCTCCTCCTCTGCGTCCTCTCCCTCTTCCATTTTCTCCTTCTTCTCTCTCCACCTTCCACTCCACCTTTCCTTTTATCTGCCCAATCATTATTTTACAAATTAAGGTGGGAAGCAGGCTTACAGGAAATCACCTGAGTGCTGACTCATTCCTTGTACGCAGCCCCTCACAAGATTAACATCAAATAGAATTAGCCCCAGGGCTGTCTGTCCATAACTGGTCATGTGTGTTTTTCATCTTTCTCTCTTCATATTAGTTCAAGCCAAAGTCTAAAACATTGCATTAAATCTACAGTTGTTTCAGTTAGTGTATTATAAAGTTAAAGTGTAGAGAGGCCTACCTTGCCCTCAGTGGGCTCTTCAACTAGTCCAGAAAGCCTTTTAATACAAAGGTTGATAAATCGGAGAAATGTATACATATATGGTCACGAGAGAGGGAAGGGCAAGGAAGTGAGCATAACACAGCACACTCCCATACTCTTAGGCAATGCTCAAAAACTTGTGAAGTGAGTGTCGAGGTGAAGATATGGGCCTAGGTTTGTTTCAAAGAGCTGTGTAGTAGAGAAAGTATAGAGAGTGTAGAAGCTAGTGGAAGCTGAGGAGTACTCAACATAAGTATTTTTCATGCTCATCGCAGCCCTAATCACCAGACTCTAGCAATCAAGGCTGTTCCCCGTCCTTGTATATAACAATGTCCCTTATCAAGTCATCTTTATGGCTTGTTGCACATAGGAAGGCCACCTGGCCCTTTCTGAAGTCACACTTCCTCCAGTGACTTGAGCTGGAAGTGGCAAACCAATTTGGCAAATGTAGAAATAGATCACCTTAATCCTACCATGTGGGGCATTGGGCTCTGCACAGACAGGCTGGTCTCCAGGTGAGCTGAGGTCTGAATGGTGATAATTCACCTTCATGACACAGTAGGTGTTCCCTCATGCTCCTGGAACTCTGGCCCCTGTCTAAGTTAACACACACACACACACACACACACACACAGACCCCACAAGATAAGCATGGCTAGAAGTCATGTAGACAATGGCCCAAGCTTCTGACCTATAGGCTAAACTCCTTCCCAGTTACCTAGCAACAGTAAAGACTATAAAAAGGGCGGTTCAGCCCCTGTTTGCTCTCTCTCACTAGTCTCTCTTGCTTCTTACCCCTCACTCTCACGTCTTGTGTGCACCCAACTCGCCAGCAAGAACAACGCTGCAACAGGATCCTTCCGCACACGTTTATTGGGAGAGCTTGATTGCAGAGGCAAAGTGACCCCAAGCCCAGAACTGGTGCTGCTTATATAGGCCTAGGAGAGGCGTGTCTCACACCCAGATTGGTTGTGCTTGGGTTATGCTTTTCACCTCATTTGCATGCCTACATCTGATTGGTTAACTTGTCTCTCATCTGATTGGTTAACTTGTCTCTCATCTGATTGGTTAACTTGTCTCTCATCTGATTGGTTAACTTGTCTCTCATCTGATTGGTTAATTTTGGTTAATTCTCAAAACCTCATCTTGGCAAAAGAACTTTACTGCCTATGTATGTGTGGTGGCCAGCGGAAGCCAGCTCCACCCTGCAACGGCACATGTGGCTTCCCACACTCATGCCCTCTCTCCTCTCTCTCTTCTCTTCTCTTCTCCTCTCTCTCTCTCTCTCTCTCTCTCTCTCTCTCTCTCTCTCTCTCTCTCTCTCTCTCTCCCTTCTCTCCTTCTCCCTGCCTTTCTATAATAAAGCTCTAAAAGCATAGAGAGTCTTTGCTCATCAAGATCTCCTGCACTCACTCTCGCAGCTGTTGGGAACCTCACCCCTCATCCCTCTTTCCTATAACCCTGGTGGCTTTAGCAAAGTAGCTGCAGGGCTCCCCAGGTAGGGCTGCCCCTTGGCCACTCCCTGAAGAGTGTGGGTCAGAGGCTTGAATGCCCACCCATGGCTGAGTGGAAAATGTTTGGCAGCTCTCCCACACCTGACAGACCAGAGAATAGGTAAAACTCTGGCAGGGTGTGGGTTCCCCTCCCACTTCCCCAGGGCCTCCTTTTTAGTTCCCAACACTACCATAGTAAACAAAGCATCTTGACTTAGATTAGGAGATATGCTGGAGCTGGAGTTGGGGGACAGTGGAAAGCTAGTTACAGAGTGTCTGTGTGAGATGACAATTTACATTGCATGATGCACACAATTAATGCCACTTAAGTTACAAAGAAAATAGTGGAAGTAGCAAATTTTATTATTTTAAAATAATAGGCAGGAAGGATAGAGATGTATCTATTTGGAAGAGAGCTTACCTCACATGAATAATGCGCTGGGTTTGATCTCCAGCACTATATAAATAGTATGATGTGTAACAAGTCCCAAAATCCCAGAACTTGGGAGATGACTGGTTATAAATTGATAATGGCATCTACCTTGTCAGCTATTATGTCCAGCTTTGTATATTCTATGTATGCTTACAATTTATATTTATATTTGCATTTTTCACTGGGCTGTAAATTATGTATATTGAAAATCCATGCATGATACTAACTGAGAATATATCAGTTCTTAAAACTGTTTATGTATTTGTATATTAGGCACATGTATGAGAGGTGGAAACTTCCAATCAGAAGTTCAAGGTCATCATTTGGTAAATAGCAAGTTTGAGGCTAGCATAGGCTACATGAGACCCTGTCTCAAAAGAAAAACAAGAGGATAGACAGAAATAAAGCTAAATGGACAATTTTATATCTGTATAATTATATGACTAGTTCCCAAGAAGTCTGACAGTCATTTCAGTCACTGCTATTTTTAGAAGTTGGAGTTCAGGAAGAATTAGAGTCTTGTTTTTTCCTTTGACTTTGTCAGACCATATTAGTTGACCTTTGCCTGCTCGTGGGCACCTAGAGCTAACACACTGTTTGACAATTGACATCCCATTGCCCTTTGCCATTCGTACATGGAATTAGCTTGGATCTTGCAAGTATTATTCTTCCTGATGCAGAGCTGGGTTTCTGAGCAGTCTGCCTTTTTTTTCCAGGTCTGATAGAAGTCTGGATCATCCTGTTGGAGCAGCTAACAGCAGCTGTGTCCAACTGTCCAAGGCAACACCAACCACCCACCTTAGATTTACTCTTTGAACTGTTGAGAGATGTTACCAAAACACCTGGTAAATGTCTATATCTGTTTCTATTGGAGTTATATGCTGTTAGACATTTAACTATTTTCAAGAAGGCATCTCTTTGGATATTTAACTGTTTTTCACTGTTAAGGCCAAGTTTCACTTACAGTAGATGCTCAGTAAATATGTATTTGATGGCTACAATGATGTTATTAGTAAGATATATCCCTGAAATTTTTACCAAAGTTGTGTTCTTTGATGCTGTTGGAGTCCCACATCAATCCATCTGTGCCATCAGTGTCTCCATAGGACAGCTGGCTTTGCCATTTGGCATGATTGCAGCCTTCTTCCTCGGCCAGATCTTACAGCCTTTGCAGCCCCAGTGCTGTTAGGAGAGATCAACTGATCCACCACTCATGAGCACATACCATACTAAGCAGCCTCTTGTCATGGTGATTGGATTTGGAAAAGGATACCTACTGCCGAAGATGGTCTCCTGTGTAGGAAAGAGACCTTAGAAATGCATCTCTTGTTCAGAGTTATTATTCATTTCAACGTTTCCTCTGTCAAAGAAACTTTTTATAGAAATGTAAGGTGTTTTTATTGGGTTTTTTTGTTTGTTTTTTATTTTGTTTTTTTTATTAGGTATTTATTTCATTTATATTTCCAATGCTATCCCAAAAATCCCCCACCCACTCACCCACTCCCACTTCTTGGCCCTGGCATTCCCCTGTACTGAGGCAGATAAAGTTTGCACGACCAATGGGCCTCTCTTTCCACTGATGGCCGACTAGGCCATCTTCTGATACATATGCAGCTAGAGACACGAGCTCCGGGGGGTACTGGGTAGTTCATATTGTTGTTCCACCTATAGGGTTGCAGATCCCTTTAGCTCCTTGGTTACTTTCTCTAGCTCCTCCATTGGGGGCCCTGTGATCCATCCAATACCTGACTGTGAGCATCCACTTCTGTGTTTGCTAGGCCCCAGCATAGTCTCACAAGAGACAGCTATATCTGGGTCCTTTCAGCAAAATCTTGCTAGTGTACGCAATGCTGTCAGTGTTTGGAGGCTGATTATGGGATTGTTATTTTATGGGTGCTTTGCCTGCATAAATGTCTGTGTACCACATGCATACAGTACTTGGAGAGGCCAGCAGAGGGCATCGGATCCCCTGAAACTGGAGTCAGACAATTGGGAGCTAATGTAAGGGTGATTGAACTCTGAATCGAACTCTGATCCTCTGGACTAGGAAGGTTCAGTTAAGAGCAGCCAGACTTTTAATTTTAGTTTTTACTAACGGAATTAGAACCTTAATGAAGCTACTAACCAGCTCCACAGTGAGCTGTCTATTCATCATTGTGATGACTTGATTATTAACACCTGCTTAAAATTCATTGTAAATTTGTAGCTATTCTCATATGTTTAAAAATTAAAAGCATCCCACTAAACAAAGCTTGCACCATGGCTTCTAAATATATCTCATTAGTAAGCACCATTTTCAATTTTTATATGAATAGTGTTTAACGTAATAAATATATATTTGTTAAAGTCCGTTAAATACTAAAGTTTTTTAACACTAAGTGAAAAGCAGTTAATAATGCCTTGTAAATGTCATAATGTTATTCACATTTATTTTAAATGTAGAATCACCTATATGGAATTTATGCATTTAAAAATACACATTCATACATGTACATTCAAGAAGTACTTTAAGGAAATGTGTTTAAATGGAATTATATCTGTATGTAAGTGTTTTTTTTTTCAATTTTTAGAGACAGGGTTTCTCTATGTAGCCCTGGCTGTCCTAGAACTCACTCTGTGGACCAGAAATCCACCTGCCTCTGCCTCCCAAGTGCTGGGATTAAAGGTGTGCGCCACCACTGCCCAGTTGTATGTAAGTTTTTTTTTCCTCTGTATTATGTAATGTTCATGTTATCTTTGATATCTTTTTCTTTTCTTGTTGGATCTTACTGTGTAGCCCACATTGGCCTGAAACTGGTAATCTGTCTTGACCCCCAAGTGCTAGGAGTATAAGCATATGCCAGCCCACCCTATTTGTACCTTGCTTTTAAAATCAAATTTTAAAAATCTATTAGTGTTTCTTTAAAGAAGCACAAAGATAATCTTTATAGCATTGCCTACAGAATCAAAAGACAACTCACATCTTAAATTTTCATCAGCACTGAAATTGATTAATAAAGTATACCTATATATAATGAAAATAGTGATCAGTGAAAATAAGGATTGTTTAAATTTTTTGATAATGTAAACTCTGTTTTCCATAGTTATCAAAGTAGTTTTTAAAGCTCTAAGCTAGTGTGGTGGGAAATGGCTAAAATCACAGATGGCTCTGCCAGGGAAACACAAGTCCAAGAGTTCAAAGCCTGTCTGGACAACAGAGTGAGACTCAGACTATTATAAATAAAACTATATACCTTGGTGTTCCATGTAAGAATATATATAATATATTTTGACATTCTTTCCTAAATGCACATATGTGTTTATATGTTTGAATATGAGAACTAAGAGATCAAGTGGCATTTTAAATTGGTGATATTTGAATTTTTTATGTGTATTCGTATACCTGCAGAGCTATAGTCATACAAAGAAGTAAAATGCCCATTATTGCCCCCAGTGAGTTGTCAATTCTCCCCACACTTTCTCAAGAATAGGGAAAATTTTTTGAAAGAGATCTTTGATACCAGCCATAGCAAGAAGCCCCCGTCCCTCTTGGAATTGTAATTCTGACCCTCCTCTTTCCTTTTCAGGCCCTGGGTTTGGAATCTATGCAGTTGTTCACCTTCTCCTTCCTGTGATGTCTCTGTGGCTCCTCCGTAGCCACAAGGACCATTCCTACTGGGATGTGGCATCTGCTAACTTCAAGCACGCCATTGGTCTGTCCTGTGAGCTGGTGGTGGAACACATTCAAAGCTTTCTACACTCAGGTAGCTGCAGAGCCAGAGCCAGAGCCTGCCCTTGTAGGCATTGCTTCTCCAGGCTTCTCAAAGTGCTTCAAGAAACCCTGGTGCAAATGCCTTTGTTGAAGATACGATAACCTAATAGCAGGTCTAGTGTAGCTAGGCATAAGAGGAAAGGCTTAATCAAATACACAGCTTTTTAAAATCCTCATAGCCAAAGTATGCAGAGGTGGGATATCTTGTTGTTTGTGCTTTTTCATAGAAAGAAAGCAAATAAAAGAAATAGAATTTAGAAAGGCCTCTGATTACCAACATGAAGTTACTTATCAGGACAGAGATAAAGGGAAGTTCCTTAGTGCCCTGTGGCACTTTGAAAAATATACATGTTAGTGGAGAGTTATGTTGAAGTGGCAGATAGAGAAGGACAGGCAGGACAGCAGCCTGGGGACCTGAGCAGGGACCTCTGTAAGAGTCGGACTTTGCTCTCGAGCTGCTTTGGGAGGAAAAAGAAGCATAGCTTCGAAACAAAAGGGGAAAATACACAGAAGCAAGAGGCCTTCTCCCTAGAAAAGACAAAAGAGACAAAGCAGAATGTGGGCCCCAAGGAGTTTAAAGCAAGAATAGGAAATTGCGTCGATACTAAATTCAGTGAGGGTAATTTGTCCTGCAGAATAAAACTGCTGATGGTGTGGGGAGGGATTTCCACAGCTGATGGAGGAGGGAGGGATATCCACACGAAGGCAGTGAGTGTGTCTCAGGGGGTTGGTACTTTTGAGCAGGCTGTTGCCTTGCACTGAGGGGTGTGGAAGCAATGCCACTGAAAATTGCTTCTGTAGCATCACAAGGACCCTAAGGAAAACACACAGATACAGTCCTAGAGTGGACAATTAGATTGGCTTGGAGACCTCTGTTTCCTTTACTCTACAAATGCTGTGCAGATGGAAGCCAGATAGACAAAGGTTCAGAAATCACCAAGCTGAGACAGGGCTGCTTGCTTGCCCAAGAGCACCTAAATATAATTCGGTTTTCATCACCAAGAAAAGTATATTTGAATTTTTCTTTTTAGGTGCATTTTTTTCAGCAGCCCATTTTTGGGTCATATATTTATTACAGTCTGTCTTGTTTGAGTAGATTAATTATATGCTAAACTTTTCATGATACACACACGCACAATCGAACCACATATTTCATCTTTCTGTATCTACAAATGAGATGAATTATGTCAAAATTGGATAAAAGAACTCCAAGAAAAACATTGTTTTGCTATATTTTGTTTGTTTTTGACAGGCTGTAAGGGAAGGTATACAGCATTCTTTTTTCCTTTTCCCAAATGTATATCTTTTAATGTCTCAGACTTTCTTCTTTTGCCAGAGATGGCCATTCCATTCTCCCCTGTTTCACTAGAGCTTTAAGAATCTTACTCCTTCTTCCTGCAGACATCAGGTATGAGAGTATGATCAACACCATGCTGAAGGACCTCTTTGAGCTACTGGTAGTATGCGTGGCCAAGCCCACAGAAACCATCTCCAGGGTGGGCTGTTCCTGCATTAGGTGAGGAGAGGGTCCCTTGGCTCTTTACAAGGGTGGGGCTTTATCATAGAATCCCAAGAAGTTGTCTTTTATGGTAGTGACTCACTTTGTGGATTGCCTTTCAGAAATAATGTATAATTAATAGCTCCCCCTCTTTGGTGTTCAGTCAACATGTGCTTAGTGCTCGGGGGTAGAGGAGGAGGGTGAGAATTGAAGGTGGATGGAGCCTGAGATTTAGTGCCCACTGCCAGCTCCTAGTCACCAAGTAGATTGCTTCAGTCTGTTCCCGAGTTCTATGTACCACTCTGGGGGGGGGGCGCTTCTCTCAAGTCTTAGGGTCTTGCTCCAATACCCACTCCTAACAAGCTCCATTTTGGAGTCTAGAGTATTGTTTCCATGTATGATGAGGACATAAAATTCTTCTTGTGAAAATGTTACTAAATAGTTCCACTCTCCCATCTCTTTAATGTAAAGATATTGAGAACGATGATGTAACTGCCAGGTATACGTGTATAATCCCAGAACTCAGGAGGGCGATTAAAGAGACGTAGAGTTCTAAGTCACTCTAGGCTACTCAGTAAGGCCAATTCTCAAAGAAAAAAATCATAATGACTAACAGAGAGAGAATCACTGAGGGGTTTGTACATACCTACAGAGGGGTTAATTTAATACCCAGAAAGAAGGTGTGGCAAACAGGATGGTAACAATGGTGACACTTGGTTCCTACTTCAAAGAGATTTTCTTCATTCCTTTTCTATTGCTACAATAAAAACACCTTCTATAAGTTGACCAAGGCAACTCACAAAAGGAATCAATTAATTGGGCTCACAGTTCTAGAGGGTTAGAGTCCATGGTGGTGGAGCAAGGGCAGGCCAGTAGGAACTGCTAAGAGCCCACACCTCAAACTGCAATCAGAAAGCTGAGAGTACACAGCACTTAGGATGGTCAAAAGCTTTTGAAGCCTTTAAGCCATCCCTCCCCAAACAGCTACTAACTGGGGACCATGTATTTAAAGCAAAGATTTCCTGAAACATCTCATTTAAACCACCACAGTACGTCTAGGCACTCTAGCTGGGAGAACAAGATAACAGGCACAAGGAGATAAGAATAAGATAAGAGTTTGGGTCTTATTTTACATAGTTATGATTTGTAGAGGAGTGGTAATAAATGGTGTCAGAATGGGGAAATGAATAAAGGGTATATAGCCTTGCATATGAGCCTAAGATGGAAATTCATTGGTGTTTCCAAATTAAAATGGTAGATATTAGCATCTTGACAATGAAATATCAGAGAGGTGGAAGACAGGACTCCTCCTGTTAACAAAGTAATTGCAGGGTAAACCTGTGCACAATTCAACTTTGAAGACAACAGAATTTCTGGACTGAGGCCATGCCTTTTGGCAGGTACGTCCTCGTGACAGCAGGTCCCGTGTTCACGGAGGAGATGTGGAGACTTGCATGCTGTGCCCTTCAGGATGCCTTCTCAGCCACCCTCAAGCCAGTGAAGGTAAGATGCCACAATGAGGGATGCAAAATTGTTTTCTTCTTCCTTGGCCCCCTGAGGCTTGGTCAGTCTGAACACCTGACTTCTGCTTACTTTCTCATATGAGGAAGTTGCACAGTAGCAGAGCATGAGGAAAGAAAAATCCTACGTTGGTTATCTTATCCATGTCAGGCTCGAGACTGGGCCTGTCACTGAACTGAGACAAACCCTATGAACACCTGCTGTTCCTCCCTAGGACCTGCTAGGCTGCTTCCATGGTGGTACAGAGGGCTTCAGTGGAGAAGGCTGCCAGGTGCGTGTAGCAGCACCCTCTTCCTCCCCGAGTGCTGAGGCTGAGTACTGGCGCATCCGGGCCATGGCCCAGCAGGTAAGAGCTGGAGTGTGGGTGTTGGGGACTCCAGGAGCTAGAATGCATCATCTTGTATGTCCGGCATCACCAGGACCTTCTATCTCTTGCCGACATACACATTGAGGCCTTGAGGTTTTGCCAGTATCATTTTCCCACTGGAATGAATGGCTTTAGCTCATTCTTGCAACACCATCTTTGCTGGTTGCATCCTTTAGTTCTCAGATCAGAGCCTATCTTATAGCCTGGATTCCATCTACACCTTGCTTAGGCTACTTAGAAGAGTTTTCTAAATACATAGAAGGATTTTCTAAATACTATTGCTGCTAAATATGAGTGACTAAAGATGGTTTGTGTATTACATTTTTATCACCTATTACTGATCACAGTCCTTAATAGTTTTGAATGACTTAGCACATTTGAGTTAAATTTCTCCATACAACCTGGGTTTGGTTGTTAGCGCCCACATCAGGGAATCTGTTGAGAAGTTTCCTGGTTGCTTCTGAAGGAATTCCCCCAGCAGCAAATGAGACAAGAAAGATCCTTCCACATTCAACTTCTCACCTCCTCTATTGAGCACACTCATAATGTCCTAGGACATGACTATTGGCTCTGAAGGAAGAGGCATGTCCATAGGAGCATCCATATTGTTTATACAGAAGAAGGGACAAAAGAAAAGTAAGGCTGTTTTGAAGAGCCTCTTCAACAGGGTGGCAACTATAGCCAGGGTAGCTCCCATGAGAGATAAGCCTCTAACCAGGAAGCTGTGACAGCTGGCTCAGTTTTCACATGGTATCTTCACCTATGTTCAAGCATGAATTAAGAATATAAAAATAACAGCTGGACATGGGGGCTAATGTCTACAGTTCAGCACAAGGAGGCAGAGGGAGCTCGAATGCAGGCTAACTTAGGCTATAGAGTGAGTTCCAAGTCAGCTTGGTGATCCCGTTTCAAACTCAATGACCAATGGAAACATCAGTAGAGAACCCTGTTCTGAAATCAGTGGTTAGTGGAGAACAGGGAGTTATTTCACGTCAAAGTGTTTCTTTCTTTCCTCATTTCCAACTTTCTATATTTACAGTTAAAAAAAAAAAGCTAGTTTGTTCAATTAAAAATTAGTCCCATTAAAATGGGGGAAAGTTTCCTTGAAAAGATGATCTTGGTATTTTCAGTCGCTTCTACCTAAGGCACATTAGTAGTCCTGATAGAGTGGTCCAGTAAGGAGCTGAGAGTCTTAGCCTCATTCGTTTGTTTGTTTGTTTGTTTGAGACACAGTCCTGGCTATGCTGGAGCTCACAGTGGTCTGTCTGCCTCTGTTTCCTGAGTACTGGGATGAAAGGCACAAACCGCCATGCTTGGCTGAGTCTTAGTTTCTCATTCCTGACTTGGATATAAAAATCAGAGATAAGGGGATATGGCAAAGTGTAAGGTACTTGCCTAGCATGTGTAAGTCCCTCCAGAACTGATACATACATATATGTACATATACGTATATATTTTTTAAACACACACACACATTTGCTTATAGCTCCTGTCCTGGTTAGTTTTTTGTCACCTTGACACAGCTAGGGTCATCTGGGAAACCTCAGTTGAAAACATTTCTCCATCAGATTGGCTTTTGATCATGTTCCTGATTAATGATGAATGTGGAGCCACCCCTGGGCTGGCATTCCTGGGTGAATAAGAAAGCAGTCTGAGCAAGTCATGGGACAAAGTCAGTAAGCTGCAGTCTTCCATGGTCACTGCTTCAATTCTTGCCTCCTGGTCCCTGTATGAGACCTAGTCCTGACTTTCTTCCTAGATGGACTATGACCTGAAAGTTGTAAGGTGAAATTAACCCTTTTCTCGCCAAGTTGCTTATGGTCACGGTGTGTATCACAGCAATAGAAAGCAAATCGGGTACAAGCCTAATGTATTTCTTATTGCTACCTAGTTCAATACTTGGAGTATAATGAACTGACATGTGATAGAACACTAATCGTTTTATTAGTGTTGGCAGCATTTATTATTTGTTCTGCATATGTTATGTACTTGTATCTTTAATTCATCAGCTATAGCAGGTGGAAGTCATTGTCTTCCCGTTTTATAGGTAAAGACATGGGTACAAAATAGATTACTTACCCAGGGCTACTAGCAACCTGTCAGTAGAGTTGGTAGATGTGGGCTTCTGAACCGTCCCTTTGTATATGTCTGCAGGTGTTTATGTTGGACACCCAGTGCTCACCAAAGACTCCAAACAACTTCGATCACGCGCAGTCCTGTCAGCTCATCATTGAACTGCCTCATGATGAGAAACCAAATGGACATGCCAAGAAAAGGTACTCTGTTGTACACACAGACCTCATGAATACGAAAGCTCACCAACTCCCACACTCTAGCTAGGCACACTAACCACATTGTAGAGTCACTTAACAGTGGTTTCCATAAAAATGGGAAGCCTTTTAACCAAATGCCATGCATGTCATGTTTATTATTTAATCTGCCATAGGGAACTAACACAGGCTAGGTGACTGACAGAACAGGTGTATTTTCTCACAGTTTTGAAGACTGAAAGACTTCTTTTGGCTTGTGGATGGCTGTCTGAGACCTCACATGATGGCTCCCCTGTTTTTTAATACAGATTTCCTCTAGCAAAGGCTGTGTGTACACTGGATTCAGATCCACCAAATGACCTCATTTTTACTTAACTATCTTCCTGAAGACCCTTCCTGTAAATATGGTCGCATTCTGACGAGGAATTGGGAGTTCAGTATATGCATTTGGACAGGATACACTCCAGCTCATAAAATCATGTGTGTAATATTTAGAGATTATTAAATTTTAACACAAAAATCAGAACAATCAGTTGTACCCAGAATCCAAGGCCAGCTAGACATTATAGCAAGACTGGTTGAAATATGGTAACTACCAAATTTCAGGAATGGTAAAATTCAGACCATTTCAATGAAGACATACAACTCTGCTGTCAAGAGGCAAAAAGATCCCTGTCTTACCAGAAGGGGAAAAACAGTTTCTCTTTTTAAATACTGTTATCCAGCCTGAAAATCCTGGATTTCTGAGCTGGAAACAAAGCTCCCTGGTTTTGCTTCAACACATTAATAGTAACGATTGCTTATTTAACACTGTATAAAGGCACAACAGATAAAATTCCACTTTCATTTTAACCCATGGGGACAAGAAAAGCCAACTTAAGTATCCAAGAGTATGCAGTCATCCAGCAGGAAAGCCAGAAGTGCAACAAAGGTCTGTCAGAGCCCAGGAGCTCAGCCCTTCACCACTTTGGGGAGCAAGGTAGGGTAGTGGACTGGGGTTTGCGTTCCTCCAAACTTGTATTTTAATCCTAGCTGCTCAGGTTATGCTTAGAAGGTAGGAACTTTGGTAAATCATGATGGCTGAACCCTTCATGAACGGGATTAATGCCATTAAAAGAAACAGGAGCAATCCCCGTCACTATATTAAGGGCACAGCTAAAAGACAGCTTCTACAGCTACCAGAATCCAGCCATACTGATACTCTATTCTTCCTACATACAAAACAGTATGAAATCAACCTCTTTGATTATAAACAGGGCAATCTTTAGGATTTCTCTATAGCTAAGACAGTTGTTGCTATTGCAAAGGCTCTTGGTAACTTGTGTAACAGCTTGTTAATATAGCTATTTGAATACTATAACCATTTAGGTTACATTTCCAGGGACTATTTTAGCTAAGCATTTGGTGTACCAAAAATACATGGAATATATATTTAAGTTATGAAATATGAATAAAATAAAATATTCATGAGCCTGTCATGCAAAAGAGCTTTAACCAGTAGCCCATGAATTCTTCCCAGATTCTAGCTTCTGTCTCCCCAGCGTCGACTTTTAAGTTGTCTACTTTCTATGTTAAAGATTATAAAAAACTAAGATACTGCTACGCCATTTGAAGATGTTACTTTGAAATAAAGATGATAGAAAAGCGAGTAGATCTGTAAAGGACTTCCCTTTTAATTTGGATCCTAATGTTGTAGACCTGGAAGTACTTAGAGCAAATTGGTAATGTTCTAGTTTCCTTCCTGTTTCTGTGATAACACTCAGACCAAAAGGAACTGGAGGAAGAAAGGGTTTATTTGGCTTACACTTCCAGATCATAGTCCATCATTGAAGGAAGTCATGGCAGGAACTTGAATCACAAACCATAAATTTGGTGTCTCTCTCACAGTCTCATGCTTCACTAATTTCCGTATACCCCAGACTTCCTGCTTAGGAAATGCTGCGTCCACAGTGATCTGGCGTTTCCTAAAGGCACTCAATTCACCCCCTCACAGACCAATGTCCACAGACCAATATGATTAAGTCTCAATTGAAATGTTTTATTAGGTGACTCTAGACTTTTGTCAAGTTGACCCCTAATGCTAATTAGGACAGGTAGCTTCTAGAACCTTCTGGAGTGTAATAAATATTCAGGTTTCCTAATACTGAATAACTTATAAAAAATATCTACATAGGAGCTGGGAGAAAGGGAAGAGGGTGAGTTCCTGTTTAATGTAAAGAATTTCTCCCAGAGATGAAGAAAAGTTTCTATAGAGACAGTGATGTTTATATCAGCATGGTAACTACACTTAGAACCAATAAATTGGATAGTTAAAAAACAGTTGTGCATGTGTGTAAGAAAACAGGGCAAAAGGTTGGAAGGGTTAGGGTGTTCTGGCTTATAATTATACCTGTTTTTTTTTTTATTAAATGCTGTTTTTATTTCCTATAGCTTGATAACTCAGTATCTTCTTACAGCCTACAGCTCCTAGATTTTAAAAAGAGCCAGGAATTCTATCAGCCATGATTAAAATAGCTTTCCTCCTTTAAAATTAGATATTAAAGTGCAAGCAAGATGGCTCAATGGGTAAAGGTAATTACAGCCAGGTTTGATGGCTTAAGTTAGATCCCCCTGTACACTCATCATTGTGGAAGTGGAGAACTGAATCCCACCAGTTGTCCTCTGACCTCCACACACATAAGTAATTCAAAATTTCTGAACACAGATTTAGTTTGGAGTTTCACGTGTTCTGAAATGGACCATGCCTGTCTTGCTGTGAAAGAAGAAAAAATAAATAAATAAAAAGGCAGAAAGCCACTAACCAGCTCCTGTCTTTGCTTCTGAAGTGTCTCTTTCAGGGAGATTGTGGTTAGCTTGCTCTCGCACCAAGTGCTGCTCCAGAACCTGTATGACATTCTGCTGGAAGAGTTTGTCAAAGGCCCCTCTCCGGGAGAGGAGAAGACAGTCCAAGTACCAGACACCAAGCTGGCCGGCTTCCTCAGATACATTTCCATGCAGAACCTGGCTGTGATATTTGACCTGCTGCTGGACTCCTACAGGACGGCCCGGGAATTCGACACCAGCCCAGGGCTGAAATGCCTGCTAAAGAAAGTGTCTGGCATTGGAGGAGCAGCCAATCTCTACCGCCAGTCGGCCATGAGCTTTAACATTTACTTTCACGCCCTGGTTTGCGCGGTTCTCACCAACCAAGAAACGATCACAGCCGAGCAAGTAAAGAAAGTGCTATTCGAAGAGGAGGAGAGAAGCTCGGATTCCTCCCAACAGTGCTCATCGGAGGATGAAGACATCTTTGAGGAGACTGCGCAGGTGAGCCCCCCACGAGGCAAGGAGAAAAGGCAATGGCGGGCACGCCTGCCGTCGCTCAGTGTGCAGCCAGTAAGCAATGCAGACTGGGTGTGGCTGGTCAAGAGGCTGCACAAGCTGTGCATGGAGCTCTGTAACCACTACATCCAGATGTACCTGGACCTGGAGAGCAGCTTAGAGGAGCCACTTACCTTCAAGAGCGACCCGTTCTTCATTCTCCCTTCCTTCCAATCCGAATCGTCCACCCCATCAACAGGTGGCTTCTCCGGGAAAAACACACCCTCGGAAGATGACCGCAGGGAGCACCTGAGTGAGCCTCAAAGTCTGAGGGTCGGCAGTGGGGACATGCTGATGCTGCCTCCCAGCCCCAAGACAGAGAAGAAGGATCCTGGCCGCAAGAAAGAGTGGTGGGAGAGTGCAGGGAATAAGATTTGCACAATGGCCGCTGACAAGACCATCTCAAAGCTGATGACTGAGTACAAGAAGAGAAGGCAGCCACATAACCTGCCCCCATTCCCCAAGGAAGTCAAAGTGGATAAGAAAGGGGAGCCCTTGGGGCCCCGGGGTCCTGACTCCCCGCTGCTTCAGCGGCCACAGCATCTCATAGACCAAGGGCAGATGCGCCATTCCTTCAGCGCAGGCCCAGAGCTACTGAGGCAGGAGAAGAGACCTCGTTCAGGCTCCACAGGAAGCTCCCTTAGTGTCTCTGTGCGGGATGCAGAAGCACAGATCCAGGTCAGTTCCTGCTAGCCGTTTTCTCGGTTACAGATAACAAAAGTGTCCCCCTTGCAGAGTCTGCATCCTCAAAGATGTGATGGAAACCAAGGGGGACTGAGGGTCGAAATCGGGTGGCTGAGTGCCTGCCACTGCCCTCAATGTAGAAAGCCTTGGGTTACATCTGTCAGCAATGCTCTGAACTAAGTCCTGTAAATCTGAAATTCCAGCACGTAGGAAGTGAAGGCAGAGAGAGAGTTCAATATTATGCTTGGCTACCTTTGAGCTACATGCTGTGGACAGCTCAGGCTACAGAAGAGGGAGAGGGGATAGAGAGATCTGACACATAGCAGATTATGTAAATCATACCTCCAAGTCAGAAAATGACTGGGCCTAGGCTGTGGCCTCTGCTGAGGAAACAAATTTTTCTTCTCAGATCACTTTAAAAACCATTTTTCTATGTTGTGACCTATTACTGAGAAGTAGGAAGCCACATGTATAAAATTGGTGGGCTTTAGCTGCCATTGAGTCCTCCTGTTGTTGCTCGAATGTGGCACTGATGGTGTTCTGAACAGTGTTTAGAGGGAAAAGCCCAAGCAATGCTACTGAATTAAAACAATGAATTATTTCTAACCATGTTGAGCACACATAAAGCCTGTTAAAGTGAGTTTGAGCAGAAAACAGCATTGTTAGTGTTTATTCGGTTAAAGGAAACATGGAAACAAAGAACTAGGAAGGTTCTAGATAAAGTCCTTTCTTGTAGAATCTTGCTACAGAAGCAGTACATCAAAAGATAGAGGATCCTACATCCCTCGGAACAAACATGCAGGTACATACACTTGAAATTAGTATGCCTCTTGCAAGACTTTTTCTTTGAAACTCTACATAGAAGTAAACTTGGTAAGACAGAATCTGTATAAGTTGTACTAAACTCATTTCTTCAGTACCAGGGATTGACCCAAGGTTCCACGCATGCAAGGCAAGCCCTCTACTATGAGGGGCATCCTGATTTGGACTGAAAAACTTTTTTTAACTATTCAGTAACAATGAGATAGGTATTTATTTCTCAGCAGATAAGTTTCATGGTAAATCCTGTATCTTAACTGGTTTATCATGTGTTGGGGTTTTAATGATTTTGCATCTTCTTCGAAATTAAGGAAGAACTATCCCAAGTGATCCAGGTGTTAGCAGACAGCTGATTGAACTCCCAAATGCTCTGTAGACATTTGCTCTTCCTAGATGATTCTCTGTCATCCTCCAATATGTGAAATAAAAACTACTTTATTATTAAAGGTCTTTAAGTTTTAGAACTATATCCTGTCTAAGCCTGATTTTAAAAAAGAACAACAATGAAAAAAATAACATAATTCATATGGCACTTGCAAAGCCATGAGATAGCCAGTAATTCTCTTCCATCCTTTCTCATAGGCGTGGACCAACATGGTGCTAACTGTTCTCAATCAGATTCAGATCCTTCCAGACCAGACCTTCACTGCTCTCCAGCCAGCCGTGTTCCCATGCATCAGCCAGCTGACCTGTCACGTAACTGACATCCGAGTCCGTCAAGCTGTGAGGGAATGGCTGGGAAGAGTGGGCCGTGTCTATGACATCATTACTTAGAGGACTCAAATCCTAAGGAAATGCCTACAGCATCTGCCTGTCCATCCAGCTGACTGCATTTTCCCAACCACCATCCCACTCAAACCAGGTCTCTGAGAAACTAGTTCTCTGGAACCTAGTAACAAAGCTTTTTCTAAGCTCTCCTTAACTAGTCAACCTTGGGTTAGTCTGGATGCCAACATAGTATACAAGTGGCAGTAGTGATCTCTGGCCTTGAACATTATTACAGAAGAGTCCACATTACTTGATACATTTCTAAATTTAATTTCCAAGTGCATTTGCTTGCAGTATTATTACCCAAATGGGTCATTTTCAACACTTTCCCTTGGAAGCCCTTGGCTGATCCATTTTGAGTCATCATTTTCACAACTAAGTCCTAAGAAAACATTTGCCGGTAAGTCAAGCTGGTATAAAGTCATATATCTGGCACCAGACATAATTAATCAGAAAAACGTATAATCTGATTATAGTTTGGTTGGGAAGAAAACTGCAGAAGTGTTTTGTTTTTTTTTTTCTCAGTGTTCCAATCAAGAAAGAAATTACTTCTAAAATATATTCAGGAACATTTCAACGTTATTCTTAAGGTTTTTAGATTTTTATGTTAATATTCATAAATTCCCCAGGTAAGGTACTGTTGTGCCTTTATGTCTCTGTTTTTAAAGGAAGGAAATTCTTTCCAAGCATGATTTTAAGTCTGTGACATTAACATGAAGCACCCAGTGGTGCATGTTGTCATGAGACTTGATACTGACTACCCTGTGTGTACCATGAGTCTTTGCTTCTGTTTCCAAGGCAGACAAAGAAAAGAAAGAAAATTGGTGCCTTAGTCTTTGTTGCACAGATATTTCTATGCCCCACAATTATCTCAACAATAATGTACGACACTCAGTTTTAAGAAAGATTTAGATTCATTTTATATCAGTATCTTTTGGAGGAAAGGAACTCAGAGTCCTCCATTTGGTGAGCATACTTCTCAGGGGAGGGGCAAGAACTGTGGGATGGGAAGACAGCTGGAAGGGGTGGGCTGGGGCTGTGATAGAATCATTGTAAGTCTTCAACTACAATACAGTTGTGAAATGATGGTGTCGGTTATACACACATTAGACTGAATGGGAAGGGACATAGTGAATTTAGAAAACTATTTTTTTTCTATATAAAACATTTCTCTCTAGTAAATTTACTCTCTTTTAACTCATGTTATTCAGACCAATATTTTACCTGGAAATTTCTTTTTCTAAGTATTATTAGACAATGACTTTGAAATATAGACCCATATCGATTGGGGGTTAATAACTGAGCCTGAGGCTTATACATACTTAGGAACCACAGCTCCCCCAGAGCCCTTACCACAATATATTTTATATTTTTTACATTATAATAATGACTAAAGCTTTTTAGACAAGCCCACTTACACTCTATAGTATAGGATTAGTTACTGAAGCATTCATGGCATTTAACCAGTGCCTAAAAGTGTATTCATGCATCATCCTCTAAAAATGAAACCTCCACTCTTAAGTATTGAAGGATTTAAGAGGGATTGAACTTTATCCAGTGGTAATATTCATAAACGTCAACCTCTGCGAGAACTATATAGATATCCACAGGATCAGAGCAAGGCTTTTCAGCGTATGTAGAAAGTCAAAAAAAAAAAAAAAAAAGTCCCCATTATTCAACACATTGCCTAAACAACTCAGAGCATAGAGGACATTTTCCTATCCCACAAAGCAATCTTTCCCTCTAGACAGTGAATCAACTCGGGTAATAAGTTTAAAAACTAAGCTAAACATGTTTTAGTTTCTCTGTTTACTTATGTTGGCAATCAAACCAAGGCTTTGTGCAAACAACATAGATGTTCTACACTATTGAGCTGTGTATCTTAACTGTTGGAATATACAATGAATTATTTTACCTTCAACTTTTGATTTTATGTATCTTGTAAATGCAGTTGAGATTTAAAGATGTTATTCTTCTAATTTAACTTAACAAAAGCAGTATACCCTAGTTGTTTCCTTTTGTAGATTCTTTGGAAAATCTGTTCTTGGTCAGCCAGGTAGTACCTCTATTTACTAGAAAAAGGTCTTTGGTGAACCAGATTACAGAATTATAGCATGTCACAAAATGTGGCTCTTCACAAAGTATAAAAGCCAGTTTCCTTGTACAAATACCCCAGAAGTATGTTAGTTACTTGTTCTGAAATAAGACCCCATCCTCCCTCAGACTGGCTACTAAAAGCATACAAGACTAGTTTATGAAAGTGTTCTCTAACATCCTAATTGTGGGTCTTGAGAATAAAAGAATGAGATGTACCCAACTCCTTACCTGCAATGTTGTAAATATTGGCATAGCCTCCTATTAATCCTTTGTGAGTCCATTCCAAGTCCCACTTTGTTCTCAGACCTCCTCCAAGCCTCTCCAGAAATGACCGGTGCATCCTTCAGAGTCCAGCCAGAGGGGAGGTGTTTATAGTTTCAAATGGAGCATTGCTCAATGCAAAGTCATAGCCAGTGAGTAGTAACTTCAGTTACGTTGTTCTCTAGGTAAGAGGAATGACAAGCAGTTAGGGGGCTTGGATGGACAAAGGCCCCTTCCTTCACCCAGTCAGTCTCTTTCAGTGTCTAGTCTCTGCCTTTACCCCTCTCTTCTTTCACTCCTACCACAGTCTCTGAATAGGCCCTGTAGTTTTTCCCTAGTCACTTAGACTGAAGATCAAGGTCAAAGTGAGCTTTTGAACTTTAAAACAGTCATTAGCAGAATACACAGTGATGTACAGAAGTAAGTAGAGCAGGGTTTTATGTGTTGCTTTCAGTTGCTTGTATTTACCAAAAGTATATTGCTTGAGGTTAAAATTTTTTCTTTTCATAGAAAAGTATATGCATTGAAACAGGCAACATAGTACCACCTAAGCCAGGCATGATGATACATGTGTGTCATCCCAGCATGGTACACACCCATAGTCCCAGTACTCAGAAGGTAAAAGCAGGAAAATGGAAATTCAAGGGCATTTTAAGTCACACTGGGATTCGAAGCCAGCCCTGCAACATGAAATCCTGTAGAACAAGGTATCAGTTTTAATAGTGGAAGGGCCTCCCTCAGCTCTTACATCTCTCAGCTAGCTTAAAGATATTTAAGGCTCCCTCTACATACTCTGTTTTCTTCTTCCCTTTAGGATAGCCCCATATTTCTACATGAAGACAAAATTAGAACACATTTTGTCAGTTTTGATTATTTAATCACTAACCATAAGGACCTGGAAAAATGCTAACAGGCATTACAGATCAGATTCCAGTATTTTAAATCAAGCCAGATATATGCCTATAACCCCAGCACAGGAGAGGATAAGGAAACAAGAGTGACCTCCAGGACAGCCTGGGCTACAGTGTAAGCCCTGTCTCAAAAACACAAATGTTAATGTCTAAAGTACTTTTCACTTCAATTCCTGGTATGATGAACAACACAGGCTTCTTGTTTAAAAAAAAAAAGAATACCTCTACAGTTAATAGAGACCAATAGCCTTAACTATAGGAAGATACCAGAGTATCTCAATAGAGTTTTGTAATCTCCGAACTACTTAGATAAGAAAGGTTCCTTTTTTAAATAGAAAATCTATGGCTGGAGAGATGGTTCTGGGGTTAAGAGTACTGGCTGCTCTCTCAAAAGACTCAGGTTTGGTTCTCAGTACTCACATGGTGTCTCATAACTATCTCTGACTCCACTGTCAGGGGATATGATGCCGCCTTCTGATCTCTGAGGGCACCAGCCACACACATGGCATGCAGACATGAAGGCAGACAAATACTCAGAGAATAAAAATAGTTGCTGGAAAAAAATTAAAATCTGTTATCAGTCCCACCAACTAAACAGAAGGGAGGCCTTTCTTTAAAGCTGGTAACACTGGATGCCACCGAGCAGGGCCTTCTTATAGTAACTTTATAAAACCTTCTTGGCTTTTTCTAGTTAAGTTCACAGACCCAGAGAGGTTCATAAATTTGTCTGAAATAGAAAATAAGGGGCAAACTTGTTTGCAGAGAAATATCCTTGAGTTGAAAGGCCACATGCCTCCTCAAATGTTGGTCTGTCAGCACTGAGCAAGCTCTGCAGTGTGAGAGAATGGGGAAGTCTCGAGGCCTTCCTTAGATGGTTAAAATTAAAATATATGCTTGATAGGTCTGTCTGGAATATTGTGTGGATTTTAAAGGTGTGACTTAAAAGTAATGTCTTTATAATGGAAACATAAAGGATATCCTTATTTATGCCTTAATCCCAAGGAAAACATTTAGTGTTACAGTAAAAATGTAGTAACATTAGAGAGAAACATGCCTGGCTGAGTGTAAGAGCATCCATAGAAACATGGCAGCCTGCACGGACAGGGGCATGTGTAGTTTGTGAACTTTTCGTATATCATTTAACCAACAAAGTGCCCTGCGGCCAGCAGAGCACCTTTGCCGGCTTCCCCAGTAAATACCAAGCTTATACCTGTCACCACCAAAGCTTGCAGATACACTGAAATAACCCTCCTCCCAAACGGACACGTCCTTGGAAAAGGACACAGCAGTTTGCACAAGGTGGACTGAAGTTCTAGGTAGGACAGTGTGTATAGGACCATGTGCTGCTCCCCGACACCTCTACCTGCTTCATAGGTGAGACAAGAAGCAGAGAGTCCAGAGCCCTGCAGTGATAGAAGGACACAAATGTGCTTAGGAACCCAGAAAGATTTCGTGTGGCCTTAGAGGAGTAAAAGAACATTTTTATTGAAAATATGAGCTTGCTATTGGGAACAATTTATAAAATTGGTAAACAGCTTGTTCTATAATTATGCTCTCTCGGGAAAAAATGCCCCCCTTACTCACTGAGAACTCTAGAAAAACTTTGTTTTAAGAAATCCCATTGCTCTGGCTATCTTACAGTGTTTGTAACATTATGGAATAGAAAGATCATTTAGATGTTCAAAAAATAAACAGATTACTTTAGGAAAAACAGACCAAAAAGAAAAATATCATACATACCCAAGATTATTCAAGAGAAGCTAAGTTGAAAACAATGCTTTGTTTCCTTATAAACACGACACTACTTATTAATAAAAGCAAAAATCCACTATGACATTAGTAGAAACCACAAACCTTCCACTATATCTTTGCAACATCATGCAGAGAGGAAGGCACCGGCTGACCTCAACAGTCAAAGTCCCATCCAGTCGAGGTCCTTGGAATCTCAAGAACTGCTTGCATTGTGAGTTGCTGTCTTCACAGTGGTGGCTGTGCCAGGGGTTTTTAGTTTCTTTTGTCTGAAGAACAGTGGTTCTCAAACTTCAGCATGCATCTGAATTCACCTAAGGGTTCCAAACCACAAATGCCCAGGTTTCTGATTCTATACATTTGGCAATTTGCATTTCCAGCAGGCTCCCAGATGAAGCCACTGCTGCTACTCTGGGAACCCAAGGGTAGAAATCACTTTCTTTCAGATCAGCCTGACGTATCAAGCACTAATCTGAATTGACCCGTGGGCAGACAGCATGGGATTAGATTACTTACAACATTCCAGTTCACCCTTCCCAGTTTTATTGTACCGACAATTGGTTCTTACACATTAGAAGACAATGAATGTATACCTTCTATGGGACAATGAGATAGCTATAAACTCATCTTTGTATTTATAAACATTAACCCTATTAATGATTGATTGTATCCTGTTGACCCTTTGACTTGTATTGAAGGTGATCTTAAATTTATATGGTATTTGCATTCCTTTCTATATAATTTTAATGAGGTATTTCCATGTATGGCTCCATTACAGCCTGGCTCCTGGCTTTCAGAGGTTTTTGAGTCGTTGTTTGCTTGCCAGTTACTTTATGTCATGGATTGGTCATTAACATTATAAGCATTTCAAAAATGCTATGACACTTCTTATGGTAACCTCATCATTTATTTAACTGTGTGTTGTAAATTAGGACTTTAGTTTCGTGTTTATCTGTCAAGTGTCTACTAAATGGCTTTGTGGAAAATATCAAAATGAAACAATTCCTTTTGAGCAGTAGGTATGCCTAGCTTGACTTTTTAGTAAACATTATGTTTATAAAGATATCTGCACAATGAAAATTAGTTATTATTCCACATGACGGGCTATATGCGAAAGTCAACGTATGTGCTTTGAGAATTTAGTGAAGTTAACCCTAATACAGATGGGGCCTCAGTTTGTATTTTAACTCTTTGCCCAATTAGCCTTAGAAATTCATTTTTGATTGAAAAATAAGGGCCATATAACAGGAAGAGGAGGAGCTGATAGTCTGCGTTTTTATTAAATTCAACACCCAAGTAAAACAAGTTTTATTAACGTAAGTCCATCTACTAAGGAGACTGAAGCAGGAGGACCGTAAGTGTGAGCTTTGCCTGGACGGTAGAGTGAGATTCTGTCTCAAAAATAAATAAGTAAATACACATGAATGATAAACAGTGAATCATACAAGGGATGGTTTAAGAGGAAAATAATTAAGTATTCTAAATATCACCCATTTATAAATCGTATCAATTCTATATAATTCTTACTGACCTGATAAAGTTTATCTAAATACTTTTGTTTAATAAATATTTTGAAATAGTTTAAATTAGATTATTGTTTGAATAGAAAGTAATCATTCTAGGTACTTGTGTTAGGGAAAGTATCCACAAAGTATCCACAAAGTGTTAAGGATTCAAGTCTTTAACTTTGTGGTTGAAAATAATTGAGGATATTTCCTTTTTGTTTTCCATAACAATTAAAAATTATGCACGTAGTTTGTTTAATTCAGATTTCAGTTACATTTTAAAACTCCATCTATACAAATAATTTCTCCAAACTGTTTCAATAGCTTTTGCCAAAAAGTAGGAGAGAGGTCTTGAAAGCCAATCTAGGTTTTCTGTTAGACTTAAGAAGGCTTAAGCCCTTGACCACCCAGGCTACCAGTGGCCATCCCACTCTCCTCAGAACTGTGTTCACCCTCGGCCACTGTCTCCACTTTTCCCCTGATTCATTTTGAAATCAATATGATAGCAATCCGTTTCTTGTTATATAGCTACTTTAGTCAAAGATGAATGATTTGGATATTTGGGTTTCTCTTCCATTGAGACCCAGTAGGTTGGAATATCCAGTGTGGCCTGATAGGACAGGAAAAGGTACCTAGAACGAAAGGTTACTTTTCATTCTAGGAAGTTTGGGTGTGGTTTGTGAGGGGATGCTGGGGATAAGGAGGGGAGCTAGAACTCAATGTTTATTCCCTACCCATGCCAAAAGACTTCTATTTTGCAATGATTTTCTGAGAGGAATAAACAAACAAATTTAAATTTTTGAGTTTCCCCAAGTCCCATCCCCATTTGATATAAGGCCAATAGGTAGAGTTCTTTTTATCCATTCTTGTATTATACCAAAGAATGAATTTATTTTCCTTAAAAAGTAAAAAGTATAAATGAAGTTACGTATAGCCATAATGCACGAGTAGACTTACCATTTTACCTGTAAGATGGAAAATTCATACTTGCACCTAGTTCACCAGGAGCCTTGAATTATTTTGTTTACTCCAAAAGCCTTGTCAAGGAAGTATCATTTTTGTTCTGACTTATTTAGCCACATTTACATTTACAAAGTCCTGAAACCCATTCTCCTTCAAATGTTAATATAACTGGTTTGATATAATCTGTCAGTTCACTGTTTTCTGGGTCTCTGTAAGCAAGCTTGCAAGTGTATTTTGTGTATATTTTATCTGAAGTGAAAAGCGAATTCTAAAGAGAAAATATTTTAAAAGATTATGTATTTATGTCGCTTGTGTTGTAGAATAAAGATTCAAATGCATCAAAAATCTGATGTGGAGAGCAATTTTCCTCATGTAATATATTTATTTCTATAAATAGTCTCTGTTTACAAGACTCTGCTCAAAGACCTAGGTCTTTTTTCTCTGACATTTTATACCTCTGGAAAGGTATCTTTTATATTAAATCTTATCAAATACATATAATCCTACCACTAATCACCCACTATATGCACTAATCATCCTACCTAGAAAAGAAATTTGTAGAAAAATATACCGCTATTTTATAAGGATCAGAGGACCAGAGTGAAGTCCTGAATGTCAACAGCACACTTTCATTTTCATCATGAGATATTAAATTAACAATTTCATGAGTCATTAAGAATAAGATATCAGCCTTCCACTCTGACCAGCATTAGGGTAGCTAGGACACAGAGTCAGCTGACACCCGCCAGCTACCCAGGACACCCGACACAGGATCTTAAGACTTCTGGTGAGTGGAACACAGCCTCTGCTCCAATCCAATCGCGGGGAACCTGAGACTGCATTAGTTAGGGAAGCAGAAAACCGGCCTCCGTAGGGGCACAAGCCCCTTCCCGTCTGAACAGCACAGGGGTAGCTAAGGCGCAGAGTCAGCTGACACCCGCCAGCTACCCAGGACACCCGCCACGGGATCTTAAGACTTCTGGTGAGTGGAACACAGCGTCTGCTCCAATCTTAAACAGAGACAACTATAACAACTAACTCCAGAGATTACCACATGGCGAAAGGTAAACGTAATAATCTTACTAACAGAAACCAAGACCACTCACCATCATCAGAACCCAGCACTCCCACTTTGCCCAGTCCAGGGCACCCCAACACACCGGAAAAGCTAGACCCGGATCTAAAAGCATATCTCATGATGATGGTAGAGGACATCAAGAAGGACTTTAATAACGCACTTAAAGAAATACAGGAGAACACTGCTAAACAGGTAGAAGACATTAAAGAGGAAGCACAAAAATCCCTTAAAGAATTGCAGAACACTGCTAAACAGGTAGAAGACATTAAAAAGGAAGCACAAAAATCCCTTAAAGAATTGCAGGAAAACCAGACCAAACAGGTGATGGAATTGAATAAAACCATCCAAGACCAAAAAGGGAACTAGACACTATAAAGAAAACCCAAATTGAGGCAACACTGGAGATAGAAACCCTAGGAAAGAAATCTGGAACAATAGATGTGAGCATCAGCAACAGAATACAAGAGATGGAAGAGAGAATCTCAGGTGCAGAAGACTCCATAGAGAACATCTGCACAACAATCAAAGAAAATACAAAATCCAAAATGATCCTAACTCAAAACATCCAGGAAATCCAGGACACAATGAAAAGACCAAACCTACGGATAATAGGAGTAGATGAGAATGAAGATTTTCAACTCAAAGGACCGGCAAATATCTTCAACAAAATTATAGAAGAAAACTTCCCAAACCTAAAGAAAGAGATGCCCATGAACATACAAGAAGCCTACAGAACTCCAAGTAGACTGGACCAGAAAAGAAACTCCTTCCGACACATAATAATCAGAACAACAAATGCACTAAATAAAGATGGAATACTAAAAAGAGTAAGGGAAAAAGGTCAAGTAACATATAAAGGCAAGCCTATCAGAATTACACCAGATTTTTCACCAGAGACTATGAAAGCCAGAAGGTCCTGGACAGATGTTATACAGACACTAAGAGAACACAAATTCCAGCCCAGGCTACTACACCCAGCCAAACTCTCAATTACCATAGATGGAGAAACAAAAGTATTCCACGACAAAACCAAATTCACACATTAACTTTCCACGAATCCAGCCCTTCAAAGGATAATAACAGAAAACAACCAATACAAGGACGGAAACCATGTCCTAGAAAAAGCAAGAAAGTAATCCCTCAACAAACCTAAAAGAAGACTGCCACAAGAACAGAATGCCAACTCTAACAACAAAAATAAAAGGAAGCAACAATTACTTCTCCCTAATATCTCTTAATATCAATGGACTCAACTCCCCAATAAAAACACATAGACTAACAGACTGGCTACACAAACAGGACCCAACATTTTGCTACTTACAGGAAACTCATCTCAGAGGAAAAGATAGACACTAGCTCAGAATGAAAGGCTGGAAAACAATTTTCCAAACAAATGGTAGGAAGAAACAAGCTGGAGTACCCATCCTAATATCTAATAAAATTGACTTCCAACCCAAAGTCATCAAAAAAGACAAGAAAGGGCACTTCATACTCATCAAAGGTAAAATCCTCCAAGAGGAGCTATCAATTCTGAATATCTATGCTCCAAATACAAGGGCAGCCACATTCATTAAAGATACTTTAGTAAAGCTCAAAGCACACATTGCACCTCACACAATAATAGTGGGAGACTTCAACACACCACTTTCACCAATGGACAGATCATGGAAGCAGAAACTAAACAGAGACACAGTGAAACTAACAGAGGTTATGAAACAAATGGATCTGACAGATATCTACAGAACATTCTATCCTAAAACAAAAGGATATATCTTCTTCTCAGCACCTCACGGTACCTTCTCCAAAATTGACCACATAATTGGTCACAAAACAGGCCTCAACATATACAAAAATATTGAAATTGTCCCATGCATCCTATCAGATCACCATGGACTAAGGCTGATCTTCAATAACAAAATAAATAATACAAAGCCAACACAGACGTGGAAACTAAACAACACTCTTCTCAATGATACCTTGGTCAAGGAAGGAATAAAGAAAGAAATTAAGGACTTTTTGGAGTTTAATGAAAATGAAGCCACAACATACCCAAACTTATGGGACACAATTAAAGCATTTCTAAGAGGAAAACTCATAGCTCTGAGTGCCTCCAAAAAGAAACTAGAGAGAGCACACTTTAGCAGCTTGACAACACACCTAAAAGCACTAGAACAAAAGGAAGCAAATTCACCCAAGAGGAGTAGAAGGCATGAAATAATCAAACTCAGGGGTGAAATCAACCAAGTGGAAACAAGAAGAACTATTCAAAGAATCAACCAATCAAGGAGCTGGTTCTTTGAGAAAATCAACAAGATAGATAAACCCTTAGCCAGACTCACTAGAGGGCATAGGGAAAGTATTCTAATTAACAAAATCAGAAATGAAAAGGGAGACATAACAACAGATCCTGAAGACATCCAAAACACCATCAGATCCTTCTACAAAAGGCTATACTCAAAAAAACTGGACAACCTGGATGAAATGGACAAGTTTCTAGACATATACCAGGTACCAAAGTTAAATCAAGATCAGGTTAATGATCTAAACAGTCCCATATCCCCTAAAGAAATAGAAGCAGTCATTAATAGTCTCCCAACCAAAAAAGGCCAGGACCAGATGGGTTTAGTGCAGAGTTCTATCAGACCTTCAAAGAAGATGTAATCCCAGTTCTTCACAAACTATTCTACAAAATAGAAACAGAAAGTACTCTACCCAACTCATTCTATGAAGCCACAAGTACTCTGATACCTAAACCATAAAAAGACCCAACAAAGATAGAGAACTTCAGACCAATTTCCCTTATGAATATCGATGCAAAAATCCTCAATAAAGTTCTCGCTAACCGAATCCAAGAACACATCAAAACAATCATCCATCCTGACCAAGTAGGATTCATCCCAGGGATGCAAGGATGGTTAAATATATGGAAATCCATCAATGTAATCCAGTATATAAACAAACTCAAAGACAAAAACCACAGGATCATCTCGTTAGATGCGGAAAAAGCATTTGACAAGATCCAACACCCATTCATGATAAAAGTCTTGGAAAGATCAGGAATTCAAGGCCCATACCTAAACATGATAAAAGCAATCTACAGCAAACCAGTAGCCAACATCAAAGTAAATGGTGAGAAGCTGGAAGAAATCCCACTAAATCAGGGACTAGACAAGGCTGTCCACTCTCTCCCTACCTATTCAACATTGTACTTGAAGTCCTAGCCAGAGCAATTAGACAACAAAAGGAGATCAAGGGGATACAAATTGGAAAAGAAGAAGTCAAAATATCACTCTTTGCAGATGATATGATAGTATACATAAGTGACCCTAAAAATTCCACCAGAGAACTCCTAAGGCTGATAAACAGCTTCAATGAAGTAGCTGGATATAAAACTAACTCAAGCAAGTCAATGACCTTTCTGTACACAAAGGATAAACAGGCTGAGAAGGAAATTAGGGAAACAACACCCTTCTCAATAGTCACAAATAATATAAAATACCTTGGCGTGACTCTAACTAAGGAAGTGAAAGATCTGTATGACAAGAACTTCAAGTCTCTGAAGAAAGAAATTAAAGAAGATCTCAGAAGATGGAAAGATCTCCCATGCTCATGGATTGGCAGGATCAACATTGTAAAAATGGCTATCTTACCAAAAGCAATCTACAGATTCAATGCAATCCCCATCAAAATTCCAACTCAATTCTTCAACGAATTAGAAAGAGCAATCTGCAAATTCATCTGGAACAACAAAAAACCTAGGATAGCAAAACGTCTTCTCAAGGATGAAAGAACCTCTGGTGGAATCACCATGCCTGACCTAAAGCTGTACTACAGAGCAATTGTGATAAAAACTGCATGGTACTGGTATAATGACAGACAAGTAGACCAATGGAACAGAATTGAAGACCCTGAGATGAACCCACACACCTATGGTCATTGATCTTCGACAAGGGAGCTAAAACCATCCAGTGGAAAAAAGACAGCATTTTCAACAAATGGTGCTGCCACAACTGGAGGTTATCATGTAGAAGAATGCGAATTGATCCATTCCTATCTCCTTGTACTAAGGTCAAATCTAAGTGGATTAAGGAACTCCACATAAAACCAAAGACACTGAAAGTTATAGAGGATAAAGTAGGGAAAAGCCTCGAAGATATGGGTACAGGGGATAAATTCCTGAATAGAACAGCAAAGGCTTGTGCTGTAAGATCGAGAATCGATAAATGGGACCTCATAAAGTTGCAAAGCTTCTGCAAGGCAAAAGACACCGTCAATAAGACAAAAAGACCACCAACAGATTGGGAAAGGATCTTTACCTATCCTAAATCAGATAGGGAACTAATATCCAATATATATAAAGAACTCAAGAAGGTGGACTCCAGAAAGTCAAATAACCCCATTAAAAAATGGGGCTCAGAACTGAACAAAGAATTCTCACCTGAGGAATACCGAATGGCAGAGAAGCACCTGAAAAAATGTTCAACATCCTTAATCATCAGGGAAATGCAAATCAAAACAACCCTGAGATTCCACCTCACACCAGTCAGAATGGCTAAGATCAAAAATTCAGGTGACTGCAGATGCTGGCGAGGATGTAGAGAAAAAGGAACACTCCTTCATTGTTGGTGGGATTGCAAGCTTGTACAACCACTCTGGAAATCAGTTTGGCGGTTCCTCAGAAAATTGGACATAATACTACCAGAGGATCCAGCAATACGTCTCCTGGGCATATATCCAGAAGATGTTCCAACCGGTAAGAAGGACACATGCTCCACTATGTTCATAGCAGCCTTATTTATAATAGCCAGAAGCTGGAAAGAACCCAGATGCCCCTCAACAGAGGAATGGATACAGAAAATGTGGTACATTTACACAATGGAGTACTACTCAGCTATTAAAAGGAATGAATTTATGAAATTCCTAGGCAAATGGATGAACCTGGAGGGCATCATCCTGAGTAAGGTAACACAATCACAAAGGAACTCACACAATATGTACTCACTGATAAGTGGATATTAGCCCAAAAACTTAGGATACCCAAGATATAAGATACAATTTGTTAAACGCATGAAACTCAAGAAGAATGAAGACCAAAGTATGGACACTGTGCCCCTTCTTAGAATTGGGAACAAAACACCCATAGAAAGAGGTACAGAGATAAAGTTTGGAGGTGTGATGAAAGGATGGACCATCTAAAGACTGCCACATCCAGGGATCCATCCCATAATCAGCTTCCAAACGCTGACACCATTGCATACACTAGCAAGATTTTGCTGAAAGGACCCAGATATAGCTGTCTCTTGCGAGACAATGCCGGGGCCTAGCAAACACAGAAGTGGATGCTCACAGTCATCTATTGAATGGATCACAGGGCCCCCAATGGAGGAGCTAGAGAAAGTACCCAAGGAACTAAAGGGAACTGCAACCCTATAGGTGGAACAACATTATGAACTAACCAGTACCCCAGAGCTCTTGACTCTAGCTGCATATGTATCAAAAGATGGCCTAGTATGTCATCACTGGAAAGAAAGGCCCATAGGACTTGCAAACTTTATATGCCCCAGTATAGGGGAATGCCAGGGCCAAGGTGTGGGAGTGGGTTGGTAGGGGAGTCGGGGGGGAGTGTTTTGGGGACTTTTTGGATAGCATTGGAAATGTAAATAAGGAAAATACCTAATAAAAAATATTAATTAAAAAAAAAGAAAAAAAGAATAAGATATCAGGCCTGGAGAGATGGCTTAGCAGTTCAGAGTACTGACTGCTCTTCCAAAGGTCCTGAGTTCAAATCCCAGCAACCACATAGTGGCTCACAACCATCCATAATGAGATCTGACGACCTCATTTGATGTGTCTGAAGACAGCTACAGTGTACTTACATATAATAATAAATAAATCTTTAGAGCAAAGCAAGCTAGGCTGACCGAAACAAGCAGAGGTCCTGAATTCAAATTCCCAGCAACCAGATGGCTCACAACCATCAATATAGCCACAGTGTACTCATATACGTAAAATGAATAAATAAATCTTTAAAAAATAATAAGATATCAAATTCCCATAGATAGTATATTTTACTGACTTTAAAACTAAGTTATTACTTTTCTGTTTTCATACACAAAACTTTTATTACTTTTGTTGTTATTTTAACACTGAAAAGAAAAATGTAGCCACTTCTCATGGTCTTAAAACAAACTGTCAAAGACTGAGGACACTAAGAGGACAAGCCTAGGAATCAGGTTCTCATCACAGAAAACAAAAAAGAGAAAAAAGACACACAAGATGCTACAAAAATAAATAAATAAATGGAGCCTGTGTTTCTGTAACCTTCTGTTGTATTGCACTCTGTGCATCACCGTGACTTGTGCCATTACCGGTACCACAGAAAATAATACTAACTTCTTTTATCAAAGAAGACGTGAAACCAAATCCTTAGATTCTTTGCATAAGCCTATCACAAGCAGAAGGATAATAACTGAAAAAGATTCTACTAGGAAGGTTAGAAATGACCTTGGACCACTTGTCAACAGAATTCACAGCTCAAGTTGATCCCTCCCTGATAGTGGGAGACCTGGACAACACTTGGCTACTTCAAGCATGTAGGCTTGTCTTCCCTACACCAGACACCTGGTCAAAGTAAAGGCCTGGAGTTTATTGTAATCATGATGTTTGGCTTAGGTGGTTAGGGTTAGGATGCCTGGGGTTATGGTTGGTATTAGAAAGTTAAGAGTTAGAGTTAGGAGGAAGGGATAGATGGTTAGGATTGGGGCTGGAGATAGGGTTGGAAGGGGTAGGATTAGGGGAATAGGGTTAGACTTTTAGGGTTGAGGCTGGGCTTAGGTTAGGGGTAGGGTTAGGGAATAGGGTTGGGGAGGTAGGGGTTAGAGTTTAGATTTTAGAGATTAGGGGGTTAGAGGGAGATGGTTAGGGTCAGGGTTAGAGGGAGTCAGCTCAAGAGCTCACACACAATCTCTGGATGCTGGAACCTTCATTTACATCCACAATAGCCACTACCACCACCAAGCGGCTACCACATATACATACATATAATTAAAACCATAAATTTTTAACAAAAAAATCTGAAAATCAAGATCAAATTCTAAACAAATCACAAAATTCTCTCCTAACAGTGACACAGACAAAACTGGCAATTGGACAACATTTGATAAAAACCAGAACCACATAGTACATGGGGATTAACTACAGATCATTTATAGGATCAGTAATGCAGTGTTCAATAAGGAGCTAGGTAAAACTCTGTTTTTATAATCTATAATGTGTCATGATATAAAAGCATAAATTTCCAGTAATCTGTAAAGATCATCAAAAAAGAAAAAAAAAGGTTTCTCAATGTCTCTGCAATCTTATCTTTAGAAAGGTTCTCCATTCCAAGAAACTGGTCTACTTATTTAAATAAGACTTTCTCTAAAGGGAGGAGGGCAGTGGATCAGGATACAAATGACCTAACAGAATAATCCTCAAAAAACGAACTGTTTTCTTCCTGTGTTCTAAGCAACCTTTTCAATTACAATGTATCCTCTTTCCTATGCCTCTTCCTTAAGAAGCAATGGCCCTGCGATGGCAAGTCTTCAATTGTCAAGCTAGACTTGTATGTAAAAATCATTTGTTTTAGCCGGGTGTGGTGGCACACGCCTTTAATCCCAGCACTTGGGAGGCAGAGGCAGGTGGATTTCAAAATTCGAGGCCAGCCTGGTCTACAAAGTGAGTTCCAGGACAGCCAGAGCTACACAGAGAAACCCTGTCTCAAAAAACCAAAAAAAAAAAAAAAAAAAAAAAATTGTTTGAGGTGATTGGGTTTTCTAAGCTAATTCCGTGGTGCTTGCTCATCTCAGGTAAAGAGAGAATAGTTTCTAAAACTCGAATGGAGTGACAGAGACGCGCTGGAGGGTGGGAGGTGAGGAAGTTTTGAGGAAGGGGGCACACAGAGGAAGAAGTGGTGGCAGAGAAGAGGTGCAGAGGGGGAAACTTCGTGGGCTCTTAGGAAGAATAATGCAGTAGCAAGGCAGGCTGCTTGCTGCGGGGAGAGGGCTTCAGTCTTTCCCTCACCCAATACCAGATCAGGTTTCCCTCTCCTCCTCCACCCCCACGCCCCTCCACTCCCATCCACTTTCCCTCCCAAGCTACTCCCTCCCTCCCCTCTTGTGATTGCCTTCTCCCTCCCAAGAGGGACTGAAGTGTCCTCACATGGGTCCTTCAGCTTATTGACCTTTGTGAATTCTGTGGTATTCTCTACTTTTTTTTTCCTAATATCCACTTATTAGTGAGTACATACCATTCATGTCTTTTGGGTCTGAGGTAACTCCCTCAGGATGATATTTTCTAGTTCATCCATTTCCCTGCAAAACTCAGGATGTCCTCATTCTTAATAGCTGAGTAGTATTCCATTGTGTAAATGAACCACATTTTCTGTATCCATTCTTCTGTCATGGGACATCTAGGTTCTTTCCAGCTTCTGGCTATCACAAATAAGGCCGCTATGAACACACACCCCTGTGGTACGGTGGGCCATTTTTTGGTTATATTACCAAGAGTGGTATAAATGGGTCTTCAGGTAAATCTGTTTCCAATTTTCTGAGGAACCTCTAGATTGATTTCCAGAGTGACTGTACTAGTTTGCAATCCCACCAGCAATGGAGGAGTGTTCTTCTTTCTCCACATCCTTGCCAACATCTATTGTCACCTGAGGTTTTGATTTTAGCCATTCTGATTGGTGTAAGGTAAAATCCCAGGGTCATTTTGATTTGCATTTCTCTCATCACTAAGGACTTTGAACATTTCTTTAGGTGCTTCTCAACCATTCGAGATTCCTCTGTTGTGAATTCTTGGTTTAGTTCTATATACCATTTTTTGATTGGGTTGTTTGGGGTTTTGGTGGTTAGCTTTTTGAGTTCTTTACATATTTTGGATATTAGCCCTGTATCGGATGTAGGATTGGTAAAGATATTTTCCCAATCTATAGGTAGCCATTGTCATATTGACTATGTCCTTTGTCTTATAGAAGCTTTCCAGTTTCATGAAGTCCCATTTATCAACTCTTGATATTAGAGCATGAGCCCTTGGAGTTCTGTTTAGTAAACTTCCCTCTGTGATGATGAGTTCAAGGCTCTTTCCCACTTTCTCTTCTTTTAGATTCAGTTTACCTGGTTTTATGTTGAGGTCCTTGATCCACTTGGACTTGAGCTTTGTGCAAGGTGACAAATATGGGTCTATTTTCATGTTTCTACATACAGACAGCCAGTTAGACCAGCACCATTTATTGAAGATGCTTTCTTTTTTCCATTGAATATTTTTGGCTTCTTTGTCAAACATCAAGTGTCTATAAGTGTGTGGTTTTATTTCTGGGTCTTCAATTCTATTCCATTGATCAATGTGTCTGTCTCTGTACCAATACCACGCAGTTTTTATCACTATTGCTCTGTAGTAAAAGCTTGAGGTCAGAGATGCTGATTCCCCCAGTAGTTCTTTTATTGTTCAGAATTGTTTTTACTATTCTGGGCTTTTTGACTTTCCAGATGACTTTGAGAATTGCTCTTCCCATGTCTTTGAAGAATTGTGTTGGGATTTTGATGGGGATTGCATTGAATCTTTAGATTGCCTTTGGTAAGATGGCCATTTTTACTATGTTAATTCTGCCAATCCATGAGCATGGGAGATTTCTCCATTTTCTGAGCTCTTCTTCAATATCTTTCCTGAGAGACTTGAAGATATTGTCATACAGATCTTTCACTTGTTTGGTTAGAGTTGCTCCAAGATATTTTACATTATTTGTGGCTATTGTGAAGGGAATTGTTTCCCTAATTTCTTTCTCAGCCTGCTTATCATTTGTATAAAGGAAGGCTACTCATTTATTTAAGTTAATTTTATATCCCACCACTTTGCTGAAGTTGTTTATCAGCTGGAGAAGTTCTCTGGTAGAATTTTTGGGGTCGCTTATGTATACTATCATATCATCTGCAAATAGTGATACCTTTATTTCTTCTTTGCCAATTTGTATCCCCTTGATCTCTTTTTGTTGTCTTATTGTTCTCGCTAGCACTTTGAGTATTATATTGAATAGATATGGAGAGAGTGGGCATCCTTGTCTTGTCCCCAATTTTAGTGGGATTATTTCAAGTATGTCTCCATTTAATTTGATATTGGCTGTTGGTTTGCTGTAAATTGCTTTTATTATGTTTAGATATGGGCCTTGAATTCCTGATCTCACCAATACTTTTAACATAAAGGGGTGGAAAATCTAGGTGAAATGGATGGTTTTCTAGACAGATACCACATACCAAAGTTAAATCAAGAGCAGGTAAAGTATCTAAACAGGCCTATATCCCACAAAGAAATAAAAGTCTGTACCCTTCCCCCAGGCTTGAGTAGGCTACATAGACCTTAAGTGGCTGCCACGGTTGGACCTTAACGACCCAGGTAGTCTTCCTCCTTGCTGTACCTGCGATTTTCAACAGGAATTTAGAAGAATTGAGCTTGCTTTGCAACAGAATCCAGTTGAAACAAAGGATGGGTCTGTGGTTTCTCCCTATATAAATGCAGTGCTGAATATTAAACTTTGAGCCTTGATCAGAAATTTTGTCTTGGTTTCATCCTTCTCTCGTACCCCGTTCCTTTTCATTTCCAGCCCATCTTTCAGGTAACCCAGTTCTCCATGGATGCTGGATACAGAAGTCATTAAAAACCTCCAAACCAAAAAAAAAAAAAAAAAAAAAAAAAAAAAAAATCCCAGAGCCAGATAGATCTAGTGCAGAATTCTACCAGACCTTCAAAGAAGATCTGATACCAATATTCCTCAAACTATTCCATAACATAAAAACAGAAGGAACACTACCTAACTCATTCTATGAAGCTACAATTACTCTGATACCTAAAGAGAGAACTTCAGGCTAATCTCACTTATGAATATTGATGCAAAAATACTCAATAAAATTCTTGCAAAACGAATCCAAGAACACATCAAAACCATCATTCACCACGATCAAGTAGGCTTCATCCCAGGGTTGCAAGGTTGGTTCAATATACAAAAATTCATTAACATAATCCACTATATAAACAAACTCAAAGGAAAAAAAATCACATGATCATCTTTTCAGATGCAGAGAAAGCACTTGACAAAATACAACACCCCTTCATATTAAATACTGTTTTTAATGGCTAAAAGTTAAAAACATGGATCAGAGCCTGGCCAATAAGAGAGTGGGGAGCACAAAGCTAGTCAGAGTCAACCTTTCCCAGAAATCTGTGTAGTAGGGCTTATTAATTTTTTCTTGGAATCAGGGGCAATAAGAAACCAAACACAAAAGCAATTTACAACAGTCATGTTCCTCACTCAGGAATGATTAAAGAAATGGAGTTCAAATCCACAGGCCTAAAAGATTTTAGGAGTGTGTTTACTTTTATTTTGCCCATAATCGGTAAATGTAGGCATAATGTTTTTTGTACAGTGTGTAAAGCTTACCCTTGGGTTATTTCTCTGCCCTCAAGTCTTGTTTCAATCTGGACAAGGGACTGCAATGCTTCTATCAAGAATCTCCTGTCTCAAGTTTGTGTAAACAATTCCTACCATTTATTCTCTGCCTTGTGGAGAACTGGTAGGGTGGGACATCCACCAGCCACAGGAAAGAGAAGTGAGAAGGAGATTCAGATCAGCCAGCTGGGTGGAGGAATTGGAGACATGAAGAGTGGCTCTAAAGAGTCATTTCAACAATAATCTGCAAGTATCATGGGACAGGGCTGGGAGGAAGCCATATTTGCATGGGAGGTAAGGTAGATCATTTAACTGCTCAGCTACTGAGGTGCAGTTTTAAATAAATCTTAATCTTTTTGTGTGTGGTTATTGGGGAATAGCATATGGTAAAAAAAATGCCACTGCTCGATTAATTCACTGTTTACATTTATATTAAAAATAATTCATTAAGAGGTAGAGGTTTTAATACCAGATCAACAACCTTCTATGATGTGTTTAAATACAAAAAAAAAAAAAAAATACCTGCTTTTTGAGAGTTTGTTTGGATTCAACCAAACAGACCAGACAATCATTGTTTCAGGCTATGGTCCTCAAATTTCTACATTATAAGAGCTCTACAGATATTCTTCAGTGTTATACCTCATGAAGCATAGCAGACCCAATCCACAGACACACATTAGGTTTTTGTTGTTGTTGTTTACTGGTTTGATTTTTTTTAATTAGGTATTTTCCTCATTTACATTTCCAATGCTATCCCAAAAGTCCCCCATACCCTCGCCCCCACCCCCCTACACACCCAATCCCACTTTTTGGCCCTGGCGTTCCCCTGTACTGGGGCATATAAAGTTTGCATGTCCAATGGGCCTCTCTTTCCAGTGATGGCTGACTAGGCCATCTTTTGATACATATGCAGCTAGAGTCAAGAGCTCCGGGGTACTGGTTAGTTCATAATGTTGTTCTACCTATAGGGTTGCAGATCCCTTTAGCTCCTTGGGTATTTTCTCTAGCTCCTCCATTGGGGGCCCTGTGATCCATCCAATAGCTGACTGTGAGCATCCACTTCTGTGTTTGCTAGGCCCCGGCGTAGTCTCACTAGAGACAGCTATATCAGGGTCCTATCAGCAAAATCTTGCTAGTGTATGCAATAGTGTCAACGTTTGGAGGCTGATTATGGGATGGATCCCTGGATATGGCAGTCTCTAGATGGTCCATCCTTTTGTCTCAGCTCCAAACTTTATCTCTGTAACTCCTTCCATGGGTGTTTTGTTCCCACTTCTAAGAAGGGGCAAAGTGTCCACACTTTGGTCTTCGTTCTTCTTGAGTTTAATATGTTTTGCAAATTGTAACTTATATCTTGGGTATTCTAAGTTGCTACACACCGAGCCATTTAAAGTGAAAACAAAAGCAATCTACCCAAGTGAAAGGGCCTCGGAACCATCTCCATGAAAGCACAATGACTAGTTTTCGTTTCTAGATGTGTTCTTATGAATTCTAAACAAAGATGATGTCCATTTTAAGACGAGTGTTATGCATAACTTTTAGGAAAAAATGTTAAGTAGTACAAAGCCGGGATGTTTTAATCAACTTTTTATATTGACTGCCTCCCCAACTTTTTAATTTATGAAGTTTCTTCATCTTTAGTTCTTTAGTTTCTTGTGATTTTTTTCTACTACTAAAAACAATTTCTATACTAAATGATATATATATATATATATATATATATATATATATATATATATATATTTAGATTTTAACTCAGGGTCCCCTAACTCCTACCCCAGGCTCCCAAGCAGCAGAGACCACAGACAAGTGCCATCCACAGCTAAGGCACTAGGGTAGACACAGAGCTCCAAGAACTGTATTAATAAAGGTGGCTACAAGCACTCTCCAAACCAAAACAATAGTGAGAATGGGACTTGGCCTTGCTCCTATCTTTTTCTGGACGTGATCCTAATTATCCATTTCAGAGAGTATTCTGTTAGACTCCTCTCATTACTGACAAGTGTGCATACAGTACACTGTCATGTTGATAAAATATTCAGTCCCACAATGCATTCCTTATCAAAAACATTTGCCCCTTGTTTTACTTTTATTAAAGAATATTTTGGAGAGTCAGACAGAGACACACAGAGAGAGGCAGAGAGAGAGAGACACAGGGAGAAAGAGACAGACACAGACACAGAAAGAGACAGAGCCGGGAACTTAGTCTGCACAGGTGAGAGTGTGCACCACAGAGCAGACAGCTTCTGGGACAGGCGGGAGCCACAGAGCCACTGAGGCAGCACCCTTTTGGGGCCACAGACATCCGGCAACCTCCCAGCTGGAGGACAGTGGTCCCGCCCTGCACGGGAGCCCTCTGCCTCAGGGGCAGGGAGCGCCATCTTGGTTCCGGGTCTCCACCGAACTTAGGAACTTAGTCTGCACAGGTAAGAGTGTGCACCACAGAAGATGACAGCATCTGTGACCTGCCAAAGCAACACAGCATCTGGGAATGGTCCTGTTTTGGGCCTTCTTCTTCGGCCAGGAGGAGGTCCAAACACCAGATATCTGTGCACCTTCCCTGTAAGAGGAGAGCTTGCCAGCAGAGAGTGCTCTAACCACTGAAACTTAGAGGAGAGAGCCTGTCTCCCAGGTCTGCTGATAGATGGTAATCAGAATCACCAGAAGAACAATCTCTAAACAGAGACAACTATAACAACTAACTCCAGAGATTACCAGATGGCAAAAGGTAAATGTAAGAATCTTACTAACAGAAACCAAGACCACTCACCATCATCAGAACCCAGCACCCCCACTTCGCCCAGTCCAGGGCACCCCAACACACCCGAAAAGCTAGACCTGGATTTAAAAGCATATCTCATGATGATGGTAGAGGACATCAAGAAGGACTTTAATAACTCACTTAAAGAAATACAGGAGAACTCTGCTAAACAAGTAGAAGACATTAAAGAGGAAACACAAAAATCCCTTAAAGAACTGCAGGAAAACACAACCAAACAGGTGATGGAATTGAATAAAACCATCCAAGACCTAAAAAGAAAAGTAGACACAATAAAGAAAATCCAAAGTGAGGCAACACTGGAGATAGAAACACTAGGAAAGAAATCTGGAACCATAGATGAGAGCATCAGCAACAGAATACAAGAGATGGAAGAGAGAATCTCAGGTGCAGAAGATTCCATAGAGAACATCGGCACAACAACCAAAGAAAATGGAAAATGCAAAAAGATCCTAACTCAAAACATCCAGGAAATCCAGGACACAATGAAAAGACCAAACCTACGGATAAGGAGTGGATGAGAATGAAGATTTTCAACTCAAAGGACCAGCAAACATCTTCAACAAAATTATAGAAGAAAACTTCCCAAATCTAAAGAAAGAGATGCCCATGAACATACAAGAAGCCTACAGAACTCCAAATAGACTGGACCAGAAAAGAAATACCTCCCGACACATAATAATCAGAACAACAAATGCACTAAATAAAGATAGAATACTAAAAGCAGTAAGAGAAAAAGGTCAAGTAACATATAAAGGCAAGCCTATCAGAATTACACCAGATTTTTCACCAGAGACTATGAAAGCCAGAAGATCCTGGACAAATGTTATACAGACACTAAAAGAACACAAATTCCAGCCCAGGCTACTATACCCAACCAAACTCTCAATTGACATAGATGGAGAAACCAAAGTATTCCACGACAAAACCAAGTTCACACATTATCTTTCCACGAATCCAGACCTTCAAAGGATAATAACAGAAAAAAAACAATACAAGGACGGGAACCATGCCCTAGAAAAAAAAAAGAAGGTAACCCCTCAATAAACCTAAAAGAAGACAGCCACAAGAACAGAATGCCAACTCTAACAACAAAAATAAAAGGAAGCAACAATTACTTTTCCTTAATATCTCTTAATATCAATGGACTCAACTCCCCAATAAAAAGACATAGACTAACAAACTGGCTACAAAAACAAGACCCAACATTTTGCTGCTTACAGGAAAGTCATCTCAGAGAAAAAGATAGACACTACCTCAGAATGAAAGACTGGAAAACAATTTTCCAAGCAAATGGTATGAAGAAACAAGCTGGAGTAGCCATTCTAATATCTGATAAGATTGACTTCCAACCCAAAGTCATCAAAAAAGACAGGGAGGGGCACTTCATACTCATCAAAGGTAAAATCCTCCAAGAGGAGCTATCAATTCTGAATATCTATGCTCCAAATACAAAGGCAGCCACATTCATTAAAGAAACTTTAGTAAAGCTCAAAGCACACATTGCACCTCACACAATAATAGTGGGAAACTTCAACACACCACTTTCACCAATGGACAGATCATGGAAACAGAAACTAAACAGGGACACAGTGAAACTAACAGAAGTTATGAATCAAATGGATCTGGCAGATATCTACAGAACATTCTATCCTAAAACAAAAGGATATACCTTCTTCTCAGCACCTCATGGTACCTTCTCCAAAATTGACCACATAATTGGTCACAAAACAGGCCTCAACAGATACAAAAACATTGAAATTGTCCCATGCATCCTATCAGATCACCATGGACTAAGGCTGATCTTCAATAACAAAATAAATAATAGAAAGCCAACATTCACGTGGAAACTGAACAACACTCTTCTCAATGATACCTTGGTCAAGGAAGGAATAAAGAAAGAAATTAAGGACTTTTTAGAGTTCAATGAAAATGAAGCCACAACATACCCAAACTTATGGGACGCAATGAAAGCATTTCTAAGAGGAAAACTCATAGCTCTGAGTGCCTCCAAAAAGAAACTAGAGAGAGCACACATTAGCAGCTTGACAACACACCTAAAAGCACTAGAACAAAAGGAAGCAAATTCACCCAAGAGGAGTAGATGGCAGGAAATAATCAAACTCAGGGGCAAAATCAACCAAGTGGAAACAAGAAGAACTATTCAAAGAATCAACCAATCAAGGAGCTGGTTCTTTGAGAAAATCAACAAGATAGATAAACCCTTAGCCAGACTCACTAGAGGGCACAGGGAAAGCATTCTAATTAACAAAATCAGAAATGAAAAAGGAGACATAACAACAGATCCTGAAGAAATCCAAAACACCATCAGATCCTTCTACAAAAGGCTATACTCAACAAAACTGGAGAACCTGGAGGAAATGGACAAGTTTCTAGACATATACCAGGTACCAAAGTTGAATCAAGATCAGGTTAATGATCTAAACAGCCCTATATCCCCCAAAGAAATAGAAGCAGTCATTAATAGTTTCCCAACCAAAAAAAGCCCAGGACCAGATGGGTTTAGTGCAGAGTTCTATCAGACCTTCAAAGAAGATCTAATCCCAGTTCTTCACAAACTATTCTACAAAATAGAAACAGAAGGTACTCTACCCAACTCATTCTACGAAGCCACAATTACTCTGATACCTAAACCACAAAAAGACCCAACAAAGATAGAAAACTTCAGACCAATATCCCTTATGAATATTGATGCAAAAATCCTCAATAAAGTTCTTGCTAACCGAATCCAAGAACACATCAAAACAATCATCCATCCTGACCAAGTAGGTTTCATCCCAGGGATGCAGGGATGGTTCAATATACGGAAATCCATCAACGTAATCCAGTATATAAACAAACTCAAAGACAAAAACCACATGATCATCTCGTTAGATGCGGAAAAAGCATTTGACAAGATCCAACACCCATTCATGATAAAAGTCTTGGAAAGATCAGGAATTCAAGGCCCATACCTAAACATGATAAAAGCAATCTACAGCAAACCAGTAGCCAACATCAAAGTAAATGGTAAGAAGCTTGAAGCAATCCCTCTAAAATCAGGGACTAGACAAGGCTGTCCACTTTCTCCATACCTATTCAACATTGTACTTGAAGTCCTAGCCAGAGCAATTCGACAACAAAAGGAGATCAAAGGGATACAATTTGGAAAAGATGAAGTCAAAATATCACTTTTTGCAGATGATATGATAGTATATATAAGTGACCCTAAAAATTCCACCAGAGAACTCCTAAACCTGATAAACAGCTTCGGTGAAGTAGCTAGATATAAAATTAACTCAAACAAATTAATGGCCTTTCTCTACACAAAGAATAAACAGGCTAAGAAAGAAATTAGGGAAACAACACCCTTCTCAATAGTCACAAATAATATAAAATACCTTGGCGTGACTCTAACTAAGGAAGTGAAAATCTGTATAATAAAAACTTCAAGTGTCTGAAGAAAGAAATTATAGAAGATCTCAGGAGATGGAAAGATCTCCCATGTTCATGGATTGGCAGGATCAACATTGTAAAAATGGCTATCTTGCCAAAAGCAATCTACAGATTCAATGCAATCCCCATCAAATTCCAACTCAATTCTTCAACGAATTAGAAAGTGCAATCTGCAAATTCATCTGGAATAACAAAAAACCTAGGATAGCAAAAACTCTTCTCAAGGATAAAAGAACCTCTGGTGGAATCACCATGCCGGACCTAAAGCTTTACTACAGAGCAATTGTGATAAAAACTGCATGGTACTGGTATAGTGACAGACAAGTAGACAAATGGAATAGAATTGAAGACCCAGAAATGAACCCACACACCTATGGTCACTTGATCTTTGACAAGGGAGCTAAAACCATCCAGTGGAAGAAAGACAGCATTTTCAACAAATGGTGCTGGCACAACTGGTTGTTATCATGTAGAAGAATGCGAATCGATCCATTCCTATCTCCTTGTACTAAGGTCAAGTCTAAGTGGATCAAGGAACTTCACATAAAACCAGAGACACTGAAACTTATAGAGGAGAAAGTGGGGAAAAGCCTTGAAGATATGGGCACAGGGGAAAAATTCTTGAATAGCACAGCAATGGCTTGTGCTGTAAGATCGAGAATTGACAAGTGGGACCTCATGAAACTGCAAAGCTTCTGCAAGGCAAAAGACACCATCAATAAGCCAAAAATCCACCAACAGATTGGGAAAGGATCTTTACCTATCCTAAATCAGATAAGGGACTAATATCCAATATATATAAAGAACTCAAGAAGGTGGACTCCAGAAAATCAAATAACCCCATTAAAAAATGGGGCTCAGAACTGAACAAAGAATTCTCACCTGAGGAATACCGAATGGCAGAGAAGCACCTGAAAAAATGTTCAACATCCTTAATTATCAGGGAAATGCAAATCAAAACAACCCTGAGATTCCACCTCACACCAGTCAGAATGGCTAAGATCAAAAATTCAGGTGACAGCAGATGCTGGCGAGGATGTGGAGAAAGAGGAACACTCCTCCATTGTTGGTGGGATTGCAAGCTTGTACAACCACTCTGGAAATCAGTCTGGCGGTTCCTCAGAAAATTGGACATAGTACTACCGGAGGATCCAGCAATACCTCTCCTGGGCATATATCCAGAAGATGTCCCAACCGGTAAGAAGGACACATGCTCCACTATGTTCATAGCAGCCTTATTTATAATAACCAGAAGCTGGAAAGAACCCAGATGCCCCTCAACAGAGGAATGGATACAGAAATTATGGTACATTTACACAATGGAGTACTACTCAGCTATTAAAAAGAATGAATTTATGAAATTCCTAGCCAAATGGATGGACCTGGAGGGCATCATCTTGAGTGAGGTAACACAATCACAAAGGAACTCACACAATATGTATTCACTGATAAGTGGATATTAGCCCAAAAACTTAGGATACCCAAGATATAAGATACAATTTGTTAAACGCATGAAACTCAAGAAGAATGAAGACCAAAGTGTGGACACTGTGCCCCTTCTTAGAATTGGGAACAAAACACCCATGGAAAGAGTTACAGAGATAAAGTTTGGAGCCGTGACGAAAGGATGGACCATCTAAAGAGTGCCATATCCAGGGATCCATCCCATAATCAGCTTCCAAACGCTGACACCATTGCATACACTAGCAAGATTTTGCTGAAAGGACCCAGATATAGCTGTCTCTTGTGAGACAATGCCGGGGCCTAGCAAACACAGAAGTGGATGCTCACAGTCAGCTAATGGATGGATCACAGGACCCCCAATGGAGGAGCTAGAGAAAATACCCAAGGAGCTAAAGGGATCTGCAACCCTATAGGTGGAACAACATTATGAACTAACCAGTACCCCGGAGCTCTTGACTCTAGCTGCATATGTATCAAAAGATGGCCTAGTCAGCCATCACTGGAAAGAGAGGCCCATTGGACATGCAAACTTTGTATGCCCCAGTACAGGGGAACGCCAGGGCCAAAATGTGGGAGTTGGTGGGTAGGGGAGTTGGGGGGGAGTATATTGGGGACTTTTTGAATAGCATTGGAAATGTAAATGAGGAAAATACCTAATAAAAATAAATAAATAAATAAATAAATAAATAAATAATCAGGGTCTCACTGGCCTGCAACTTGCCATGGGATCAGATATCCTCTTCTGGTCTACCAAGCTAACGCCTTGAAATACAGAGATTTACCTGCCTCTGCTTTCTGAATGCCGGATGAAAGGTATGTGCTCTTTCCTGAATCTTATAGGTTGGCTATCTCTCTGTCCTGCCTTCTAAGGTGTGGCAGCTTCTGCTTTCAGAGTCCTTACAGAGGACTAGAAGTAAAAGTTAATGTTCCCATATTTGCATATAAGAAAATAATAGTGATATTAACATGACTTGCTACCGAAGACCACTTCTACTGAATTAATCTAGTTTAGTACAATTCAGTAAAAACAGAGAATTAGGGAACAGTGAGGTGGCTCAGCAAGTAAAGATGCCAAGACTGAGAACCTGAGTTCCAGCCCCAGCCCCCTAACCGTAGAGCAGTGATTCTCAACCTGTGGGTCATGGCCCCTTTGGGGTCAACCAACCCTTTCACATGGGTCATATACCAGATATCTTGCATATCAAATATTTACATTATGATTCATATCAGGAGCAAAATTATAGTTATGAAATAACAATAAAAGTTAATTATATGGTTGGGGGGGTCACCACAATTGGAAGGTTGAGAGCCACTGCTGTAGAGGGAGAGGACTCTCGCAGGTTGTTTTTTTAACATCCATCCATACATGCCCCCCCCCCACCTACCACCCTCCATACACAAATTAAATATAATTGGTTTTAAAGGGGATGCTTTTCCACCAAGGAATTTAGCATCTATTTGTGGTAGACACATGAGTAATCATATTTCTAGTAGAACTAAGGAAGAAAACAGGCCCTAAATTCAAGGTCCACCTGGACTAATTCCAACTAGTTCATGTGCCTGAAAAGTAGAGACACAAAGACAGAGTTAACTTGGTCCTGAGCCACTGATCTTAAGATTCAGCCAGCTAAGTCTTAGTTCTTTAATGAGCAGAGTTGAACCTGACCAACTCTATAGTCTACTATCATCCTATACATTTACTTATCAAAACAAAACAAACCCTTCATAGGCTTGGAAATGTCCCACTGGCTCCATAATTTAGAGTACTGAGTGCTCTTTTAGAAAACCAGAGTCCAACTTCCAGCAACTCTATGGAGCCTCACAACCACCTGTAACAACCTGCAATGCCACGGGATCAGATGCCCTCTTCTGGCCTCCACGGGCACTACTGACACATGTGGTACAGGCATACATGCAGGAAAAACACCTATCCATATAAAATGAAAATAATTTTAAAACTCCACTGACAGAGATACCATTCCAATATATACATAAAATAAAAACAAAAAGCTTTTAAGACAATAAACAAGTATATTATGAAACTTTTTCTATGCCTTTTCAAAAAAAAAAAAAGAAATCTGTCTGTCCACAGCATATGGCTACACCTTAAAAACTAAATTTACCCAATTACCACTATTTCTCCTTCCTATCCTTAAAAACAATTAAATCAATTTTCATTCCTTCTTCCTTCTATGGAGATTAATATCTCCTTATGATTTGTTGAGATAGGGTTCTCTCTATCTCCATGCCTTTGTTTCCTACATTTGAGATCAAAGGCCTGGATTTCTTTATTCCATGTATACTTAAAGGCACTTAAACAATTTCCACTATAGCTCCCTTCTATCCTTAAAACAATGCAATTTCCCTTTCTTCCTCTCCCGTGTAAGGAGATTAGTATCTGTGGATATATAATATATATCCCCTTTATTTATATAACTTGAATTAACATCCTTTCCTGTATATTTAGTTTCAATTAAATTCCCTTCTATATTTCTGTATGAGCCTATTCTCAGGCTTATCCTTCCATCCTAAACAATGCAACTTTCTTTTATTCCCATCTTATTCAAGCCTGCTGTCTTCCACCTGCCCTCTCAGCAAGAGCTCTCAGCATCAGTGGCTTAAGCTCTCTGCAGCAGCCCAGAACAGGACAGATCCTCCGCCTAAATCCTTAGCCTGCCCCCATGTCCCTGGGTTAGCCTGGGCGTATCTCAGCCTTAAACCAAGAACCCCAGAATTGGGAGTGCCAATTTAGCACACCCTTTGTCCTAGTCTCAAACCCACATGCCCTGGACAAAAACCAAGCAACTCTGCTAAAAGACCAATTCTCCTCACCTCCTAATCTTATGTCGCAGCATGTGTTTTCCATTTGGAAATTTTCAAATTCATTTTTAATAGTGAGTTCAAGCCTAATTTGTTTAAACAATTAAACAAATCTCATTTCTTTCCATTCTTTACTTATCTGATTGTAGGAGGCAAGCAGCCGCTACCATCTGCCTCTTTGCTTTCTGAGCCACTTGTCTCTTTGCACAGCAGGGGCTCCCAGCACCTCTGAGCTCAAATTCTCCAAGGTAGAGAAGCCTTTGAGAAGAGCCTGTAAATCCCTGCCACCTAGCTTTTGTCTGGGTCAGGTTTGGGAATTTAGTGGTGTCCCAGCTCATGCCATGAACCCCAGAATTATGCATGCCAATTTAATAACTTTTGTCTTATTCCCAAACCCAGGAGACTTGGGCAAAACCTGCAGCTCTGCTAAGAAACCAATTCTCTCCACCTCCTAATCTCACATCACAGCCGCAACAAATACAAGAAAATTAGAATAACTCCTTGTATCTTATCAGACCACCATGGATTAAAGCTGGAATTCAACAAAAACAGGAACACCAATCAAGTTCCAATCAGCAGCTCACAGATTGGGAAAGGATCTTCACCAACCCTACATTACACAGAGGGCTAATATCCAGAATTTACAAAGAACTTAAGAAGTTAGACACTAACAACCCAAATAACCCAATTTAAAAATGGGGTGCAGAACTAAACAGAGAATTCTTAACAGAGGAATCTTGAATGGCTGAGAAACACTTAAAGAAATGTTCAAAGTCCTTAGTTTTCAGGGAAATATAAATCAAAACAATTTGGAGGTTCCATCTTACACCAGTCAGAATGGCTAAGTTCAAAAACTCATGAGATAGCACATGCTAGTGAGGATGTGGAACAAGGGGAACACTCCTTCATTGATGGCGGGATTGCAAACTTGTACAACCACTCTGGAAATCAATTTGGTGGTTTCTCAGAAAACTGGGAATAGTTCTATCTCAAGACCCAGCTATGCTACTCCTGGGAATACACCCAAAAGATGTTCCAACATCCCACAAAGACACTTGCTTAACTGTGTTCATAGCAGCCTTATTCATAATAGCCAGGAACTGGAAACAACCTAGATGTCCCTCAACTGAAGAATGAATAAAGAAAATGTGGTACATCTACACAATGGAATACTATTCAGCTACTCAAAACCAAGACATCATGAATTTTGCAGGCAAATAGATAGAACTTGAAAATATCATGCTGAGTGAGGTAACTCAGTTCCCAAATGACATGCATGGTATGTACTCACTTATAAGTAGATATTAGAGACAGAATACAGGCAATATGTTATACGCCACAGACCCGAAGAAGCTAAACAAGAAGGAAGGCACAATCGAGGAAGCTTGACTCTCACTTAGAAGGGGAATAAAATAATCATAAGAAGCAGGTGGGGGGGAGGGACTTGGGAGCAGGGGATGGGGAGGGGAATGGGGGATTCAGGAGCAGGTGTGGGGAAGGACAAGAGAGATGGCTAGATGGCCAAGAGAATGAATAGAAATCTGCTACTGACAAGGGTGACAAGGTGGGGTCCATTTCCAGGATGAGACAGAGACCTGGGATAATGGAGGGACCCAAAAGTCAATAGTGACCTCTGCTGTCACTCATGGAATCTGAAGAGGCTACCTTCTTTATCCAGACAGGAACCTCAATTGAGCAAAAAAGACACCAACCCTCCCACAAAGTTTTCTTTGCTTTGCTTTTCTCTCTCTCTCTTTCTCTCTCTTTTTCTTTCTTGTTTTTGTTTTTGTTTTTCGAGACAGGGTTTCTCTGTGTAGCCCTGGCTGTCCTGGAACTCACTCTGTAGACCAGGCTGGCCTCGAACTCAGAAATCTGGCTGCCTCTGCCTCCCCAGTGGAGGGATTAAAGGTGTGAACCACCACTACCCAGCTCCTCCCACAAAATTTTCAATCCAAATTTTACCCTGCCTCCAATAATGCAGGCACAGATCAATAACCAGCCCAACTTGAGACCCATCCCATGGCAAGCATCATTACCTAACACTATTAGTGGTACACTGTTATGTTGTTAGGAGCATGTTGTCCTCTGAGAGGCTCCACCCAGCAACTGACTCAGACAGAGATAGACACCCACAATCAAACAGTGGATGCAGTGCAGTGGAGAGGGAACTTTTTTGCCTCTCTTTTGTTTCATCTTTCTTTCTTTCTCTTTCTCTTTCTCCCTCTCTTTCTTTCTTTCTTTTTCTTTCTTCCTTTCTTTCTTTCTTTCTCTTTTTTCTTTCTTTTTCTTTCATTCTTCCTTCCTTTCTATCACTTATAATTTTTCTTTGCTTCCCTATATAGCTTGTTTTAAAATTACCTCCTTTAAAAACAGTAGAATGTGTTGCTGTATGAACTACATGTCAATGTCTGTGCACAGACTATTCATCCCCCGTTACTAAAACAATGTGCTAAGAGCACTGTAATGTGGTAGGCACCCACTGAGGCCAGACAAGGCAGCCCAGCTAAAAGAGTATATCCCACATACAGGCAATATCTTTTGGGATAGCCCCCACTCCAGTTGATCAGGACCCACAGTAGGAGGGATAATAAAATTAGTAGGGAGGAATAATAAAAAAATAAAGGCTATGAAGTAGATAGGAAAGCAGATAAGTAGGAAAGAAGCAGCCAAAGTGAAAGGATGTAAAAAGGGAAGGAAGATACAGATATCCAGAAGCTTGTATTTATTTAATGAGACCTGGGTATCCATATATATATATACATATATATATATATGTATATATATATATACATATGCATATATATATATATATATATGCATCTAACATCAACAAAGAAGAAAATATACCATGCATGTACAAGAAAAGAAGCATAGGTAGTTTTGTCAGCAGAGAAGAGAAGGTGTTCATTGTAATCATTATATAATCTCACAAAACTCTAATGGATAAAGGATTGTTCTCTTCCCTTGGGAGATTATGTCTCTCACTCTCAGCATTTCTCAGTTTCCTCTAGTACTTTTAGGGCTGAGGCATACTGGTGTGTCACTCATACACTTTGGCAAATGTATGTTGGCCTTTTCAGCTCATGTTTAAGCTGTCATACTGGTAAAAAAAATTTTTAGATTCTAGCAGTCTAAGAGGGTTAAAGGTGATGGTGCAATGTCATAAAAGAGAGAAGAAAATAACATAATCATATTTTGATCTCAAAAAAAAATAAATCCAGACATTAACATTGAATAGAAAAACTGTGTGACTCCATTCCAGAGTCACAGGCCTTAAAAAAAATCAGGACATGTTGAATCTTCAGAAAATGCAAGAAGGGTTGTTTGGAAAGAAAAATGAACTAAGAGCATTGATTAGGCCTGTGTGAAATTTGGATCTCTGTCTTTTCACGGAAGACATGAGCAGAGCCATGGAATATTTCCCCTTGCCTAAGACCCATATGTAGACTCTTAGGCCACTATTTTCTATCCCTGATAAAAATGGCCACACAGGACCTGGGTGTCTCTACTTTCTGTGTCTACTTGGTCAAAACCTGTAGAGCACTGTATGCCTTGGGAAACTGCATTGGCCACAAGGGACACTTGATTTTAAATCACCCTTGACTACCAAGATATAATATGCTTTTATTCGATCCAGTTGAATCAACATCCCCCTCAGTTGAAGCCCTGGTAATAAGCCACTGTGTGTATTAGTAAGAAAATGTTCAATAGTGGTAGCATTTGATCTTTAAGACAAGCTATTTTTGAACTATGCTCATCCCCCATTTATCTGCCTGTCATAAGGATCACTATCTTAGACAACTATAGTCAGAAGTTGGTCTTCCAGTATACGTCAGTAAAATGGCCTTGGGATTGAAGGCTGCATGATTCTCATTACCAATGAACCGACACACCGTCTAATGGGAATGACACCACCTCACTGCTCAGAGACCATTCATACAGAAGACTTAATGGACCTCCGATTTTAGATGAAGAAGGTTCAGAAGCCTCAGAAACAAAAGCATTGACACTGGGTAAGGAGGCAAAGCCCGAGGCCTCTCTGTGAGCAGCAGCCTTATCTTGACATAGACCCTCATATATCCTCTGGACCACAGACTATAGTGCAGTCCACGAGGCATTCACTTTTTCCAGGTGGTAGAGACACTGTGGATTTTGCCTTTTAGAGACCATCAAATAGATAAGCTGCCACCACAGAGAAAAGAAACAAAAATGAGAAACAAACTAAAAAACCCTACTGCCCTTCTTTTCCATGCCCTAGTATATAAAAATGCCATAAAAATCTTGCTGAATGCAGGTAACAATGGAAAAACTCATCCTGTGGTGTAGACTACTCAGGCCTTAATTTTCTCGATCTAGAGTTGATCATTTTTATGAGAGTGCACATCTGCTGCCAAAAATCTTTGATCAGCTTGTCCACAGACTGTAGCCAGTACCCTTAGGTATAATTTTCTTGGGGTTTAGTACCATCTGCTGTCCAGCTTCTAAGGCTTGCGACATGGCTTCATTTGGAGAATCAAAGTCAATATATTCTGATTTGAATAATTGTAAAAAAAAAATACTTATCTCGAGATAGTAAAATATAGGCAAATATACCCAGCATCTCAGCTCCTCCCAGACACCTGATCTTCCTACACATGGACCAGCTGTGAGCTCTCTCCGGAACCAATGTATTCAATTCCATTAACTCATCCTTTGCTATCCACATGGTTGTTATCCAATGGTCTTTATCTGATCTCACATAAGATTAGAACACTTTACTAAAAAAATACACATCTACCATCTGTGATTCCTATAATAGAACCTATGCTAACTGGGTTCTTGTTTGGGGTTTTGTTTATATGTGTCTTAAACCATAGGAAAAATCCTTGTTCTTTCCTTTAAACTTTGGAGGGGCAAGTAGTGTATTTGTTCTCCTGTATCTAGTGCATACATGACACACATGTCTTCGGTTTCTGTTTCTAGTGCATACATGACACACATGTCTTCGGTATCTGTATCTAGTGCATACATGACACACATGTCTTCGGTTTCTGTATCTAGTGCATACATGACACATATGTCTTCGGTATCTGTATCTAGTGCATACATGACACACATGTCTTCGGTTTCTGTATCTAGTGCATACATGACACACATGTCTTCGGTTTCTGTATCTAGTGCATACATGACACACATGTCTTCAGTGTCTGTATCTAGTGCATACATGACACACATGTCTTCAGTGTCTGTATCTAGTGCATACATGACACACGTCTTCGGTTTCTGTATCTAGTGCATACATGACACACATGTCTTCGGTTTCTGTATCTAGTGCATACATGACACACATGTCTTCAGTGTCTGTATCTAGTGCATACATGACACACATGTCTTCAGTGTCTGTATCTAGTGCATACATGACACACATGTCTTCAGTGTCTGTATCTAGTGCATACATGACACACATGTCTTCAGTGTCTGAATCTAGTGCATACATGACACACATGTCTTCAGTGTCTGTATCTAGTGCATACATGACACACATGTCTTCAGTGTCTGTATCTAGGGCATACATGACACACATGACTTCAGTGTCTGTATCTAGGGCATACATGACACACATGTCTTAAGTGTCTGTATCTAGGGCATACATGACACACATGTCTTCAGTGTCTGTATCTAGTGCATACATGACACACATGTCTTCTGTATCTTTTAAAGATTTGCTTCCTCTCTAGGGGAAAACAACAGAATTTACGAACCCTACCAATTGGATGGGCTTTCTGAATTTCCTCTCCAAACATGAATTACAATTAGGTCCTATGCTTACCAATCGTCTACCTGTGATCAGGGGGCATGAAGCACAGGAGAGCCAACTTGAAGTGGAAAGTGGTTAGTGAAAGGCTTCCTAAAAATTGACTGTCACATTTATCCAGGTGTTCTTGACCAAGTTGGAGAGAATTACCTCCAATTTGAAAATGAGTTGTGTATTTCAGGATATATATGTTTGCTAGGTAAGCCATAAAGGCTGTAAAAACCTGTGGGGTAAAATCCTACTTTGCTGGTTATATCCAGCATTCTATCACCACATGCAAGTCTCTGCTTCTGATAATGTTCACCTTCAGAGCAATCACTCTGTAGCTCCTTGATGCTACATATCATCCACATATCATCCACATAATCAAAACTAAAACCTAATCTGTGTAAGAAGCTACAGGGCTCCCACAACCAAGAATTAATATGGGCATGCAGTTCATTTCAGAAACAGCATCTGCCATGTAGCTCACCCATAAACTCAACATTCAGCTCTCTTAAAGGATTATATTTATAAATGAAAGAAAATAGAAAGAAAGCAAAGAAGAATGAAATCTGATGAAAGAAAATGATATAAGAAGAGAAAATCCATAAGAAGGAATGATATAATATAAAAGAAGTGAATCAAGTAGGGTGGAAGGAAAGACGAAGCAATGGCGCAAGGACAACAGGAAGGAAGAACTGGTAACCCAGAAGGTTGTATTTATTTAGTTCAGGTTGTACATTCTTATACATTCGTGTTAGTGTAACATCAATTAATGAGAAAAGAGGCATCAAATTTGCAAGGAAAGAAATACAGACTGGGGGAGCCATGGGTTACCATGAAGACATGGCCAAGTCCAATAACCACACCACACACAACCAGTCCTGCACAGAAATGGCATCAAGAAACCCCGGTCACAAAGGTACGAATCTCTTAAGGGGGTTGACCCCAAGTTCCTAAGGAACATGGGCTTTGCCAAGAAGCAGAGCAGGAAAGGCCTGAAGAAGATGCAGGCCAACAATGCAAAGGCAGTGAATACACGTGCAGAGGCCATCAAGGCCCTGGTGAAGCCTCAGGCCATCAAGCCCACGATGCCAAAGGGCCCAAGCTGCAAACTCAACTGTCTAACATTCATCACTCATCCCAAGCTTGGGAAGTGGATTTGAAGCTACATGGCCAGGGGTCGTAGGCTCTGCCAACCAAAGCCCAGAGTTCAAACCAAGGCCACAGCTCAGCTAAGGCCCAGGCTTCAGCTCCGGCTCAGGCTCCCTATGGTGTCCAGACCTCTGTGAAGGCCCCAAAGAAAAGGTTCCTGCCAATGTAAAGACATATGAACTGTTGTGATGACCCTACAGATGACTAGTGTCCTATGCTGTTTTTACAAATAAACTTAAGGTAAGATATGTTAGAAAGAAAGAAAGAGAGAGAGAGAGAGAGAGAGAGAGAGAGAAGAAGAAGAAGAAGAAGAAGAAGAAGAAGAAGAAGAAGAAGAAGAAGAAGAAGAAGAAGAAGAAGAAGAAGAAGAAGAAGAAGGGAAGGAAGGAAGGAAGGAAGGAAGGAAGGAAGGAAGGAAGGAAGGAAGGAAGGAAGGGAGAGAGAGAGAAGTCACACCTTTTGTATGGTCAAAAGGTAGGATTTTATATTATTTAATCTAAACTCATAAGACAGGATGTCTTAGTCAGGGTTTCTATTCCTGCACAAACATCATGACCAAGAAGCAAGTTGGGGAGGGAAGGGTTTATTTGGCTTACACTTCCATACTGCTGTTCATCACCAAGGAAGTCAGGACTGGAACTCAAGCAGGTCAGGAAGCAGGAGCTGATGCAGAGGCCATGGGGGGATGTTCTTTACTGGCTTGCTCAGCCTGCTCTCTTATAGAACCCAAGACTACCAGCCCAGAGATGGCTCCACCCACAAGGAGCCTTTTCCCCTTGATCACTAATTGAGAAAATGCCTTACAGTTGGATCTCATGGAGGCATTTCCTCAACTGAAGCTCCTTTCTCTGTGATAACTCCAGCTGTGTCGAGCTGACACAAAACCAGCCAGTACACAGGATAATATTGTGTTGTGAATTATTGTCTTCCCTTGGAAAGACAATTTCTCCCACTCTCAGGGTTCCTGAGTTTCCTACAGATCTTTGTGTAGGGCTGAGGTAGACTGGTGATTTCCTTTACACTTTGGCCTGTCTATTGCCATATTTTTCAGCTCATGTTTAGACTGTCACACTGGTTAAATTTTATCAGGATGGATAGAGCAATCAGAAACGAATAGGAAAATTTGGAGACCATAAAGCACGGGAGGAGTGATGGAATCACACAGTACTCTCAGAAAGGAAACCAAGGCAAGCACTGGGAGAAAGAACACTGTATTCTCAACCTCCTGGGGAGGCCAGAAAGCCAGCATGTGACACGGTTCAGGAAACGCGGGATGGTGAGCTCTGGAGAGCAAATAAACATCTAGAGAGCTGATTGGGGCTCTATGGAATTTGGATGTCTCTATTTATGCTAAATACAGGACAGGAACCGATCCCAGGAACGTTCCACTTTTGCCTAAGCACCATATGCAGACCCCCAGGCCACAGCCATTTTGCTTCATTTGTGGTTTAGACACTAATGAAACTGTAAGATGTGTCTTTCTCTTTTTTCTTAATCAAGAATTCTGGAACCCTGTATGCCTTTGAACACCAGGTTCCATAAACTGTGAATTGCCTTGGACATCCAAGATGAAGGAACCTTTACCCTCTCCTGGACAATGCAGACTCCACCCAACTCAAGCACCAACAAGAAAGCTGAAGAAAAGCACTGGGTATGTTAGTTAGTCAGACAGCTCTGCTTTAGAGCAGGATCTCAACTAGCAAGCATTTATGTAGGGTCACTCACTGGGTTCTCTGTTGAACAAACCGGTTTCTCACCATTTTCACAAGACTCCTGGGTCACAAAACAACATTTTAGGCAATTATGGCCATAAATAATTCTCCCAATATGAGTCATTTAAATAGTGTTGGTCTTAAAATGTGTACAGAACTCTCCTTTCCAACTGACTGAGAAACAGCTCTAGGGTGAATGGCACCTACTCAATCTCAGAATATACATATATTCATATATTCGTGTATATATATATATATATATATATGAGGAGAACCCCATTATCATGGAGCAGAGAGTACAGAATTCTCAGAAAGAAAACCATTGAAACTGAACCCAGAAGCAGAGGTAAGACCCCTCAATAGGTTCATCTGTACAAGGAAAATGGTGTAGGACAGTTATCATCTAGACCACATTTCCAAGGGTGCAATCAAGGGTGGTACTGACAGAATGGATCCAGACTTTTCAAGACCATAAGAAAGGATGAAGTTGACAGCTGCTATGTTAGATTTAAAATAATAATAATAATAATAATAAACAAAAAACAACAACAAAAAACCCACCTCGCAATAGAACCTCAGCCTTGTCTAAAAACTGGTCTTTTACCTTGCAGAAAGAAGGCAACAATAGGAAGGTCACATTTTGATGGATATCTCTAAGGCTTTTAGTCTCCTAATCCACCGTTTACTTTTAGGAAAGGAGGATATTCACCAACAAAACTCTTTGAACATCTTTTACACAGAGTATAGTCTGTGCATCCATGTATCCTGACTTGGGAAATAGTGCCACCTGCAGGCCTTTGCTTGAATTAGTGAATCACATCCCACCTCCATGGACGTTAAATCTAAACACCTGATCATACCAAACCAACCCTCCCACTCATGTTCCCACAATATATCCTCATTTACTTTCTCCAAAAGACACAAGTCTGTCTGTGAGTTCTAACAGTTTTTACTTCTTCTACCTCACAGCTCCCCTCCTATGGTTTCAATAAACTACACACGTAAGTGAAGGCAACACTTTGACAGTGGAGTAGAATGTTGAGCACCTAGACATATTCCATATTCTCCAATTTTCAAGTGTCCCGAAATGGATACATTAACCTGTTTCTCTGTCTTACTCAGGCCCTTTTCTTTCATATCATTACCAGTTTCTTCATTCTGTTTTCTTTAGGGAAACTTGGCCCACATGGGCAAGGTGCAAATAATATTGAGAAATAATGTGAATGAATACTTCTACCAGTGCACCACCACACAGACACAGACAGATAGACAGAAATACAGACACACACACACACACCAAAAAAAATGACACCTATGTCCACATAGATTCCATGCCACAGGTAACCAGAGGATAGCTCTCTGTGTTCTTGGTAAATAACCAATATCACTTTGGAAATGCTTTCCATATGCCCAAAGCAATCCTATCCCTCTCTAATGTATTAGCACACAGAGGAAGTATTCACACTCTTGATTTCTTAGTGACATCCCTGGAAATAGACTGCACTCTGTGTCACAGAGACGTTCTATTTTCCTTCTATACCAACCTGAATCCAGGGAACTTCTTTGTTGCTGACATGTGATCTCCACACATGTACAACTGCTCTGAGTTCTTATCAGGTGCTGACCACATGACTCAATTGACTGATCAGCTGTTGTGCACATGTTTTTCAGCCAATGGTCTTATCTGCTCTGACAAAAGAATGGGTATGAATCCTGAAAAGAGTAGACACCTTTCCTCTTGATCCCTGGACTATAAACTGTGTTAACCCCTGCTACTTTTGAGGAGCTGTTTCTATATGTGAATTTCACCATAGACCCTGTACATGTCCCCTAGTCATTTTAAGTGCCTTTTATAGACAACCCCTACCACAGATAACAATTATACCCTATACTACCTAGTAGTTCATCTGTGATCACACAGCATGTTTCCCAGGAAGGCTGTCTTGTTATGAAAACTGATGACTGAAAGGCCTTCTAAACTTGATGCTACACAACCACTAGAGACCTGTAGCTGTCTATGAACTCAATGTTCAGCTCTCTAAAACATGGACTTTAAAAACAAAAAAAAAAAAAGAAAGAAATGAAGAAAATGAAAAGAAACAAAATAAAAAGCAGAACAGAAACTGAGTAGGAAGGAATAATAAAAGACAAAAAGGAAGTGCTTAGGGCTGGAGAGATGGCTCAGCGGTTAAGAGCACTGACTGCTCTTCCGAAGGTCCTGAGTTCAAATCCCAGCAACCACATGGTGACTCACAACCATTCATAATGAGATCTGACGCCCCTTCTGGGGTGTCTGAAGACAGCAACAGTGTAATAAATAAATAAATAAGTCTTTGGGCTGGAGCCAGTGGGGCTGGAGCAGGTGGGGCCAGAGAGAGAAGAAAAAGTGTCTGAAGACAGCTACAGTGTTACTTACACATAATAAATAAATAAATCTTTAAAAGAAGAAGAAGAAGAAGAAGAAGAAGAAGAAGAAGAAGAAGAAGAAGAAGAAGAAGAAGAAGAAGAAGAAGAAGAAGAAGAAGAAGAAGTGCTCTTCATAATACTTAACCAGAGAACAAAGTCTCTCTGCTAGGCTTTTTTGAGACTTCCTTTCTCAATGCAATGAATATGAATCTTTCTACCTTAGCCTCAGGCAGACTCTGCACACAAGCTCAAAAGCAGCAAAATCCTTCACCGAAACATCATCAGAACAAGCTACAAAGCTCAAATCCCCAGTGTCTCCCAGGTTCCTACTGTGGTGTCCCACCAAATTCCAGTTAATGTCTTCCACAGCTTTCTAAATCCAAACTTGCCAAATTCACATTTTTCTAAACAAAAGTATGGTTAGGGCTATCTAGCAATACTCCAGTCCCTGGTGCCAACATCTGTCTCAGTTAGGGTTTCCGTTGCTGTGAAGGGACACAATAGCCAAGGCAACTCTTATAAAGGAAAATATTTAATTGGGGCTGGCTTACAGATTCAAAGGTTCAGTCCATTATTATCATGGCAGGAAGCATGGCAGTGTCCAGGAAGACATAGTGCTCTAGAAGGAGCTGAGAGTTCTACATCCTGATCCAAAGGCAACCAGAAGTAGACTCCCTCCTGCAGGCAGCCAGGAGTGTCTCTTAAAGCCCACCCTTAGAGTGACACACTTCCTCCATCAAGGCCACACCTATTCCAAGCCCATATCTCCTAATAGTGCCATTTCCCATGGTCCAAGCATATTCAAACTACCACAATAGTATACGGAAGTGAAATTTTCTACCAGAGAACTCCTACAGGTGATAAACATCTTCAGCAAAGTGGCTGGATATAAAATTAACTCAAAGAAATCAGTAGCCCTCCTTTATACAGATGACAAACAGGCGGCTAAACGCTTCACAATAGCCACAAAGAATATAACATCTTTATATTAAATATTTTAATGTATATATAACATACATTAAATATAAAATCTTTATATTAAAGATTTTAATGTGTAACTTTAACTAAGCAAGAGAAAAAATCTATATAACAAGAACTTCAAGTCTTCGAAGAAAGAAATAGAAGATATCAGAAGATGGAAGGATGTACTGGCTCATAGATCAGTACAACTAACATAAGGAACATGGCCACCTTGCCAAAAGCAATCTACAGCTTCAATGTGATTCCCATCAAAATTACAACAAAATTACAACCCATATTTATCACCTGGAACAAAGCTCAAGTCAAGTGGATCAAGGACCTCAACATAAAATCAGAGACACTAAACCTAGTAGAACAGAAAGTAGGGAGTAACCTAGAACCCATTGGTATAGGAGACAGTTTCCTGAACAGAATACCCATAGCCCAGGCACTAAGAAAATGTCCAAAGCCCTTCCTTACTTATTAGGGAATGTAAATCAAAGTAGCTCTGAGATCCACCTCACACCAGTCAGAATAGCTAAGATCAAAAACCCATGGAACAGCTCATGCTGGTGAGAGTGGAGCAACCAGGAACATTCCAACATTCCTGATGGGAGTGCAAACTTATACAACCATTCTGGAAATCGCTTTGGCAGTCTCTTAAAAAATTGGGAATCGTTCTATCTAAACATCCAGCTATACCACTCCTGGGTATACCCAAAAGATGTTCCACTATCCTCCAAAGACACATGCTCGACTCTTCATGGCAGCTTTATTTGTAATAGCCAGAAACTGGAAATGATCTATATGTCCCTCAACTAAAGAATAGATAAAGAAAATGTGGTTCATTTACACAATGGAATATAGCTATTAAAAATAAGGGCATTGTGAATTGTGCAGGCAAATGGATGGAACTAGAAAATATCATCCTGAGTGAGGTTACCCATATCCAAAAGGACATGTGTGGTGTGAATTCACTTTTAAGTGGAAATTAGACACAAAGTACAAGATAACCACACTACAATCCACAGACCCAAAGTGCCCCGGTCTCCACAGTCTCCAGCCCGCAGCAACAACACAGACACTAAGTCGGGTTCACACAGCAACTTTACTTTGGGCTTTTTCCCCTACAGCTCTCTTCCCCAGCAGCTTCTTCTTAGGGCAAGGGCTAAACTACTCCTACTACAACAGCTTCTCTTACTCTACTTCTGCTCACACCAAGGGCTAAAACAACTCCTATTACAACAGCTTCTCTTCTACTACTTCTACTCTACTCTTCTACTGTCTGCCAGGCTGGACAGTTCCTCGTGTTCTGGACCTGTCCAGCCTGGCAGACAGCCCACGCATGCAGCCTCACTGCGCATGCTCAGGCAAGGCAATAAACAAGTGGGTTTCACTGGGCCTGTGGCCACACCCACTTCCCCGCTCCAAAGAGGCCACATAACAAGGATGTCCCAAGGGAAGATACTTGAATCTTTCTCAGAAGGGGAAATAAGATAAGTATTGGAGGTGGAGGGAGGGAGAGAACTGGATGGGATGTAGGATGGAGAAGAGAATGCGACAGATGCATCAGGTGTAGGGAAAGCAGGGGAGAAAAAAGGGAAATTGGCAATGGGCAGGTGAGGGCATTTCTAGGATGTGACAGAGACCTGGGACGGGGAGGTCCCAGGTGGGTGACTCTAGCAGAGACTTGTAATAGAGATAGAGAGGCTGAAGTGGCCAGCTCCTGTAGCCAGGTAGGACTCCTGGTAGAGGGGTAAGGACAGCAACCCACCCACAAAATCTTTGACTCAAATGTGTCTGGCCTACAACATGTATGGGAACAAAGATGGACTACAGAAGGAGGGAGGGCTGAAGAGGTGGCTCAGCAGTTTAGAGCACTGACTGCTCTTCTGAAGGTCCTGAGTTCAAATCCTGACAACCACGTGGTGGCTCACAACCACCTGTAATGAGATCTGACACCCTCTTCTGGTGTGTCTGAAGTCACCTACAGTGTACTTATGTATAATAATAAAGAAATCTTTGGGCTGGAGCAAGCAGGAACTGAGCGAGTAGAGTTGTCCAGAGTGAATGGGGCCAACCAGAGCAACGAGAGGTCTTAAAAATTCAATTCCCAACAATCACATGAAGGCTCACAACCATCTATACAGCTACAGTGTACTCACATACATAAAATAAATAAATAAGTCCTTTAGAGAGAGAGAGAGAGAGAGAGAGAGAGGGAGAGAGAGAGAGAGAGAAGGAAGGAATAGCCTACCAATGACTGGCCCAAATTGAGACCCATCCTATGAGTAAGAACCAATTCCTGACAGTATTAATGGTACTCTGTTATGCTTGCAGACAGGAACCTAGCATAACTGTCCTCTGAGAGGCTCCGCCCAGCAGCCAATGGAAAGAGATGCAGAGACTCCCTCACACCCAAACCTTAGATGGAGTTTTTCGAGTCTTGTTCAAGAGTTAAGGGAAGAGTAGAAGTACATGAAGAAGATGGAACTCCACAGATAGACCAACCAAGTCAACTAATTGGACCCTTGGAGTCTCCCATAGACTGAACCATCAACCAAAGATCGCGCATGGGCTGGACCTAGGCTCCCTGCAGATATACAGCATATGTGCAGCTTGGTCTTCATTCAGGTCCCCCAACAACTGGAGCAGGGGCTGTTCCTGAATCTGTTGCCAGCCTACAGATCACATTCCCCTAACTGGGTCACTTTGCCTTGCCTAAGTGGGAGAGGATGCACCTAATCCTGCAATATCTTGATGTGCCAGGGTGGGGTGATACCTGTGGGGTCCTCCCCCTTCTTAGAGGAGAAGGGGGATGGAGAATGGGGGGGCGCAGATATTGGAATGTAAAGTGGGAGGGCACTGGGAGGAGTGAGGGGGCTGATATTGGAATGCAAAGTGAATAAATTAATTAATTAATGGAAAAATGTGTTTTCAAGCAATCATGAGCTAGTTCCATAGCACTAGTTCTAACAGTCTCTCCAATAGAAGGGCTCCCCCTCTGGCCAGGGTGGGATGAGCCTTTGATCTTGTAGCTTCAAGAAGTCTGGTACAACTGTTTCATACATTCCTCTCTCTGAGCTTCATCTTCAGGAGCCAGAGAAATCAACTTCAGCCTTTCACATAATTATCTCAAGGGGACTGTAGGGTGGTGATACAGGTAGTTGGTGCTAGCACAAGAGTAGTCTAGCTGACTTTTAACTGAATATGACTCTTTCTCAAGACAGTTGACTCAGCAAGTTTAATAGCTACTACTTGGGAGGTCAAATTGTCCCACTGCTAATGTCTTTTCTTAGAGGAAAATCAACATCAGATAGTGCTTGTAATATACAGTTATAAACTCATCATCAACACTGACAGTGATTACATTTTTCCATTTGTATATGAAAATGTAATACATGTATTAAATGTATTGGATTGAATGTATTCCACCCAGCTCCAATTGCCTCCAAGAATTATATTCTCCTCTCAACTTTATCTCTTCCTTTCATAATTAATTAATTAATTAAGCCCACTGAGTCCAATTAGTGCTACCCATATGCATGCAGACATAGAGCTATCCACTGGGGCATGGCACCCTAACAGGAGCCACACTCCTAAAGAAAAGTGACTCTCCTCCCCCCAGCAGCCATCAGCTTCCAAAAACCCCTCAGTTAAAGGTAGAACTTAAAAGCCACCCCCTCCCAACACTATAGCAGGTAATGCCCTAATAATGCTTTATACCTGCCTAGTACCCACGGAGAAGGGTCTTTCCAGAATGTCTCAGACAGGTATTAGGAGCAAGTACAAACATCATATTCTTATTTAAATGTTGGCATAACTAGCAAACCCTCTGTGGTGGTTTGAATATGCTTTTCCCAGGGAGTGGCACTATTAGGAGGTATGGCATTGATGGAGTAGGTGTGCCCTTATTGGAAGAAGCGTGTCACTTTGGGGGTGGACTTTGAGACCCTTCTTCTAGCCACATGGAAGACAGTCTTCTGTTTGCCTTCAGAACAAGATGTAGAACTCTCGGTTCCTCCTGTGCCATGCCTGCCTGGATGATGCCATGTTTCCTGCCCTGATGATAATGGGCTGAACCTCTGAAACTGTAAGCCAGCCCCAGTTAAATGTTTTCCTTTATAAGAGTTGCCTTGGTCATGATGTCTCTTCACAGAATTAAAACCCTAGTTAAGACATCCTAGTAACACTAATTGCTCTCACTCCAAGAAATAGAAGACTTGGGAAAAAAATCACATTCAGAAGAATTAAATTATTAACAGTAAGGAGTATTTGATCAAAAAATAATTCTAAACAGATATGATTGAGAATGGAAGGGAATATAATCAAACCACTGAAGAGCATGTATACATCTTAAATACAGTGAAGCAGAAAGTATGTTTAAGGCATGTCTTAATCAGGGTTTCTATTCCTGCACAAAACATCATGACCAAGAAGCAAGTTGGGGAGGAAAGGGTTTATTCAGCTTACATTTCTATACTGCTGTTCATCATCAAGGAATTCAGGACTGGAACTCAAGCAGGTCAGGAAGCAGGAGCTGATGCAGAGGCCATGGAGGGATGTTCCTTACTGGCTTGCTTCCCCTGGCTTGCTCAGCTTGCTTTCTTATAGAACCAAAAAATTACCAGCCCAGGGATGGCACCACCCACAAGTGGCCCTCCCCGCTTGATCACTAATTGAGAAAATGCCTTACAGCTGGATCTCATGGAGGCATTTCCTCACCTGAAGCTCCTTTCTCTGTGATAATTCCAGCTTGTGTCAAGTAGACACGAAGCCAGCGAGTACAAGGCATTATCTCAGGAAAAAAACATAGATGTTATTCATAAAAGGCTATGTTGTATAACTACCATGTATCAGGACAGAACATGCAAAGGAGTAGGTTAAGATATAACTGTTATTTCTTCTTAAAATCCTTAACACTCACAGAAGATGAATGTCTGTATAAGCTATTTTTCTTGTTGTTGATAAAAAGCAACTTACGAGAAAACGGTGTATCTTAGCTCACGGTCTGAGAAAACAGTTCATCAGGGTAGGGAGGATAGATTACAGGAGCATCAGGAGGCTGGTCAGATTATTTCTGAATGCTTAATCACCAGGGAGTGGAATTGTTTGGAAAGATTAGAAAGATTAGGAGATGTTTGTAATAATGGGTATGGTAGGTAGAACAGGCATGTACTGTACCGTAGAAGCATGGCTTTGAGTATAGTGTACTTCCAGGAGTGGTCTATGGGACTTGGGCTATGAAGGCACAGGAAAGAGTTCCAGCTGGTCTGCACCTGTCTATTAAATGCTCCTGCCTGAAGAAGCTAGTGAAACTCTTAATTAGATTTATAATTAGACAATTTGCAAAACAAATTACAACCCAGGAATAGGGATCTCTTCTTGAACGTAACATAAACGAATAATATAGTCACACAAAGATAAAATTTACATATTTGTCTTGATGTATGTATCATATTATGAGTACAAAGTAATATATTTTTAAATATATAATCTACTCCATTGTAATATATGAATAATCCTTCATGAGGACAAATACAAGATAAGAGTCCAGAGAGCCAACTCTATTGTTAATGTATAGCTGAACGCTGTGAGACTTTATATCATGTTCAAATGAGAGTCACATAAACCAGCACTCCTCAAACCATGATCCATGAGCTGGTCCTGCTTCATAAGTCATGCATAAGGTAGAATAGCATTGGCCATGGGTTCAGTGCATATTTAATAGAGAAGCTTTATGTATGAATGTTTTCATATATGTGAAACAAGACAGTGGCTGGTTAGTTGGCAGAAGCATTGAGGCCAAACGCCCAGAGGAACCTACTCTGCAGTGCCCTACGGACAAGGCTCAGGATTCACTGATCTCTACTCATGGGGACTGTGTAAAGTGTGACTAGCTATAGTTGCTGTTGAAAGGTGCCTAGTACTCCCTTCCTGAGCTGGGATTTACCTTGGAGACTCCATGAAAAAAAGAGGACCACCGCACTTTTATTTTTCATAAAGATAAATAAATAAATAAATAAATAAATACTTCATAGTGTCACTTAAAACTTTGGTTAAGTTAAAGCCAATAGTATCCTATTTAACCACAACACATCAGTAAAAAGCGTAATTATTTTGTAATCTAGCTATGAAACTTGACTGTTCTAGCCAAGTAGTAATGGTGCATGCCTTTACTATCAGAACTTGAGAGACAGAAGTAGGCTGATCTCTTGGAGTTTGAGGGCAGCTTGGTCTACAGAGTGAGTTCCAGGACAGCCAGCCAGGACTATATAGAAAAACCCTGCCTCAAAGAAGAAAGAAGAAGAAAGAGAAGAAGAGGAGGGGAGTGAGAAGAGGAGGAGGGGGAAGGGAAGAGGAAGAAGAAGAAGAAGAGGAAGAGGAAGAAGAAGAGGAAGAAAAACAATAACAAAACAAATTTTAAAAACTTGACTGTTCTAGATTTTATTCAACTTGTGCTAAAATACAACCCACTAGTTTGAAACAAGCCTTGCTTTTGCCTTTCTTCTGCTTGAGCATCTAACAGATCACCACTTTCAAAAATAGAAGGGCAACCTAGTCACCTACTGGCATCTCTATGAATTGTATATTCTACAAGTGTTAGCAAGAATGTCTCCAAATTTGGCTTGCTTTTCTGCAAATTAAATGGTCTGCCTCCCAAACAAAAGATATTCTACAGATTAAAAATATTTTTTAAAAAATTAATGTTGTACATTACTTCCTTTTTTCTCTCTAAAAAATAACCCCACAATAAAACATTATCTTCCCTGAAGTGGGTTTGGATGTGAAAGATAGCCTGTTTTGGTTGAACGAGGCTTACTCAGGAGACCCAGTAGAAAACTCTACAAGGGACGGAACAGTGAACCATGTTCCCAGAGACAGGTGCCTGACACCACAGAGCCCCCAACTCCATAATCTGTGACTATCAGTCACACAGAAAAAGCCCCAAGCTCCTGGCATTCTGGCTAGACTCCACCCCCACAGTTACCTGACTATAGCCAGGTATGCTCCGCCCCACAGTTACCAGGCAACAACAAGGTAGCCCAGCCCCCTATAAAAGGAGCTGCTTCCCCCATCACCACCACCCCCACTTTCTAGTAAGCCTTTCTAACTCTCATCTCTAGCTCTCCTTCTCTCCCTCCCTTCCCCCTTCTCTCCACATGGCCATGGCCCGTCTCCCTCTTTTACCCTCTCTCTTTCTCCCTGCCTTTCTACAATACTTCAACAGAGGAATGGATACAGAAAATGTGGTACATTTACACAATGGAGTACTACTCAGCTATTAAAAAGAATGAATTTATGAAATTCCTAGCCAAATGGATGGACCTGGAGGGCATCATCCTGAGTGAGGTGATACAATCACAAAGGAACTCACACAATATGTACTCGCTGATAAGTGGATATTAGCCCAGAAACTTAGGATACCCAAGATATAAGATACAATTTGCCTTTCTACAATAAAGCTCTAAAACCATAGACTGTCTCTGCTCATCAAGGCCCACCGTGCTTGAATGATGGGATAGGCTTTCCCCTAAACAGCCGTCTCTAACCTCCCTCCTGAAGGCCTTCCTGTGCTCCAGCCAAGGACCGGACCAAAGACTCTTGCCGAAGTGGGAACCAACCAGCGCCCCTTCTCCCCCTGCCTCCTCCCTTCAGCCCAAATCTGGCTGAGCTGCCCACGAGGCCCCCACTTTGTACTCAGCTCTTCTGCAGTGTCCAGCAGCGCCTGGGATGCCCGAGACTGAGAACCTGTTATACCTCTGGCTGCCCCCTGTCCATACCCCTCGGATTGCGTCCTGGGTCCGTAGTTTCCCACAGCCGGACACCCACCTGGGGTCGAGTGAAAAGCATGCAGCAGTCCTCCCTTGTCCGCCTGCCCAGAGCACCGAAACTCTGGCAGGACGAGGGTTTTCTCCCACTCCCTTTATTTCCCCATGATGCCCTACGTGGCCTAATGCTGCTTGTTTTATAATGTTAGTTTTCTCCCCCAAAACTGCTCACATGTGTCTGCATGAAAGACGCTGGCCCCAGTTGGCTCCGATATGTAAATAAAGATGCCAGCAGGTAATGGTTGGGTAGGAAGACAGAGGATTCCCAGGATTCCCGGGATTGGGAGAGGGAGGGGAGGAAGGAGAGAATCACCAAGAGGGGGCGTGGGATGGACCAGCTTTGTAAGAATTCGAGGAATTGGCTCTAGTGGCTCTTTCCCCGATTGGGTCTGGAGTAGCAGAAATGAAATATAGATTTTTAATTATGTTAACTCCGGAATGCTGGAGGGGAGTGTTTGCTAGTCGGGGAAAGGGTTAGAAGCCTTATTTGAGCTAGCCAAGGCATAACAGAATTAACTTGCATGAGTGCGTGCTAGCGCACTGGTTTCCAATCAAACCACAAAGATAAGTTCAAGTTACTAGTTTCTTGGAGCATGGCTCTAGGAGTTGGGTGTACCCCAGTTTGCTTTCTGATGCTGCCATAAAACACTATCCAAAAGTGACTCGGGGAAGAAAGGGTTTATTTGGCTTACATTTCCATACCACAGTCTATCACTCAGTGATATCAGCAAACTGTGGGCAAGAACTGAAGCAGAGTCCACGCAGGGAAGAATGCTGCCTGTTCCCAGACTCACCTTCAGCTACCTTTCTTTCTTTTTGCTTTTCTTTCAAGACAGGGTCTCTCTACACCGCCCTAGCTGTCTTGGAATTCACTGTAAAGACCAGGCTGGCCTCCAACTCACAGAGATCTGGCTAGCCGTCTCCCCAGTGTGGTGCTGGCATTAGGAGCATCTATACCACCATGCCCAGCCCCAGCTACACTTCCCAGAACCAGTTGTTCCAGGTGACACCACCCACAGTTTGCTGGGCCCGTCCACGTTATTCATTCATCAGAGAAAATGCCCCATAGACTTGCCTACAAACCAATCTGTTGAGGGCAGGTGTGTTCTCTGTTGAAGTTTCGTCTTCATATATGACCCGGATTTATGCCAAGCTGACAAAAAAATAAGCAAACAAAACAAAATTAACTAGCACAGGGGCTTAGAACATGCTAAAGGCTGAGGGGGGAGATCATTAAAAGATGGGCTAGCATGGAATTGCTGCAAAACTCCATAAATATAATTGAAAGCCATTAAGTAGTTCACTTTACTATTATTACTGACTCTCTGTTTTTGAGGCATTCGTATATAGCTAAGAGGGGATGGGGGGGGAGGGCAAGTGGCTTCAAATTTTGTGTGTAGTCAAGGGTCACTTAGAATTTCCGGGTTTCCTGCTTCCAAACTCACAGTTCTAGGATTACAGGGGTACACCACCATGCCTGGTTTATTAAATAGTAGAGGTATGTTAAAACATATACATGTAATTAAAAATAAAACTGAAAAAAATTCCAGCATGGGGGAGGGATGTCTCTGGAGTACTCCTGAGAATTCTTTATCAGTAACGGGTTGCTGGGACCTAGAGACTCGTTTCTTTTTAGGAGTGTGAGCATGGGTAGGTTTCCAGTGCCTCAGTGGGAGACTCCAGCCTAAGTGCAGTGAAATGAACTAGCTGAATCCAGTGAGCTAAATAAATACTCAAAGAATTTTGAAAGGAAGATGTGATGGGGTGGGGGTGGGGTGGAGAGCGGGGTTTCAGGAGTTGAGGGGAGAGAGGGGCAGGTGGATATGATCAAGATAAATTGTATATTGGTATAACATTTTAAAAGAAAAAAGATGAATTATATATAAATTTATTTCAATAAATCTTTTGGAAAAAGTATGAAGCCTAGCCAAAATATCTAAAGAGCACTAATGCGTGCTCTGGCCTGTCCTCCAGGGCTGACTGGAGGACTCAGATGGTTTCAGTAGCCCAAGACACAACACACACACACACACACACACACACACACACACACACACACACACACACATTGCTCTCCCCAAAGATGCTGGGTCTCCTTTGACTTTCCACTTTGAGCAAACCTGAAAACTGTGGGCCCTGGCTGCCCTTCTAGTATAAATCGGTCTGCTGATCCCAATTTGGACTCCAGAATCTAAGGGCAGCAGGAGTCAGAGTCCTGAGTGCTAGCTGCTAGAGGTCTTGGAGCTCCGCTGCGGAAGTCTTGGGGCAGGCGATTCTCTTTTGTGAGGGTGGGGAGGAAGCTGATTTTGCAGAGGCGCTGGCGGCGTTTTCAATGTAGGGAGAGGCTCCCTGAATGGGTGCCCGGACTGGTTCCACAGAAACCGAGCTAGGAGCTGCTCAGTCCTCCGCCCACCACTGCCCACAATCCAGTTCTGCAAAACATCAGCTAGGCGGGAGGGACTCTGCAGAGGACCTGGATGACCCAAGGCCAGCCGGCGGATCCTGATCAGTCTGATCAGCTAGCTGATCCTGACCTTATCCCTGCAGAGGGGTGTGGCCAGGGCTGGCGCAAGCCTGGGGTTGGTCGCGACGCCGCCTTGCGGCTCAGACCGAGAATGTCCTACGGACCCGCAGTAAGGGCTGCAGGGCCGTGCGTGCGCCGGTGGGGAGGGGACTCAGAACAGAGTGGCCGGTGAACACAAACAGGGCGCGCCTCTCCCAAGCTGCCCTTAATCATGGCAGAGGAGCCGGAGCCAGACCTCGGGGTGGCCGAGGGCTCAGAGGAGCAGGCCCTGGAGATGCCGAGCTGGAAAGCTCCGGAGGACATAGACCCCCAGGTAGGCGTCTTCCAGGGCCCGCAAAGATTCATCTGGGCTACTTTACCGTGATATGAAGAGTCCCCTAGAGTTAAGTTTAAAAAATGTACTATTTTCGATCCTGCGTGAACCAGGAGATGCGTTGTTTAGCTGACCCCAGGAGAGAGTCATACATCCACTTCCTGTCCGTGGAGTGGGTCCGGTAGGGAGGAACTGGCTACTACTACACAGACCCAGTGCTTCGATTTAAGAAAAGCTTGCAACCTGTCCTTAGGGCAGTATCTGCTCTCCAACCTGTAGGGAAACCTCAGGAGAGTCCTTGCTTGTCCTAAAGAACCGGAACCTCAGGCTAGACCCTGGGGGGAGGGGGGCAGCAGCTCTCCTGTATTGTGGACTCTCACCTCCTGACGTTCATGAGTTGCTGCTGTTCATGGTTCATGAGTTATTTCTCTTTAAGTTTTCTCTGTACCATTTTAGCCAGGAAGTTATGAGATCCGGCACTACGGACCAGCTAAGTGGGTCAGCACTTGCGTGGAGTCTCTGGACTGGGATTCAGCCATCCAGACTGGTTTCACAAAATTGAATGGCTACATTCAAGGCAAAAATGAGAAAGGTAAAAGTAGCCTCTGAGATGCTGCGATTACTGAGTTTTAGTCTCCTGAAGAATTCTGTTTTGTAATAGACGAATAACCAGATGACTGAAACTCTAATGTTTTTATTCACGATTGGCTTCAAGAACTTTAGTGTAGCTACAGTAGAGTGTTGCTGGGTTCTGCTTGTCAAGGTCTGTACTTTCCTCATTTTTTTTTTCTAGATGAAATGGGACTCTACCTAGGGAGAAGTCCTTTCCTGTGCCAAATGCCTCTAATAGTGATATCAAGGGACAGGAAAATGTGCAAGGGCATGAGCCTCAAGTTGTGTGTGTGTGTGTGGGTAATTTTGCAAGTCTCTTCGCCTTAGGACCACAATTCCTGAGATATAGAGAAAAATAATTAATTGGCCCATGCTTTCTGTGATTTCTTCTTTATGTTTAAAAATATAGAATTTATTAACCCAAGAAAACAACACTACAGAAAATTGTTTAATGTAATGTGTCATTCTACCACTACCCCTTTATAAAAAAACAAAAAGATGAGACATCTCAAGGGTACATATTTATAGTGGTAATGTAAAGGAAATCAAGAAATATCAGCCATAATATGCTAAAATTGCTTTAATTTTTTTCATGACGTAGAGATGAAAATCAAGCTGACAGCTCCGGTGACAAGCTACGTGGAGCCCGGCTCAAGTCCTTTCAGTGAGTCTACCATTACGATTTCCCTGTACATCCCCTCTGAGCAGCAACCCGATCCACCCAGGCCTTCAGAGTCAGATGTCTTCATTGAAGACAGAGCTGAAATGACGGTGTTCGTGCGGTAAGTGGTAGATAATTCACAGCCATGCTGCCTGCTGGTCAGCTGGCTGCTGGTTTTACCTGTGTGCATTCACCATTCCACAAGCATCTCACCCTTCCATAAGAACAGTCTACTAGATTTCAGGATGTTTTCCTACTGTCTTGGTTTTAAAATGTCACTGAAGTCTATTGCAAGACAGAATCCATTTATTGAGAAGTCTATTATATGCCTCCCACATATAAAACATAGCACAAATTGTATCACCTGGAGCATAGGACTATCCTTTCCTACAAAATAGATAGATCTGAACAATAATGCCTTCAAAAAACAGCATATGGTGTCTGTCCTAGTCTGTTTGGGCTGGCACAACGAATACTATAGACTCTGTGGCTTACCACAAACACAAGTTTGCTTTTGTAGTTCTTTCTAGAAGCTAGGTTCAAGGTCAAGGCACTTACAGTTGTAGTGACTGGCTAGGGGCCATTTGCTGATTCATATAAGCACATTTGACCCTCTTTTGTAAGGGTGATAATCCCTTTCTTAAGGGCTCAGTTCCCTCAGGATCTAACCACCCTCCAGAGGCTCTTTAAACTATCCCACTTGTGATTAGGAGTTCGATGTGAATTTGAGAGAGACAGGCATTCAGTCCACAGCATTCTGTTCCTAACTGAAGAAACTTTGTGTCTTTTCTCACTCACAAAAATGCATCCAGTCGCATTTTACCAGCCCTAGAATCTTAGCCTATTTCAGCATTGACTCAAAAGACTCATCTAAATAACATTCAAATAAAATCTGGCCTGAGACTCAAAGCATGACTTATCTCAAAGCAAATTCTCTCCAGCTGTGGGCCTGTAAAAGTCAAACAAGCTATGGGCTTGTTTGTACAACACTGTGACATGCAGAGGAGGAACATCCCCTTTCAAATGGAAACTATAGAGAAGGAAAACTAACGGGCCTCAGTCAAGGCTTTAGATCTCTTTCTTGTCTCAAGGCTCTGCCTGCCAGGGTCTGTTGGAATGAGATGGATGTTGGGTCCCCAAAGCTTTCCTGGACAGGAATTGGGCCCTTGATACCCGACATATCTGAGTCTCATGGCTCTGGGTACCCCCAAGCCCAGCAAAGTTGTTATGTTTAGAATCACCTCCTTGAGATGCTACCAGGCTACAGGTGCATACCAGTCACTCTTCTGATCTGGTGTCTCCTCTCCCACAGTTCCATTAGGGAAGGCTGTAGTGGGGAGCATCTGGGGTGGCCCAGCCCTTGCTCTTGCCCTCTGCCAAAGTGCATTTGGGCATAAGGAGACATTGTTGAATACGGTAGACATGGGCTTTGCTCTTCTTGGAAGGCTCTTGTCAAGGGCAGCCAGACTGATTTCATTTTTACATGAGCACATTTATAATAAAACATATACCAATGAAGCATGCTAAAAATACTTTTTGCTTCTCTTTCTTAACTTTCTGTGTAAAAATCACAGTCCTTGCATGTCCTGTACTTCTGCAGGTCAGTGTGCTAGTGCGATTTAATCCTGGGATGCTTTCTTTTTAAAGAAAAAAGTATGTATATATATATATTTTTTAATTAATTGATTGATTGGTTAATTGATTTTTTTACACTACAGATTTTATTCCCTTCATGGTCCACCCTCCAACTGTTCCACATCCCATACCTCCTCCCTGCCCCTCTCCCCCACCCTCCCTGTCTTCACGAGAATGTTCCTACGCCCCTCCCCAGGATTCTTTCATGTGTGCAGTTTATTAAACTTTTATTCTCTTTCCCATTCCTTGTAGCAGCTCTATCCCTCTAATCTGTCCTGTCTCTTTGCCTCTGTTTATATCCAAATCTCAGCAGGTTCCTTTCTGCTCAGCATCCTGTCCATGATCCCAGAAGGTCATGGACTACTATGTAACTTTCTTGCTTCTGGCTTCAGCTCTCATTTTAGACCTCATTTTATGCCTCGTTCTGACAATGCTTTATAATTTTGTCATTTCCATTTTTCTTTCTTCGTTTGGGAAAATCATCCTTCATTGCAAGACCAGCTCAGAAGACACCCATTAGCATGGACTGAATCCTTAGGATTTCTCAGAGCCCTTTGGTTAGAGTACTTAGATGTTTAGATAATGCTGTCAAAATGTTGACCTCATCCACTGGGCTATGAATGTATAGACACCAAAACTATATTGTGTTTATCTGTAACCCACTGTGTACTCTTTGACCAGAAGAGAAAGAAGGGGGAAGCATTTTAGTGAATGTCTGACTCGGGTCTGTGGACACACTCTTATAATCCCAGGTAGTTGGGAAGCTGAGACAGAACTTAAGCCTGAGAGTTTAGACACAGCCTAAGCAACTAAGGCTCCATCTCAAAAGTATGCAGCAGCAATAGTAGAACAAATGCAGCACAACACAGTGAAGTCAGGCATGATGGCATTCTTCTATAACACTAGCATTGGAGTGGGTGAATTATGAGGATCGTGAGTTTGAGTCTTGCCCCAGCTACACAGTGCTGCTAAAGGTTGCCTGGGCTATATAGCAAGACTCTGTGCTGCATGGTGTCTTTCAGAGCAGCCTGAGAATGAAGGGAGGAAGAGAAGGGGGTGGGAGGGAGACAGGGGACCTGGCTGTGGAAGAGGAGCAAGCATGTGTGGGGGCTTCTGAATGGTTGCCGCATTGGTATGTTTCTGGAAAGTTCCTAGGAATGGCGATCGGGCTGTATCCTAGACATGCACAATGTACATTTTCATAAGGCTCTAGGGTGAGTTTTGTGTATATTAGTCCACACAAGAAGATGTAAGTTCCAAATCTGTCAAAGGATGGGACTTGATCTTCCTCCCGAGTCTCTCCAAGGTGAGACTTCATCCAGCTTTCAGGGCCCCAGACTTCAGCTCATCACTGGTATCTGTAGTAAAGTCACTCATGCACAATCGCTTTCTTGTCCGTAGGTCTTTTGATGGATTCTCCAGTGGCCAAAAGAATCAAGAACAACTTTTGACCTTAGCAAACATTCTGAGGGAAGAAGGAAAAGTTTTCAACGAAAAGGTCTTTTACACTGCAGGCTACAGTAGTCCTTTCCAATTACTTGATAGAAATAACGAAGTGTGGCTGATTCAGAAAAATGAGCCCTCCGTCGAGAACAAATAAGGAAGCAAAGAAATGAAGCAGGGGCAGACCTGCTGCTGAATGCAGACATTGAGAGCACTCATAGGCGACATATATAGTGTTTTCGGCTTGAGCTACCACTCTGCATCATGCTTATTCCTAATGTGCCTTTGTAGGTAGCTTTATTTAGATCCAGGGCATTCAGACAAATCTGTAAATGGGTCCTGACTCAGGTGGCCTCCATTTCCGAGAGGATCCAGGACAACGCCACGGCCTTTCCCTCCGACTGGCGCTATCACCATTATCTTGCCTCTCTCCTTGGCCTTATGGCATTCAGATGTTCTCCCTTCCTTATAATAACACTGAAAATGGTAATGATGGATTCTGCATAGAAGTAAATTATGTTGGCTACAAAATAACCTTCCTTGCCTCCGCTGTTGCGTTTTTCCATTGGATCCGTGTCCTCATCCAACTGTTGCTCCCTGAACAAAGACAGTTCTTACCTTAACGTGTTGACAAAATTTGGAGGCAGAAAATAAATTCTATGAGATGATGAGACCTCCTATGCTACGTGACAGGTGTGCCTTTTGAAGAAATACACTGATACCTGATTGTAACATTCACTTGAATTTTTACAGTGTGTAGTCATTCTAGAGGTTGTATGGGCATTCTCTGTCCAAGGGTGGGCTGCTGCAGAGCCATGGAGGTTAGAAAGCCTTCCCTCCTTGCACTAAGTCTTGTTATTAGGAAGATCAAGTCACACTCAGATCCCTGGCGCTGTTAGAGAGATGGCGCTCACTCTGATGCAGGCTCCTGGGAAGATGGCTCTGACAGTGTAAAGCTAGTTAGATCTTGGGAACCTCGTGATAATTAAAGCTGCTCACAAGTGGCATGCTTTCCACTTCTGTGTAAGCAGAGGCCACACAGTTGCTTCTTGAGAAATGACCATAGAGTCGACTGAGGGTCCAGTAAATTGGAGAAAGCTAAATGAGACATGAAATCCCTCCAACTTCAATGTTATAAGGCATCTTTGTAAAATTAAACTCACTAGATCAGCGGTTATTAGTCTTCCTAATGCTTTACTACAGTTCCTTTGATGTGGACCCCCCCAACCATAAAATTGTTTTTTTTTTCTTTTGCTACTTCATAACTGTAATTTTTCTACTGTTCTTGAATTAGTGTAAATATCTATTTTCCGGTGGTCTTAGGCGACCCCTATGAAAAAGTCATTCAACCCCAAAGGAATAGTGACCCACAGGTTGAGAACCACTGCTCTAGTAACATCTGTCCCCTTAGTTACAGGTATCTTCGTAGACCATTCTGAGTATTTCACCTGAATCTTCACAGTCAAACTTCACACTAATCCACAGCTGAGCACCCTCTGTTAGAGAAGAGGAAACTGGGGCATGGAGTTCTTGGGTAACTTTCCCCAGACCAAACTGTAAGGGCAGAGGCTGACCTGGTTTTTCCATTCATTCCACTCCAACTGTGGTAATAAGCTCCTGGCACACAAACCTGTGAGATGGTCGTTTTTAATACAGAACAAGCTGCATTTCTGGTTCTGAAATTATTGCAGATATAAGAATCTTTAATTCTCAGCATTATTTGCTTGAGTTGCATGTAATTTTTTTACTTTTATAGCATGGATATCTATCTATCTAATTTTTAAATTGCACTTTATTTCTTGCTTTGTGGCTCTTGGATTATTTTTTCTTAAAAAATTCCAGATAGATGTTTCTATCATCTATCTATCTATCATCTATCTATCTATCTATCTACCACTGGCTGCCTTTAAGTCTCTCTTACCGATAAGCCCACACAGCACTAACTTCCACTGTTTTCAGTCTTTAATCTGTAGCCTTGTATGAAACATGCATCTTTTAGTCAGCAATTTCCACTTTAAGTAAGAGGAATCTATTTCTGATGGCCAAAATACAATTACAGCTCAAAGATACTCAAAAAGAAAATTGACTTTTGTCCCATTCAAGGTCAGTGTATTCTATTTTCCTGTCCTCTTCCTTAGTAATCCTGACTTGCTAGATCCATGCAGTTTCTCACAGCAGAACATGTGTTAATGTCATAGCTGACACTGTTTGTGAAGCTTCCCTTGTCATAACAGATATGTTTAGACATTCTTTTCTAAGTTTTAACCTTCCAGTTGTTATTGGTCTAATTTTGCCCATGAATGAGATCATGTCTTCTCTGTTGACTCAATTCCCCGTTGCTGCACCCAGAACAGACTCCGATTTGGGAATCTGATTCCCCCACAAGAAATCCTCATTGTTTATTTGTTTGTTTTGTTTTCTCTTGACTCTCATATAGGACAGTCCAGCTTCCTTGCTTGCTCATGCCCCATCCCTGCCCCCATTGCCTCTTTATCCAGCTGCCCTGGAAAGAGTTGATCAAAGGCTTGTTTGAGCTTTAGGCTATAGGTTAAGTCAAGTTTTCAGAGGACTTTAAAAAGAAGGCCAAAAAGAATTCATAGAATTCACTCATCCATTTACAGTCATCACTTAGCTTAAAAAATTTTAAATTTCCTCCAATACAGAGAGAGAGAGAGAGAGAGAGAGAGAGAGAGAGAGAGAGAGAGAGTTAGTTCCCGGACATGGCATTGATTTTCATTGTTCAAGCCATTATGGAGACCCTACTGTGTTCCTGGCTCTATTCTCATGTTCCCTCGTCTGTGACTTGCTGTTCACGAGCTCTGGCAACAATTTATTTATCTACTGAGTCCAGCTGCCTGCTGAAAATATAGTAGTGCTCATGACAGGCAGGGGTCCTGTCTGAATGGACTTTGCATCCTAGAGTGAGAATTTCAACTGAAATAAGATGACTTGAAATTATGGCAAGTGCTATCAAGAGTTGATACAAGGCTTTCTGGGGAGATACTTTCATTAGTTAAGATGTTTACTATACAAACATGAGGACCTGTATCCAATGCCTAGAGTCCACATTAAAATCAAATCAAAAACCTAGACTTGATGACATGCTTAGAAGCTTAATACTAGAGAACTGGAGACAGGGACATCTCAGAAACCTCATGATAATTAAAGCTCGAATGCTCTCTGGCAAGCCTCTAGCCAGTTGGTGAATTCTAAGCCAACCTAATCTCAAACAAAAACAAAAACAAAACAACAAAGTGGACATCACCCCGATGAAAAGACTGCCAAGGTTGTTCTCTGGCCTCCAAACATATACACATATTCATGCATGCTCCCGTACACATATGTGCCTGTACATATATGAACACATATATGAAAAGAATTGAAATGAGGCTGTGAGAGAGAGGAATGGAAGGTTACATGGCTGTCACACAGTATGGTCAGGGGAGGGCTTCCTGAAGGAGAGACCGTAGAGATGAGAATGAGGAAAGCCAGGGGCCAGAGGGTACATCTTGGGTAGATGTGACAGTGATCGAAGGAAGAGGCTGTGCTCGGTGCCCACTATGAAGTGCCGTGCACTCTGCTGGCTGGGTGGGGCTGCTGGGCTTCTAGGGCACCGGCTCTCTGGATAAAGAAAGCTGCTGACCTTACATGGGGCTTTAGAAACCCTATTGTGCAGTGATTAAAGGACTGTCTAAAGCATTTAGGGATTGAGTTATAGCTTAAGAGGGGCAGTTACAGAGCTGGGGTGTTGAGGGGTGGCCTGGTTTAGAACTGGGGTTACTGATGTGAAGCTGGCATTGATCTTACCTGCTGCGTGCTAATGTGACCAAAAAATGGTCACTTCTTTGCTGAGATTTGGAGTTGTGGCAGGAACACAAAGGAGACACCATGGAGGAGGAACACTGCTTAGGAGTTTGCTGCCCATTCTGGATGGTTCGGCTACGTTCTTGTACAACCCAGGCTCATCTGCCTAGAGTTGGTGCTGCCCACAGTGGGCAGGGACTTTCCCTCTCAAGTAGCAATCAAGAAAATGCCCTGACAGTTACGCCCACAGGTTAATTTGATGAATGCAATTTTTCCTTTTAGAATCCCTCTTCCCAGGTGTGTCAAGTTAACAACTAGGATCAGCCGTCACACCCCCACCATACTGAAGAGCCTAGGTCCTATCTCCAGCACCTTAGGAAAACAAACAACTTAAAATCACAGGGACCGGAGGTCAAGTCCAAGAACCATTTTAAAAATGCCGGTGTAGTGGTTCACACTTGCTTTCGTATTGATGAGGAGGTGAATCAGGCCTATGGTTGAGGCTTGGTCAGTCAGGTTAGCCTACTTCATGAGTTTCAGGCCAGTTGGAACCATTGTCTCAAAAAGTTAAGGTGATCATACTTGAGGAATAATACCTGATGTGGTCTTCTGACTTCCACATGCACACACACACACACATATATGTATGCACACAAAGGCACAGATGCAAAACCAACTATTACAAGTCCTTACAAAATCTGAAGGTCAACTAACTAACTACAGCAAATGTCCAACCAGACCAGGTCTGTGATGCCTAGAAAGAGTCAAACGGGGGGGGGGGGGAAGGGAACCCGATAAATAGCGAGGACAGGCTGATAGATCTCTCTCCTCCCCCTCTTTCATTGTTGTTAAGACCAGATCTCTAATCCAGGCTGGTCTTGGAACTCCTTGTTTCCATTACTTTTCTGCTGTGATTACAGCACCATGACCACCAAAAACAATTTACAAAATAAGTGCTCGGCCACCTGGATCCTGTGGCACTGGAGGCATTTGTGGTAAAGAAAACAAACAACAGACCACGTTTGGGGTGTGGCGGGTGGTGAGATCGGATGGGCAGAAGATGGTTCTACTGGTAGTGCCTACCACACACTGAGCGTCTGAGTTCAGAGCTCTGGCTTTCATGGAAGAAGCTGGGTATGGGACTGTGCACCTGAAGTCCCAGGACTGGGGACACAGAGACAAGCAGATTCCTGATGTTCACTGGCCAGATAGCTTTGCTCCATCAAGCTCCAGTTTCAGTGAGAGATTTTTTTTCTCAAAAAATAAGATGAAGAGCAATTGAATACATTCAACATCAAACCTCTGATCTCCACAAGTATGCACATCTGTCTGTCTGTCAGTCTGTCTGTCTGTCTGTCTGTCTCTCTCGTATGAAATAGGAGAACTACAGTGCAGGTTCCTGGGGTCCTAAAAGTGAGTTCTAACTATAAGGATTATATAAGACATCCATAATAGTATCTTCTGGAATACCGTATGATGCTGGGAGAGATGAAACACGGGACTGTGTTACTGTGCCCCAAATTGTTTTTACTTAGATTCTATAAGAACTACCATGTTATAAAGTTGGCAGAGCTAGCAACATCCATAAGATGCAAATGATGGACTCTCATCAATATAAACATTTATTCACATGTAGGCTGAGCAAACATTTATGAACAAACAATGGGGTTTGTCTAGTACGCCATGTACCTCCCCGGATACAGCTACAGAGTGTAGTGCATCACCTGTTCATGAAGATAATGGAGACCCTGAAATTCTCCTTTTTCTTTCCATTGTGATTCCTCAGATGAACAAAATGGTCTAATATGAGCCTCATACATGAAAGGCAAGCCCAACCCACCCTTTTTTCAAATATTACTTAATAGTTAGCTGGCTTCATGGATACAGAACTCATGAATATGGAGGGAAATATGTATATTATAAAAATATATTTATTATATAAAAATATATTTTATATAATTTAATGTATATGTATTCATTCTTGTCCCCACATGAAAGGTGACAGGTTTCAATTATAATTCTTCAGAAATTCTCAGAGGATGGCAAGCCAACCAAAGTTAAGACTGCTTCCAACAGGCAAAGCAAACACTCACTTATTTCTCTCTAATTCTTAGAAAAATGAAGTGGAAGTTTAACCCCAGGGCTTCTCTAGCTCCTAGGTATGAGAAGGACCAGTTTGCTCTCATGAAGCCGTGAGTGGGACTCAGCCTACAAGCAGAAGTGGTCCTCACACAAGAAACATTGGCAAAGCTGAGAGCACATATCTCTGCCATGAGTCTTTCTTCTTTCCATGTGTATTCTCCTAGCCCTCCCTCCACATGCCATCCCAAATAAGTCACCGGTCCATCCATCGTCACACTGCAGGATGGCATCTTTGGATGCTGCTCCTTATATCTTTAGAGGTACCAGCCAGTACCTGTGATGTTGGTCTCCTTCCCCACCCCCACCCCCCAGACATCCCCTGGGTTTTTACTGCTGGTTACTGGATATCCAGGAATATACTCAATAATTCTGTAGTAGTAGAAACGTCAGGTTATTTAAATCTGTGTGTACATGAAAAGCAGAAATTAAACTGTCTAAGGGATCGAGGCAACTAATGGGAGGTGGAGAGACGAGGAAAGAGGGGTGTGAGAAAGGATATGTTCAATATACAATATGTACTTCTAGGAAAGCGTGAAAGAATTAAATGCACATACAAAGACGTTTCAAATACTGGCTTTACAATTGTTTTATTGAAAACAAACTTAAAACCTAATAAATACCTTTTAAATGAGGGATTTTAAATCATTTTATAATTAGTTCTAATGCTGCTTATCAAACAAATAGTGATATATTAAGTTCAAGATTTCTGATATCCACATACATTCTAATCTCTTTTAGGTATTCAAATGTCAACATGGCCTAAGATTTACAGGAGATGATCTGTGTGCCCACGCAGTTGAAAAGTGACACAGCGGATTAAAAAAAAAAAAAAAGATCTCTGAGGCCACATGTCAGGTCATCATTTGTGGCCGTGAGGCGTGCTTTGTTTGCTAGATTCTCTCCTCAGAGATGTATCTGAAATGGCTATCAAAGGTTCTGTGGAAGAAGCCTTGGGATGCTTTGGCTTGTGTGGTTTGACTTCCAGACACTGTCACACATTGTCAGTGGCCACTGCCAGCAGCTTTAGAAGGTCAGTGTAGCCACTGTGAGACTAAGGTAGCGTGTGCTTCGGCTGGATACACAGAACCTGGCAGTGGGCAAGGAGCCCAAGGAGGTGATATTAAAATAAATACGGTTGTACACTTTAATCCCGGTTCTAAAGCACATTTGCAATTCTGATGGGAGGAGCCTCGAAGGGACTCAGCAACTCAACTCATAAACAAATATAAAATCATACAAACCAGGCTGTGCAAAAGAAAAATATCTTTTTAATCTAAAAACTCATTTCCCAGGGCTAGTTCATAGCCACGCCCTACCGATTTTCATCAATTTCAGTCACTAACTAGAGTCACCATTTTCTTCAAAGGGAGAGAATATATAATAGATTTTGGTAAGCCCTTCTAAATTAAAACAAGATGCTGTAAGCAGTTCAGGGGTGAAAAATAGACATATTATTTTTCTTTGGTATAGCCAAAAGTTAGAAAATGCCAGGTGTCACATTTCAAGTGACAAACTGTCACATGGAAGTTAAAACTCTGATTGTAAAACAAACCGACTCTTTAAAAGAAAAGCTTCACCCATAATTCTACAGTGCGTGTTTTCTGAGTTCATTGTGAAAATATTTTATTTAATAAGCAGGAAACAAATCCAGCAGTATTAATCACTCCCCTACCCATCTCTCACGATGCCTCTCTTCCTTCCTTCTTCATTCTTCTATAACAACTCCAGGAAGGAATTCATTAAAAAAAAAAAAAAAAAAAACTAAAAACCCACCCATGCTTCTGATATCAAGGCTAGAAATGTATGCAGTAGGCACAGGACACAGCCTTGCCACTTCCATTCGTGTAATTTTTACAAGCGGAGAAGGAGGAGGGAGGAGCAGGAGGAGGAAGAGGGAGGAGCAGGAGGGAGGAGGGAGGAGAAGGAGGCAGCTGCAGCAAGGCCTCCCCTGCCCCCTAAAGTACCTGAACCAATGAGTTGCTTAGCCACTTCCCAGCCCCTTCCTGGTTTCCCGTGTGTCTTGAGTAAGTGCACACACAGACATGTTCTATACTTAGAACCAGCCCACTGACTGTTAGAAGTAACGGCTTCCAGTCTCTTCGTGAACTTACACATTCCCACACCCGTAATGCGTTGAAACCACTTTTCACCCTGGTCTAGTGGACTCTCGTTACCCTACTTGAACTCTGACCTTTTCTCCTATTTCTATACGTAACGTTAGTGTGTGTATTTGTTAGAATGAAGTCTTCAAAATTCACACATATACACACACCCAGCATTTTGGGAAAAACAAAACGAAACAACAAAACCAAACCATCTTCCCCAGGAAGCACTTTCAGAAGTTGATGCTTCTACTTGCTTTTAAGCCACACGGCGAGCGAGTCCTAAGAGACCCGAAAGGCCGAGACCTCCCCAACACCAATGCTGAGTGGGGTCCCCACAAGCCAGGAAAAGGCCACAGAGACTTCCTAGAGTGATGCACAGCTCACCTTCCTGCCTCACTCATGAGAGGCAGGCTCTGATACTAACTCTTCTGTTCGGTACCCCCACACTGCTCCGAGGGACCGTTGCCCTCAGCCCTTCCTATCCCATCCACAGAGGCAGGCTCCTCGCTACAGAGCAGGCTGTCCCGGTCCATCTCCTGCCCCGTCAGTCTGTCCAGAGAGCACACCTTGGTAGCATCCAGGGCCCTGCGTGCTTTGTTGTCCGCTGGCTCAGCAGGTTCTCCCTCTCCCTCGGAGATGACAGTCATGGGGCTGCTCTGGATGCGGTTCCGCATGCTGTACCTGCTGCTGGCCGCAGATGGTGGTGTCCTGCTGCGGCTGTACCGAGGGCCCGAAAAGGACAGACTCCGAGGCATCAGACCTTCGTTTTTGGCCCACTCTTCCTGAGCTCTCCTGTTCTTGTTGGGGGAGCAGCTGGATGGGCTGTCCGGGATGTCGGCCGAAGGCTCCGACCTAGATCTTTGGAAGCGAGGGTCCGTAGACTTGAGCATCTCAGCCGCTGACATGCGAGCGCTGGTGTCCGAGCGACTCCCCTTCTTTAGCAGCAGAGCTTTGAAGTTGTCACTGCTGGTAGTGCTCTTTTTTATGCTTCTCTGGATAGACCCTACTTGCTTTGGAGAGGCCAGGTTAGGGGCAGCACTCGTGGGTGTCACAGGCGGGGAGGGAGAGTGATTTCGAGTGTGGTCGTCTTCTGAGTCTTTCCGGCCAAGGACTTTCCTTTTAGATCTGAAATAAAACGAAATTAAAATAACAGTCAGTCCTTGGCAACCTCGCTGTCATCTTACTGTGACCACTTCCTGAACACACACACACACACACACACACACACACACACACACACACCATCATTAAAGACAAGTCCAAGAGCTTCTCTGATATTATTTACTTCTAAAGACAGGGCACTAGATTCCCCATGACAGCAGAATGTGGCCAAAGTATTTTTCTTCAACTGTCCTACTCAAAGTTCAACAAGAGAAATGAGTGACTGCCTTCCAGAGCTCCTCTGCTCTTCTCAGTCTTTTAGGTATTTCAGCCAAGGACCACAAGCCTGTGGTAAAATGTTTTGATTGTGCTCAGGCACAAAAAGGCACAGTGATGCTTTGTAACATTTAGGGCATTTAAGTGTAGATATAGAACTAAAAGAAATGGCAAGTTAAAAACAAAAGGAAACCAAAACTGGTATTCTCAGGGGGCAGTTGCCGCTTACAAAATGAACTAAATTTGAACTTCTGATATCTCTGCATATAGTCTCTCTCTGTGTGTATATGTGTGTGTTTCTAAAGATGACAATTAAATAGTTAACAATGGCTTAAAGTTTAATTACTTCAATAAATATAAAAATTTCACACCTCAACTGGTGTTCTACACTTTCCATCTGGCTTTAAATCTGAAGAGAATTAATTTGCATTCTTTTAGAACTCCGAAAGCTACGCTTCAATTTGGATCGTCTGTATTTTACATCACGAGTGTCAGTGCTGCAGGTAATGACCCAGAATTCAGATGGATTCTGATTACATCTGCTAATTCAGTATTGATGCCACAACAGAAATTAGCATGTATCTGAGCTTTTTCTTTTCAATCCATTCCTAAGGCTACTTGGCCTCTAATTTTCCCATGTGTACAGAGAGTAATACACTGAATGATTTCTGTATCTGTAAGAGATGGCATTGTCTCTCTAGCAGAAACCACACATTCTTTAATGCCTTCTGAAGGTTGCCAAAATAAAATATAGAAGAGCCCTTTGGTGTATTTTTAGACAAAAATCTGCAGTAACCATGGCTTTGCAACACTTGGGTTTCCTTACAACAGAGTGTTTAGTACACACAGCAACTTGGCAACACACTTCTCTGTGGCTTGTGATTATACATACAGATTCCTGTCTGTATATTTAGAAACTTGGTGCATTCCATGCTAAATGAAAGACATTAAAGTCTCAGAAGAATTTCAGGGCAGTTAAATTCCAATTAGTTTCATTTAATTCAGAAACTATTTATTGAGTGTTTATAATGTGTCCAGCACAGCTACAGTTAGGAACATCGGTGTAAATTTCTACAATGTGACTTTATTTGTTTGTTTTCAAAAGACCCATTTCTCATTTCCTTGTTTTAAGAAAGAACCAGATAGCTAGTTCTCTCTTTTTTTTTAAAAAGATATTTATCTGTCTATCGATCTGTCTGTTTATTTCTTATGTGAGTGCACTAGCTGTCTTTAGACACACCAGAAGAGGGCATCAGATCCCTCTGTTGTGAGCCACCACGTGGTTGCTGGGAATTGAACTCAGAACCTCTGGAAGAGCAGTCAGTGCTCTTAACCACTGAGCCATCTCTCCAGCCCCACTCTCTTTCTGTTTCTAATGAGATCAAAGAAACCAATGAGGCAACAGGTTTGGTCTTTTGGGCCTTTTAGACCAATACTGCAGGTGACAGGTCAAACAAAGCCAAGAGGAGAGAAACCTGCACACCATTGTCTGTCAACTCAATGTGTTAACTCCCATTCCAGCGTGGTTTGCCCCACATTAGATGTTCCTTTGTTGCACTTAGGTGAGGATGGGGCTTTCTTCTACCACACGCAACGGTCTTTTCACTTGAACTCAGAAGCACCAGAATTTGAGAGCTGGCTGACATGGATTACTTATTCAGGGATCCAATGATTTATAGAGTACTTGGTCTCAGAAGGGAAATAAAGGACAGTCACTCGAGTCAAAACAAAGTCTTAATGGCAGAGAAATATTCACAGGAGTTATCTGAAAACCTGGTAGTAAGGAAATGTAAGCAGCAAGGGGGTTCCCTTACACAACACTGGTTCTTAAAGTACTTGCATATATCTGAATCTTATCATTTTCTACTATATTGCCACTGTGGGGTAGGGGTGCACTCATCTAGATAAGGCCAAGCAATGTAATAAGCAAAGCTGAATTACTAAATCAGTTAAACTCTAAAGTAACCATCAGTTGTTACCAGGTAACAAGCAGTTCCCTTTGACAAAGTAACTGCTCTTTTTGAAAGCCAGCAGATGGCGCTAGAGTTATAGCCTTGCATCCTTACCAGCAAAGCTCTGGGATATAGAAGTAGTGGGTGGAAAGCCGGTTAGAGCCAGAAGCCAGAGGTGGTAGACAACTTCAAGGGAAATAGCATTTTTCTGGACATGGCGGGTTAGACATAGGAATGAACTCACAGCCTGTAAAAGACCTTAATAAGCGCAAGCTAGATAAAATCCCAGCAGAAAGGAGCAAAAGTGAGGGCAAAGTCCCAGCCCTCAGCAAGAAGCTATTCACAAATGATAACTACTGGGAGAGGAAAAGTCAGTTTTCTTCAAGGGAGTGCTACTGGGTATTTCAAATCACTTTCCAGGGAAGCAGCTAGGTGAGCCGGCCAACACAGATTGTATTCCATGGTTTCTAGTGGCTTTTAATTTTCATTTGAGAGAGAGAGAGAGAAAGGGAGAGAGAGAGAGAGAGAGAGAGAGAGCATAAAGTTGGATAGGAGTAGATCTGAGAAGAGTTGGGGGACAAGAAACAAAAAGGAAACAAAGTCTTGAAGGAGGCAAAAAAAAAAAAAAGCACTATGAAATCATGGCTTTTCTAAACAGACAACAAACAAGTAACAATCAATAAATCAACTGAAGCACCCTTAGGAAGGCGGCTCTGTAGAGCTAGTCTATGTACAGTAAGTCCACAGAACTCAGCATTCCTCACCGCAGACGGGTTCCAAATCTTGTAAACACTCAGTCACATGACTGGCACACTAGGTGCCTTGCCAGCCACTGCTGTGTCTACCAGAAGGTATCACATTCTGTCCTCAATGTCAGCACAGAATCAATGGAACAAAGTAAAACGGAAATCAAACTTTAAAAAGTAATTAATATATAAGAAAGACACTTTAAAATGAGTAATGTTAAATAAACCGTGGCTAGCTGACAGACAAAACCTCATGCAAACAGAGGAGCCCGTCCAGAAAGAAGAAATTATAAAGTATATTAAAATATGACAAAAGTTTGGAATACCTGTGAATGGCTGCAAACAGGTCTTCTGTTGTCCTGGGTTTAGTCGGAGTCAGCACCTCATCGCTTCCCTCTTCCTTAGAGAAGTCCGCAGGGTCTGTAGAGGAGGCAGCTATGTCGGGTTCCAGCAAGCCAGCTAGAGAGAAGAAAAGCAGGCAAACACTAAACGCTGTGACTAGCACTTCAGTCCTTTGCCCGGCTCTGAAATATGCCACTTTGCTGCCATTTCCGACAGTGTGAGAACCATGGCAAAGCCCCGTGGCTCTGTAGTTTGAGTTTACAGAGGTAGAAATTTTACAGAGGTAGAAATGATACTCGCTAGCCTGACAGCCAGGGCTATTTCCTGCTACAGACTTTGGACTAAATTGCTTTTAAATTTGGTTAAGAGCGTTTCTCCTGCTACTGAATACCCAGCCTGCCTCAGACCTCCCGGCACCTCCACCCCCACCCCTCTCTCTTTCCCTCTCTTCTCTTAGTTTTTAAAATGTTCACAAAGCAGCTTGGGTAATGAGGTTTAAGAAGCCCACTCACTGCCGGCTTTTGCCAGAGTCTAGGCTGCTTCACCTGGTTGCAAAGAGTGCTCAGTAGCCCTATTTGGCTCATCTCCAGAAGATCAGAAGAGTGCAGTAGAAAGCAGCCAGCCTTACCTTCTCTGCCCTGTTGAGACAGGCAGCTCTTCGCATTTCTCTCACCATCCACAGTGCTCTCGCCTGACTCTTCCTGTGTGGGGCCCGGTGATGTATTAGGTTGGACCATGGGGGCATTGGCTTCCACAATGCCAGGGGATAAGGACCCTGCAGTTCCTGGTTCTAGAGCCGGACTGCCGGGGGTAGGAGCCGTAGCATGAGAGCCAGCTCGGTATGCTGGGCTGGATTTCTCCTCTTGGCTCCGCACAGCTTCCCCCTCTGCCCTGGTAGGGCTGGGCACGCCTGGGAAAGCTTCGCTCCCGTTCTCTGTGGGCTCCGCTGTGAAATCTCTCTGCGGAGGTGGTACCACCAGGAACAGTTTGGGCTTCTTGGAGATGGGGGGTGGCTTCCTGCTGGGTGAAGAGTCTGGGAGCAGAGTGGTCCTGAGGCTGGGACCCGGGCCTGGAGCTCCATCACTGCAGCTCGGAAGGCCGCCACGCTCGACTGCACTGTCATGGTCACCCTGACTCTGGCTCTTGGCAGGCATCGGAAGCGAGCTCGTCACAGAGGCAGCCTGGCTTTCACTCTCCATTTCATTTATGCTATTTCGGGATTTGAGGAAAGCAGATGGCTTTAAGTGATACTGTGGAGCAGTTGGAGTTCGTTGTTCCTGAGCTGATGGTTCAGAAAACAGGACTGCCTCGGCACCTGAGTTCTTCCTCACTGGCCTCAACTGCACCATCTGCAAAGCTTCTGTGGTGATCAGGGGCATGGGGGGTCGGCAGCCCTCCTCCTTGTTGGCAGGCCGCCTACGGGCCTCCCTAGAGGATTCGGACTGGCTAGAGTTTTTGAAAAAGGGCCTGTTTTCTTTCAAGAGTTTGGGGTCCAGAGGCGGAGCGGGCGGGGGTCCTGAGGAGGGCAATAAAGGTGGAGGTGCTGGCACAGGAGGCGAGGATCTTGGAAGAGAGGGGCTAACTGCTGTGGGAGAAGGAAAAAGGCACCCGTCGGTGGGGGAGCAGAAGGGAACAAGGGCTTCTGGTGGTGGAGGGGGGAACATGGGAGAGGGTGGCAGAGGAGAGCCCTCGGAGCAATCTGCTAGAGGAGGAGGAGGTGGAAGAAAAGGGGACTTGTCTGCCAGACCCAGAGAAGGCAGAGGGGGAAGAGGAGGAGGGGGAGGGGCAAGGGCCGAGGCCAGGGTTGAATCCAGTTTCTTCATGGTCCCACTTCCTTCGGTAGAAGTATTAGAAGAGAGAGAAGTGGACGATGATGAGATGGACACAGAAGAGATCAGAGACGATTTTCTTTCTGGTACCTTGGGTTTGGCCTTCCCCTTTCCATTTGCTGGTGACATTGATTTTAAAAACACAGGCACAGGGGTGAGTGCTGTGGGTGTATTCGACTGGCTAGAATACCCACTGGATGGAGAGGTGACTCTCTGTGACTTCTCTGGTGAGGTGATCTTTGGTCTAACTGAGCAGCCCGGCACTTGGGGCACTGGGACTCTCGACCCCTCCTGGATGTGGCGTACTGGCCCGTTTCCAGTTGCTGCCTCAGTGTTGGCTGAGCAGCCCCCGGTGGGGTTCCCTGGATCTTCCTGCAAGCTTGTGTAGTCAATGTAGTAACCCCAAGGGTCCGTGTATTCCGACTTGACGCTGCTTGTGTCGCTCTGGGACGGAGTGACCCCGCAGAGAGAATACACATTGGGAGTGGTGGTGGAGGTCAAGCTACTACCCTCGCTAACAATGCTCTGGCTTCTGGACCTGGGGAGCCAGGGTTCCTCAAAGTCACTGCAGGGGCTCTGGGAAGGGGAGCTGCTGCCCTTGCCAGGGAAGCTTAGCTGCAGTGAATGCTGGAGCGAGGCGATCAGGCTCTCATTGAGCACCTGACCGTTTGTCTGGTTGTTCTTTTTGGGAATCCTTCGCAGAGAATCGGTCCGGGATGGTGGCAGGGGAGGTTTCTTTGCTTTCTTCAGAGAGATGTTTCTCGAAAGGATTTTATCCTGGTGAGCGGCCTGATCCCCTTGGCTTCTCTGAGCCCTTCCATCAAAAACATTGACCATGCTGTGCCTGGGGTTCCCGAAGCCATCACTGAGACTGTACAGGTTCCCAGCCTCGTGAGTGGTAGTATAGTAACCATCATGGTCCTCTGAACACAGGGACCTGGTATCCCCCTTGAGAGATGTTTGGTCCAAACTGCAGCTGCTCACGTTACTTGTGGGAGTAGAGCAACCAGGAGTTGCCAGGTGTGGCTTCAGTGGGGATGCCTGCCCATTGCTGGAGGCTTTATATTCCCAGGGCTCAGAACTGCCACATCCCCTGTCCCCCGAATAACTACACTCGCTTTTGCCATCCACATCTGAAGGGTGGTCAGGAAAGCTTGGGTTGTTTCTACAATGATAGAGTATGGCTTGGGATCCATTCTCCCTGTTTGCTGAGGCATTTAGAGAGACCTCTGAATCATGGAGGGATAACAGTGTGGTGGCACCGGGGGCAGAGGAGGCTAAAGCCCGTGAATGAATGAGATGACCCTCATTCCAGTGATGACTGGGGGACTGATGGTCATCTTTCACAGAACATCTGGGTGTGGGACGGTCTCTGGGTTTTATCTTTGAATATGAAGATGAACCGGGTGTTCTACTGTCCAGCTGTCCTGCACTCTGAGCAGTGTGAATGACAATAACCTCTGAAGAGGACAGTAGCGTGGCATTTGGGATGACACTGGTAGAGTAGGCTGCATGAGGTGAAACCACACATGCTGGACTCTCCAAAAACCTCAACTGCTGGGATTTGGGCCTCGAAAGCATCCCAGTACTCGAGGCACCTCCTAAATGCGCAAAGTTTTCATGCCCCTGTGAGCTATCCCCCTGGTAGGGACAAGTGTCATCGGTATCTTCAGTAGAGCCCAGGGCACCCATCCTTCCCTCCAGTGAATAGGTGCTTGCTCTCGGGCCGGTACGTGGAAGACTGTGGAAACCAGTATCGTTATTGAGGCGAGATGGGAACACAACACCGGCTGAGTCACTCAGCACAGACATGTTTCCTGAGGAACCTGAGAGGTGGCTCATCTGGGCAGCAATGCCTACCCCCTTGTGAGCCCTGATCCTTCTCATTGATGGTGGGATGACCTTCACGTCTTCGGTCTGACAGCTGGTATCCCTGGTTTCCAAGCATTGCCCGGTGGACCGATAACTATCAAGCCTTCCTAACGTAGAGTAGTGGTCTGGGACGTACAGCGAATGGGCACTACCATCATCATCTTGGCCAGTGGCTGATGCTGGAGAGAAAGCAGAAAGAGGCCTGTTATCTGAAAATAAAAATCCATAGGTTAATATCACCTGTACCCTTAGTGCACCCTGACTCTGTTGTAATAAACAAACAAACAAACAAAAAGACACTATCAGCTACAAAACCCTACAAGGCCTTTCTATTTGATTCAGTACCCAGTGGAGCTTAACTATTCCTGCTGTCTCCTAAAACCTCTGCCCTCAAGTCCATGTACTTTTCTCCTTATTTTGCACTTTAAATCTTATAACATGAGTAACGCACATGGGATTCTTGGGTGCTCCCTTTGAGACCATGGTTACTGTTTCTGTGGAAGATGTGCTTTTCAAATAAGTAATTTTTACAGCATGTAGAAGTATACACGCCTCTATTCCTGACCCTGGGGAGGAAGAGGCAGGCAACCTTGAGTGGTGACACCCTGTCTCCACAAACAAACAAGATCCAAAGTCAGTAAAGTGCTTGTCACACAAGTTTGAAGATCTAACTTCAATCCCTAAAAACACACAGAACAACCCAAGATGGTGGGCTTGACACAGTAACCTTGGCTAGGGAGGTGAAGACAGGAGATCTGAGAAGGCTCGTTGGGCCACCACTCTAGCCTACTTGGTAAATCCCAGACCAGTGACACACCTGTCTCAATAACCAAGGTAAATGGATCCTGAAGGCTCCATCTACATACAACACCCCCTCTACACACACACATCAGACACATGCGCACACGCGCACACACACACCACCACCACCACCACCACCACCATCAAAACCCCAAATAACTACCTATTAGTAAAGACTTTAATGTATCCTTTCCCCCACCAAGTCTCAGACCAAAGTACTGCATCCAGCAGTCATCCAATAAATGGAGCCTTAGGTAATAGGGCTATAGAGATGACACTCAGATGATAATGGTCTGAAACCAGTGTTAATTACATTGATTCTTTGTGTCAGAAGGAAGTCCTAAGAAAATGAAAATTGATTTATGAGCCCATCTGTGTTTCAAGCATTTCATTATCCATCTTAAGCCACTCTCATCTGTCTGTTGGTGACATTCAAATCTCAACAGCAATCTGCTGTGTGTTCTTGCTGGGGGAAGGGCTGGAAGAACAGATCCAGGGAACATTTCCTCAAATTAGGAATATTTATGTCTTGGAGTTTACAACTAACCAGTGAGTAGTATGTTCAAAGGAGAAAGAAAGAAAGACCAGAAGCGATAAAACAAGAAGTGGACAGACGACAAAAACTGCAACTGTAAATAAACAGATGACAAGCTACACAGAAAGGAGCAGAGCTTTAAAAAAGATCGCAAAGCCAGGAACCTATCCAAAACCCACTAAGAAAGAAATCAATCCGCGGTACAAATCAGACCTGTAAAAACAGTGGCAAAGCCAGGGCCCCACATTTGTTGTTTTTCATTCAACAAGAAATTGTATGGAAAGAACAGACAAATATAGTCATATACCAATAAAATAATTCTATCAGTGTAAAATATGAAAATTCTTTAACACGATGCTGACATGCACCCGTGCATCATCTTGGGATTGAGGGTTACAGGTCACATGAAGGGTCACATGAAGGGAAAGCCAGGAGGAGCTTTCAGCATCGAGGGAGGAAATATTAAAAATACTTAGATTGATCTCTACATCTTGACACTAAGATGCAGGCAGTACTTTGCTCTGTGACCTGGTGGGGGTGGGGGGTAAGGCTACATTGTTTGAAATAGCCAGAGGACCATGTTTTACATTTACCTACCACTATAACACACACACACACACACACACACACACACGCACGCATATATATATATGCATGATATATATATATAAACATATTTATACATGTTTATAATTACATTATATGTTTATATATACAGCACGTACACACACACATATATGCATGCTATATATAAACATATATTTATACATGTTTATAATTACATTATATATGTTTATATATATAGCATGCACACACATATATATGCATGCTATATATAAACATATATATTTATACATGTTTATAATTACATTATATATGTTTATATATATAGCATGCACGCGCGTGCGCACACACACACACACACACACACACACACACACACACATCTCACTTGGGGTAATAATGTTCTCCCAAGGAGCTATAGACTAAACCCCTCAGTACAGGCATAAGAACCTCCTTTCAAGCTGTTGATCTGGGAGTCCAAGTCACTCCCCAAGCAATATAAGCTATTGCTGTTGCCTCTGGTTGCCTCCTAGAAGTTGGAGTTTTTATTGTTGAAGACATCACACACTTTGAACACAGGACTTGGAAGAATTAAACTGAAAGCCTCCTTTGAGCACCACCCCTCACAGGACTGAAATGTTGCTATGCAAGCTGTCAAAGGAGAAAAGCAATCAATGGTCCTACTGAGATGTGGTACTTAACAAACGACGACAATAATCAGCATGGCAGAATATCCCTAAAGATGCAAAGGTGGCACAGCAACTAGTGGTAACCAACAGCTGTCTCACTGGTCATAAGGGGTCCTCAGCAGGAAGGAGCTGAGGACCCAATCAATTATCTGTGACTAGTGAAGCTCATGGATTTTAAAGGAGGACCTACTATTTCCACTTCCCTCAACTGATATAATTACTGACTACATTCTAAATGCTTACCCTTACACCCACAGATACGTGTAGCTCAAATCCAAGAAGGCTTCAGTAGAAGACTATTAAAGAAACCCACAACTGGTCAAAGTGCAGAGAACACCTGACTGTGGGATACCCAGACACAGCTGATACATATACAACACCACTCATTCCCCAAGAACATCTAAGAAGAGGGAGAGCAGAGGTCGTAAGAGCCAGAGGACCAGGAAGTCTGCTTCATCCATGAAATCTCAATAATATGACTGCCTAAATAAAACTCAAACAATGAGACTACCAGTTGATGTGCCAATGTGGGTGGGGGAAATCTCAAGGGGTTCCACCCCTAAATGAAGAGCAACTAATGATTGTGGAGAGAGTTATCCTCATATATGAACCCCTAAGTAGTCACCCAATACCAAGGGGTCAGTCCTTAAAACATATGAAAGAGCAACACCAAATGAACTCAGCAGAATCATTTACATATTCATAAGTATATAATACACATACACACAGACATAGACACACATGCTTAAAAGAAACCATGAATTTGGAATGGGTGTCATGGGAACGGTTGGAAGGAGGAGAGAGAGGGGGAAACAGTGTATATACAACACACATGAGAATTTAAAAGGTAAGTTTAAATAGAGAGAGTAGTAAAAGAAAACTGACTCTTACTCAAATAAAATGGAAAGCAACAAGTTATAGGTCATCAAGTGTGCTTTGGAAACAAACACTAAAGGAGTCAAGACTCAGGCTTTTCTGAGCACTACTGTCCTACAAAAGGACAAGGGTTGGGATGGGGTTCATAAGAATTCCTTCCCCCGCCCTATAAAACCATCATATGGACATGCCATGTGTGTGTGTGTGTTCTCATCAGCCTCAGAGACATCACAGTGCAAGGAAGACTCCCCTAACAAAAAAGCCCTATCTTTACTGTGACAATGGAGACCCATTTGACACCAGTGGGCCTCTCTCTACCCTCTGCCAGGGATTCACCAAGACCAGTCACACAGACACACATAAAGGCATCCCTCAGAAAGAGGGCAAGTGATACAGCTCCGCCTCATTGACATCAGGCCCTTGGAATGAGCCTCCTGGCTAAGAGAGAGCTTATAATAGGTAATAAATAATATGTGGCCCCCGCCTGCTCAACATGTGCTACTTGGTCAATGAGAGGAACTATCCATGAGAATGCCTGGAAAGCAGCTATTTCTGCAAAAACTGATGGACCGCAGTGATGCAGGACGGTCAGGATGTTGCTGGTCCAGAAGCTGATTGCCTCCTTTTAAGCAAGCTTTAGCCCCAGGAACAGCCATTCCCTGCCTGTCTCTGTGCTGGAACTAACACCCTGGGACTAATAAGATAAAAACTTTTGGAATCTCTTAAGTTACCAACCCACTAACTTCTACCAACCCCAAAGCTAAGAGTACCATAAAGACAACAAGTGGGGTGTATGGAGAGGCGCTCCCTACACTGTGTGATCACCTCTCTGGTACACTCACCAAGAGATTTAAATTTGGCTTGATGAAAGTCTTCTTTATTTTGCAAATATAAAACTTCATGAAACTACTTCCATATTGGAACATGAAATCTAGGGTAACCTAAATCTGTGTTCCTGGGCCACGGTCATGTAAATCTGTTTCTTGAATAAATTATTTCTTATTCCTGTAGAGAAGAAAGGGAGGGAGGAAGGGGGCAAGTGGGCAGGAATAGAAGGAAATTATCTACTTTAAGGATAGAAAATTACAAGGTATAAAAGATTTCTAGGGCTGGAGAGATGGCTCAGCGGTTAAGAACATTGACTGCTGTTCCAGAGGTCCTGAGTTCAATTCCCAGCAACCGCTGAGCCATCTCTCCAGCCCTGTATCTTTAACTTTGAGATAGTCTCACTAAGCTATCTAAACTGGCCCTGACTTCCCCTGTAGTCCCAGAAGACCTCGAACTTGTTACTTTCCTGCCTTGATCTTCTGAGGAGCAGGATCTGAGGCCTGCACCACTGGCTTTTAGACCCAGTACCCTACTAGCTGTCATCCAAGCACATCACTGACCCTCTGGTGACACAGCTGCCTCATCACGTGGCAAAGGTTATAGAACAGATAATACAGGGAAAGTGATTTTCTCCTCCAGCACTATCGGTAATCCTGGGTCACAAGCAAAAGAGAAAAGAACGCTTCATCAATTAAGAACAATGTTATAATGGCAGAACACGGGGCTGCCCTTGATGGATGGATCCTTTCAGAAAATCAAAGAGCTGAGCTACTGGCTCTTCCTGATTGGTTCAGTAATGCAAACAGCTAAAGAGTTTAGTTCTTGGGCCACAGAGTTGGCTCTGCGGTTAAGAGCACTGTCGTTCTTACCCAGTACCCAGGTCTGATTCCCATCACCTACATGGCAGCTTGCAACTATCTAAAAGAACTCTTGTCCCAAGGGATGAGATACTCTCTTCTGATCTCCACAGGCACCAGGCATATATGTTGTCCATGAACATATATGCAGGCAAAGCATTAATATATATAAAATAATAAAATAAATCAACCCCCCCCCAAATCCTAACTCTCAGGTTTTAGGTTTCATATAACAGAGGACAACTCATATAGAATAATTGTGTGGCTATGCATCTTTATTGTGGCCAAACTATCCTTATACACCGCACAAAATCACTGAGAAACTACTATTTTAGTAGAAAAGCAACTTTTACAAAGAGCTCAATTGCCTAGTTCTATGGTCACTCCTTTGACGCACATCTTCTGAAAAGGCCAGGTCATGAGGAAATGTTACAAAGGATCAGCCCCATTAAACAACCACTGCTCATACGAATACTCATTATTTTCCCACATGCATGACCTGTAACCTCAAGAGGAAAAAAGGCTTGAAAGGATGAGATACAGCTAAGTTTTGAAGCGAGAACAAAGTGTATATGCATACACTATGTATAGATTCAGACAGTTCATGGAGGGCTCACATAACGTGTCTGAACCAAAGACAGGCTTGAGAAATTCCGTTAGTGCAACTTAGTCTTGCTTGTTTTGTTGTTTCCTTTTATGATTTTGTTTTGTTTTTTGTTTTTGTTTTGGGGACAGGGCCTTACTTTGTAGCCCATGGCAACAGCAACTGTGCTTCAGCCTCCCAGGTTCTGGGTCTCACTGTAGCCAATGGCGACTCTACTGCTGTAACCTTCCAAGTGTAAATCACTACCCCTGGTTCTGCCTTTGTTCTATTTCTGTTTGTTACTGTTGTTCTTTGTTGCTTTATGTGTGTGTGTGTGTGTGTGTGTGTGTGTGTGTGTGCAGGGGCTATGTGCCTGAGATTGCAAGTGCCCATGGAGGTCAGAGCTGTGGGATCCCAGTGTGAGCGAAATCAAATGTAAGAGGTAAGCTCTCTTCCCCTCCAAGGCATTTCTGCAGACCCTGCCTTTGATTTTAAACCCTTGCATTGGAAGCACTGGAAGCAGGTCACTGAAGCAGCTGCAGCAAAGCACTTCTCTTCCTGCCCGAGCGTTCCTCCAGGAGGGACGGGAGAGCAGAAACACTCTAAGACTAGATGCCAGTGAAGGAGAAAAATGCCATTCAAGAAAGAGTGGGTCTGCCTTTCCTCCTACAAGCTATTTAAACTGGGACCCTGGAGGAAAATGAATGCATGCAATCTCTGTAGCCTTGGAAGCTAAAACAGGATCTCAGGGCGCTGTAATTAATATATCAGTGTTGCTAGGATAAGCTCATTTTGACTAAAAGACTTGTAAGCAATTTCAGAGATAATGATTCTTGCATTTCTCGAGTGTCACCTTCAACAGTAAATAAAAGTAAATTAAAGCATCAGGTTAGGTGGCTGGAGAATTGGCTCAGCGGTTAAGAACATTGAATGCTCTTCCAGAAAACCCAAGTTCAAGTCCCAGCACCCACATGGCAGCTCACAGTTGCCTGTAACTCCAAGATCTGATACCCTCATACAGATATATACATGCAGGTAAAACACTAATGCACATAAAATAAAAATAAATAATTAAAAAACAAAACAAAAGACCATCAGGTTAAAGGAAATATTATGAAGGAAGTCCACAGGCTAGACAGAAGTGAAGAAGTGAATTTTAAGACATTATGCCCCAAAATAACAGTGGTCATCACAGTGAGCCAGGGACAGGGAAATAAATTCATTTGTTCCACCAACAATGAACTCTGTTAAGGTCACCATGCCATTTATAGAATGAAGAAGGGGGTCTGGAGAGGGGGAATTATGTGTGTACGGTTACTCCTCAGGGGATGAATGAGAGTCAGGATTGAAACCCCAGCAGCCTGCTGCTGGAGCTGGGCTAAGCTGGCACAGCTCTCTAGCGCTGAGGAAATGATTGCAGGAGGCGCATGAAAGCATTACCCAGCATTATAAAGCATTATCCAGCACATGGAAAGATAAGTATGAACACAACCGGGAAGCAAACAGAGCCAAACAGCTCCACCAGCCTGCTTTGTTTCTAAGTTAAACAAAAAAGGCTGTGAAATTGTTTGCTTTAGATGGAGGGATTATCAAACACATATGATCATATCTTATACTTCTGTTACATGCACTTATTACATGTGTGCCATGACACACAAATGTTGGTCAGAGCACAACTTTTGGGAGTTGGTTCTCCTTCAGCTACATTAGTTCCAGGGATCAAACTCAGGTCAGGAACCACTAGGAACCACTCTCTCTAGCGCTGACATCTACCATGAAATCACCTCAGATTGCTACCTCTAAAGACGACATACCACCAGCATTGCCAAAATTAGAGTGAGCTTTTCATCTGTGAGAACCCAAGATCCAAATAAAAGATCTAGATGAAAAATAAACCAAATCATAGATATAACCAATACGCAAGGTCCCTGGAAATGATAACGGAATTCTAAGTTTCCATAGACCCTCTTCCCTCCCTTTTTTCCCAAAGCAGCTCCACTGCACAGAGTGTAACATTCACCTAAGATCTCTTCCAGAAGCTGCCTATAAGGACGCGTGGATTTGATAGCATCACATGAGGTTAGTGTGGTAAATACAAGCAGCAAGGAAGGCTATAGAATGCAATGCTGGTGAGCCATACCTAGCTCCTTCTGAATGATGTCAGGGATTCCTGAAATAGTCTTTCTCCTTTTGACTTTCTTCGGTCGTCTTACCAGAGTGTCTGTGTAAATTAGAGACCGCCGAAGGCTGGCCTGACGATCGAAATTCTCCCCTAATGTAGAATAGTAGAACAAGCAAAGCAATGTTATCGTCAAGCAAGCTGACAGCGCGCGCGTCCTTCCAGAAGCTTGTAAAATGACAAGAAAGTATTAATAATGAGGTTAGCCAAGTCACATGGATGATGGAGGCTGAGGGGCAAAAAGAGAAGAAAAGCACATTATCACCAGAAGGCTGTTTCCAGTGTCTGGTGTGCCCTTCAGGCAAAGGCACCTTCCCCTCACTTCCAGTTTTAATAACACACGGCAAAATTATTCTTCGTCACCTGAGAACGAATCACCTGGCAAGTGACTGCTTCACAAAGCGCTTTAATCACAAGGATCAACCTTTGTATCCGTGTGGATTAATGGCAATATGGAGGTTGTATTCATCTAGTCATCCACAGAGACTAGTATCATGCTAGTGTGTGATGGCGAGTCAAAGTCTGAGCTTACCAAATGTTGGCCAAGGAGGTTAACAATTTGGATGGGGTGTGAAATCATTATAGCGATGGTTCTCAACCTGTGGGCCATGACCCCTTTGGGGTTGACTGAATGACCCTCCATGGGGGGGGGGGGCTGCATATCAGATATTTGCACTATGAGTCATAACAGTAGCAAAATTACAGTTATAAAGTAGCAATTAAATAATTTCACAGTTGGGGGTTACCATGACATGGGGCACAGTATTAAAGGACTGCGGCATTAGGAAGGTTGAGAACCACTGCATTATACTATGAGAGGCGATTTTAATGGAAACCAAAAGCCTTATAATGATAAAGTACTTTCATTACAATGAGAGCCAGCAACACTGCTATTGTCAGAGCTGAACTCTTCCTTTCTTGTTCATAATGTTTTCAGGTGCTAGGGCTTGAACCCAGGGTTACACATGATGGGCAAGTGTTCTATCAACGAGCTGCATCCCCTTTTCCTATCAGCAGCCTTTCAAGTTAATCCCATTTCAGACAATGAGACCCCAGAACCACATCCACAGTTTTCCCAGAGTTCAAGCAGACTAGCACATTATGGGGAGCTAGATAATAATAAGGTCCCTGTCACAATCAGTTATAGACTGGTCTGTTCTGAACATTTTGATTAAAGGAAGTTTTGCAGTATTTTGCCTTTTTACATAGTTTCTATCTTAAAAATGAGATTAAAGAAACCATATATTCACATACTTCTATCCTCATCTTAAGCAAAAGAAATGTATAAAATTGTCGTTCTTGTTTAGGAATGCTACCATAGCTTCAAAGTGTGGTAGATATATACACAAGATGACGTGTGAGCCTGGTCTCATTAAAACACGCTCATTTTTAAACACATACCATCCACTGAAGAGCGATCTAATAAATGCTTGTAAATGTGAAAATCCTTGCAACTTTGCTCTGAATAGAGAAAACCAGAAGGGATTCAGAGCAGGCCCTGAATGGCAGTAGATACCAACCTGTAATAAACAGGCCACATAGATACAGTGCCTTAAACAGTGCTTAAAAACGGAAGTCGTTCAGCGTTTTTATCAGGTTCCTGCAGCAGAAAAAAGACACTCCTTCTATGGAGGCATTAAAATCGGGCAAAAGTGTTACTAGAAAGTTGTGTCTAGTCTCCAGGCATTTTCCTCGCTATGGAGAAGGGGGAAAAAATCCAAGTGCTGAGAAAATTATGAGGATGGAATTCCATCTCCGACATTCACATTGTGACCTTAAAAGGCTATGTCACAATTCAATAGGTAGAGGCTGACCCTGGTGCCCTGGTGCCCTCAACAGCACTCGTCTAGTGCCCAGTGCCATGTAGGTAGGAGATAGTTATCAGTTCAGTTGAATGGCTCCCTTTCTCTCCAGCGCAGCATCAGCTCAGACACTAGCACACAGCACTCTGGGAATGCTGCTTCCTGAGTGTGTTGGCCAGTACACTTATCTCTTAGGTAAAGACTTGATCCACGTGGCAGATGATGGCATATACTCACATGTTCTCTTTATTTAAAACATTTCCCCTCCTGAACCTTTAGAAATACCACGTCTCTACAAGACTGTAACTAAAGGGATTAAATCCCCTTTCAGGCCAGAGGCTCACTGTGTTTCTGTTCTGCATCCTTAGGCCCGGGAGACTCTACTCTGGGATTCAAAGCCTTATATGTATTGGCATTTGTTTTTCCAAAGCCTTACTGAAAAGTCAAGTTAGAGGGTCATAATCACCCAAATTAATAAGCATGTAACTATTTCCTACAAGCAATGGCATTTCTATTTAAAGAAATCTGGAATTTTAGAAAGATGTAATTTAAAGAACAGGAGACTGAAGAACCCAGGCCAGTCTAGGCACTCAAAGTGAAAGCTTTAAACGAATGGCTTCTTTGGACCAGACTACGCGTGTCTCTGCAAACACACAGATCTAGAAAACACACCGCTATGTATATAACTGTTAAATTAACGCTGACATTCTGTGGAAACACAACTCAATGAACAACATATTGTGGTTTCAAGGACTCAGGCTGTCCGCTGCATCATTGTCAGCATTCATTCACCTTGTGCGAGCGGGGCAGCATTCAAAAGCCTGCTTCATACCTATGCAATTCAAGTCTGCTTAGCTACCAAACAGGTAAGGACGAAAGCCCAGAGAAACAACTCGGAGACAAATCTGGACGGACGTATTTCACTACAAACACTTCTTTATGCTTGAAAACGACTTTCACTAGCCCCATTTCTAGGCAGAACCTTTGACTCCAATCCCTTTAAGGGTTGTCATATTTCATGACATGATATGCATAGTTTATAATACTATATGGATGCCTTTAATCCTTATAATTAATGTCTTCTCATTTAATCATTTCAAAGAAAATATAAGCCTACTGATGGTTCATGAAATAGGCAGTAAAAATCACATTGTTCTGTGGCATAGCCACTTAAAAAAATAATACTTTACGGATATGAGCTAGGTGAGAGGAAGGCGCCCACGGACACCAGCAATGCTGTTTACAGGGAGAATGGATTAGAATGCCACGCTGTTTGCTTAAGGCTTAAGTTTTAGAAAATATAAGTAGTATACATGGAGTTGAAAATAATTCATGTACTTATTAATCAAGTTTCCATGGAAATTCTAAACGTAATTTCCAAATATACTCTAAGATATTTTTTAAAATACATCATATCTAAATGTTATTAGCCCTTGCAAGTTTATAGGTACCATGGCAACAAACCTTCCAACAGCAATATCCTCAGAAGACAGAAGGATGCTATGGGGTTTCATCCTAATTGTTAATGAAAACTGCTTCCTTTTGGTCAGCCAGATTTAAGGACATAGGGACCAGGCTATGTGTGGATTTTGTCAATATGACACTCATTATTTATTGCTATGTAATACAACATACTTGTATGGTGGATGCTGTGTGTGTGTGTGTGTGTGTGTGTGTGTGTGTGTGTGTGTGTGTGTATGTGTGAGTATACGAGTGTGTCTGTCCCCTGAGGACTACACTCGGGGTTTTGTCCAGTTGCCACCACCTCTTTAACATTTTTTTGTTTTTTTGGTTTTCTGAGGCTTGGAGCTCTCTGTGTTTTGTTATTTGTTGCCTTAATCATCAAAAAAGGTTGATAATTCAACCTGGCAATTAAATTAGTAGCCACAGTGCAGCCAATGTGCCAATTCCTAAAGTTGTTCCCTTAACAGAAATAGATCTTTATTTGAGATTTAAGACTCAAATTTGAGATTTAAGATTCAAATCATAGAAACCAAAGCATACTTTTATCAGTCTACTAAGGTTTTTTTTAAAGATATGTTTTGGTTACTAATTTACTAGATGCCTTTCTGTCAAGAATTCTCTTCCCTTTTTATTTGAACAAAGGGTAAGAAAATCAGAAACATAATGAAATATTGTTTCACATGTTGAAATATTTCTTATGGGAGTATACAATTTTTGCTGCAAAGAACCACATTTAGAGGATATTCTATGGAACCAAAATCTTGGCTAAGAACAGTGCCAGTCAAAAGCCATCTTTTCCAGGAATGGCTGAAGCACAGGGTTCTCTGACAGAACATGTGTTGTCAGTCTCCTTAGCTAACAAACAACAGGTGTTTGTCATGCACACACATATGTAGCTCGGGTGTTTCCTCCATCAAAGAAAGAACGGGAGGCCAGATACGTAAAGAAAATGCTCACAACACGGGCAAACAAAGTCACCAGTGCTCTCCCAAGGACATCCTGACTGTCCACACCACAAAGCATACCAGTTATGTTAATAGGAACCACGTCAGCCTGGACCGTCTGGGCTTGCTGCCGTGTCTTCTCTTCTGGTGTTGGCAGCGGCAGGGACTTGGTCCAGTTTGTCTGAGTATGAAGGTCGGAGAAGTCACCTGAGGTTGGTGTTTTAGGTCTCCTGATTCCGATAAATCTTTCTTCTTCAGATGAAGAGAGAGAACACTGCAGAGAGAGAAAGTGTGTAAGCAATTAGCAGGAAAACTTACAAATACAGTTTATTTTTTAAAACTTAGACTAATTTATAGCAAGTCCAAGAATGGTTCTTTTTAAGAACAGAGTAACAATCTTCTCTAGCATACGACAGCCCACATTTATGACAACAATCTTCTCTTGCATATGACATCCCACATGTATGATCCACCCTGCCCCAGTCTGGAAAAAGGTTCTGCTGGCATACAGGGCCTGTATAGCCTCCCAGTTTTTCTTAGCTGTGCAGAAGTTAGAAAGTGTATGGACTTAGACGAACATTAGAAGCCTGGAGAAAAGTCATAGCTAAGCCCACCAGTTTCTATTTGTATTAAAATTGTTTCCCTCAATGTAATTTCTAGCTTCAATCTTATTTTCTTTAGGCTCTAACCTCAAGGAACGCTTTGCAATGATGGAGTCATTTCATTGTTGAACTATTTGTGCAATTCTAAAGCCATCTATATGGATTTTAAAAAATCTGTGTGAAATTGGTAAGTTTTAAGAGGCTGACTAAAGTGGTTCTCTGGGCCTTATCAGAATTCTATGACAACATTTTAGCTGTGACTTCTTTGATATAGATTAGCATCCTCATTAAAGAGCCCTTCTTCAATGCCCCTCTCCAGCAATACCTGAAGATGTGTAAGGGAGAAAGCTGTGTTGGCAAGCATCTTATAAGAGCTCATGGGCAGCCATTTCTGTAATGAGGGTGACCCAAGAACTCAGAGTAAACACTGTGCTTAGGAACAAGAGCAAAGCCAAAAGAACAATAAAAGAGCAACTGGCTCTTACTAGGAGATAGCTAGGGCTACACAGAGAAACCCTGTCTTGAAAAACAAACAAACATATAAACAAACAAAAAGATATACAATAAATGTCAAAGGACCAATCAAGTTCATAGAGTTTGAACTGAAGTATCACCATGGAAATAAAGTGTTTAAGAAGAATCCTACTGAAGAATAAAGGATGGTGAACCATCCCAAAGTAGACACTTGTGTCAGCAAGCAACTCCCAGATCAACTCAACCTCTCTCAGCCAATCTCCCCAAACTGACGTAGAGCTTTGTTTCATGTTAAATAAAGGACCTCAGACTGTCAGCTCTCTTTCTCATGACTTCTTGGCATTTGTGGAGATTTCGCTAGCTTTCAATGGTATGTCTGAATGTCTTCTGGCATGTAAAGTTTCTAATGGGACAAAGATGAGATAGAAATACAGGAAGACATCACTCCATCATCTTAGACACAAGACCACTGCCACCACTGTTGAGTGCTACAAAACAAACTTCCTGAAAAATACCCATCCCTTTTACTAGTTGAGTGGCACATAACAGCATAGGGCCATACGCAACACTCCAAAGACGCCTCTGAAACATCTTCCTTTTCTACTTTGCTAGAAAGAGGATGTACTGCCTTCTGTCCCTGGAGGTGTTTCCTCTTAAGTCGTAACGATTGTGCATGGTCATGGTTGTGAAGTAGAATGCCAGTGAGCGTGGCAGACACAGAAATGTGACGTTAGAAAACCAAAACCCATGGACTGACAAGCACCCGTCTTTCTTTTATTGCAAGGACAATAACAATAATCATGGAAATAAAAAAAATGTAAATCAACCGGGCAGTGGAGGTGCATGCCTTTAATCCCAGCACTCGGGAGGTAGAGGCAGGTGGATTTCTGAGTTCAAGGCCAGCCTGGTCTACAGTGTGAGTTCCAGGACAGCCAGGGCTATACAGAGAAACCCTGTCTCAAAAAAACAAAAAGAAAAAAAAAGTAAATCATATCATTAAGTATCTCACTGTCTCCTTTTACTGTTGCTACCTTACAAAACACAAAGAGACCATTTAGTTTCTTTTCCATCTAAGGAAAATGTGGGTTAATATTTGTAACTTGAAAAATACACTCAATGTGTTGAGCATGTGTCCCTGACAACTTATTTGGCACCATTGTTCTGATGAGACCTCACACAGATCTCTACAAAATTCCCTTAGAAAATTCCCAGCGAGGTGGCTCAGCACGTAAAGGGGCTAACTCTGGCACTAACTCTGATGCCCTGAGTTCAATCCCAGGAACCCACCTGAAAGGAAGCACCGAGTCTTGCAACTTGTCCTCTGACCTCTACCACAGTGTTCACACGGTGGCTGTGGTTGCTTGCTCACACATGCACAAAAGTAAGTATGCCGATCATCAAGTGGATTTCTGAGGTATCAGAAGTTGAGAGGACAGATGTAAATCCACTAGTTGCAATCTCTTTGCAGTTTTGACACTCTTGTTAAGTCTGACTAATAACACATATTTCTCTAACTGCAAGGTGCAGACACACACACACACACACACACAGAGAGAGAGAGAGAGAGAGAGAGAGAGAGAGAGAGAGAGAGAGAGAGAGAGAGATGCATGTTAAAATTGATTCTATTTGAGAAGTTTCACGGCAGTTTGTAGAAAAGCCACACATCTGGTGGGGAGTCTCGAGTGAGTTAGAAACTTACTACAGCAGGACAAAGAGCCTGAAATATAGCGTTAACTTTGGAAGGCACTAAGAACCAACTCCTGCCCAAAAAGCTGTAAACGGGTTCCTCAGAAAATTGGACATAGTACTACCGGAGGATCCAGCAATACCTCTCCTGGGCATATATCCAGAAGATGTCCCAACCGGTAAAAAGGACACATGCTCCACTATGTTTATAGCAGCCCTATTTATAATAGCCAGAAGCTGGAAAGAACCCAGATGTCCCTCAACAGAGGAATGGATACAGAAATTATGGTACATTTACACAATGGAGTACTACTCAGCTATTAAAAAGAATGAATTTATGAAATTCCTAGCCAAATGGATGGACCTGGAGGGCATCATCTTGAGTGAAGTAACACAATCACAAAAGAACTCACACAATATGTATTCACTGATAAGTGGATATTAGCCCAAAACTTAGGATACCCAAGATATAAGATACAATTTGCTAAACGCATGAAACTCAAGAAGAATGAAGACCAAAGTGTGGACACTGTGCACCTTCTTAGAATTGGGAACAAAACACCCAGGGAAGGAGTTACAGAGACAAAGTTCGTAGCTGTGATGAAAGGATGGACCATTTAGAGACTGCCGTATCCAGGGATCCATCCCATAATCAGCTTCTAAACGCTGACACCATTGCATACACTAGCAAGATTTTGCTGAAAGGACCCAAATATAGCTGTCTCTTGTGAGACGATGCCGGGGCCTAGCAAACACAGGAGTGGATGTTCACAGTCAGCTATTGGATGTATCACAGGGCTCCCAATGGAGAAGCTAGAGAAAGTACCCAAGGAGCTAAAGGGATCTGCAACCCTATTGTTGGAACAACATGATGTACTAACCAGAACCCCGGAGCTCTTGTCTCTAGCTGCATATGTATCGAAAGATGGCCTAGTCGGCCATCAATGGAAAGAGAGGCCCATTGGACTTGCAAACTTTATATGCTCCAATATAGGGGAATGCCAGGGCCAAAAGAATGGGAATGGGTGGGTAGGGAAGTGGGGGGCGCTATGGGGGACTTTTGGGATAGCATTGGAAATGTAATTGAGGAAAATATGTAATAAAAATATTTAAAATAAAAAAAAAAAGCTGTAAACGGAGGAAAAGTTAAGGCCTGGGCTTATGGAGAACAGAGCAGCTCACTTATTATGTGACAAGACCAAGGACTGGGGACAAACACCCCCTCATCTGTCTCCTTAGCACCCTGAGGAAGCTCTGCAGGCCCACTAACCTACTTTCCTTTCAGTTGGCTGATGATGTCAGAGTCCACAGCTTTCACAGCCAAGCAGAACTTCCCTGCAGTTTTGGTTGCCATGGGAGGAACCCCAGAGCAGGCTACAGTGTGACAACTCACTCGCAAAGCAAATCCATTTGGCCAAGTTCTCAGAGCTCTCTTCTCTGGTGAGCAAATTTCCCAGGCAAGCAGAACACAATATGCAAATGTGGTTGTTTCACAGTACCGCCATCTACTAAAGAAAAGGCCAGGGGTGGGTGACTTTCAGAATGATCCAACCTCCAGGCCCAATATGTTTATAAACATGACAAGGACCAGGAAAACCCTGCTGGGTCTCAGGGGCAGTCTTTCCTATGGTTTCCATTAAGAAGGATGTGATGTCCACCCCATGGGTTGGTTAGGGGCCTGCTTCCCAGCTTCATGCAGTCAAAGGGTGTTAGATTGCTAGGAGGTAGGCTGTGGTGAGGATGCCCTCAAAGGAAAGAATGGTCCCTTCCTTTTCTGGAATGTTTGCACTCTGGCCACAAGTGAATGGCTTTGTTTCATTCCTCACAGATACTGTGAAATGTTACCCCTCCACAGGCCCCACAGGCCCCTTTACAACAGGTCATTTAGTATTTGTTATAGTGAATGGAAGATGACAATCTTAGTCTGGGTTTTATTGCTGCAATAAAACACAACTAAAAAGCAAGTTGGGGGGAAAGGGTTTATTCAGCTTACACTTCCACATTGCTGTTCGTCACTGAAGGAAGTCAGGACAGGCACTCTAACAGGGCAGGAAGCTGGACGCAAGGATGGCACCACCTACAATGGGCTGGGCCCTCCCCCATTGATCACTAATTGAGAAAATGCATTATAGCTGGATCTCATGGAGGCATTCCCTCAATTGAGTCTTCTTTCTCTCCGTCGACTTTATTTTGTGTCAAGCTGACCCACAAAACTAGTCAGTACAATGACTAGTAAGTCTTTTAACACCCTGGTTACTGCACCACCTCCCTCTGCTTTGTTATTCATCCATTTCTACTCCTTCCAGTGCAGCAATATATTCTCTTTACAGACTGTAAGACACATCGTGATACTCCTGTCCCCAAACCCTTCAGAATCCTTACTATGAATTTCAGGCAAGCCAAAGATGGAGAGACATCAGAAGCAGGCATTGGGCTGGTGAGATGGCTCAGTGGGTAAGAGCACCCGACTGCTCTTCCGAGGGTCCAGAGTTCAAATCCCAGCAACCACATGGTGGCTCACAACCATCTGTAACGAAATCTGACTCCCTCTTCTGGAGTGTCTGATGTACTTACATATAATGAATAAATTAAAAAAAAAAAAAAAGAAGCAGGCATTACAGCCGTGAAGAAATGGGGGGAGGGGATTGAGGGGAGGGTGGGGAAGTGCAGTTAGTAATGTCACCCTTTTAATAAGTAAGATGATGCAATGAAACGAATTTGAATCTGAGAAGCTCTCGACTCACCCCCTCCCTGATGCTGTCTAGTAATTATGCAATTATTTGAAATTCCCTGTTTCTGAGCCTCAGCTTCCAAATCGTTAAAGCATCAGTAACAAGTATTAAAGCACCTATCTCATGGAATTCTTACGGAAAATGGAACTCAACTTGGGAACAAATTCTGGAATGTTCTAAAGTATGTTGCTAGGATTATAAAGTTAGGAACTGTCTGCCTCATGACAGAGCTGTACACACGATGACCTGTGAAGTCAGGATAATCAGACCATTTTTTAAGTCGCTGCCAAAAGCACCCAAATCCATTGCTTCGAGCAGAAAACTCCACGTGGGCAGACTCAGAGACAGGAGGAGTGGGAGGATGGCTAACTTTTCATAAAACAGACTTTGTCTATTGCGGCACTGTCTTTGATGTCTGGCCTTGAAAAGTTTACTAAAAGTAATCATCGTTATCCAGGCACAAGGTGTGCTGTTCAGGGCGCTGGACAGCGGGCTTCACAGACATTCATACACATAACCTTAGAGCACTCTGGGGGCGGGGGTGGGCAGGGGGCATGGCACAGTGATATCACCTACCTCAAACCTCCAATACTTTTGAAAGCAAGAGCAGTGCTATTAATAATTACACAGGAGAGCAGCTGCAGACCAGGGTTGTCTCCCGTGAACCACATGTGGCTTCATCTCTTTACAGTGAAAGAAACCAAAGCTCAGGCCAGGCAGCAAAGGAGCTGGCCAGAACAGGTGGGGAAGCCACCTGGAGCCTGTGATCTCAGCCTTGTGTCCCAACGAGCCAATGGGCCTCCTGTTCACAGCTCAGGCAATGAGGGAGGCGCCTGCTGTTTTCTTCAAAGTCTTCCTTTGATTTAAGTATTTCCTTTAACAAAGCCTGAAACACCCCCGGGGTGCCAGTTCAAAAAATAACAGGAAATAGGAAAGACAACTCCAGTTTCGGTTACTACCACCAAGGCCAACCATTTATTGCCAAAATTCCAATCCAACGCATCACTCCAAGGATAAATTTTATATAAGAGGTTGAGTAACTGGCACCCGGTGCCCTTTCTCTAAGACAATGGGGGCTCTGTGCATGTTTCCCAGAATCATTGGACACACCATCAAATGCAGCTTCTCATAACGGCACCTGGAGACACCCCGCCCCCCCCCCCCCCCATCTACTTGCAGGAAGCCGTTTGGCACCTGTAAGGGCTCACCCTTCAAACCTAACATGCACTGAACGCTGAAGGAAAAAGGTCAGCACAAGAACAAAGAGTGGAGACTTGGTCTTTGATTTCAAAATCCACTCTGCTGACAGCACTTTCCCTCAAGGCACGTTTGTTTGCTCTGTTTTTTTTTTTTTTTTTTTTTTTTTTTTTTTTTTTTTTTTTTTTTTTTTTTAAGATATGCAGCACAAACAATTGGGACTAATCTTTATTTTTCCTTGCCACACTACATTAAAGCTGTCACTATCAAGGACCTGTAGCTCTCATTAGCAAATTACCTTTCTTCATCCCTCAAACATATTCTTACACTTGGTACAAGTTCTTGCATGGGGATAATTAGGCTAATTATCCTAGCACAATTAGCCAGAGGAAAGAAGCAGGAGACAAGGCCCTGAGGTCCTCTCCTCTAATGGATCACCCTCACCCCCTGCTCTGTCAACAACTCTCATTTTAGGACAGAGCTCACATCCCAATGTTTGCTGGATGCAAACCAGATGCTCTTCATTAGCCCTTGTGCGGCCACAGCCACCGGCCACCTGGCGAACTCTACACTGTTACCCTTCCCTCACCTTGCCGCCCCACGCCTTCCCTCAAGAGTGGCTTCTGCTGCAAGCTCTAAAGGTCTTTGCATGGCTTTGAGAATAAAGTTGTGGCGTGTTGGTGTTGGTGTTGTTGCTGTTAACACTGTAAGAACTGAACTGCAGATGAGCCTTAACCTGGAAGTAACCCAGACCGCTGCTGTGGAGAACCTTCTGGAGTGAAGCATCAGTGCAATGACAATACTAAACCCAGTAAAGACCTAAGTCCATTTCTAAACCATTCTCCAGTTTTGGTATCAGGTTCTGCTGGCTCATGCACTCAGGGTCCACACTGCAAGACTCCTAACTGCCTGCAAATCGGCACAGGCGGCTTCCATTCCTCGTTTCTCTTCTGTTTTTCAATCACCCTGGCTACTAATGCTTGCACGCAGCCTCCATGTCCTCTTCCCATAGTCCCAAGACACAACGGAGCAAACCCATTTCTCTCTGGAGCTAACTTAGTACGTTCACTTTGGAAGAAATGACAGTATTTGTGCACTGAGTCGTCTGGCCTGAGAACACTTCTTCATGTCATAGTTCTGCTCTTTCATGCTACACTAAAGCTTCCTTGTACAGATCATGTATATTCCTTACTAAATTTACTAAATGTAGTTCCTTACTAAATTTGGTTCTTTTGCCTACTATAGTAACTTTAAAATTTCATCTCATACTCCAACTATAAATACAAAAGCTACTGATTTCTACATATTAACTTGATACCTTCCTAAATCAGTGAATTACATTATTTATAATAATTCAAAATTTGTATGGTCCTGAATTTATCAAGTATACATATTTAAATGTGCCAAGAGAAGTAATTTAAGCACAAACTTTCCAAATATTATGCTTATTATATATATGGGATACAACTTTTATTTTGTTTGTTTTGTACCACTGCACACATGATCTCACAGGAGTGCTAAGCAAACTTGCCATCACTGCTGGAGATAGTGTTTGTCTAATCGTGCTGGATGGTTCTTCCCCTTCAAAGTTAGGTAGTAATACTGCTACTATCCTTCTCGTACGTCCCATTCTTATGTGTATGGGAACAGTACACACAGCAAGGCTAGAGGACAGGGTTCAGGACTGGGTTCGCTCCTTTGTATCTTGGGTTCAAGGGAGAGAACTCAGCTCATCAGATTTGCACAGTAAGCATTTTGCCCTCGGAGCCATCTCCCTACCCCTCATCTCAATTTTCTTGTTTTATGGCTATTAAACTGTATTAAATATCTTGTAATATCTACTATTTTAATTACATGTTTTATCCCTAGATTTATTAATATATTTAACATTAACAGTCAGTTGCCATCCTTTATCCAAGTCCATACATTGCCATTAAAGTAACCTGTGGGTGACAATGGAGAATTTATCTTTTAATGACCTGCCAGTCATGTTTCCTAACGATTTATGATTGGTAAAACTGGTCTTCATCAGTCACACTGGCCAGTTAATCTGCTTCCTAGAGTCTCTGGTAAGTGTTGGCTTTGTGTTAAACTAATTCCTTAAAAAGAACTGAACTTGGAGCTGGAGAGATGGTGCAGCCATTAAGTGCCCTTACTGTTCTTGCAGAAGACCTGGGTTTGGTTCCCAAAACCCACACAGCAGCTGATGGTTGGCCTAAACTCTAGTTCGAGAGGCTCCAACACCCTCCTCTGACCTCTGTGGCACTTCACACACATCATGCACATACATACATGCAGGCAAAACACTCCACACATGGAAAAAAATAAAGAAATCTTTAGGGGTTGGAGAGATGGCTCAGTGGTTAAGAGCACTGACTGCTCTTCCAAAAGTCCTGAGTTCAAATCCCAGCAACCACACGGTGGCTCACAACCACCTGTAATGAGATCTGATGCCCTCTTCTGGTGTGTCTGAAGACAGCTACAGTGTACTTATATATAATAATAAATAAATCTTTTTTAAAAAAATCTTTAGAAAAAGAACCGAGTTTTTCCTTTTCCTCTGGAACTGCCTCAGGCATTGGACCTTATCTCTGCCCATTATCCATAAGACGGGTCTATTAAACATTCCCTCTCTTCTGGGGTCAGATCTGATATATCACATAAATTTAAATAATCACTTCCAAAATTGCCTATATCTCTTCCATCTAACAAAAGGTGACCTATTCAAATTATACTTGCAATCACCTTTGCTCCTTCAAAATATGTTTAGTTGCTGCATCAGGATTCAGCTGGGAAGTAGATAATTGGGTTGGTATGCTAAGGCCCTAGGTTCTACTGCCAGCAGCACTTTAAAAAGAAAAGAAGAGTGAGTGATTTCCTACAGCCATGTGTGTTGATTTGAATATGCTTGACTGGGGGTGTGGCATTATTTGGAGTAGGTGTGGTCTTGTTGGAGGAAGTGCGTTACTGTGCGGGTGGGCTTTTAGACCCTCCTCCTCGCTGCCTAAAAGTCAGTCGTCTCCTGGTTGCCTTCAGAACAAGATGTAGAACTCTCAGCTCGTTCTCCAGCACCATGTCTGTCTGCATGCTGCCATGCTTCCTGCCGTGAAGATAACAGAGATTGAACCTCTGAACCTGCAAGCCAGCCTCAGTGAAATGTTGTCTTTATAAGAGTTGCCTTGGTCAGGGTGTCTGTTCACAGCAGTGAAACCCTAACTAAGATACCATGCAACAAGTAGAACTCATTGACTTCCCTCCCTCCCTCTCCCTCCCTCCCTCCCTCCCTGGAGGTAACTGGATTTCTTTCTGTTCTGTTTTTAAGAGGGTTCTGAGAATCACAGAATTGGATTGGGCCAAGTCTGTTGTAAGGTAAATTGGAACAGTTAGCAGATAAATGTTTAAGTCCAGGTTTAAAAAAAATGTGTATTTAAATCTGGGCAAGGTTGCACACGCCTGTACTATCTAAGCCCTCAGAGAGCAAAGCAGGGGGACTGTCATGGATTCAAAGACAGCCTGAGGTATACTACGAGTTCCAGGTGAACTTGGACTACAATGTGAAACCCTGTTTTTAAAAAGAAACATAGAAATGTAGAAAACTTCCATAAATGGGATTTAGAACGAGGAGGGCTCATTAAGATTACTTAAGGCCTGAAGCTGTCTCAGAGGAGCAGAGGCGCATGCTTTGAGCCTATGGGAGACGTAGGCACATGGGAGAAGAAGAGCACCTGTGACTAGGAAGGAGGGCCTGTAAAATAAAGGACAAGGGGACCAGGCAGGAGTGTGGTGCTATAAAAGCTAAGTAAACGTTCTAAGAGGATTCACACATGATGCTGCGGAGAGGCCAAGATGAATTCTGGGAACCACCGGTTTGGTACCATGGAAGTGACTACTAGACAGGAGGGTAGTTTCAGTAGTGAGCTGAGGATAGAGGCTTGGAGGGCTTCAAAGGAGACTGAACAGAGGCAGTGGAGACAGTTAGTCTAGACAGTTCCTTGGAGAAATGAAAGGAAAGGACACTCTGGTGGAATTGGAGGGAGATGAAGGCCACAGGAAGGTTCCTTCAAGATGAAAGACAACTCAGTGTATTCACCTAATGATGGTTATGATGCAACGAGAACCCATTAGGCCAAAGAGGGAGGGGCAGATGGCACATCTGATGGTTAGGGAGTGGTTTTATTTGTTCCACTGGGAAGACACTGAGTGCCTATTGAATGCCTGGCCCTAAACTGGTCACTTGGGATATAAAGGGAGAGAAAAGGATTAGGGATGGTTTACCCATTGTGGGGGCAGGGAAGGGTTTAGTGTATACAGGAACAGGGGCAAGTGGGGCAGTCACACAGTGTGTAAAAAGGATGCCTTGTGATTGCTTTGGTTTTCCAGAGGCTCTATGGGGAGGCAGGGTTTGAGAAGAGGTGACTTGAGAGAGCAGCAGACAGAGCAGATGAGTTAGCATGCTGGGGTCAGGTTAAGGCCACCCATAATTAGTGCAATTAACATGCCCTGACAGTAAAAACAGCAGCAGAGTTGAAAAAACACACAAAGATGAAGACGAGATGAAAATAATTTCTGTAATGATCACTTAGAAGGATTGAGATGAACAATTCCGATGAACTCCAGCAAATCCCATAGGTTACACTTCAGAAATAAACCTAGAACCTCTACTACTGCCGCGCCTGTCCCTGTCCCTGTCCCCACAAGTGTTTTCTTCCCTGGATTACTGCAGTAGCCTACTGTCTGGTGTTTGCATCAGCCATCAACTCCCCAGGAACACATCTCCATACACTACATTAATTAGCAATTCATGTCACTTCATTGCTCCGCTCACATAGTGACTTCTCATTTTACCTAGAAGCAATCAGCCTGAGGGCCTTTACTGCCATCTTTGCGTGCATGTATGTACATTTGTGTATTTGTGTGTGTTTGTGTGACACACACATACACAGGCCAGAGAACAACTTGTGGAAGTCTGTTCTCTCTTCCCACCATGTGGGCTCTGGATTCGAACTCAAGTCACCAAGCTTGGTGACAGGCACCTTCACTAGATAAACAGTCTCATCAGCTCCAAGTGAGGCTTTTGTGCTTCACAGAATTAAGAAAGGAAAGGAAGCAAAGAAGGGAAGATGGAAGATAATAAAAAAGCCAAAGGGTGGAATAATGGAGAACAGAAAGAAAAGCAAACAGAAGATAGAAAAGGATACTGGGTAAGTAGATGGAGAATGGAACAAATGGGAATAAGAATAGTGTCACATATGTATGAAGATGCCAAAATGTAACCCACTACTTCATATCCTAAGGTTTAAAAATTTGTTTTAAAATAAGTGGGAAAAAGAAAAAAGAGGAGGTTTGATTTGATGGTGGCATGGTTAATTTTAGTTGTTGACCCAACAAGTTAGAATGACATGGGAAAGGAGTCTCAACGAGGGCTTGTCTAGATTAAGTTAGCCTCCACGTGGACATGTTTATGCAGGATTACCTTGATTAAGGAAGACCCACCCACTGTGCGTGGCACCATTCCCAGCACAGGGGATTGAGTAAAGGTGAGGAAGGTGAGCCGAACACTAGCATCCACATATCCACTCCTTACTCTGCTCTCAGCTGTGAGTATGACATCACTAGCTACTTCAAGCTCTTCCCCACAATGATGCACATAACCGGAAGTAAAACCTTCCTTAGGTTTCTTTTATCAGGGAACTTTTATCACAGCAACAAGAAAGGAAACCGAGATAGGTAGCATGGTTGGTTAGTTGTGATTTGATTAATATGTTATCCTAACTAATACTAACATATTGTATAACCCAAGATAGATAGATAGATATCTATTTGTTATTTTCTGAAACATATTTATTATGATCTCTCTTCTGGGGGAGACCTTGGTCATTACTGGCAAGCATTCTACCTCTAAACTATTTCCTTAGACCTAAAGCAAACTTTGTGACAAACTGCTTTGAGGTAAAACTTAGACTGAACAACTTTTAAAAAAAAAAAAAAGTGGGGGCTGGTGAGATGGCTCAGCAGTTAAGACTGCTCTTCTTAAAGTCCTGAGTTCAAATCCCAGCAACCACATGGTGGCTCACAACCATCTGTAATGGGATCCAATGCCCTCTTCTGGTGTGTCGGAAGACAGCTACTGTGTACTTACATATAACAATAAATAAATTGGTTTGGAAAAAAAAGGGGGTAATACTTAGTGTATGTATACTGAAAAACAAGAAAAGAACAGCTCCTTTTAAGTATCATCAATGGTGCAGTCTGAGGCTATCAAGCCACAGAATGAATATTAACCTGTTTAAATCACAAAGTAAGAAAACTTTATGTGAGCAAAGAAGTATGGTTTTAAGATGGCTGTGTGCTTTCCCGAGAGCCCAAATATAGGAAGGCTGTGGTGCAGACATGCTTCCCATCTGTGACTCAGGGGGGCCTAGAAGAGTTCTTAGAGAACAGTTCTTCCACACATGCCAGGGAGTCTCTGATCCATCTGGTAAAGAAGAAAGCACATGGGAAGAGGCTGGCAAGACGGTTCCGTGGGTAAAAACACTTGCCACGCAGGCCTGATGACCTGAAGGTAGAAGCTATGGTAGAAGGAGAGGACTCCCAGAACGTTTCCTCTGTCCTCTGCATGTGTGTGTACACATCTACACACACACACACACACACACACACACACTCACTCATAACTAAGCATTACATTTTTAAAAAGGAAAGAAAAGAAAGAACATGTATGTCTGAGGAGTTAAGTCTGTGGTCCCACTTTCCGGTTCCTGGTCCAGGGGTGAAAGTGCAATCAAATCTTGCTGCATTGTCAGAGGGAGCAAGCAGCCAGTGAGAATTTAGACACCACATCTCCATTCTACTAAAGATGTTGGAGAATTGCCATAAAGCCAAGCTGATGGCAGGGACCCCTCATACTCGGACACTCACACCTTACACACCATATACAAAGCCATGCCACTCCTAGACACCGTCCCTGGCTCGTTCCTAAGCACTATTTCTGGGTCCATCATTGGCTTTTCCTCCTGTGGCGATCAGTGGAAGGCTGGGGTCTACCTGGATACACACGGATCTCAATGTATACTTCACCACTGATTTTCCATTCTCCTTATTCATGCCAATAAAGAAGGATAACAGTTTTTGATATCTGAGAACAGATCCAGTTTGAAATGGCTGCCTGACCCATTATATAACAGTAAGCAGCTGTCTTACTTGGCAAAAAGATTAGCCTAATATGTAAACATACCCTTAAGGAAATGAAAAAAACTATTCTGTGGTAAAAATCCAGGCAAGGATGGAAGCAATGGAGAGCTGACACCCCCTTCAGGTCTCTGGGGCACAGGCATGCTATGGACTACCACACACTGCAGCCACACACAGGCAGACAAAGTAAAACGATGAAAACAGATCTTCAAAACTGTGCTTCCTGGAAAGGAGCCCAGCCCACCTCCCAAACCTTACTTTGTTTAATTGATTCCACTGTCTGTCCACCTCACTGAATAAAATGAAGAGACGATAATGGGATTAAAAATCTCCACACACTTTCATTCTTTCGTGTGTACTAAGTCCTGAGGAAGTATTGACTGTGATGTCGTCTGTGTATTACAAGAGGTGGCATGAGAAAAAGGAGTCCAAAGGAACACAGAGTCACCAACTGAACCGGCAAGGATGAGAAAATCTAAGCAAAGGTGTTATTCACACACCTGGCCTGCATCAAAACACACTTTTGAAATAGTAGCTTTTAGTTTTTGCTAGGGGTTTGAATAGATGGTTTCCGCCTCTGTGGCCCGTGTCTACAGGCTTAGGCCTAAGAGTACAATTTCAGGGACAGGATTTTCCAATGTACGATTATTAAGGAGGTTTTCAGGCTATCCAGGGTGTGCTCTTGAAGGGAACTAAGGTAGTTCTTGTTGGACCCACCCAGCCACGCCCTTGCATCCTGTTAATGAGATGCATCCACCAAGATACGACAGTCAAGAGGACACTCACTAGAGCCCCATGCCACGTCCATAATCCCTCAAACTGCAATCTACACAGAAATCTCCCACTCAGAAGCGGCCTTCTTTGGCATTTTGCTATTGCTGAGGTAGCTCTGACTACAACAGAGCTCTTGGAGAGATGACTGAGCTCCTGATCCTGTGAAAAGCAAAACGCTTTTGAAAGACATCTTTGCTACTCAAAACGAACAAATATATAGAATACATATTTGCTTTTGTGTATTTCTTGGATCCTGAACTCACCTCTCTTTTTTATAAAAAGTAGAATAACTTTATATTGGAGGAGAAATTGAAGAGATGGCCCTGAGAGCTTCTGATGGGCTCTTCCAACCAGTTCCCCATCAGGATAAGAACATATAGAATCAGGGTACTTTTGTCAAAGCCAAGAAATTAACGCACGACATGACAGTACACAACTAGAATGACGGGTTTATCTCCTCTGCAGTGGGGTGCAAGGCAGAGGCTGGTGCTGCATTTGGCCTCACCTTCCGGTCTGTTTCTGTATCTCCATCTTGATAATCGTCGCACGGGCTGGAGCCGGCGGCAAACGTGGGTCCCTGAGAGTAGTACTGAGAACTTCGGCAGCCATCTCGCCTCAGCTTGTCACATTCTGCAGGGGAGACAGGCAGCGAGGGTAAGAGATCATTAGAAGGCAGAACTTCCCGAGTCCACTTTGTTTAACTTTTCCAGTAATATTATCCTAAAAAATAGAATTTCAAAATAATGATATAAATGAGTAAGGATTATTAAGGCACTAAATATCACTTTAATGCATCTTCAGAGTGCACCATAACACTACACGGTAAACACTTGTCAGCAATGCTGTTCGTGGAAATTAAAGGCTAGTATAATTAAAACTCATGTTCAGGATGCCAGGCAAGGACGGGGTGGACTCAGAATTTTACGCCAGGGCCTTAGTTACTGTTCTATAATTGTTGTCAGAGAACTGATTATATTTTAACAGCTTTTCAAAATCCAAAACACAAGTGATGTCCAAGCCTTGTTTGCTTCTAGGACTTAGGGGAGGTGATAGGAGAGATCCTATAGTGATTGTGATCGCCTGTACTTTACATAAAGACAGGGTGGGGCAAGGGAAGGAGACAGGAGGGGAAGAAAGGGGGGACAGCCCAGGCCGCTGGAAAGGAAACACACAGCTCTGCAGATGCCAAGCAGGTGCCATAATCACTCGGCCTGCTATTTCATTTTGATATCAATATTCTTGTGGGGCCTTTCATAGGAAGCTTCGTGCTAGCCTGAGATACTGGCCATGCCACAGAGGAGTTCCTGGCAGCAGCATGGTCTATGTGCCCTGACTGGCAGGAGGCTGGGCCCACAGGCTGTGTTCTCCAAGGGAAACCACTGCAGGGAGGACTCCCAGCATCTGGGGTAGTGGGTGGGAAAGGCGGTGGAGGCTTCTCAAAGCACCGGGACCTTTGCTGCTGCTTCCCAGACTCAGTAAAGGAGCAACTTCCAGGCAAGAGGAGCTGTGATGTGGTTCCCTTAAAACCCAGCTTTCTAGAGCAGCAGCAGCAGCAGCAGCAAAAAAGAAACCAAAAAATCCCAATGTGTTGTTCTAAAAGTTTTCTCTTTGCAGAGTTTTTTTTTAAACCATTCACCTAAAGGCACGGCACCAAACTACTGCCTTTCCACGGCACCCGAGTAACACAGGATCTACGAGTCTCAGAGAGAGAGGGCAGTCACTTCTGTGAGAGACAAAAACATGAGGCTCTTGTTGTTTTCAGAAAATAAAAGTCCTCATTCTTTATCACAGTGGAGTGGATAGAGGAAGTTTCTCATTCAGAACCGTAAATCAGAATTAAAAACAACAGCAACAACAGAAAAATCATGCCATGACAATAGTCATGGAGGTCTATGAAAATGTCAATGTAAGTGGAAAGTGAACATAGTGAGATAGCTAAGTAACAGAGTCAGTCAGCTATGGGCTGGCAGTCATTCATACCACATCTGAAGAGCAATCTTCAAGTGTCTGAAACTTCTGAGAACCAAACAATTTTTGAAATTACATTTACATATCATTTATTTACCACGTGTGTGTAAATGAAACTTCACTCATACGATTTATCCCCATAGACAGAGATATATTTTAACAATTCCCCAACAGTTATCACTGTCTCTAAGACAAATACAAATGATGTAGATCCTCCTTCTGCTGAGATTATGTTGTAGGAAACATGAAGAGTGGTTTCCAAATGGGATTCTCTGAAGATTACTGGGATCCTTAAATATTGGATTTGATTTTCTTTTCAATACCTACCTCATGGGAAAATTAAAAGCAGTAAGACTCAATTCAAGAGTTTTACATACCATATTTTAGTAATTTAAAAATTACTTAATTTTTGCAACTAAATTCACTTTCCTATAGCCCTAGAAATAAGCTGTTCCAACCCTCTCTGTAACACTGAGTCTTCTAAGGGCTGGAACAAACCTTGCAAGATAAACCGCTATAACTCATTACCACCTATGCTAATAACCAATGCAATACAGACTTTCAGAAACTTGACAATAAGGGAAAATAAAGATAGAAGCCAAAGCCTTTAAACGAAACTCTCTTGTTCACAATCTTCTAACTATGTGAAGAGTGGGAATGGTGGCACACACCTGCAATCCCAGCACTCAGAGGGTGGAAGCGAAAACAAACGCTCAAGGCCAGCCTGGGCTAACACATAAGCCATGCCAAAAAAAAAAAAAAAAAAAGAGGAGGAGGAAGAAGGAGGAGAAAGGAGGAGGAAAAGAAGGAGGAGAAAGAGGAAGAAGGAGGAAGAGAAGGAGGAGAAGGAGAAGAAGAAGAAGAAGAAGAAGAAGAAGAAGAAGAAGAAGAAGAAGAAGAAGAGGAGGAAGAAGAAGAAGAGGAAGAGGGAGGAGGAGGGGAAGAAGGGAAAGGGGAAGAGGAGAAAGAAGGGGGAGGATGAAGAAGAGGAGGAATGAGGAGGAAGAGGAAAAAGAAGAAGAGGGGGAGGAGGGAGGATAGGGGAAGAAGGGGGAGAGGGGAAAGATGAGAAAGAGAAAGAAGGGGAAGAAGGGGAGGAAGAGGAGAAAGAAAGGAAGAAAACTTTAATTTTTGTTTTATGTATTGATAATATTTGAAACATAATTTTTTTTCTTTAGGAAGTATGGACTCTTGGACTAGCCCATTTCAAAGGGTGATATTACTTCTTATTCTTTGGAGAAATGGCTAATAATATTAAACACAGCCAAAATAATTGGCACATGTTCAATCTTAAAAGCTCAAATCCTTCAGAGCAGCCACCCATTCATGAAAAATCATGAAAGGCTAACGACTCTGAGATCTGCACTTCCAGTGTGTGGCACCTGTGCTCTCCCAGTGTGAATGACAGTGCATGTTTTTCCTATCATGACATTCACAGCAGAAAAATGCAAACATTAAGGTCTAACAAACACTCACAGAACAAACGCAACAGGGTACTGCACCTGAGACTAACAGAGATAGCATGAGCTTAGGAATTGGCAGGTGACCTTTTTTTTCCTCTTACCCAATTTCTAAAATGAAGTAAAGTGACAAAATTCCACTATCACTTAGTCCAACCCTAGAGGACATTTAGGGGAGTCTCCTTTACCAGCTTGCAGTAGATCTTGGCTTCTAAAACCAGGGCTTTGTTCATTAAAATGAGGCGTACTGAGCTCAGGAGACAAGAGTCGAGCAAAGCACCATGAACAGACAAAGGCTCTTCCACCACAGTGGGAGAGCAATAGTGAGAGGCAAGCTCACTGCAACACAGTACATAATTGACAGTCAGGTTACACCAGCAACTACAAGACAGAAACGAGATCCTAAGTGGAACAGAAGGCCCACGTTCAGCACAGGCTCTTGAACTAGAAATGAAGGTAAAAGTTGAGCTATTGTTCCTGAAGGACTGCTTGGATAAGGATCACTGCTCTTTGAGGCCTCTGCTTTCCCAACTACGGAATTTCCCTCCTTTCCTTTCACAACAGAAAATAAGTTCTTCAGCATAAGGAACAAGCATAAGTATTTCCAGGGAGCCACATTTTTAGCAGGGTCAAAACAAGACAGCCTGGCGGTGGTGGCTCACGCCTTTAATCCCAGCACTTGGGAGGCAGAGGCAGATGGATTTCTGAGTTTGAGGCCAGCCTGGTCTACAAAGTGAGTTTCAGGACAGCCAGGGCTATACAGAGAAACCCTGTCTTGAAAAGGAAAACAAAAACAAAAACAAGACAGCCATCTCGTGAATTTAACTTAGAAGTGGCGACAGAATCTACTGCAAGGAGGACGGTGTCAACCTGAGATCGGACCCCTGGCGTAAGTATAAAAAGCGCACAAATAAAAAGCGCACACACCTACAATTCTAGTACTGAGGAAGCACACAGGAGGGTCCCCAGTGCTCGTTGGTCGCCTACTCTAGCCAGTCTGTGAGCTCCAGCTGCAGTGGAAGTGTGTCTCAAAATATAAGGAGGGGAGGGGAGGGGAGGGGAGGGGAGGGGAGGGGAGGGGAGGGGAGGGGAGGGGAGGGGAGGGGAGGGGAGGCGAGGGGAGGGGAGGGGAGGAGAGGCGAGACCTGCATTTCTATTCCCTGAACACACATGAATGCACGAATGACCAAGCATGCATGTTTAGCATCAAGTTCAGTCAGAGATTCCTTGGTAGAGGAAGACACCTGGCATTCTTCTCTGGCCTCCATATGTACATACACAGTGTACACACACACACACACCCCACATGTCCAAATGCTTTCCAGTCCTCTGTCTACTTGGGCACTGTGCTAGACTCTGGGGTACAGGAACTTCCACACAGCCTCCATAAGCAGGTATGCAAAACAACACCCACCTCACATACCTACTGCTGTTAGAATTCACACATAACCATAGCTAGTTAACTGCTGTTAGAATTCACACATAACTATAACTAGTTAACTGCTGTTAGAATTCACACATAATCATAACTATTCGGATTCATTGCTAGAAGTCAGGAAGTAACTGCATAACTAGATTTGCTTAGCTGTAAAGTTATTAACATTCTGGTTTTTTTAAAACCCATTTTAGCTATATTTTTTACCAAAATATTACAAAGCTGTGAGCACCTCTTTCCCTAAGAATGCAAGGCACTCTTAGTGGGGTCCTTTCACTGTCAGTGGCTGGGACCTTTCTAACAACCCTCAGGCCAAAACAAAATCAGTCAAACTAACTTAACTCCCAGATTTATACAAAGATTAAAAGCCTAATTAATTTTACTTGACACAAAGCTTCATGATTAAAAGTGTTTGTTTTTTTTCTCTCTCTAGAAGAGTATCAGCCAGGTACTCAGCAAATACATTGTAACTTATCACAGCAAAGAAAAAGACAGAGGCTTTCTGGTCTAAAAGTATGATTCATATGTTGAACTGTGTCCACTCAAGAACTACAGAGATGTCTTCAGCCCAGTTGCCCATATCCTTCCTTAGAAACGAAATCCTTCCAGATAGATACAGGTCGAGATGAAGTTGTTAAGAGTGGGATGCAGTGAGTGTGACTCACGTCCTTACAGGAAGAGATAACAAGAAGCCCCTCTGAACACATGAAGGCAAACAGCCACACGAGGCTAGAGGCAAGAGTTTAGAGCTAACAAGGGCCACCAGAAGCTGGAAGAGACAAAGACAGCTTCCCAGGGAAGATGGAGGGAACGTGCCTTTACCATCAATAGTTTAGTTTTGAACTTTCCAGCTCTAGACCTATGAGATAAAACTTTTTTTTCCCTGTTATTTTAAGCTACCCAGTTTTATAATACATTGCCATGCCAGCCCTTAAGTATTAACATAGAATAGGCCAGGGGATGTAAGACAAGGAAGATATTAACAGAGATCTTCCCAGAAGTCTGTGTTGGGAGGTCACTCCAGTCCAACAAATGAAAAGACACTTGGATAAGATCAGGGTACAACAGGTCCCTACTTGTCTACTCAATAACTGAAACCCTGGGAAGGAATATCTGCTTATCTGAAGAATCCATCTCCAGGTCCTTCGGATAGGAAAGGGTAGATGGGACAGCTCACAGACGTCACAACAATCACGACCATGTATCAGTTATACCCACTTTGGGGACTTCCTGTGTCACTGCTCTAAGAGATTGGGAGTAGAATACTCACACATGAAAAGTTAAAGAGGCAAAAATGTAGCATGCTGTGCTGTGCATGGTGGAACCACCATTAGAACCCAAGCATTCTGGCCTCAGAGCTCAGCTTCTCTCCTGGGAGTAAAATAATGCATGACTGTGTTGCTTAGGATGGGAGCAACGCTATGGTTAAAATGCTCCCACCAAACTCATGCTGCAACCAAACTGTCATGGGATGGCCCCGGGGCAGGCACCTGGAAGAGATGCATGGGTGCTTTATGCATGAGGGCTTCACTCTCCTCGATTAACGCCATTCATGATGCTGGAGAGAAATTACAGTAGCAGGTACTTCCCCACTCTCTCTGTCTCTGTCTCTCTGTCTCTGTCTCTCTCTGCTTTTGGATCACTTACCCTAGCAAGAAGCCTCTTATCAGAACTTGGATTTCCCAACCTTCAGAATCACAAGCAAAATGTCATCTGCCCCTTTGAGGCTGACCTCCAATCCTCAGTTGTACAATGCCTTCTCTCTTGACTACACATAAATACACACAGACACACACACACACACACACACACGCACACGCACACGCACACGCACGCACGCACGCATCTACTTCATTACCTCTGTGTTGTCGTAAATTCATCAGTATTACAGTGGTGACTATGTACCCTCAGGACTCGTTTCTCATGACAGGTGCCTTCTATTCTCAGGTCACTGTAATCATCTCTGTGTTCATTAATATACATTTTCCCTTCCCTTCTAGGCTTTAGGGTCTTTAAACAAAGAAGCCACACCTCATGCATTCATAGGTCCTACTGTGCCTCACATGGTACAAAATCTCAAACTATGCCCTTTTGAAAGAAGGATAAGTAAACGTTTACAGACACACAAGAGAAACTATTGCCAAAGAAGCAAATCATAGCTGCAGGAAGTCACCAGCCCCCAAGACAGTTTTCTTTCCCCTTAGGGATGACTACCTCAGGGCTCAGTATCCCTCCTCCAAGTACCTACTAATTCAGCAAATAGTTCTTAAGCATCTACTACCTGTCAAGCACTGTCACGTGCAGAGGAGACTTCCACAGTAAACAGAAAAGACCCTCGTCCACAGAGCCTATGCTATGACATGCGCACAGACAACAAGTAAAAACTGTAAATTATTTTAATAAGGTCCTAAATAGAAAAACCAGTAAGGCAGAAAAGGGAAGAGGGGCTCATGGGGTGATGGTTATAGGAAGTACAGGCTTTGGGAAATGTGACATCAAGGAAGGAAGTTGGCTTCTACTTCCTGGAGAAAGAACTGGAGGTGAACGTGGTTAAGACTTAGGGACGAGGAGCAAGAGGAGGGAGGTAAGCCTTGGCAGGACAGAGGAACAGACGGTGCAGAGCCCTGTGAGTTACCATCAGGACGCTCCCTTCTAATCCCAGACACAGGAGTAGCCTTTGGTAGCTCAGAACAGAGAGGTAGCGTGACTGTGCCATCTCCACCTCATCCCCACCAGCTCCAGCCTTAAAGCACTGGGATGCTTTCAGACTATGCAGATACACAAAGTCCATATAAACCACGGGAAGAGTCTGAATGAAAAGAAGTCACCAGTGAGACTAGGAATAGTAGCTGGCATTTACCACCAATGTCTATACCTTGTAAGAGACTTCTTTGTCATATAATCTGTGAGCTGAGACTGCAAGGTGGTGGTCGTGGTGGTGGCAATAGCTATGTCAACGTTCTATAAAGTTGACTGTGGAGAGCTACAATATTATCTTGGGCTATTTCTGGTGCTCCAATTAGCCGTATCACCCACCTCTACATGGAACCTAAAAGCCTAATGTCACAATTCAGTACGTCTTTTTGGAATGGGCAAAGTGTACCCAAAGGCTAAGAATGTCCTCAGATAGCATCTGAGGCATGAAGAGATTTCCCCAATTTGCATCACTCACCTACCAATGTACTGGGGGGGGGGGGGGGGGACACGACCAAGTCTTGGCATATAACTTTCTTTGTTCTGTTATTATAAAAATTTCATGAAGGGCTGGCCAGATGGCTCAGTGGGTAAAGGGGCTCACCTCTCAACAGTACAAGCCTGGCAACCGGAGTCTCAATCCTCACACCACACTTAAAGGTAGCAAATGAGAACCGACTCCAGGAGAGTGTCTTCTGCCTTCTCTATGCCCTCTGTAGGACACGTGCCCCTGCCCCACAACAGTAATCATAATTAATTTTTAAAACTGCCATGGCACTGTTATCACATTGAAGCATGGCACTTGTACCCAGGCCATGGTCATTTGGACTGGCTACAGAATAAATTCTCTTACTCCTTTAAGGTAAGAGCTGTACTTGTCTGTGTTTACAAATCCCATGAAAGAAGGTCTGCTATATATTAAAATTTTTTTCTTAGAGTCTGGAGAGACGGCTCCACTGTTAAGAGCAGTGGCTACTCTCTCAGAGACCCAAATTTGATTCCAAGAACCCATATGGCAGCTCACCACCATCTGAGACTCCCGCTCTGGGGAAGCTGATGCCCTCTTCAGGCCTCCTCGGGCACCAGGTGTGCATGTGGTGTACAAGATATACACGCAGCAGGACATCCAGACACACGCAATAAAATAAGTTTAAAGCATTTCAAAAGGTTAATGTTTCCTGAAGTTCTGACAATGATTTGGGAATGGTCTGAAAATAAGCTGTTAACTTCAATAGCGAGCAAACGCCTTGGACTTCGGCCTGAAGGTGCAGCTCAGTAGTAGAGCACTTGTGTATTCACAGAGCATGGGTTCAATCTTTAGCCTGAAATGAAAACCTATAACCTCCCTCACCCAAGATGCTGAGTGCTCTAGGGAAGAGGAAGAAACAGAAACTGGATGCATATTGAGAATAAAAGGGGACTGTTTGTCTATTCTTCAAAAAGATAATACAGTAATATAAGTAGGTGGTTCTAAAACAATACCACCACCACCACCACCCATCAAAAAAAAAAAAAAAAAAAAAAAGCTGCTGGCTCACTAAACTGTATGAGAAGACAGTTGGATAATGAAAGAATAATTTGTGATCAAAAAGCCAAAAGGACCCAGTAAGTTTTCTACCTTTTCAGCTGTCAGGACGGGAGAGAAGCGACAGCACATAGGAGTCTGTATTCCGTGGGAAAGGTGGGAGGTGCTGGGTCAGAGCAGAATCTCGGATGTCACAGCAGCACAGGGCTCTGGCATGCCATATTTTAACATCTGACCATGGTTTATCTTGAATAGTATTAAATCTTTCAGAACCCTCTTACTAGAACTCAAGGTCACAAAACTTTGGGAGGACTCCAGTTCCGTTGTTAATTATAAGGATGGTGGCCATAATGTGCTGCTCAGTGAAGTGCCCTACCAGGAGAAGGCAGCTAAAACACTCATTGTTTTCAGATGGCTGATTTTTAAAGCCAATACACCTGACATTAAAAACAAAAAAGAAAATCAGAAAGTCCTTTGCTGTCATTACTTGATTTGTGTTTAAAATAATTGTGTGTGAATTAAAGGAAAAGTGCGTATTTGACCTATTTCCTCTATCAGGAAAACTCAGGTGCAACACTTCTAATAATCCACATTCCCATAGTTCTATCCCAGTTAGTCTTCATTATATTAAGAGCAGCAGGGTCTAGGGCCAGAGAGCTAGCACATCTTCATCTCGGTCCAGGGATCTAAGAATCAGGCATTTAGGTCTAGAATAGAATCAGTTCCAGCCCAATGCTGTACCAGGTGTGGTTGGCTAGTAGAATTCAGTTTCCCACTTGTAAGGAAGCATATAGGAGAAACTGACTGTACTTAAACATTATGCTTTGTAAGTGTGCAAAAATGTTTCCTTAGTGAAGATCAACCCAAAATACAGTTTTTAATTTGACCTGTCCTTTCATTAATTTATTGGGCTTGACAAGATTGGAAAAGAGAAAGAAATCAAACTGATTTCATATACCACTTACGGATAACTAATTTGCTAAAATATATTTGGATTTTCCAAACATTCCTTAAAGCAGTTAATGCCAATTTATTTAAATTGTCTTCAAGCACCAACAAACTTGAAGATAATTAAAAGCCCACAGAATTGCCAACACTTTTCATGTGACTCACTCATCTAGTTAATTTAATATAAATCTTGTCCATAGGCATTTTTCTAGATAACATGACAGAAACTTTAAATGCTAAGAATTGAAATAAACATATCCTTGTGGCTTACTGGTGGGCTAACGGTCAGTCTTTCCCTCACTCTCAAGTGGGAGTTGGTGTGCAATTATACAGGGACACTTAGCAATGGCATCAAAGCACATTTCTGCACTCTAAGTATTCAAATCAGAGCTATCTTGCAATGCATGTATAGTGAACACAGAGACTAGTCCCTCATCAACCATCACTCCAATGATACTCAACAACCAAAGCAAAAGAAAGGAACAAAGGGAAAAAAAGGTATGGCTTTGGGGAAGGGCTTGTGGCCCGGCCTCTCCAGAGTTCTAAAAGTGCCTGATCTGGATACATACGAAGATGAGGCAGAGTAAGATGTGCTTCATTTTGGGTGAAGAAAGTCAGGCCAATCTGAGAGAAGGACACTCTGGCCCACGTGTCAAGGTAGAGGAGACTCCTGACAGGAATGAATCTGACATTATCTAAAGAGGGGAGTAGAGAGGAGTTCCCCAGAGCTCTCTGCTTCTGCAGAAAAGTGGGGGCCAGGCAAGGCAAATCATACATGGGGTCAGTGATTGGGATGACAGGTTCTCTCTCTCTCTCTCTCTCTCTCTCTCTCTCTCTCTCTCTCTCTCTCTGTGTGTGTGTGTGTGTGTGTGAGAGAGAGAGAGAGAGAGAGAGAGAGGATATGTATATGTAGGTTCACGTGCACACAGAGGTTGAACGTTGAAAAGTACCTTCCTCAATCCCGTCTCCATCTTAAAATATTCAGGCATAAAATCTTCCACTAAACCAATCTGGCCAGACTGGCCAACTGCTAAGGCCCAGGGTCCTTCTGTCTCTGCCTCCCCAACACTGGGATCACAGCCATGCGCCCTAGTCCGACTTTCTACCTGTGTACTTGGGTCATCGTTTTCGTATGACAGGCCACCTCTACCACCACTTGACCCATGTCTTAGTAAACCTCTGAATGTTCTTCTACGCCCGAGGCCACGTTAACTGAAGGGAAAACAGAGTAAACCGTCTGAGACACAAGTCAGAGAGACAAGAACGTCCAGTTTCTCAAGTCACTTCAGCAGGGTGGTGGGTTTTATTCCAACCTTCAAGGTACTCGAAACTCAGCCGTTTAAGTAAGGTCACCTAACTGGGACAATAGTTGACTAAGGTGCCTCTGTAGCCCCAGGAGGGCTCACTAAGGCATTGTCACTAAGACAATGTCAGCTCTGCTCCCAAAACTCCTCAGGTCAAGGTCAGAGTTCAAGAACTTTCATTTCTAACAAGCCCCCAGGTGATGTTCAGGCTACTAGTCCATGACCACGTATGAGAACATGGCTCAGAGGCAGGTAACTGTTTACATAATTAAAGGTGGCTGGTGTGGTGACACTTAGGTGAGGACAAAAAAAAAAAAAAAAAAAAAAAAAAAAAAAAGGTCTTCTCTATTTGGAGGGGGTATGAAGCAGGGACCCCCCCCCAAAGAGAACAATAGAATTTTTATAGCTGGAGACATACTATGTGTGTATTTCAGTGTAAGAAATTATTTTAAGGGGGAAGGGTAGCGAGATTACCTGTGCATAAAATACACACACACACACACACACACACACACACACACACACACACACAGACAGGCACGCGCACACACAGAATTTTTAAAGGTCCCAAAAGGAGAGAGATGAGCTTACATCATTCAGTAATTTAGCAAGAAGACAGGACAAAGATGAATTAGGCTGACAAGCTACAGGTCAGTATGGGAAGACGAACGTTGTATCTCATATTTACTTTTATCTGTTTTGTTTCAAAAAAATTGTTAAGATGTCCTTCAAATGTGTGATAGTCTTGACCTGAATTTGAATATCCCAGTTCAACGCCAAACACAGGGGCAGCTTCCTGAAGGCTATTACCATGCCTTACCTGGAAACTGTTCACCCCCGTTTCCCTATCTACAAACTTTGAACACAGAGCTTAATGGAGCCATTAAGCAACAATGAGTCAGATTATATGACTCTTAAGTTTCAGTTTCTCCAGTGGCTTCCCATGTTCTAAATGGAAAAGTCAAAGTCTTCCTAAGATGTCTAAGCCCTAAGTGAACTCGCTCAGTTGTAGGTATGTAGCAAGTACTGAGCAAGTTATAAAGATTTCCTGCATTCTCCTGGTAGTGAACCCTTAAAAGGATAGCAGATGGAACTAGAGGTGCCCATCCCATTGTTCATTACACGTTATCCTTGGTCAGACTTTCTACCCTAGTTTACCCCAGGCCTATGGCCTGTGTGTCTAGTTGGTAGTCTGTGGGTCATCAGTGTCTCAGGACACTGTACATTTCAGGGGTGGTAAGGGCACAGGTTAGGAGGAGGATCAATATGGAATTTAATAACCTTCCAGTAATTTGGCCCTTTCAAAGCTTATAGTCGTAGAAGAGCAGAGCAAGAATAGGTGGGATGGGGTAATGAGACTCAGTGCTTGGTCAGGTGATCTACCAAGAGGAATGGAGTCTCAGAATTTCAATTAGACTGTTATGGTTTGTAAATGAAATGTCCCCCAAAGACTTATATATTAAAGGACTAGTCCCCAGACAAGGCTCTGAAGTGGCGCTTTTGGAAAATGACATGCTCATAGGGGCTCTGCCTTAACCAAAGGAGGATAATCCATTGATGGGTTCATCATTGAATGGCCTATTTGGGTGGTAGAAATTGTGAAATATGGGGTCTGACTGGACTCCTCCAGGTCACTAGAGATGACCTTTTGGAGGGTACAGCTTGTTTCCTGGACTCTTTCTTTCTCCCTGTTTCTCTCAACTGTGAGGTTAGCAGCCTACCCCAAATGCCCTGTCACCAAAATGCTCTGGCTTACGATTGGTCTAGGGGGAAAAATGCAGTTATCCAACCAAGAACTGAGCCCTCTGAAATGCTGGGCTAAAATAAATCTCCTTCCTAAGTCCTTTACATCATGCAATTTGTCACAGTGATAAAAAACCAACACACCAACCACCCAGGCGCTAAGATTAAACAGCTGGCGGAATCATGGGTAAATCCCAGAAGCCTCTGGCTAGCCATATCAGACAGGTGTCCAAGGGAAAACCACGCTTCCAGAGAAAACATCAGTCAAGTTTAAGAGAAGAATAAGGCTGAGGAAGAGAGAATGACAGACTGCCACACTTAATTCCATACAACTTTTCATTTCAATTTATACAGTGTATTCAACAAAATACAGACTAAGATAGGGAAGGTAGAGAGAGGTCCCAGGGGGAGAACACTGCTTGCTGGTCATCATTCAACAGTCAAATGAAAGTCAACTTGCTGACTCCTGTGTTAGCACACACTGTTTATCCTGTGTGCTGGGACCAATATCACCCTCCCTGACATTAACCACCACAGGCAACTTCAGGCATACAAATAATTTTATACACATGCATACTTATATATGTATGTATGTATGTATGCATACACAAATATCCTTATGCAATTTTAAATTCAGATATATGAGAAAATACATGGCAGTAAAGCTTTAGAAAGCTTTAAAGCCATTTTATTAATATCTCCCAATAGAGTTAATGAGGCAGGCAAGGGACTTTAGTAAGAAAATACCAATACCTAAGCCACTAGATTAATTCTCCGAATTTTTTTAAAAACACAACATCATGAGCATTCCTATTAAAATGTCATTTACCATTGCAGAAAGCCAATTTCTACAGCCTCTTCTCATTGCATCTCCAAATTAATTTAACAAGGCTTCCAGAATGGAATCTGGTTGAAATGAGGGTGGAAAGCTTCTGGCTGGCGCCCAAGATGAGTGTGAGCGAGTGTGTGAAAGCCAGGAGTCCTAGCCAAGCACAGCCAGAAAAACCACGGTGAAGGCGATCTCCTTTCATATTCATTTCACGTTAGAATCGGGACAGCTATCTCAGTGGCTGAGGACCATCGGCAGAGGACTCAATATCAAGTAGCCCACAGGGATTCTCTGCCAACCCCAGACACTGGGGCTGTATGGGAGTCAGGGCAGACCTTATCTAGGGACCTTCAATGTAGCATTTTTCTGCCACACTGACTGAAGCAAAGGAGCCACTCAGGTTTCTTTATCAGGAGTAAATGCAGAACTGCTGAAACAGCAGACTGGGCTGTGGACAAAAACAAAACAAAAAGCCTTTGTTTAAACAATCCATGGTGCTTTGTTCAGACCCAGATCATCTGAAGGTCCATCTTTTGTATGTTAGTAACCATCAAAAATGGGGGAAGGGAGCCCTCTTTACTACTGAAAGCAATGATGGCTTACATTCCCCAGCACCTGACTTCCCTCTCACAGGTTGCACCAACAAAAGCACCTGTCAGGGTCACTGTGTATGAAGTACTCACTACGAGACATCAAGTCCAACGGAGGCATTAAACAGCATACTTTGTCCACAATTTCCACTCTGTTAGCCCCATATCTCTGACTTTGCTCCTCTCTATTTCTTAATAAGGGATTTAAGCCCTTATTTCAAGTCAAACATTTTTCCCTAAAGATAAAAATTCTGTGTTTAATGAATGCCAAACACTAAAAAAGAGAAGTGTCTTCAATTGCATTATCGTGTCTTTTAAAAAGTCAACCTAACTCAATGTATAAGCGCCGAACACAGATTAGCAGCTGAAGTCATCTTTCTCACCAAACGGCTAATTAATACAGTGGAGCCATATTTCCACCAAGCCTCCAGCACCTCTCTTTTAAGGGAACCACATGGTATCTGATTCCACTACAAACCACCGTTCTCCAATTCCCTAGGAAGACACAGGTCACACCTCTGGAGCTGTACATTGTTCCCAAATCCACTACCGTTCAACTGCTTCTTTCAAAGGTTACCAATGGCTTCCAAGTAACCCATCCAACAGCCTCAAACGCTTCCTGCCCAGGAGCACCAGGATGGCCATCCCCCAACACCCCATCCCCCACCCCATCCCATGATTTCCTCCTTCCACAGTTGCTCTCTTGCACCTTTTATGGCTGCAGCCCTTTAATAATATAAAATAATTTATGTTGCAGGATTACCTGAAATCCACCCCCAGTCTCCTTCATTTCACTCTTGCTACCACAACCTTCTAGTTGTTGGATCTGATTCTGCTCCCTGAAGTTTCAGATGACCTGGGCTTCCACAGATGGAAGAGTATTTCTAGTCTTATATGCCGGACTGTGGGCTGAGGATACCCAGGACAAAGTCCTGTTACTAAAGTTCTTGGTTTAGGGGGTGAATACATGGAAGCATAATTGCTCTACTGTTTTAAAGCTGTTTGCTGTTCTGTGGGAATGTGTGGAAGGGCAGAGAAGGGCCACCGGGAAGTCCAGAAGAGCTCTGTGGAGATTCAGATACCCATGGGGACTATCAAAGAGGTGCAGTAGGAAGTGGCCAGGTAAGAGGTCATGGATCGGAAGGGCAAAGATTGGATTGGAAGGCACAGTTGGGGGTGAGGGCAAACTAGCATTCTAGTTCAAGAACCTTGTCAAACTTCCCCATAAAAATGGTGAGGTAAAGATGTACAAGAGGACGAACAGGTGATTTGGCGCAGTGACACAGACAGCAGGGGTCACTTCACACAAGTTGTGGTATTAAAGGTCTGAACAAGAGCTAGAAAAGAATTTCAAATGAAGCAGAGAAATGATTAAGCTTATGTTTCAAAGCCTAAGCCCAAGGGCAGGGTGAGGCTCAGAAATGCCACCCTCAACATCAACCAGTTATTCCTACCTTCTTATCTCTTCGCCTGGTTTAAGCTGCTGGAAGAAAACAAGTTACTCATCTTTGGCTCTATTACAGTATTCAGCCCAGTGACTCACTTGCAATACTTGGCCTAGAAAAGAAATTTATGAGAACAGAAGCTTGATTTTAGACAATTTGTCAGGACTTAGGCACAGCAGTTGGTATGTCTCTGTGACAATAAGCTGCACATTTATCACACTTACAGAGTCAAGCCCATCAGAATTTTGGAGCTTGGGGAAAAAAAAAAAAAAAACAGAGATAAAAACCATAAGCTATTTTCCGGAAGCCAAGAACAACCGTGAGATATGATTCCCGAGACGGCCTCGCTGTGTACGAACAACTCTGAGACCAGAACCTTAGTCTTCCATCGCAGTGTCTGGATTTATTGACCACAGAGCAAGGCTTTAACCCACTGCTGCTGTGCTTGAGTTAAATAGAAGGGCTGTTTCTCAACCCTGTGCTCTGTGGGGGTTTTGTGACTTAATATTTTATGGCCACCTCTGCCCCAATTTTATACCCATTTTTGTTTAAACTAGAAAAATGGAGGACCCTGATATAGCTGTCTCTGGTGAGGCTATGCCAGTGCCTGGCAAATACAGAAGTGGATGCTCACAGTCATTTATTGGATGGAACACAGGGCCCCCAATGGAGGAGCTAGAGAAAGTACCCAAGGAGCTGAAGGAGTCTGCAACCCTATAGGTGGAACAACAATATGAACTAACCAGTACCCCCAGAGCTTGTGTCTCTAGCTGTATATGTAGTAGAGGATGGCCTAGTCGGCCATCATTGGGAAGAGAGGCCTCTTGGTCTTGCAAACTTTATATGCCCCAGTACAGGGGAACACCAGGGCCAAGAAGTGGGAGTGGATAGGTAGGGGAGCAGGGGGGGAGGGGATAGCCTTTGAAATGTAAATGAAGAAACTATCTAATAAAAGAAAGAAAGAAAAGAAAAGAAAAGAAAAGAAAAGGAAAGGAAAGGAAAGGAAAGGAAAGGAAAGGAAAAGAAAAGAAAAGAAAAGAAAAGAAAAGAAAAGAAAAGAAAAGAAAAGAAAAGAAAAGAAAAGAAAGCAAAGCAAAATGGGAGCCAGGCATGGTATTTTGTGCTTAAAATCCCAGTACTCAGGAAGCCGAGGTGGATGCTCACTATATTTTGAGATTAGCCCGAACTGCACAGTAAGTTCACAACCAGGCTATACTGTAAAGACCCTATCACAACAAAACAAAGCAAAGCAAAACAAAACCACCGAGAACACGATTTTGAACAATTTGTAAATAAATTACTTGCTCGTAGAATTTAACATGTTTCTTCTTTAGCTAGCAATACTCTCTGCCTTTTTTCTTTTTCTTTTTTTATCTCAGTGTTCTTCAGGAAGTTACTTCAGAGGCTTGGCAGAGTACCAAGTGCAAGTGATAAATCATTTACCTATTACTTCCAAATCTTTATAATTTTCCCTTGTAACCTATTCTTCATATATTTTAAGTCTTTCGCAGTATTAGAGCCTAATATAACCTTAGAAACAAGCACCAAGTGGCATTAAGATGCGCCAGTCACACCTGACACCACACAGTGCTTCTTTGTACCTCTTGCACTCATTTGAATGCTAATGAAATCTGGGTGAGTGAAAAGAGGATTCCAGAACAACTGGGAAGCTACCTTGGGCAACAATGAGCTCATCGGAATCTCCTAAATGAATTGCCTCAAGAAACCAAACTTGCCTTGGACACTAACCTCCCAGGGTGAGCCCTGTCCCTGTGAACTCTCAGGAACTTGACAGCAGCTATACAAGTCTCCTCAGTATGCCCAGGGGACTGAGATCACAATAGGCCTGCAGAGTGGACAACCCTCACCTTCTTAGGGCTTTGGTTTGTCTGTCTACAGTGAGAGGGCTGACCACTGGATCAACGGGCAGCTACCAGATCTCTACTGTAGATGTTATTCAGAGGCTGCTGGAAAACGAGGAGGACATGAACCACAGCAACATGACAATAGCTGTCAATGTCAACTTACATCTCTCCTCTTCCTTCTCCCTCAGTGCATGATGGGAGTAAAGGGTTCCCATTTCAGAAAAGAGCCTATGTTCTACTCACTTATATCTGTGTATCACTACACGAAATTCAAATGCACCCCTCCTTCCACAAACACCTCTTCCGCAATAAGGGGCAGGTATTTTGAGATTCCTGTTACAGGGTCTCCAAGACAAGAATCTATTGCCTAAGACACAAAATATATCTGTAAGGTCTCAGAGACCCAAGTGCCCAAAGAAGACGGATGCAACAGTCGGTCCATTGCATCAGATCCAAAGAAAAGACTGGATTCAGAAACCTGGCTGAATCTCTTCAGAAACCTGATCCACAGAAAGCTATCCTACACTGGACTTTGAACATACACTTCTCTCTAAGCGTCTGAGACAAGTAGTCTCTTTATAGCATCATAGATCCACAGCTCTGTCCTTTCACATGTAATGAACGTATCTCTGACTTTAAAAGAGCATGGGCCAAACTGAATACTCTCTCCTGTGCTTGCACTTCCGAATCTAGAGCCATGGAGCAAGATGACCTGCTAAAATGCATTTCTCAGCAAGGAACTTTGACTACAAGAACATTCCTGATACCAACAGCAGATGCTCTGTGAACTAATTCAGGCAGCAGTGTACACAGATACAGTGACTAAACGGTCTGTTAAACATACTGTGAGAAACTGTATTTATATCTCCCAAGTTGAGCTTTTTGGAAACTTGAACATGATGCCTTTATTTCAGTCTTTAATATGCTCATTATTGTCAAATGAAGTCTGAAAGCTGTAGAGAAACAAACAAGGACCCTCTCTTGGAGGCAATCCCTGGCTTCTAATTCCCCCTTCCAACTCAATTGAGATTCTTTCTAGAAAGCTAAAGGCCGTGTAGATAAAGCGTGGTTATCAAGAGGGTCTTTCATCAAAGCTGTCTCCAGTAAAGTCACAGAGGTTCATGTACTTACAGAGTTCTCTTAGTTAGGGGTTCCATTGCTGTGCAGAGACACCATAACTAAGGCAACTCTTATAAAGACAACAATTTAATTGGAGCTCGATTATAGATTTAGAGGTTCAGTCCATTATAATCGTGACAGGAAGCATGGCAGTGTCCAGGTAGCCATGGCGCTGGAGGAGGAGTTGAGAGTTCTACATCTTGATCTGCAGGCAGTCAGAAGTCTGGCTTCCAGGAAGCTAAGAGAAGGGTCTCAAAGCCCACTCCCACAGTGACACCCTTCCTCTAACAAGGCCACACCTCCTAATAGTGCCACTCCCTGGACCAAGTATATATATTCAAACCACCGCAGGAGATAAAAGGGGTGAGATCTTCTGGGAGTTCAGTACAGTGCTAAGAGAATCCTTCATAGATAATAGAATCTATCTTCAAACCTCTCTATTCTCTGTAACAACTGGAAAGATGGTCCCATGGTCCCAGTACCCATATAATTACTTAAATCCATCCATAACTCCAGCTCCAGGGAACTTAACACCCTATCTTGGCCTCTATGGGCACCAAGCTTGCATGTGATCCACAGACATACATGTAGGTAAAACACTGGTACATATAAAAATAAGAAAATCTTTAAAAACAAAAAAACAAAAAAAGAAATCCAAGAAACAAGCCACACAAACATCAAAACACTATTTTCAAATCTAGGTAACATATTCTTCAATCATAACCTAAATCACTAGTAGCAAGTGAACAAAACCAACATTTGATCTAAAAATGTGTCCACTCTGTTTTATCAAGCTGTCTAGAGACTGACAATGAATATAAATAATCTTTGCTACATTTTGACCACTGAAACTGCACAAGGGATCCAGTTGTGTCATGTGCCATGTTAGACATCTGGAAAGACCAGCCTCTCTGTAGTGTGGAAGTGAAGGACCAGCTAGGAGACTGATGAGAAGAACTGGAGAACCTCCTGGTACTTTCATTTTCAAGATTTCCCTCTGCACCTGCCCTACCTCACCTACAAAGCTGACTGAGTAGTCAGAACACCAAAATGAGCCCCTTAAACTGGAGAGCAGGTCACTCTAAAACTCCAAAGCAAGATGTTGTCTAAATAAAGATGTGAACAGACAAGCAAGCAAACAAGTAAGTACAAAACTGATGCTCAAATAGCAATCAATTGTACCAATCACCTGCCTTTGGACATTAACTTAAACCTAACTTCTGCATAGCACACTTTCTTATGAATGTGTGCCTTCCTCAGTCACTGAACTGACCACTAAGTTCTTTCAGGTTCCTTTAAGAAGTATACGTTTGGTGTTTATTAGTACTCACTGTACCGCTGCCATTTGCACTTTGTAATCCTTAACACAAGGCACGCCCAGCTTCCTCTCCTACAGAGAGGGACAACATAATTCATAAGAGTACTTGAGTGATAACAAGACAGCGCTCACATGTTTAGCAAAAATGAACGTCTTTAAAATTAAAGACAAGGTCGCAGAGATGTTAGAGGGAGAACGAAATAGATTGTATACTACAGAGAATTATACTTTTCTCTATTTTTGAGCAAAAAAAAATGTTCTGGGAGAATTAACTTAAACTGATAGCTCATACAAGGCCAAGTTTCCACAGTATACATACATGGAGATACTCAGTGCGTCCATACTGTGTGTCCACGCTCTGATGTCCTCGTTTCCACAGTAGGCATATATGGAAATACTGTGTGCCCACGCTCTGACACCCTCACTAGTGTTTCCCTGATACTCTGAACCTTCACTGGTGTGGAGACAATGGACACCCTCCTTTTGTTTCTCTCAGTTTGCTAAGATGATGCGGGGGAAGAGGGACACAAGGTTCTGAGTGGATCAAAAGTGACCAGAAGTAAATACAGAACAGAAAAGAACTGGGTTGCTCCTTATCATTTCATCCAACCAGCCATGGTTCACAAAGCCATATTTAAAACCTCAGAGGGGGGAAAAAAAAAGCTTAAAATCCAGACTTTAAAAGATGTAGTCCAAGAATTTTCCAAGGTTATAAATTTTGTGAATAGAACATCTCTCTTATGAAACCCTTGTGGGCTTAAAAAAAAAAAAAAAAAAAAAAAGAACCACACAGGGCTGGTGAGATAGCTCAGTGGTTAAGAGCACTGACTGCTCTTCCAGAGGTCATGAGTTCAAATGCCAGCAACCACAAGGTGGCTCACAACCATGAGAAATAAATAAGAATCTATGGGCCGAAGCAAACAGGGACCCGGAGCAAGAGGGAGAAAGGGAAGGGGATTAAAGAACAAACAAACAAACAAACAAACAACTAACTGGAATTATCTTTTCAGAATAAAATTTCACGCTTTGGCCACACTTGGGGTGGTGGTCTCTCCTGTGTGGTACTGAAGAACCCGTAGACAGATGCTCAGTTCTCTAAGGGAAGGAAAGCCCTGATGTGGCACTTGAAAATACATGAACTTGAGAATGAGGCATAGTTTCCTGGAGAGTAATCAAAAAGCTGGCGGGCCTGAATATTCAGACTCAACCATACCATGGCAGCAAAACTCTCTGCAAGCCAGCCCATGCAGTGCTCGGCTGCTCAGGAGCTGGGCAGAGCAATCTGGGCAAAGCATTGCCTCAAGGATTTGTCCTGGGAGCCCTGCCACGGTCTCATTAATTATCTGGCGGAGGGACGTAAGCTATGTAAAGTAGAGATTCTGCCTGCTGAAACTGACTAGAGATGAACCGCTGGGGCCTGAAGAATTCTCCACTACAGTTGGATTTAAGCACTCTAAGCAATCAGTATCATGAAGGTGATTAAGCTCAAAGTATAACTCCAAGGCCATGCAAATGAGCAAAACTGATGCTCTTCTCATTTAAGCTTGTAGTCATGTAAGTTACTCTGGCTTAATGAAAAAAAGAACCTGGCAATGCCCGAAGTTTTAGTGTCTAAAACAAGATACTCTAAGACACATGAGAAAAGCTATGCATTAGGAAAATTAAGGGGAAAAGAAAGTGGGCAAGATGGTTCAGCGGGGAAAGGGGCTTGCCACCAAACCTAAGGATCTGAGTTTGAGCTCCAGGACCCATACGGTGAAAGGGAAGAATTGCTTCTATAAGTTAGCGGGTTGCCCTCTGACCAACACACATTTGCCATGGCACATATATGTACATAGACAGCAGACAGACAGATAATAGATAGATAGATAGATAGATAGATAGATAGATAGATAGATAGGCAAATGATCTATCATATAGATGTAAAAATAATTCAAGGAAGAAAAAAACAGCAATAATTTTATGACAAATCTACTGCTTGTCTGCCAGTCTCTGAGCAAAAATTATCTGATTTTTTTTTCCCCATTCCCAAAGAGCAGTTTTGGGCATAGCTCTTGAGTATTTTTTGTGGTGTGATTTGTACTACAGAGTACAAATTCCAGGATAGTCAGGACTTTGCCTTCATATTCTACACTTGTTTCAGAACAATGGATTCCCAATAAATAGTTATTAAAGTCAGTTTAATAGAGTGAGGAGTTCCACAGCCTAAGGGGATCCAAGGTTAAGTCCTGGTTGTTACAACTAAGTTTGGGTTGACAGACAGGTTTACCTTTGTGAATTATTGCTTCGTCTAGGTGCACAGTGAACACTAGAATAACTATGAAGATTAAACAAAATAAGACGTTCAGTGAGATGAAACTAGTTCTTAGCATTGTAATAACCAGTGGTCCTCAACTTGTGCATCATGACCATAGAAAAATACACATTTCGGATGGTCTTAGGAACTGAGACAGGGCTCAGCAGCAAAATTACCGTTAGGAAGTAGCAATGAAAATAAAGTTATGGTTGGGGGCTTCTGACCTGAGAACATTGAAAGTATGTATTTCCTGATGGTTGTGACCCACAGGTTGAGAACATTTAATAGACATGCATTGGTACCATGGTGTTAAAACATTAACGAACAAATCACTTAGCAAATGACTGATACTTAAGTAATTCTTATAAAGTCAATGACAGAACAAGATTCAAATTTACTACAACTGGGAAATAGAAATCTGGTGTTCAGATTCATTAAATTTCAAGTTAATCACAAATACTTCTTTGATTTACTTATGTCCCAAATGTCACATGACAAAAAAGAGAAATCTGATAGGAATGGTGCACTGTAGGGTAAGAACTTTGGTGTCTCTCCAAGTCTTTCCAAGTGAACCTTGTCCTTCAGAAGAATCCCCCAGCCTCCCACTTTATTGTCTTTGCAAAGATGAAAACCTTTCACTACTCATTTGCTGTTTTCAACATCAACAGTTTGCTAAAGTTGTAAAATCTCCGTAGAAACGAATGCCTCTCGTACTTCCTAGCAGCCACTGCCAACAGAGTCTATGGTCAGAAGAGCCCTGCTGGGCATTATCCAATTCTGATGCCTTATTTAGCATCAAGTCAACGTTTACATATAGAAGCACCCCCTGCCCCACCTTCTAACAGTGACCAAACTGAACAAACCATTTAAAAGCACCAGCTTGAGCAAATTTGCTTTCAATACCTACAACAGCTTTAAAAGGCAGTGGCAAGATCCCATGTCAGCACAAGTTTATTTGGATTGGATTAATACTGGTGGTTGGAACACATGGAGGGGATTCTAAGTGTCACTGGGTTCTTTGAAGGCGGACGTGCAAGCCAGTTAAAAAGGCAGGGTCTTACAAGGACCCGAAGCTTCTTGGCATATGTAACGTTGTATTTATGGAGACACTCAGTGTCCACACCTCTTCTTTTACAGTGATTAAACTGATGCTGCCAGTTCCTACCCATTAGCAATTCCAGTCCAGCAAGCCCAGAGAGAAGGCTGTCTTACCCCTCAGCACTGATTTGAGGTTGAGCTTGGCTTGGCGGTGCAGGTCCTCAACACAGGGTGGTCTTGTGGCGGGAAGGAACACGTTCTCCTGCTGATGCCATGGTGCCGTGTAGTGGACAGTCCATCGACTCTCCTCGTCCAAGTTGGAAACCGCTACAGAGAAAAAGAACAGATTCACGTGTCAGTTGTTGACTCTGAATTTGTGACATTAAGGTAAGGTCTCAGCCACCAAGCATGGCGGCTGATGCCTTTAATCCCCACCATTTCGAGGCTGGGGCACGAGGATTGCTAAAAGTTTGACACCAGCCTGAGTTCCTTGCTGGGTTCCAGGCCAGCCTGGAATACACTGAGTGAGACCCTGTTTCAACAACAACAAGAGAAAGACAAGGCTGTGGTGTTTAACACACCACTGGGCAAGAATCTGCCAAGAACAAAGGAGTAACCTCTAGTGAGACTCCATCTCAGGCCTCAGGGGTTTATTCACTGAGCTCTATCTGTAGAGAAAAAGCGAAAACTGTCCAAACACCACACAACACGTTCACAGCATGTTTGCTCAGCTTCCTGCATCCCAAAAATCATAGCTCCTTCCAGTTCTTGTTTTAGAAGAACAATGGACGAACTTGACAGAGACCTCTCATTCCTCTTTATCCACATACAACAAACTCAAATTTACCAACTGTACAAGAACGAAGCAAAGCCGGGCGTGGTGGCGCACACCTTTAATCCCAGCACTCGGGAGGCAGAGGCAGGCGGATTTCTGAGTTCGAGGCCAGCCTGGTCTACAAAGTGAGTTCCAGGACAGCCAGGACTATACAGAGAAACCCTGTCTCGAAAAACCAAAAAAAAAAAAAAAAAAAAAAAAAGAACGAAACAAACTCCCCCACCACAAGGTTGGAATCAAATATTTCTCTATCAAATAACTAAAAAAAAAAAAAAAAAAAAAACCGCCATTGTTACAAGTATAAATAAAAACTTTAAAACCTAGTACATTCTGTTCGAACGCCATCTGTGCTATACAGTTCTCTCATTTATGCTCTTATGGGATACTTCCGTATTAAATGTTTTTTAAATGTTTAATGCAGTTGACTTTAACACAAACCAATGTACTTGAAAATTTTCAACACAAAACAGTCCAAAACCTTGCTGGGGCAGAAACTGAGACACTGAACCTAAGATGAATTTCTGAGATAATTTTCTTACATTCCACTGGGGCTCGGGATCTCTTTGTTCTGTATTTCCCATCAACACTGACTATCCTGGAGTATGAGTGGCTGCCCAGAAGCTGGCAGCACCCAAATGCATTCATCAGCAGCATTTCAATACTGTCTATGTATCTGCCACATGCTTACGCACAGGAGAGACTAGACGTAAGGAAAAGCAAGCCTTTGAACTGGGCATGTACCTGAGTGGCAAACCTAACTCATGCAGAGCCCGGAAATGCTATGACTATGAGTCAGAGGTAAGTCTACCCTGACTGTGCTCTTCAACAGACAGTTGCCTAGAATGACAGAGTGTAGACCTGGGAACTAGATGAGGAAACGCAATCTCAAAAGAACATGAAAAGAAAAGTAAGTGAACTAGTGACTCTGGCTGAACATACTTAGAATTAACTAAACGCGCCCTATAATGCAGTAATTAAGACTACCTACTGTAAAGCCCAAGTAGACTCAGGTTGCCCATAAAGCAACTTAAGAAATAAAGCAAGGCGGTGGCCCACACAATGAATTCTTGAGGAGCCTCCAGAACTATGTCCATGGAAGAGCAGTACCTTCTTTAGACTGGCCCCCATACACCTAAAACCCATCCTACTAACAATTTTTCCTGCAGTTACCACGTGTTAAAGGCCTATAGATCTAAAAAGACGGGAGCTACCTTCTCCATAAGTTGCTAAATGGTAATCAACATTGAGAACCAGACATAAAGCTAAAGACAGAAATGCTGCTTTCTGTCTGTTTATAATGTTTGACAAAGATTGGTCTATAAATGAAGACCCTACTATTTTACATACTGAACAAGGGTTCTGCAAGGTTCATACCACCACCAGCCTTCATATAAAACTCCTAAAGCACGGCCTTCGCTCTGCTGTCTGGTTCAGAGAGGAACGTAGCCCCAAACAGCCAGAGGTCCCTCCAAGTACACACAGGATTCATTACACTGTTTTTCGCTGAAGTCTATTTATTTTAGAGTTTTAATTGCCTTAGGTGGAAAAAGGGAAATTTCCCTCTTTGCTCATTACAAATCAAATCTAAGTGATGGTGTCTGAGGCCCCGTCATTGTACCATCAGCCCCAGGGCACAGATACTAACTGGCTCCTCGGAAAGAGCTGCTGTCTCTTCCCGCTGTACCTGCCTCCTGCCAGGGCAGATTTGTATCAGTCCGTCCTCGGACAGGCTTCAAGCTAGAGAGCCGCAGAACGTGAACCAGTGTTGTTCTTTGTTGTGGTCTCCGAGACCCTCCCTGCACATTTATCCAGATCAAAGGACAACACAAAGCCACACAGAAATAAGCTAATAGAAAAAAAAAAATCCATGTCACTGTAAAATTAAATTTTCACGGGCATGAAGAAGCACCTAGATTAATGTAATTTAAACTGACAGGAAGTACACAATGAAGCCACAATACAAAAGCTCACTGCTTTATGACAGTCATCCGTCTAGACAGTTCTGAAATCCATAACACAGAATACCAGGGAGCTTTAGAGGATCGTCCCCAGTAGAACTATGTGACCCAGTACACAATGGCGCGTACCTCAACCGCTCATGCAGCCGAACACTCGGAAATCACGCCGTGGTACATCAAGGCAGAGTCAACACAAAGACTTTCCCCTTCCTTAAAGGACTTACTTAGGAAGTGTAAAAGAAATAAAGACACAGAAAACCCCAAACAAATAAATAAGACAGACCAAGGGAAAATAATACTGCCCGAGGCGGTTCAGTGACCTGGTATACTATAGAGATTAATTTAGGGCTATTGAGCTCTTTCACTGTGATTTCAGCAGTCAGACACACACACACACACACAAGTCCCAGAACTACTTACTTTTCTTCTTAAAAAGTTTAAAGAAAGATTTAATCTTTGCATTAATGAAGACCACCATTTCCTCTCTGCAGCACCTACATAGGCTCAGAATTAGAAGTCACTTGTAAACAAAAGCTGGGTCCCCTAGGTCGGTGGCAAACTGCGCCCCACTGCTCCAGAGTGCCCCTTTCTTCCTCAGGTGGCAGTTCTTCGACATCTGACTGCCAAAGCTGCTGTAACTCTGAGGTCAAGTTTATAGTCAGGTGGTTACAAACCATTAGCAATCCTTGAACCAGAAAAACTCCCACTGAAACCTAATCTGAAAGGCTGGGAGCAGCCTGCGACAACAGGCGGAAAGAGAGAGCCAATCACGGTCCTCATTTGCATGAGCGCTGCGTCAAGCGCTCTGCCTGGGAGCCCATTCATTTCATTTCCGCCTCACACATTTGAAGTTTCTCCAGTCTGGAGTCCACAAACAGACAAATAGCAGATTTTGCTTTCTAGAAGTCACATCATGAGGAAAGAAATGCGAGCCCCGTTTTCACGAGGCTACTGTATACGTCCAGATTTTTTTTTTTTCCTTTTAAACAGAAGCCAGTAAATCCGAGTGTAATCCCACTCTGGGTGTTAGGGCTGTGAACTGATACAGGGGAAATGAGCCGATCTTTGTTTCCCAGCCACGCCCCCAGGCTCTGTCCCCTACACCAAGGGAACTTTCATAAGCAGCAGAGCTTTAGAACAGAATCCCCAGGGAGCTTTGAGAGATGACTTCGTAGCATTTTTATGCAAATGAGGGTGCCCTGTCTTCTCACCCTCAGCTGGTTACTGCACTCAGCATCGGGTCTTGGGAAGTGTGATCTCATTTGCATCTAGCTGACACAACTCTTAAAAAACAAACAAAACCCTTTAACTTCCTCACTCCAAAGGAGAAATTAGATACATTACAGGAATTACTTTAATCTCTTTTAAATGCAGTAATTACCTAACAGCCTGGTTCTAACAATCCGATCCCAGCTTTACTGGGTAGTAGTTTTAAATAAACATTACTTGGATTACTCTTTAGCTCAATGTAACCGATGGGAAATCAAGGCACTAATTAGAAAAATACAATCCCAGAGGAAAGAGACACATGTGGAATAACTGAAGAAAACATCAAGAACCAAAGGGGAAGGCAGGAAAAGTGCCCCACACGTCACCCCATCCCACACAGAACGGTGTGCGAAGCAATTTAAAAGACCTCTTAGTTCATAGCTTGAGGCCAGACTTGTAACTGAATGGAAAATGTAATAATCCTCTAATTCAAAACATTTACTTTATAGCAAAGGCTCTTAGTCAAAGAATAGCAGTTTATATATGGGGCTTCCCTTGGGGAAAGCTTGGTGATGCTGGCCCCTCAAACTTCCTCATCTTTATAACCATACTTTTTGAGTAACAAAAGCAAACAAACAGCAACCGGAGAAACTAGCAGTATAGTTATCACACACCGAGGAATTCTCATGTGTGTTCTTTAGTCTTTTGCATGGCTTCACTTAAAAGTCATCAAAGTGTTACACGGCAAATGAGTAACAGCCAAGACTGCAATTCAAATTATATGACTGTCTTAAATTGAGAGCAAAGTCCCCCTTCAGACATATATCAGTGACTGTGACCTTGCTCTGTGTGTTAGAGACAGGTAGAGTTCCGGAAAGAAGCAATCCTATTCACCATCTACAAATTTTTGAAGTTCCATGTCACCACAACAACTTTCCAAAAGAGAGTGGAGACTGCTCAAGAGAGCAAACACCTTGAACACACTCAATCCCGCACAACATACACCGTTCTGTGTACACGGTAATGGACTGCAAACACGGATATACTCATTACATAGGAAAGCATCAATCACCTACTAGATGCTCCCTCAGGCTTACATTATTTGACAAGAAACTCTTAATAATGAGGCAGATCAGAGAGTAGTGAGTTCAGTGGGTAAAAGAAAGGTTTGACAGAAGTAGAAGAGAAGAGGATGGAAAGAGAGGTGGATGGGTCCTGATGGATTTTAAACAAGTCAGGGTAGTCCTTAATGAGGTTTGAGTACAGACTTAAAGGAGAAGATTCGATAAAACAGAACTCGGCGATGATAAGTCCCACTGGATCTCGTTTTCAAAACAGAGAGCTGTTCCTCATGTCTCCAATGCCCCCCATACCCCCAACCCCGCACTCCCGAGTAGTTAAGAGAATGCTCCTTCCCTTCTTAAAAAGTGAATTGTAACAAGAGTCAAGCATGGAGCAAAATACTTCTCTCGCCAGACTGTCTGGTGATAAATAGCCACAGTTAAGGAAGCCCAGAGGACAGGTTTCAAGCCCCAGATCCAGGGGCACTTCATCTTCTATGTATGTACTAAGTTCATGTCTTCAGGTGACAAACCAGATAAATTATCATGTTCATTAACTGTTACACACTGTTATATCTTGGCACTATACATTTTATTAACTTTTATTCATTTTAAAGTCTCCCCCCAATAAAACCTCCATATTGCACTTTACATCATACGGATCAGCCCAAGAGCTGGGACATATGCCTAACCATACAATCTGGATGCCTTTCTGCCGTGATTTATTTAAGCAAATATCTAGTATTTTGAAGTTGCTTAGTTTATACATTCAACAGGAAATATATGCTTCTATGGTTCTTCCTATTCCAGTTGTAGACAACCACTAACCACTAACAGCAGCAGAAGCAAAATATGTGTAATGTCCTGGACTCTGGAAACGCGACAGAATAGCACAATAATGAAGACCCCTCAGTCCTCCAACCACCAACTTCCTGTCCCAAGGCATCCATGCCATACTTAGGTCGGCTGAACAGGAGAGGTAGGATGGTATTTTCATTCAGGTTAATCAGAACTTAAGACATTATGGTTGGTCAATTCCATGGAGTATTTCTTGGTATATGGTAGTAAGCATTTGTGTTGATTAAATATGCAAATAAAATCCAGAAACGGCTAAGTATCCACGTATCCATATGTTTAAGTTATGCTTATTTTTAAAATCGTATTTGTGTTATGTGGTATATGTGAGTGTGCAGTGTGTTTGTGCATATGTGTGCAGGTGCATGCATGGATGAAGATAAAAGGGCAACTTGCAGCAGTTGGCTCTCTCCTTCCGCCACAGGGAGCCAGGGAGCAAACTCAGATCATCAGGCTTGGTGGCAAGCACCTTTACCTGCCCAGTCACCTTGCCAGTCCAAGAGGAACACTCTAGTGAAGAAGAATTGGCTTTGCTGACACCATAATTATCACCCTCTAGCCTCAGGTCAGCTCCTCAAATGACTGCTCTAACTGCCCATAGAGCTTGCTTCTCTATCACCTTCACATGGAAATTCTCAGAGCTTCTCAGGAGAGAGAGCTGGCTTAGTGAGTAAAGTGTTTGCTGCCCAAACATGAAGACCGGAGTTCAAGCCCCTAGCACCCCTGTGAAAAGGCAAGTGTAGCAGGGGACACCTATACTCTCAACTCTGGGGGAGCAGAGACAGGAGGACCCCTGAGGCCTGCAGAGCAGCCAGGCTAGCTCCTGGTTCAGTGGGAGACCCAACTTCAGAAAACATAAGGTGAGAAGTGATTGAAGAACATACACAACGTTAGCCTGTGGCCTCCACAGGAACATACACACACAAAGCAAAAAATAAGTAAATGAATTAAATTAAAAACAAAAACCAAAAAAACAAAAAACCTATGCCTCAATATTGGTTAAATTATCCTGGTAGAACTTTTATGGCCTAGTACTTAAAGCATTGAACTCCAATAATCATATTGACTTATTCTGAAACACAGCTTTGGAATTCTTTTTCTATTGCTGTGCTACGAAATTTGATTCCTTATTTATAAATAAGTTCCAACTTTTCAGCTTATACTTTTTACATTACTAAAATCTTCTTAGTAATAAGTGTTATATTTAAAGTTTTTTTCTTAGCCAGGAGTGGTACCACACATCTTCAATCCCAGCAGTCTGGAGGCAGAGTCAGGTAGATCTCTGAGAGTGGCAGGTCAGCCTGGTCTAAGCTGGAGTCCAGGATAGCCAGGGCTACACAGAGAAATCCTGCCTCGAAAAACCTAAATAAATAAAATAAAATTTCCTTTTTTTTTTTCCTTCTAGGCCAGCTATGCAGGAGTCAGAACGCTTGCTTGAGCCTATGAGTTCAAGTTCAGAAGTGCCTGGGCAAAACAGTGAGAGTGTCTTTATTAACAACAAATTTCCCTTAGGCCGTCATGCCTCACTTCCCCTGGTAGGTTTATCCAACATATCAGTTCAGAAAGCACATTAACTATGGCAGTGGCTTATGTCCAATCTCTACAGTTTTCTGCTGGACACTCACTAGTTCCCTTGTATGCCCAGCGTAAAAGTTCATCACCCATGGCCACGGAGGTGCATATGCCTACAATCCCAGCGCGGGTCAGGTCGAAGCAAGCATCACTGAGTTCAGGGCCACCCTAGGCTACCCAGAGAAACCCATCTCAAAAGCAATAGTCGAGAGATAGAACTCTGTAGTTAAGTATGCACTCGGAATGCTCACAAGGTCCTGGATTCCATTGCCTCCTTAAAAAAAAAAAAAGCAACAGGCCTTCTTAGGAAGTTCACAGTCCAGTGGGGAAGACACACCCTAAAAGATAAAAACGGTAGTAAAAATGAGTAAGACCAGAGAAGTGAACTGGAAGTTCCTAGTGGAAATGATGAAGGACCCCCTCATTTATTTAGAAGAGGAACAAACAGCTGGGATGTACAGAAGGGGGTCTCAGTGAAGACATACAGGGAGGGACTCTGGTTAGATTCAGGTCTGCATATCACGGGGTATGAAGACTCTTGGGACAACTGTGAGGGAAAGACAGAAAAGGACAGGACAAGAACATACCCACACTGCTTGTCACCAGGAGGCAGGCAGTGGTTAATTTAGACAGTGGATTTAGATGCCTATGTGTGTCACCATCCATGCTAAAGAGTGAGGTGTGCTCACTCCCAGCTAACTTTCTGCATAGTGCTTCCTTCCCTCAGCCTCTGTTCAACAGCAACACTGTGAACATCGGAACATCTCAAGCGTAAGTGGTCCCAACTCTGCAGCTCTTGGAGCTCCTGCTATTAGCAGGAGACAGGTCACAGTCAAAACAGGAGATGTGCCTGAGTGCTCTCCAGACATCCCTGCAGGTGGTGCAGAGGGTGGGTAAAAAGCACAGGCTGAATTCTCAGTTGCGAGTTGGACACGCAGATCTCTCTCAGTATACGTGCACGTGTTTGAACTCTGAAACACTTCTGCTCCACAGCATGAAGAACACTATGCTTTAAGAGTCACAGACACCTAAAGTACAACCAACCAACCAGGGGTTGGGGGTATTACATCAGGGTTGACATTTTAGAATAAGCCAGGCTATCTGGGTTCTTTCTACCTTAAGCTTCACAGTGTACGAGGGGAGGCTTCACTAACTGTCCATGTCACCATCCACCCTTTCATCTTTAGCACTTAAGGTCATTTCGAGGGACAAAACAACAACAACAAAATAACAAACCAAAACATCAAAAAGCAAACAAACAAACACCTATCTGCTGAAACGAAAAGGTAAACAGCGAGAGCTTCCAGAACTCTGCCACACAGCCTGCACTCCCTTACCTTCTCATCCATGACGTTTCATAAAATTTCAGGCTCCTTGGTACATTAAGAACAGTGGAACATTACAAGCCTTTTCAATCTCTGAACATTCGTACTGTTAAACAATATTGATTTTTAAAAGGGGCCATTTTCAAATGTTATACACAAGAGTTACATGAGCCTATATATTTTATACATATATTTTACACACATATATATGCTGTATGCATAATATATCATATATATATTACATACATATACTTATTATATACACAATGAAATCTTCATCAATTGAAAATAAAATATATAATTAACAAAGAGTGCTATGTTTGACTAGGTTGGAAATAGAAAGAATGAAAGACAAAGAAAAAAATCATACTTAACATGCATTTAAGGTTAGAGCTCTGTAGTACCCGATAAATATAACACATCTCAGGGAACTTCAGCTCCTCAAATAGAAACTCCCCCGCCCAGCCTCATCTCTAAGTAGTATGTCTACTGGTTGCTAACCTTAAGGCTATTTTATAAAAATCAAGTTTAACATCTAAATTAGAAGAACAGAGGGCTGGAGAAATAGCTTAGCAGTTAGAAGAGCTGGATTTGATTCTAAACACCCAGAAGGTGGCTCACAACTGTCTGTAACTCCAGTTCCAGGGGCTCTGCCAGAGTCTTCTAGCCTCCTTGGGCACTGACTGCACGTAGTGCACATACATGCATGCATATAAAATGTAAAATCCTTAGAAAGTTTCATCTATTATGGTTTTGAGGCTCATTGGGCAAACGGAAAAACATCATAGTATAACCCTATTAGGCCAATTAAATGTGCATACTTGAAAAGAAATTGCAGAAAATACTAAAAGTTAACATAATTTACTTTACATACACAGAGATGAAGAGAGACAGAGAGACAGAGAGACAGAGATATTGTTCCCAGAAAAAAGAAACCATGCAATGAAATTCCATGCAGAATTATTTTAACTGTCTCACTAATGTTATTTCACAAAGCACATTTAAATTCATCAGTACCCCAGAACTTCACAGGCACAATGAGATAATCTTCTGTTTCTAAATTAATTTTTAATGATGTAGCCATGATACAAAGGGTGACTAGAAATCCCCTTTTACCAGTATGTGGTGGAGGTGGTGAAAGGCAGAAAGGGAGAACTTCAGAGATGATGCTACATCTGTTCTTTAGAGGGAACTTGATCTGGTATCCATTCTGCCGGTTAATTTTGGTGCTGAGAAACCCCTCCACTCTACATGTGGATCCTGGTTAATAATTTAACCCAGTCCCACCATTCCCATCTGCTCAGTCCATTTCAAAACGTCTGCTGTCGCCGCGGCTAGTTCAGGCAAGCCACAGTTCATATCACAAACAATGAGCAAAAGGAAAGGACAGGCAGACAGAAAACATGCCATGAGAAGAGAAAAAGAACTCCTGCCCTCCCTAATCAAAAGTGCAAAAAATAAAACATAAAAAGGAGCCGCATTCACACTGAACATTCAAAGTTCAGCTGGCCCGCAAGGGCGGAGGGTGCGAAGTCTTCCCAGACAGGGTAGGGCCATCCATCGGGGGCCATCCTGAGATAATAGAGGTGACTCATGGCCCACAGGAGGCAGCTCTGTAAGGAGCAAGCCTTAGTAATGGCGTGTAAAAACATCGCATGGGAATCCGAAGGGGCGCTTTCAGAGGCAACGAGAGTTAGACTAGGGAAGAGCCACACGGAGCGGAGCATCAGATCGCCTTGCTTCTGGAACAAGCTGCTGGCAGCGTAGCCGGGTGCTACTCCTGTGAACGGAGTAGCGTGCCTCTAGTTCGAAGGATCCTTCATGCTGCCTGTGTTGAAAAAGGGTCATGTGGCTGGGGAACCCATTCTCATTTTTTTTCCCCCAATCTCACTAGATACCTGATCCGGGCCCTATAACTGTCCCTATTCACTGTTGAAATAATGGCCAAACTCGAACCTTGCCATGAACCTGAAGCACTCCTTGACGCAGCTTTAATAACTTTATTTTTAAAATGCACCACTTTACTTCAAGACAGCATCCTTACAAGCAAGCTGTGGGCTGGAGAGTTGGCTCATTGGTTTAGAGCACTTGCAGTTCTGGCAGAAGACTTGAGTCTGGTTCCCAACACCCACACGGGAGCTTGTAACTATCTAAAAGTTTAGATCCAGGGGATCCAACGCTATCTTCTGACCCCTGAGGGCACCAGGCATACATACAGCGCCCGTGCATACATACAGGCAAAACGTTCATACACAGAAAATAAACCTCAAAAAAAATTTAATGTTTAAAAACAGCAAGGTGTGCCTTACAGAAAGAAAACAGACCGCTTCATTAACTACAGCTTCTTATGCCTCAGTCAATATTCTTCTCCATGTTGTGTAGCTCCATCCTTGTATCCAAGCAGCACTGAGACTCAACTCACTCCACAAAGCCTATATGAGGTGCACATAGGCCTGGTGAAGGGAGGAGAGGCGCACACAAAGAAGCTTAACTGCAGAGCTAATTCGTTTTGCTGTCTGAATACATATTAAGGGCCTGTTTGCTCTAGTGTATCTCAGGATATCCAAGGACTTGAAAATTAAAATATACTTTCTGTACTAATGAAATTTAACATACTTGTATGCTAAGAATAAAAAGTAATTTAAGGGAAGTAGATTTTAAAATCTGGAAGAAAAAATCGTCACCTTTCTTGGTAAAATCTTTGAAGAACCAAAAAGAAAATCTCAACTTGGAATACAAATCCAGAGTGGAATGGCCGATCCTAGCTATGTAACTGAAACGAGGCACGTGACTAGCGAAAGTTGGGTAATGCTAAGGACCTGCTGGATCAGCACTTAGGAAGCCTACAAGAAATTTATACTCAAGAAGCATCTACTGCAGAGGGGCGAAGAAAACGGGGGGGGGGGGGGGGGGACTTCTGTTTTAGAAAGGAGGGGAAAACAAAGGCAGGAAGTCGCCCCCTACAGGGGACAACAGGACACCCACTGAAGCACAGAATGTGCAAAAGACCTCGGGCGGGCCTCGGTTCAAGCTTTACCCTCAAGAATTCCTTGCCTTCCTCCACGAGGGAAGGTCTTCTGTGACTTCTGTGCTCTTGAGTTTGAATTTGAATAAGACTGATATTGTACTTCCAGAGAGACAGGGCTAGTCATAGTCACTGCACATTGTCTGTGATCACAAGCCCAGTTAAAGAAGCTCTTAGTATTGACATCAGTGCGGGGGGGGGGGGGGGGGGGGGAATCCATAGTGGGGCAGGGTTGGGTGAGTGACCGTGTGTGTGTGTGTGTGTGTGTGAGTGTGTGTGTCACTAGGGTTAGCTGCTGACCCATGAGCCTCTGAGGATTCTCCAGTCCCCAACCCCCATCTCCCTCTAGAAGCACTGGGGTCTCAGACATGCTTTACTGCGACCCACTGAAGCTTGGTGCTAGGAACACAAATCCAAGTCCTTATTCTTGTGTTCTACCCACTTAACCACCCTCCCAATCCCAATTGGGATCTTGTTTTGTTTTGTTTTTCAAGACAGTGTAGCCCTAGCAATCCTGGAGCTTGCTCTGTAGACTAGGCTAGCCCCATCCACCTGCCTCTGCTTCTGCCTCCAGAGTACTGGGAACGACGACAGGTTCCGGCTTTAAACAATGGGATCTTAAGAAGAGTTTTCATATAAAGGTGGTTCTGAAACACTGTATAAGACTAGGAAATGCAGTTAAAGTGACGACTAAAAAAAAAAAATCAATTTATCACTGCCCAATTTCTTCACAATCAAAGATCAGTCAGGAATAAAGCTTGAAGGACACCTCGAATTTTGGGTTTGGTGACGCTGGGTATGGTATCCAGTTCCTCAGACATGCAGAGCAAGGGCTCTGCCCCTCAACTTCTTCCCCAGCCCTTTACGGCTAAGAATTTAGCAAGCAGTGGAAGGATCGCATAGGAACGTGTATTCCGCCAAGCTACACAGCCATCGAACCTTCCTCTTCCCTCTATCTTGTGAGTTCTACCATCACACATATGGTTCTGATGAGTGTTGCAATTAATAAGATGCTGTGCTCAACTGCTGTTGGGAAGAGGCCTGCTGGTTCACATGCTAAATGATCCTGGAGGAGTTAAAATGAGCACATTTGGGTTGCGGATGAGCTGACAGTACTTTAGAGTTAAAAGCCCCAATTTTGAGTTCCTAATAATGAAAAAGATTCATCTAGGCAAAGATAATGCTCTTCCAATCATCTCATAGCTTCATTTTTTTTTATTTGCATCTTCCAAAATTAGGCGAGAGACAGCGGCAAATTCTTCAAACACAAACCATTGAGTCTTATTACATGGAAAGGCTATGGAGGGTGCGTATAGCAACTGGAGGTGAGAGACAGGGCAAAGAGCAACAGCCCAGCAGAAATGGACACTTGGAAGTCATCTGGGCTGCAGAGGACATTTATGACTTGCCCAGTCAAAGACCACTTACATAAGACCTCCCCACAATCCCAGTTTTGCAAGGGTCTTGATAACAGAGTTGGAGCAGCAGCTGTACCACTAGGCCTGCTGGCATTTCCTATTAGTAGAGGGCGAGACGATCAGGGCAGAGCTGGGAGGGAAGGGGGACACGGTGATTGCAGGGCCCGAAGAATCAGTGTGCAAAATCAAAATGACAATCAAAAATTGGTGCTTATGCTAGGCAGCTCTAATGACTGTGAAAATGATACGCTTTGTCCCTCCCCCCTCAGCATCAGCACAGTAGCTCAACATAGGAACCAGGCCCCCCCCAAAAAAAATCACAGGCAAGATTAAGATGAGTCATCTTCTTCATGTGTCTAACAATGTGTTTAACTTACAGTCACATCTGAAGTTTAGAGTGTAAAAATGTAGCTAGTTTATAATTTGGACCATTGTTTCATTACTTGGTCCTCTCCCCCTTCCCTCTTTTGAGAGACCATCTCAATAAGTAGCCTAATCTGGCCTGTAATTCAAGAGCTTCCTGATTCAGGCTCCCAAATGGGAGGATACAGAACTAAGCCACCTGTTATCTGTCTTTCACTATGAATAAAAAAGAAAAGAAAAAAAAAGTGGAGAATGTGGGGGCGAAAAATATTCAAAGAATCTAACCAACAGTGGGCTGGGAAGACGGCTCAGTTGGTAAAGCGACTGCCACACAACCATAAAGACCTGAGTTGAGGTCCCAGGACCCTTTTAGATAAAAGCTAAGCACAGACATAGACTCCCCAAATCCTAGCCCAAGAAAGGCAGAAACAAAGGGATCCCTGATCTTGCTCAAACAATAATAAGGTGGGGCCTGGATAGATGGATGGCTCTGCGTTTGAGGACTGGGGGTTTATTCTTAGCATCCTCATTGCAGCATAAAACTATCTGTAACTCTAGGGCCAACGAACGAACATGACGCCCTATCCTGGCCTCCGGGTCTCAGGACTGTATGAGGTGCACAGATATGCATGTGGACAAAACACCTAAATACACAAAAAATAGTAATTTAAAAAATGCTCAAGTGGAGCACTCTCGCCTACACACACACACACACACACACACACACACACACACTTAGAAAAACTTAAAAAGAATTTAGCTAACAGTCAATCAACCAACCCTATAACTAGAATAAAAGGAAAAATAAGATATGTAATGAGTGAACTAGGCCTGGAGGTATTCACCAGCAATCCCAGCACTTGCTCATCAGATGCCAGAGCCCTGAACCCTGATCTATACGGTGAGCTCCCGGTCTGATGGGTTAATAGTGAGAACCTGTCTCAAACAATCCAAAGATATCTGCAAAGAAAATGAATAAAATCTCTCCAACACTACATAAAGCCTCCTAAAAATGTCAGATGAACTCAGTTTTATCAGCAGGTCTGAGATACCTATCTCTCTGAATGAAGGAAGCCACAGAAATTACTCCATGATAAAAACACAAAGTCCCAGGCTGGCTTGATCCTCAGCGTTAAACTAAAATGAGATATCTTTTTTTTAACTGTCACAGTCAATTTTCACGCACAGGGTCTATTTAGCCATATTTTCCAGCTATCAATGTGCTTTAAAATATTTACACTTTCCCACCCTTGCAACTTGTTTATACACAATCACCTGTAATCTGACTGGCATTTAATTATTTCAGCTGGAGAGAGACATACTCACCAAGGGCACCCCACTGGATGGCGGAATCAGCCACAGGCTCCAGACGGTATATTGCATTCATCATTAGAATAAATTCCCAGGGTTTTATGCAAAGCACACTCCATCAAAATGCTCCATGCTAAGACCGTGTAAAAGGAAGAGTGCTCCGCTTCTTCCCTGGGTCTTCCCGTGTCAGCTATAAACCCAACTCCTTAACGGGAGACCTCTGCATTCTGAACTTTCAGCTTCACTAAGACTGCATTTCACACACACACGCACACACACACACACACACACACACACACACACACACCAAGAAGAAGAAAAAAAAAGGAAGCCCCTTCATTTTGCAGCTGCTGAACACTACAAATAGCTTCTTGTATAATTGGACTTAGAATGCACCCCAAACCAGACATGTTGAATGGCAACCTGAATGCTTCATTCATAGAGAACTCGAATGTGTAGAATGTGCTAAAAACATCCCGGTGGTGAAGGGATCATTAGGAAGTCTTGGGGCAGAAAACTGCCTTTCAGCAGCCCTGCAAATTATTCTCAGGTCTATGGAGAGAGAGAGAGAGAGAGAGAGAGAGAGAGAGAGAGAGAGAGAGAGAGAGAGAGAGATTTCAGAAGATTCCCAGAGTGATCAAAGGAGGACTAGCAAATTTCCTTCAACTCAGACTAGATGGAAGTCTCCCTGACCATGACCTCTAATCTCCACAACAAATGTGTATTCCCAAGAGAACTTGCCTGCCCTGAATCCGTTCACATTGCAAATCAATTATCCATCCCCGAACTCAAACATTTTTAAGCAGCTTTATTTTATTCCCAAAGCGCTCTGCACAGGGCAGACCTGCCGTTTACACTTCCTAGAGGGCCAGAGTCAAGGCCTCGCCATTCACTTTGCATGGTGCCACCCTTGGTGCCAGGCCAAATGTATAGAATGTGGAGATGAGGAACTATAACAGAGATGTGTGGGGATAGAATGTGGAGATGAGGAACTATAACAGAGATGTGTGGGGTCAGGGGGAGTCTGGAGAATTTAAAAGGAATATATGTGGGTTAGGATATATTTTCTAACCTGTATGAGTTGTCCCTTAAGAAATAGCTTGCAATAGAGACCATGACTAGAAAATGAAAATGCTTAACTTCTAAGACGGTTGGCCTTCTTCCTCACTTTCCTGTCCTGAAACAAAAACCTGGGAGCTTAAGCTAGACTCTGAACCGATCAGACAAACTCAAGACCAGACCAGGGTGTGTTTAGCTCAAAACTTGTGTACCTATCAGCTTCCTTGTCTTTCTTTGTTCAAATTGACCAACCTTAAATGGGAGTAGGAAGAGCCTCTCAAAGACCCTGAAAACCCCCAGCCTTCAAGGAGAGGCCAGGCTTCTGCTTCCCGAGACCCCCGCTTGTGTTTCCCGGTGTCTTTTCTATGTGCTTGCTGTTTGTGTGTGAGCGGTTTGCCCCCCCCTAGTAAAAGCCCTTGCTTACTGGCAATCACATGGGCACAGACAATGGTGAGCTAAGGCAGAAGATTTCATGAGAAAGTGCTTTGAGGGTTGCGGTGGAACAAACCATGGAGTACCTCCCCTCCCCCATCCTGCTTTCTTTCCATTATCCCTTGGGGCTCTGATCAGCTTGTCATTTCTTCAGACAATAAGCGTCTCCTGACCTTTGAACTCTGTTCAGCCCCTTTCATTGGCATTGTTTCATACAACTATGACTTGTCTTTGTTTAGTGCTCTGTTCAGTGACTGAATCTCCCAGGTACAAGTGACCTTGACCATTCCATCGAGGGTGCAGCTCACTGACTCTTCAGGGTATAGAGGAATGACATCATATCTAATACTCATAGGCATGCAAATGATATTATTCCATTAAATCAATACGTTCCTACATGAAGAGAAACAAAGGGTTTCTTTTAAACACTTGGTAAGACCTCTTACAGAGGACCTTGGCTTGATTCTCAGCACCGCATGACAGCTCACAACCTTCTATGAGTCCAGTTCTAGAGGACTCAACACTATCTTCTAGCACCCATGGAAGGACTCTCTTCTAGTACCCATGGGCCCTTTGCACACACAGTATGCTTATGTACATGTAGGCAAGACACCCTTACAAATAAAATTTTAAAAATCTTTAAAAAGGAAAAACACTTAAACATAACAGCTCTACAGGATTCATTCTTGTGACATTAAAAAAATAATAATAACATTAAAGTGCCTGTGGGTTCTCGAATCAATAAAAAGCTTTTAACCCGAGAGAAAAGTCACTACAAGGAAATCCTTCAATTCATTTGCAGTCTTGCAATTAACTAAAGCTTCCTCCCACCACTGCCCTAGGCTCTGCGGATCCTAAGATGCAGACGGACTCTCAGAAAGCCTCTCCTCGCCTTAACTGTCACGGCCGCTTTGGGAGTGGAATATCCATTCCTCTGTCACATATATGTGCTATCATGATTCTCTTCTGTTCCACTACTAAGACTGTGCTTCTGGGAGACAGGAACTACACCTGTGCTGGCTTTGGAAATTCTTCTTAAACAATCAAATTGAATGATATGGGCAATGAGTGTGGGGTGGTGAGCTGTGCACAGACAGCCTGGTCCCCAGTGATGCGATAGGTGGTGACTTCCAGCAGGGGTTTGGCCACACGCCCTAGGCCCTGGGCCCCCTGGCTCCTGTTGTAGCTACAGTCTCTACTTCTCTACTCTTCTCCCTCTCTCTGCCTTTCTGCTATAAACATCTTAAAACCACGGACTGCCTCTTCTTATTATCAGGCTCCATGCTGGAGCAATGGAACAGGCCTTCCCCTAACGAGTCATGCGTCTAACCTTCCGCCCAGGAGGCCTCCCTGTGCTTCAGCTAGGACACTGCCAGCCAACCCAAGCCAAGCTGTCCTAGCAGGTCTAGGACTCTCCTCCCCATGGGAACCCAGCTGGAGCTCCCTCCTCCTGTCCTTTTCCCTTCAGCCACAGGCCAGAGCCTGCCCGAGGGTCCCCCTGCTCCATTCTCAGCTCGTCCTAGACATCCAGAAGCGTCTGCGGTGTCCAAGACTGAGAACCTGGCGTCCCTGGCCTCAGTTCGACCCAGGGACCCCAGAACCGGCTCTTCCGCAGCACCCAGCGGCGTATGTGGTGCCTGACTCTGAGCCTGAGTCTGAGTCTGAGCCTGACTCTGACAGATCCTCCAGAGCCTCAGACTGCACCTTTCCACCACCACCACCCCCCAACGGGGTCCTGTGGTTTCTCACATCCCAGTGCCCACCTGGCAGCGCAGCGGGGGTGCACGCAATCAAACCTACCTTGCCGAGCCCTGGGTAGGACTCAAGACTCCATTTTTAACCCACAATGAGTAATCTCTTCCTTAGCCTGGAAGAGTCCCATCTGCTAGAAGATGACAAACAAAATAAAGTGGTAAATAGGCATAAATTACAGAATGCATGCCTGGAGTGGTAGTCATACAGAAGAAGTAAGATCAAGGCAAACTTGATGGAACAGGTGGTCCATGAGTTAGACTCTGACAAGGGAGTTTACTAGAAGGAACATCTATACAAAACAAGGGCACAGGCATAAAGAAGACATCATGTGGCTGGCTAGTTGGGAATATGGAGATATGAATATACAATGCTGCACAGTCCCTGTCACAACCCCTCTCCCAGTCCCAGGCACACTGCTTTTCACAGATGCTCTTGCACATATGTATCAGTGCTGAGTCTAGTATTGGAAAAGTAGGGTGCTCATTGCGAACTGGATGATTTCCACTGACAACTCTGACTGTTGAAGTAACTGAAGTACCCGTGCCCAGCCTCTGGCTTCCTGGAGGATGGAAGCGCCTGGCACTCATTTGGCTGGTAGGGCATTCAGCTGAAGCAATGTGATCATGGGTTCAAAAACTGGTCGCTGGCTTTGCCAGGAGTGAGGGCCAGTTCCCTGGGTCAGTCTGTTCTAAGAGAGTCATTCCCGAAAGCTAGGCTTGGGCCTGATTCCCCAGCCTCTTCTGTTCATCCTCTGAGTTCCATATACCCAGGTAACATGCCCTTCAGCTTATAACTCAGTCTGCATCTGAACCTGGTCACATCACCTGGTGCCAGAGGGGTGACAGTGTGGGGCTTGCAGGATGTCTTGAGAGAGATCATGAACAGAGGTGAGGTACTCTGCCTGCTAGGCTTCACTTGGCTGGAAAGAGTTAAACACCAGGGGTTTTTGTATAAGATAAAGATCTATGTACTGAAAAAAAAAATTACAGGCCTGGGGATATAGCTCCATTGGCAGAATGTTTGTCTAGCGTGCATGGAGCCCAGGCTAGATCCCCAGGACTGCATAAGCCAAGAGTCACTGCCTGCCTGTTGTCCCAGCCCTTGGGAGATAGGAGGAACGTTAGTTCAAGGCCAGCCTGGGCTACACAGATATCCTATCTCTAAGAGGGGAGGAGAGCTGGCAAGATGACTCGTTGGCTAGAGGCACTTGCCAGGCAAGGCTTACAACCCAAGTTCAGTCCTCAGAAACCATAAAAAGGTAAAAGGAGAGAACCAACTGCCTAGAGTTGTCCTCTAATCCCATGAACCCCTCCCCCAACCCTACCTCACACACACACACACACACACACTTTTTAACAAAAGGTTTCAGGTATGGGTGAAAATAACTTTTGAAAAACAACTGAACAATTGTAAACTAACGTTGACGAAAAAGAAATAGAGCAAAATGATTCTCTTTTGGGGTGGGGGGGGGGGTCATAAAAACTATATTCATGACCAAAGTCACTGCCATAAAGGGTTTCTCTGTGATCATTTTTAAAATGCTCATTTCCCATCAACCTTAATCATATACAACTATGAAGTATTAACAAGTTTTCCAATAGAGAACACACACATAAAAATCAAAACAGTATCTTTATTCTGGGAAGAAATATCAGATCATCGAACCAAAACAGACAGACTTTTAAAAGTAGTTATGAAGGCAAAGCCAGAGCACATACAGGCAGACAACAGAGTCCACTCTGATGACATTGAGAGGGAAAAATACAAGATGCACACATGCGCGCACGTACACACACTATAAAGAATATTCGCTGTCTTGCCAAATCCCTGGACAGACAAGGAATTTACTTTCTATCCAGCCAGGACTGCTATGGCAAAATGCAGCTGCTGCCACCTGCTGGTCAGCACTGATGACACGCAAGTCTGATTACCACTTCCAGACTGGCAGACCAGGGCTGTTCCAGTTGCCAGTAGATACAAACAAACTGCTATGTTACTGCTTAACACACCACCAATTCAGAATGCGAGCCTGCTGGAAGAGCCTTGCTTGCAAACCTCATATATGACTACAGGGAAGCCTGGAAGGCAGGCCAGCCTGGCAGGATAGGAAATGTAAGGCTGGGACAGTCCCCACTGCAGGCCAAGGGGGGACTATTGACATGCTCCCAAATTGGCTTGGAGGTGGAGATGCCCCACCCATCAAGTTGGATGTAAACCCAGTAGTAGCTATTTACACTGAACTTCCTGGACCAGAAGCTAAGCAAATTAGAGCAAACTTTTGCTCAAATTCCATCACTGGCCCAACAAGTATCGACCCAGCTGTGTTCACCACCCCAAACACTAAGAGTATCAACTCAATAAGGTCCGGGTATCTTCTCGTGGATGGCATTTCTAGAGAACTGAAAAGCGAACCACAAGATCAACTTTAAAGGCGTTCTCCAAACTCATCAATATGTTAAAAAGGCAACAAAGTAAAAGATTCAAATTTCATAGTCACTTCTGTACCCTACATCGTCAACTCCTGCGGCCGCCCTACTTATCTAAAGTTGAAGGCGACTAACACACACTACAGTGTTGGCTCTTGACCCTCTCTCTACTCCTCTGTGTGTGCTTATGTAAAGGGGACGGGCAACCAAGCACTCGCACAGGGGAGGGAGGGGGAGAGAGAGAGAGAGAGAGTGAGAGAGAGAGAGAGAGTGAGAGAGAGAGAGAGAGAGGAGAGAGCCAGAGAGAGAGACAGAGGAGAGAGAGAGAGAGAGAGAGAGAGAGAGAGAGAGAGAGAGAGAGACTTTTCTTCCCCCACATCATTTTCTTATCCCTCCCCAGCCTGTCTCCTGCTTTCCTGTCTTTGGTTTTGGTTGCTCGCATCATCATCAGGGTTGGTAGTTATTTGGCTGCATAGCCTCCTCACTAAGGAATATCTCTCCGCCCCTCCACATGCAACCTTCTACTATCTATAGCTCCTCTGGAGGGGTGGAGCCTAATAGGAAGACCCTTCACTGACACAGAAACTCTAACAGTCATAGATCCAAAAATACTAAGAAAGTAAAACACGCCATGGCTAAGTATCTATTAAGTGAACATATTTTTTTCAGAGTACCTCAGCATAATAAAGTCTCTCCAAGGAAGGCTGAAAATTGCTTTACCCTATATGTAGTAACAGTATCAACAGCAACAATAATTTTTCCAAAGCTTAATTTTTTGTTTTGTTTTGTTTTTCGAGACAGGGTTTCTCTGTGTAGCCCTGACTGTCCTGGAACACACTTTGTAGACCAGGCTGGCCTCGAACTCAGAAATCCCCCTGCCTCTGCCTCCCGAGTGCTGGGATCAAAGGTGTGTGCCACCACGCCCGGCTCCAAAGCATAATTTACTGGTAATTTAATACAAAGTGAATCTTGTAAAGAAAATAAAATTTGCAGTACAGTTTTTCATTGGATAAGGTAAGGACTTGTTTGTTTCTTTAAATTTTATTATTAAGTTAGCCATAGTGGTATCTCCATAATCCCAACACTCAGAAGGATCAGAACTTCAGGCCAGCCTGGTCTACAAAGCATACTACAGAGGCCAGCCTGAACAACACCCACTCCCTTCAGCCTCACCACTTCCATCACAAAAACCAAGTCAAAACCCAAGTTAGTGTTGGAGGTTGACTCCGGCAGAATGCTGCCCTGGCATGGCCCTGTTAGATGCTCAGCACTACAAAAGAAAACAACCAAATGGCAAAACAAACACAATTTTTACATGTGTCATCACTCAAAAATATTGATTTCCTCATAAACATCCAAATATCATAATGAAACATTAAATATTCATACTCCTATTTTTTTAATCAGAGAAATATCATCTTGGATGAAGAGAGTGATTTGCAGCCACCCCAGTTCCTGAAGGCTAGAAAGAGGCATTGCACAAAGCAGACTCACCCCGAGCTCAGCAGGGGAGAGCAGGGGTGAGGGCTGGGGAGTCAGCAGTGTCTACTAATAAACACAGGGTCTGCAGGCTGAGCCAAGCCGGTTGCACTTTAAGGCCCTTTACACCAGTGAGGGGCTCTAGCAAGGAGTTAAAAGAACCAGAATATGTTCCAGGACAGCCAGAGATAGACAGAGAAACCCTGTCTCGGGGGGGGGGGGGGGGGAAGAAAAACAAAACAAAAAACCAAAAAAACAAAACAAAACAAAACAAAAAACCAAACCAAAACCAAAACAAAAACAAAAGCAGCAGAGCACTTGCAATGGTGGCCCTTTGAGGCCCCTCTGTTTTACACTGACGTGCAGAGGATTAGCAAAGTTTGCCTTACTACCCTATTATCTATTAATTACTATTATTAATTATTTGAAAAGCTGGGAATCATACCCAGGCTTTTGTATGCTAGGCAAGTGTTCTCCCACTGAGCCCCACCCCAGCCCTGACACACTCTCTTAAAAGGAAACAAAACAGCAACAACAAACACTTCCAAAGCCGCCCTTTAAAAAGACGGCAGGAAAACCAGCCAACCAAAAATTTTCTTATTACCTTTTCATTTTTTTTTTCACACTCCATTTTTCCAGGTCCTTAGATGTTTTCTGGAACATGGGGGACACTCTAAGTGTTTTTATCATAAACCTGGGCATCCAGTGTAAATTACTGCCCCAGATTCAGTTGTCTTCTACATTAAGCCTAACGATAAAGTATAATGGCAATCACATAACAAAGCTCAATAGCTTATTTTAAGCGAAGAAAAGAAATGAAAAGGTAGTCTATAGAATCTCGGCATACAAAGAACACTGAATAAACAAGCAATACCCTTAAGAACCAATCAATAAACTTCCAGTTAGATACAGCTTTCCGAAAGCCAGGCTGCAGACAGGTTTAATCCTAGCACTGCAGTTTGAAGACCTTGAGTCAGTCATCTGATCTCTCTGGGCTGGGAAACATGACAGTAGGGATTCTGAAACCTGCTTTCCAAGGTCATATTTTATCTGTCCTGCCTGTGTCTTAGGTCTGGTGAAGGGAGGCCACTTGCACTTCTCAAGTACTTCTGAAGCAATTGCACGAACTTTTCCTTGACCACTGTGCATGGAGAAGTTCACATATGGATGGAGTAAGAAGCTATTGCCATAAATCCAACAAGAGATGGGCTGCTGAAAATGGAACAAACAGGCAGATCTCAGGGAGATGCCGAGGAAGACGTAACTGTCCACTCATAAGCAGACTCTGTGATGAAAGTGACTAGGGGGGAGACTGTTGCCACTGAAGGGGGAAGAAACCAAAATAGCTAGACAGGCAAGGGGACGACTCCCGTGAGCACAGGAGTCTGCACCCGTAAGACAAGCCACAGAGAGTACAGAAAACTGACACCTGCCGCGAGTTCCCAGAGGAACATCAGGTGTGACAGAAAACCCTAAACCCAGACTTGGGCATGCTAAAAACCCGCCCGCCCGCCTGCCTGCCTGCCTGCCTTTCTGAATTCTGATGCATCCAGGCTTCCCTGGGCTTTACATCCATCTTGCTTTGACCTCCTGAGAACCAGGATGCCGGGCACACAGTACCATAACCATCCAGGTAGCACTTTTAGTAAGAAATTCTCCCCTAAAGATAAGGAGGGCCGGGCGTGGTGGCGCACGCCTTTAATCCCAGCACTCGGGAGGCAGAGGCAGGCGGATTTCTAAGCTCGAGGCCAGCCTGGTCTACAAAGTGCGTTCCAGGACAGCCAGGGCTACACAGAGAAACCGTGTCTCAAAAAAAAAAAAAAAAAAAAAAGAAGCAGAAGCAGAGTACTCTTTGTGAAACAAAACAAAAATGGCAGCTAGAAGTGAAGAGCCCATGCTCTGAGCTAAGTAAGCCCCGTGCATCTTGCGTGCAGTGCCTCCATTACCTCGCTGAGACCCCATCCTATCCTGGAGCTGTCAGCTCTCCTTAGTCCCATGTTTTAAGATCAAGAAATGGAGAGTAGCGGGGCGTGGTGGCGCACGCCTTTAATCCCAGCACTCGGGAGGCAGAGGGAGGCGGATTTCTGAGTTCGAGGCCAGCCTGGGCTACAAAGTGAGTTCCAGGACAGCCACGACTGAAAATAAGCCATTTTTCAAGCTGACCAACTTGAAACAGAGCAAGATTCTGGAGGCTGGCTGTTCTTCCTGCTCATCAGACAGAAAAGATACTCACCTAAGTACACAGGGCCCCACTGGGACAAAGCAGAAGCAACGCAAGCTTAAGTCAAACCTAACTGCTAAGCACATGTTTTACTGGGTACAGAGAAGTGCACAAGCTTTGTCCACATCTCCATAAGTCACCACGTAGCGGGTGTGCACAGACTACCACTGGGCTCACAACTGTTGCACTTCCTAACCTGTTCCGGAATTGCACCATCATCCAGACTGAACCAGTAATGCTTTCCTTTCTGGTTTTGGAGCCTTGTAACTAGAACCCACTCTTCTTTGTCTGCGAAGTTCAGCTAGGCAGTTGCATGAGATGGCACATTTATTCTTACCACTGTACATATGAATATAGTATGGAGTGGAATAGAATGGCATGGCATGCTATTAACTTCCGGTTTTATTACTAATGGATGCTTGGGTTTGTCCAAGGTTTTGAAAAAAGTGCAACGATGACCATTCTCATACCCAGCACTTGGCATGCACTGGTTCGCCCGCCCTCCGGTGGGTCTGCACCTGGTCGAGGAATTTGCTGGGTCAGAAGGGTGAGCACACAGCCGGCTTTCAGAAAGATTGCCATATGATTTTCCAAAGAGGAAATACCACTAGAGTGATTTAAATGTTTTTGTCCTTATCAGATGGACACACAAGCAAAAAAATAAATAAATTTAAATTACATATACCATGGGGCTGAGAGACAGCTCACAGTTAAAAGGGCTTATAGCTCTTGCAGAAAACACAAGTTCAGGCCCTAGCACGGACACCGGGCAGCTCCACAAGCACCTGTAACTCCAGCTCCAGAAACCCAGCACTCTCTTCTGTCCTCCATGGACAACTGCACAGTGAGGCACACTCACAAAGACACATACACATGACCTTGTAATTAAATGGCTTATAAAAAGTGTCAGAAATCCATTCACAGTATCAGAAATAGAGTTAAAAAGGCTTAATAATCATCTAAATGTTTTCAAAGCCTCGTGTAATTCCTCGTGGAAGAAAGGTTCTCCAAAGGAGTTTATATAAAGTAGTAACTGGGCTGCCTGTAAGCGCCGGGGACTTTGGGTGAGCATAGGAATTTCCAGTCCTCACACTGCTCAGTGAGACCAAGACAGAGCTCCCAGGCTTCTGGGCCTTGGGCTTTTCACCTCCACAGTCACCTCGGTGATGACAAGGTTGTACTAGTAAACTCCGAGTTCTATTTTAGGCACTATAGTGTGTGATACAGATAAGAGGCTATTTCTAGCCTCTGAGAGATAGAAAGGACTCACTTCAACAAGTTCACTATAAAATTATTCACCCAAAGCTAAAGTGCAAGAACAGGGTATGTACTTTGCTGCAAAGTATAAAACCAACAGGACCAAAAAAAAAAAAAAAAAAAAAAGGAAGATTAGCTGGCCAGATACGCCAGGACACACAGGGAAGCTGTAACATTGGCTCAGGACTGGATAAAGAAACTTTTAGGGGGAAGGATTTGAAAATATTTGGCTATGATTATAATCATGAAAATTAAGATGTCTAAAGTTATTATATTAAGACATACTTTTCCACATCTCCCCTCAATCTTCTCTTTCACTAGGGTCATCCCCTCTACTCTCTTCTACCAAGAAGCAGTTTGACCTTTCCCCTCTACTTTTACTGTAACCCCACCCCCCAATAGCTGGGTTCCTTTATATTTTTCCCCCAAGATGAAACCTTATGTTTTCAGCCCTCAGTTATTGTTTGAAACTGCACTTTGAGCCACCTGCCATTAGTTTTAAAATGAAACTTTCTATCACCATTTCTAAGTGCTTTTGTACTTAAGTATGTCCTTTTTCTCTATTTTTAACTCTGTGTAATAACGAATTTTAAAATAAACTGACACATGGTTGTATGTCAAGCAAAACCCCAACCTGGGGCCACGGATACATCTCTGTTATTCTTGTTAGCTTTTAAAATTCCACTGGCATCTCTCCTGCTGCTTGATACTTGAAGATAGGCTTTAAAGGGACTACACCCTGTCATGTGTCTAACATTAGCTTCTTTGTCTTTGCTTTGTAGTGTTTAGACAAGAAAGCAAGTCGAGCCAGCTGTATAAGCAACATGGGAAGCCCTGGGGAGGCTCTTCAGCCGCCCCTCCTTAACCTGTTGACACAGACCGTTAAGACTGAGGCTGGGGGGGGAGGCTGCACGCTGGATTCTGCACCAATAAGGGCATCTTTTGTAGTTCTGTATTTTGGAAACTTCATGTAGACACAGAAGGAAGAAACCAGCAGCTAAGACTGGGGCTGGGGGGTGGGGGGCTGCACGCTGAATTCTGCACCAATAAGGGCATCTTTTGTAGTTCTGTATTTTGGAAACTTCATGTAGACACAGAAGGAAGAAACCAGCAGCAGACGCCAGAGCTCAGGAGGCCCATCACTGGTAGTTTGAGTATGCTCGGAACTGGGTAGGCTCAGAACTGGGTTCTGAGTATCTAACCCAAGGAAGGCAAAAGGGAAAGGGGAGAGGTTCTTTTTGTTTAAAATCTAAAACGACAAAAGAGGCTGGCAGCAGCCTCATTTACATCTGTGAATAGGGGCTGAAGTCATAGCTGAAGATAACTGGCAAGTCAGAGAGGCAGGATTACCTTGCCCTGCCATTTGTGGGTGCATTTACATATGAACAGTCAAGAGAAAGGGCACATACCCTGGCCCATGCCAATCCACTTAGGAAACAGAGTGGTGAAAAGGGCCTCTTTGGCACTGCAGTGTGACAAATACTGTCAGATGTTCAGGGGCCATACAGCATTTAACACACATAAAATAGCAAGAAAACTAGTGGTTAACAAGGACTGGGTGTAACCATGCTCCAGACATGCCTGCTGCACTGTCCCACTGAAAGTTCCTAAGGCTCTCAGGGGCTAGGAACCACCCATTTAAGAGATACAAAGAGCTAGACTTGTCCACTGCATGTACCTCTACTGACAGAGCCAAAGTTATTAGTGATTAGAAATCCCACTCCTACCCCCACCCCACCCCCACCCCCCAGTCTGTACCTCTCCTACACGGGCTGCGCTCCAGTGGATATTTTCAAATCTAGTAGAAACTAGTGAATTATACACATGAGTCTTGGATGTGATAATTATGCAGAGAAGACAAGCTATTTCGACATAATTATAAGGCTGTATAAGTAAACATAATTCCAGATGATTACATGATAAGCCCTAAATACCAAGACTTTATATCTTACATTACTTTTAAAATATATCCCTGATTCTCAGAGAGTCATTCTAGTAACAGAGAAATAAAGGAGGGTGGCAGACTAGAAGAAAGGATATGCAGGTTTTTATTCAGAGGTAAAAGATGAAATGGTCTTGGGGGGTGGGGGGGGGACTCAAAGCAGATCTGTGTTATTAAGCGCACTGAGTGCTAAATAGGAAAGGAACTAGAATGGCAAATGCTGGCCCATGTGGCCATCCAATCGAAATGCGCAGCAGGTGTGCTTTACTCTAAAATCGGAACTTCTCTGGGGGAGAAATAATTCTGCTAAGATAGAGGTGGCTTTGGGAGGTGGGAAGATGCATACCCTGCCTAAATGATGAACTGCTGTGCAGGAGCAATTCAGAGAGGGGCTGAAGCTAAGAGGTAGGGCACATGCTTGGCACATACTAGGTCCTGGGTTCGATCTCAGCCACACACACACACACACACACACACACACACTATATCGCTCTATAATAAGCTCATTTCAAAAGTGAGGATTATTTGTCTAATTCATTACAAGCAAGGAAAAAAAAAACAACCACGTATGTTTTCATAACCTTGAAAACAGCAGCCTGTCTTAAATGTCTACTCACAGACTTGTCATTCAAATGGTTTTCTAGGGGTTTAAGGGGAATCATTCCTGATTACGCCCTTTAAAATGTGTGCAGGAGTCACCTGATTCCTACAAAGGTGAGAACGTGAGTGGGAGTTATGAACTATATTTATGTCTAGCTGCCTTCGCCATCTGACACAGACATAACTGCTCTTTGCTTTGATACTAAGTTGATTGTTTCACCGACTGCCAAAGACTTGGCCTATTCTGTTTATAACAATTTAAATGAATGGCTTTTGATGCTGCAGTAAGAAAGTTCTGTCAATGTTTCTAAACGGGGGTAAAAATCAAATGTGTATCTGATTGACAAAAGATTAGTATGTTTTAAGCATTTGAGGTCTGAAAGGGGGCCCTTTGACAAAAAAAAAAAAGCCCGGCTCTCAGAGTGCAGCATAAGAAAAACAGTACTGGCAAAGAAGTAAACACCTCAAACATGCTTCAACAAAACGTTTGGAGATATTGAGAATGAGCCTTTGATATAAAACAATTGCCACTCCTTTGATTTATTATTGTTGACTTTCCTGAACAAAGTCGGAAAATAATAGCAAGTGGTGTCTTTGGTTTTCGTGGAAACCCTCAGAGGTCCAAGACATACTCAGGAGTGTGCCTTAATATTTCAAAAGTTATGGAAAGACCATGGACCATCCAGAAACAAGGGCCTCACACAGGTGTCAGAAAGGGCATTCAATTTATTGTCTGTCAGAGATTCAATACTAAGGCCTTGTGGAAGTCAGATCTTCCTAACAGAAGGGTTCGAGAAAAGACAATCCCTTCTCTGAACTCATTTATTGTTCATTTGATGTTTTCATTTTCTATTGCCTCTAACAAAGGCCATTCCCCATCAGTGCTGTCGTTATGAAAGCCACATACTCTAATATCAAATTACCATGGGTTTGGCACCTTGAAATGATATCCCTTTACCATCCACATTTCAGTAAGGTGGTGATCCACTGGCTTGGTTGGGATTGGGGGTAATCTTACAGACTTAGCTATCCCACTGATTCTCAGGTTGGTAGCAGAACCCTTATCTTGACTTCCCAGTGCCCCGCTCCTTCAAACACCAGCACACTGACTCTTTCTCAGACTCAGTCTCTCAACTTTTCCTTATGTCGTCAGCTGGAAGTAACTCTACTTTTCAAATGTTTCTGTGACTACACCAGGTCGGCCTGGATAGCCCAGACGAATCACCACGTGTAAAGTTGCTCTTACAATCTGCAAAGTCGCTTTTCACCATATAGTATGCCATGTTAACAAGGCACGATACCAAGAGACGAAGATTATGGCAGCCAAAAACGTGACCCATTGCAATGGACAGAGGAATAAAAAAATGTTCTGTTACCCAGACTCACCAATTTAAGAGAATACATACAGACCACTGATTTAACAAATCAGCTACATGAAAATGGAATCAAAGCTTGTCTCCTCCCAAAATCCCAAGTTGAATATTAGGAGGCAGTTAGGTCAAAGGGTGGAGCCTTCATAAAGTGGGCATGGAAGAGTTCTCTCACTTATGTGGAAGTAAAGAGGCTGCAGCACACAGCCTTGAAAAAGAACCTCTGGAGACCCCACAATGGCACCCCGATTTCAGACTTCCACCCTACAGAACCACAAGCAATTGCTGTTAGTTGTTTGAACTGGTCTATGAAAGTTTCTTACAAGAGACTGAACTAGGATATTAGTCAACCATTCAATGATTTATCTACATCACCATTCTTGGTAATAAATCTTATACACTTGTGTTAGTCTTGAACACCTTGATTTGGATGGTAGTATCTATATTAATTTACTTAGAATTTTATGGCTACATCCCAAACAAAATTTTCCAGGGGAAAAAAATTTCCAATAATTTTAGGATTTTTTCCCCCTTTCTGGCCTAGAATCTTCTTCCACGAATACATAACTTGACTTGCAAGTCTTTGTTAATCTCTACTTCACAAGAAATTATTTACAGAGAAAGTAAGGAGTGATGGCTTTGCTGGTGTGACTAGCTGGTAACTTCTATGAGGGTGTAGGCTAATGCTTTCAATTTTGCTTCTAATATTAAGCCAGATGACATGCCAACATTCTCCTTTATATTTTAATGATTTTTTTCAATTAATAATTAATTTGATTCAGCCAATATTCACATGAATGTCAGCATTGAGCCTAGTTAGAAATTCAGAGAGCCTGCACTCTAGGTTCTTAAGGACTATCACAAGGGGACAGCAGAACAGAAAGAAAGGGACAATTAATGTTATGGAAAGCTTACATGAGGAGGAACCATCTGAAATGAGTCCTCTAAGCCCCATCACAATGCCAAGATCCTTCTAGGTACAGAGTCATGAGACACAAAAAGAAAGGGGAAGGAAGGGGAACAGAGACAAGGGAAGAAGTTAGTAGATTTGGGACTGGAGGGGAAACGAGCAGGCACGCTCCCAGGAAAGCTTCTCCATGCTGTGGATAAACTTATGCTTTCTCCTGAAGGATATGGAGTCCTGAAAGAGCTGAAGACTTTTAAGCAGAAAAGAAATACACTGTTTTCTGGCGTTCCCATTAGAAGGAACTTTGCAGGATCTAGGTAATGAACCTAGATTGTGAATGAGGAATCTCTCTTCAGCAACAAAGACATAAGCTGAAAATCACAACTTAAGGCAGTGATGACTTGCACAATGGGGGAGGCGTGGATCCTGTCTACAAACCAGGTAGCACAAGCAGGAAATAGAAGAGAAGATTCCTAGTCTCTAGTCGCGTTCTAGGCTCTTTATCTCTCCCATGAAAATCATTCCATCGGCTAGGCAGGACAGTTATCTCTTATTTAGTAGAAGAGAGATACAGCTATGAGTGGTTAAGTAGCTTCTTCAACATCAGTAAATGCTAAGCTAGACCCATGTTCTGAAGCATTCTGATTCTTAGGTTAAAGGTCTTCTGCATCACATGAGAAGGTCTTATAGTGCATAATATCAGAGATGCACTTAGGCTCGTTTTTAATGTTTGAGGGGAGATATAGCAATATATATATATAATGTACACACACACACAGAGGGGGGAGAGGAGGGAGGGAGGGAGGGGGAGAGAGAGAGAGAGAGAGAGAGGGAGAGATGAGACAAGGCTTTCCTATGTACCCCAGGATGGCCTTGAATTCATAATCTTCCTCTGCCTCTGAGTACTAGGATTATAGAAGTATACCACCATGACAAACGAAAATCCTTTTATGGCTAAGTAAGATCTCAACTGGGCATTGAAAGAATAGATCTATATTGAGTAGGGAAGTCAGTCTAGTGGTTCCTCAGAAAATTGGACATAGTACTACCGGAAGATCCAGCAATACCTCTCCTGAGCATATATCCAGAAAATTGGATATAGTACTACCGGAAGATCCAGAAATACCTCTCCTGAGCATATATCCAGAAGATGTTCCAATTGGTAATAAGGACACATGCTCTACTATGTTCATAGCAGCCTTATTTATAATAGCCAGAAGCTAAAAAGAACCCAGATGTCCCTCAACAAAGGAATGGATACAGAAAATGTGGTACATTTACACAATGGAGTACTACTCAGCTATTAAAAACAATGAATTTATGAAATTCTTGGGCAAATGGATGTATCTGGAGGGCATCATCCTGAATGAGGTAACCCAATCACAAAGAAGTCACTTGATATGCACTCACTGATAAGTGGATATTAGCCCAGAAACCTAGAATAACCAAGATACAACTTCCAAAACATAAGAAAATCAAGAGGGAAGACCAATGTGTGAATACTTCATTCCTCCTTAGAATAGGGAACAAAATGCCCATGGAAGGAGTTACAGAGACAAAGTTTGGAGCTGAGATGAAAAAGGATGAACCATCCAGAGACTACCCCACACACTATTGCATATGCCAGAAAGATTTTGCTGAAAGGACCCTGATATAGCTGTCTTGTGTGAGGCTATGCCAGTGCCTGGCAAATACAGAAGTGGGTGCTCACAGTCATCTATAGGATGGAACACAGGGCCCCCAATGAAGGAGCTATAGAAAGTACCCAAGGAGCTGAATGGGTCTGCAACCCTATAGGTGGAACAACAATATGAAGTAACCAGTACCCCCAGAGCTCATGTCTCTAGCTGCATATGTAGCAGAAGATGCCCCAGTACAGGGGAACGCCAGGGCCAAGGAGTGGGAGTGGGTGGGTAGGGGAGCAGGGCCAGGGGAGGGTATAGGGAACTTTCGGGATAGCATTTGAAATGTATATAAAGAAAATATCTAATAAAAAAAATACAACAAAAAAAAAGAAAAGAAAAAAAGAAATAATAGATCTAGTTTTAAGACAAAAGCTATAACAGAACTTCCATCAGAGGCCTGATGTTCCTATAATTTTTGATGTCCACAGGAAAGGGGTAAAGAAGGAAAAAGAAGGAACCTATTACAACTAAGCACCCAGGCACTTACTAGATACAGAAAGAACAACTCTAGGCACTCTCCCATGGGCCCTGAATAATAAGCAGCTCATTTGCTTGGTACCCAATGCAGACAGAAATGGCCACAGCCAGGTTGTAGATGCTTTTATAGAGGAATACAGAACAAATGTTACAATAAAAAAAAAACAAAAGGATGTGCCTAGAGTGGAGCCCTACAAAAGTATCCAGGAGATCTAAAAACATAGAACAGGGGACAAAAGACCTAGTGAAATAAGGCTATAATAACATTTCAAATAGGAATTACATGAAAATATTTCGTATTGAAGTGATTATTTCATGAGAAAATAACCCCATATTTCTATTAGCCGTTTCCCCAACTCTGATCTATTGCCTCTTCATTAAACAGGCACTTCACAGACCGAGTGCAGACCTGGGTCATGTCTCCCCATCACCACAAAGCCCAGGATTCTTTGCTCAAACACCAGGATTCCTAGAAACCCATCACTCTATTTTCCCGTGACTCTCTTACCAGCTCTTCTTCCAGTAACTATGGTCCCAGTAACTAGTGATTAATACGTTTCTCTCTTTCTCTTCCCCCCCCCCTCTCTACTTCCCTTCTTCCTCCAGGTTCTCCTGCAGCCAAAGCTGGCCTTAAACTCCCTACATAGCCAACGATGTCAAACCTTTTTATCCTCCATCTCTTCCTCCCAAGCCCTGGGATTACACTTGTGTGCTGCTATCTCAGGCTTCACTAGATTTTTCTACTGGGTTGTTCTAGAAAATAAGACTCACAAAACAACAATAACAGCAAAAGATTCAGAAAAATGACAGTGCTTCTTGTTTTACTTACTGCCTCACGTACTTCGAGTCCTGCTGGGAATAGTAAGCCTTTCTTATTTTACTCTATTTTCAAAAAAGTTATGTTCATTGAAAGCAACGGTTAATATCCTTTAAATATGCCATTCCTTTAATGGGCAAGGATCCATAGAGAGTTTTCTTTGTTCAGCGCTAAGCCCTGGAGGGACCTACTCAAATCCCGCTAGCGAAACCGAAGCTCCTCAGCACCTCTATAGAACATAAAGTAGTCTCTGTCCCAAAGAACACATGAGCCCTACTCCATGAGCCAAGGTGGAGCCTGCCCTCCATCTAAATGCTGCTAGTGAAGAAAAAGTCATCATGTCCTGTCCTGCCCATGAGAGGATGTTTGTCATCTGAACACAAACTAACCTGGACCCTATGGACATGCATAAACCTGTCTGAGCTGTTAAGCATTTAAAAGTTTGCTTTCTAATTACACACACACACACACACACACACACACACACACCTATTCTATTGCTTGTCCTAACTGGATCACCATCAATAAAGTCACTAGAACTAAATTTTCAAGATTCCAACAGGAATTCTATTAAACTAAGTTAATAAAGTCCAAAGGGAAATCTCTGTAGCTGCATTTAGCATTTAGACTGTTACTCTCAACGATAAAATGGGATGGAGTAGAGAGATTTTTTTTTTTTTTTTGGTCCTCTCACATTTTAGGAAAATATGAAGTCACGTTAAAGACATACCTTCCACGTGCACTGGACAAGAACATGGCTCACTTGGGACTGCAGTTGTGGCAGAGAATCCTTTTTCTTCCATACTATAGGATCAGATGCAGACAAGTTCTGAACTAGAAAGCACTGCAGTCCACCTATGGCTTAGCTTTGGTCTGTGACAGGCACTGTCAAAATAGAGAACTGGCCAGCAGAAGCATTTCCGATGAGGAAAAAAGGTAACTGCACAGAGAAGTTGGCTGGCTGTCTGCACAGGAAGCTTCACAGAGGAGTGTAGACTGCAGATACAAACTTTGGGGCTACACAAAATACTGGATTATCTACACACAGGACTCTCCATTCTGACTAGAAAATCCTTAACTTGACACACCAAGAACCACTCCACTCCCACAATGACAGTTTGCCTCTTGTTTCTCTGCAGAGCATCCATACAGTCTGGCCCAATTCTTGACCACTTAGGGTCCTTGACTTGAGGTCCAAGACAAGGCAGCTGGCTATTCATCAGGAGGCACAGAACTTGAAAGTCACTTTTCAAAACTGAAAGGGGAAAAATTAAAGAAAAGGATCTCACCAAATGAGCAGGCTGGAGAATTCTTGGGCATAGCACATACCAAAGTGACCCCATCTGTCTTAGGGGCTCCAGCTTCTCCCAGCTAATGGAAACCTTACCTTTTTTCAAATATCATTCCAACACTGGATCCATTCTTTAGTTTCATGGAGATAAGTGAGCTCAAGGGAGCAACTATGACATCCTAACCTCAGGAAGATTGGTATCCTAAGTCAGAAAAGACAAAAAGACCAATAATATTTGCCACAGCAACACCAATTGTCTCGAGCAGCAGAAAAGACAACAGGCTTATTAGCGTCACAGTCATGGGAAAGCTAACACAAAACTGTCATGAGCGGGACTGGCCTTGCAAACTCAATCCTAAAACCAACGGCCAATATCAAACTGATATTTTATATTTGACTTGCTGGAAGTTATCAAAAGTTAAGTCATTGGTATCCAACCCTTACAGAATGCTGTGATTTCAGAGAGACACACACTGTCATCTCTTCATGTATGTGACAGGTTTTGGTCCCAAGATGCTCAGGATCAAAAGTAGCTCAGATTTGATTTGATTTGATTTGATTTTTTACTTTTGAAGGCCAGGGCTGGTGGTATAGTAAGAAATGAGACATTCTAAGCAAAAACCTCAGCTGTTCATGCACACCTGTACATACGTAGCCTAAAAATAACAGTATAGGATTTTGAGTGCCACCAGTATTTTTGACTGTAACCAAGCCAATGATGATATGTGTGGAATTTTCCACTTATAGCACTGTTTTGGATCTATAAGCATGTGGTTTTCTGTTGAGAATGTTCAACCTACTGTTTTAAACATACATTGTGATTTGCTAACATTAAAGCTCACTCGCCATTTTTCTCAAAGCAAGGCAGGCTGGCAGTTATCAACAGAAGCAATACAGAAAATAACTCCCAGGTCAAAAGGAGCTCACTAGCAGTTCCTTCGCACAGCACTCAGCCTGTATAGCTAAGAATTAAACTACCCACCCGCACACTCCTCTCATCTGGCTGTGGAGAGACTTTGTAAAAAAAAATATAAAACACTTTTTATAAAAGGCACCATCTGAGCATTCCAAAGCTCGCTTTAAATTTTTATCAAGTATTTGTTCTGCCAGGAAACAGTTCCAAAAATGAAAGGTTTTGTTTCAGTTGCTGTGGCAGCAAACACTTCCTTTGGAGCAGAGAGAGAAACAGCAGGAGACTCTCCAGCTTACATGAATTTCAGAGCATTGTTCTACTTTACCACGCCTCTGCCAGGAGATTCCACTCATGAGACTTTTGCTTCATCTGGATGTATTTATACAACTCAGAGTCCAGAAAACTCTGTAAAGGCTGATCTAGATGTGCTGCAGTGGAAACACCAGATCTGCACGGGATGCCACAAAACAGCCTTCACTTTCACAAGTCCAAAGTGGCTCTAATCATCTGCTTAGAATATCTGGGTCAAGCTTAAATAAAACTATTGTAGTCTTTATACAAAAATGCCCAATTTCTATATAAATGATTATTGCTTCTCCAGTGTTATATTAGATAGACAGTGGCTTAGGGACTTTTCCCTCAAAGAGCTAAACTCCTCTGGTAAAGGACAGACTTGAGACTTCCTGACGATCCTTCAGTAATGGAGTCGAGTCATCTTACGATATCTGGTTCATGATTGGCAAGGAACTCTTTTTAAACAATCCATAGCTTTGTCTCTGCACAGAGCAGGAACTACAAATGGACAGATCTCAAGGCCTGTGCACTTGGTGCAACAAAGCCAGCAACTGCTCTTTCAGCCCTGTGGGGAGCACTCCCTACATCACCCCACTACACATTCTGCTCAGTGAGGGGACCATGCTTGCCCTTTAACCACCACATTAGCACAGACAGATATGGCCCTTTGTGAATTACCTGCTTCTCTCCAGTTTTAGAAATGTGAGAGCAGGGCTGGAGAGATGATGGCTCAGCAGTTAAGAGCACTGACTGCTCTTCCAGAGGTCCTGAGTTCAACTCCCAGCACAACCATATGTAATGGGATCCCTCTTTTGGTGTGTCTGAAGACAGCAACAGTGTACTCATATAAATAAGTAAATTTTTAAAAAAATGTTAAAAAAAAGAAATGTGAGATCATATGAGAGAATTTATTAAAAGTGTTAATTTAAATTACAGATGTGAAGAATTCCCCTTGGTAGACATAGATTACTGGCTGCTAATCACAGGCAGCTTTTTATTTTTAAAGATTTATTTATTTATTATATGTAAGTACACTGTAGCTGTTTTCAGACACACCAGAAGAGGGAGTCAGATCTCATTACAGATGGTTGTGAGCCACCATGTGGTTGCTGGGATTTGAACTCTGGACCTTCGGAAGAGCAGTCGGGTGCTCTTACCCACTGAGCCATCTCACCAGCCCCCACAGGCAGTTTTTAAACCAGGGAAGGAATAAAAGGCACTTTAAGAGAGATAGTCTAAAGCATCCACAGATACTGCAAGTTTATAAACCACCCAAATTCTGAATATGTGATAGTAAAATGCCCACAATTCCACAGAAGTGATATTCCAGTGTTGCTTAGCTTGCCCTGCCTTTAAATGATGCTAAGAATCAACGAAGAAAGCAACAGGCACTATGCTTAATGCCTGCTTGATGGCTCATGACTGGAGTGAAGAAAGGGCTGAGTATGGTACTCACCTAAAATCCCTCCCCCCCCCTCAGGAGGAGGCAGGCCGGAGGAATGTGAGTTTAAGACAGTGAGACTGTCTCAAACAAAGGGGTGGGGGTGGCGAGGGACCTTCCAAAGCAAATGGCTGCTTGCTAGCACACTTGAAAAATGCACTTGTTCGAGCACAGAAAAAAACAAACCTGTTTCTGGTTCCTGACATTGGTTTCTAAATGCTGCCAAGAAAAGAATCTAAGGAATTCTTCTGCATACGCAACATACACAAGGCAACTGGAAGGGGGCCTGTGCTTCATCCCAGGGAGTGTGTCTAGGAAGGAGCAGGAGCCACGCTCGAAAGAGTAGCAGCACATGCCTGAGATGGCTCAGGACGGTTCTCTTGCTCCCTAACAAACTCTCTGCTATTATTAGACAACCAGAGGCTTTCCTAAATCCCTAACTTGTGAAGCAGAAAGGAGGGCAGGCAAGACTCTACCATACCATGTGGAGCATGCAGGCAGCTGGGACACACCCAACTGCACAGAGCTCATAACTTTCCCACTCCATCAAACGAGCTTTCTAGATCTCGAAAGACACACGAATGCTGAGAAGAAAAGAAGCCAGCCCCACATCAGCCCCTGCTTTAAAATCCATGCTTAAAAAAAGAAATTAAGAACCAGGGGAAAGCAAATATAAGATTCAACTCCTTCAGCCCCACAGTATACCTTAAACACGGAATTGATTTTCAGGCCAGTCTGCATTTATCCTTCCCAAATCAACATCCTTTTTAACATATTGAATTACTTTTTTAACTCCAGAATAACATAAACAAGAGGATTGTGAAAGGTGAATCATCCAAGGGCCTGAGCCAGCTAATGCAACTGTTTAAGTTTGGCTCTCACAGAGCTGACTGCAGCGAACTTAAGTTCAGTTTTGTTTTTCCCTTCGCAACAGGATAAAGGCACATGAAGGACAGAATCGTGCAATGGACCTAAAGAGAAAACTTCTTTATTTTGCATGGCCGGACTTGAGTAGATTTCCAATCCATCCATGTACAAACTGGCCTTATAGTGCATTGTCAGATCTCAAAAGCATCCTTCAAGCAGCTGTGTTGGGCAATCACAGCAAACCACTAGCATCTCTCTTATAAAGCACCCTCAGTTTGTAGAGTTTATGCATGTTCTGTTCTGCTGGCTTCTATGGTGCCCTCTCAGAATTCATGTCCACCAGAACTTCAAGGCAGGACTTTAACTGGAAACAAGTTCTTGCAGGTATGTATATTCAGTGAAAATGAGGCTAGACATGAGATTAGAGTAGGCCCTAATTAACTGACTGACATCCATGCAACACAAAAAAACACTGAGTACCATACAGAGAAGGTCTCTTGAAAACAAGCAGAATCTGGTGGAATTCTGTTACAACAAGTGGAATATTCAAGCCCACCAGTCAGGAAAAGATTCTCTCCTAGAACCATGTTATATGCTTCATTGGGAAGATACTCACAGTCAGCCCAGAAAGGGGACTGATGACAAACCAAAGAAGTAATTCTACCTAAGTCTAACTTGGTGGACCAGTTACTCTCCTCACCTTTCTTGAGACAAGTTTCTCTTATTGTTTGTTGCTAAATGGGACAGATTAGCTTACCTGTAAACTTGCAGGGATTCTGCTGTTTCCAGCCCCCACCATGCCTTTGGAGGGTTGGGATTATATAGACTTGCTATATGGCATCGACTTACAAGGGTTCTAGGAACCCAAACCCAGGACCTCACATTTGCAAGGCAAGCACTTTACCAACTGAGCTATCTCCCCTGCCAAATCTCACCCTTTGCTGAGCTTCCTAAGCCCTGAAACTTCCCTTAGCTTCTTGGGGACTATGATCCCCCTTCTCTTCTCTCCCACAGAGAATGTTTCGAATGGGTAGAAGTGCTTACATACCAAGACAATATAATATACCTTGATTTCATATGCCGAGCTAATAAATTAATACAGGTTTTTCTCCTGCCAGCACTACAAGGAAAAGACTTTGCTAAAGTCCAAAAAGCAAGTGTGTGATGTTGTAGTGACATCACATAACATGTGACTGAATGTTTATAAGACATCAGTCTGTGGTGGATTAGAATATTCTTAAAACATCTGCCCCACATAGAAAAAGCAGTTAATATTTATAAAGATGAAAGTTAGTGTACCATATTTAATAAATTTCTGTCATCTGTGACAATACACTTATGTGATAAACACATGGTAGCCTGTTATTACTTATATTGTTCGGTCAGCTAGAAAGGTCCCTTTTGGACCTTGATGGATCTTTGACCAGATTATACGGGTCCGTCAGTTCTGCTGTGCATTTGTTAACCACAGGGGCCTTGGCAGAACTTCCCCAGAGACTAGGAGCTCAGATGCTTCTCAGACAAATTAATTTGGGTGGGGTGGATACACTGAGATACTTCAGTGGTGACAGCAAACAGTGACTCACTTTACTAAAGAATCTAACAGTGTCACTGATACAGAACGACCGTATGCTAGTCCAGTAGTAGTGGCAAAGGCAACTTAGACATTTACTAGCACAAAATTGACAGAAAGCCAAGAAAACATGACTTCAGGAAAAAAAAAAAAAAAAAAAAACCAGCCTCAAGAAAAGGAAAATTGCATCAGTGTGGGAGGGAGGCTATCTGATTAGAATGTTTTCTTTTAGCAATTACGAGAAATACACAGGAACATGATTTAAACAAACCAAAAAAAGCAATCAAGTTTCCTTTAAGGTCAGTGTTAATCACACTTACATACTCAATACCTCCAGGACTAGAGCTAGCAATAGAAAGAAACCAATTATTGAAAGCACTGCCCTTTGCACAGTGAGACCACCAGCCACCAACAGGTGACCCTTATCGTCCTGTGTGTAATCCTACTTTGCTCGGTGTTTACCCCACTAGGAACACAAATGGCTCTCTGTAATGCATTACGCACATTGGCGGGCTGTAGATCACTGGAAGAGTGTGGGTTATCAGTAGTTTGATGCTTAGAGATCCAAAGGGGGGCTTTATTCACTCTGCTCAGGCAAATTACATACACACACACACACACACACACACACACACACACACAAGCACTTAGTATGCCATACTCAAGTCTTTAACCTGTCCTAAGTTGACTATGAAATTGAGTCTGTGGTATATTGATCAATTCTCTAATAAAGTAAATTTGCTGTTATGAGAAGAGGAGAAAAACATGTTGAGGCTCTAGGCAAGCTCACACCTGCATTCAACTGCAAATCCTTAACTCTGAGCTATTGTAACCGGCGCTGCCCTGTGGAAAGCACACCAAGACAGCGTGTTCTTTTATCCAATCATATTGTTGACTTCCTACACCTATTCCCGCCCCCAAAGAAAATAAGTTTAAAGGAAGCAATTTCACCAGAGTTCATAATTCTCTTCATCAAAATTACTTTTTAGGGATATTCAAATTCATTCAGACTTAATAAATCCATTCTTTTTTTTTTCATCAGACTGTGATGAATAGGGTGAAATTTATTAATTTTTAAATTTTATTCTAATTAGGTATTTTCTTCATTTACATTTCCAGTGCTATCCCAAAAGTCCCCCATACCCTCCCCCCACCCAATCCATTCTTTACTGTGAGAATTAATCAAGGCTGGGCAATGATAGCACATGCCTTTAATCCTAGCACCCAGGAGGCAGAGGCAGGTGGATCTTGGAGTTCAAGGCCAGCCTGGTCTACAGAGTATCAGGATAACCACAGAGACATCATGTTTATTAAATAGATAGAATGTTAGAGAAGAAAAAAATGTTTTCTTTTCATTCTTGTCCCCTCAATTTGGTCAACTCTGCAACTGGTATATCAACAAACATCTCCACCTTAAAGTAGAACAAAGACGACTCTGGTGAGTTTTAAGGTATCAAAATTGAGCTGAGCACCACAAAGACAGAAACCCCACAACCCACGTCTATACCCCATTAACACTCTAAGAACAAAGGAGTGGCCTACACAGCAAACAAGCCAGGAATACCTTCTTTCACAAAACTGAAAGGCTGTCAAGAGTTTGACATCACCAGAATTACACACACAGAAAGATATGAGCATCATAGCTTGCTTCAGTTCCAAGGAAATTCATCATGGAGACGATCTCATTTCAACAATCTCACAGAAAAAGCACATCACCACACAACCAAAGTTCCTGAGATTGTGACAAGAGCTGGAAGAAACACAATCTTCAAGGCTAAAGTAACCGTCTAACAAAGAAAATCACACGTTATCCAGGAATCACCCCAATGCTCAGTTACTCCTTGTGTTAGAATACTTAGGAAGCCATAACTCACATGTGGCCAGAACAAGACATGCCTTCTACAGTAAAACTGGCTTAATTTCTGAGTTCATGCACTAAGACTGGAAGCAATGGAATTCCCCCCACCCCTTTCTGCTCTATTGTAATTCTGTGCAGGAGTGGTTCCTAACATGGGGGTGGGAAAATGTCTCCTCTAGGACTCACAGTACAGCACTAAACAATTCTTACATTATGGAACTTATTTTTAAAAAAATCAACTCTTTATCTTCAACTTTTAACCACTTAGTCTATGACAGAATAATGCATCCAAAACGCAATGAAACAGAGAAATCTGTCTGAAAGAATTCCATCTTTCCAGCAGGAGGTCTTTCTTCCTGCTTGTAACAAAAAAGGAAAGAAAAAAAAAAAAAAAAGAACAATGACTTTTTTACTTTCATACTTACTAAACTCCCTCAAATTCTAATTGCAGTGGATCCAACCCTATGGCTCCAATGCCGGTTTTCCCAAAGCCCCCTCACCTTTCAGGCAAAACATTCTTCAGCAGGTTCCATGGAGGGGCTGGTGTACTGGGAGCCGATGTGGCCTGCAGTGCTAGGCACAGCTGTCTCCCACCCACCTCCTCAGCAGCCACCGCCAGAGAGCTCGCTCACTCAGCTCGCTCGCTCGGGGCAGCCAGCCAGCGCCTGTTACTACAGGAAGCCAATACCCAATCCCAGCTTTTTGGCCCAGCTGCTGACACCTCCCTATCTGTCCGTTATTTCACACCGGGAACCAGCCCAGGATCCTCTAGAAAGAGGGGGAAGCCCAGGGTCAGCTGTCTCTCTCCGTTCATCCTGCCCGGTGCAGCCCCGGGACCCAGAGAGCCCGTGTGTCTGTCTGTGCGTCTTGCTCGGAGTTTTCCATTGCAGCAGATGTGACTTCTTTATGAGAACAGCAGCAGAGAAGTCGCTGGATGCAGGTTAACTGTTTGCTGCCGATTACCAATAACTTTGTCTTCCCTGTTCCTTTTTGGTCACATGCTCTCCTCTCTGATGTGGAACAATCACATACTCGCTTGTAACCAACATTAAACATGAGGATTCCAAACTCTCCACATACTTGAACACACACAAATCAGTGAATATGGATGAAACATTCACACACCAAATAGCAACTCCCAGGTACAGGCTCACTACCATTATTAGCCTACAAATGCTCTGAATAAATGCATTAGCACAGAAATGTGAACTATGTCACACTTCTATGACATTACCGCTTTTTCAGATGACAATGAAGTCAGTATCAGTGCGAGTGTCTAACCATTGTGGCACAGCTCAGTCATTTGATCTCTTCACTTACAATGGAAAGGTCAAGTCACCTGGGCAAAGTCTCCATCATAGGTTCTAAAAGAAAAGAAACTGCCTACAGAAGCTGACCCCAGGGGACTCTGAGAGTTCCTCCTGAACCCTGCGTGGCCCTTGGGGTCCTTCCCCACATACACTGACTGCGGGAAGTGACTATTGTTCACAGGCCCAGCTGCTGCAGGCGGGTCTTCCTCTGGACACCGCAGGATGCAGGAAACTGACTCACAAACCCAATCTGTCTGTCTGTCTGCGTACTGGGTGCCAGCTGCACGGTGTAGATGTTCTATGCTTCTTTGCCTCCAGCACCTGACTCAGCATAACCAAGTTGAATTCCTTCTCACTTTTCCATACCACTTCACTACTTCCCATGAACTGAAGGAAATAGGAAAACGAGGACTCTGGCCAGAAGAAGTTAAGAGGTGAAGAGCCTGGATGTGAAACATTACTGTTACGCTGGGACAGTAACCCTTAGAACAGAGAGCTACAAGAGCCCTCACGGCTCAGCTAGTTCAGTAAATCACAAGGCAGTCTGTTTACCTGAGTAGCCAGCAGCATCATGTTCAAAATCACACTGTGCTCTTTCGTGTCACCCTGTGACCCTTACTCGATGAGCCGGGGTCACTGTCTGTCCCTCCTATCTGCAGTGATGGTTTATGTGATGTATGAATTGCAAATATACTCCTAAAATGTTCTTGCAAGTGAGATTCAATATTTTCAATCTACATCATTAGTTTTACTTTTTATGTCTGGGTGTTTAGCCTGCATGTTATGCCTGTGTGCTATGCACATGCAATGCCCACAGAGGTCAGAAGAGGGCACTGGATCCAAAGGAACTGCAGTTACAGACCCACCCTTGGGGCCATGTAGGTGCTGGCAACCAAATCATGGTTGAGTGGCATGAATAAGTGGAAGAGGAGGGGGATCATATTTCAGTGGTGGAGCACTTGTCTAACATGCCCTGGGTTGAGTCCCAACACTTGCAAAGTGGTGGAAGGGCAGAAAGAGGAGAAGTACTAGAATAAGTAATTAGGTCTCAGTTCTGTAAGTAAAGCCAAGCAATAGAAGCACAAAGTAATATGATCAATAACAGGTTCCTGCCTGTTAGCATCTAATTAAGTTAAGTTGTTCTTGTTAGCCACTCACAAGAAAGCACGTGTAACTTGGAGTTCAATTCATAGAATGATTGTACTACCTACCATGCACACACAAGGCACCAGACTCAATCTCTAACATCACACAAACTGAGCATGGCGGACCTGACTGGAGGACAAGACTTTCAAAGTCATCTTCAGTTACACAGTCAATCTGAAACCAGTCCAGGATACACAAGACCCTGTCTCAAAGCGGGCGGGGGGAAAGGAGGTAGGATAATTTTGTGAAGTGGTTAACAGTACCCATTCAAGCTTCCCCTCTCTCTTGACAGTGTGACGTCGTCCCTTACAAAGTGACCTCCTTTTGAACAAGGTCTTTACAGAGATGACTAAGCCCAGGATCATGATGAGGTGGTATGGATTAGGTGGTTGGCCCCTGTATCCAATGAGAAGATCCTGGTCAGAGAGAAAAGACACACAGACACAGTGAGAGCAGGGCTTGGGAAGATTGGCTAAGCAGTAGCAGGGTATACCCACGGGCCAGGAACACGCACAGCCACCTGAGTCTGGAACAGGCAAGTAAAGACTGCCCCCTAGAACCTTCAAAAATAAAGTAGCCTGCTCCCCAGTTTCATCCCACATCCTCCTGATCGGTGACACTGCTAATTCTTGTCATCATAAGCTACTGCATTTGAGGTAACTTCATACAGAGGCCTTGCATTTAACAATGCAAAATTCATGGAGAAAGGGACAGGATTTTTTAAGTTATCTTCAATGTACAATGACAGAGAGGCTTACTTAAATTCTCTTCCTTTCCTACCCTTTTATTTCTGGGGCTACATTTTACTTGGATAAAAAAAGGGGGTTACTGGAATATAATATTCCCAAACACCACAAGCACCATCTTTTATTAAATTACTGAGACTACAGATGTCAGCACCTGCAAAGTTCCTGGCATTTACCCTGAGTCACGCCTGGCCTCTGACAATGCCCAGCAGGTCAGCATGCTTGAGAATCCCTATTTCCAAGTCAGGCATAGTGAGTGCTACATAGCTTCAATCCCAGCACTCAGGAGGCAGAGGAAGGCAGATCTGTGAGTTCGAGGCCAGCCTGATCTATAGAGTGAATTCCAGGGCTACACAGAGAAACCCTGTCTCAGAAAAAAAGAAAAGAAAAGAAAAGAAAGGATCCCTTATTTCTGACTATCCTATGGTGAACATACCTACGAATAAAACATGAAAAAACACAATGCTCAAAATTTAAAAGACATTAAGGACCATGCATTAAAATCATATTGCCTGCCGCTACTGATCACAGCCATTGGAATGAATTCTAGCTGAGCTATACAGACTCCTATACAGAGAAGCAGGCTGGGAGGATGCACAAGCTCACAAGTCAGAGCCCTTTGGACAAAACAAAGATCTTCCCTGCCAACAAGCCAGGGCGGCAGCCTCTTTACTCCCTTGTGGTATTACAACATCCAGCATCATGTTAAAGTTTAATGTTATCTCTACAGGAGAGAGCAAGTGGTGGCCATACACACAGCCAGAGTTCTCTTCCCAACCGCTCCAGCGATAGTTCACTTGTAGAAAAGAATTTTTATTTCAACAGTGGTTATGAGGAATGAATTTATGCAACATATAGAATTTTTGAGTCAAAACCAGGCAGTGGTGGCACACATGTTTAAATCGCAGCACTCGGGAGGCAGAGGCAGGCAGATTTCTGAGTTCGAGGCCAGCCTGGTCTACAGAGTGATTTCCAGGACAGTCAGAACTGTTACACAGTGAAACCCTGTCTCAAAAACAACAACAATAAAATTAATGAGTCAAGATTGACTCAAAACTCTACTTCATTTCTGGAAAAAATATGATAAAACTATGAAAGAAAATAGGCAAAGCATACACTAAGAATTTTGGCTCTTCCTCTTATTAAAAATACCAAAGAGATCCAATGGCCCTCGTTAAATCCTGGAAACCACCTAAAAAGCCACATGTCAGCTTGCATCTGTAATTTCAGCTTTTAGAGTAAAACCGGAGTCAGAATCAGCCCGGAGCCACTCTGCACAACAGCGAGAGGCAGGGAGGGGATAAAACACTTGCTGCACAAGCATGGGGGCCATAGTTCGATCACCCCCCCACCACTGTACACCTGACTTCATCAGCACACAAACTCTCTCAGAGAGGAACGCAGGCCTTGCCCACACCCCCTAGATGCATGTGGGAGGAGGATCACCCTGTTTCTAGGTTCAACTTCTCAGTCAACCCAAGCAACACATGACAATTTGCCAATATAATGTACATTGAAGTGATGAAAAAAAGAACACTTAGAACAGAAAATCAGCAGCAACAAGGAGGGTCCTTATTGTGTTAATATTCTTGACCATGAGGTTCACGCCTTTAGAAATGATTTGCGGAAGCAATTTAGAAAGGTTTGGAGACAGAAGATAGAGAATACCCAAAATGCCACACAGGCGGTTGCAGTGGGAGCCCCGAAGACTCCAATACCAATCAATGTGAATGATGGTAGGCCACGTTCACAGAGCTCTAGAAGCGAGCGAGTACTCTGCTGAGAACTGAACTAGAGGCCATGCATGTCACATTCTCACACACAAAAAAAAATCATAGCCACACTTCTTTCTATTTCCTGACACATTTATAGTGACATCAGGCTGGATTAAAAATGGTGGACTACTTAATCCAATGAAGGAAGTCTCAAGATAGGACAACCTTCAGGTTGTGGCGTGGGTACTGCTGGCTATGTTTAGCCAGAATCTCAGTGAGAACATGAACTTAAAACAGGTTAGAAAGATCTGGAAAGCTTGCAAGCAGGCCAGGAAAAAGAGCACATTACAGTGACAGAGCAGGAGGACACCAGTGCTGAAAGGGAAGCAAGCCAAGGCACTCTGGTGAGGTGAGGACAGGTGAGACACCTGAGGGACTCTGGGAGTCAGCGAAGCCCTACCCACTGCAGGCTCAAGACTAACCAAGCAAGACCTTTAAAAGACTTAGCTTGAGAAGTGCCCCTGCTTCACCTTGTTGCAAAAGCTATGAGACTGAAGGTAGAGATGCAAGGGAGACAGACTCTAGAAAGGCGGAAGGAACATCTCTGGAGAAAAGATACAGGATGTGAGCAGACACAGGTCAAGACAGATTCGTTATGGCTTGACTACACTATCCCCAGCAAAAGGCTTGTGTGCAAAATGCCTGTTTCCCAGCTGGTGGGGCTACTGACAAGTGATTAGATCATGAGAACACTGACTTCATCGAGAGGCGAACCCGGTGATGAGTTCATAGCTGAACATACTCTAGGGAGGTGGGCCGAGTTGGGAGAAGCAGGTCACTGCAGAAGTATGAGGTATGCCTCTCCTCTCTGCACCAGTCCTCCCTAATTCCTGACTACCATGAGGCGAGCAACTTCCCCTGAGATGCCCTCCCACCACGATCTGCCTTACCAACTCAGAACCAGTTCATAACCTCTGTAATCAAGAGACAAAATAAATCCCGTTTTACAGCCAAGACCCCAGATGAATGCTTTCAACTCTTTTGATTGAAGTTAGGTCATCCTTGACACCTTTCTAGTTGTTTCTCTTCTCTTACTAAATCTGACCTCAAACTGCTTCCATTCCTATTACATCTTTCTAAAAGGACTTTAATCACTGTTTCTCCATTTATGTAATATACACACATACCTTATATATACATATACACGCACACACATGAATACACACACACACACATAAAGGCCAAATCTCACATTCCTTCATTTAGCAATAAAAGCTCCTCTAGAATTAGACTTGGTTCATTTTGCAAACTCTTTTGGACACACCTATCTTTAAGTGGCTCCTTCAGTAGGCTTGTGTCACAGACCATAGTCTCCTACCCTGGCTATCTTTGAGAACTCTGTCATCTGCTTTGCGGGGACGTAGCCCAACTCCCACTCTGGTTTCTCACCTCACTGAAGCCTGATTGGAGCAGTTCCCTCTCTGGAAAAAACTAATCCCCTCTGTGCTCCCGCTCGCCCAACTATCTGTGTCACAGCTGTGTGCCTGGGATGAGAGCAAAGCAAGGGCCTGCTCCACTGCAGCTAACTAGAACCTGATAGGTCAGGTAAACAATTACTTGTAACACAACCACATAAAATCTGAGCTACTATGATAGCTCTAGTACATCCAAAAACAAAGAGTTAATGGAAAGACACAAATCGCAGATGAGACATACATGCCCAATAGTATGTAGATTTCTATTTTTTAAATCATATTTAATGTATTTCTTAAAAATTAAATAAATGGGTATGATTTCCCCTATATATACCTATATTAAAATTCAATATGGGAGGAGCCTGGTGGCTCATACCTTTCATCCCAGCATTTGAGAGACAGAAGGAGGAGTGTTTCTGTGACTCTGAGGTCAGCCTGATCTACATAGCAAGATTCTGTTTCCAAAACAAGACAAAACTCATTATTGAGTAAGTCACTGGCACTATTACACATGAGCCACACTGTCATACCATAAACCATAAATCTGCTCAATCAAAAAAACACCCTCTTGAGGACTGGGTTGATGATGGTTAATAATTTGATTTAATTATAGAATTTTTAGGAACCACTACTTTGGCCATTCTGCATTAATTACATATTTGAAGGGTGACAGCAGTGGGACAGGAGGAAGATTATTCTTCTGGAAGTATGTATTACAAGACTATTAAAGCTGGCGTGTCCAGCGGGAGGGCGGATACCAAAAGATGTCACAGCAATGACACACTCAGATCCCACCTCTTAGGAAAGCCACAGTGGAATATATCATAGGAGAGACAAACAAAACTGCCAAAGTCTATTTTCTTTTTCTCGCAAAGTTCTGCCCTTGTCACAGTATCTATGACACACAAATCATATTGTGAACAGTCCAGGTTAAAAGACATTAAAAAAAAAAACAAACCGCACAGAACAGACACAGCATCCTGGACTCTCAGGCTCTACACCTCATCGATGCAATCTTTGAGAGACTGACTTCCAAAATACATAGGTAAGTCACAGAACAAAAATTAAGTCACTGAGGTCATGTATGTCAAGCTTTCCTCAGGCACCAAGCAACCCAAGGAGTTAAAGCTAAAGCTCCAAGAGCAGAAATCAAACCAACTCTTCATCTGAGCCATGACCATCCTGAATTGTTAGAAACCAACCCAAGTCAGCATTAGTCAAGCTCACACGGCAGTCAACCACGAGAGCCCCCCCCCCATCCGCCCCGCCCCACCCCACCCAACAGAGAGCATATCTAAGCTCTCTCTACTCACAATGAAGCAGAGAGATTGAAAACAAATGAAGATACACTAAGATACTGGTTAGCAGGGTAAACTAAACTAAATTGTCTAGACTCAAGCTGGCCTTTAGCCTCAACCCTTGGGAGGCGGAGGCAGGAGGATCTTTGTGAGTTCAAGGCCAGTCTAGTCTACAAAGCAAGTCCAGGATAGCCAGGGCTTGTTACACAGAGAAACTCTGTCTAAAAACAAACAAACAAAAAAGTATAGATTCCTGAAAATTTTTGTCTCGAGAACTAAGTATATTGTTCTAAAACTTAAGTTCCTTAAGACTTGAAAATTCAAGATAGATTTTTAAGAAAAAGGTTATATATTTGGAAAACTCAAAGCCCTATACAGATCTACAGAATTCCAGCTGGGCGTGGTTGCTCGCTCCTGTGATCTCAATAGTCAGGAGAAGACAGAAACGGGAGGGCTGTAGAAAAGGGAGACCCTGTCTCAAAAACAAATAACTAAGAAACAAAACGTACAGACTTTCTATTAAAGGGTAGCTTCTTTCTGAAAGACCCACATTGACCAACTTCTAACCTCCTTTAACCTCGGTGGCCACACTCTAAGGAAGAGCCTCACCATTTCCTTTTCGGCGGCCAAGTCTCCTGAGGAGCTGGGCAGTTTGAATCGGGGAAGTTATTTCGGGACCCATAGGATTTGAAAATGATAATGGTTTGAGGAAACCACCGCAGTTGGCCTCCTCGGGTCTTTCCCCCTGTCCTTAGGAGTTTAAAAATAGGCACGAAATGATTCTCCAAATTGGTAGGGCAATTTTAGGGGTGGAGCTCGTGCAGAAGCCCACGATGATCACAGAGTGCCCGGGTCTGCAGAGCACAGGGCATCCCACAACACAGCCCTCCATTTTTCATTTCTATTATTCTCTCCCTTCCTCCTTCCCTCCCTCTCTGGCTTAACATCAATAAAGTTAAATTCCCATCCCAGTGACTTGTACAAATCTGTTATGGGTAAAAGGCAGAGATTCACTTTTCTTCTATTTTTTTTCATGTATTTACAAATTCAACTATTAAAAAAAATCTACAACCAGTCAAGTGGAAAAAACAGTATCTGTCAAACACAGAATGCCACACAGCATGCCACAGTGCAACTCTGGCCGATCTTCTAAAGTAAGTGTCTCTAGGAATGATGGTGTAGACAAAGGCTGCGGCTGGGGGAGGGGAGGGTCTGATCCCCCACCCTTTCCTTTTTTGCAACAGAATGAATGTGGTTTTTGTCTTTGAGTGAAATAAAATTGACACTTGAGACCCTCAAGGTTGAGGCTTTTCTCCCTCTGTCTTCGCAATGCTAAGCAAGATGTGTCCCTGGCACATCTGCTTAGAAAACCTTCCTCTGGGTGACCCAGAGCAAAGACCCAACTTCCATAGCCTGCCCTGGGGAGGTCAGCAGAGGAGCCCCTCGTTTGACCTCCACAGCAGTCAGGAACATCAAAACTAAAGAAACCACAGATAGAAAAGAACATATTCTCATCTCAAACAGCATTCAAAAAGGGAGAAAGAACAAAAGGTGAGGGACCCCCCCACACACACACACACTAGTCAGACTCACCTGTCTGCTCCTCCCTCATCCTGTCAGCTCTCAGCACACTAGGAAGGTATCTCTGATAGAAGCCCGCCACATCCCAGACTTAGTTATTACACACAACTCTCTACTAAAACATCCAAATGGAGCCAAGAAAGGACAAAGGACATGGCTATTACTGCAGTCATTTCACTTCAGAAACTACTCAAGTTATTGCTCATATTAGAAAGAATTCTTTGAATTTTCATTTCATTGGAAGAAACTTTAAACCAAAACAGAGTAAATGTGTTGGGGATGAGAGATTTTCCTATCAGGAGTGAGACTCCTTGATGAATTCTCCAATATTTAGAAAACAAGAAAATTGTTATTTTTCTCGGAGCCTTAATTCTCGTGTCACAAAAATTTTAAATTCTGTTGTCAATGAATCTAAATCGCATTTAAACACTTTTGTATCGCTCCCATAATAAACCAGAGTACAAATTAAAAATTGTATTTAAGTTATTTTTTTGAAAGTCTCTTACATACAAATGGAAGTCTGGATCCATGATGGGGCTTATATCATTTCAATTAAAAGATTACGTGAGTGCTGCATATGGGATTATTAGCAGCTCACATAAGAAAAATAATGAATAGCACACAATTTCCATTTGTATTAATGAAGGTCAACTGTTATTTAAAGTTTAGAATCAAAAAGGTTCATTTGACATTGTGATGGTTTCTATATGCTCAGCCCAAGGAGTTGTATGCTTAGAAGGTGTGGCCATGTTCAAGTAGGTGTGTCACTGTCGGTGTGGACTTTAGGACCCTCATCCTAGCTGCCTGGAAGTCAGTATTCTGCTAGCAGCCTTCAGATAAAGATGTAGAACTCTCAGCTCCTCCTGCACCATGCACACCTGGACACTGCCATGCTCCTGCCTTGATAATGGACTGAATCTCTGAACCTGTAAGCCAGCCCCAATTAAATGTTGTCCTTATAAGAGTTGTCTTGATCATGGTGCCTGTTCACAGCAGTAAAACCCTCAGTAAGACAGAAGTGTACCTGTCAATAACAGAGAGTTCTCTTTCTTCACCATTTTAGTTTTTATAAAATCAAATGATGTGAATTAAGATATGAAATAGTAATAATTTTGGCTAGCCATAGTGGCACTCCCCTGTAATCCCAGCACTTGGGAAGTAGAGACAGGATGATCACGAGTTTAAACACTCCACAGACTATATACTGAGTGATGGTATTAAAACACTAGGAAGGAGCTGGAAGGGAGAAAGAAGGGGAAGGAAATTTGGGGGAGAAATTTCAAATAAATGAATATACTTATATATCTGACTCAATACCAGATGGAGAGAAGCAAAAGTGGGTGAAAGAGGGAAAGAAAAACTCAGTGTTGTTGGGGGAAAGTTGTTAACGGTGAGGCCAAAGCTTAAGCTAAATTATGCACAGGATGGTGATCCAACCTAGTAACACTGAGGGGTTACAGAGTGTTTAAACTTCCATGTTTTATCAAAAAGAACTGGGATGGCCACAGACAGCGATAGGAGCATACAGTGATGCAAGCATGCTCACTGGACAATGAGAGCAAGATGCCAGAATTACACTGCCCTCTGGCCAGGGTACTCAGAAGGTGGCGTGCGATCTATCTTATTAATCTCCAGGTCAATACAGCTGGGATCAAATGGACTGCCCAGACCCTGCCCACAAGGTTACAAATTAGAAACACCAAAGCACACAGCATGGTGAGCCAAATACAGATTTTATTATTAAGGGACACAGCAGTGGTGATTCCGTTCCTGTCAAAATAAAGATATTCACAAATCTCGGTGCTCATAGGGACTATGCCAGACGACGACTCACGATGACTGTTCACAGACACACCAGTGAGTTTAAATAAATAATAAATAAATAAACAAATAAATAAGTAAATAAACTGCATCCCTGGACTGCACTGAGTTGTTGCCGGATCATGCAAAGAAGGTGGGACTAAACCACAAGGAGTAGATTCGGATCCCTTCTGTATCATTTCTGTCATTTCTGCCCTGCTGGCAGCAAATCAGTCACTTAATCTTCCAGGACCTGCCTGCCGGCTGCCTGCAAACCAGTCATTTAACCTTCCAGGACCCGCCTTCTCACCTTAGAAGGAGATAATGCCTCCTGTCCTACCCATTTTACAGGACGGCCATCACAGTGAAATGAGATCATGTGTGTGGGCACTGTGTAAACTCTGATCTGCAAACAGGCTCAAGACAAGTGTAATGCAGAGCCAAACACTTCAAACCATGTTAGCTTTCCACAAGGCAAAATCCCTTTCTTCCTGATTTGAAATAATGATCATAGAAATCCCAAAAAGTTAAAAAAAAAAAAAAAAAAAAGTGTTTTCCCTCTGATGCAGCCAGTATAACATTTTACCATACTTGAGGTTGCTAAGAAAACACTGCTTCTCTAGTTAATGGGCTCTTCACTACAAACACGCTAGAGTCTAACAATTCAGAGGTAAACTTAAGTGCTAGGGAGATGGCTCAGTGAGTAACATGCCTACCATACAATCACGGGGAACTGTGTTGCATCCCCAGTGCACATATAAAAAGCTTGTGTTGCAGTTCTATAACCACAGCACTGACCTGGGCGGGGTGCAGAGTGCTTTATGGAGACAGAAGATCTCTGGAGCTCTCTGGCCAGCCATTCTATCTCAATTGATAAGTTCCAGATTTGATGACAGACACGGTCTCAAACGGCAAGGTGGAGTGCAACACAGGCAGCCACTCAACAGTGACCTCTGGCTTCTGCATGCACACACACATACATGCACACATGTGAACTCAGAGTAAATTTATACATACCCACACAAAGGCAAAATAAATTTAAGTGAATAAAATGTCTCTACTAATTTTTCTCCTTCTATGGGGATGGAAAATAAGCGTAATGAATAAGGTAGGCAGACACTGGCCAGACGTTGCTAGTCACAGATTTCCCCTGGGGTCAGCCAGCAGGTGCAAGGAATCAGCCCACACGATTAGCATCCACTTCAGTGTCACCGGATGTCACGCTGAGGCAGGCAGGGAGGCTCACACTGGAAATTGCTAGGCACTGCTGCCATTTTTCAAGGGCTGCTTCTTACACTTGGTCCTGAGCTTGTGGCACGGAGGAAAACCCAGAAAAGGAAATTCAGCCGTCGGGGAAATGTTTCAGGGCCACACGGTGTTTTTCTCAAGTGCAGCCCTAACACATGCTGAATATCAAGGTGCCTGAGGTTTTCCAGGCCTTTCTACACTGTGGAAAGAAGTGACGCTGACTGAAAGTATCATTTCAACGACTCCATGCTGTGATCTAACAGGGAATAAATAATACAGCTAACTAGGTCAGGACTAACAGTCTCAATAAGAGGGAATAAGTAAAAACTAGGGGTGTCCCAGGCAGACATGCAGGGCAGGCAATTCGTTTCCCAGAGTTTTCATGTGTGCACACAGCTCAACCACATCTGGCCTAGGAAGCAAGGAGAAGAATATTTATTACCCAGAGTCAAGCTAACGTTGTGATGTCTCTCATGGGAAGACAACTGCAATCAACATTTTGGTGACTGAAAGCCAAACACTCACACCATGGCTCCACTGGAAAAGATTCCTCCCTCTTCTAAAATGAGCCTTGCTTTCTGGGGCAGTGGGATTAATTTTCAGAACTTACTTTTCAGAAACTAGTAAAAAATATTTCTAATCATACTTCTGTCCGGTGTATTGGTGGTTGAAGTAAGAATATGAGCATCCATGATTCTCAAGTAAGTGATGTGAGCCCTGCTTGGTCACAGTCATTTAAAGCAATTCATGTCTCAGACACTGGGATGTGACCAAGGTCACATGAGTCAAAGGAACATGTGGAGGGAGGGGGGATATTCTCACTCCAGCCTCACAATGAAAGAACTGGTACACAAAACAATACACACCATCTCAAAATCCTCTTATAAGGCAGCCAGACATAGAATCCTAAGGTCAGGCAACATTCAGGCAAACACACTAAGGAAGCTAAAAAAGAAGAAAAAAAAAATCATTTCAAACATCTTTTTATTCTCAGAATTGAGTGTGTTGATTAAGCAATAAAATGACCGTAAAGTTGACATCAAATCTCTTTCTCAGGGAGATATGAGAGCACTCTCTGTATTTTCTTTTGCTGAGGGAAAAAAATTATGTAAATAAGAATCCAACAGGCAAGGTGATCACAGCAACCAGAGCAAGCAACGGCCACAAGCAGCCATGAAGGTAACCTTGCCGACTGTAGTTAGCATGCTTTGTAAAAGAATCTCTGACCAATCGACACTAAAGCAACACTCGCCTGGGCACAAGGAAGACTTGGAAGACGTTCAGCTTGTCTCAGAATGCACCCCAGGAACACTGGAAACCCAGTTTCTGCCTGAGCTGATGAGTGTCTGGTTACAAAGTGACAGCAAGCCTGGGGTGGGGTGGGGGATCAGAGGACAAAAATCAAAGGATACAGTTTACTGAAACCTCAGCTGCCCCGATGTGTGTGTGTGTGGGGGGGTGGTATTGCTTTAAGCTGTCCCCCAAGAAGGACAAGAAGACATGGAACTCACCCTTGCTGACTTCCTTCCACAGCTAGAGTTCTTTAAGGAGTGACCAGCTGAACTCTTATCCTCTGTCCACATTGTTTTCAACCACATAGAGAAATGTGGAGCTGTGTCTTAAGACACCTGAGACACACAACTTGTCACCCTGGAAATCTGACCAAGTCATCAGAGAAAAGCACTCCTGTACAGGAGAAAACCCAGCAAAGAGGACTCTGGTCTCCACTCTCTGATTGCCTATTCCTTCTACTTTATTGCCGTCTTTCTTCCCTTATCCTCCACTCATTATAGCTCTCAGGGTGCTCTTTTTCCAGAAGTAAGAATGCAGGAAAATGGCAAGGTTGAATACCACCTACTGTGTGACTGCGAAGGAAAATCCAAGACATGTGGCACTCACTCCATGTGACCTCTAATTTAAGCCATTCCCACACTGGATCTGGAAGAGGCTTGCTACTGGTATGGCTTTCTCAGAAAACTGATTTACTATATCTAGTAAGCAACAGAAACTCTAAAACACAAGTCCCCACTATGTGTATTCATGGAAGATGGGATAAAATGTTCACAGGAACTTGAAGGATTATTCTGGAAAGTGGAACAGCTGACATAAGAAGTGCCAACTGGGAAAACAAGTTAACAAATTCCTATTAGGGAAGACAGCTTTCAACTGGATCTCACTGCTTAACTGGAAAGACATTCTCACCACTCAGCAGTCAGGTTTGAATACTGAAAGTGTGATAATGAAGCAAGATCAATGGGTTTTAGCAATATCCAGACAACTGTTGACTTAATATCCATTATAACTAGTCAGTAGTCAGATAGCCATGAATTGACCAGGATTGTCCTGACAACGCTGAATTTGATGGCACAGAGATGTGTGGTGTGGAATGTCCAAGTCTGATCAGAGACATCACGCTGTCGCTATCTCCAGACTCACACAAGGCATATGCATGTACAATAAGCAATATGGGAGTTGGTTATTAAAACATTCCCCATCCCAACCATTAAGACAGTGATCACCACAAATGACACCGTTAATTGGAAAGAGTCAAAATCTAATGTAACAATCACCTGCCTTTCACATGGCTAAAACAAATTTAACAGTAGCTTTTAAAACCTCAGGTGTCAGTACTCCTGGAACATGTCGCTATAAACTCATGAGGTCGCCTAATAAAGACAGCCTAGCTAGGTAATCTGTAACTCCATAAATGTTTTCCTTGTGTGACTATATAATAATTTCAATATGTGCTTTGTCTCCTCTCATGACTACAGCCCCTAGATGGCCTGGTTCTAATCCTCTGTGCTCTGCTCCATTTAGCCCACCACGCCGCCAAGGTCTACGTTCTGTGCACTGACTTACAAAGTAAGGGTAAGGCACAGAGGAGACTTCAAAGAGCTGCAAATCCAGGAGAGATAGGAAGTATGTCCCCCCAAACCAGAAAGTACTGAGTTCATGACCCCAAAATGGCCCAGGGATTGCCAAGGTCACTTCTCTGAAAAATTATGCGAGGGTTCCTGTCTTATTACAGGGAAATTGCATGACCAGTTCCATTCTAATACTCTCACCCTATCCCGATTATCAAATCAACTGCTACTTTTATTGGCCATTTATGATACCTAGAAAATATCTATTAATTAAGTTAATTCATGTACATGTTATTAACAGTGTTTAGCCCTGATAAGCATTCACCAAATACCAGCTAATGTTAATAACTGGGGTTGAGCTGAGTGATTCAGACATGGCTTTCAATGTTAACCTTTGCTTATCTCAGAATCTGACAAAAGTAATAATGCATGGGTTCTTAGGAGGGCTACATAGACTCAGTCATAGCTTACACCTCATTATACAACTGCTCCAAAGATACTTGCTTCTACACTGAAACTTTGTACTACATGCTACCTTAATAAAAAAAAGAAAGTATGTTCTGACTCACTTAGCTGTTGATAGTGAAGAGATTACAACCCAACAGCCAGTACCATTACACCCAGCCACATCCAGTCTCTAAGGCAGTGATCCTCGACCTGCAGGAGGCAACAGGGAGGTCAAATCACCCTTTTACTGGGTCATGTATCAGACAGCCTGCATATCAGATGTTTAGATTACAATTCATAATAGTGGCAAAATGACAATTATAAAGTGTCAACATAATAATTTCATGGTTGGGGGTCACTACAATGTGAGGAATTGTATTAAAAGGTTGAAGCATTACATTAGGAAGGTCGAGAATCACTACTCTAAGGTAATACACATTTTCATTCAAAATACTCTATCTGCCAGTGATCATGAGTGGACAGTACACCATCCATCATAAATTACAGAAACAGCAGGTAATAGGAGCAAATGTCCACATTTTAAATAGACACCGACATCATTCACTCATTCACTCCTTCACGCAAAATACATCAGGCTAGGGAAGACGTTGCTTAGCGAGCTGGCGCACAGCTCTCCTGATTGGGAGGTGAAATTTTACTTGGAGGAGATGGATAACATTGAACAGAAACACATAAGATGTATAACATATTAGTTGGCGGTGAATGCTTTGGAGGGGGGAGGGGGTGGTGATACAAAGGTCAGGAAGAGAGGCCATTGTGACCATCTAGCATACAGTCACTGAGTCAACTGCTGACTGAAGACCGCAGAGGTGACAGAGAAGCAGCAGCAGGTGCAAAGCTGCTCTAGGAAAGCAGAGGCCAAGGGCCTCCACAAGAAGCGTAGTACCCTGGGAGGAGGGGAGGACATGGCCATTGAAGTGCCTGAGACAGAAACCTACTGAGGGGTTCCAAGGAGAGACTCGCATTTGCATTGTTCAGGATCACGGATGCTGTCTGTGTTAGAATCACCCCCGGCCTTCACGGTGAAAGCAAGGCAAGTGGTTGAGAGAAGTCCATCTAACACCGCACCACAGCCTCTCCTTAGCAGACGGCCATCACTCTCTCGTTGTAACTCAGCGCTGCTCCCTAAACTTTACTCAACAGTCAAAATAATCAGATGTTTCTACAGCGTGTCTGATGAAGGCTCACCCTGAGAGCAGCAACAGCCAGTGGCGGGCTGCCACCAATTTGATGTTCCCACAGAGTGAACCTTGTCTTCTGCTACACCCTGAGCTCAGACGCCAAGCACAGAGCTACTCTAACCTACTGGTTCTTTAGCCAAATTCACAAGCATGCAGTTGCCTGGCCTGTGCAAACAGCACCGTCAAAGACTGCAAATAGGTCCTGTTCCCCTATCCTGCTGTAGTTTACTAAACACCCAGCCTTGGCGGGAGGAGGGATAGGTTTCTGTCCTAAAAGACTTGGCTGTCAAGTTCAAGAGTCAGACTAAAGCAAGCAAGTATAAAACAGACAATTACAGGGGATGAGGAAGGCAGAGAAGTAACAGAGAAGGGAGTGATCAGCCCAGCCTCTAACAGTGAATTTGGAAGGTTATATAGGAAATTAACAGGCACAGGAGGTACCTGCAGCCTTCTGGGAACAGGAAGAGGAAGGAATGCAGTATGACTCCTGGATCTGTGACAGAGCAGTAAGTTTACACACACACACACACCCATCCATCACAATGTAAGACTTAAGGCACCGACAGGTCAGAGCACATAACACTGTGCTGTGTTAAGGGATGGAGCCTCCTTCTGTAGACAGTGGTGAGCCCTGAAGACTAACTGAGTAAATATGCCTCTTAGAAAAATCACTCTGGAAGAAATGTAGACTAAAGGATGACTTAAAATGGAAGAAGAACAGAGAGAACCAGTGAGGAAAGAAGCCCAGAGAAGAGCAGCTGTACAGCCTGATCTACACAGTGCATTTCAGCACTGCTGGGGCCACACAGTGAGACCCTGTCTCAAAAATACAAAACAAAAAGGAACAACAGCAAACCTTTAACTTGATGGAATATTATAGTTTAAGAAAACCCTTAAAATTACAGAAACAATATTGAATACTTGAAAACGCATAGCTGGTTTTGCAAAATTTATATGCCTAAGTATAGGGGAACGCAGGGGCCAAGAAGCGGGGGTGGGGTGGGGTGGGGTGGGGGGATGGGGGGCTTTTGGGACAGCACTGGAAATGTAAATGAAGAAAATACCTAATTTTTAAAAAAAGGAAAAAAATGCATAGCATTCTCAAAATTATAATAAATAAATAAATAAATAAATAAATAAATAATCAAAAGCTGGGTTTGGAGTGTACACATATAATGCCAGCACTTGGGAGGCAGGTGAATCTCTGTGAATTCAAGGCCAGTTTGGTCTACATAGCAAGTTCCAAGCTAACCAGGGCTACATAATGGGAATCAGTCTCAACAAATAAATAAACAAAACAAAACAAAAAATACAGTTCTAAAAATCTTTCATCATCTAGTGAAGATATTTCAGCAACGGAAAAAAACAAAACTGACTCACTTGCAAGCTGAGGCACTCTTGGGGAGCCCTCACCTCACTAGTAAGATGCCTTACGCCACTTAAGGAAGTGTCTAATCTTCAAACTAGCCACAAACTTTTTCAAGTTAAAAAGGGAGGATATTGGATCAAACATCATTTCAATAAAAACTCCACAATTGAATTACCAAACAAGGGTCATTTTTACAATAAAACAAGGTGCAGAGGCAACTGAGACTGCCATTCTAAAAGGAAAAAGAGACAATCAAAGGGCAATAAAGGGTAGTCTCAGCGGAACCGATACAATATTACGCGACACTGTCTCTTTCACAGAATGTCAACTTCCATAGGAATTTAAGAAGGAAAACAAGCTGGCAGACACGGAGAGCATTTGTCATAGTGCATTTGTTAAGATAAAATCCATTTAACCACTTTCCTGATAGAGTAACCCTCAGAATAAATAAAGTGTTTAGTTTGAAGCGCCAAATTGGAATGTTACTTTAACAATACTTACCGACGCCTTTGAGCCTTTCTTTTTTTTTTTTTTTTTTTCTCGAGACAGGGTTTCTCTGTGTAGCCCTGGCTGTCCTGGAACTCACTTTGTAGACCAGGCTGGCCTCGAACTCAGAAATCCGCCTGCCTCTGCCTCCCGAGTGCTGGGATTAAAGGTGTGCGCCACCACACCCAGCTCTTTGAGCCTTTCTTAACATCAGTGCTGTTCCTGAGCCTCGGATTTTTAAATGTGCTTTACTATTAGAATAATAGAACGCTGTTGCTAATATGAAAACAAGAATCTGAACCTGCTGCGTTAGGTCTTGGGAAACGGTTTTTCCCCATTATGACATCTCGTCATTAGTAACCCAACTGTGCGCAGTGGGCCTGGATTCTGCTACTCTCTTATAAAGAGGGATACTGGGATAAATGAAAATACAGCTCCTACATGCAAAAACTTATTATCTAGTATACCAATTGTTCATTATCTCTGGTGTCCACAAAGGCTGCCCTCTGGGGTTTTGTTTTTGGGGGGGGCGAGGAAGGGGAGGGTTAGGAGGGAGGGCTGGGAGGTGGGAAGGGGGAGGTAGGGCAAGAGGTGCTAGAGATTGAATCCAGGGCCTCACTCCGAGGACAGAGTCTACAAGAAGCTGCATCTGTAACCCCATATTTGAAATTACAAGCACTGAAATACAGACAGGTCAGATTGGATAATGTTACTAAGTTCAGATGATGGTAAAATCTACATGGAAAGAATAAAAAAAAAAAGGTTGTTTAAAACAAGGCTGTGCATGCCAGTTCACCTCCCTATTTGTAGACCTGTCAGTTCTAGAACCATCAATCACGCTTCCCCCATCCAAGGGAGAGTTGGGGTGAAACAAAACAAGCCTTGGGCAATGAGAGGCCACCACTCACTCACGTGAGTTGCCACTACCTCACCTCACTTGACTTTCCTTCAGTGAGCAGGAAAGGGAAGCAGAGTGGAGGTGGGTCACTAGCTTTCCCTGAGAGCCTTCCAGGGCTCCGTGAAGAACCACTCACACAACACCGGTTAACTCCATGCTTACAGCGAGGAGACACAGAAAACATGAAAAGGTTACTTCAGACAAAGTTCCTTTTCTGGGCCTTCTCTGAGCTAGTCACATTGTACTTTCCCACAGTTAGTGTTTTTAACCGCCCCTCAGTCGCCTTCGGTGCTTTTCCGTGGAAGCAGAGTCACCAAGGCTGCAGTGCGGGGTCTATGCATCTTCATGTCCTCTACCCAGAAGGCAGTAAGCAAGGCTCCTCCCATGAGCCTTCTTCCCATCACAGCAACATAGCTACCCAGACGCCTGCTGTGCAGCTACAGTCTCACTTTCTCTCACTCAGGTATCTAATGATACTGCTTGCTCCTGATTCACTGACTAGAGCTTTCACATTCTGGTTTTTATGATTAAGTTGAAGCCTGGTACGCTGAAGTGGGTCACATCCCAGCAAGAACAAAAGAACTGACGTCTATGCTAACCACTCACTCTTACTCCCCCAAGCACAAATGTCAGGACCAGAGAGGCTTTTGCAATCCATAGGTACTGTGACAAAATAAGACTAATAAGACTAGTGGTGATTGCTTTGAACCTATTTATATGAATCCTTCTTAGCTTCTCTTTTTTCAAAAATATATATATATACATATACATATGTATGTATGTGTGTGTATATATATATATATATATATATATATATATGGAAAGGAGAGATATTCATTTGAGTTCAGAAAGCCCTAAAGTCCCAGGACAGTGTCAGATCCCCTGCAGCTATAGTTACAGGCAGCTGTGAGGCACCTGACCTAGGTCATGGGAATGGAATTCAGGTTCTCTGCAAGAGCAGTAGGGATTCTTAACCTCTGAGCCCTTCCTTCAGGCAACTTTTTAAAGATCATGTGGTAGAAAGATACCTACTGGTCACTTCTAATCTCACAAATAGAGTCTTCCAAGAAATCTTAAACTATTATTTTTTTTATCTTAGTTTCTGGAGTGTAAGTAACAAAGTCAAAGGCTATGCCGTTTTGCTTACAGTGATATATATCTTCAAAAGTAGCCATGCAAAGCCAAGCATGGTGACGCATGTCTTTAATCCTAACACTCAGGAGGCAAAGGCAGATTTCTGTGAGTTCAAGGCCATGCTGGTCTACATAATGAGTTCCAGGACAGCAAGGGCTATGTAGAGACACTCTGTCTCAAGAAATAAGTAAATAAATATCCTCCCCCCCACACCATCCCCAAAGTAACCTTGTAAAAACTTGTATTGTGGCGGTTACTGACCAGCCTAGAGATACAAGTAAAAGGGCCTTCTACTTTGCAAAATGAATGGATGTGTTATTCAACTTCCTATCCACCAAGGATCCAGTGAGTTGGCTAGGCTTCGTAAGAAGTGTTACCTGGTAACAATGGGCAACAGTTACAGCCAGTCTACCCTTGAAGCAGCTGGGAACTAGCATAAAGAAGGACCTGCAGAGCCAGGCTCCCCAGTCCCTGCAGGGCACAAGCAAGGTTGACTTTCCTAGTGGCCACTGGCCCATCTCCATCCGTCAGGGCTGAAGGCACAGAGGGAAGAGGAAAGGACAACAGCGTTTCAAAAACATCTATCAATCAAAAGTCTATTCATGTTCTGAGAGTTAGAGATGGAAGTCACCTCACACTCCCATCATACCAGTAAGTCTTAGGTGCTTTTTTATCTGTGACCCTACCTTAATGGTCACCCACCGCAGTGGCTGCTAATTCAAGTACTACAGATTCAGCTTCTTTGCTATTCATCAGAATAAAAACCCGAACCTTGCATGATTTTCCTTAAAGATGGCTCCTCTTTTGATCTACTAGCATAAACAAATGTCACATCTACATTTCTCCAGAGGAAAGGCTTATGATGAATAAAGACCAACTGTTAGAGCATGCCCCTAGGACAGTCTGTCAAGGATGCGAGCCAACTTGTCTTCTGTAGGCTAAACATGGAAACAATGCAATTCTGTGATTTGTAATATACAGGCAGCTTTTTACGGATTTCCCCTAACTCCATATGTCAAAATGATAATATTTACTCTGGGGCAATTATTTCTAAGAACCTATAAATGTACACGCTGTAGTAAGCCCCCATTTAGATACAGGAGGCTACAGTGCCCTATTACATGAAGGGATAAAAGGCACGCATTTTAAATAAACAAATCCTGCCTTCCTTTAGAACTTGCCCTTCCCTCCACAATGACTTCTTTATTTTCTACAAGTCAAGTATACACTACTTGCTTCACTTTCCAACTAAACCTAAGGCATGCAAATTCAGTCTCTCTCTTTAATGTTAACTTACATGAACCATGGACAGTGAAAGTCCTAAAGAAAGCCACATGGTCACACGTAGACACTCTCCAACAGAAACCTGATAGCACTTGGTTTGAAGCAAAGTACGTTCTGAGAAGCAACTTCTGGCAAAGGCTAAAGGGAGTCAAGAGTGTATCCCCTTGTAACCACAACACCATGGTGTCCACCCTACAGACTTGCCTGGTTCAAACATAACCAAAACCACAGCTTATTCCTGATTTAGAAAAGTAGTTCCCAGATGTGAACTACCCAGCTTCATCCAGAAAGCAAATGCCTATTTTGATACTGGCAATTACACAGTGTGAACTCAAAGCCAGGTTTCAAAGCTCAGCATGAGTAGACCACTGGTAACCAACCAACTCCTTGATACAATAAATAACTGGCATCTTCAAAAAATATTAACCAGCCCTTCCTCTGCCAGTTCAACAGACAAACACAATCCAGTTAACGTCCATTGTCCTTGGAAAAGAGCTGTGTTTGAAGCCTCAGAGTGCACACAGTGACCGTGTACCCAGAGCATGCAGGTTAGTTAATTCTCACATTTCTGCAGTTTGGGTTCCCAAAAGAGAGGGAAGAAAGAATAGGTCCCTGAGATGTTCTAGCAAGGTTTCTCTTGGCAAAGGGAGAACACAGTAAACAAGTCACACACAGTCCTGGCAGTGTCTGGCCTAGGCTCCTTTGTAACACACTGGAGTGCTTCCCTGCTGAACTCTGGACAACATCCAATGAAGAAACCATTTCAGAGCTAAACGGTTCAGTCCCTACAACAGACACCCTAATAGGCAGACGTTAGAAATTCTATATAGAAAATAGGGAGTGTTATAAAAGCCTAGGATGTACCCATGTCCTCCAGCAGGACTATAGTCTTCCTCATCTTCCAGGGGGTCTAACGTGCTAATCCTGAGAACAGACACCAGCGACTAGGAACTTGACAGAAATCCAAAACTCTTTTGGCCAAGGTAAACCCCTTGTGTCCATTTTCCTCCGTGTCACACTCAACGCCTGTCTAAGTCACACATTCACCGAGCTCATTCATCTTCTCAGAAGAGCGCTGCAAAAAGACCATCCACAAACCCTCAAGCTTTTTCAGAGCACTTACTGGAAAGAGCTCATGACTTGGCCCAGACCAGATGATTCCATCTGGGGTGACAGCGTCTTACTGACTTACCCAAGTCACAGGCGAGCATGGGCTGGGGAAGAGGGGAGAGCACCTGCCTGCCGCAAACAACAACTATTTAACCTTCTGGGAAGGCTACACGGTCTCAAGCTGGATCTTGGCGGAGCAGTTTTTATTTCAGACGTGTAAACAAATGAATGGTACTTAGTTCCAGCACAAAAAACAAATAAGGAACTCCTGATGGAGCAGGAGAGGACAGGAAAGCACTGGCAGGAACAAAGAATTCTACAGAGCAAACTTTTAAAAAGATGTTTAAATTAAGAATAAAATCAAGTCACCTTTTCTGGGCTGGGTCCTGTATATCCAGTTCTCATCATCCGCCTCCACCTGGTGCCCACAAACGGACAGCTCTCCATCACTGCGAAACAGCCTCTTTGTCTGCCTGGACAGGGAGGAGAAATGTATCCAACTCACGGCACGTGAGAGGGAGCCTGGGCTTGCCTTGATTCCGAAGGAACCTGAGGAGCCTTCCTTTTTCATCTTCTTTCACATCAAAACCCTCTAGAGACAAAGGGCAGCCCAACAAACAAAATGCTGGCTTTTTAGAATTGGCCCGGATCCTTGAAAGGGGCCTGCCCCTTCCCTCTTAACGCTGGAAGTCGGGCAGGCTTTGTGCTTCTGCGTGCCCGATTAAAAGGAAAATGAAGGATTAAAGATAATTTTAAAAAAAATATGGTTTACTCTAGACACATTGTAGCACCAATTTCTGGCGGGAGGTTCTCAGGCAAAAATAAAAAATAATAATAATAAATAGAAGTACAAGCTTTAGAAAAATAAACAGTACAGTCATTTCAGACACACTTGCCAAGACTTTGTGAAGAAGAGCCAAGGTATCCCGACTCTTGGCTGCATGGCTAGCATCCCTAAAGGTAATGCTACGCCTCTCCAGGGCATCTTTCCCTCTTAAGGCAGACAGCCAGGCTTCTGGAGCTAAGTCCTCACCCTGCAGAAAAAGATCCAGCGTCAAGCAGGCTCCTAGTTTAAAGTTCACCCACACAGGTTACTCAGGAGAAATCAAAGGGTTCGGCTCTGTTGTCCCGGCCCAGGGAAGAATCATAAACCGCCCACTTGCCCTCCTTCCCGTCTGGGAAGCGCTCCTAGCCGCAGGACTCCACAAACAATAAAACAGGCTGCGTGGCTATCCCTTGGATTACAGAGTAAGCACTCCTGCGAAAGATGATAGGCTTGCCCGACACTGAAGGCACCTCATTGGAGACAGAGAGCCCCGCCCCTCCACAGACCATACTTCAGTGGGAGCTCAAACTTCTGAACTCCTGCAAAGCAATGGAAAAGCAAGCCTGTGCAGAACGTAGACATCTCTCTGCAGATCACAAAAAAGATTTTGATTGCTGACTACTGGACCCACTTCTGAAAAAGGGTGATCACCAGAAGCCCTTTTAATGTGGTTTCTAGTCCCGAATTCCGGGGGGGGGGGGGGTGGGGGTGGGGACACAGATTAAGGAATGCCGCGATCAAGGATAAGGTAAGCAGTTGCACTTCACTTCCTGCTTTCAGCAAAGGTAAAATGCTGCCATGTGTGCACCTGTTTCTGCCTCCCCTTCTGCAGCCAGCAGGCAGAATAAGGGGAGGTGAGGCAGGAGGAACTCCTAGATCAAGGGCAGCCTTGTCTACAAGGTGAGTTCCAGGAGAGCCAGGGCTAGCTACACAGGGAAACCCTGTTCCAGAAAACAAAGAGTTCTAAAGGAAAACTTTGTGTCCCAAGTCTACTCCGACTCTCTGAGACCGAAAGAAGGGGTTCTTCAAGCATGCCAGGGCTGGGGCGTTCGCTGAAGAAGTTCCAGAGCAAAGTGTCTTCAAGACAGTAGACTCTCATGCTACACAAGAAGACACTGGGACTGAAGAGCCAACTGAGAAAACAGCCCTCAGCACTAATGAGATCAGAAAAGCTAAAGGGTTCTTAAGAGACCATGATGCCTAAATCCCTCAGGTTACAGACAGATGAACTCAAGCCCACACATACCCCATGCCAGAACAGTGGTCAGGGATGGGAAGCAGATAGCACGGGGTCTGAAGTTCTTGTCTACGGTCCTACCTACCTCAGCTCTTAATTTTCAGTGATGCATCTACACTGACCATTATTACAAGTGCAGAGACGATAAAGCTGCCAGGCCCATCCTCTTGATATTGAAGAGGTAAATGCAGAGAACTGTCTTCCACTCTATGTAGAGCAGCCAGCCTGGGCTAGGTGACATCCAGTCTCAAGGAAACAAGAATTAAAAATATAAAAATGAGGAGTTTTTAAGAGCACCTCAGAAAAAATGTGAACAAGCCTTCTGCTTAGCAAGACAGAGCTCCTGCCCTCTAAGAATGCATGGGCACAGAACAACGTGCACAAGTCTCTCTAACCTGCTGTCCACACCTTCCTTATAGCTGCACTGTAATTCACATTTATAATTTAAAGGTATCTAAGCTTCATAATGAACCCCTTGCTGTCCCTGATACACCTTGACACACCTGAGACAGCTGAATCCTCTTCAACAGGCCTCTTGGAATGTGTGCAGAGTCTCAGTGCACCCAGTCCAGTACCCAGTATATACTCCTCACACGGCCCCAGCCTTGCACACATCTGGCAGAACCTAACGGAGAAGCAAGGAGAAAACTCACTATGAGCAACCAAGAGAAATAACTGGCTTACCAGAGCCAAGACTCAAGACTGTCCCTTAAAGTTGTTTACATTTACACAGACAGCTGAAGTTATTTGCCAAAAACAATTTTACCCTAAATGTAGGCACGCTAACAAACTGGATTTCACTCTTTTTTAAAAAAAATATTTATTTTATGTGAGTACACTGTAGCTGTCTTCAGACAGACCAGAAGAGTGCATCAGACCCCATGTGAGCTACCATGCGGTTGCTGGGAATTGAACTCAGGACCTCTGGAAGAGCAAGCAGTCAGTGCTCTTAACCACTGAGCCATCTCTCCAGCCCACAAACTGGATTTCTAAAAACTGTTCCTACAAACCACAAAACAGAATTGATTAACCAATCCTCCATGTACTGCCTAATCTATGGCCTAGGTCAGTGGTCTTCAATCTGTGGGTCTTGACCTCTTTGGGGGTCACATATCAGATATACTACATATCAGATATTACATTATGATTCACAATAGTAGCAAAGTAAGTTATAAAGCAGCAATGAAATCATTTTATGGTTGGGGTCACCACAACACGAGGAAATGTATTAAAGGGTCGTGGCATTAGGAAGGTTGGGAACCACTGGCTTAGATGATTGAATATTTGCTAATACAAAGAAAATCACAAACATTAATTTAACAACTGGATCAAAGCTGCTACTGGCCAACAGCAAATACAATGGTTCTCGTCCGCCCCGGAGGTCACAGCTTTCTTCATGCTCCAGGTGGGTTCCAGCTATCTTAGAAGAGCCTAAGTGGGCTGCCTCAGAAGCCACCACACTCATTCATTTAGCAATGACCAAGAACACACACCTTAATCAATGGACTATTTACCCAGAGCCATGGGTACTGGGTACTTCGCAACTCACACGTATGCAGTGTGGTAATCTTCAAAATATTGCTATCGAGGAGTAGGGTACCTTAGAGTATCCTTGGCTTGCTCGAGTAACTCCAGTCAGAATCTTTCAGCATTGCAAAATGTTATCACCTAACCACCCCTCCCCCACTCCCACCCCCACCTCCCCCCTCCCCCACCTCCCCATGAAAGGCTATGAGAGCATACCCCTCACCCTCTCAGACCTTTTAGACAGGCCTGATGAGCAGATTTGATTCTGCTACTCACTGTACCCTCCTGCCAGCAGCAGCAGGCTGCCACACTTCAAGGTCTGCCGCCATCATCCTCTGTGTGTGTGTGTGTGTGTGTGTGTGTGTGTGTGTGTGAATACTGCTCCCTACCACTCTGCCTCAGCTGTGCTTCATGCACCAGGAAAACAGAAGATAAACAAGCTCTCTGAAATTATACGTTTAGTGGGAGTCTGAGGCCTCGCAGGATGAAATGCACAGCTTTGATACAAGGCTGTGTCGCAGCTGCCTCCCTCGCGCCCCCTTGCCCTTTACTTGTGTGGCTGAAGCCCAGAGGTCAGATGGCTGGATAATGATGCCAGGATGGGTCTGTATCCAGCTCGTGACTGATTGCCTCTTTCATTTTACATCTTGCCCCTTTTGGGTCACTTGCCAATCACTACTAACAATACTAGGAGAAAATGTATTATTTCAGGAATAATTTAAAAAATAACATTATCTATAAAAACTGAGAGGCACCAAAACATATTATTAGGGAAAGTTGTACAGCCATCTTCCTGAGTCAATGCCCATGAATTTAAAGGCATTTAGTTTTTTACCAAGAGTCAGTGGGGTAGGGTGGATACATTTAGAAGCCTCTTGCTTTTCCTGTATCAATATATACCAGCATCCTTAAAATGGAAGGGAGTCAATGTAAAGTTTTCCATGAAATAAAAATTGTTAAACATGGCAGGATATACTATGAAACAAACTCCTCCTCTAATCAGGCATGAAATTACCCTACTTGCCATCTGTGGAAAATGCCAGCCAAGAGGAGGGATTCATTTCAAGCGCCATGAGTTCTTTTGGCTTCTAAGTGACTTCTAGTTTCCATGTGAACCTCATCTGTTCTGTTGAAGCAAGGAGGGAAGGGAGGGGAAGAGAGGCCGACAGAGAACAGTGCTGGGTTGTTGACTGGATGGGTATGCTTGGTCACCCTGGAGGACAGTAATAGGGAGCCAATCTGAAGGCTTTAGAACAGAGACAAAAGGGGCAGGAGGCACACACAGCCGTAGACAGCTTGAACTGGGGGAGGGAGAGAACAGAGCAATGTGTCCCTTATCGCATTACCACCCAAATCTCCCAGACGAGGACCCTCAGGGACTTTTTACTTCTGGAACAGGGTACAGTAGGTCCCAAATGTCACTTCTTATGAATAATTTAAGAGCAGAGTTAAGTGAAAATCTTTCTGGGCAGTAATTTGTACACACTAATAATTCAAGTCTACCTCCACGGACGAACTGTGAGAACTGTTAGTCTGATTTGAGGAATGGGTGTTTAGTTTTTGCTTGGTTAGTATGGTGTTTGTTTAAGTAAAGTGGGGTTTTAAGTAGTCCAGGTTGGGCTCAAACTCCCTACATAGCCAACATTGACCTGGAACTTCTCATATACCTCTCTGTACCACCCAAGTCCTGGGATGGCCCCAGTTGCCTGTATCCAAGAAACAAAAACACAAAGGCAAGATCATGTCACACCCACGGCCACACCCAAGCTCCCCTCTAAATTCTCCTTCCTTTTCCACACTCACGTACCACTGCCTCAGTGTTCAAAAGGAACAAATATTAGCTCGGGGAGTTGGGAGGGGGTGCTGATGCCCATAATCACAACACTTGGAAGATAGGCAGGGAGGGTCAGGAGCTCAGGGTTGTCCTCACCTGAGCGGGGAGCTTCAGACCTCTTGTGTTTTATAAAAAAGAAAGAACCAGGATATGCTGGTATATACCAGGATATACCAGAGGTGCGGCATGGTGAGGTGGAAGGCAGTACCTCTGCAGGCCCATGCTGAGGCATCCCTTCCCCCTGAGGGACCAGCCATACTATGGATATAGTATAGAATAGAGTTTATTTAGGGCATGGGCAGGGGAATTGAGGATGGGGGAGGGAGGGGGAAGAGAGGGAGGGGTGCAGGCAGAATGGAGACTGCTGGCCAGGAGAGAAAGGGGAGAGGAGAATGGGGACAGAAGGAAGAGAGCAGAGTAAGAGAGAGTAAGAGAGAGAGGAGGGGGCAAGCAGCCCCTTTTATAGTGAGTCAGGCACACCTGGCTATGGCCTAGAAAGAATGCTAACAAGACCAGCCTTGGCTACAACAGTCCCTGTCTTAAAATAAAATTGCAAAATGGATCTGTGGTCTACAGCCCAATACTCTGGGTGTCGAGGCAGGGAAATCAGGACTTCTGTGCCAACTTGGGATAAAAGATCCAGCTTTAGGAGCCATTTGTTCCTTTGCATGAGTGAGTAATGTTGTTTTCACATGAAGGGACTAAACATACACATTTGTCTACCGTTCCACATCTGTGAGTCAGAAAAGGCTTGAAGATCTGACACCCTGAGCCTTACCCTTCTGGTCCCACGGGATCACTTGATACAGGAGCAATATGGCAGGGTTGATGTCCTGGGTCCCCTGAGGTGAAGCACACTAAGGAATAACATCAGCAGTGGGACACAGGATGCAGGTGACAGAGCATGGAGACCATCAGAGGTTGTGAAGCAATCAACAGCCAAAAGGCGAAGTCTGTACCCAGCTTACACCCTATCTAAGGGGTTCAGGTGAGGAAATTTCCTAAAACCTAGCATCAGCATTGAGATTTTTCAGACACAAAGGTCAAGGGTAAAACTCCTGAACAGAAACTCCAAACAATCTTTGAAAATCTTGACTCCGTTGTTTCCAGGGGCCTGTAGTGACTGCTGCGGTTACCAGTGTTTTCTCCTACTCAACCAGCTTCTTATAAGGCTTGTTAAACACGCAGATCACAGAGGACCTTATCAAAGTACACGGGCAGATTGAGATCTGAGGAAGGGCCTAAAATTCTGAACTCTAAAAAGCAACTAGATGGTAACAGTGCCCAGATCATCTTGGAGCCAACAAACCCTGAAGCAGAGGGGTTCCTTGGGAAGGACTGAACAACAGAGCCATCCATTCATTTTCATGTGCCGTATTCTTGAGTTTATGTTTCAAGATAAAGATATAATCAGACCATCAAGGTGATCAATCCTTTATAACCAAATCCCCCAAATCAAAAGTTAAGCCTACCAGGATAATCTGAATTAAAGATTGAACAATAACACCCATGGAAGGAGTTACAGAGACAAAGTTTGGAGCTGTGTCAAAAGGATGGACCATCTAGAGCCTGCCATATCCAGGGTTCCATCCCATAATCAGCTTCCAAATGCTGACACCATTGCATATACTAGCAAGATTTTGCTGAAAGGACCCAGATATAGCTGTCTCTTGTGAGACTATGCCAGGGCCTAGCAAACACAGAAGTGGATGCTCACATTCAGCTATTGGATGGATCACAGGGCCCCCAATGGAGGAGCTAGAGAAAGTACCCAAGGAGCTAAAGGGATCTGCAACCCTATAGGTAGAACAACATTATGAACTAACCAGTACCCCGGAGCTCTTGACTCTAGCTGCATATGTATCAAAAGATGGCCTAGTCGGCCATCACTGGAAAGAGAGGCCCATTGGACTTGCAAACTTTATATGCCCCAGTACAGGGGAATGCCAGGGCCAAAAAGTGGGAGTGGGAGGGTATGGGGGACTTTTGGGATAGCATTGGAAATATAAATGAGGAAAATACCTAATAAAAAGTATATATAAAAAAAAAAGACTGAACAATAATTGCTCACAGTGTTACACTGCTTCATCTCTGAAAAGCCTCCATGCCTGTCTTGGTTTGTCCAGAGTGAATACTCGCTCTCATCTACCAAAACCCAGAAACTGAGCACCCTAACTCGGTAACTGTTGTAGCGAATGTTGAAGGAAAATCAGAAGCGCAGCCTCACATTCACCTCAGTTCTCCAAAGAGACGGCAGAGGCCCCTGAGCTGTCAGGAGAAAATAACTGGTCAGACCAAGCGGGAAGGGTTTTTTGGTTGGTTGGTTGGTTGGGTTTTTTTCCTACCCCCGCCCCCCACCCCCAAAGGTGTTTTTGACAAAAGGGTTTTCAGTTGACCTGAGCGGCCTCGCAAAGCATTCATTCCGTTTCGTTCTAACATTCTAACTACATTCACCTTGGCTCACTCAGCACACTGTGTCAACTGGGGTTTGTCACAGGCTTGCTTCCAATTCAGCCAGCTTTCAGTACACTACTGTTCCAAGTCAGAAACACAGACTCACTGCAGCAACACTAGCAGTGATCCAAAAGAGCGGGACAGACCTTCTAACAAAAGCACTCAACAGAACTGGGTACAAAGTGCTTCGTATGCTTTTGATCGCTGTCACTCATAGCCCTGACTCCTGTCAGGGGGGTTTATGCACCTTGACTAGCACAGCACTCCATAGCCTGAGACAGAAGGATCTCACACACAAGGCCAGCCCAAGCTATACTGAGAGACTCCAGCTCAAAACACACAAGCCAAAAGAAGCTAAATTCAAGTTCGTTTCCGAACAAGTAATATAGAGAACTACAAATGTGTGCAGTTGGGATGAGGGTAAAACTGCCTAGGCCTCAGTTTTTATCAGTTTCTGAGTCATCTCCAGCGTCAGGGGAAAAGAGGCCAAGTAAAGGAATCGGTTCAAATATGTATTGATTCCCCTGCTAGGAAATAAGCCAGGCTGGAAAATATGAGAGATAGGTTCTAGCTCAGAGGGAAAAAATGTTTATTACAGCATACAAATATTCATAATTACTTGTAGCATAACAAAAGGGGGTGGGAAGACAAGCGAAGCCGTGAGTTGAGGCTCGGCTCCGGGAGTTCAGTGACTGGGAGGAGAGATACTCCAGGCTGGGTTCCTTGTGATCAGAGAGATTTGATCCATGGGGGGTATTTCAGTACAGCAGCTCTCTGGCGTGGGTGTTGGGGGATGGGGGAAGCCTTGATTTCAGTATTTGCCAGTTTCAAGGTCAATTTCAAGCTGGCAATAATTTACAACCAGCTGCTAAAATCCCGAAGAGAACTGGCTATCATACCATGGAATTTGGCCAGCAGATACTTTAGCAAAAACAATGACTTGGTAGAACATAAACCCCAGTACAATTGCTTGGTTTTGTAGTCTAGGCAGGTGGGCCATGCCTGTGTGACCTTATATGGAGAGAGTTGTATAAACCTCTGACTGCAGTTCCAGAGACTACAGCACCTTCCTCTGGCCTCGGCAGGCACCTGCACACAATGCTACACATATATACACAGGAAACTAAACAAATAAATCTTTAATAAAAAAAAAATTTAGATGAGGCTATGATCTGGGGTTCACTTGGGCGAGCACTTAATGAAAGCTCATGCATCCTGTCCACACTGTGTCAGAGGGAGCTAGGGACAGGAAGGTAGGTAAGCATAAAGGCTGAGAGGAAGGCATTGCACCCTGAACACTGGTTCTGGATACTGGCTGAGCCAGGGAGCTGGAGCTTGCGGGAGGCTCTGCAGGAAGCACAGCTCTCTGGTCTCCAGGACTGCCAGAGAGTAGCACACATCCCTGTTTTAAGCCATCAAGTGTGAGCAAGATTTGGTTTTTGTTTTTTTGTTTTTCAAGACACTGCTTTGGTTTTTGTTTTGTTTTGTTTTATGGGTTTTTTTCCCCTCTGTGTAGCCCTGGCAGTCCTAGAATTTGCTCTGCATACCAGGCTGATCTCAAACTCAGGGATCTACCTGCCTCTGCCTCCCAAGTGTTGGGATTAAAGGTGTATGCCACCGCTGCCTGGCAAAGCTGAAGTTTTAGCAATGGCAATTCAGATAATTTTTGCAAAAGAAAAAAACAAATCTATTAAGAATCAAAACTAGGGGCTGGAAAGGTGACTCAGCAGTTAAGAGCATTGGCTGCTCTTCCAGAGGTCATGAGTTCAATTCTCAGCAACCACATGGTGGCTCACAACCATCTGTAATGGGATCTGATGCACTCTTCTGGTGTGTCTGAAGACAGCTACAGTGTACTCATATACATAAAATAAAATAACTAAATTTTTCTTTAAAAAAAAATCAAAAGTACATATATTAAGTGTTATGGACACTTGACACTGAGTTTGTGTTTTATAGTGACCTTACACCTCACTTTCTGTGTCTGTCTGCTTCTGTTAAATACAAATGCCATAAATAATAAGAAAAAAAGGACATCTTAAAAATAGGAAGTTTTCAGTTTCTACTTTGAGATTCTACTAAAACCTTGATTTTTAGTCACTAAAGCCTGCTTTAGTATCTGTGAGGTATATCAGGACATGATAAAAATGTACCTTTTAGTCAGAGTCGCTCTAATTTGAATAGTAATTTACAAATAAATATTAACAAGTAAATATATATAGTTGAAGTCACTGCATTTCACAGCAACTGCACAGGCTTTTGTGAACAAGAGGAGACATGGTGCTAATGAATGGAGCCTGAGTGGGAAAACACATCTGAGAGATTAGAGATATTACAAGTAGAATGTGGTATAATGGGTGGGGATCGTGTTTCAGGTTTTGTTTATGTATTTTCTACAAGTGTTGCAGTAAACATGAACAATAACTACTCTAATCATCTAGTTTTTCATTTTCTATCCATTTTGTTTTATTTGTTTGTTTTCCATACTAGATTTCTCCATGTAGCCCAGGCTGGCCTTGAACTCAAGAGATCCTCTTGCCTCTGCTAGGATTGGAGGCATGAGCCACCAAGCTGGCCTAGTTTTACATTTTCTTTCAAAATTATACTAGTTATTTAAAAATACAGCTATAATTCTTAGCAGCTGTCCTTATTCATTAACGTTCATTCTCCGTCATGTGTGGAGGGATATGCATGGCTACGAGGTGTTGTGGGTGCATGTGGAGCCAGAGTTCAGCCTTGGCTGTCCACCTTGATCCTTTTAAGAAAGGGTCAGTCAGCCAGGCGTGGTGGCGCACACCTTTAATCCCAGCACTCGGGAGGCAGAGGCAGATGGATTTCTGAGTTCCAGGACAGCCTGGTCTACAAAGTGGGTTCCAGGACAGCCAGGGCTATACAGAGAAACCCTGTCTCAAAAAACAAAAACAAAACAAAAAAAAGAAATGGTCAGTCATTGGCCTCAAGTTTGCAGAGTAGACAGGCTTGCTGGCCAGGGAGCCCTGTAAGGGAGCCCCCTAGAGCCTCCCCAACACGAGGGATACAAGCACATAGCAATTTTTCATGGTTCTGAGGCCCAAACTCAGGTCCTCACGCTTGCAAACTGAGCTACTTTCCCAGCCCCTATTTCAGCTTTTTATAGTAATAATAATTATTATGATAACAATAATAATAATAAATGCTATATGTCAGCATCCTGCCTTTTCCCTATCACCCTATGGAAATGATTTTTCAAATTAGTGTGTATCATTCTCAAACATGCTCTTTCTATATACTTCTGTGTTTACTGAGACATAGTATTGACTCATTTGTTTATAGTTCATAAGCAGAACTATACTGTCCAGACCTTTAAAGCTAATTTACTAAATAGTATTTTAAACTTTGCATGCTGGAATGCAAGGGCTCACGGACTTGATTCTTGTCATGAACCGATGCAGCTGATCCTCTTCCTACAACGTCATGTGGGTAGCTCAGGGCTCCACTACAGCTGGACCAAAGGGCATGGGGTTTGCGCTTTTCTCTCAGGCTATGCCTATAAAAATCACGCGTGTTTTATAAGAATTATCTTTTAATTTAACATACTTAGTTTTCTGGGTCACATGGAAATGGTGAGGATTAGGACACACCATTCTAAAATATAAAAGCAAAAGGCTGGAATACGCTACTTCCAAAATACACCTCGTGGGCATATGTGAGCTGACACAGGAGTAGTTCTGAAAAGTAGCCCTTCTGCCAAAAACCATTTGTATCTAAAAGAGAACTCTGTATCTCGGGATGTGTACCAGGACAAGAGCTGCTCTAAACAGCATTATTGCTGAGAGAATGTATCCATCTATACAACACCACACTCACCAATAGCCCTACTGCTCCTCCCATAAGAAGAACCCCCTCCCCTCTGAATGCCCAAATGCTTCCTTCCTGCAACTCAGATGTTGCCTGAGCTTAACTGACGAGTCTATGAGTCTCAGATCTTACAGAATCCCCGTCCGTGCACAATTCAGTGTCTTTTCTGCCGCTGAGCTGTGGCCGATCAACTCAATCAGTAGTAGCTAGGCCAAAGAACCTGGGAGAGGGAAGGGAAGCCCCACCCCATTCCTCCCCCACACACCCGCAACATGAAGAACATAAAAAGAGCTTTCTGGTTGTGAACTCTTTGGTTTTGATATTGGCTTTTGGTGGGGGGTTTTGCTTTTTTGTTTGTTTGTTTGTTTGTTTGCTTGCTTTTGCTCTTCACCAGGACAATTTTTGCGGTTCCATACACTGGCAGCTTGCCCAGTCGCTTTCAAAAATCTCCAAGTGAAAAAGACTATTTGGATATGAGAATCCAAAACTGATGCATACTTCAGGGGTGCCTGTGCAGCTCCACTTGTCAGAGCCTTAAAGGGGTAAACCTGTCTCCTAAGTAGAGAAGCAAAAGGCAGAAATGGCGCTTACCACACTCGCGGCACTGTCTCCCCACGGTCAAAAAAACGGAGACGTTCCATGGAGAGAACATCTGCTACTGTACTGCTCCAAGATATGCTATCAAAAAGGATGCGTGTATCCAAAAAGGTACTTCAGGGGAGGGTGGCGAGCGTCTACAAAGCAAACGCAAGGTCCTCTCCGCTGAGGGCAGATGGGAGGGTACTGAACTGGCAAGCAGAAGCTAAGGCAGGCATTACAGCAGACAGTCTCGTGATGACCTCCCTGATAGCCCAACAATGCTCTCTCCTACTGAGACTCAGAAACAAGGACAGTGCTGTCTCCAAAAGCTCCCAAGTGAACACAGAGCTCTGGAGACTTACAGTTGTACCATGTGGGTCTCCTGCTGTCCCTCCTGGAGCCACTGCATGCTGGACACCAAGGGCTTCATTTCCCCACCATAATGAAAGCTAACTGGGAACACACTGGCACCCAAATGCCCAACTGCTGGCAAGATATTTTCAGCGGTGGAAGAAAATGGGTATCAGAGGATCTCATGGTACATGAAGTAGGTGTGGCTAGTGGACGCTCCCCCCCCCAAAAAAAAAATGCCAGGAGCAGATTCGAACAATCACATCAGGCCTTTTGAAGGATGCTGCAGATCTGCATGGGCACAAGAGGACTGTCAGGAAAAGGCTTCTCTCTAGGAGCATCCAGGTTCCACTGAAAACTCTAAACTCCAAAGCTGCTGTATTTGTCATCCTGCCTGTCTGTTAGGAGACATAGTTTTTCCCCAAAATGATGAGAAACAGGAAGTCGTTTACAAAGAAGTATAAAATCCTGACAAGTGAAGAAAAATTACTATGAAAAATAATAATTACTGTAAAGGTATAGCCACCTTACCTAACTGAGTAGTCAGCAGTTTAGTTTAAAAGTAAGATTGATTGACAGACAGACAGATAGGTAGGCAGACAACAGATAGACAGTTTGATAGATAGGTAGAGAGAGAGAGAGAGAGAGCGAGAGAGAGAGAAAGAAAGAGAGAGAGAGAGGGAGGCAGGCAGAGACAGACAAGTGCTTCCCTGTGAGCCCAAAATCAGGAGGCAAGAGAACAGCTGTATATTAGAGACCAGTCTGGGCTACATAGCCAGGATGAGAGGCTGTCTCCAAAAGCAAACAGATGTAACAGATACTGACAATCCTGACAGTAATGATGATAGCAAGTTACTTCAAAGTCAATCTTTTCCCTCTCCCTTTCTCTCACAGCCTGTTCTGAGCATATGTTGAAGTTTGCTACACTGATAATATTTTAACGGAACACAGAAGAAAAGGTATCAGTCTCCCGACTTCTGCAAGCAAGATACAGAGCATGACTGACTATAGTCATAGGAAAAACACATCTGGCTAAAGGTAGGTTCATAACTGAAAGACTGTTTTGGCACACGGGCAGTTAGAGTCAAGTGAAGCATGTGTTACACACCAGGCCAGATGTCACGTACGAAAATGACATGACTCCAAAAAGCAACGAAGTGTCACTTAAAAATTAATATGTAAATATAATTATTTGGCCAAAGCCAGATGAGACCTCCTCTAAAAATGAGATTACATCAAAGCTCAGAAAAGATCAAAATCTGACTTTTCTAATGAAGCTATAGCCTCCCAGGAAAGAAATCAATAGTTGAATTCAGTGTTTATCCAGTAGCCTAATAAAGGGGGGGGGGGGGGGCGGGAATGCAGGCAGACAAGATGGTGTCAGTTTGTGAGTGCCTGGGCAGCAGAAGGACTTATGTTTGATAGCCTAGCACTACTCAGAGAGTACAGACACATGAGGCCAGACCTGGCTGAAATGTATTGGTGCCTAGATTCTCTCACCCATGTGGAACACTGGAGCCATGTTTTAGAAAGGATTCTGGTTCAGTAGACCATGTGGGTAGAGTTTTTGTTCTGCACATCCCTTCCTGGGCTGTGTGGAATACACTCCTCTTCCCTGTTTAAGAGCAATATGTTCTTTAAACGGATCCTTCTCCTTTAGAGGTTGAGCTGCCAACCTAGGCGCTAGGTGTGTTACAAATAGTTACATGCAAGTGAAAATGGCTACGTTGTTTCTAATCTTTTTTTTTTTTTTTTGGTTTTTTCGAGACAGGGTTTCTCTGTGTAGCCCTGGCTGTCCTGGCACTCACTTTGTAGACCAGGCTGGCCTCGAACTCAGAAATCCGCCTGCCTCTGCCTCCCGAGTGCTGGGACCAAAGGCGTGCGCCACCACGCCCGGCTGTTGTTTCTAATCTTAACTACAATGTAAAACAGTCTCAGATGCATCCAACCCAGGGGCTGAGGATGTCAAAGTTCAGAGGTAGTGTACTTTTGCCTAGCATGTCCAAGTTCCATCCCTATACCATAAAAATCAAAAACCTAAACAAAAAGGAGAAAGGGGAAAAGGTACATCCAACACTAAGCACGAACTCCGCTGAGTCTGACCACTTAGAATCACCCAGAAGGAATCAGATGGTGCCTCTGTCACCATGAAAATGAAACCACATACTTCAGTGTGTTTCAATTACAGAAGCTTGAGAACATAGGATCTCAGAGATAGCCCAATGAGGAAATGTCGCCTGTGTGAGGTCACACACTACACAGATATCCTCATCTATGCAGTTTATCCTGCTGGGCCCTTCACCAAGCAGGTGCTCTGTTAAGACTTTTTTTAGAAATTGTTACTTCCTGCCAAAACTGAGACCCATAGTCCCACATGGTCAAAGTAACCCCAATAACAAGGAAATATAGCCATTTTCCAAGATCACACTTCTCCAACAGCATGGAATCTGAATCTCAAGGGCCCTCCCAATGCCTTGAGCCACCCAAGTCATCTATCCCTAGAACAGACATGTGGCATATAAAAAGATCATTCTTTGTGAGATTAACACAGAAAGCTGATCCCTTAAAACATGTTGTTCTCATTACATTTTAACACCTGGACTGAAAAAATAAAAGTTCCAAATGAGAGGAAATTAGCTCTGTCAGGTTTGCAGCACTACGTGTAAACCTTTCAACTCAGAGCAGTTGGCTCTACTAAAGCAGTCATTATGCCTCATCTACGTCTATTGAACAGTCAGTCCTGTTTGAAAGCCTGTCTTACATGTGGAGAATGCCTCAAAACATGATTTGTATTTCAGTAGATGACCAGCAGGTGGCAGAACGCACAACCCACCTGCAATAGAGCCACCACCAGTAAAAGAGAATGGTGGGATTCACTAGGAAGGAATATGCAGATTCAAATGCTGCCTGACTGAGGAACCTGGCTTCAACTTCAAACCTGTGTGTGCGTCACAAAACAGAAGCCGGGTGAGTACCCATCCATGTCAGCAGCATGAGAGAGAAAACCCAGCAGTGCTCTACGGCACTGTGGGCACAGTATGGACGAGGGATAAAGGACAGAACAGAAGCTAAAAGATGGCTCAGTGGTCAAGAGCACAAACTGTTGATCCAGAGGACCCAGGTTTGATTCCCCACACCCACACGGTGGCTCACGACAGTCAGGAACTCCATTTCCAGGGATCCTGATGCCCTCTTCTGGCCTCTGTAGACACCACACATACAACATGGTGCACAGACATGCAAACAGGCAAAATATCCATACACATAAAATTGAAAACCAAAGTAACGTGAAATTAAAAAAAAAAAACAAAAAACAAAAACAACAGGTCAAAAAATAAAGGAAGGAAGCAGTGCATGTGCTTGAGACAGGGGGATACAACCGCAGGGTTCACTAGCCAGTCAGCTTAGCTTAGCCACTGGTAAGTTCTAAGGCAGAGAACCTCCCTGCTTGCCGGTGAGAAGCGGGTGGGGAGGAACCACAAGGTGAACGGCTCCTGAGACACACACACACACACACACACACACACACACACACACACACGAAACAGAGAGCAGTGTTCCAGGCATTGCTTCATTTAAAGAGTCCAAATGAGCCTGGTCCCAAGTGACCTCTTCCAGTACTTAATTACAGACCCCTGGACTCCACCCTAGATGCTCAGAACTGCTACAGAAGGACCTGAGAGCCACCCGAGAGGCTGTATCAGATACACATGGGGACAGTTGGCTCATGCATTATCTGTAGAGCATCTAACAATCTATATGTAGTCGGAAGATGGATAAGGCCTGTTTGCCTTCTAGGACATACTCAGGGTAAGGAACAAGTCTGTAGTTCAGCAGGGACAAACCAACCCCTCTGTCTTAGTTAGGGTTTCCATTGCTGTGAAGGGACATCGTGACCAAGGGGACTCTTAAATTTAATTGGGGCTGGCTTACAGGTTCAGAGATTTAGTCCATTGTCATCGTGGCAGAAACAGGGCAGCATCCAGGCAGCCACGGTGCATGGAGTTTCACATCTTGTCCCAAAAGCAAACAGGAGAAGATTGTCTCATGAGCAGCTAGTAGGGGGGGTCTCAAAGCCCACCCCTACAATATCACTTCCTCCAACTGCCACTCTCTGAGCCCAGCATATTGAAACCACAATATGACATACACAAGAGGCCTCAGGTTTAGCCAAATGACCTGTGGGTAATTTCTCCACTGACAACACTCTTACAATAATAATAATAATAAAATTAAAAAAAAAAAAAACTCGCTAACCTCGCTTCCCTCTCCTTCGGCCCCGCCACCTACTGCACCAACGGATTTGTTCACTTTGCAGCCGCAGTCCCATTTCCATGGTCATTTCTCTCTGATCCCCCTGCTCACAGTGCCCCACCCCCCAACCTCAGCTCTCCTGCCCAGCTGTCATCGGTGGACATCTGTCTGTCATCACCACAGTCTCTGCCTCCACTTCCTTCTCCGGGCAGTGGGTGTTCACTCTGCTTTCTTAGTTTCCAGTTAGTTACCTTGCAAGGAAAAGGATGGAGCTAGCTGTGCTGGCGACTGGAGGGCAGCCATAGCTCCCTGCAACACAAGTGGGAGTCTTGACTTGATTCTCCCTCCCCCCCTGAGGAGAGTACTGGGCCCACTCTACCCTCTCCACTTTTGCTCTCCTCTGCTGGCTCTCATAGTGCAGTTCACCCCTCAGCCCTGACCCTGTCGAACCTTTCACCGCCAACACCCATATGACAAATCCCACTCCATGATGGAGCCTAGTCTCTCCTACTGTCTCCTAAAAGCATAACTTCTGGTCCCCCCAAGTCCCAGTTCTCAGAAGGCGAGCACAGAGAAGTTCCTGACTTTGCCTGGTTTTTGAGATTCCAGCATCAGCCCTTTTCCTGATTCCAATGATGAGCAAATTTTAACTCTGTGAGTTCATAATAAAAATTCATTGGATAATGTGAGAAGAAAGGTTTTAGCATTTTCCTTTCGCCTTTTAGAAATATACTGAGACAACACAGAATGGCAGACACCACAGATATGTAAACTAGGCGGAGCTGGACCTTGATTTCAACATAAAGATTCACTGACGACAGCTTCACTGAAGCACAGCAATAGTGCCACCTTGTGGGACAGCCATGACTACACCAAAACTCTTAAGAGGCAATCCATATCCAGAAAAATCACTGTCATTTTTAGATGCATCTTTTTGAGAATTTGTAGACCATAATCAACCAAAGGATAGGTAACAGGCTATTAGTACCGGATCTCCAAGGAGTAAAGGCACTGGTAGTTAATACCACCCTGTTAATGTCTCAAGGTGAATGGATAAAGAGACCGAAGCATGCAAGCCTTCAAATACCATTTAACTGAACGTGACCATGAGACCAAGAAGTAATATTTAAACATTTAGTCTTATATCCAGATAGTATTTGGAGGCATAATTATCATCATGAGAAATTAAAACAAATTTGTATATAACCTTTAAGAAAACAGTGGTGGCGCACTCCTTTGATCCCAGCCCTTGGGAGGCAGAGGCAGGTGGATTTCTGAGTTCAAGGCCAGCCTGGTCTACAGAGTGAGCTCCAGGACAGCCAGGGCTACACAGAGAAACCCTGTCTCGAAAAATCAAGAAAAATTAAAAAAAAAAAAGAAAGAAAACAGTAAAACCCTCTGTTCAAACATAAAACAAAGTAAGTTGAGGACGTAACATGGTTGGTAGAATTCTGTGCAGCATGCACAAGTCCCTGGGTTCAGTCCCCAGTACCCCGTAAACAGGACCAAAAACTGGGCATGGTGGTACATGCCTGTGATCCCAACACTCTGCAGGCAGACACAGATCAGAGCCTACCAGTGACTGCTTGACCGGCTTGCTGCAGCCCGTGACACATAAGACACTGTCTCAAAACTAAACCAGATGACCACCTTTTTAAAAATGACATAGGTAACTTAGAAATAGGCCTATCAATCTATCCTGAGAGAAAGAAATAACTGAATGGTAATTGTAGCACCCAAGGAACCCCTTAATATCAGCACTGTAGAAACACATAGGCAGCGCTAAACATGGGGCGGGGCAGGTGGGCAGATAACTGCATTTAAGGCGAACACAGATACGTTTTAATACGCTGGTCTGAACATTTTCTAAATACACTACAGTGTATAAAGCAAGAGAGCAGGAGCTTGCTTAGGAGCTGTTTCCTTTCCATGAGTTTTAGAGAAAAGCTTTTGCCTCCGGACAATCATGAGCCTTTCTCTGGAAGCCCCAGCACTCATGCTGCGAGAGACAGAGGCCAAAGGTCCCCAGTGGCCCCCACCTTCGCTACCAATGGACATGCACTGCGTGTTGTCTTCTCCATGGGCTTCTCTAGCCAAATCCCTCTTTCCATTTAAGCAGCTTGGTTCAAATTGTAAAACGTAAAAGTTTCACTTACCAGATGCCTAGATAATCTCATCTGGAGGCCTTTAGAACAAAGCCACCGTGAGTGACATCCAGCCTGGCTGAGTCTTGAGGGTGATGTGAATCCTCCGGACAGCGGACAGGCGATGCACGCCCGAGACTATGCACAGAAGAGACTGGGCCGCTGTCCTCAGATGTGGTCAGTAGCTAGCGCTGTAAGCCAGGAGCCCTCTCCTTGCTATGATCCAAGCTCTTTCTTCCAACCAGGCTTCAGATCTGGCTCTGAAGTTAGCACACACACACACACACACACACACACACACACACACACGCCTTGATACACAGTTCAAGCACATCCGTGAGTCATGCTTCCACTTCCTCTCGGGGTTCCCAGTGGTCCTCGGTGGCATAGTTCATTCATTCACAACAGTGCGCACTCAGTCACACTGAACACTCACACACTAAACTCCAGCCCTTAGCACTTTAAAAGTATTTCCTGTAAAACCACCGCCTCACTTTCATTAGCAGATGAGAACTTCATCCCAGCACACGGGCTCCCCAGGCACAATTCACACACATTCTACTTCATAGGGCCTTTTAAATATTTACTGTTGGTGGTGTTCTTCCTTTCAGGTCACAGATTACAGTGTTTAGCAACACAAAGAAGGAGGGGGATAGAGTTATGAATTAGTAAACTGCTGGGGCTTCCACTTGTCAATTCATCCCCTCAGAGGGGATTTGGAGCCAGAGCTTCAACTCTTGGGAATTACCTTCAGGAAATTACTGAATCAAAAAGGGAATTGGCCAATCTTCTCCCAAAACAGGGAGTTATGAAACTCCTCAGCTGTAGGCAAAGAGAGAGAAGTCTCTTCCTATGCAAATAAGTTTTGTTTCCCTCAGAGCAAGTTTTGTAAGGATTGCCGTCCCCCCACCCCCACCCCCAGCCAGGCCCTTCCCACCCTTTGATATGCTGATTGTGAGCTTCTGAACAGGATCGGGGTTATTTGATCACATTAATTATTAGGAGGTGGTGGAGAAAGTGGGTGCTGCAAGGGAGGGGTGACAAAAAGACTTCTCTAAGTTTTCTGCCAATTTGTTTGGTCTTTCATGGCACGGATGAACAATCAGATTCCCATTCACAGCTATTTCAGAGCTGGCTGGGAGACCATCAAAGTGTTTGGGAGGATGGAGCTACACAGAGCCAAATCCCTGACAGCTTCACTTTCCACAGCCAACTCGGATGCCAGCTCCCCGGACTTCTCAATCTCCCTGGCTCTGAGAGGGAAAAAGTCCTTTCTTACCTCTTCTGAGGAGCAAGGTGGGACACTGGCACATTGTCCTTGAATGCTTTGATCCTAGTGTACTAGTCTGTGTTGGTATTTGTAAACCACGGCCATGCATAGCAGTTACCTCAGGAGCTTGTAACTCTACAGATGTGTGGGCCCAATGCCAAGTGCTTGGAATCCTAAGGGGCGGCAGCCGGAGCTGAAAGCACCTCTCCGCGGAAGATGAAGACAATAGACAGTAATTGTTAGGGAAGTACAGCAATGGAGCCCACCCATCAACAAAGGAAAGACTACATGGAGGGGTTGGGACGAGTCCCCAAGCTGCCAGGCAAGCCCTGTAAGTCACAGATGGCCTTTCTCAGAGGAGAAATCAGAGGACTTCACGAAACACAGGACCCTGGTCAGGTGCAGACAGCTGCCACTAGGTGGCTACTTACACTAGAGCTAAGTCCCTGTGCACCTACCCATCAACTCAACATTTCTTGAGCCTTGGGAGGTAAACTTAGAAAGTCCTAACTTCACAAAGTAAAAAGTTGCCCATGCGCCACACCAACTTTATCGTGGGACACAGGGCAGAGATTGCTGACAGGCTTGTAAGTCATCGGTTATCTGTGGTTGGAAACTAGTTGCTTGCTAAACAACTATTTAAGTCATTATATGTGCACATTTTTGTCAAAAACAAAAACAAAAAACAAAACCAAAAAAAAAAAAAAACCCACTAGGTTGTCACAAAAAGAGGGGAATAGTTAAAATTTTAAAAATATTAAAAAATGTTTAAGAACCAATTTCAACATAATAGAGTACACTGGGCTAGATTATAAAAAGAAGTTTCTCCTGTAAGGATGTTTTAATTTTCACAAGACATGGCTATACATACAAATAGAGTAAAACTGGTCCTGCACAAAGACAGGGCAGGGCTGAGGGGGGACAGGACTGTTGAGGGGGAGGGGGAGGTACCCTGATTAGAAAAGTAGAAAGTGAGGCTGGAGAGATGGCTCTGAGGTGGACAGCACTGACTGCTTTTTGAGAGGTCCTGAGTTCAATTCCCAGTAAGATGGTGGCTCACAACCATCTGCAATGGGATCTGATGTCCTCTTCTGGTGTGTCTGAAGACAGCTACAGTATACTCATACACATAAAATAAATAAATCTTTAAAAGAAAGAAGGAAGGGAAGGGAAGGGAAGGGAAGGGAAGGGAAGGGAAGGGAAGGGAAGGGAAGGGAAGGGAAGGGAAGGGAAGGAGAAAGGAAGGAAGGAAGGAAGGAAGGAAGGAAGGAAGGAAGGAAGGAAGGAAGGAAGAAAGGAAGGAAGGAAGGAAGGAAGGAAGGAAGGGGGAGAGAGAGAAAGAGAAAGAGAAAGAAAGAGAAAGAAAGAGAAAAAGAAAAAGAAAGAGAAAAAGAAAAAGAAAAAAAAAGAGAGAAAGAAAGAAAATGAGGGGCCCAGAGTCTGGTAAAGCTCTTGGTTGCTCCTGGCTCCATCTTTGCATGTGTGTTACAGGATCAAGATACTATAGTCACCATCTTCCACAATGGTTGGTAGCTATCTGAAACCGTAGCAGGTACTGAGCCCATGTAATCCCCTAGACACATATACCTATGGCAAAATTTAATTTATAAACAATGCCCAGTAATAGATCAAAAGTGATAAAAGAGTAACAGCAAAGTATACTAAAAAAAGAAATAAAGCAATTTATTCCAGTGAAGGTTTTATGAGGTTATCTCTTTTTTTCTCCTCCTCTCTTCTCTAAAAGTATTGTGTTTTGTCACCTCATTTAAGAGGATCTCTTTATAGTTTCATTAGTGTATATTGCCATCAATATTCTTGCACTTTGGAGCCATTCTTATGTAAAATAAAACTGGTTTAAACGCAAGCAATATACAATTAAACTGATAATCAAAGTGGCTACTAAGTGCTTGGCAGGTAGTATATAAAATACACACTGGACAAACAGATCATTGTGCTCAAACCAGAAAGAAGTGCGAAGTTGTGTCAGACTACTGAGCAGAGTGCAATGAAAAACTTATCCTTGAAGGTTTCTGTTAGGAATTTTGAGGCTCCAGTTTGCATCATAAAACTGCCATTGTGGAAATGAATCCCCCTGGGTCCGGGAAGAGCACTATGAAGGTCAGGCAGAGACCTCCAATAGAGCCTCGTTTTCTCCTCTCTCCTGTAGCACGGTGTTGTTTCTGGATCCCTTTGCTTTGAACACCATTCTTTCCCTTCTCACTAAGGAGGAGAAGGAAAGGGGGCAGTGAGCAGAAACTTATCTTCAGAAACGAGAAAGAAAAAGGAGCCATGATGAAGCATCCTTTCCTCTGCTAGTCTTACACAACTTGGCTGGCAAGGCACTTCCTCAGTACTGACCTGACTGCCATCAGGCAATCTGGAACTGAAGGGATGGACGGACAGTTCTTGGAGGCTTAACGAGAAGGCTGGAGGTCTGGATTCCTCTCCTGTCTGGCCAGTGGGATAAGCCCGGAGCGCTTTGTGCCAGCAACTGTAATAATGAAGGACTTAAACTGCCACCCAGATGCACTGCTAAAGTTCCCTGACCACCAGCACTAGACAGTCAGAATAAACAATGTAGCGTCTCCACTATTGTTAAAGTACAATGGGAGGCCCTCAGGGTATATGGAGTAATTTTTTAAATTAAGGTTTTTCCATCCAATACATACAAAGCACTTCTAAAATCTAAAAATAGATTAGGCTGAAAGGATTATATGAAGAAAACAAAACAAAACAAAATATAACTTTGAAGGTTGAAATGGGGTGCCAAGCTGTGTGACACAGTTAAAACTATATAAAGGAACCAAGTGTTTCATTTAGTAAGATGCTTACAACTATGAAGGGGTGGTCCCGCTTGGCAGGATCGCCAAAGACCTTGAAAGAATCCACAGTACCACAAAGACATCCCAGGCTGTTTGCCACAATTAACAGCAGAGCTGTTACTGGGAAGTTAGTTAACAAAGCTGTGTTACGTTTGAAATTCACCTCCATTTCTCACCCACATTCAACTGAGGCTTGGGTGGGCGGGGCACTCCCCCCTCAAAGCTGCAATGTGTCAGATGACCAAAATCCTTTGGGACAGTCGCTAGAGGCAGTAGCTGCAGCGAATTCATCCTGCCTTGTCTGAGGTTCACAGGAAATCTATCTTTTTCTTTTTCTTTCTTTTTTTTTTTTTTTTTTGGTTTTTCGAGACAGGGTTTCTCTGCAGCCCTGGCTGTCCTGGAACTCACTCTGTAGACCAGGCTGGCCTCGAACTCAGAAATTCGCCTGCCTCTGCCTCCCAAGTGCTGGGATTAAAGGCGTGTGCCACCATGCCTGACAGGAAATCTACCTTAAAGCCAACAATGTAAAGGGCTGCACCTTGCAATCATAGAATAAAACATACATTGCAGTCAGTCACTTTTTGATTGTTTGGAGACAGGGTCCCACATATTTCCAGCTTGTCTGGACTTATTAGTAACATTAATCTTGAGGTTTTTAATATTTAGTATTTTTGGTTTTGCTTTTTTTTTTTTTTTCAGAAAGTCCATTTATTTATACTCTAGCATGTTCGGCACTAAGTGCCTTCATCTACTGAACAATCTCATCAACCTTCCATTGAACTTCTGATCCTCCTGCCTTCACCTCCAGAGTGCTGTACAACCACACCCAGTTTATATGGTGCTAGGGATCAAAGCCAGGGCTTCACCTATGTTAGGCAAGCACTCTGCAACTCAGGCAGATTGTGCATGAGTGTCCTGGGTTTAGTACAGAAGTCCTGGCATCTATTGAATAAACGTGTCTAGTGGCGCGTCTGAAGTTTCCGTCAGCTATCAGCAAAGGGACGCTGAGAGCCAGCGCGGGTCATCTCACTCTCACATTCTCTTTAAATGTTCTTACTCTACGCCGCCCATGGCAACTAAAGGAAGGGAACTGAGTAGCAGAAAAGGCATTTTGTGAGGGTTCCACCCACCTCTCCCTGACTCTCCTTGTGATGTTATTACAGTGGGCTTCTCTTCTCCAAGCCATTAACCCAAGGATGACATCAAACAGACCAAGGAGAACAGACATAATGTAATGTCCAAAAACTGCCTGTAAGGAACCAGATAACTCCCTGAAATGCTGGAAACTGTACTTCTTCAGAAATAACAAAGCCTCATGGGAAAGTATGGTAGCCTATAGGTTTGTCCTTATAAACCCCTGCAACAAGTGGCTTGAGGCCATTCTAGCCGAAACTCCAGGGAATGGTCCTGACCAAAGTCCCATCTCTTGATCAGTATTTAAATATTTAATTGAAGCTTGCTTTAAATTTGACCCAAAACAATGGAGTTGGTTTTTCTGGTGAGTGGCAGGATTAACAATACTATCTGTCCTGATGCAATTCTCCAGCATTTGTAGGCTAAAAATAACAACATCAGCTTCAACAAGTTTAGACAAAGGAAATACACTAGAAGGTCACACGGTAGCTCATAGACTTCCAAGATCTGGCACACAACTGACCTCATCTGACCTTCAGGAAATACTGGAAGTGACAAGCCAAGAATGTCTCTATCAAATATGTGCCTTTCTGTCTCTGCAGAGCATCCTCCAGACTGCTGCAGGGTGGAGTGGGGGGAGGGAGGGGGTCCTAGAATTCTTATGAATTCAATTACATTCCCCAACCAAAGAGAACGAGAAGAGTGGAGTGGGATGCTATTAGATTGTTTAGAGACGCAGTCTTTATAAAGGTAATAAATTTAAATCAGACTATTGCTGAGGCTGGGAGATAGCACGGTGAATAAAGTTCTTGCCTGGCAAGCATAAAGACCTCCCTCTAACCCTCACAGGCGATGTAGAAAAGCTGGTGTCCTGACAGTCTTTGCTCTTTCCCTTTCCCTTTCCCTTTCCCTTTCCCTTTCCCTTTCCCTTTCTCTTTCCCTTCCCCTTGCCCCTCAATTCCAGGATCCTGTGAGGGCACTGCCACTGAGGACTGATGTTTAACCTAATTCAGACAAATGAAGCCAAGAGGCAGGCTACCTGGCCAAACAAGGTTTTGTGGCAGGGTTAGGGATAGGCCATGCAGAAACTTAAATCCTCAAGAGCGTATTCAGATTTATATTTTTTGAAATGCAACACAATTAATATTATTTGGGATAATATTAAAACAAATCACTGTTGCTAAATTCAAAGGCCACTTCTGTTCCACCTTGACTGCTGGTACGCATTAGCCACTAGCATGCAGATAAGTCACTGAGTCACCAGCTCTCAGTGATCGATTCCTCTGTGATGGTCAAAACTTAGTGGCTGCCAAGCTGTACTGTCAATAATATTGAATGGTTAAGCATCTCTAAGAGATCCATCCAATAACATCCAATAACAATCATTTCACAGAAATATTTACCATGATCCCCAGACTATGCAAAAAACAGCATCCCACAAACAATCCGAAAAGGGACAAGCGAGTTTTCACCTGGCATGAGAGTGTCTTTGTATTCACAAATCAATGTAAATGTCATCTTCAAAACACTCCCTAGACTCTTTGCCCAAATTCCCAGAGTACGATCTGTGCCCCTCACCACCTACCTACTCATTTACTACATTTACTGTGAGCTCAGAGAAACCAGAAGACAAAACTCCCACTTCTAAGAAGCCAGTCGCCACAATGAAGTCATGAACAGAAGTGCCTAGGAGTGATGCCCCTCTTTGGTGGAAATCTTAGAAAAGTATGAGTTATTTGGGGTTGTTACAATTTTAAGGTGGCAATTGGTAGCCAGGCAGCAGGGAGACAGGTCATCTTGTAATGCAGACTGCTGTTGCTGCTGCTTTCAAAAAACTAGGGGTTGGATGATAAGATAACTCAGTCCAGAATTACATTTTAAAACTCAGGTATTACTACAACCTTACCCCAGCACTGGAGAAGCAGAAACCTGCAGATGCCAGCCAACTCAAACCTACAAGGCCAACTCCAGGCAAGTGGAGAGACCCTGTCTCAAAAGCCAAGGTGGACAGAGAGCGTTTGGCTTCACACCCCAGACAAGGAATTGAGGTGCATATGTTACATATTAAAGCAGACCCGGCCTCCAGGCTCTCCCCGTATCCCTCAGTCTTCCCAGCACATCATACCCCCAACCCTGAACTGGCCAGCTGACCTTCCCTCGGAGGCCTTTCCCTATATAATCCAAACATTTCTGTCTCTCCCTCTTGCTCTTTCTCTCCTTTCTCTTCTCTCTCTGAGCACATGTGTGCGCACCCTTTCTCTCTTTCTCTTCTCCCTCCCCACTTCTCTCTCCCCATGGTGACTTCCTTGGCCTCGGTCCTTGGGGCCAGTGAACTCACCCGAGGAGCAGCTTCCCAACAGATATGCATGTAATATAATCTACTCTGGCTTGAACTGGCTCATTTCACCAGCAGAGAAATAACCTATCAGACAGCACCTGGGAACAACACCCAATGCTGTCCTCTGCTTTCCTTCCCCCATACACACACACACACACACACACACACACACGCACACATGCATACACACGCGCACACACACACACACACACACACACACACACACACATACACACAGTTTCAATAGTTTTCATATTCCTGCTTTTTATTTAAAAGAAAAAACCCACAGCATTTATGTTTGCCTTAGTGAACATCAAAATTTCTTGGAATACACTGACTAAGAAAATATTTTTGGTGGCCAAGTTTAGAATTTTCTCAGGTTCTTTCATGACTTGGGAAAACTGCATCCCAGACTAGCATAGCTTACAGCTTTCTCACTGTGCTAATTACACATCCGTGTGCGTCCCTAAAGAACCGATTACTCTCTCTAAATTGGTATGGTTTTGTCTGAACAATGAATATGAAAAGCTATAAACAGGACTTCCGTTTAACTTTTCCTTACCTCAGAGTTAGGGCAGTGAGAGAAAGGATTCACCCACCACCCAGGAAACTCCCATTTCAGAAGGCTGCTGTGCAGCTCCAAGGTTCAGCACTTGCCTAGCAAGCATGTGGCCCTATGTGGCCCAGGGTTTGATCCCCAACACTGAAACATTTCCATCTCTCTTTTTAACCACTTATTGGAGTCCCAGTTCTGGACAGAAAAAAATACTACAAAATATATATTATGGATGAGATGCACTAACCTAAGGGCTGCTCATACGTTAGTGGTGCCATTGGCCTGCCTTCATTAGTGCAAATTTTGCTGAAAATTCCCAATGGCAGATGCATGTGATATCATATTCAGTGTTTCTAAAATTTCTCCTAAGTGCTTCGAGGGGCCCTCTCTCTACCATGCTCTCAAGGATGATCTACCAACCAGAGGAAAACAACGCCTGTTTTCTCTTCCTCTTTGTAGTGAGGTGGCTGAATGGCACTTGCACTCCATGCACCATAACGAAGGTGAAATTACAGTCAATGACTGGATACACATTGCTTTTTAATTCAGGTCACTCCTTGGCTCTCAACCATTTGCCTGTAAAGGAGGCGTCTACAGCCTGAGCTCATGGCCTGGCTTTCCCTCTAGCTCTTTCTTGGACCATTAGTAAGTCACCTGAAGTCTGTGGCCAACATCAGCTGTAAAGGTGAGATACATCTGCCACTACACCATACCAGCATACAGTATGGCCTCAGATCTGGAATAGTATGAATCTTAGGCCTTTGTTTTTTCCCGACAAATTTTAAACAACATAGTATTTTATGTTAATCTATACCTGGAGTCTATTTTTTCTTCTATAACATATTCAGAAATCATGCTGTAGGAAAATTAGAATTGGCTTATCTACTCAACTGTGTAACCTAGATACTTGAGAAAACTCTAGTTTCTCACTGAATGCCTGGAGATTATCAAATGACAAACATTCAGCTAGGTCCAATCTGATCTCAAGGGCAGGCCTCTGCTTGGGTCAGGTTAGTATCTGTAAGAAGGGACCAGAAAGTAAGTTCCCAGCACTGCCTGCATGCGGTTCTCAGCAGGAGGTGCCAAGAGAATCCAGGATCCTCAGAAGAGTAAAACACAGTGAAGCAACTGAGCTGAGCCCCATTCCTTTCTGTTCAAGTGAAGCAATGCCTACAGAAAGAGATGTGGGATCTATAGGCGCTACATGGTCTTGCCAGGTTCTTGGTGGCAGAGTAATAAAAACAAAGAACTCTCCAGCTGCCTTTAAACACTTCCACTTCTCCTTTCACTCCTTGCTTATTTTAAATTACACTTATTATGTGCATGTGTGTGCACATTAAAAATTACACTTATTACACATGTGTGCACTTTAAGTGGACATGTAGAAGACAGAGGATAACTTAAGAAAGCTGATTCTCGGGGTCTGGAGAGATGGCTCAAAGGGTAAAAGCACTGACTGCTTTTTCAAAGGTCCTAAGTTCAAATCCCACCAACCACATGGCGGCTCACAACCACCCATAATGAGATCTGACACCCTCTTCTGGTGCTTCTGAAGACAGCTACAGTGTACTTATGTATAATAATAAATAAATCTAGAAAGAAAGAAAGAAAGAAAGAAAGAAAGAAAGAAAGAAAGAAAGAAAGAAAGAAAGAAAGAAAGAAAGAAAGAAAGAAAGGAAGGAAGAAAGCTGATTCTCTCCCTCGTCTACAAGCAGGCCCTAGGGGACTGAATAAAAGTCACCTTGACCCACTGATCCATCTCGGATGCCACTAATTTTATTTTATGTGTGGAGGTCAAAAGAGGCTAGGCCAGATCACCCAGAACTGAAGTGATGGACATCTGTGAATTGAACCCAGGTCCTCTATAGGAACAGACAGGGCTCTTAGCCACTGAGCTATCTCTCCAGTGCCATATTTACATTTCTGGAGGGAGAGGGGACACCAGATCTTAGTGTGATGGCAGGTGCCTGTAATCCCAGAATTCAGCAGTCTAAAACAGAAGAGATCATAGGTTTAAGGAGCAACCTGGGCTATATAACCAGATATAACCAGACTCCCTGGGTAAGCAGGTACATAAGTAGATATTATGTATACATAAATATTGCTAAGTAAAATCAACTACCATCCTTACTTTACTGACCATAAAACATGTGTATATCATATTACTGTAAAATAAATGGAATAAAATCATTTGGCTTGTAGGTACACTGTAGCTGTCTTCCGACGCACCAAAAGAGGGTATCAGATCTCATTACAGGGGTGATCCTGGGATTTGAACTCAGGACCCTTCAGAAAAGCAGTCAGTGCTCTCAACCACTGAGCCATCATCTCTCCAGCCCCATTTGGCACTCTTTAAAAATAAAATTTCACTTAAAATTTTCTTACCTTGAACTTAATAAACAAGATGTAGACACTTAGTTCCTAAAATCCTCATTAAAACTAAATGTTTGGTAATTACAAGGATCACCAGCTCTAATCTGTGAAAAGGGAAATTCTGTTTTAAAAAAAAAAAACCCTAATTTCCAATATTTCAAATTATTCTGAAAATTTGTCACTCAAAAATGGACATATCATCTTCCTATAATGTGACATGTCTGGGAGTAGCACTGAACGTCAGGGTACAAATCTATTTGGAAAGGGATGCTGGCATCTCTCAGTCATTCATAATCACCATTTTCTATGTTTGAATGACACATTAGACGACAAAGGGTTTTGTTGGTGTTTTTGGTTTACTTTCATCCAGTTTGGTTTGGTTTGTTGCTGCTATTGTTTGCTTGGTTTTGGTTGTATGCCCTGGAATACTTCTCAAGAAAAACCGCACAAAAAAAGAATTCAAATTCATTACAAGGAGCAAATACAGAATGGGCCAATTTAAGTCACATTAACCCAAAGGTTTTCCTAAGGAATGTTCACCAGGATTGCAGGGCATCCTCTCTGCGAGGTGCTGAGGGTGGATTCAGGGCCTCTCACACCCCAGCCCTGCTGGGTGCCTTTGCATTGTACTCCTGTAACGTGTATGGCTACACAGCAACCACCATTGTTATCTTAAGGATCTGTTCAGTTATGTTCTCTGGTTTTATGTACCGAATCCCAAGCTAAACTGCTAGATCACTCAGGATATGGACAACATTTTTGGCAGTCCATGGGAAGCCCTTTAAGCCTCCGAGCACCGTGAGCAAGCTGGACTGCTATTGCTCTGCGGCCTCTGACAAGCAGGCAGGAGCCTGGGAGAGGAAGTGTCTACATAAGATTACCCCTAGGCAAATCAGAGATACCAACTAATGTCAAGAGCAGGCGCTTTCTTCTTAAATCTGACAGTATCACAGAAATGTATTAGTTTTCAAAGACAGGAATGAAGGTGAAGGAAAGAACCAGAAATGCGCAACGTTTCCACTAAAAAGCGCCATGGGGTGCTGAGCCCCACAAAGCACAAGAAGGGCATCATGATTTCTTAGGACTACACAAATGCATCTGCATGTATTGAAAGATGATACACAAGAGTTAAGGATTTTAGAAATACAATGAAAAAGTATAGCTTGTTTTTTAACTTTATTGCTTTGAAATCATTGATTAGGGCCAGCAAGACAGCTTAGCTGGGAAAGGAACTGGCCTTGAAACCTGACCTGAGTTTACCAGAACCCAGAGTGGAAGGGAAGAACCAACTTCTGAAAGTTGTCCTCTGACCTCCACATGTGAGGGGTGTGCTCGCACTCTCTCATATACGTACACGCTCACACATACATATACGCGTGCACATACCAAGAGATAATTAAAATATAGAGAAGTGTTAAAGAAATCATTGACTTAGAAATATACAGAAAGTCCTATGCATGATTTCCTACTAGACCAATGTATGAAGCAAAAATCAAGAAATTGGCAATGGATTTACTTAGTTTACCAATAATACATAAATAAATTGGTGTGTGTGGGGGGGTGCATGCGTGTGTGTACGTGTGTGTGTGTGTGTGTGTGTGTGTGTTCATCGCATCCCTTTTGGAACTATCAGCAAAATCAACACAATCTTGCAGCAAGATTCCATCGTGCTCTTCCTTTAGATCCCATCCCTAGTTCCCCAGACACTAACCTCACCTCTACCTCTACATCTACATTCCTCCAAGAATGCCATACAAATGGAATTACAAGGTGCACTTTAATTGGAGACTGGCTTCACCTACCCCTCTTTCCTTAGGATTCTTCCAAGGTGTTTTATGCACCACAGTTTGTACCTTTTTATTAGTGAGTGTTAATTATTCTGGATGTGAATAAGCCAGAATTTCTTCAAACACAGAAGGACATTTGAGTGCTTTCCAGACTCTCTCAATTAGGAGAAATTACACATAATGCTACTATGAATGCACATATTTTCATCTCAGCTACAAACAGACAATCTTCTAGGTCACATGAGTCCATTGTCAATTTTAAGTAAAAATGCTGAACTATTTTCCAGAATGTTATATCAAAAAGTAGGGAAGGCCTTCTCAGTGCTTCAGAGGCTCACCATCCAAGCCTTCTCAATGCTTTAGAGGCTCACCATCCAAGCCTTCTCAGTGCTTCAGAGGCTCACCATCCAAGCCTTCTCAGTGCTTCAGAGGCTCACCATCCAAGCCTTCTCAATGCTTTAGAGGCTCACCATCCAAGCCTTCTCAGTGCTTCAGAGGCTCACCATCCAAGCCTTCTCAATGCTTTAGAGGCTCACCATCCAAGAGATGCTGAGGTCCATTGTAACATCCAGTCTCATGACGCCAAGGACAAAATAAACTCTATCTTCACACACTTCATCTGGGTATCTTCACCAGAAAAACAGATTTGCATGTCCTTTACATGCTTTGCAATCAAACTATGTTCTCACAACAATTCTATAACATCCTAAAACTCTTCGGCTAGATGCTCTCCTAGTTTGCACTTAAGTCCACAGTCCTTCCCCCCCCTCCCCGCCCCCCGCCCAGACAGGGTTTCTCTGTATAGCCCTGGCTGTCCTGGTACTCACTTGTAGAACAGGCTGGCCTCGAACTCTGAAATCCACCTGCCTCTGCCTCCCGAGTGCTAGGATTAAAGGCGTGTGCCACCACGCCCAGCCACAGTCCTTTTTGAGTACAAGGCTTAGGTAATGACTCTTTTTTTGTTACAGACAGCCCTAATCTGATGAGCATCATTCACTGAAATGTCTGTTCTTCATCTTTGAATATCATACCCTCAAGAAAACTGCTGAGCTGCAGGTAGAAATCACAGTGCAAGTCTTCCATCTGATGAACATGCTACAACTCTTCAAGTAGTCCTTAGAGTTCTTCTGTCTGCATTTGCTAATATTAAGCACACAGATCCAACACATGTTCCATTAAATTTGTGACTATTTCATTTTCATTAAACAAGGACGTTCATTTTTAATTTTACTCTCCAGAGAAATGCAAATGATTCTTACATGTCTATAGAACATGTGTGTGTTGGGTGTGCACTCTTCCATGTACACACGTATGGAGGCCTGAAGAGTATGTCAGATGCCTTCCTCTAGTACTCTTCACCTTACCCTTTGTATATGCTCAGCCCAGAGTTGAGCATATTGGAAGGTATGGCCCTGTTGGAGTAGGTGTGTCACTGTAGGTGTGGGCTATAAGACCTTCATCCTAGCTGCCTAGAAGCCAGTATTCTGTTAGTAGCCTTCAGGGGAAGATGTAGAACTCTCAGCTCCTCTTACACCACACCTGCCTGGATGCCGCCATGCTTCCTGCCTTGATGATTATGGACTGAACCTGTAAGCCAGCCCAATTAAATGTTGCCCTTCCTTATAAGAGTTGCCGGTCGGGCAGTGATGACATATGCCTTTAATCCCAGCACTTGGGAGGCAGAGGCAGGAGAGTTGCCTTGGGTCTGTTCACAGCAATAAAACCCTAACAAAGAGACTCTTTAAAGCTACTTGTTTGACAGACAAAGGCAGTTTTCTTTGTTTTTCCTTTGGAGTCTGTGTTTTGACCAATATAGCCCAGGTTGGCCCCCAGATGTTAGAATTACAGTGTGTACCACACTGTGTCCCTCTAGAACTGTGATTATTGAGCTCTACTACTTGGTTTGAAGGATATTTCCAAGACGTCAGGCACAAGAATAAAGGCAAAGCTCGATCAGGTCCAAGGAACTTTCCGCCCAGAGAACAAACCCAATGCAAATCCTCTAAGGTAAGTTTGTCTGCTGAGGGAAGTCGCGAGCCATGTAGGGAGGAGAATTCAGGCCCCTTGTGCTGCCAGTCATGCAGGTCAAACATGGGAAGACAGAAGGTTCTCAAGAGTTCTAGACTCACAACGTTGAGCCATAGCTTTCATTCCATAACTGCACACTGTTCGGCCCTCCACCTTACTCCTCTAAATCCCCGTGGTAAAATACTTGGAGAGTTATCTGTGCTTCTTTTCAATACTGGGATTTCTGTGAACTCAAAACACAGGGCCTCACAAGACAGCAAAGAATTTCATGAATCCAAGTCATTCCTGTGTTCCCATAGCCCTGCCCTGTGCACCTACAAACTGATGCCAAGAGAGGCTGCAACAGAAATCCCAGAATGCCCTGCACCTTCCTTCCTCCCCTGTTAGTCCCAGTACCTACCGGGGCTAGACCAGGAACCTTGCACACAGTAGGGAAGCATCCTACCACTGAGGGCTAGCCCCAGCTCCAACACATTTTTCTTTTATTACATACAGTATACTCTGACTACAGTTTCCCCTCCCTCTAGTCCTAGATATATGAATATCCTATATATGAATGAGAGAAAGAGAGAGAGAGAGAGAGAGACCGACTGTAGGCTAGAACCATGTCTATCATATGTTCTACAAGGCCCTCCAAGGTAAAAAAGTTCAGCCCATTTCACAGATCCCTGCATGCCAACCACTTAGCCCAGTGTCCCCAGCCTCTGTGTCCCCAGCCCACACCATGCCACGTATTGCCCCTGTAACTTTTGTGACTGGCAGGATTCTGCCCAACTTGCATTTGGCTTAGTCACTCCTGTCCTTTCTTGAGCTCAGAGAGGAGAATCTCCTGCAGGAGCAAGTGCCCCAGGCCCTCCATTACTACCCGTCTCTTTATACAATGTTCTACACTGTTGAAGGGATCCCTCTTCTTTAGCTCTCTCCCATCTCATCCAGCTTTGTACCTTTAGAAGCTAACATGTGTGACATTCACAAGTGCTAAGTAATACATTCATTTATTCATTCCTTAAGTGCAAGTCAGAGCCTAACATAAAGAACAATGGTAATCAGTTTCCCTCACTCCACAGCCTGACTCCAGTGCTCTGAAGATTATTTCTAAATAAACCTAAATTATTTCCAAGTAGACCTAAATATTTCTATGTATAAGTGAAATATAAATATATTTTAAATGTAAACAAACACACAAGAAAGGAGGAAAACAGAATTATTCATACAGATCGGCACTGAAACAAAGCTGATGGCAAGCCACTTCCCTAGTCCATAAACAAAAGGGGACACAAATCCTACAGCACAGCTTCTGAGTTTGCAGACTCAATACTGGGCAACCTCCTCTGAAGCAGAGTTGAAAGTAATATGGCAACTGCCAGGGTTAAAATCCTGACGCTCTAAGGTTTTTTTTTTTTTTTTTTTTTTTTTTTTGTTTTGTTTTGTTTTGTTTTTTCCTTCTACTGTGCATCAAAGCTTGGGAAAAACAACTTGAAAAAACAAGTTGGTTGGCACGAAAGAAAGCGAGAGCAAGCATTAGAACAAAAGCTGGAGGGAAGCTGGTGTGACACCTGCAGCATCGGTGCTGGCCACCACTGCAGGTGGAGGCTCTGGCTGGCCTCGCCCCACCCTGCCAGCGTTAGAGTTAAAGGCTAAGCTGCCTCAGGACAGCTACTCAAAGGGAACATATTTAGGAGTCCAGATGGAAAGTCTGTAATGCCTTTCATAATCCTCTGAAACCAGTCCCAACATCACACAAAGTAGATGCCAACCGTATCTGGCAAGAGGACATAGGATGCCTCCTCTAGACCTAGGAGGTAGGTCCTCCTGGGAGCTGCAGTGGCTTTCCCAAGCATCCTAACCAGAGGGCCTCTGCTTTAAGGCATCGAGAAGCTGATCTTCCACCCCCTAAGCCTCCTTCACTGTCTAGCCACAGAACTCAGCAGGACTGCCCAGCAGGGCACATGGCTCCACAACACTGAAGCCCAACAAAGGGACTCCAGGCAGAGAAAATGCTTTGTGTAAGCACATATTTTAGCTCAGGAGAAAAGAAAGCTTCTTAAATGGGGCTTTAGCTTGTTTGAAAGGCACTAACATGTCTGTCCATCAGAAAGTCATGAAAACTGCTTTGAATGGCATGTTTTTCCTACCAAGCAATGCCTGAGATAAAAGAAGCCAGTTTTCAACAACAAAACAGTCTGAAGGCTTTCAATCTTAGCACCAAAAATCTAAACAAACAAAAAACAAAACAAAAAAACAAAATGTAGAAAATTTTGGCCTTACAAAAAATAGCTAATTTTCAAGTTCCTTATATTGTTTAAAAAGTTGGAATTTTCGTGTATGCTTCAATGAAACGAACTCAAAAAAATTGGCCTTCTCTCTGAAACAGGCATTCTCTACACTGAGTCTCATTTGTACTTTGTCTAGTTAACATTTCCTTAGAAAACTCCTAATCTGCCTTTATGCCCAAGAAACCGCAGTTACTATTTGAAAAGGGTGACTGGGCCAAAACCCAAGCGGAATCTTCCTTCAAATGCCACTGTAGTCCAAATTCTACAAATAAATAAAATAAAAGGAATGAATGAACGACCCAGAACTTATTCCATCAAATATATAACACAGGACAAGGAAAATGGCTCAGCCGAAAAGGAAGCTTTTGATAGGATAAGATCAATCCCCAGAATTCTCATGGTAGAAGGAAAATGCCACTCCCACAAGCCTTCCTCTGACCTCCACACATAGGCCATTGTATGCACACACCCACACACACAATACATAAATGTAATAAAAAACACACTTCAAAATTAAACACGACACAATAGAGATGAGCTGAAACCTCCTTTCGAGAAGAGAAGAAACGTGGAACCTGGGAAAGACATTCACATGGCAATAGTTCCTTCAATACCACAGCCCTCCTCCATGATCCTTGACAGATATTAGAAGATATTAGGCATATATAAAAAAATGATGGCTTTCAGAAGCCCAGGACACTATATGCAAATTACGTACATGAACAGCAGCAATGGCAACAAACTAAGTGCTTTGCAAAGGGGACAAAGTGTGTGCTCATGATCTAGAATAGTTCACAATAATGAATAAGTATAAGAGCATATATATGTGGCAACAGTTAAAGAAACAAGGCCATGAACAGAGAGAACAAGGTGTGGGGCATATGAGGATTGTTAGAAGGAGAAAGGAGAATGGTGTAGTTAAATTTCAAGTTTAACAACAAAGAGAAATGTTCTTAAAATAAGTATAGACATACCAGTAAACAATGTCTTCAAGGTAAATTGTTCTAGTGAAAGCAGAACGTTATAGACACATAGCATCATTGTGTATGCCATTCTACAGATAATTCCCATGGGTGAATATAAATGCACAGAAGAAAATCTAGAAAGATACATGACAGAAAATGTTACCTTTGCAAAGGGGACTATGAAGGGACATGCTACCCTAGAGCTCAACCACGGAGCTACATCCCCAGCAGAAAATGCTGAACATTTTCACACAGAGTGGATGGATGGATGGATGGATGGATGGATGGATGGATGGATGGATGGGTGGGTGGGTGGGTGGATGGATGGATGGATGGATGGATGGATGGATGGATGGATGGGTGGGTGGGTGGGTGGATGGGTGGGTGGGTGGGTGGGTGGGTGGATGGATGGATGGATGGATGGGTGGGTGGGTGGATGGATGGATGGATGGATGGGTGGGTGGGTGGATGGATGGATGGATGGATGGATGGATGGATGGATGGATGGATGGGTGGATGGATGGATGGGTGGATGGATGGATGGATGGATGGGTGGATGGATAGGTGGGTGGGTGGGTGGATGGATGGATGGATGGATGGATGGATGGGTGGATGGATAGGTGGGTGGGTGGGTGGATGGATGGATGGATGGATGGATGGGTGGATGGATAGGTGGGTGGGTGGGTGGGTGGATGAACGGGTGGATGGACAGGTGGATGGACAGGTAGATGGATGATATTTACCTTCCAATCACTGTCCCTTTTAGCCTCACACAGTAGCATTTACCTTTTATTTGTGAACTTCAAAAAACGCATCACACAGGGCTGCCAGCCAGACAAGGTGGGACATGCCTGTAATCCCAGCAATTAGGACGGTGAATCAAGGTAATCATGACTTTAAGATGAACCTTGACTGCACTGGGACTCCCTGTCTCAAAAATAAAGAGCTACATATCAAAGAGTTGGTTCATGATGTCTAAACAGAACTAAATATAAATTACTTAAAATAAATCTTCCTTGCTAATTAGTTGTATTTAGAAGCCACTTGCTTGAAAGGGATGCCTACTTTAAAGGAGGGTTCAGAAATACTACTTTCAGTATTTACCAGGCCAAAAGGCATTCATGTCCTCACAAGAAGTAACCTGGGTTATACCTGCATTCATTAAAACTGATAGCCAAGCCAGGCGGTGGTGGTGCATGCCTTTAATCCCAGTACTTGGGAGGCAGAGAGAGGCGGATTTCTGAGTTCAAGGCCAGCCTGGTCTACAAAGTGAGTTCCAGGACAGCCAGGGCTACACAGAGAAAACCAATACAAAAAAGAAAAAAAAAAGAAAAAAGAAAACCTGATAGCCAATGCAGTCAGAAGTAAATTCACAGTGAATCTGGAGACATCACTATACCAGGCCCCTTTTAAATGGAGCCTGCTATCAGTAAGTGTAGTAAGCTGTATCAGTGGGGCTGACAGTTCCTGTTGAACTCAACACAGGCCAAAACACTAGCATTTGTTGGTGCAAAGCTTACAAGACCCAGCATATGTCTCAAGTCTCATCCTGAGAAAGTTTTCCTTGTTTCTCATTGAGGTGGAGTTTAAGATGCCGTCATCTAGCTTTCTGGCTTTCCCCACAGTAAGAATCACTGAGTACTGAGTACTGTAAACTGTGAGCACAACACTTCTGGGATGGCCACCACAGATAGGAAATACAGTGCCTGGGTCCCCAATGATGAACCACGTTCCCCTGCTGACAAATCCAGGCAAAGGCCTTCCTTCTGGCTCATAACTCGGAATGGAGGTGGACAGCCAGGACAGCTGGGGAGGCAACGTGGGCCTAAGAACTGCTTCAGGAGGAGGAGAACACAGCCAGGGGAGGCCTGGAAACTCTACAGATTCACCGCAAAGCCATGATATCTGCCTTCCCAGTATGGATGATGGCCTGCCCTTATATCCAGTCTTCAGAGTTGATGGGGCTCTCACTGCCAGTGCCCCAGGTGCCCCGAGATGCCTCTGTAGTGAGAGAGGATAGGACTGAGCCGGCAGGAGAACAGAAAAGTATAGCAGAGAAAAGCAAACTGTGGCTCCCTTCTAGGAATGAGTTCCCAGCAGGGCTTCTCATTCAAATGAAGGCTAATTATGTCCCAAACAGCCACATTCAAGGTCAACAACAGTTACAACAGAAGGGGCAGGTTTGCCCATCCACTGTTCCATTCCTGACTCTTCCTTGGTATTGGGGGAAATGAGAAGATACCCAGTCTTAAAGCTGCATTCCCTTTCCTCCCTTACAGATAAGGCCATGTGACACAGATTGGTCAGTGAGACATCAGCAGCAAGGGAAGGGGAGTCTTACACATCCTCCTGAGGATTGGCTGCTACCCTCGTCTGACTTTCTCCTTCCTGCCTAGCCCCCACGAGTGCTGCTGAAGGTGAAGGGTTCTCCTGTAACTGTGGGTGGCAGGGATACACTAGTGACGGCAGAAAAAACACCAGAATCTGCTGATAGCTTCATAAAACTGGAAAAATCTGAATCAGCAGTGTTTAGAGTCTATGTAGCTGGGGAGAGACTAAGGGAAACAAGGGTGTGTTGGGCAGCCAAGTCTCGTTCTTGGGAACTCATCCCCTGAATCCTTAGCTACCTACCCCATCAGGGAGCTGCTGCTCAGGGAAGAAACCGAGGTGTGGAAAACTCAAACCGCATACCCTAGACCACTAAACTAGGATGTCAGGTTACTCAGTTTGACTTGCAGCTCTGAGAAAGGGTCAGCCTAGCCCTCCTCTGGTCTCAGCCTGTATCACAAAGGGACCCCAAATCCCTGGGCTTGACAGGATGGTTACAGTTTCTTTCTAGCCAAGGGAGCTTTACAGCCCAAGCCCTTCAGACACACACACACACACACACACACACACACACACACACACACGGTGCACCCAACATCGGAGGCCCTCTTGCATGTTTAAAATGTTTACGTTTCTACCATCAAAACTCCGCTACAGCTGCAGCCTCACAACATGGATTTGCTGAGCACCAAAGTCAGTGAAACACACACAGCGCAGTCAAGAATTTCCACTCTGCTAAGAGGAATCCACCGCACGGATAGTACGGGCTGATGAGAGAGTACCGGGGTGAGGGAGAGGGTAGGGGGAAAAGTTCATTTAATACATCCCCCCTTCCTAGTATTCAGGTAAGCCTTTAGCCGTGCAGGGCACTCCTTGCCCGTCTGGATGAAGCAGCCTATGAGGTTCACAGACAACTCGAGAACCAGGGAGGAGAGGCCCCAAACAGGTCTCACTAGATCTCTGGAATGCCCGAAAACAATCTGCACAAACACCCCCTCCCACCACGGCTATGAGAAAAGTCTAGGAAAACAGCCTGGTCTGGTAGAAGCAGGTCACAGAGACAAGCCACCGGTCTCTGTTCTGAGAACTGTGAGTCAGTCGGGGGCAGAGGTTAATCTGCCAGCCAGCTGCGAGACCAGGGGAGGTATGACAAGTAGGGCTCCTTCCTGGGGGTGGAGGTGGGGGTGGGGTTGTGGGGGGGGAGTCGTGAGGCAGCTTCAGCAGGACCCCAGGCATCAGGCAGCTCTCCTGGGAACAGCAAGGGCAGGACGCCATGGCCAGTCTGTAGCCACAGCTTAGAAGGACAGTTGACCTTTAGCATAAGTAAATCGATATGTAAATCATAATTAAATAGAAAAGTAGGCGGGGCGAGCTAAGCATTACAGGACCTGGGGGCGGGTGGGGAAGCCTGGAGGCTGGGAAGGGAGCACGGGGCCACAGGGAGGTGAGTGAGGCTTACGTGTCCTGGGGAAGACAAAAAAAAAAAAAAAAGGATGACTCTAGCAGGGGAAAGGTCAAGGAAACAGGTGTGTGAAGTCGCCCCGCCCCGTGTTCTTGCTGCTGCAGGAGAACCAACCGCAGCAGGGCACTGGGCAACCTGCATTCTTCAACTGCCTCTCTGAAGCGAACTGTCCCTCCCACACTCACTGAAAGGACAGACAGACAGACAGACAGACACACACACACAGCACCATTACCATTCAAAGGCAGCGGACACACTTCTCATTGGCTCATCTACTTATTATTAGCCTCGCCCTTCCATATTTGTTTACAGAACAAATACGGTTTTCTAGAACCCAAGTCCTCTGGGTCGAGAACAGGTGAGGGAGTAAGGCACGTTTGTAAAGCAAACAGACTGTGGGAAACGCCACGAAGATTAGGAACTAACGTCATGGCTGAACTTGTCAGGAACATTGCAGAGCTGTGGGGTCCGGCTTCCTCTGTTCCAGAATAGTGATGTAGGAAAGCACGTACCCTCTCATCAGCTCTCAGCAACTGACCTGTAGCCATGGGGCATAATGAATGTCTAGGAGGTGATGGTGGCACTCTCACATCAATGGCTGTCACTGCTACTGAAGTTCTGAGCCCGACCACCAGCATCTGATTTCTTCTCATGAAGCCTTCAGCCCACCAAAGGCCTCTGACTAAAACCGTGGTGATAAAGAGCTGGACACAAACAGAAAGGATGCTGGTACAGGACCATTGTTCTAGTTACTAGGAGAACTGAGACAGATGGATGGCTGGAGTCCAGGGTCAGTCTAGACAACATAATTTAACCCTGCCTGTTAAAAACGAACAGAGACTCAGCTACTGTGTTGGGTGTCTGTGAATCCAAGTATCTGAGAGACAAGAGGCAGGAATATCGCATAGCTGAGGCCAGCTTGGGCTACACAGGGTGAAATCATCCCAGGAACTGAGACAAAAGCCGGGAGAAAGGAGAGGGAGGGAGGGAGGAAATTAGCAAATTCAACGCTTAGGTCTATATTGATGCTGACTTTATACGTCACTAACAACTACGTACTGATGGAAACTGGAGGCCGTCTGCTGCTCAGAAAACCTCTGTAGACATCTGCAAGCTATAGGAGGGACACCTGCTGGGTCGGTCTCTCCTCGAAGTCCATCAGCCACCCAAGGACATGTGCTTAAGAGAGATACACTCAGCCCCAGGTTCAGGACAGACACTCTAACTCAGTGGGGCGAGAGTACTGCTCCAACACACAGATTTGGGGAAAATTCCTCCAACGGCCTTCTGACAGTCAAAAGCCGGTGAAAAACTATCTTCTTCAACGGCCAAAGCCCCTCAGCTTTGTGAGCCCATCCTCCATCTATGCTGGTGAGAGAGGAGGTGGGGTTGATTGACGATTGAGATCAAGATTGTAGTACATGTGCCCAAAAAGAAAAAGAGAGAGAGAGAGAGAGAGAGAACACTTATGATACAAACAAAGGGTCCTTCATAGGAAAAGAGTCGTCAGGCAAACTATAGCTCTACAGAGGACAGAAGAAAAGTAACGCATGACCTTAAATGATATGAAGCAGGTCAGATGAACAAGACCAACATAGGAGGCCGTAACACAAGCTGTACGTTGAAATGTCTATAAACGAGGTCTAGCATTTCTCTCCTGTGTCATTTCTGAGGGCCCTACACTGTAACAGATGTAGGGTCTATAAAACAGTGGCAGGTCCCTGGAAGGACTCTATCAGAACTAAATTTCTGACCCAGTTGTACCCATCTCTTCTACTTTGACTTCAGACTTTCCTGGAGTTCTGTCAGGTAAACATGGAGTCAGCCACCAGAGGAGGGGAGCAGTAGCCTCATGTGTGCCCTGGGTCTATCTGGGCAGTGTTTGTATAGTTAGGGCTTTTTGACAACTCTGGTCTAGAATTTACTCGGGCCCTGCACCTTGTAACTGCTCAGTCTTCTTTCTAGCAAGTGAACTCCCTCTAAGTCATAATGTTTCTCTTCTTTCCCTCCAGTTGTTTGAGAACAGGTTAGCACCGTGAATGTGGTCTGGCTCGGTGGTATCCAATCATTCTGTAGACACTACCAAGCCAGACTCTGGTTCCTTAGGGGAACCCTGCTGAGGCCGGTTCCCCTCCGCCTCCAACCACTGCCCAGGCTTTTGTCCCTGCACAGCCTTGTTGATAGGGAGGACAGGTTGAAGACTGTCTTCTCAGATGTTGACTGCTCACATGATCGCTGGCACTGAAGTGTCCAAATTATTTCATTTGACTTCTTAGTCCACAAATTAATGTATAATCTGGGAAGGAAATACCTGTAAGCCACCATCCAAGCTTGCCCAATGGGTCTGCCCAAATTAATTCAAGACTAGAGTTAGCTCTGGGAACCAAACTCCTTTAGGTAGAATGTCAATATAAGAATCCCTTACCTCTCAGGGCAGAGGCATAAAACAGCCCAGTCATTTTCTCACACTTGGTACTGTTACATCTGCTAACTATGTAGCCTGTAAATTTTGCTAAGACACTAGGAACACTTGACATTCCTGTGTAAAGAAAAAGCCTTAACTGTTACATTTTTTTAAAACACCTTTCTATGTTCATTGGAACTAATGGTCCAATTCTGTGTGCTAAGAAATTATAATCTTACAAATTTTCAACATTCATTGATATTACTTATATAATCAAAGAAAGTTTATAAGAATTGAATTTTCCTGTTAGTGTTCAACTTTAAAATGTCAGATATGTTTTAGAGAAAAAGAAATACAATTATGACCTAAGAATACCAAAATCATTTGTTACTCCCCAGTATTGTTCAAAAAGAAGCAATTTCCTGAGTGCGCTCTTCTGTCTCTGTCTGTCTCTCTCTAACACACACACACACAGACACACACACACACAGACACACACACACACACACACACAGAGACACACACACAGACACAGACACACACACACAGATCTATTTCTGTGTACTCACTCATGGTAGCAATTGTTACAAAAGCTACTGTGATAATGGGATTTTCTTCTAATAATCTAAAAGGCCTTAAATCAGGCAAACAGACAATAAGAAAATGATTTGTGTGAAACCAAGCTTTACAACAGGAAAAAATAAACATACTCTTCAATTATATATTTTTCCAATTTTCATTAGTGGAACACAATTTCTTCCTCCCAAAATAAACAAGTTTCTCTTGCAAGATTCTAAACTGCAAAGCCCTATAAACTGCATATGTTGATTACTCTTTTCAAAGCCATCTTTCAAAGACATAATTATATCCTTGGATGAGTGTCTCAATGTGTGTTTTCAATATTCTAGAAGGGAAATAACTCATTTGACGTTGTAACCAATGCCATTTTTATAATCAATTTTACTTGGGCCACATTGCTGACAGCAATTCTTAAAAACGGTTTAATATTTGTCCAACTGTATAAATATGCTTAAGCTGAAAAAAAAAAAGCAATGTGGAACTTGATCAACCCTTTTCTTTTCAATGAGGAAAGCACGTGGACTGACTGTCAGGGGGGTGAAAAGCTAAGGTCCCACCCCACCTACATTTTAAAAGAGAGAGAGACCCGGAAAACCTACTGAAGTCAGCTGAGAGCTTAAAATAGCCAACTGACTGGATAACGGGAACTGGGTTCCACCATTTCTAGGGAGATTGGCATCTCTCCCCAGTACCATCTTCCACCCTTCGCTGCCTTCTCAGCTGCTCTGGATCCAGCTGAATTTTAATCAGAGTCAAAGCAGCCAGAATACAAGAAACTCAGCCAAGAATACAAGGACAATCAAGAAAAGAGCTCACTATTTTCAAGAAAACATCTTTTGCAGAGTTCTGGGCTCCCAGAAGTCAGGCCAAAACAGAGACAAACTGCCCCTGCATGAGGACAAACAGGCTTGCGTTCTGCCCGAGGGGACAGCAAGACACTTCCTCTCCTCTTTGTGCCATCTGTTTTCAGAAAGTTAAAGCACACATTCACACTCATTTCGGAATGATTGATCTGCCTGGAGATGTGGCAAAACTCAGGTTGGGAAGTCAAGAACCTAAAGAAATCTGTGTATTTGCTTACTCGTTAGTGAACATCTGCAGAATGTCAGATTAACTTTCTCCACCTAGGAGCAATTATTAATATCTTATAAACTATTGAAAGATAAAATATTCTATCTAAATGAGAACAGGGAATACACTGTATTTCACTCACCACAAAATGTATCTCCCACAACAGAACTTTTCTCATCAGACGATTAAAAGGCAAGTGCAGACACCCTTGAGGAGAGAGACCTACATCCTTATAAACAACTTTATATACAAACTTAATTAAGCTGCTCAGTTTTTTGGTCTGAAATGTTGCATGTCATGTGAATACCTGGTAGGTTTCCATCAGCCCTTCCTGATTTCTCACCTGTCAGCCTCACAGGGGTGCACAGACCACAGCCCCACGAAGAACTGCCAACAGCCCCATCTTTGAGCTTTCTGCGCTATCATGCCAACTGGTGCAGCACCACACATCTTTATGGCCACTTCCCCGTTCTGAATAGCCCCCAGAACATATCCATATAACACTCTTACTGTAAGTAAGTCTTTGTCTTACAGCACCTTGTCAGGTCCTGTTATACCATCCATGGTAGACATGGAACTGCTGGATAAGTCCATTGGCTTTACAAAGTGGGGGAGCTGGTACGTGAGAAGAAGCTGCACTCTTGTCTTTAGCTAAGCTAGGGCAGCCGAACTTCTTCCACGATGACTCAATACTTCTTAATCTGCTCACGAGGACTGTCAACATCCCTGCCATGTGGGAGGCATAAATCAACCATTTACTGGTTGGTAAGACTGAAGCCATCTTCAATACCTGCCCCATCTATGAACATGAGTTCATGGATTACTAGACTGAATTACCTAAAGTTCCATGTGGTGGCACTCACCTGTACTAACGGCTATCTGAGAGACAGGCAGGCAAGGTGTGAGATAAAGGCCAGCATGGGAAACATTTAAGAAGAGGCACAGTGCAGAGAGGGAGATATGGCAAGGGGGAAGCAAAAAGGAAGGAAAAAGAGAAGGGATGGATTCCAATGGCCCCAGTGGATGCCTAAAGTCATGGTAGGCACCCAATCATACACAGACCATGTTTTTCCCATATTCACATATCTGTGATAAAGTGTGACATATCTACAAGTTCAGCAGCAGCTAAGAAACCAAAATAATTGTAACAATATATCCCGGTAGAACGAATATGTGAACGTACCTTCTCTATATAGATCAAAAAATGCCTTCTTATATTTACTTACCTTTAAGTGTGTGTGTGTGTGTGTGTGTGTGTGTGTGTGTGTGTGTGATATCATGTGCAGACATCAGATTCCCCTGGAACTGAAGTACATTTGCCATGTGGGTGCTAGGAACTGAACCTGGGTCCCCTACGAGCAACAAGCGCTCTTAAACACTGAGTCATCTCTCTGATACCTCAAAAAATACTTTTAAGGGAATGTATTCTCACTGTTGCTCAGCCCAGCCCCAAATGTGTTCCCTCTTCACCCAGCCTCCCAGGCAATTGGGACCACAGGCGCACGGCATGGTACCCAGCTTTCAAACACCTATTGCACTGTCCTTGCCCTGTTCTTGGGATGACGTAAGACGATACAAGACTTGCAAGGCAAAATGGACTTCAGTGAATCACAGCAATATGGCACAGTGTGAGGCTCCTACAGGAGAGTTACTTGAACCTAAGAGCAGTGGTGCCATAGCGCGCAATCCAAAGATCCAGGCAAGAATGTGACTAGAGGGAGGATACCACGGCATATACAGATATTGGAAAGGGTGGGACTGAGAAAGGCAGCCTGCTTTCTGGTTGAACTAGGCTTAAACCCCAGAGACCTAGCAGATAATTCTGCAAGAGATGGAAGGAAGTTTGCCACGCTTCCAGGCACCAGGCTCCTGACATGCGGCCCCAGCTCCATAATTCTGTGACCACCAGTCACATAGGGCAATGCTCCAAGCTCCTGGTATTCTGTCTGGACTCTACCCTCGCAGATACCTGGCATGCTCCTCCCTACAGGTACCTGGTTATTGCCAAGTAGGCCTGGTCCACTATAAAAGGGGCTGCTTCCCCACTCCTCCCTCTCTTACTCCTGCTTCCAGCTTGCTTCTCTCATGCCCTCTTGTCCCCCCCCCCGAATTCCCTTCCCCCCTCTCTGCATGTGGCCATGGCCGGCCTTTACTTCCCTATCCTCTCCCTCTCTCTACCTTTCTACAATAAAGGCCCTAAAACCATGGCCTCTTCTCATCGGGATCCGCTGTGCTGGAGCAATGGTGCAGGCCTTCCCCTAACAGGCTTCCCTGTGCTCTCAGACACCATTTCCACAGAACAAGCTAAAGACTCTGCTCCCAGAGGGACCCAGCCTGAGCTCTCTCCTCCTGCCCTTTTCCTTTCAGGTCCTGGGTTAGAGCCCGCCCTCAGGCCCCAACTCCATTCTCAGCTCTGCTATGTCTGCAGTGCCCAAGAGTCTGAGAACCTGTCATCCTTGGCCTCGGTGCAGGCCTGGGACCCTGAGCCAATTCCAGCAAGTCTACAGGGACTTCAGACTGCGCTTCCCCACCCCCAGAGCAGGGCCCCACGACTTCTCACAGCCTGACACAACCACCCAGCAGCACATGGGGTCTACTCAGTTGCAAACAGACTTCCCACGTCCCACCTCGCCTAGCGGCCCAATGCAGGACACCATTCTAACCCACAAGAAAGGAGTGGCATGAGGGTCTTCAGTCAGGACAGAACAAAATTTGTTGTGAAAATACAAATTTTGTGGGTTAGGGATTTAGCTCAGTGGTAGAGCCCAACAAGCTCAAGGCCCTAGGTTCAGTCCTTAGCTCTGAGGGGGAAACAAGTACATATTTCTAAAGACTAAATAATTTGTATACTAAGATCTATACAATTTTTATTTGCTGTAAGTTATTCTTTAGTAAAAGTACCTTCTAAGACGAAGAAACCACTAAGTACCTGATTTTAATTTACATTTCATGGGAAAGAGACACTAAAATCTGCACGAGTGAGAGAAAAACTTGAGAGAGAATGGAGAACTTGGACACACAAACACTCCAACGTAGACAGGGTCTCATGACACACACAGAGTCAGAGAGCAGCACACACTACTGTTTTAGCAACTGTGATCAAACAAAACGAAAACAAAGAAGGGTCTGCAGTGCAGTAAAATGTGAAGTATAGACAAAGGTTTCAGCTTCTTCATCAAAGAGGCAAAATAAATACATTTTACACTGAGAAAAGTGGGGTGGGAGAAGTAGCTCAGTTGGGAAGCGCAACTTGTCTAATTTGCACAGAGCCCTGGGTTCAATCCCTTGCACGGGATACACTGGGCATGGTGGCACATGCTTATAATCTTGGGACTTGGCAAGTGGAAAGGAGAATCAAAGCTTTCAAGTCATTCTTAGCCACACAGGTAGTTCAAGGCCAGCCTGGGACACATTAAGCCTGTTCTCAAAAGAAAAAGAAAAAAAAAAAAAAAAAAACTAAAAAACACAGCAATGCTTTAAAGGTTGAAACTGGCTAGAGTGAAGCGAAGAAGAGAACTGTGGGAGAAAGAGGGCGTAATGAGTGGAGGGATTCTAAGGCAGCACCTAGGCACAAGAAGGTGAGGGCAAGGGCTGCCCAAGGGAAATTACAAAATAAGTGCACAATCACTGGGTGAAGATATGGAGGTGGGTTTTCCGAGTCCCAGAGAGGAAGAGGATAGGATATAGAGAAAGGCCTTTTTGCCAGGCAGTTGGGAGAGAGGAGCACAGGGAACCATGTAGCTCAGGTTAGACCCAGTGCGGAAGAATTCCAACATAGAATAGCTGATGAGTTTAGGACAATAGATTCTGAACCCAGTGGTTGTGACATCTGGCTGATTATAAATACTAAGATTGTCTGGTGTTTTCCATTCGAGAAGATTCAGGTGGGCAAGAGAGAGGGTGCAGTCGTGTGTCTGTTGTTGGCAGAGCCAGCCACGGGGTCAGGGTGGGGTGGGTGGGGAGGTAGGGTGGAGGTGTGGGTGGATGATCAGTGTGGGGTGATTGCTGCTCCTAGCCTTGAGCTACGTTGAGACCACTGTTGCCGGCACGTAGTCGAAGCAAGCGTGGATTAATCAAAATTACATGCAACACATAATAGTTCTTAAGAACACTGCAATGAAAAGGTATTTGCTCCCAAGATTTCTTTAAACATTTGCCTCCTAAATGTGCTCATCAACATGGAAGGGCTTATTTTCAAAGGGCTCGTCATGGACAGTTAAAGTATCAGGCAGAAGACATCAGGGACAGAAAATCAAACTGAGCCAAAGCCATAGCCCACAGGGAAGATGTCTGGCATGAACAGTGGCTTCCACTGGGGAGACTACTAGCGCAGGCACAGTGCTGGACTTTGTCAGCACCAGCCAGGCCCCTGGGGGTCAAGAGATGGAAAACAGTATATGTATTGAGTTCTAAGAGGCAATTCAGCTATTTAAGATTTTAGCTTTTTACTACAAATAAAATGAATTTCTCAAATTTCTATTAGTCAGTTTAAAATAAGAATCATAGAGCAAGAAAACTACAGAAAATAGTTTCAAAAACATTTTCAAGTTATGATATTCAATGAACACCTTCTGACATATAAAGCACTCAATTAAAAACTTCTTTGGGGACAGGGGAGACCACTTAGTTTAGTAAGCTGTGTGCCTCTCAGACACAAGGACCTGAATTTGATGGCCAGAATCCAGGCTAAAGGCCAACATGGCAGCGATCTGTACCTTAACCCCAGCACTGGGAAGAGGAGACACGAGGATCCTGGGTGCCTGCTGACCAGCCAGCAGCTTAACCAGGGAGTTCCAGGCCAGTGAGAGACCTTATCTCAAAGGAGATGGGTGACACTCCTAAAGATGACGCCTAAGGTTGTCCTCTGACCTACACATCTGTGTACACACACACACACACACACACACACACACACCTGTACATGGATACATGGTAGAGGGATGAAATGGTAGAACAGAAGAAAGGTCCTAGGGAGGGAGGGAGGGAGGGAGGGAAAGAGGGAGGAGGAAGGGAATGTTTAAAAATGTATATTATCTCAAATTTAGTTTTGCTGTCAAGGAGCTGGAACTATGAGGTAAAGAAAACAGTGGTGGCGCACGCCTTTAATCCCAGCACTCGGGAGGCAGAGGCAAGCAGATTTCTGAGTTCGAGGCCAGCCTGGTCTACGGAGTGAGTTCCAGAAAAGCCAGAGCTACACAGAGAAACCCTGTCTGGGAAAACCAAAAAAAAAAAAAAAAGTAAAAGAAAGAAAGGAAGAAATGAAAACCACTGAGGCCACATGACTTTAATCCAGCACTCTGAGGCAGAAGTCTGCCTTACATCCTAGTGAGAAAACATTTCTCTATAAAACTACTTTTACGAGCCAGGCAGTGGTGGCGCACGCCTTTAATCCCAGCACTTGGGAGGCAGAGGCAGGTGGATTTCTGAGTTTGAGGCCAGCCTGGTCTACAAAGTGGGTTCCAGGACAGCCAGGGTTATACAGAGAAACACTGTCTTGAAAAACCAAAAACTACTTTTACACAATCATGAATTAATCCCAAGAGGGACCAAATGTGGGTGTGTCCCAGTAAAGACTGCACTCTTCAAGAATTTTAATTAAAACCAAGCAGAGTATTTTCTGAAAGAAATAAAGTATGCAACCGTTAATGTGAATGTTGCTCTCCTTGTGTCAAAATAGTGATGCCTAGTTTTACAATGTCTTTGTGACAGAAGAATAAAGCCCTGGCCAGCCACTGGCACCCATCAGTGCATGGTCTCCAAGTGTCGGCTCTATTCACGAACAATCACTTAAAAAAGAGCGGGTCACCACAGGGACAGCATTGGTTACCAAAGTGAATATATTTTGTTCTGCAGTTTCCTGTCCTGGGGACAAAAATACAAAACAAAACCCAAAAATGGAGCAATGTACAGCACAAAATATCCAACCAGAGGCACTGTGCCAGGAAAGCAACAGAGAGTTTTACACTGGAGCCAAAGGCTCCAGAGTCTCTTTTAAATTTTTAAATCGTGACAATTATCTTGATGCCTCTTAATGAATCAGATCTGTCCCCAGAACAAAGGCCTGCTTGGGAGTTTTATGTACTTTGAGGAATAATTATTTCCTAAGCTTATTCACTTTTTAAAGAAAGTGGCTTACAGGAAGATTTGGGAACCTGTGTGCTTGAGGGAAAACATTTGGATAAGCACACTTCCCGAGCAAGCGAGGCATTCTGCTTGAAAGAGACTCCAGGAGGAAGGGATAAACATGCAACCAATTCCAAAAGCAGTATATTTCTTGCATGTGTTTCTCTTTCAGCTTTGATTTAAACTGTTGTCATTTTTGTGTTGAAACAAGACAACTATTCCTAAGCCATCATTAGAGTTACAGTGGAAAACTGTTCCTTATAAGATCCAGTGACGCCCAAGTCTCTGACGGCGATGCCACTGTTTTTCTGGCCTCATAACTACTCGTAACTACATTAGTCAACAGCATACACTATGCCGACAAATTTACTTAATCTCGGATTAGCAACTATCTATACCACACCTTCCTACCATAGCTATACAAGCTCTTGCCAAGGAGCTACTAAAATGAACACCGGGACAGGACTATCTTCATTCATCATTTGCTACAATAACAGGCTACCCTAGAATTAAGACTGTTAAAAAAAAGTCATGCCAGGCAGGGGTGGCACATGCCTTTAATCCTACCATTTGGGAGGCAGAGGCAGGCCAGTCTCTGAGTTCGAGGCCAGCCTGGTCTACAGAGTGAGTTTCAGGACAGCCAGGACTACACAGAGAAACCCTGTCTAGAAGAAGGAGGAGGAGGAGAAGGGGGAGGGGAGGAGGAAGAGGAAGAGGGAGAGGAGGAGGAAGAGGAAGAGGAAGAGGGGGAGGAGGAAGAGGAAGAAGAAGAGGAGGGGGAGGAGGAGGAGGAGTTATTTACATACAATTCTGTAATCTAGGCTAGGCTCTATCTGGTAGCTCTCTTCTGTCAAGCTCCACAACCATCATGGGAGGTTGCCTCCCTTTGACTAGAATCAGCCAGGAGACCTGGACTGACAAGCTTCCTCATACTATGTAGTACTAAGGTCTCCTCCCTATATAGATGTGACCTCTGCAGGAGGATTGCTGTACCTTCTGTGGAACTGCTGGAACGTCTCAAAGCAGAGGCCTGCACCTTATTAAGCTAGGGACAGCACTTGATGCGGCAGACAGATGTAGAAGGAAACAACCAACCCCCGGCACCGGTCCTCTGATGTCCACATGTGTGTCATGGTACTTGTGTGACCGTACGCACAGTGATGATAATAAATGAGATACTTTTGTAAAGGATTGGGAGACACACATTATTCATCTTATTCTGTAAGTGATGGAACACCCACCTCTGAAGGAACAGACAGAGGTGGGGGCAGGATTCCTAAACAAAAAGGCCATTGTTTATCCATAGGCCTCACATTCTAGAAACATGAACACCCGCCAGGTCATTACACACCCACACACTGAATGTTCCACTTTCTGAACTGTTTAATTACACCATTTATAATAATCACCAGCAGGTAATTTCCTAAGCAAAGGCAGGGCAGCGTTACAATGCTGGTGAGCTAAGAATTCCCAGTATCTACTGCCAGATGATCATGGCCTGGCCCTGAGGAGGAGCATCTGAGATTCAAGGGTTTCCACCCCATCTGCTTTCCCAACACACAGAACCATGAGGCCGCTCAGTGAGATTCTGTTCTAGAGGGTAGGACACCTCTACCTTTCCCTCTGAGGCTACAACGCCTGGGCTTTCCTGACCTGTTACAGCTCCAAGTCCAATCAGGTGGCATCTATCACAAAGCATTTAAGGATCTCTTAAGGATCACTGGTCTTGGTTCAGAGAGATAGCTCAGTGGTTAGAGGCCCTTGCCTCCAAGCCCGAAGAGCCGAGTCTGATCAAAAAGACCCACATAAAGAAGGAAAGAACGGACTCGTGTAAGTATCCTCTGACTTCCACACACACACACACGCCATGGCTCGTGCACCACACACGTCCATATTCACACTCAAATAATAAGTAAGATATAAGAGTCCAGAGACACATGTGGCATCACCATGCAGTAGGTACATGCAAACTTATAAACACATAGGTTCAAAACAAAAAACGCACAAACCACTAGCAATTCACCACCAGTTTATGTACACTCTGCTCTCCAACAGCTCAGACATACACAAGTGACCAGAGGTGAGGACGCGGTTGTGGCCCAATCACATTTCATAGCCATAAAAGGAATCTTTTAAAAGACCCAGTAGGTCCACTAGGTCCACTGTGGCTGAAGTAGATGTGGAAATACACTTAGAAGGCTATGCCTTCATATGCCCACATGCACACACACATACACAAATATTTAATCTGGAAGAAAGACGGCAGGATGGCTCAGTGGGTAGCTCTTGCCTGCAAGCCTGACAATCTTCTACCACGGGGGCAGAAAAGAAGAAACTCCCAACAAGTTGTCTTCTGACCCTCTCGTGTGTACTCTGGCACACTGGCACACACACACAAAACGTAAACAAATGTAAAAATAAAAGTAAAATCTTAGGAGGAGGGTAGAACCATCCTATACTAAAACAAAACAAAACCCAATTTCTGTGTGCCGAGGAAACGAGAAGGGAGAGAGGGCTGAATCCCAGCTGCTGCAGAACAATACAAATGATATGATTCTAATTATGTGAGAAGAAAGCAGCCACACTCTTCTGAGCATGTGTGTGTGTGTGGGGGGGGGTGCGACTGAGCTCATCAGTCACTCCGATGTGATGTGAAGCTTGGGTGTCCGGTCAGTGGCCGTGGGCACTGAGCCCAGGACTGCACACATGCTGTGCTCCACCACTGATCTTTACCCCCAGCCATTTCATGTAGTCCTTAAAGATTCTCTTTCTATAACAATGACTAATTATGTTACATTACTGGTATTTTATATTAGGAAAGTCAAACCCCACAATATATTCACACAGCCTAAGTGGCTATTTTGAGGACTTATGGCACGGGTGTTTTGAAAGAGCAAGAATAGTCTGGAGGTCTAGCTCAGTGGTAAAGTGCAGGATTAGCATGCACAAACATCTCCACACTAAAAAACAAAACAAATCCAGAGGAAAGAAGTGCAGGAGTTAACATGTTTCAAAGTGACTTGAATAATAAAGTGTCTTTTTTCCTTCCTCATTAGAGTGACAAGATCTTTCCTGAATATACTAATTAAACATCATAAAGTGTGGTTCAAAAATGGGTGTGGCCACACATACTTCCAACCCCAGCTTTTGGAAGGTAGAGATGGGAAGATCAAGAGTTCAAGGCCGAACTCAGGTACACAGTGAGTTCAGAAGACCCTGTCTTAAAGAAACCAAAACAAGGGGTGAGAGAGATCACTCCCAGACTGTGTCCACTGGTTCCATGCACTCGTATCACGAGGCTCACAGCAGCCAGTAACACAGTCCCAGGGGTTCTATGCTCTCTCTGCAGACCCACAGAGACACACACACACACACAGAAGTAAAAATCAACCTTGACTGGCACTCGGAAAGCAGAGGTGAGGGGGTCTCTTGTGAGTGAGGCCAGACTGAGCTACAGAGCTGTTGTTACACAGAGAAACCCTGTCACCAAAAAAAAGGAAATAAAAAAAAGCCCAAAATATTATAACAAATACATAAATCTTGAAAACAATAAAAGCTACACCCAATAAGTGTGAGAATTATACAATAATGATGCATGCCTGCCTCTCCATTGTCACCTCCCTCTCCACTGCCATCCCCTAATTAAAGCCCCGTGTTCCACATCTACCTTGCACCTCAGGAGCCCCCTCTCACAGCTTCTGGTCCAGTCAGACAGCAAGCTCCCTCGCTGAAAGGACTCTGTGGAACAGCAGGGCTTTGTCTTAGCTTTCTGCTTTTTAATTTTATTTTTTTAAGCATGTGTGAAACCAACTTAATACAGCTTTTACCTAACTTGTAACCCTGAGATGAATCGTGAGAGAGTGGAATCTACTCAAGAGCAACCGCGGGAAAGGAAATCACAACCAGCCTCTCCTTTCTAATACAACAAATGCTCTTCTTTATCATTCCCATAACTAAAACTGAAAGGAATTAAGTAAAGCCAGATGAGGCACGAGAGTTTGGTGTGCCCAATTATTTCAGAAGGATTGTAACCAAATAAAACCAGAAGAATAGCATTCGTCGGTACACTCTGTGTTCTCAACCCCAGAATCACGCCACTCGCGCTCTCGCCAAGAGAACACCCAACTGTGTTTAATATTAATAGTTTAATAGTAGCCACGTGCTATTAAAGCACAAGGATAGACACAGCTCTAGCCAATGTGATGTGGACAGTTACGTGGCCATCTGACGATGCTGTCATAGAAAGAGCTCATTCCACCCAAAAGGCAAGCTTAGGAGAAGAAAGCCCTCCTCCTTCACTCTAGTCAGGTTGAGTAAATCTTGGAGATGATGCTTTGGGGAAAGAGTTCAATGGTAAGGTAGCATGAGGACTTGATTCCAATCCCCAAAGCCTGTGTGTAAAAAGCCAGGCACACTGGTACCTGGTACCTGTGATGGCAATGCTGAGAAGGCAGAGACAGGGTGGCTGCGGATCCCCACCAGCCACTCTAGCCTACTGTGTGAGTTCCAGAAAGTGGAAGGTCCTAACTCAAGAAAAGAAAAGGGAACCGGTTCCTAAGGACTAACACTTGGGAGAAAGGGGAGAGGGGGGGGGGAGTAAAAAACAAACAAACAAAAAGGAGTGACACCTGAATGTGTGCCCACGAGTTCAACACACATACACACACCCTACAAATGAAGCAGTCAAGCTGTGACTCTGAGGAACACTTGTGCCAAAGGGTCACCCCTCCCATACACAGACACACAAATACAAGAGGAGCCTGGTGGTCGACAGCAATGACCAGCTTAGTGACCACAAATACCCCCTACATCATCTATGTCAGGAAGAAAAGGAACAAAGTACATCACCTGTCTGTCTGTCTGTCTGTCTACCCTAATGCAGAGCAGGAAAAGGAGGTGTCTCTGAGCAGTTAAAAGCACGCATAATGTTAACCAACAACGAGACACCTTCAGCGCTGATTTTGTGGCTTAGAGGATCTAGAACAATGTAAGAAAGAGAAGGCCAAGGAGATAGTACCATTAGGAACGTGAAGAGACACAAACCGTTAGCTCACAATTCATCCATGTCCACATCACACAGATGTTGGCATTCACTCCTAAAGAAAAACCATATTCCAGATCCTGGCTTAAATATACCTTGGATTCTCTGCTTTCAGTAATTCCAGTGAAAACGAACGTTGGATCATAACAGTAGCACATGCTAATTCGCCAGCTAAGGAAACATGAAGAAACCTCAGGCCGACAGGTTCTCAATGCCACCATTTTTCTAAGACCATGAAGAAAACAAGCTTCCTCTCATGCCGTGTTTGGAATGCCTTACTTCTCCATTTATCAGGTGTAATAATAACAGTCATTTATAGATTACAAACTGACGAAGTATTGCTTTAACATGTCTTAGAAAACATATACACAGGATTTCCCTACTGAGCAAGCTCATGCATTGCAGGACAATCACACACAGATGTGCCCCTCTGAGAAGGCGGCATGATTTACAGCCAGAGCGAGGTCCTTGACACAAGAGCTGCTGCTCCAAGAAACAGAAATCGGTACAAGGTTTGTTCCGTCAGACAGTGGAGAGTTCTCAGGATTAGAGTTAATGGGGGGAGGGGGGTTATTTGCATTTTAATTATTTGTAATTTGTGTTTGCAATTATCTAGAACCTGCCAGAGAAACTCAAAGCATGTTCTGAAAGATTTTATAAGCAGACACAGATTGGTCCTGGGTGACATTAGAAACTTGGGACCAAAGAATGCTTTTTTTGTGAAGATACCCAAAGGACTGCTTCGCAGCCATGCACAGGGCTTCAGGCCTTTGTCCCAGCAATCGGGAGACTGAAGCAGGAAGAGCAAGAGTTTGAGGCCCATCTCAAAGATAAACCAATAAATACAAAGATAAAAGGGGAGAAAGAAGAGAGGAGGAAGAAGGTGCTATCCCACCCCACAGGGGCTGATGGGTAGTCATAGAGGATACACAGCTCCTAGCTGCCTGTCAGCCCTGAAGCCAACAGTAATTCTTTCTGAATACTGAATGATCACACATGAACATGTCAAGTGTTTACAACAAGAAAACACCAAAGACAAGTCAATATATAAAAAGATAAGGTTTTATCTCGGCATTTTAGCAGTCGCCTTTCAGGATCAATTGGTCCTGTCACTCTGAGGCCTGTAGAAAGACAGGTTTGCTTGTAGAAGGAAGCCGCTTATCATGTGACCAGGAAACCAAAACAAAAGTGGGCGCCAACGAGATGGCTCTGTTAGCAAAGCTGTGTGCCGGGCACATGTGAACACATACCACGTTTTCTTTATCTGTTTCTCCCTGACATTTGTCCTGCCTATTTATTTAAATGCTGCAATGAATACAGACATGCAGATAATAGAGTGGCTTCATTTCCTTCACATAGATTCCGCCCCACCATCTGGAGCCACACATAAAGACTTCTAGCACTTCAAGTTTTAAATCATTTGACAAAATTAGATATAAAAGAAACTCCCTGAAAATTAGCAGGAATGAGGAGAACTCATGGTTTCTTTTAAATTCCCAGTGTTTTAATCATCCTTGTCTTCCCATGACTCTTGTATCTGCAGCTAAGCTGACCCACACTCCACAAGAGAAGACCAGAACATGTGCCCAAGGACTGCAAAGGGTGAAAGGCCTAGCAAATGAAGACTACGCTGAGGTAATGACCAACCAGGACACTTAGCTTATGATAAACCACCCCCATTCTTCTCTTGGTGTGTGGTTTCAATATGAAGAGCTCCCCAGAGACTCACTTGGTCCACATCTGAGGATACTGTTTGGAAACATTGTAAACTCTTCAGGCTGTAGAGACTTGCTGGAGGCGAGTCACTGGCCCGGGCTTTGAGGCTCTGTAGCCCAGCCCCACTTCCCTGCTTCCTGAGTAAAGATACAATGTAACCAGCTGGCCACCTGATCCTGCTGCCATGCCCTCCCTGCTTGCCACCATGTCTTCTCTGCCATGACATCCCTTTGGACCTACAAACCAAAATGAGTGCTTTTCTCCCTTTAGTTGCTTGCCAAAGTACTTTATGACAGTAATAAAAAGTAACTAAGACAGCTAGCTACTAGCAAAAGGGTAAATAAATTTACGACATTTTGGAATGTCTTAGCTGCAAATAAGAATTCATATTTCCCTAGCATGAAAGGAAAGCCAGGGTTAAAGATGAGCATAGTATGTAACAACTGGATTCTGAGGACTGAAAACACCGGCATTTAGACACGTAGTGTAAACTCTATAAACTCGCCACAGTAGCAGATACAGTATGACATTTTACTTACTACACTAATTGACCATAATGCCAGTCAAGCAATTAAGAGAGCGAGAGTGACTTTCTCCACCACACCCTTTCTAAAACACAACTCCGATGCTGCCTTCTCCTCGTGTAACACCTCATACTCTCTTCTCTGAATTCAAAACACAACTGAAGCCCCACAGCCTGTGCCTTCCCGCCAAGGAGCAACGGGAGCGACACCTTCATGGTACTTCTCTCGCAGTGTCTATGCACCGCCTCTGGGATGCCTTTCTTCCTATTTCCTCTAACATTTAGTCAAGCCAGGCAGTGATGGCTAAGATTTCAATGATCTATCAAAGTAGCTGGAGCACAGAAAACTCCAGGTTAACATTTCTTCTCACTTTTGAATGGGGGGAAAGGTTATAATAAAAGTGGCTGTCCCTTGGAATCTTAAAGAGAAATATATAGAAGTTAAGTGACAACACGAGACCCCTTGGTTTATCTGTATGGTGGAACTACTTCAAATCACCCACACATCTTCAAAATTCTAAAAATCGTGTAATGACATTTAAGCAAAACAAAGCAAAAAAATATTGAGCAGAAGAACATTGGAACTTCATAATCTTTCTCGTGGATCTGCTTTCATTCCATTTATTTGTGGCAGGAAATAGAAATAAAGACTAAAACCCAAATGTCCTTTAAGCCACAGGGGAAATGGAGCAAACCAGAGGCTACAGAGTACCTTGAAAAATCAAAAGGACACAAATTTATTCCTAGAATAACCCTATCTAAGAGAGAGAGAGAGCGAAATCTTGAAATAAATGGTGACTCTTTCATTAAGTAAGTGTTTCTTTTAGGGAACAGAGCCTTCCTTGGTTGGAGAGATGGCTCCACGGTAAAGTCAGAGGAGCTGAGTTTGGTCCCTAAGACACACTGGGTAGACGAAGAGAATCAACTCCTGCAAGCGCTGTCTCTGTGCACTGTGACACACAGGCATATACACAGACTCAGAGATACACAGTACAAATGGGGAGAAAGAAAACCAGCCAACACTTCCTGAGAAAAAGAAGAACTAAACACGGTAACTCTAGCCAGTTCACTTTCCTTCTGGAAAATTCCTGGATTATCATCACATGACATTACAGCTGCAGCTGAACTACAATCGTTATGAGAAAAAAAAACAATGTAACCACTGGTATTTAATTATTTCTTCTTAAAGACACACTAAAATACAAAAGGAAAGGCTGTGACATTGACCCATGGGAAACCACTGTTTCAGTAGGCAGTCTTGTCAGCTTTTCAGATCTTAGGACAGTAAATGGGTGTGATTTGCCATCTCCTGTCTATATCTGCCAAAAGGCGGGACTAGGGGCAGTCTTACTTCTATGTGATATATAGTATGGCTCCTGGAAAGGAAACTCAGTTGATTGGTTTGCCTCCTCCCATATTTTTCATTTCAAGCAAATAAGTGAGTCACTCGTGAATGCTGCAAAACTGGCTACTCAGAAGTTAGATGCTTAAGCTTTTTGTTCAAACAAGCATGGGTCTACAATGACTATTAGCTTATCCTGGTAGATTCACTAATAGCTAAACAGGTTGGACAAGATTTTATGCAGAATAGTCAAGAGCTGAGAAAAAGCAAACTGGGCTAGGGGTGTAGCTCAGTGGTAGAGTGCTTGCCCAGCATGTTTAAGGTCCTATGAGGACGTGGATTGATGCAGGGGAGAGCAATTAAGCAAGGAGAGATAGAAGGAAGGATGGAGGAAAGGAGAAGAGGCAAAAAAAAAAAAAAAAAAAAGCCAGTCATTCCTCTCTAGTAGAATCCTACACAAGTATTAAAACCAACACACATAGAACTGGAGACGGCTCAGCAGTTCAGAGCACTCGCTGCTCCCACAGAGGACTTGGGTTGAAGTCCCCAAAACCACAGAGTGGCTCACAACCTTCTGTAACTATCGTTCCAAGGGATCCAGAAACCTTCTGGACTCAAAGAGGCACTAGGTATGCAAGACAAAATACATACATAAAATAAAACTAGGTCCATCTGTCTTACAATGTAATACACAGCTAACCATAGAAATGATACAATGATATACATCCAAAGAAACAATGTAACACATAGCCAGCTACAGAAAGGATACTGTGAAGAAGATATACATCCAAACAAATAACATCCACAGTTAAGTGTAGGTGATGAACTCATAAGCATCTCCTTTTGTATTGTTTGGTTTTAAATGTCTCTATGAATTATTTTCCAGTTTGGCTTTGTATGGGTGAAATTAAATCATAAATATTTGAAAGGTTTAAAAAAAAAAAAAAACAAAAAAGGAAATTCACTGGGTGTTAAACTGTGGCTCCTGGAGGTGTTTTGAATCCTAGGACACATCACACCTGCCATCCAGTGCAAGGTCTAAACCAGAAGACACTAAGCCTATCCCCTTGTCCTCCTTAGCTTGGGGTCACACATTCTCAGCAGTGTGCCTCTTATAGTGCTTCCTCATTTCTTTCCCTCCTCACATCATACTTAGCAACCAGGCTAGAGCTAAAAAAGTCTTTCACTCAATACAAACTCAGGGACAAATCTGCCCACACCAGGTAGGCTGGGAACCTGGCTATACAAGAAAGGAGGATCAAGTGCTACTTGGTTTGAATGAACAAGTACACATAGTGACAATTACAGGAACACACAGACCTGCTGAGCGAGAGCAAAAGCGATGACTTCACGGACAGGGAACATAGTTCCTCAACTCAGAGAATTGGGATGGAACTGGAAGCTAAAGAGCAAGTTCAGCAAACAGAAAAGGCAAGGTTTACAGTGGGATTCTTCAGAGTAACAGAAACAATAGGCTGTAACATCATCATACAGCTGGAGTCACAGAGATGACACACAGACAGACAGACAAACAGACAAATGACTGGTAGGTAGACAGATGAATAATAGATGGATGCATGGTGACAGACAAACAAGGGATTCGACATAGAGAATAGACAGATGGTAGAATATATATATATATATATATATATATATATATATAGAGAGAGAGAGAGAGAGAGAGAGAGAGAGAGAGAGAGAAAGTCTTAGTTACTGTTCTATTGCTATGATGGAACACCATGACCAAGGCAACTTACTGGGAGCTTGCTTACAGTTTCAGGTTAGTCCATGGTCATCATGATGAGGAATATGGCAGCAGGTAGGTAGACATGTGGAAACAGTACCTGAGAGTTCACATTTGATCTACAAATTACAGGCAGAAGGTGAGCAAAACTCAAAACCATCCCCCAGTGACACATCTCCTCCAATATGGCCACACTTCCTCAAGGCTACCCCAAACAGCTTCACTAACTGAGGACCAGGTATTTAGTACCCCCAAAAGCAGCAAATGTAATAAAATTAGGAGTTAGTGTATTTTTCATCTTCATTGATTTGTCTATTTTTCACTCTCCCTTTCTTTGACCAAATATCTGATGTCCTCATATCTCCAGACTTTACTGTGAGAACAAGGCTTCCAGGAGCTCTTACCCTCTGGACCACACCATTACAGATGCCCCAGAGATCCTCGGCCGTCCTGTTCTAAGCACGAGGATTACCATTACAGCCCATCTGGTATTGATATGTATTCTGGGCATACTAACTCTGATTCTTACACTTGGGTGGTAAACCCATGTTTACCAAAGAACAATCTCTCTAACCCAATCTCGGGTATTTTGTGACTGTGATACAAAACTAATATCCCCTTTAACAGTACATTTTATTTCTTGGCTGATTTGTTTTGCCATGCTTGCCAAGTGTTCTACTACTGTGTCACACCCTCAGCCCCTGCTCTATAGAACTTAGCGTAGATTTTTCCCCTTGGTGATCAAGTTTCTCCCCAGGCAAAACCCCCGACTTCCCTGCAGTTCTCCCTACTACTGTGGTTGACCATGTATTAAACAGACAACAGTGTCCGAGTGAGAAGGAAATGGTCCATAAAACAATGCCTCCTACAAAGGCAGAACCACATACGTTCTAAGAGCACCATGAGACAGCAGAGAGGACCCAGACATCAGAAAACAATCCATGACTTGCCTCAGATGCTGCTCTTTTGACAGAGGAGGTAGCATTCACCAGATTGAAACCCAGAACTCAGTCTTAGAGAGGAGAATCAATCAAAGATAAATCAAAATACAGGTGTCTAACTATAGGTTCAGAAATAATCTTCTATATCTAAGCATGACCCAAAAGCCAATCTGAGGGTTGAAAATGTAGCTTGGAGGCAGAAAATGTACTTACTATGCACAAGATCTTTAATTCCATTCCCAACATCACACACAAAAAAAGTAACTTCTAGTATATATTTCTAATTATAAAATATAGAGAAAAATAATCTTACATATACACTAGGGTCAAACACATTGAGAAAAATATCATTGAAATTAACAATGCATAGGATGGGACCCATCTATAATCCAGCACTTGGAAGATGTAAACAGGAGAATCCGGAATTCAAAACAAAGCTCAGGTGCATCAAGAATTAAACCAGTCTGCGGTATACAAACATAGAATCAATTTTTCATTCAAAATATGAAAAAGAGCAACCTGAAGACATTTACTGTAGCAGTTTAGAAACCTACCCTGTAGGGCAGAGTGGATCAGTGGTTATGAGCATTTGCCATGCTTCCAAAGGACCTGGGTTTGACTCCCAGCACACACATAGTGGCTCACAACCAGTAACAGGGGATCTGATGCCCTCTTCTGGCCTCCACAATCACTGGACATATACATACATGCAGGCAAAATACTCACAATAAATAAAATTTAAAAAAAGAAACTCAACATGTAGAGCAAAACTAACCACATTTGCTTTCACGTAACCTTCCATGCTCCCCAATTAACCCTACCCTCTTCAAAGGACAGCGTTATAGCACTTCCTGGTGGTGAGTATCACAGGGTGTGCATGCAAGGATGCTCCCTGCAGTGTGAGTAGAAAATACTCAGAACTACAAAGCAACCCACAAGTCTCCCAGTGGGAGAATAACAAATCAGACTGTGAGGAGAAACCGGCAATCATGAGAGAAAATGTGGGAACCGAATATGGACATGAAAACTGGGAAGCAGCCGGGCGTGGTGGCGCACACCTTTAATCCCAGCACTCGGGAGGCAGAGGCAGGCGGATTTCTGAGTTCGAGGCCAGCCTGGTCTACAAAGTGAGTGCCAGGACAGCCAGGGCTACACAGAGAAACCCTGTCTCGAAAAATCAAAAAAAAAAAAAAAAAAAAAAAAAAAAAGAAAACTGGGAAGCATGTTGTTCCAAAGGGGAAAGTACTCAAGCTATACATGGTGTGCTACCCGATCCCATCGTGTGAGTGTGCTGATACACACGCAGGAGGGGAACAACCCCAGAACGAGAGGATGAATACCAAAGCGCTGACAGTGACCGACTCTGCAAACAGGAGTAGGCCCTAACACTAGAATGTTCTCAGTGGGAATGGGACTACATCTGATACAAGTGCATGGTTCATAGACAAACTAACAGATGTAGATTACCCAGGATGGTTTTTAGTAGCACACTCTCCTAGTGCGACTGCTCAAAAGAGAATTCCCTGACCGAGATGTACAGAACAATAATCTTGCCAAGCTCTGAAAGGTCAAACTCCACTTTGCATTTACAACTATGGCATGGTAGAGCTGTGCTCCATGGGATCTAGGTCCTCAATAAGGCCCTGGCAACATTCATTTACTATGGCAATTCCCCAGCAAAAGCAAGGGCCTGGGCCGGCCAAAGCTCTCAGGGGAAGGCCAGGAAAAGCAGAATTTAACTAAAAACACAATCAGAAGGACAGAAACTGAAGCAGAATGTTCAAATGCCTAATTTCATGTTAATTTTTTTTCCTTGGGCTGAATATGTAGCTCATTTGGTAGAGTGCTTGCCTGGCTTAGAATGTAGAGCTCAAAACCCAGTAACATTTACATTAACTCTTTTTTTTTTTTTTTTTTTTGGTTTTTCGAGACAGGGTTTCTCTGTACAGCCCTGGCTATCCTGATACTCACTCTGTAGACCAGGCTAGCCTTGGACTCAAAATTCTACCTACCTCTGCCTCCCAAAGTGCTGGGATTAAAGGTGTGAGCCACCTCTGTCTAGCTTACATTAACTCTTTATTTAAAGGGTTTTTTTCCCCTAAGGCAGAAATGGCATATTCTCATATAAGAAGACCTTAGTAATTAAAGACGATTTCCTTCTATAATTGGTCAATACAAAAGAAAAGTGAGATAAGTTTTTTTTAATATTTTTTATTAGGTATTTTCCTCATTTACATTTCCAATGCTATCCCAAAAGCCCCCCATACCCTCCTCGCCCCACTCCCCTATCCACCCACTCCCACTTTTTGGCCCTGGCGTTCCCTTGTACTGGGGCATATAAAGTTTGCAAGTCCAATGGGCCTCTCTTTCCAGTGATGGCCGACTAGGCCATCTTTTGATACATATGCAGCTAGACGCAAGAGCTCCGGTGTACTGGTTAGTTCATAATGTTGTTCCACCTATAGGGTTGCAGATCCCTTTAGCTCCTTGGGTACTTTCTCTAGCTCCTCCATTGGGGGCCCTGTGATACATCCAATAGCTGACTGTGAGCATCCACTTCTGTGTTTGCTAGGCCCCGGCATTGTCTCACAAGAGACAGCTATAGAGATAAGTTTTTATTTTTACTTTCATGTAGCTCAGGCTAGTCTCAAACTTACTGCATCGTTAAGAATGACCTTGAATCCTCCTGTCTCCACCTAGACAATACATGAATTACAGGCATGTGTATCCAAGCCAGGTTTATACAGTGTTAGAGATTGAAACAAGGCTTATTCTGTGCCAGGCAAGCACTCTACCAAATGAGCTACATATTCAGCCCAAGGAAAAATAAAATTAACAGAGCAACTTTGACACTGTTTAAAGCATGAAATAGCAAAGTCGTGTCACTGAGAACTGCCTTTTAGTCTACACCAAAACTCTGGGTTTTCAAGTTATCTCATCAGTCTAAGATGCTACTAAACAAGAGAAATTTCTATTCAGTTGTAACTTAGTAAACCAAGTCTGGCCTGCCCATCACCTGACATAACGTAACTCCTCTTAGGAAGGGCTGGATGGAAACTCCTGCACCTAACACATTATTCTAAAGAGAGGAAGAAAAGGCTAAAATGTCAGTGCATGGTCAACCAGTGTTCTCAGTTCCCTTCTTCAATCTCATTCACTCACTAAGTTCCAGCAGTCAAACTAAAGAACTGCTGGAAGAAAGGATTCCAGACCCTTTACCTGCCGACTCAGGGTTGAGGCAAGCCAGCCTGAGCTACAAGAGATCTGTGTCCAAAAAACAAAAACAAAAAAATCCAACCTTTCAGCACACAGGCAATTTTCACAGCATTTATCTCACTTGACTATCATGTTCTGAATGCTGTGCAGAAGGGAACAATTCTGGTGAGAGACAAGGTCCGGAGACATCAGAAAAGGAAGGCTATGAATCTCCAATTCACATCTGCCCAGGTATCAGACGGAAACTGCTCTGGACATTGTATCTACAGACCTCACAGATAATGAGCTTCCAACTGTGTAAGTCTTACAAGGAGTGGGTTGCAGCCAGCCTCTTGGCTACTTTATAGGTTCCCTTTTCTACCACCCTTTTCTACCCTTATCCCTTCCAGCCCCCCAACACTAGGTAGGAGAGGAAGAAGGTTAGAGGGGAGGGGGGGCTTCAATCTCCTTAGACTACTTCCTGCTGATTAAGGGCATCTATTCCTTGAGGCAAGGTTGATCCTGGTTGTCAGGACATCTCCAGTCAGCAAGCAGCAAGCAGCCACCCCAGCAGCAGCAGCAGAGGAAGCAGTAGCCACCCCAGCAGCAGCAGCAGAGGAAGCAGCAGCCACCACCCGTCTCTGGCTCTCGCATCTTTACACTTCCCAAGAGTCACCAGACTTCCAAACATCATACACTCGCAGAAACCTATCTGCAGCTGGAAAAATCACGTCTCTACTGGGACACGAGGCAAATCGTAGTCTTTCTGTCTGAAAGAACAGACCGTGCATGCTCTTAACTACTGAGCCATCTCTCCGGCCCCAACAACATAAAACCTTTTTAAAGGGTGGTAGGTAGAGCTTAGTGATATAGAGCATCTGCCTAGAATTTAAGAGGCGAGGCATTGGGCTGAATCTCCAGTACGACACAAATAAATAAATAGATAAATAAATAAATAAATAAATAACTTTAGCATTTCTTTTTGTCTAGGCGTTCCATGAACAAAGGTAAAGAAAGGGCCAGACCCTGGCCCTGTCACCACCATGATAAACAAAGAGCTCTGCAGAAGCCAAGCTTTTATAAAGAGTAAATGTGATGCTTAAAAATAGGATGTCAAAAAACTCTCAGTCCAAACTGAGGAAAGCTTACACTTATTAAATATTGACTGCTCATTATTATCTTTGGGGTAAAATTCTAAAGGAGCTGGGCAAATAATGAAAGAGCAAGGAAGAACTTAATGAGTCTATGAATGAATGAATGAATGATTTTGATAATCCTAGAAAAGAAAAGAAGGAAACGTTCATGTTTCAGATGTCTCAAAGGTAGCCGTTAAGATGGGGAGCAGAATGCCCACAACCCCAAGGGAAGAGAGCACTAAGTCAAGCACGGAGATGCCTGCTGTGTTTAAGGAAATGAGAAAGCGTGAGTAGAGTATCACAGGGTTCTAGCAAGGGGCTAAACTGAGTGCACACACCAAGTCTCACTCTCTCTGTCCCCACCAGCACTGAAGCTGAGGCTGTCTCAGAAGATGGACAGGAAGAAAACATAAGGAAAGAATGCTTTTGGAAGCTGGAACATTTGGAGGGAGAAGTGAACAGACTGGTGGGGGGAGGGGTGAAGGCCAGAGTAAGACTTTGTTAAAATACACAGCAGCAAGGGCATGGTGGTGTGTGACTGTCATCACAACACTTGGGAGTTGGGGTGAGATGAGGAGGAATTCAGTGCTAGCATCAGCACACAGCAAGTGCAAGGCTAGCTTGGCCTCCACTAAACACTCTGTCAAAGAACAACAAAGCTGCAGAAGCAGCTCAAACGCAAAATTCCCATCCTGGCAGAAGCTTGGCCATTGATCCTCTAAAAATGTTAAAACAGGCTTTCTTGAGTGAGAGGACAATTGAGAAATACAGGGATCAAATGAACAGTAGGGTTCTACATGCTATGGCTGCAGCCTGCCTTCCTGGGGAGCTGAGAGCTAGGTCTCTGTGGATAGCAAAGAGATTAGAGGGGTCATTTCTGGAGAACCCCTGCAGCCTAGGATGACCTCACCACTAACAAGAGGCTTTCTCATCAATCTGCCCATCCAGAGGGCCAGCATCCTCTCAAACAGTCCCCCTGCCACCGCCACCGCCATGTCCCCACTCTCAAGCAGACAAAGATATAGCAAAAATATGTAAGGATTTAAAACCTAACTTTTTTCAGAATTAAAAAAAAAAAAGACTGAATTCTGAATTCATCAAGTAACCAACAAATATTAACTAAAATATACCCGCATTCCAACGGATGAAGAGTGTGAATTTTTTCAAAACCCCGGGATCACAGAGCTGACCACAAAAGCTTTTAGAGGAGAAAGGAGGATCTCAAAGGATCAGATGCCAAGGCCTGAGCCTCGCAACAGCAATGCCGGGAAGGAGATTAAAGAGCCTGGCAGAAGGACATCTCCAAAATACGGGGGTGAGGGGCTGTGTTAGCCCAGCAAAGTCACTAATTAACGGAGGGGGAGACAAGCGAACAGTTTCAACTAACCTTTCCCAGGAAGCTTCCGGGGGCAGGGATCCACTGCTGTGGCTTAGATATGAAATATCCTTCAAAAGCTTGGTCCCTAAAACAATCATACCGATTGGGCTTTAGGTCCCCCAATCAATGGATTAATCCATTGACGAATTCATACTTGAATGGGCCACTGAGAGGTGGCAGAAAGTACCAGAGGCGGGGCCTGACTTAGAAGAAGCAGGGTTTGGGAGGCAGGCTTCTGAAGTCTCCCTCCCCACACCCTCCATCCTCTCTCTCATCCTTCCCGTTCCCCTCCCCCCACCCCACTCTCTCTCCCTTCTCCTTACCGGATGCCAAGAGATGAACAACATTTTTTTTTTTCCTCGTTTTTTTCAAGACAGGGTTTCTCTCTATAGCCCTGGCTGTCCTGGAACTCACAAATCCGTCTGCCTCTGCCTCCCGAGTGCTAGGATTAAAGGTGTGCACCACCTTCATCCTTACCTCAGGTCCAAAACAAAGGACCCAGACATTGTAGCTGCGTGTTAGTGGCCCACGCCTTTAATTCCAGCACTTGGGAGACAGAGGCAGGCGGATTTCTGAGTTGGAGGTCAGCCTGATCTTCAAAGTGAGTTCCAGGACAGCCAGGGCTATACAAAGAAACCTGGTCTCAAAACAAACAAACAAACACCTCCAGGAAGGGAGTGGAGGTGGGGATAGATGGAGTCAGGTGCCAAGGCCAAGTTCTAGTACTTGCTAAAGTACAAGGAAATCCATGGGCTAAGGGGAACTGACTGATAGGAAAGTCATAACAGTCCAAGACCTTGTGAAGCACAGATGCCCAATGGCTCCAATGCAAACACTTTAGAGCTGAGCTGTAGCTCAGTCAGAGAGTCCTTACCTCTCAGGCCCAAGGCTCTGAGTCCAATCCCAGTGCCACAAGAATACCACCAAGTGTGTTGGTTTACACCTGCTATCCCATCACTTAGGAGGCTGAGGCAAGAAGGACTGCCACAAGTTCAAGACCAGCCTGAGCTACATAGTGACTTCCATGTCTTAGACTTCCCAGTGAGACTCTATCTCAAAAAAATAAAAATAAACAGTAAAGTTCCAAAGTGAGTATATTCCTTTGTAAGGACAATATAGTAAAACTATGTCTCGCTTATTCCTAGCAAGAAGATGTGAGTAACCCATTAATACGCCACACCTAGAATCCAACTGCCCGACCTGAACAGCAGGGCAATAATTATCTTAAAAGTTAACTCTTAGCAACTTAGGTTTTCAATGAGTAAGTCTGAAACATTTACAAAGTAATATTCGGGGGGGGGGGGGATATTTAACTACAAAGCAAAACAAAAACTCATTTTGTCCCTCCCATTAACATAAAAAACACATTTATGTCGCTAAGATTTACATAAGTTTCCCAGCCCCAGCTTATTTTACCTTCTCTTCCCTTTCTCTCTCCATGTTTACAGCTACAAGGAAAAGAAAAAGAAAAAGTGTAAGAACTATCAAGTTCCATTTCTGGCTGCAGAGATGGGGAAGCCCCGTTCCGTTCAGTACAATTGCCACATGGTTCAAAGAGATGGGAAAGCCCGGCTCCGTTTAATACAGCTGGCCGCACAGTTCGAAACTTCTTTGTTAGAACTTTTTCCCAACTTCAACAACTCCAACTTAAAAACCAGAAGTTCATTTTCACTTTGGAAAGCCAAGTTGAAAGTAAACTCTGACCTCCCAGAATTTAATTCGTTCCCAGTGAACCCCTCACGGACATAAATTGTTAAGACAGTCACTGGGGCAAACATTTCCAAGTCAGGTTTGACATGCAAAGCTACATGAGACTTGACAGGGATCCTTTTGAACAAACTCAGCATGATTAAAAACATGTACTTCACCAAAGCTCCTCGGCTTCTATAGACAGCTCAGCTCCCTTACAAAGAATGCACAGTGGGAGCCGAGGGCTGCTGCATGGCTTTGCACCCCATACTCTTCATACAAAAGTCCAGGATAAATGCCCGCCCACAGAAAATGAGTGAAATGTTTCCTTGTATTTTATGTGCAGATGAAAGAATTTATAGATATTAAACCATAAGCCACCAGGTATGGTCTTCAAGATAAACTATAAAAACACAAAAATAACCATTTTCAACAACAACAACAAAATTCTAAATAGGCCTTTTTTCTTTCTAGGGTGGAATCTTCATTATTTATCTCAAAAGTGGCATGCTCCTGTCTCAGCCTCCCATAAGCTAAGATCATAGGAATGCATGATGACTGGCTTAAGTGAGTCATTGCAGTAGTAGTCCCTCATCTGTTTAAAGTCCCCAAGAAAAACATTTTTATTTAAAACTATGTTGCATTTATCTATATAGGTTTGGACATGCACACACACAGTGGGTCTACACACACAGTGTGACTGACTGTGGGCTGGCCTATGAATGCCATGGTGTGCATGTGGGGGTCAGAGGACAGGGGTCAGAGGACAACACTCAGGAGTCAGTTCTCTCCCTCAACCACGTGTGTCCTGGGGATCAAATCCAGGTCATCGGGCCTAGTGGCAGACACCTTTACCCACTGAGCTGTCTCCCAGCCCTAGAAAACCATTCAGTCACTGCAGCAGCTGTTAGCTTACCCCACACTGAAGCTGTAGTTGCTGGTGGCTGCGTCACCTTCCACCCCTGCCCCGGCAGTCTTACATAATACTGGATTCAGCTGAGCACAAGGCTTATGCTCTCAATCTTACACACTCAAGCACCTTGGATATGATCCTATCCCTGCTTCCAAACACTGATACCCACACATATATCATATCATAAAGACACGCTCTCCTCCACACACATACACCCAAATATATCCCTAGCACCCTCTAAAATTGAACCTGGAAGCCTGCTCCAAATGACCCATACTATAGATCACATATTATAGATCACACCATTGGGGGTGAGGTGCCATCTTTGATTACTGCCCCACTGGAAAACCTTATTTCAACAATTTTACATATATAGGTGTCTTGCCTGAATGTATGTCTGTGCATCCTGTTTGTGAAAGTGCATACGATGATGGCCTGGAACTAGAATTACAGATGGCTGTGAGCTGCCATGTGGGTGCTGAGAATCTGACCAGGGTTTTCTGAAAGAATAGCCAGTGCTCTTAACCACTGAGCCATCCTGAAGCTGCTCTGGTGCAAATTCATACATGCTGATTTGGCTACAATTCAAGGTTGAATAGGCTTGGGTGAAGAGAGTGAGGACAGAGCTGTCCAGGGTCTGGGCGTGTTTTAGAACATGAGATCACAGTTTGCATCTTTGGGGGCGGGGGTACAGTTTCTCTATGTAGCCCTGGCTGTCCTCAAACTCAAGAGAGATGCCTGCCTCTGCCTAGGATTAAAGATATGCACCACCATCCAGCCATAGTTTGGATCTAGAATGTCTGTGAAAAGATATCTGTGTAGAAGACTCAGTCCACCCTCATGGTGCTTTCTGAAACGTGGTGGAATCAACAGGTGTTCGGGTTACTGAAGTGTGTGCTTTTGTGTGTGTGTGTGTGTGTGTGTGTGTGTGTGTGTGTGTGTGTATACATACAAGTGAAAGCCAGAGATCTACATCAGGTGTCTTCCTCAAGATGCTCTCGGCCTTATTTTTAGAGACAGGGTCTCCCACTGAACCTGGCCCTCACTGATCTGGCCAGCTGGCCAGAGAGTCCAGGGACCCTCCTGTCTTTGCCTTCCCAGTGCTGTGATGCGATTACAGATGTGTCACCTGTGTCACCTCATCCAGCTCTTACATGGGTGCTAGGATCCAATCTCAGGCCTCATGCCCACAGAGCAAGCACTTCGCTGACTGAGCGATCTCCCCATGGCGAGAATGCTTAGGAAGAGCATATGTTGTCCCAGATGCTTCCTGTCTGTCATCATTCCCGGCCCTGTGACGTAAGCAGCTTTACACCATCATGTGCTCTCTGCTCATTGCTCTTGGGGTCAACACAGGACCCAAGAGCTGGGGCTGTGCGATGCTGGGCTGAGACCTCTGAAATTCAAGGCTAAAGTAAATCTGCCGCTATCATTTTTTACTTCCTTGGGGAATTTTGTCCTAAATGATGGCAAACTAACACTCATGGTTTACACGAGGAAACAGAAGTCAAAGCAGCTTACAATTTAATGTTGTTACTTAACAGGTTTCTAAATTAGACATTTCTACATACAATAAACTCAACACGCTGGAACTCTCCAAATAAAACTTCCTTATCAACTTGGTTTTAGCTCATCTCAGCCTGAGAAGAGGGAAAAGGTTAACATAAAACTAAACTCCTATCAGAGACACCATCAAACTACCATGTGGAAAACAACACAATAAATAAATATCTTAAGCTAAGACCCTATATCCTCACAACTAAACTGTCATGTTATATTAAAAAAGAAATTCCTCAAACCCAAAAATAATATCAATCTTATCAATCAGATCTCTAGAAAATTCAACTAGCCAGAACATAAATCCTGTATCATTAAAATACAATCAAGCAATTAAGTCCAATCCTTCATTCTAACATCTTAGCCATGGGTCCCTCCATGTGTACTCTTTGGTTGGTGGTTTAGTCCTTGGGAGCTCTGGGGGTACTGGTTAGTTCATACTGCTGTTCCTCTTCAAACCCCTTCAGCACCTTGGGTCCTTTCTCTAGCTCCTCCATTGGAGACCCTGTGCTCAGTCCAATGGATGACTGTGAGCAACCACCTTTGTATTTGTCAGGCACTGGCAGAGCCTCTCAGGAGACAGCTTTATCAGGCTCCTGTCAGCAAGCTCTTGTTGGCATCCACAATAGTGTCTGGTTTTGGTGACTGTCTATGGGATGGATGCCCAGGTGGGGCAGTCTCTGGATGGCCTTTCCTTCAATCTCTGCTCTACACTTTGTCTCCATATTTGCTCCTAAGAGTATTTTGTTCCCCTTTCTAAGAAGGACCGAAGCACCCACACTTTGGTCTTCCTTCTTCCTGAGCTTCATGTAGTTTGTAAACTGTATCTTGGATATTCTAAGTTTTGGGGCTAACATCTGCTTATCAGTGAGTGCATACCATGTATGTTCTTTTGTGATTGGGTTACCTCACTCAGGATGATATCCTCCAGATCCATCCATTTGCCTAAGAATTTCATAAATCCATTGTTTTTAATAGCTAAGTAGTACTCCATTGTGTAAATGTACCACATTTTCTGTATCCATTCCTCTGTTGAGGGACATCTGGGTTCTTTCCAGCTTCTGGCTATTATAAATAAGGCTGCAGTGACTTATGCCATACTAAGAGAAAACATACAGATAGATAGTATAAACAAGAATAAATTAAAATTTGATTTATAATGGGTTAAAGTAAAATTATAAACAATAAAGTACCACACTCATTCACACTTACAGAATTATCTCCTGTTTATTCATATCTGGCTCATCCATATGTAAAAATCCACTCATCTCTCTTACTTTTTCCTAGTTACACTAGAATGTACTATTATCTACCTAATATCTCAAAATGAAGCCTTATATAATCAGTTTTCAAAAAGAGTGACCCTCCCTCCTGGGATTTCGGTCCAAAAGTTCGTCCCTGCCTGTGGTTATGCTGAGTCACCTCCCTAACTCCCTAGACACTGTTTGAAGTCCCTGGGAAAAGAGAAATTATCCTAGATCCCAAACTAAAGAGCCCAGGGGCCAGGTTACTAATGCCCAAATAGACAGGCGGGCGGGTGGGCGGGCACAGCAGCTGCACCTCCTACTGTCCTGCAAGACTCCCTCTGTTCCTTCTCAAGCCCATAGCCTGCTCACCAAGGAGCAGCACCATTAAAAAACAAAACAAAACAACAACAACAACAAAAAGCTAGGAATTAAGTATTGGTAGCTCCAGCCTGTCCCAAGCATAGTCTGTCTGAATGTTAAGGTCTTGAAGCTGATTAGACCCTCTGAGCATAGGCAGGCCATAGTCTATCTACTTCCACAGGCAGTGGTTTACAAACACTAGGGTGATGCTCTCACATCACCTGTGTGGCTATGGCCAGAAAGGAAGCCTGCAGGGTCCAGACCAGAAATTCAGATTTAGTGTATCAGGGGTAGGTGGGGTCTAGCAGACCACCAGCAGATACTGATACCACTGGTTCTAGGGAATGGTTATCGGTCACAAGTCTCTTAATTGGTGCCACCACCAAGCAACATGCAGTTAAAAGTCCTTTTTATCCAGTAAAAGGAGCAGAGTTTTAAGAATATAGTTCAGGTTTGGCGGCTGTCTGCAGGCTGGCCTCCCGGCGTTTCCCCAGCTGCCTGGTGGCTTGCAATGCAGCAGGACAGTACCAACGAACAATGTTTTCTTGAACTTGCTTCACCGATGTCTTTCATTCTGAATCTATTATGAAACATGCTGGCATATTATGGTGTTCCCATAAACCAGCTTTTTATAGGATATGCCAATTTAAGACTATGGGTCAGTTTAGAGTATTGTTCATGTTATTGGGAGAATGCTTCCTTTAGAGCCTTGCCGAAGACTTCATTTTGAGTTGACCCCACACATGAACTCTAAGGAGTCTGGTGATTATGAACTTACAGTTCCATCTTTTGCTGATGTTTTGTGTGTGCCAAATGATGAAGAAGCCAGTTGTCTCTGATTTCAACATAGTCTATGGAAAAAGGAGGAGGAAGGGAAAATTGCTCCTTTTCACCCTTCAAAATTAATTTGGGACCGGTCGTCACCTGGTCTAAGACACAACAAAACAGAGACAGGCGATCTGCCTGTAAGTGAAGCTGCAATTAAAAAGAGCTGACTTTTCTCAGGTCTCAGATTGCTGAAATTGTGACAATACAGGGGGGACCTGAGAGAGAGCGGAGAGACTGGCTTCATCGACTTGAGTAATGGACCCAGCATGGAGCAAGTGCCACCATCAGCAGCAGCCACAGGGCTGAGTGCTGAACCAGACCACATTCCAAGTGTGGTGCTTTCTCCCCCTCCTCCTCTCCCTCCTCCCCCTCCTCCTCAGTTTTCTCTGCAGCCTCCAAGTTCTCTTCCCATGCAACCTGGATCTGCTAATACACGTGACATAGATAGTCTGGCTACTGAAATGGAAAGGCAGCTCTCAGGTGTTAAGAAGACCGGTGATAGCCATCATTCAAAGAGCCAGAGACTTAGTGCTGTCCCAAATATGTTGGATGTTCTGAAGGATGTGAATAAGGTCAAACTTCGGCCCGTGGAAAGGTCACCAGGCGGCAGACCCGTTCAGAAGAGGAAGAGACGACGGAGTTCAGAATGGGATCCAGTGTCTTTAATATCTAATGCACTGAAGCAGAAGTTTGCATTTCAAGATGATTCCTTGGACAAAGAAAAGAGTTCCTGGGAGTGTTCTCCGTTTTCTAGTCCTGAAACTTCAAGGTTTGGGCGCCACATTTCTCCAAAAGAAAGTCAGTGACCTAAGGGAAGGACTGAAAATATAAAAGCAGTTATCCAGGCTATCAGAAGCAAAAGCTATGCTCATACTTGGAAGGACAGACAGATTCAGATGTACCACGTGGCATCCTTCACTGCCTATCAGAGAATCACCTCCTCTGTTAGGGTGATCAAGCTGTACTCAGGGACCCATATCCACCCAGCCTGAGGAATGAAGAAGACACTTAAGAATACTGTCCCTAGCTGGGTGTGGTGGCGCACGCCTTTAATCTCAGCACTCAGGAGGCAGAGGCAGGTGGATTTCTGAGTTAGAGGCCAGCCTGGTCTACAGAGTGAGTTCCAGGACAGCCAGGGCTACCCAGAGAAACCCTGTCTCGAAAAACAAAACAAAACAAAAAAGAATACTGTCCCTGCTTTTGGACGATGTGGCATTTAAGTGGCTACTGAAAAGAGTTGGGGGTATAGATTCCCTGCTTTATGAGACTGCTACTGAAAATGAAATACATGGTTCAGTGAGCTTCCTAAAATTATGGCTTCCTACTGAGGCTCCTTTCAGTCTTGGGAGTGAGTTGCTGTGATACGGTTTGTTTGGCCTTCAGCAGCTTGTAGATTTTTAGTGAGCAGAAGATGATATTGTTTTTCATTACATTAGTCAGTCACAGTTAAAAAAAAAAAGTCACAGATTTAGTCATGTAGGGGTGAACTTTCTAAAACTTCCTGAGGTAATAAATTATTTGACTGTAAAATACTGCAAGCAGAAGTAGACCCCGGGTAAGTTTCATGCACACTGGCATTGTACACACAAACAGTGGAGTGTTCCCTTTGTTCTCTATTACGTTTGCACCCTATTTTTTTGTTTGTTTGTTTTGTTTTGTTTTTGTAAGTAGATTTTATAATAAATGGATCTTTAAAAAAAAAGAAAAAAAAAAAAGAATGTAGTGCAGTCAGTAAAGAGCTTGCCTAAGCATTCAGGAGGTCCTGGGTTTGCTCCCCTGCATTGGGGATGGTGGGATACACCTGCAACCCAGCACGCCAGAGGCAGAGTTAGGAGGATGAGAAGTCAAGCTTGCCATGGCTATGGAGGGAGTTTGAGATTAGCCTGGGTTACAGGTAACACTATCTCAAAAAAAAAAAAAAAAAACCAGAAAAGAGAGGCGAGGCCAGGGCGGGGGCACAAGAGAGCGAGCTTTATCCATGTTTCAGGTCCTCCACTCACTACCAAGCAAAACTGAACAGTCGCAGAGTCTCAGCATTTGAATGCAGTGAGTCTGGAGAGAGAAAGTGAGGAGAGCTTCTAACCTCAGCAGATCACTTAACCACAAACAAGCCTGAAACTGAATTTGTTCGTGTGACTCCTGTCTTCTGACCCTGACCGTGAATGTCTGGCAGAAGAAAAGAGGCCAGACAGACGGAAGCACTGACAAAGACTCCGTGTTTAGAGGCTGGACTGTCTTCCAGGGTAGCGCAAAGAACCAGACACACTCGGTTCACTCTCTGTAGACTCACGACAGCACAGTGGTAGGCTACGGATTTGTCCCTGGGACACATGCTAGCGGGCAAATGGCACAATAATTTTAAAGATTCAATGCAGAATAGAAAATACTTATTAAGCCCTAGCTACACTCAGATGCTTTTCAGTATCGCAGGGAGCTGAAAAGTGGGAAAAATGAACAGACGGTGGGCATAGTGGCATAAGCCTGTGATCCCAGCATTTGGGAATCCGAGACAGGACTGCCAGGGGTTCAAAACCAGCCAGAGCTACACACTAAATTCAAGGCTATCAGGGCTATAGAGTAAGACCCTGTTTAAACAAACCAAAAATGTCAGACATGGCAATGCTCGAGATCCCAGCACTCGGGCGGCAGGAGCAGAAGGATCAGAAGTTCAACCTCTGAAAGTTGTTTTGGAGGAAAATGCTCGACTCTGTGCCTAAGAATGGAACATGTTGGTAACTGGAGTCAGGGTCACACAAGTACTAGTGTACACATGCATACAAGAAAGAAAAGCTGAGCAGTGGTGGTGCACGGCTTTAATCCCAGCACTTGGGAGGCAGAGGCAGGCAGATTTCTGAGTTTGAGGCCAGCCTGGTCTACAGAGTGAGTTCCAGGACAGCCAGAGCTACACAGAGAAACCCTGTCTCAGAAAACAAAAAACAGAGAAAGAAACAAAGAAGGGGGAGGGGGAGAGCAAGGGGAGAGAGGGGAGGGAAGGGGGTAGGTTCTCCAGACAAACCAAGTAACTAGTGAACAAACTTACACTTACATGGCACCATCACCTCACCTCTAAAAGGCAGAGATACTCTGGTGCCTTCTTACTTAGGTGTGCGCCCCCCACCCCCCAGTCTTGAGCAAGCTAAATAGACCTTAAATGTTTGCCACAGTTGATCTTCCACCAACCTAGGGTGGAGTCTTCCACCGTGTGGCAGCGGCAATTTCCTACAGGAGTAGACTGCCTGCTGAGCTTGCTTTGGAACATAATCCAGCTGAACAAAGGATGGGTCTGTGGGCTCTCCCTATATAAATACAGTGCTGAATATTAAACTTTGAGCCTTGATCAGAAATCTTTGTCTTGGCTTCATCCTTCTTTTCCAGCCTCCCTTTCAGGTACCCAGTTCTCCGTGGCTGCTGGACAGCTACAGTTAGGAAAACTAAATGAAGCAGCATGTAATAGATAGGCTATCACTATTAGTTATAGATGGTGCCTTACCGACATTAATATACATTAATTATTAAATACAATTATTTACTTTATTATAATTGGGCTTTGTAGTTTATAATAGCATGTACAGAGTATATAAGAAGTCTAATGGGATGCATAGACACCACTCCCAGCCCATTTACACAGCTTCATTCTGTTGTCTGTACCGTTGGCTCACCGTTCCCGGATCCCTCTGTACCCGTTTCTCAGTTAAGCTCTCCTACATTTAAGAGATCTGAGGTTATCAAGAAAACAAGAACCAAAGCTGCAGATGAGAGAGACTTGACAGCCCTCTCTTTGAAAAATCCTCCTGAACTAAATCTAAATAAACACACACATATGTTGCCAAAGGAGGCAGCCACCAAGTTAGCGAGCGACCAGCTAACTGATTGCTTCTTTTCTTTTTGTCCTTTCATTGTTGTTTGGTTTGGTTTTGCCCCAGTGCCTTATACAAGTTTGGCAAGCAGCCTCCTACTCAGTGATACCCCAGCTTAATTTAATCTCCTTTGTAAGGAAAAACAGAAAGAAGGAGTGACATCCTTACCTGTCAGTCTGACAGACAGACATATTCCTCTGCTAAGACCCTTAAGGAAGGAGCCGTCTCCACCAGGGATCTGCCGTAAGACACAGTACTGTTCTCAGGAAGGGATCCTACATATCCAATATGGTTGGCTTGCCAGAAGATAGATTCTAAGTCTTAGCGACGTGCCTACGGATGGTTTTCCAGTGCATCCCCTTCCAGGCACTGTACTATGAGTGCAATGCCCTGGTCAAAAGAACTATTGAACTACACAGAGTAGGCCATGTAAGCCAAGGTTACCTCTGAGTCCACACTCCATGCTCATGTCTTAAATGGCCACTTCCGTACAAAATCATCACACACTTTTGATCCTGGGGTTGATTTCAGGGTTCACAACTAAAGAAAAATAATAATGCCAACTGACCACACTTGCTTCCTTCAGATGCCTCTAGCTGCTCACCGTCACGGCACCACCTAAGACACTACAGTCTAGCAATTAAAAGCAACAGGCAAAATTAAATAGACCGGGCAGACCTCATGAGTTACCACATTCATGCCACCACGTCAGAGTGAAACACCCCACAACTAACTCAAATGTATTCCTAGAGCACTGCTATCCCACCCCACATGAGAAATTCACACTCAGCATTGGGATATCCACACAGAAGCTATGCTGGGCCAGCACTCTGCCAACAAAGTCACACACACACACACACACACACAATTCCTTCCTTAATGCAAAAAGAGACTCAATCATCTCTTACAAAGCTCATGTTTACAATATACCTAAAACATTAACAAATTCTAAAGATGTAATCAAGAATTTAATAGTCTATCTGAATTTTATCTTATTTTTCTCGATCAAACGCCTACTCTGACACTGAGCCGGAATTCACAGGCATGGTTTACAAGTAGTTCATTTTTAGAAACCAACCAAAAGGCATACAGAGCAGTGAAGACGGTACTTTCTTCTATAGGCAAATCCTGACGTTCTGGGCACGGGACAAGGAGGGGAAACACACTAGCACTTTTCTGTCTGTGTGAAGAAATCTTGGAAGGAAACAAAAAGTCATGAACATGAAGATCAGACAGAGGGCTGGAGGGACGCGGCACGTGATCAGCAGAACAGACAGTTCACGAAATGCCCTTTGAAGTATCTTGGCTGGGCACACAACAAACTGAAATTTGTGCTATGACTGTCCAAGCTGCACACAAGCTCCACAAACCTCAGCCCTCATGTAGAGGTAATGCATGCATCCCAGTGCTCTCTGAGAGTTCTCCAGCTGAATTATTAGGACAACTGGGACATCCTGGGGTATACTGGCTGGTTTTCCCATCTGTGTATAGTCCCAGGAGCCAGATCATCACCCGGGAACTGCAGAACACCACAACTGTGATTCCCAGTGTAGTCAGGCATAATCCGATTACACATACCAGAGCCTACTTAATTCAATTTCTTTTGCTTTCTCAGTCTCTGCACAAAGAGCACTTTTCTCAGATACCTAACATGGTCAGATATTCAGAAAGTTCTAAACCCATCGCGTCACAAGCCTTTGCATGCTGCTGTTTGGTTTTGGACCCCAGGACACGTGACTGAGGTGCATATTTTACACATCAAAGCAGACCTGGCCTCCTGGTTCTCCTCAGCTCCTACCTGGCATACCCTGCCCCCAACCCTGAACTTTCCAGCCCAGGAGCTGGCCTGCCCTTCCCCCAAAGGCTTTTCCCTATATAATCCAGATGTTTGATATGTCTGTTTCTCTCTCTGTGACTCTCTGTCTCTCTCTCTCCCTTCCACCCCCCACCCCCACCCCCAGGCTAGTGCCCTTTTTGTATCTTTCTCTTCCCACTCCCCTTCTCTCTCCCCATGTTGACTCCCCTGGCCCTTAAGGCCAGTGAACTCGCCTGCCCAATGGCAGCTTCCCGATAAACATGCATTTAATATCATCTAACCTGGCTTAAATTGACTCACTTCACCGTCGGAGAAATAACTTACCAAGGATAACACACCAACTGGAGGTATAATAACCACCAGGGGGGATAACAAAAGATTCCCTGTGGGAATCCTCTAGAAGAGTTCTCAGTCCTTTGGGTGAAATGTTGCTTCTATGTCTATGATAGAAATCAAGAGCAGATAACAAAAGCACTGATAACAAAATCAGCAGTCCTCACCGAGTGGGAGGCGTCTCATGCCAGAGAGTTTCTATTTGCCTTAGGAGAAATTGTGTAGGTGGGTTTGTTTTAGAAAAGCTGTCCAACAGTCCAGAATGTCCCAGAACTCCTGGTCCTCTGGCTCCAACTCCCAGATGCAACGATTACAGGTATGTGCCAACACATGTGGCTTCTGATTGTTTTAAAAACATAATTTCTAGAAGATATACTATAAATGTTTAAAGTCGTAACTTCATATTCGGGGGAGTGCCACCACCCCATGAAACTACAGACAGGGCTTTTAAGGTAGATGTCCCCTAAAAATGGCCATTGCTAACTAATTCAGAACAGATCTTCAAGAAATGGCTAAGCCAGGCGGTGGTGGCACACACCTTTAATCCCAGCACTTGGGAGGCAGAGGCAGGCGGATTTCTGAGTTCGAGGACAGCCAGGGCTATACAGAAAAACCCTGTGGCAAAAAACAAAAAAGAAAAAAGAAAAAAAAATTGCTAAGGCTGGCACTTGGAGAGAAGACTGGATTACTTCGCCAGACCCCCAGCTCAGAAACAGAGAGCAATAACAAAAGGGTTACTGTGTGACTCTCTTTGGAATCCAGAAAGCAGGAGAAGCACTAGCCAAGCTATGCCCTCCGTGAATGGGGAACCACTCCACCACCTAGACAGATTCCTAACACAGCAGCCCGGAATCACAATCACCTGGGGGCCTTGCTGGCCCGGGCTCTTCCTGGCCTCCACCCAGCCTCTGATTCAGCATCTCCGGGGGCGGGGCCTGAGAATCGGTTTTTGAACCGAGCCCGGGTGACCATTCATGACTCAGAATGTGTGGGAAACAAGAAGATGAATGAAGAGGTCCTAGGGGTTCCGAAAGGCCCAGAAGAGCTGGGTGCCGAGCAGTAAGTGCTGCTCCAGGGAATGGCGCTGGGGTGGAAGGCTGTGGTCTGTAGTTTAGAGTGAGGCTTTGCAGGGGCAGGGGGCTCTTCCACAGCTAGGAAGCTCAGCGGGAGCTGAGCTGGCTTCCCAGTTCCCACAATAGGAGGAAATAAGAGGAGAAAGGGCCTGAGAAAGAAAAAGGACATCTACATGAGAGTCCCAGGAGAAGGGCTGGCAGCCCAGCCCCCAAGCTCAACCTCGTGGAAGACAGAGAGAAAGCCCTAAACTACCCCCCCCCCCATCCATTCCTGTCAGAGACTACAGATGCTTCCAGAATCAGTGCAGGATGTTTTGATTTCCAATCGCTCCTGTTTTCACATTTTTCTCTCCCGCCATTTCTCCCCCGGTCTTAGCACTCCTCTTCCAGGCTCCTGGATCAACCGTCAGCGGTGACAGGACATAATGTGCACATTATTGGCTGTTCCCGTCATCGAGGCAAAAGCAGCAAATGTGGGATACGGATCAACTGTGTGCCCCAGCTCTCACTAAGAACCATGCACACTGGTCTCACATCTGCCCATCTGCAAGTCCTTTACTGGAGCTGGGGGGGGGGGGGGGGGAGGGGCTTGAGATAGTTCAGTAGTAAAAGTGACTGCCACCCAAACCTGATGTAGCTGGAACTGAAACTTGTGGTAGAAGGAAAGAACTGGCTCCTGCAGGTTGTACACACACATCACCTCCCCTCCCACCCAACCCCACCCCACCCCCGTCCACCACCACCCCCATACCTTTTTAAGAGCCCAAAGCCTTTTTAAAAGACAGGTTCTTCCTATGTTGCTCAGACAACGGCACCATACCTATCCAGACTTTTTTTAACTTTAAGATATATGACAGACTTCAGCCCTTTTCTCTTTTAGACTGGGTCTTTTGTAGTCCAGGCTGGCCTTTAACCTTTTATGTAGCCAATGATAGCTTGAATTCCTCATCTTTCTGTGCTACCTCTCAGGTGCTGGACTTACAACCTTCCACCACTGTGCAGTGTTGGGCACTCCGCCCTGCAGCTTGCTTTGCTAGGCAAGCCTTCTACTGATGGAGAATCCCCTCTCTCTCTCTCTCCCCCACCCCTTCCCTCCTCTGAAGGAAGTGGGGTCATCCTTTGCAGCTGGCTCAGGTAGTACTGGAAAGTGCAGCAGGCAATGCTGGAGCAGGCTGACCTGAGATGCACCCTGCCTAAGAGGGCTGGATTTCCTCTCACATGGGTTCAGCCTCAGCAGCCCTTCTCCAGGGACCTTCATGTGGCTGTCCTCTTTTTCTTACACAAGCCCTTTAGCCTCTATTTCCTCCTATTGTGGGAACATGTCAGTATTTCAGAAGCAAAGGGAATAAAGGCTGGGACCTCCATGCCCTTTCCTTGGCGTCCACCAAAAGACAAGCTCCAGCCCCACGTTTTCCCAAAGCATTGCTGAGGTGAACACTGAGCCAGGCGCAGGTGCATGCCTGAGATCCCAGTCCATGGGGAGAGGGGAGCTGAGGCAGGAGGATCAAGAATTCTAAGCCAGCCTAAACTATGTGAGGCCCTGAGCGGGGTGGGGAGTGAGAGAAGTGGAGAGAGAGAGAGAGAGAGAGAGAGAGAGAGAGAGAGAGAGAGAACACCACTGAAAGCAGTGCACAGACGTGGCATGGCCCTCAGCAAACCTCTGCTCATTCTGAATTTCAATGTTTGCAGAATTCATCAACAAACCAACCTGGGCAGAAACAAAATTAAACAAGTTCTCAGGCCTCTAAGTCAGAGTCAAGCCATCTTAATTTATACTTAAAATTTGACCTTTTTTTTTTCTTCCGAGTGATAAAGTAGCTGAGGTGGTAGAGTATTAGTCTGGCATGCACAAAGCCTTAGGTTCAATCCCAATATCAACAAAGCAATGCATAATAATAATAGCACAGGCCTGTAATCCCAGCATTTGGGAGGCTTTCTTAGGTAACAAGGCTGGCTCACCATATGCAGCAATCCCCCTGACTCAGCCTCTGATGTGCAAGTATACACCACCATATCCAGCAAAGTTTGAGGTTTCTTTCTTTCTTTCTTTTTAAAAAGACTTTAATGTCTGTGAGAAATGGTTGTTCTTCGGGATTGAAGTTCCATCCCCAACACCCATGTCAGGCAGCTCACAACAATGTATGTCTTAATCAGGGTTTCTATTCCTGCACCAAACATCACGACCAAGAAGCATGGTGGAGAGGAAAGGGTCGATTCAGCGTACACTTCCACACTGCAGTTCATTTCCAAAGGAAGTCAGGGCAGGAACTCCAACAGGGCAGGAACTTGGAGGCAGGAGCTGATGCAGAGGCCATGGAGGGATGTTACTTCTGGCTTGCTTCCTCTGCCTTGTTCAGCTTGCTCTCTTATAGAATCAAGACTACCAGCCCAGGGATGGCACCACCCACAAGGGGCCTTTCCCCCTTGATCACTAATTGAGAAAAAGCCTTACAGCTGGATCTCATAGAAGCATTTCCTCAACTGAAGCTCCTTTCTCTGTGATAACTCCAGCTGTGTCAATTTGACACAAAACTAGCCAGTACAGCGTAACTCTATGTCCAGGGCATTTAAGGCCTTCTTATGGACTCTGCAGGTACAGCATATACATGGGACACACTCACTCAGATACAAACCATACCCGTGAGTAAACATTAAAATAAACCTTCTTCCTGAAAGATTCTTAAATAAAGCAAACAGAATATAATGCTTTACTTTTCTGCCTTACAATTATCTTCCAAAATATTAAGGAACTGAAATATTTCCACTTTATTAAAAATTTTTTTCAAGGGGCTAAGAGACGGTTCAGTTCTTAGCTTTCACATCAGGTGGCTCACAAGTGCCCATAACATGGGCTTGAGTATCTGATGCCTCTAGTCTCCATGGTGATACCATCATGTGCACCTACACACACACACACACACACACATGCTTAAAAACTAAAGCTCACAGTGTCTTCAGTAACTACTCCTTGTCCTAAAACAATCCATACAGATGAAATTAATTAATGTGAGATGTTTCCTCTATAATATTGCTTTCCCTCAATGTAGGAGGCTTATATACTTCCCAGGCATTGTGTCCCAATAGTCAGTGAGTAGGCTACGGTCTTACATCAAAGGCTGCACACTCCTAATTCAAAAACTAGGTACCTTTTTACTAATCTGAGCATATGGCAAATGTGTTCAAACACAGGTCTCGTCCCATGATGCCACCAGCTCCTTTTACATAGGAGGAAGAAAGCAGGCATGCACTGTGGGCAGAATACACACAAGCTTGAAACACTCAGCTGCCTAATCTGTTGGTAAGTGACTGACTCCTCAGCCTGTGAACATCCACACAGCCACATGCTAACTAGTGAGTAACTGGGAAGGTAATTAAGAAGGCCCTGAGTTCCTTCCTCAAACTGCAAATAAAAACTAATCAATAAAATGTTGATCTTGTTCTTCTTTCTTCCTCTTCCTCTTCCTTCCCTTTTCCTCCTCTCCTTCTTCTTTGGTCTTATGCAGCCCAGTCTAACCTTGAATTCCTTACCCTCCAGCCTCTACATGACCTACTCCCCCAACCAGACGTGTGTTACTACACTAATCAGGCAATTCTTGTTTGTTTGTTTGTTTGTTTACTTATTTATTTATTAAGCAGGTTATTTATTTATTTATGAAGCAGGATCTTCGTATATAGTCCTGGCTGTCCTGGAACTCACTATGTAGGCCAGGCTGGCCTTGAACTCACAGAGATTCGCCAGCCTCTGCCTCCCAAATGTTGGTATTAAAGGTGTGCATCACCATACCAGACATATGCCGGCAACTCTCACGGTCAGGCACATAGAAAAGGATTGCTTGATCTCACACAGGCTGTTCAAACCCAATGGTACAATCTGCCCACTCAGCTACTGTAGGTTTCTGTTAATAAATGAAAGCACTCTCCTGAGAGTTAAGGTGGGTGGAGTCCATACTCTCACCACCTCTCTAGTAGGCAGTGTGCTTCAATGAAAGCAAGTCTTGTGCCAGAATAGGAGGCCAGCACCTGTTCTTAGAAACTCAGCAAAGCCCACATCTCCACTGCATCTTTAGGACTCTGCCACACACACTGCAGAGATTCATTCTGAGGAAGAAGCAAAGCTACCCATTCTGACATCAGCCAACTGCTGGTTAGGTCAGCGGATGACGGTCTCTCAAGAGTAGGCTGACGACGATGCTTTCATCACCTAAAACACGGCTCTCACGCGTTAGCCCACACTCTCTACCAAATGTCTGAAGACCTGGTTGTGCAAAGACAATGCTCATACAATCTCTCTGCCAATAAGCTACCCTTTTCTAAGGGAAGTCAACTGCTAGAGGCAGAAAGAACCTTGTGCATGCCAAAAGCATGATCTGCCACTGAGCTGCCCCCACCTCGCCATCTGTCTACAACAGCATTCATCCGACCTTAAACATTATACAGAGCATACTAGGTCCACGGTATATGGGTGCACGGGTGGGATACAGGTGTTGTGGATAGCCCTGGGGCTAATTACATTTGATGTTAATTCCGTTCTCTGTGAGGGGCTCTGAACAAGGAAAGAGTCAGCACTTGATTTCCGGTAAACCTGCTTCCCACCTTAATTTGTAAAGTAAAGGAGAGCTGAAGATTGGGCAGATAGAAGGGAAGGTGGGGCAGAAGGTGAGAGGGAGAGGAGGAGAAAATGGAAGAGAGAGGATGCAGAGGAGGAGGAAGAAGAAAAGCGGAGCAGAAGCACATGGCCTGAAGAAACCGCAAGTTCTAAGCTGTGGAAGATGGTAGTGTAGTGTAGATCTGCCCAATCTAGGCGCACAGCATGTAATCATATGAACTGTGTTGTGTTTTCATTGCCCGGGCATATTTGGGATGGGAGATTTACTGCAACAAAAACTTCACAGTATAAAAGGTGCCCTGTGGTTAGACGGCACAGCAAACCCTCTCAATGCTCCTAGAATCTAAAGGGGTGGGCATTCTGTCTTTCTACAACCATTATTTTAAATTGCCTTTTCCTATGCTCTGTTGGCAGCAGGACTTCATATTTACTCAGGAAGTTCTCTATTGTTGTCAAGACGGGGTCTCAGGTAGCCCAGGCTAGCCTCAAACTCACCATGTGGCCTAGAATGACCTTCATGTCCTGCTGTTCTCTCCTCTGTCCCCAAGGACTGGATTTCAGGCACGACTACTACATTCAGTTTCGTGCAGTGCAAGGGACTAAACCCAGGTCTCTCTTCACTCGTGCTGGACAAGCAACCTACCACTGAGCTACATCCTCAGTCCCAATTAAGTCCCAATAAGTGCTCTTAAAACAAACTGAAAAGAATTTAGAGCCGGGCGTGGTGGCGCACGCCTTTAATCCCAGCACTCGGGAGGCAGAGGCAGGCGGATTTCTGAGTTCGAGGCCAGCCTGGTCTACAAAGTGAGTTCCAGGACAGCCAGGGCTACACAGAGAAACCCTGTCTCGAAAAACCAAAAAAAAAAAAAAAAAAAAAAAAAAGAATTTAGAGTAGGACTTGGAGAGATGGCTCAGCAGTTAAGAGCACTGACTGTTCTTCCAGAGGTCCTAAGTTCAATTCCCAGCAACCACATGGTGGCCCACAATCATTTGTTATGAGATCCAATACCCTCTTCTGGTGTGTCTGAAGCCAGCTACAGTAATATTCATATACATAAAATAAATAAATAAATATATCTTTTAGGAAAAAAAAAGAGTTTACAGCAGAAATCACAAGACTCTGTCTTATTAACACTTTTACTAGCCCTAGAACTTTCATTTCTTGATCTATAAATTGGGCTTAAAAATACAGTCTAGCCTTTCTATTTTACCTGGTTTTGGAATTAAATAAGAAAGGGGGAAGGGTGGCTCAGAGGTTAAGAGTACTGGTCGCTCTTCCAGAGGACCCTAGTTCAATTCCCAGGACCCACATGGCAGCTCACAACTGCCTGTAACTCCAGTTTTCCAAGGGATCTGACACCCTGACACAGACATACATGCGGGCAAAACATGAGTAACAGAAATTATAAACAAATCTGAACAATGGGTTTTTAATCCACAGTCCCACTTCACAGGGGCATGTGATTGTTAGTCATGGAAAGCGGCGAATGCTGAACCTGGGAAACATTTGCTTGGTAAAGGAAGTACAAAGCCCACAGCCAGCATGAGTCCACTTGTCTGGAATGTTCAGAACAGTTAAATCCACAGAGGCAGAAAGGAGACTCCCAGTGACCTGGAGGTAGGAAGGTCGAGAAGCAAGGGAAACTGACTCCCGGGAAACTGCGGGGTGGGGGGTGGGGGGGGGGTGGGGGGGTGGCAAATGCTCTAATAGGCTGTGGTCATGTTTCCCATGTCTGAATACACTAGAAGTCACACTGGCCCATACACTGAGAATGGCTGAATCTAGGAATTGTGTCTCAATAAAATTAACTGTAAAGCCAAGCCACAGGTCTATAGTTCTAGCTACTTGGAGTTGGAGCAAAATACTGAGTTCAAAGGCTGCCTGGGCCTTTGTGAGTCAAGGCCATAGACAACCTTCAGAAATGCTGTCTCTCAGGATTTAAAATTAGAGCATTTCCTAATATGCCCTAAGTCAAATCCCAAGTACTGAGGGTGAGGGAGCACACGTCCACCGACCTTAAAAATAAAACATAGCCATGCCAGTGAGAACCTGCTCATCTCTGCAGAGCCCAGACATAACTATTCACACTTCTGCCCCTTGTCACAATTTTCAATGTAGCCTTATTTAGTCAGCAGCAAAACTAATCAAGTTCTACTTGCACAGAAACAGGTCCAGTGAGATGATTCAGTGGATAAAGGCACTTGCCACCAACCCTGACAGCTTGAGTTGACCCGGAGAAAACACTTCAGTAAGTTTCCTCTGATTTCCATGTGTCATGGTGTGTGCACATCCGAGAGTATGCATGTGTGTGTGCGCGCACACACACAATGTTATAGTATACATGTGATAATATCCAGTCATTGTACTGAGCTCTGTAATAACAAATGTGCTGCCATCCATAACCTCAAGTAGCTTGCAGTCTGGCTGAAGAAAACATGTGTCAAAGAGTCACATTCAGTCGCTGTAAATGCAGTACACTTAAGATCATTACACTTAGTCAGGGCTCTTAGAGAAACAAGTGACAGAATCGATGTACATACATACATACATACACACACAGAGATACATATATATATGATACCCGCTGAGACATCCAGCCTTGTGGACTGAACAACTACTGGATGTGTGTTTCGTATATGTGCATATATGACTATATATATATATATATATATATATATATACACACACATACATATACATATGATTTATTAGAGAGGCATGTAGTCTGTGTTCCAGCTAGTCCAACAATAGCTGTGTACCAACAGAAAATCCAGGAATCCAGTAGTTGTTCAGTCCATGAGACTAGATGTCTCTGCTGGTCTCCAGTATACACTGGAATCCCAAAGAAGTAGGCTTTAATGCCAGTGAAGACACGTGCCATGCCAGCAAGAGTGAGGGCAAGCAGGCAAGAATACGAGCTTCCTTCTTCCACATCCTTTATATAGGCTGCCGAGAGACAGTGTGACCTAGATTAAAGGTGGATCTTCCCACCCAAAAAAAAAAAAAATCTGAATTAAAAGTGGGTCTTCCCACGTCAAATGATTTAATTAAGGAAAAAAAAACTTTCACAGGTGTACCCAGAAGCTTGAGTTTAAGTTAATTCCAGATGTAGTCAAAGTGACAACACCAAGAATAACCATCACAAATCCATCCTGGACCACTTTCCACAACATGGGACCATCAGGTACAGCCTCAGAGTTCTCACAGGATGGATAAACAGGGACGGGCTTTTCCTAACTTAAAACGGGTTTTGTAGGACTCCCCCACCTATGATATTTGGAAGATGGCAAGCCTGAAGAGACATTTCTCATGATCCTTGAAACCAGTAGGACTGGCCCACAGGACTAAGTGCTGTTTTTCAGGTCACCACTGGTACGTATGGGGTACAAGCTTACATGTGGTGGATATGGGCAGTCATGAATGAAATAAGAACTGGATCCTGGCCCTCTCTCGTGTATGTGCTGCTGGAGACTCATTAACAGGTATATCTTACCAGAGAGATGAAATTAAGGTTCACAGGCAGCCCTCTGACAGTTCCCAGCATGTGTCTACACTTTGATCCCTATCTCTAAACACTCCTACAGTGAAGCTACACACATATGCAGTGGACAGCAAGGGAGGCAATCAAAGGTCTGTGCGCCAGCCCCTCAGCCTGGACAAATCACTTCAAGTCTTTTGGCCTTGACTACTCCTCTGGTTATGAGTCCATGAAATTAGTCAATTTACAGTCAATTCTCAGTACGAAGGTTCACAAACGAAGGATGTAACTTTGAAGACCTGCCTTATAAAAGATCAACACGTCAGGCACGGTGGTACCTTCAATCCTAGCACTGTGAGTTCAAGGCTAGGCACCTTCCACATGCTGGGACTGTAGATATGAGCCACTATGGTAGACAAGGCATTGCTTAAAAAGAATCCTGCAGATGCTAAATAGGATAAATATATAGGGTTTTTATTATGTGAATATGAATACATGGGCTCTTAGCACACAAAAAGTTGCGTGCAAAAATGGGACCAAACCTAATAACGTGTTTAATAACCCATCTTTTTCTCTGTATGCACACCTATGATCTAGGCATCATTACTTTTGATAAAAGCTTTCATGATTATATGAAAATGATCAACCAGGATTACTGGTATGAAATTAAAGCCACTTGAAATGACATGCCTGTGAAAACTTTGAAGAGAATTATTTCAGTCGCTTCAGAAACAACTTTAGAGAGAATTCAGGGAGCTGCTGGGCAGTATTGCTTATTGGAATATACATATTCAAAGAAAGGAAAGTGAGCAGGAGGTGATGTCATTTGCATGTAGTAGCACTTGGAAGTTGGAGGCAAGATGATATGGAGTTCAAGGCCCACCTTAGCTATATAGCAAGTTCAAGACCAGTCATGACTATATGAGTCTATATCTAAAAGGAGGAGGAAATATATTCAAATGCAAAACAAAATAAGCAGTCTTTTTCTTCACTTTATTTTTACTTTATGTGCACTGGTGTTTTGCCTGTGTGTATGTCTTATGGGGTGTTGGATCCCCTAGCAACTGGACTTTCAGGGAGCCATGATCTGCAATGGTGATGCTGGCAATTGAACCAGGGTCCTCTGGAAGAGAGCAGCTAGTGTCCTTAACCTCTGAGCCATCTCTCCAGCCAGCAAGGAAAGAGTTTTAACATCAAGGAATATTGTTTATTTTTCTACATGTTATCTTAAAAATTGTAATTGGCCTTGTTCTGCAATTACAGAATGGGGCAACACTCCATTCCATGTAACTAGAATGTGTTCTCTTTGTTTTGTTTTGTTTACTTCCCTTAGAGTTCTTCACCCAGCAGTTAGAGCGGCCTCACCACACTGCACGTCAGGGATGACAGTCTCACTCACCCAGGTGCACACACCCAACACAAAAAGGCCCAGAAACAAACAGGACTGCCAGGTTTACAGTGAAGGTCCCCTAGGACAGCACATCCTATGCATGAGGTCATCGTTCACATGAACTAAATAGATTCTGATTATGTTCCGAACAAATTATTAGGTCATTTTGACTCCACGCCCCTTCTTATCCCCTCCCACTCTCCTGGGTTAAAAGCTGTCCACCGCTTATAAGCTGTGTGTTTTTAGCACAACCAGAATCAAGCTGACCAAAAAAATATAAAACCATCATACGAGAAATGCACAACCTAGAAAACACATTACAGTGGCATATGTAAGTAGTAGATTCAAATTTGTGAAAATTCGAACTCCTAAGCTTCGAGATGGTTAAACGTGACTTCAGTTTTCAAGCTGGAAAACAAGCTACTCCGGATTACACACGTATGAAGTGATTCTAAGTCGGGCCATTTTTCATGCAGAGCTGCTGAAACCTAGGCGTGGGCTGTTATACCAGTATCTCCCCTCCCACCCTGCAATCCATCAACCATCCCCAATTTACTCTTTGCACTAAGTAGCATGAACAAGTTCACCTACTGGAAAGGGAGAAACCACCCAGGCATCACACTGCAAGTTTCTTAGTTTAGGCCAGCAGGAAATTCCAGTCCCTTCATTCATCAGAGCCAGTTAAAGCTGCTGAAAAGAGATGGGCACTTGGAGATTACAATGTCAAGACATAGACTTAATTTGGGGGGTTGAAGAGGGCCAACGACAGAATCCCAGCTCAAGGTCAAGGTCCTCTGAATAACAAAGAACCAATGGTCACTCTGGAAGAGAAAACAAAATTCAAGGCCAAAAGTAAAAACCTCAAGTTTGTGTGCTTTCTTGGGGAGGTAATGCCACAGGTACAATACCTGCGGGGGGGGTTGCGCAGCTGTGACAAGCTGCTGCAATCCTCGCTGCGGTCCCCAGAGATTGTCCACAAACTGATCCTCAAGTGCTATGACTTCGACAGGACACCATCACTTTTTGCCATAGCTGTCGCTGCTCGTCAGTTTCCCCCTGACAGAGCAGAGGAATAAGCACTCCCAAAAGCCACACTCTGCGCCCACTCCAAGTTAATTTTTTGGAAGCCAGAATCGGGGCTCATCACACGTTTTTTGCTACCTGGACTGCCTCCCCACCCGAGCCTCCGACACCCGTGGGCTCCCGAGGAGGTCAGAAAGCTGAGCCTGGGCCGCCAGGGGGCGGGAGGCAGCAGCTGGCCGAGCGCCTCTGTGCCGCGGTGCCCTCCCCGGGGTCACCAGCCACTCACGGATTTTCACTCGCCGGTGGTCCAGACGCGCGGCGGCGGCGTGCAGGGCGTCCAGGCGACGGTGCAACTCGGCGGTGCGGTGACCCAGCGCGGCCGCCTGGCCCTCGAGCTCCCCGAAAATGTCCCCAGCGCAGCGCGACAGGTCGGCCAGCTGGGCGAGCAGGCAGACCAGGGTGTGCGAGCTGACCTGCTCCAGCGAGCGGAAGAGCGGCGGGTCCCCAGCCCGAGCCAGCGCCGCCTCGTCGGGCCGGCGCAGCCGTGCGGGCTCCACGCTCCGTTGGTGGAAGGGCATGGCTGGGCACGCGGGGTGCTGGCGGACCGGCGATCACGGAGTTCACGCCGGGTCCCGGGGGCGATGGGCGCGGGTCCGCATCCAACACAAAGGAGAGTCCCGGGGCAGCTGCCGCGGGGACGAGGCCGGCGGCGAGGAGGCGCAGGGACCGCGCGGAGACCCTAGCCCGGTGCCGCGCGGCTGCGTGCCTCCTCCGGGGCTCTGGAGCAGCGCGGCCGAGAAAGTTCCCGGAGCAGCTCCCGGGCGGCCGCGGCGGGCCCCGCTGAAGTTTACAGGCAGGAAAGCGCCTCGGCTCCTTCCCTCCCTCCGGATTGGAGAGGGAGGAGGAAGCGGGGGAAGTGCCGCCGCCACGGGCGCGAGGGAGGGCGGCGGGAGAAAGGGAAGGGGGAGGAGAAAGGCCGGCTGGGAACCACCTGCGGCTCCCGCGCCCGCCGCGCCCTGCGCCCAGGCTGTTGGCCGCCCGGCGCCCCAGCGCACCCTGCTGGGGCGGCCGCGCAGTCCCGGAGCTCCGGGTCGCCGCCCACGCCCCCAGCCGAGCCCCCGGGCGCCGGGGCCCAGTCGCCGCCCGCACCCTAGGCCCGAGTGGGGCGCTGCGCGGGCGTCGCAGAGGCGCCGGACTGCGGGGCCAACCAGGAACTCGGCAGCTCACCTGCGCTGCCGCGGTGGCAGCTGAAGCTCCGTCCTGCCTCCCTGGAAACGCTGGGAGGCTCATCTGAGCCCCCCTGGTCTCTCTCCTGCAAAGCTCTCAAGACTTCTGGGACGCTTTTGTGGACCTCGAGGAAGACCTCAATAAGTCACCCGCTGACCAAGAGTTCTGTAGTCAATTGGGAGTCCAGAGGAACAAAAACAAAAACAAAAACCTCCGAAAACCATAGTGACCATAGTGCTTCAAGAGTTTTTCTTAGTGTCTCCTTAGTGCTTTCCTGCTCTTCAGGTGCGAACAGTTCAGAGACAGTTGCCTGTTTCATCCATCCCTCAACCGTTGAGTTAGGTTACCAGAACCTAGGACCCCAATCCGGGGCCTGGAAAATGTTTTAACTAAACGCCCTTAAGATCATAGTCACGAGACACCCAGCTAACTCAAACCTTCTGCTAAGAAGAATTTAAGGAGACTGAGTTCAATATCCCGAAGCTAAAAATCCCATTGGCCGCGTTGCTGGGTTTGCTCAGAAAGGATCGTCTTTGGTTTCTATAGTGAAGTTGACCCACATTTCAGTACTGCTTTCTGACCTTAGGATCAGTCTCCAAAGTGGTGCTAGCTTGCCTCTCTGCCGGACAGGAACAAAGCAAGCATGAAACTAGTAAACTCATGAGGTGGGAAGGAGTGAGACTCAGGCTTTAATCTGAGCTCTCAGGAAGCAGAGAGAGGCTAAGGTCGAGCCAGCCTGGTCTATAGAATGAGTTCCAAGACAGTCAGAGCTACAAAGAAAACCCTGTCTTAAAAAAAAAAAAAAAAAAACAAAAAACTTAGTAGACAAACTTTTTTTCCATCTTCCCCCGTTGTACATCAGCTTGTCTTGTTGTTGATGGTGGTGTTTTATAATAGACAACATTAATGATCTCAGATCACCTAGTAGGACCACCTTGCAGGGTGGTAAAGCAAAGGAAACAAGTGCTGTTTTTAAACCTTGATGTTTATGAAGCACCATATAAACAGTATAAAGTGTTGTTTCCTCAAGAAATGTCCTGAAGTGAAAAGGTGATGTGCCCATAGGTTCCTCCCTGACTTCATGAGACCATGAGTAACACTTGAAACTTCCATGTAAGCCAGCCTACCAGTGGCACACACCTGTAATCAGACAAAAGCATCAGGAATTCCTCCAGGCCAGTGGCCACTGAGCTGTACAGAGAGACTGCTCCAAAACAATATGAAAAATCTATGCAGCATAATATCCCTGCTTATAGTGAACTAGTCCATGCTTTCTAGTATTTGGAAGGTCAAGCAAACGCCATCACCACGGTCTATTTGAAACGGTTTAGTCACTTCTCACAGTTTTCTTTATACCACAACCCCATAATAGTCACATGCAACTTAGTCCTGTGGTTTTTACAGACTGGCTTATTCTAGACATCTCAAGCCTTTGGTTTCTGCTTATTGACTGTTATATCCAGACTTTGGTGTGGACATGCATTGTCCTTTCTGTCAGGTATACAAATCTGGGAATAGAATTCAGGGTCATATAGGAACTCTGTCTAGCCTTAGGGAAATTATTGGCTGTGTTTCCAGACGATGGCACCATTTTGCATTCCCACCAGCACTGACTGGAAGGTTCCACCTCTTCACTAACACATGTAATTATCTCTCATTATTAGTACAGCCATTCTTTCAGCTGTGTCTTGATTTGCATTTCCCTGAGAGCTAGTGATATCTTTTCATTTGCTTATTGGCCACTTGTTCATCTCTGGGGAAAGAGAAGGTTGGAGAAAGTCTGTTTAGGGTTTTGCTCTGTTTGTTTTTTTGTTTTGTTTTGTTTTGTTTGTTTTTTGTCTTTTGTCTCTGTGGTACTTAGGACTGAATCCAGTACTTTTCAGAGCTCTATCGCTGACCCAAATCTCTAGCCTCACCTCTCTTAATTGGAAAATTGGAAGACTATCGTCACTATGTTGTAACAGATCTTTATTTTTTCAAATCCCTTATATACATTTACTTTCTAAATTCCACTGAAACTAAATTAATCATTGTTATTTAGTTTAATTAAACATGTTGTCTTGTACCATGATTTGAAAATATAGTCCAACCGTGCTCCCACATAAATTAATAGGAGGGCAAAGATATTTTTGTGATATCTTTTGTAATAAAGCTGGAGCAAGCTCAACTTTTTTTTTTTTTTCATGCTAAGTATCAAACCCAGTGCATCCATCCTGCTAAGCAAATCTTCTAACACTGAACTAGAACCTAGCTGCCACACCTTTTATCAATGATTGAATGTGAACTCCGGGCCTGAAAGCCACTGAGTTACACCCCCTCCTTTTGTATTTTAATTCTTTTAGTGAATTACTTAGGCCTGGGTGTGCCACTGTGTAAGTGTGGAAGTCAGAGGACAATCTTATGTCTCCAGCATTCTTTTTGGTTTGTTTGTTTGTTTTGTTTTGTTTTGAGACAGGGTCTCTTGCCATGTTGTAGTGCAAGCTGGCCTTGAACTCACAGGAATCCTTCTGCCTTTAGATCCCAAGCACCAGGATTACAGGTGTGAACCCACAATGTTCAGCTTAAACAGATTTTTGTTGTTGGTTTTGTTTTGGTGTGAGTGCATGCATGTGTGCTCATGTGCATGTGTGCATGTTAAGACAGGGTTTCTCTGTGTAGCCCTACCTGTCCTGGAACTCACTTTGTAGACCATGCTTGCATCAAACTCAGAGATCCACCTGTCTCTGCCTCCCAAATGCTAGTATTAAAGACATGTGCCACCACTGCCTGGCCTTTAAACACACTGTAAATGGACAATGGGGGAGAACATTTAAATGTATAGAATTTAAATTCAGCTTCTTAACCTGTGAAGTAATTTTATCCAAAAATTGAATTCCTAAGTGTGGTAATGAACTCCCAGCACTCGGGAAGGTGAGGTGTCACTGAGTTCAAGGCCAGCCTACATGGAGAAGTCCTGACTAAGGAGGGAAGGAAAGGAGGCAGCTGGAAGATGCTGAGGGAGTGAAAGACTTGCTTTCCCAGTTCCCAGCAGGAGACCTGTGTGAGCAGAATTTCGGGGACTGTATTCCCACTCCCTGGCCAGCTGGCAGCCACACGATAGGGTTGGGAAAGTAGTGGAGAGCAGGGGAGGCTGGGTTGGCCTGGGATGTAACTGCTACAATCACATCACACCTGCTTAAGTGTGCACTGCTGGAGTGTGCAGTTTTCTGAGTACTTCTGGGCCCTCACTGGGAGTACCTGGTCATACTACTTGGCACAAACAATGGATCAATTTTGGGGGGATTTTCGAGACAGGGTTTCTCTGTATAGCTCTGGCTGTCCTGGAACTCACGTTGTAGACCAGACTGGCCTCGAACTCTGAAATCCACCTGCCTCTGCCTCCTGAGTGCTGGGATTAAAGTCATGGGCCATCCACCACCCGGCTAGCAATGGATCAATTCTAATGGTTGCTTCTACCCCAACCCTGGTTTTCCTTTCTTCCACTCCGCCCTCACTGAGACTGTCTTTTTTGGATCTCTTTTTAAATGTCCTCAGGGTACCCTTCCTGCAGCAGGTTCCAAACATGGTCTTTTATTAACTTTATTTTGTTTGTTGTTTTTCAAGACAGGGTTTCTCTGTGTAGCCTTGGCTGTCCTGGAACTAGCTCTGACCCAGGCTGGCCTCCAACTTGAAAGATCCTGCCTCATAAAGAATAACTAATAATAATAGTAATAACAACAACAAGTTCATGGATGAAAGAGGAAATTCCCTCTCAGCACAATACTCTGCCACCTTCACAGTGTGTCAGACTTTCCTCAGGTGGGAGTCAGCTCTGAGCCACAGTTGGTGGAAGAATGTACCAAACACCCGCCATTCTGAGAGGCTGAGATGTGTCAACTTAATATGACTATGGTGTTTGGAGGGGAGGCCTTTGGGAGATGATAGGGGCTAAACAAAGGTATTAGGATAGAGCCTCCATGATTGAATGCTGTATAAGATAAAAGGCCCAAAGACAAACAGAAGCATACATGTGAGTACATATATGCACATCTATACCTGGTATGGCTTTGTACCTCAAAGGTGCTCCTGTGCCTGGTCCCCAGCTGACGAATCCAGTCATCGAGAGGCAGGAACTCTGACTTAACCACTGGCACAATCCCACTGATAGCTTCATACTGTGAGGGCATTATTAGGAGATGGTGAAAATAGGATCTGGCATCTAGTTGGAGAAAGCAGGTCACTGGGGACATGGTTTTGGAGGGGATGTCTTGGCATTCCCACGGTCTGTCTCCTTCCTAGATTCTGCTTCTCCACCATCAACCCCTTCACAGTGTCTGTGCCTTGCCACCGCCTAGAAGCAGTGGGGCATCCAAGGACTGTGAGCCAAATTAAATAAGTCTTCCTTTGTTTTCTCAGGCATTTACTCATTGTGTTATATAAAACACACACACAGCTAGACAGTGGTGGCGAATGCCTTTAACCCCAGCACTTGGGAGGCAGAGGCGGGGGGATTTCTGAGTTCAAGGCCAGCCTGGTCTACTGAGTGAATTCCAGAGCAGAGAAACCCTATCTTGAAAAGCCAAAAAAATAAAATAAAATAAAACACACACACACACACCCTTCCTGTCTCTTGCCAAGTAATACCTTCACCAGGGATGTGGGTATAGTACAGTGGTTGAGCAAATGCTTGGTATGTGAAGGCCTGGATTCTATCTGTAGTATATACATCAAAAGGTTTCCGATGCAGCTTTTCAGCCTGCCCCTCCAAAATCCTAAGCCCAATTGTACTTCTTTATAAACCTAACTGGCCTCAGATATTTTGTTATGGTAGTAAAGGAATGGACAATTGGTACACCCTCTCACTCCATGTGGCACTCAATACCAATCCCCTTACCCTCTGTTGGGTAAGAGCCGTTCTTTAGTGCAGCTTTGTCTAAACAAGTTCTCAAGAACTCTCCTTAAGGGGTTGGGTCTATAGCTTAGTGGGACAACACTTGCCTGGCATACTTGAGGCCCTAGGTTCAGCCCCCAGCACCAGAAAACAAAACAAAACTTTGTTGGGCTGAGAAGAGCTAGCCAAGTGCTTGCTATACAAGTATGAGGACCTTAGCTCAGCGGTTAAGAGCAATGACACTGCTCTTCCAGAGGTCCTGAGTTCAATTCTCAGCAACCACATGGTGGCTCACAATCATCTGCAATGGGATCCGATGCCCTCCTCTGATCTGTCTAAAGACAGCTACAGTGTAATCATATATATATCATAAATCTTTAAAAAAAAATCAGTTTGAGGACCTGAGTTCAATCCCCTACAAACCAACAGGATGAAAAAGAAGCTACATAGTGGAACATGCCATGGTGGAACATGCCTGTAAACTACAGTACAGGAAAGGTTCCGGCAAGAGGATTCCTGCAGTTTGGTGGCTAGCCAGCTTAGCTAGGTTTAGTGAGAGTCCCTGTCTCAAAATAATAAATAAAAATAAGATGGAAATCAACTGAGGAAGACATCAGATGTCAACTTCTAGTCTACCACACCCATGTACCCATATGTGCATGTGTACCTGCACCCATACTACATGAATACACACACATGTAAATATACATAAAATCCTTCACCCTCCAGTCCCTTGATTTCTCTGTAGTCTTTTTAACTATAGTGTTTAACTAACCTTCAACCATTTCCTTTATATTTGATTTTTCTTGAGTACGAGTCACCGCTTCTTACTTAATACTCGGTAAGTAGTAAACACAACAGAAGGAAACTATTCTACAACTGAACTGCTTGGCTAATTTAATGTCACTAGTGGTTACGTGGCTCGGTTCTGCCCTGTGACACCATAGATCTCACTGAAAAGTCATCAGAAGGAAGGAGCCCTGAGATCCTCAGCCACGGCATGTGTGAGATGGTGATGACTCTTCATTGTCTCCCTCTCACTCTTCTGAAGAGAAAGGGAAATTCCATCATGGTGATCACTACAGGAAGTAGTAGGTGTCTGAGTGTGTGTGCGCATGTGCACACTCGTTAAGTGTGAGAGTAGCGTACCCTCGAGTAACATGCATTCTGAAAATGAGCGCACAGTACAGATAGGCTGCACATTTTCCAGCTCTTGGATGTATATAGTATATACTGGCTCTGTGTCAAAAGTCTAATTGTTGGTGTGTTTGTAGCTCTGAAGGGAAAGCAAGAATTATCTTGCTGTTAAAGCTTCAGCAGGCCCTTTGGGATAGAGTCCATGAGAATCTGTAGCCAAAGGACAGTAACCTTTCTCCATCTGGAACCTTGAGCAAACCTGAGTCTCTTCTGCCACTAACACACACAGATGTGGTCGTTTTCCTGAAGACTGAAATCAGGCCCAGTCTTCAATTAGCCAGAGATCTGCCTAAGATGCAAATCTAATTGCATCCCTCGCCAGCTCAAAGCCCTAAGGCTTTTCAAAAGTTATCTTTAGGGTTATCTCTGAGGACCACATGGGCCCAGGGGTGTGAGTCCCTGCCACGCTGTCAGCCCTGTTTCCTGCTTCACTTCCTTCCCCACTCCCACCTCCTCCACTGAGTGACACAAGCCTCAGCCTCTCTCTTCTCTACCCTGACCGTCCTCCCTTCTCCTTATCTTCTTTGTTCAGTTGGCTCTTTGGATTTAAACTCACATGTCACTTCCTTGGCAAAACATACCCTTAACCTCCCAGGCAGGCCTTGATTTAATGTGGTTACGTGCTTGGGTTCTGCGCTATGACACTGTAGAACTTAACTAAATAGTCATCAGAAAAAAGGAGCCCTAAGGTCCCCAGACTGGACAGTGTTAAGTAGGACACTGAACTTACCAACATATAAGAGCCCGAATTTGAAATTTCATTTGGGGGTTAATATCTGTATTTGGATTATGAAAGAAAACAAACTACCTCATTCATTTATAAGATTTTAATGAAAACCTCACAAACAGATGTTAGACACCAAGGGACTAGCAAACCCAGAAGGGTTAGAACTCTTGGATATGAAAGGTGTAAGGGAGGGTTGGAGAGATGGCTCAGCGGTTAAGAGTTCAAAAGGTCCTGAGTTCAATTCTCAACATCCACATGGTGGCTCCCAACCATCTGTAACAAAATCTGATGCCCTCTTCTGGTGTGACTAAAGACAGCTACAGTGTGCTTACATATAATAATAAATAACTCTAAATAAATAAATGAAAGAAAGGTGTAAGGGAAAACTACCTAGACTGCCACCCCCACCCCAGGATGGCAATGCCCACCTGCTCAGCCAATAGAAATGAGAACCATATTCTTGGGAGGGAAGAACAGAAGACGAATATACATGGGAGAAAACTGACAGGCAGAGCCGGAGCCCAGGAAGCAGATTTGGAATCAACAAAGATCCATTAGTCTCACCCTGGAGACGTCCTTGCAGTAACTTTCAACTTGACAGCTATGCTATGCAGCAAAAACAATTGTCTCCAAGTTGTGTTGTTTCTTTGAGACAAAATCTCATGTAGCCCAGGATAGCATCAAACTGGAGATGTAGCTAAGGATGAAGTTAAATTTCTTTATCCTTCTGCCTCTATCTCTCTAGTGCTGGGATTATAAGTGTGTGCGACCGCATACCATGTCTGATTTATTCGGGTTGTTTTTAGAGGCTTTTGTTTTGTTTTAGTCTTTAGATTTATCTATTTTATAATTTTATGTTCATAAATGTTTAGCTTGCATGTATGTATGTATTATATGTATGTGTACCATATGCATGCCTGGTGCACATGAAAGTCAGAAGAAGGTATCAAATCCCCTGGAGTTACAGATGGCTGTGAGCTGGCATATGGTGCTGGGAATGGCGGAACCAGGGTCCTCTGAAGGAGCAATAAACACTCTTAACCACTGAGCAATCTCTCTAGCCCAAGCTTCTCTGTGTCAACGCTCAATGTGTGCTCAAGGAATGGTGGTGTAGCTCAGTTGGTAGAGTGCCTGTCTAATATGTATGAAGGTCTGGATTAAATCTCCACAACTACATACAACCAAACACGGCACCCATTGAATCTACCTATGATTCACTTGGGAGGTACACGCGTGAGGATAAGACGTTTAATGTCATTCTCAGTGACACAAAAAGTTCAACCCACTCTGGGACACATTAGAACCTGTCTTTTAAAAATAGTACTATACCCCGAGTAAGGTACCTCACATTTGTCCCAGACCTCAAGAGGCTAAGGAAAGAGAAGTTTGTATTCAAGAAAAACCTGGGCTATAACAACATGGAAATTTTATTTTTATATAAATATATACATTACATTCAAGTCTCCTTCATTAGGTGATTAAAACAGGTTTTTGTCCTTGGTTGCCTAGTTAGTTATAGTCATTCTCCATTCTTCCTTTATATTCAAGCTTCTAGAGAAGCTGTTCTCAGCCTTCCTAATGCTGTGACCCTTTAATACAATTCCTCAAGTCCTTAGCATACATTCAATTGATAAAGACTACACACACACACACACACACACACACACACACACACAGGGCCCTAAAGTACATCTACTCCAGGATCATGGTGTGCTGACCCTCAACCATAAAAATTTTTGCTACTACTTTGTAACTAATTTTTCTACTGTTATGAATCGTAATGTAAATATCTGACAATTCTCACCATCTTAGGGTCATTCAATTCCCATGGGTTGAGAACTACTGTTCTAGAAGAATCTGCACTAGGCCCCTGGCTACACAAACCATCCACAGTCTGCTTTCTCACCTCGCATTCCTTTGAAATGACTGTGCTGGTGGCTCTGGTACCAGCCATCTGCTCTAGCCCTTGGCTAAGTGCAGCATCACACATTCTTGGAAGTCTCATGTTCTCCAAACTTTGTCTCCAGAATTCTGTCATGTTTCTCTTCCTTGTACTGCTTTCTTCACTTTAGAAATTAGGTGCTATGGACACGTCAGAAAGGGACACACATAGGAAACGTGACTCTCACTCCACCTTCCCCTCCCCTTCCAAGTCCGTACCATACATTCAATTGATAAAGACATTTCAATGTGAAAACTACACACACACATATACACACACACACACACACACACACGGTCCTAAAGTACATCTACTCCAGGATCAAAGCAGGAATATCACTCAAGAAGCTGAAACATGGAGACTGTAAGGTTGGTGCCAGTTTGGGCTATATTAACAAGACCCTGTTTGAAATAGAACCAAAATATTAACAATATCTAAACCTTTGTAAAAAAAAAAAAAAAGTAAAAAGAATGAAGATAACAAAATCTCGGGGTGACTGCCTTAGTTAGGGTTTTACTGCTGTGATCAGACACCATGACCAAGGTAACTCTTATAAGGACAACATTTAATTGGGGCTGGCTTACAGGTTCAGAGGTGCAGTCCAGTATCATCAAGGTGGGAGCATGGTAGCGTCATCCAGGCAGGCATGGTGCAGAGGAGCTGAGAGTTCTGCATCTTCATCTGAAGGCTACTAGCAGAATACTGACTTCCAGGCAGCAAGAATAAGGGTCTTATAGCTCATACCGACCGTGACACACCTACTCCAACAGAGCCACACCTTCTAATAGTGTTACTCCCTGGGCTAAGCATATAAAAACCATTAGATAGACCAAGCTGGCTTTGAACTACAGAGGGCAGAGCTGGAGAAGTGATGCCAGCCCTTTGGAGGAGCCCAGAAGATCATGTGTGGATCCCAGACATTGAAACAAGAAGTTGTAACATTAAAGTTGCCTTGGAGACCTCAAGATATTCAAGCTGCCAGAGCCATGGTCTATCTTCTGAGGAAAGCTGCTCACAGGAAGTGGAACCAGCCCAGGAGAAAGGTTTGTTACAGTCAACAAAGATGAAAAAGCAGGTGGAGATCAGAAGGCTGCTTTGACATCAGCCATGGAGATGCAGACTTCGGAGTCTGCCTAGCTGGTTTCCTGTCTTGCTTTGGGGATTACAGTTAAGTGACTGGATAAATCTCAGAAGAGACTTTGAACTTTGGACTTTTAACATTGGTGAGACTACTTTAGACTAGGGGGACTTTTGATGTTGGACTAAATGTGTATTGCATTATGCTATGTTTAGGTATGACCCCCATAGACTCATATGTGTGGACAAGCCTATGGGGCCCAGGGAGTGGAATGTGATGGTTTGAATATGCTCAGTCCAGGAAGTGGCACTATTTGGAGGTGTGGCCTTGTTGGAGTAGGTGTGTCACTGTGGGAGTGGGCTTTAATACCCTAGTCCTGGATGCCTGGAAGTCAGTATTCTGCTAGCAGCCTTCAGATGAAGATGTAGAACTCTCAGCTCCTCCTGCACCATGTCTGTCTGAGTATTGTCATGTTCTCGCCTTGATGATACTGGACTGCACCTCTGAACCTGTAAGCCAGCCCCAATTAAATGTTGTCCTTATAAGAGTTGCCTTGGTCATGGTGTCTGTTCACAGCAGTAAAACCCTTACTAAGAAAGTCTACTTAGAGAAATCCAAGCTAGTTACAGCTACCTAGTGAGATCTTGTCCAAAGAAGGTCAGGAGGGGGAGGAAAAGGAGGCTGGATGTCAAGCAGTCAAGTGGTAGAGCAAGTTCAAGGCCATCCTCTGTGAGTCTCTGACTCAAAAGAGAGACGAATCATCTGGAGTGCTGTAAGCAACTGTAATCAAACTTAATAGATCTCTCTCTCTCTCTCTCTCTCTTTCACACACACACACACACACACACATGCACATGCACACGCACACACACACGCACACACGCACACACATGCACACACACACATGCACACACACACATGCACACATGCACACGCACATGCACACACACACATGCACACACACACACGCGCACACACACACACAGGAAAGTAGAATTGAGGCAAGCTCGGAAGAGGAAAGGGATTAGCAGGAAGGGGAGGGGGAGAAAGGACAACAGTGGGTGAATATGATCAAAATAATTGTGTAAATATATCAATAAGTCACAGTGAAAGCCTTAATTGCTCATGACTACTACATGCTAATAAGTCATTAGAAAAAGATAAGCACCCCCCACCACTTACCCCTCACCCTCCCCGCCCGCTCTCGAGACTTCATGAGCTCCTCTTTCCTTTCTGCCCCCGTCATGCCATCCAGACTGAGGAAGCCACGGCCACAACTGCATCGGTAAGCACCACAACTACATAGGAGGCCACGGGAATGCTGGAGGCAGGCATCACCACAGAATTAACAAATATCATCCAGGTTACTTTCAGAAAGTTGGTGTGAGGCGTTACCACTTGAAGAGGAACCAGAGCTTCTGCCCAACTGTCAACCTGAATAAACTGTCAGCGAGCAGACGCGGGTCGATGCAGCAAAAAACAAGCCTGAAGCTGCTCCCGTCATTGATGTTGTTCGATCAGGCTACTACAAAGTTCTGGGCAAGGGAAAGCTCCCTAAGCAACCTGTCATTGTGAAGGCCAAATTTTTCAGCAGAAGAGTTGAAGAGAAGATGTTAGAGGTGCCTGTGTTCTGGTGGCTTAAAAGCCACGTGTGTGTGTGTGGGGGGGGGGGGTTAATTAAATGCTAACATTTTCCATGAAAAAGAAAAAGATAAGGCCCAACAGTGTGTTGTTCCATACATGCCATAGATTTTCATTCCCCAATTTCCATTTCTTAGCATCCCTCTTTCATCTCCCTCTTTCAGCCACTTAATTATTTCGCTCTTTGCCACTTGAAAAAAGAGGTGGAAACATGGCCAAACAGACGTGTCCTTGAGACAGGGAGGGAAAACAATCACACTATAACTCTCTACAGTCAGATGGAAAATTAAGGAGTTCTTTTCTGATTCCCAGTAAGCTCTGAAAAAGGTTTATTCTGGACTTATATGTAGAGATTGCTTGTATTTCCCACCTGTAGTAGTGATGCCACTAACAACATTTTGTTACAGAGCTCCAAGAATGCCATGAAAACAAACAAACAAACAAACAAACACAAAATATTCTAGTCATGGAGGACTCATTTTAAATTCAGGATCCTTACGTCCCTGTTTTTATTTATCTGCCAGTGAAATCTAATATTCGCATATAACATTCTTCAACTACCATATTCATGAGTAAATATGGCAAGGGACTCATTTTCACACTTATTAAGTCTTCAGGAGAAAAATCTCTACTGAGAAAGACTCTGGGAAACATATAATCCTATTTATCCACTTCTCAAAGCACGTGAAAGTAGCTAGTTATAATTTTGGCTATTTCTTTTGGGAAAATGCAAAAATGTTAATGTTTTAAAGTACCATACTCGCTGGGCAGTGGTAGTGTATGCCTTTAATCCCAGCACTCGGGAGGCAGAGGCAGGTGGATTTCTGAGTTCAAGGCCAGCCTAGTCTACAGAATGAGTTCCAGGACAGCCAGGGCTACACAGAGAAACCCTGTCTTAAAAATAAAAACAAAAACAAAAAATAAATAAATTATCATACTCAAATAAATAAAACCTGATAAGGGTACCCTGACAGGAACAAGATAATTCATAATTTCATGCAGGTGGTTGATAGTCTGCGATGTTGCCCATCCCCAAGTCTCAGACCCAGAGTGTTTTCATTAATTTGGGGGATTGGAGGATGATCGCCAATTCCCACATGATGTATCTTAATCAGGGCTGGATTTACTATGGATAAAAGCGAAACCTTGGGGCCCCTCGCTTGCTCCTTTTTCTTAGCAGCAAGAAAGCCTTTACTAATATTTTCAAAAGGTCACACTTTTTTTTTAAAAAAATGTATTTTGGGAGTATTCTTTTTTCTGCAAGAGATGTTCTAAAGTGACTTAGGTTTCTGTTTACATAAAACCTAGGTCTGGGCCTCATCTAACTGAAGAGCAGTTTAATAATGCAATGCTATAACATCAACAAACCAGTGCTCCTTTTTCCTTCCATTACTCCTTCTCTGTTTTGTGCCAGTGCCCGTGTGTGTGTGTGTGTGTGTGTGTGTGTGTGTGTGTGTACATGCATGTGGAGGCCAGAGAGGAATGCCAGGTGTCTTCCTCTGTCATTGTCCATCTTACTTTTTGGGACAGGATCTTTCACTGAATTTGGGGGCTCCACAATTCAACCAGACTGGCTGGCCAGCAAGTTCCAGGGATCTTCCCATCTCTGGGATTAGAGCATCAGTTATCAACCTGTGTGCACATTAAATATTCTGTATATCTGATATTTACATTGAGATTCATAACAGTTGAAAATTACAGTTATGAGGTAACAACAAAATAATTTTTGGTTGGGGGTCACCAAAATATGAAAAACTGTGTTAAAGGGTCACAGCATTCAGAAGTTGGGGAGAACCCTGGATTAAAGGACTATAACAGCACGGGGGGCTCTCATCCATGGGCTTTAGGGATGTAACTCAAGTCCTCGTTCAACAAGCACTTTACTGAATGTCCCATCTACCCAGTTTCCTCTTCTCTGCTTAAAAAGAAAAGTGTGTCCATTTGAGTCTTTGGTGTAACATTAGTATCAAAGTAATATGGCAATGTAATGTGAATAAAATAATTTTAATGTCAAATAAGCCCAACTGCAATTTTAAAAATTAGGCTCTAACTTTTGTTAATAATTTAGCCATAATTCATATTACCTGGTGAACTACAGAAACTTGGTAATACTTTAATATACAATTACGATGTCAAAACCATAACCTTTAAAATTGTTTGCCTCGAATGGATTTATAACACCCTATTATCTTCCTTCTCATAAAAAGTACACTAAAAAGTAACCGATGTGGTAACAGCATAAAAATTACATGTCCAGTGTAACTTTTAGGTTTGGAAACCGAACCGTTGTCAAATAAGAGCATGTATTATATATCCTCAAAAAACACTTTCTCTGAAGTTTGAATCCAGGAATTCTAAACCTAGCCATGTTTGCTAATCTTGGCTACGAAAGAGAAAAAAGAACCTCATGCGGCAGCCTAGTACTCAAAACCGCTTAGATTTTTGTGGCCCACCGTCAACACCTCAATTATACTAGAACCAACCAGGCAGCCCAAGAGACATGTGGAGCATAAGTCTGAGAAGCTATAATTTTATCTCTGGATTTCTGCTTCTCTACACTACAGTGGTTTAGTTTACATGATCTGCAGGTTCCAAATTATGTCTTTGAGTGTACTGAAGACATCAGCTCCAGATTTGTTTAGCCACCCAGCACACGGCTGCCAGAGCTGTGGGTGGCAATACCATGTCAGGTATAGCAAACCAGCAAAGACTACATATGCCCTGGATAACTTTGCCCACAAGCCCACGGGACCAAATACTATGCTCTGTCTGCAAACTTGTTTGTACTTGAATTGTTTTCCCGGTTCCATAGAAATCCAGTGCCTCAAACTGGAGGGTAGGAACTACAAAACAGGAAGTGTCCTCCCGGAATAAGCCAGTGGCTTCCTTCTTTTAAAATGGCTGACATTTTCAAGGCATGCATTCTACTGGGCCAGATGCCATGGGCTGAACATGGTTTTTCTTAGTATCTGCAAACAGGACTATGAGTGAGGCTTTATCAATATCACCATTGTGCAGATAAGAAACAAATTTGGAAGGGGGATGCACAAAGGAACAGGAAGCACGTGAGACAGACAGGCTAGGTTTCAGCATAGCCCATCAAATTCAGGAGTCTGCATACGGAAACATAATGCCAATGTTTCCTGGCCTGTTTAGGTTTTGGCAACTTGACACCGACTAAGGTCACCTGGAGACAAGGAGCCTCAGTGGAGGAATTGCCTCCATCAGACCGGCCTGTGATCAGATCTGAGAAGCATTTTCTTGATTAATGACTGATGTGGGAAGGTTCGTCCACTGTGGACAGGGCCACCCTTAGGTAGGTAATCCTGGGTCCTATAAGACAGGGTGAGCAAGCCACGGAGAACAAGTCATTAATCACCATTTCCCCCATGGTGATTCTGCTTCAGTTCCTGTCTTGAGTTCTGCCTTGGCTTCCCTCAGTGATTGGGAAGGTCGAGCCAAAAAACCTCTTTCCTCTCCAAGTGTGTTTGTCATAGTGCTTATCATACCAACCAAAAGTAAACTAGGACTGTTTCTAAAATTCTAGTTGGTACACGCTGCTTCATCATGAGAGCATCATTTATTTCTTATGTGTGTGGTACAGAGGTGGGAAACCCTGGGGCTTCAGGCATGCTGGACAAGTATTTTGCTACCAAGTGACATTGTAACATTCCCCTACCCTAGAAAGTAATTTCTCGGAATGTTCTTCCATCCTCTTTTCCTATCAAGTACCAAGGCTTAGTTATGCTAAAGCAACACCTTTTTGGGGACTATGCCAGGGCTCATCCAGTTCTGGTTATTGGGCCTTGCTGGATGGAGGAAGTGAGTTACTACAGACAGGTCCAACACCTCTTCCTGTCCTACTCATCACTCCCTGTTCCTTGACTGAAGATGCAATATAACCAGATGCCCCACTAATGGAACGCTTTCCCTACTTGTAGTGAGAAATTTGTTTGTATTTTCAAAACTCAGTTATTTTATGTGAATATGATTTTTTTTAATCCCGGTTGTCGGACATGGAGCTGCTTCTGATTGTCCACAGCATCTGACTGTGATTTGTCTCGTGCTCTGGCAGGGATGTGATTCTGCCAGTCTACATTTGGAATCCTGGGTATAACAATGCCAGAGGCCAGAAGCTGCAGAGGCTGCTGTCCCCCATTCTGCTGTGAAGCATTGGTTAAGTCCCCCTTCTGCTGTATGGTTGTGAGCAATGATACAAGAAGAAATTGGATATCCTGATTATGAAGATTGGGCTTGCCTAGGCATTCAACACCTAATCAGTAGGAAGTAGTCTAAAGAGATCTATCCCCCTTCCCCTGCTAACCTTTCTCTCCTACTTAGTGTTGGGCTGCTGGAAGGGACTGGGGTGGAGAAGGGTGGTAGATGCAAAAACCCAATAGAGTAGCTAGAAAGTATGGTCACACCTTCTAATGTGATGCATCCCTTAGAACTGTAAGCCAACATAAACCCCTCCTTCCCTAAGGTTCTTTTGTCACCAACCTCATCTTTCATGTCCCTTTCTCAGTGATGTTACTGCAGGATAGGGGTATGGCTCAGTAGGAAGAATACTTACCTAAGGTGCACAAAACTCTGGATTCAATCCATAACATTACATAAGACAGGGAGGGGATACATGTCTATATTTCTAGCATTCAGAAAGTAGAGACAGGAAGATTAGAAGTTCAAGGTTATTTTCAACTATATAAAAAAACCTCTAGGCCTATATGAGTCCTTGTCTCGAAAAAACTTGCCGGGCGTGGTGGCGCATGCCTTTAATCCCAGCACTCGGGAGGCAGAGGCAGGCGGATTTCTGAGTTCGAGGCCAGCCTGGTCTACAAAGTGAGTGCCAGGACAGCCAGGGCTACACAGAGAAACCCTGTCTCGAAAAACCAAAAAAAAAAAAAAAGAAAAAAACTTCTCCTCACCCCCACCCCCAATCAAGAAATAATGACAGAAAATCAAGGAAAATGTTCAATATCTGAACAGCACTTCCATCTTTGCCTGGTGCTTACACAATGCCTCGGCCAACAGCTGCAAAATACACATTTGTTCTAGGTTCATGTGGAACATTTAGTAAAACAGAACTTATTCTTGGCAACCAAAGTGTCTTAATAAAATGAAAAGGGATTCAAATCACATAGAATGTGCTTGTAGACCATGGTAGAATTAAATTAGAAATCAGTAACAGAAAGCTCTCTGAAAAACCCTCAACTATTTGGAAACAAAATACCGCAGTTCTCACACAGGACACAGGACAAATCAAAAAGGGAAGCTGGAAAGTATTTTGACCTGAGTGAAAACTAAATCACATTTTAGAAGAAAAATTATAATAATATAGACCTGCAGTAGAAAAAAAAGTTGTAATTTAGTTAAAGCTTCTGTTTTGATGGGGAGGGATTGTGTAGTGGGGAGACTGGGAGGAAGGGGGCAGCAGCTGGGATGTAAAGTGAATAAATATATAAATTAATTAATGGAGAGCAAAAAGCTTCTACTTTAAGGAATTTGAAGAAGGAAAGCAAGTTAAAGCCAGAGTAAGCAGAGGAAGGAAAGAATTAGAATCAGAAAGGAAATGGAGCCCCACCCGGGGATCCATCCAATATACAACCACCAAACCCAGACACTATTGCATATGCCAGCAAGATTTTGCTGACAGGACCCTGACATAGCCCTCTCTTGTGAGGCTATGCCAGTGTCTGGCAAATACAGAAGTGGATGCTCACAGTCATCTATTGGATGGAATACAGGGCCCCTAAAGAAAGAGCTAGAGAAAGTACCCAAGGAGATAAAGGGGTCAGCAACCCTATAGGAGAATCAACAATATGAACTAACCAGTACCCCCAGAACTGTGTCTCTAGTTGCATATGTAGCAGAAGATGGCCTAGTTGGCCATCAATGTGAGGAGAGGCCCTTGGTCTTGCAAAGATTATATGCCCCAGTACAGGGGAATGCCAGGGCCAAGAAGCAGGAGTGGGTGGGTTGGGGAGCAGGACAGGGGGAGGGTATAGGGGACTTTAGGGATAGCATTTGAAATGTAAATGAATAAAATACCTAATAAAAAATTGAAAAAAAAAAAGCCAATGTCCTAAGAAGTCCTCAGACTTGCTCAAAGGTCACAGGGCCTGTCAGTAACTGTACAATTCTGAGCAATGCATTTCTTTCCCCCTCTCTTTTATTCATCAAAGAGAATGAGCACTGGAAGGAATTTCAATGTGGACTCTAGAGTCTTTAGGAGGTAGTGTCTAGTTGGCTGGCATAGGTCATGTGGGTGGAGTGGGAGGGTGGGGCTTTGAAGGTGACAAATATTCAGCCTTAGTTTCCACCTGCTCTCTGCACCAGACTGTCATGACATAAAGTGCCTCTACTCCACATTCTTTCTGCCACAGATAGAGTCACCCCAACACGTCTTCCTCACTGTGATGGACTGAAATCCCCCCAAATCACCAGCAAAATAGATCTTTCTTCCTTTAGATTCTGTCACAGGTACACAAAACTAATGCAGACCAATGAACACCCATGTTTAGCCACTGTCTCGTGGCAAGGAATGTTCCATAAACAGTTGACAATGTGTCTGAGCTGCAAGATGACAACTGTTTCACTGTAAATATATAAATAAATAAATAAGTATTTTTTAAAAGGAAATGGAAATCAAAACAATGCCAAGGGGCTGGGGGATGATGGTTCCAGGGTTAAGAGCATTGGCTGCTCTTCTAGAGGGCCCAGATTTGATCCTAGCATCTATACAGTGGCTCGCAAAAGCCTGTACATCCAGTTCCAGAAGACCCTATCCCTTTTCTGCTCTCTGTAGGCACTGCCCTCAAGTAGTGCGTAGACATACATGCAAGCAAAATACCCATACAGATAAAATAAAAATTAATTAAAAAAAAAACCAAAGTCCAGTGGAATAAATATAAAAAAGTGGCTATTGTTTTTAAAAATGTGGAAAAGAAAGAAAGAGAAAAAGAGAGAAGATAGAAAAAAAGAGAGAAAGACAGAGAGAAAGAAAGAGAGAGAGAGAGAGAAAGAAAGAAAGAAAAAAAGAAAGAGAGAGAGAGAGAGCGCGCATAGAACTTATGTTGGCATCATTTTTAGGGCTGGGTGTAGCTCAGTTGGTACACAGCTCTAGTACTTGTGACCAAGCCAGCTCAGTCAGCCAACAGGGTCTCGAGGGAGGGAGGGAGGGAGGACTGAGAGAGAAAGACAATTAGAGACAATCACCGCATGAGCTGAGGCTGACGCAGCTCTATGTCTCTCCAGCCTGCTTTCTATCATTCCAGGTCCATCCGAAAAGCATGGTCAGTTCTTAGATCAAAGGCAAAGTCATCAAGCGAAGTGGTAAACAAGGAGGCCACACCACACAGTAATTAAATACAGTAATAAGCAAAAGCATCACACGAGGTAATAAGAAAAGTAGTAAGCAAAGAGATCACACAAGGTTCATATACACAGAGGACATTACGTGCTCTCCTTTACCACTCTTCACCTATTCCTTCGAGGCAGTCTCCCTCCTTGAATCTGAAGCTCACACTTTTTGGGTAGGGTGGAAGTGAGCAATCCCCAGCAATCAAGTGTCTCCGCCATATCCCATGAGAACATATGAAGGCCTCTTGTTTTGTTGCTTGGGTGTTGGCATACAAACTCTGTCATGCTTGTGCAGCAAGCACTCTTAACCACTGAGATATTTCCCAGGATGTCTGATTTCATTTATATAAAAGGTCCAGATGCACAAATTCACAGACACGGGAAGAGGTCTTCCAGAGTGATGGGAGCCCCCTGGGAAGGGACTGCTGATGGGACACAGGATGTTCTGGAGTACAGGGATGAAAATGCTCTGAATTAAGTAATACTGATTGATGTTAATACAACTTTGTAAGTAAATTTTACTAAATTGTGTTTAAGAAAAGCTAAATTAGCCGGGCGTGGTGGCGCACGCCTTTAATCCCAGCACTCGGGAGGCAGAGGCAGGCGGATTTCTGAGTTCGAGGCCAGCCTGGTCTACAAAGTGAGTTCCAGGACAGCCAGGGCTATACAGAGAAACCCTGTCTCGAAAAACCAGAAAAAAAAAAAAAAAAAGAAAAGCTAAATTAGCTAGGCATGGTGACATATACCTTCAATCCCAGTACTGTGATTTTATGGCCAGCTTGGTCTACAAAGGGAGGTCTAGGATAGCCAAGGTTGTCAAAAATAAATAAACAAACCAAAAATCCTAAGTAAACAAAAAAGGGAAGGAAGGAAGGAAGGAAGGAAGGAAGGGAGGGAGGGAGGGAGGAAGGAAGGAAGGAAGGAAGGGCTAAGTTGTTAAGTTTTATATTGTGTGAAAATCTTTTGAGATGGGCTAGCCTTGACTTCATAAAGTCCCACCTCAGCCTCCTGAATAGATGGGATTATAGGGACATGCCACTAACATTGTTTAAACATTGATCATTGTCTGACACACATGTATACATATATACATATATATGTACATATATACACACACATATATGTGCATATATACAAGTATGAGACAAGTCTCAATAATCGACTTGAACATGACCTTGAACTCTTAATCTTCCTGCCCTCATGTACCAAGTGCAGAGATTATACTTAGGTCTGTGTACCCCTGAACTACTTTACCTAAATTAAAACAAAACAGAGCGAAACAAAAACTCTAAACAGAATATGTGGTCAGTGCATGCCTATAACTTTAGCACTGGGTAGGCTAAGGCAATAAGAACCCGGCTTTAACAACAGCCTGGGCTACACAGTGAGACCCTGTTCATAGTAAATAAATGAATAAAAACAAAAAATTCAGCTGTCATTTTGGTAGTAACTGACAAGTTGGTATGAAAATACCAAGGACCTCAACAGCTAAAAACATCTTTGAAAAAAAAATACAACCAATTGGAAGGGCAACTCTGCATGATTACAACTTAGCAAATAAGAGTGGGATTCAAGGCTGTGTGTTGTTGATGAATACCAATAAACTGCGTAGTAAGATAATTGATTCATGTATCCATTAACAACCCACCTTTGACAGAGGTGTAAAGGTGTGCATGGAATAAGGACCATCTCTCTAGCAGGTAGTACTGGATAACTGCATATTCATATGCACATAATAATTTCTAAACTTCCACCTACATCCTACACTGTACTGTGGTTCAGATATGCTTGGTCCCCTTGATGAATCACATTGAGATTTTATGCTAATGAAGAAGTCTTGAAGGTTGGCCCTTTTGGTGGTAATTAGGTCATGGAGGTTGTACCCTCATGGCAGGATGGCTCTTGACAGAGCTGCCTATCAAGCAAAGGCAGCACTCTTGTACCCTCACACTCTTGTACCTGCAATTCTCTTCTATACATTGCAACCTGTCCTTTTTCTTCCCACCATGAACTGAAGCTAAACGAGCCCTTTACCAGAAACCAAGAAAATGTCAAGACCACAATATTGAACTAAAACTATGAACTAAATAAGTCTATTATCTTTAGAAATTACTCTGGTGGGGAAAAGGAGAAAGAACTAAAATGAACAATTTTCAAAAGTTATCTCAGAATTGATACTGAATTATAACTATAAAGTTTCTCATGATAACAATCTTTGAGAGCATAGTTAGGCTTTGACAGATAGCTATAGCTTATCTTCTGCTACTTTGTGGGTTATTCTTTCACCTTTCTCCATGCTTTTTCTTCTACCCTTTTGACTCCATAACACTAGATAAGAGAGAAAAAAGCATAGAGAGCAAAAAGGAAAGAGATCCCTAAAAAAGTCAGGGGTCAGAAAGGGGCTGACATATCAGAATACTTCCTACTGATTAGGGACATTGAGTTTCTTAGAAGTTTGATTTTCACCATCAAGATATCTAATTTCTTCTTCTTGTTTCTTCTTTGTGCCCAACTACTTAACAAACTGTGACCAACAGCAACCATCAACAACCAACAACCAGCCAACAATCTACTATACTTCTTGGGGTCCTAACATTTATATAACCTCTAATAAGTCCCCAGAATTCCAAATATCTCACAATCACAGAAATTATCTGCAGCTGGCAAAACCATGCCCTTGCTACAGAATGAGGCGAATCACAGTCAGCTGTTGTGGACAATCTGAAGCAGCCCCATATTTAATCCCAGCACCTGGGATTAAAATGAGTTATCATTTCAGTGTTTTTTAAAACACAAAATTCCAAAATTCTCACTACAAATATCCGTGAGCATGTTACTCAAGCATGTAACCACTGGGCCACATTCCTCAGTCCTTGTTTTTGTTTTGAGGCAAAAAAAATCTTTCTATGCACCCTATGGTGACCTTAATCTCACTGTCTTAGACTTTTAGACAATGAGCACTCGGGGAGTATTTAATTTTGATTACGTCTGATATATTAGGTTTTTCGCCTGGTTTTTGGTTTGGTGCACTATTACAGGAGTAGAATCATGTTTTAGAGACCATTGTGTGCTGCTAAACGTGGAGGCTCATGCCTCAGATTCTCAGCACTGGGGAGGCGAAGGCTGAGAGTCACAGATTTAGAGGAGGAGGGAAGGACAGAAAGAAAGAGAGAAAGAAAAGTACTCCCAAGGGTGTGGGGAATGGAATAGGCTGGACCAGGAACCATGGCATCTCTAGGGAAGCACACCTTGAATTGTCTGTCTCTTCCTCAGGATAGACATGTGAAGTTGCCTGGAGGGCTACTGTTCCTTCTTTGGATGATATAGCATCAATTGATATGGGAATATGGGTGGTATAGCATCAATTGATATGGGGATACTGAGTAGGAGGACACAACACTCAGCATCAAAGTGCTTTGCACTTTGCAAAGCATATGGCTGTGAGCTATGAGAACATTCAGGCCTGTGTGCACTGTCCTGGGAGTTGTGAGTGCTTTATGTTAAAGCTGTATAACCCTCTTTCTGGACACAGCTATGTTCCAGTGAACGTATTATTGCTGTGAGCCATTTGCAGACCAGTGGGGTAGACCAGAAAGCTCAGCTCTGGAACTGTACTGTTCCCTACTCTCACTCACTTCCCTGGGCTGCAGCTGGCTCCCTGTGGTTCCCTCAGTGAAAGTACAGTCCACAGAATAAGCAGAGCTACCAGTGTTCTACTCTGAATAAAGGTTTACAAGGGTTAAAAAGAAAATAAACCATAAAGTTATAGATTTAGTGAAAATATTTGCATACCATACGCTGAGTAAAAGACTTACACCAGAAGATAATGACTTCTTAAAGAAGTTGCCCTGCAGTGGAAGAGCAAAGAGCCCTGTCAGAGTTCTAACCATATGTCCTGAAATCTTGAGATGTGGCTGGCATGGCTGAGGCTCTTCACCACAGTGTGCTTACAGGCATGGGGATCAAGCCAGTGAGCAGCACTCTTCCATGGCTCCTGAATCAGTTCCTGCCTCCAGGTTCCTGCCATGTTTGAGTTCTGTCTGGAGTTCCTTTGGTGCTAAACAGTAATATGGAAGCCAAATAAACACTTTCCTCCAATCCCTGCCCCCAAACAACAAACACACACAATCCCCAAATTCAGATAAAGCCCCAAACTCAGCTGGACATAGTGGCACACACTGTTAATCCCAGCACTTGGGAGACAGAGGCAGGAGGATCTCAAGTTCAAGGACAGCCTGGACTACACAGTGAGTTCAATGACAGCCAATGCTATACATAGAAATTCTATAAAATCAAAAACAAAAAGGAAGAAAAATAGAAAAAAAGAAAAGAAAGAGCTAAAACAAACAAACAAAAATGCAGGTAAAACACTCATATGCATAAAACAAAATAAATCTTTAAGATTTTGTCTGAAAACAAAAAAGATTTAATTTTAATAAAAATAATAGAAAACTTACTTGAGCCAGCGTAGACAAATGCATTGTAATTTGCTGTGCTGCTCAAGTTAGGTATTTTTGTTTTTTTTTTTTTTAAATTACGTATTTTCCTCAATTACATTTCCAATGCTATCCCAAAAGTCCTCCATACCCCCCCCCCACTTCCCTACCCACCCATTCCCATTCTTTTGGCCCTGGCCTTCCCCTGTATTGGGGCATATAAAGTTTGCAAGTCCAATGGGCCTCTCTTTCCAGTGATGGCCGACTAGGCCATCTTTCGATACATATGCAGCTAGAGACAAGAGCTCCGGGGTACTGGTTAGTTCATCATGTTGTTCCAACTATAGGGTTGCAGATCCCTTTAGCTCCTTGGGTACTTTCTCTAGCTTCTCCATTGGGAGCCCTGTGATCCATCCAATAGCTGACTGTGAGCATCCACTTCTGTGTTTGCTAGGCCCCGGAAGTTAGGTATTTTTGTGATCAGCGATGTTCAGATGCCCTTATGAAAAATCCCATGAAAATCTGTCACATAAATCAATAAAATGCTTGCCTCCAAAGAAAGAAAGATCTTCAGTTGAAATTGCCCTTGTTCAATAAATTCAACTAAGTTTCAAAAATGTATATTTCAATATTCTTGGGGTGTTTTTTTTGGTCATATGTTCATTATTCTTAATGGTTCTGCTTTAGTCTTGAATAAATAAACACCAGAAAATCAACTGTCTTGGCATAAAAAAAAAAAAAAAAATCCCAACTGACCAAAACCCAAAAGTCACAAGCTGTTTCCCTTCATTTTGTCATTTGATCGGAGCTACATTACTCTCAAAACACAAGCTATAAAAGCAGTTATTTAGAGACAAGACTGTCCAAATCTATCATTTAAAGGAGGAAACAAGTGCTGGGGACATCACATTCTTAAACTGGAACTTTGTGTTTGTTTAAAGCAGTTGCACATAACATGCCCTTGAGAGAGTCTGTGTCAGTGGTGGCAGTCAGTGCGAGCTTCCCTTCCTTTCTACACAGGCCAGACAGTGATGCTTTCTTGGATGCACTCTGAAATGGAAGAAGGATGCCCCTTTGACCTGGTCTGGCCAATGAAGCCTAAACAGAAATGTCTCCCAGAGGATTCCAGAAAACCTTCTAAAAATATTCATCGGGTGGAGCTGGAGAAATGGCTCCACCAGTGAAGTGGCTACTGCTTAAGCATGAAGACCTGATATTGGAACCCCAGCACCCACATAAAGCAAGGTGTAGTGTGCGACCCTAAACTTAGGGCTTTGGGATGCTAAGACAGGTGAATTCTGGAGCATAGCCAACCAATTAGTTCAACCAATCTAACCCAATTGATGAGGTTCAGGTTTGATGAGACCCTGTCTTAAACAGAAAAATAGGGCAGAGGGGCTAGAAAGAAGGCTTCTGAGCAGAGGTTCTCAACCTGTGGGTCTCGACCCCTCTGGTCTGGTGGTATATTAGATATCTTGGATGCCATACATTTATACTACAATTCATAAAGTAGCAAAAATTATAGTTATGAAGTAGCAACAGAATAATTTTATGGTTGGGGGTCACCACAAGGAGAAACTGTATTAAAGGGTCACAGCATTAGGAAGGTTGAAAACAGCTGGGCAGTGGTGCCGCATGCCTTTAATCCCAGCACTTGGGAGGCAGAGGCAGGTAGATTTCTGACTTTGAGGTCAGCCTGGTCTACAGAGTGAGTTCCAGGACAGCCAAGGCTACAGAGAAACCCTGTCTCAAAAAAAAAAAAAAAAAAGAAAGAAAGAAAGAAAAGAAAAGGAAGGTTGAGAACTCCTGGCTTAGAGGTTAAGCTTCTAGCAAGCTTCAATTCCCAACACCTACATGCAGATTATAACCTTCCAGAGGATCCAATACTCTCTTCTGTACACATATGATATGCAGACATGTATGTAAGCAAAACACCCATACATATTTAAAAAAATAAAAATTAAAGAAAAAATAAGGTAGAAAGTGATTAAAGGAAGATACCTGGCCTTCAGGCATACATCTGTGTTCTCTCTCTCTCTCCTCTCTCTCTCTTCTCTCTCTCCCTTCCTCCCTCCCCCTCCCTCTCTCAGACACACACACACACACACACACACACACACACACAGAGACAGACAGACAGACAGAGACAGAGAGAGAGACTGCACACAACCTCCTTTCCACTTTCTATTTCCTTTCTCTTGTATTGGGTCAATACCATGATGGTAACATCAAGCTGCCTTTCACCTACTTACACTATGAAATACATGAAACTATGGTTCAGGTAGCCACCTCAGCGCTGGAAGCGTCCCCAATACCACATTGCTTGAATCATATAAACTCTTAATTTGTGGAGCCTTTCTACCTTGGGTATTAACAGCTTATAGGCAAGCACATTTGCAGCGGAAGGGAAGGAGATTGTTCTTTGACAATAGTCATTTATTTTCTAGAAACTCTAAAGTACTCAAGAAGAGATTATATTTTGTCACATTCCATGAGGACTGCCTGAGAAATCTGATTTACAAATGTACAATGAGAAGTATATTTTGCTGTGTTTATAACCATATGTTAATCCTTGTGACAAAATAAAACTAATGTTCTTTTTCTTTTCTTTTTTAAATGATAAATATATTGTCTTAAGAGGATTAGCAGTGAGATGGTAGCACATGGGCAGTTTTCTGGAATGGAGCAGAAAAGATGAATATGATGTGAACAAATACACCAAATTGCCTGGCTTTGTCACCCCCTTCCTCATTCCTTCAACCCTGAGATGATGTAGCTATTTGAGAGAGCTCTTGATTATTCTAATTTTTACAATCAAAGTGACATGATTGGACCTTAAACTGGAGTGTGATGGTTTTTTGCTCTGCCCAGGGAGTGGCAGTATTAGAAGGTGTGACCCTGTTGGAGTAGGTGTGGCCTTGTTGGAGTAGGTATATCACTGTGGATGTGGGCTTTAAGACCCTCATCCTAGCAGCCTGGAAGTCAGTATTCTGCTAGCAGCCTTAAATGAAGATGTAGAACTCTGCTTGCACCATGCTTGCCTGGATGTTGCCATGCTCTTGCCTTGATGATAATGGACTGAACATCTGAACCTGTAAGCCAGCCCCAATTAAATGTTGTCCTTACAAGATTTGCCTTGGTCATGGTGTCTCTTCACAGCAATAAAACCCTAAGACACCGGATGAAAAAGTCCTACTACCTAAATTAATTTACTCAAAAGGAAACAGTTTGTAGCTACCATCAAAACTCAGCATCTAGGCCTGGAGAGATGTTTCAGTGGTTAAGAGCACTGTCTGCTCTTCCAGAGGTTCTGAGTTCAATTCCCAGCAACTACATGGTGGCTCACGACCCTCTGTAATGGAATCTGATTCTGGTGTGCATGAAAACAGAGCACTCATATACATAAAATAAACAAACAAACAACAACAGCAATAAACCCCTCAGCACCTACCTGTTGAGTATAGGGCTCTGGAACCTGCCAGTCTGAAGTTCTTACCCTCTGAGGACTAAGTTCATGGCTGTCCATCATAGGTACAGTTTAGGGTACAGGGTCCCTTAGGAGTCATGCAGAGGTTCTCAGGAGAAAAGATTTTAAATACAGGAAGACTTTGAAAGACCCTTGAATTCGAGGTACTGTGAAATTACACTGACAAGGCTCTTGGTGATGTTTCAGTTGAAGTAATTTCACACTGTTCTGAGGAACTATACACATACACAACAAGATGGCACAACAGATAAAAGCCTGCTTAACCAAACTTGATATCCTACGTTCAGTCTTCTGTACTCAGAAGATGGAAGGCGAGAACGAACTCTTGCAGGCTGTTCTTTGAAACCCAGAAACATTCTGTAGCACTCTTATGCACGCATACATAAAGTAAATGTAATTTAATAAAGTAAATCTAAATTATATTTATTCTAGCTTTACTTTATTTGGCTTTATTTTAAATAAGTTGACCATATGTTTGGCATCTTAACATATAAACCAAATATAGATTAGTAGATTAATCTGCATCTCAAATATTGTCAAAAATGATATATAACAATAACTGAGTTGAGACTTTGGGACAAGAAATTATTAAGACTCATAAATATATAACTCTGGCTGGAGTTAACATGTTACTAATTCATTAACATCCTCACACACATGAAAATTGATGTGGGTTAGTAAATAGAGCAGTCAATATTTGGGTGGTCAATTAGTAAATAAGAGTTTAGGACCACCCGACTCTCTAGTTGCTAATTCTTCAAGTATATTAACTAATAGTAGAGCTCAGACACCTAAGTTCACATTTCAGCAAGAGTTTAATCAGCCACTGGTAGTTACATGATTGTGAGGACTTGTATGGTTCCTAAAAATGGAGTTGTTTTGAACCTCCCCAGGCAGTTGTCCCCGTGAACACACATGAATCAAGAATAGCATGGGAAGCCACTGACCAGCTAACCTAGGGCAATAGAACAACAACCAGATATTGCCTAAAATCTCACTCTTAGTTAGCTTTGCTTCTGAAGCCTTTCACTGATGCACTTAGAGCAACCATCTTGGGGACACTTCACAGGTCTGCTTACTTTAAAACCTTAGCCATCTCCTTTGCACTCCTAGAACCTTTTCTAAAAAAAAAAAAAAAAAAAGAAAAGAAAAAAGAAAAGAAATGTGTATTTGTTATTCTCCTACCAGAGTTTGTGTCAGATATTTATTTCCTACTTTTCCAGTTGAAAGAAGGTGTGTGCAGTAGAGGGAGCCCCGAGGGACTGAAGTCCTAAATGAACATGTGTATCTTAGTGAGGGTTTAATTGCTGTGCAGAGACACCATGACCTCGGCAACTCTTGTGAAGGAAAACAGTTAACCGAGGCTGGCTTTCATTTCAGAGGTTTAGTCTATTATTGCCATGGCTCAAAGCATGGTGGTGTGCGGGCAGACAAGGAGAAGCTGAGAGCTCTACATCTTCATCTCTGCAGGCAGCAGGAAGAGAATGAGGCACACTTCCTTCAACAAGGCAAACCTATTGCAATAAAGCTACACCTCCTAATAGTGCCACTCCCTATAAATCTATGGGGCCATTTTTCTTCAAACTACCACAGTGTCTATTGACACAGGCACAGCCATGCCAAGGACTTGAGCCTCAGACCCATGGGAAAACAGCAGCCTTCTCCATCCATCCACCCAAGATTCAGAGGAATGGCAAAGCCTTCTTCTGACTCCCATGCCAATGCTGACAGTATACACAGAAAATGTCCACCATAGCTTTCCTTTCCTGAACATTTTACATCCTGAAGACTCATCTCCTATAGAAACTGCTTCTACTGAGATTAGCTAAGCCGAATTCCTTTCCAGCTGTATACCATAAACCCTGACTTCTTGTTTAACTGTATATAATAACAACACCTAATTATTCAGCTGTATGCAATAAACTTGCCTCTCTACTAAATGTTATATAATAAGCACGCTGAGCTTCTGGATGCTTTGTCCATCAGAGAACCATTCCACCTGATCCCAGCTTTTCTGTGTGTTTGTATATATTTGTCTTCTTCATCCCCTCATTGTCACAGTAAGGTTTGTCCCCGAAACCATGCTAGATGACAGATAAGACTCTGTAAAAGTCCCAAGAACGTCTTTTAGGCCTAGAGCAAGACAAGGGTGTCGTCTCACATATGCTCAGGAATCTGAGGGGGTAAGTCGCCATCCAAGAAAACAAGCACTAGGTTCCGTGGGAAGAGGGAAGATGATTCAGCTCAAAGCAGCAAGCCTTGATACTCATGGGCCTCCAAGACAGCCCCAAGTGTTCTTATTATCTTGATATCTTGATATATCTTTGATACTTTAACCCTGGCCAGAAAGTGAGGTTAGTCTGACCAGTGGTCAACATATTGGCTAAGCCTGAGTTATTGATATTTCCCCCAGAGCCTGAGGACTCTAGCCTTCTTCCTAGGAAACATTCGAACAGTTGACTATTCCTATCTGTGGCCCTGGGTTTTCTCCATAGAAGCCATCCTTAAGGGCAAGATAAACTGCTTATAATAGGGTGCAAGCTGTGTGTGGTGGCGCACGCCTTTGATCCCAGTAATTACTTGGGAGGCAGAGGCAGCCGGATCTCTGCGTTTGAGGCCAGCCAGGTCTACAGAGTGAGTTCCATGACAGCTAAAGCTACACAGAGAAACCCTGTCTTGGGGGATGGGTTCAGGTATGTGTGTGGCAGGGGCTAGGGGGGTCGGGGTAAGTGGGGTATAAAAGCAAGAAATACTTGCTCTGAGTTTCTGTTTGTCACCCAGAGAAAAGCCTTTTTTTTTTTTTTTTTTTTTTTTTTTCGTTTTGTTTTGTTTTGAGATAGGGTTTCTCTGTATGGCCCTGGCTGTCCTGGAACTCACTCTGTAGACCAGGCTCGTCTCGAACTCAGAAATCCGCCTGTCTCTACCGCCCAAGTGCTGGGATTAAAGGCACGCGCTACCACTACCTGGCGAGAAGAACCTTTTGTTTGAGAAATGTATTTGATAGAAGAGATCATATTTGTTGGATTTTGGAGGCTTCTTCTAAATCAAGAAATAACAAAGAATGAAGTCTGGCAGCTTCACAGAGGAATAATCTAAGAAGGAAAGACAGCATCAATAAAGGAAGTGACATCAGAGGCCAAGGGTAAGGTCAGTGATGCAGACTCTGGGAATAACCACAAACAAGGACAAATTCCAGACATGCAGAGACCTCTGTCAACTCAACATGAGCCTGAGTGCAATTAGCAACGGATGTGAACCTGAACCGTTGTCTGAGATGTCTTAATGGGGCATGGGGAAATATTCTCTGCAGGACTTTAGGCTACTGGATTTGTCCATTGCAAAATCTATGTACACAGTTGTTTGTTTATCTCTAAATAAAACATGGTTTTACCACACTGCAATTACGGATTTGCAAATTAGTGGACAGTTTTTGTTTTGTTTTCTTTTCTGGTTTGGGCTCATTTCAAAGAATGTAACGCTACAGTAAAGAGAAACTGTTGTGTAAGTTTTCCCATCCTGCTTTTCTCTTTGTCTGAGATGGTGATTTTTCTTGTCTTAACAAGCCTTTTATTTTAGCATCTTATCAGCATATAGTAGATATTTCATGGATATTTCCTTCTCCTCTTTTAATGTCTTCAGTATATCTGGCAAAATGATTACCACATGAGACATTAGTGCATATCTAAGTTATAATAAATATTTCCTCTATAATAGCAATGAAAGGGTGGGCATGGTGGCACATGCCTGTGCGCTCAAACTTGAGAGATGGAGGCAAGAGTGATCAAGCATTCAAGGTCGTTCATTTTTAACTGCATAATATTAGAATGATAAGCCAGCCTCGCTTACCTGAGACCATGCCCCCCCCCCCCCACACACACACAGACTCTTACATCCTGAAGAGAAAACAAAATATAAATGCAGCCTTAAATCAGTACAGTTTTAAGCATGCCCGCAATCCCGGCCCTTGGGAAGCAAACGCAAGAGGATCAAGCCCAGCCTGGTCTACATAGTGAGTTCCAGCCCAACCAAGGCTACTGTACTGGCTAGTTTTGTGTGTCAACTTGACGCAAGCTGGAGTTATCACAGAGAAAGGAGCTTCAGTTGGGGTAATTCCTCCATGAGATCCAGCTGTAAGGCATTTTCTCAATTAGTGATCAAGTGGGGAGGGCCCCTTATGGGTGGGACCATCGCTGGGCTGGTAATCTTGGGTTCTATAAGAAAGCAAGCTGAGCAAGCCAGTAATGAACCTCCATGGCCTCTGCATCAGCTCCTGCTTCCTGACCTGCTTGAGTTCCAGTCCTGGCTTCCTTTGGTGATGAACAGCAATGCAGAACTATAAGCAGATAAACCCTTTCCTCCACAACTTGCTTCTTGGTCATGATGTTTGTGCAGGAATAGAAACCCTGACTAAGATAGTTACACTCAGGAACCTTGTTTTAAAAAAACAAACACTTAAAAAAAAACCACAATTTAAAATAATTTTTAACATACAGAAATTGACAAAAATGAAACTGAAGGATAGGAAGTATTAAAAATGCATACATTTATTGGAAAACCCCCAATTATATTATAGTTTATATAATATAATTATGTACTTTTTTTTTTTTTTTTTTTTTTGGTTTTTGAGACAGGGTTTCTCTGTATAGCCCTGACTGTCCTGGAACTCACTCAGTAGACCAGGCTGGGCTCCAACTTAGAAATCCGCCTGCCTCTGGCTCCCGAGTGCTGGGATCAAAGGCATGTGCCACCACCGCCCAGCTTAATTATGTACATTTTATACATTCTCTTTTAACCAAAGCATGAGTTACTGTTCTAGTTGCTGTAAAAATACACTTGAAAATCAAGCAACTTTCAGAAGAAAGGGGATTATCTGGGCTTACAGCTCCTGATGTTAAGTCAGGCAGGACGGTCATAGAGCATCAGGAAGCGGAGAGAGGTAAATGCTGGAGTCCTTTACTGTTACTTTCTCACTGAGTCTGAGATACAGGCCCAGGGAACGGGGCTGTCCACAGTCAGAGTGGGTCTTCTCTCTTCCATTAAGCATCTAGAGATGCCCTTGAGACACTCCTAAAGATTTGTCACCCAGGTGATTCTGGATCTGTCAAGTTGATAATTCAGATTAGCCACTGCGGGCTGGAGAGATGCCTCAGAGGCATTGCGGGGCTGGAGAGATGGCTCTGCAGTGAGAGCATGTGCTGTTTTTGCAGAGGACATGACAACTCACAACTGTCGGCAACTCCAGTTCCAAGGGATCTGCTGACATCATCTAACCTCCACCAACACAGTGAGCCTGTGGTACACGCACATACTCGCAGGCAAAATACACATACACATAAAAATTTTAAGTTAATAATAACAAAAAGATTAGCCATTACAACTACATATGAACTGATCTACTGAGCACTGCCAGGCTCTCTAGAAGACTGACTTCATCCTTCAGCCCTCTGTTTCAATAGTCAGAGGTTCAATCTTCCAACAGCAGAGCATGGTAGCACACTACTGCAACTACAAGTTCCAGGCCAGTCAGGGCTTCATGAGATCCATCTTGGGGTGGGGTGGGGCAAGAGGAGGGAGAAAAGGAAGGAGGGAGAGGGAGGGGGAAAGGAAGTGAAAAGGAGATGGGGGAGAGAAAGGGAAGGGAAGAGGAAGGGAGAGGAAAGGAAAGGGAAAGGGAAGGGGAAAGAAGTAGGGGAGAGGGCTTGGGAGGTAGCCCAGTTGGTAAAATGCCTTCCTAGTACAAACCAAGTCTTGTGTTTGATTCCAAGAACCACATAAAACCAGGAGAGGTAGTAAATTCCAGGAATCCCACCACTTGAGGAGGATTAGGAGTTCAAGCCCAGCCTCAGCTACTTGGCAAGTTTGAATCAAGCCTGGGCTACAAAGTAAGCCAGTCTCAAAAAAAAAAAAAAAAAAAAAAGAAAGAAAAGGAAGGAAGGAAGAAAGGAAGGAAGGAAGAAAGAAAGAAAGAAAGAAAGAAAGAAAGAAAGGTGGTATTCTAGTTACTGCAGCCCACTACATTCTAAAGTACTCAATGAACTATTTAGTCTTCCACCCTAACAGGAAGAGTGAGTTCATTTACCACCCAAACTCAACAAGCCAGGTAGGGCACTACACTACCACAATCCATCTTAGCCACATGGCAATATGGAGGCCAGCCTGGGTAACTTGAGAAGTTATCCTCCAAAGAGAAGGAGAAAAAATCTAAAATAAAACAGTTAACAAGCAAAACAAAATCATAGTGAGAGGGATTGTAAGGTTCCAGAGTTAGCGAAGCAAGCCAGGTGAGGAGGGAGAAACTCCGTCATCCTCTTCTTCTAAGTGGATGACGGGAGATCACGAACCCAGGGCCTAGTTACCTTCTCTGCTTCATGCATTTGTAAGACCAATTCTGACTCACTTACTTCCTTTTAAGAAGGAAATCTTTCAAGAGTCATCTAGTTATTTTACTTCCCCTGTATATCTACGTCATGGATATTTTACCTACTTAGTGACTTGGTTATCAAGGCAGGACTTGCTATATATCTAGCTAATCTTAATCTTGTGACCCTCTTGCACCAGGTTCCTACGTGCTGAGACTTCAGGCAGATATGAGTTACTACAGTACTACAGTTGGCTATCCATCAAATACAATTTTAATTTTTTTTTTTTTTTTTTGGTTTTTCGAGACAGGGTTTCTCTGTGTAGCCTGGCTGTCCTGGAACTCACTTTGTAGACCAGGCTGGCCTCAGAAATCTGCCTGCCTCTGCCTCCCGAGTGCTGGGATTAAAGGTGTGTGCCACCACACCTGGCCAATTTTAATTTTTAATGCTATTTAAAAGTAATTGTAATGATTATTTTCACTAGATGGCACTGTTAATATTGGCACATATTTCTAAGTGCTCTTTTAGATATTGTCCTAAGGGCTTTTATCAGACAGAAAGGATGGAAGGCCTCAGTAGACTTGTAATAATAGCTAACTGAAGATAGATCACATGAATGTAGAAATTCTATATTGGTCTAAGCAATGTTAACTTTTTCAAGAATAAACATTACGCAATAACTTTTAAAAGAAAACTGAGGAAAAACATTTTCCAACAAATTTTTATTGTTGAAAAAGCATTTTACAACTGTTTTAGTTCTAAAATGAGCAAGCAGAAACATCACTCTCTGATGTATGACAGTAAAATACTAACAAATTGTATAAGTAATAAGATTCCAATGAAATTAGAGGATAACAATGAAAGAACATATGCGTATCTATGTTCATACACACACATCCTGATTAGCTTTTTTAAAAAAATTACTTATGTTTATGAGTACACTGTTGTTGTCTTCAGACACACCAGAAAAGGGCATCTGAACCCATTACAGATGGTTGTGAGCCACCATGTGGTCGCTGGGAATTGAACAAAACAAAACAAAACAACCAAAAAACATAAGTACATTGTGGCTGTCTTCAGACACTCCAGAAGAGGGTGTCAGATCTCATTACTGATCGTTGTGAGCCACCATGTGGCTTCTGGGATTTGAACTCAGGACCTTTGGAAGAGCAGTCATACCTGCTGAGCCATCTCACCAACCCCAATTAAGCTAATTATTAATCCATTCAAATCATGCTTACAGTTCCCTTACAGTACCTTGCAACATTAGTCACTTATTGTTTTGTACCCAGGACTGCAGTCATCTGGGTCAGCTCTTTGTCTTGTGACATGTCCTCTTGGCTTGGCTTTAGTCTTTGGTCAGATAGAAGACTGTCTCTGTGTACCTCATTTGGGTTCAGCCTGAAGAGATGCTGTTAATTGGCTCATGCTATCTTTGGGGTAATGCCAGAGGTTGAACCAAAGACAAGAGGAACCTTCAAATCCCTTTTGTGTGTCACAGTGTCTTGACCAGAGCAAGTTATATGGGTCACCATCAGCAGAGTGGGAAACATACAACACTATCCTTGTTATGTGGCTGAAGGATGGAGAGAATAATTGCGGACAATAATCCACATGGTCACTTTCTGTGAACTCTGCTCCTCCAGCCCTCTGATCTCAATTTCTATTGCTAATATACCCTGTGGGAGTGCGAGTGCTTTCTATAACTACTAAGATACTCAAAGGAAGCCAATAGCTTCCATGTAGTCTGACAACCATAAATCTAGAAGCTGGTAGTCTGGCTGGTTTTCCATTTTGACACAACTTCTGGCTTATTTATTGGTTTACTTTTAATATAAAATTAATATTTTAACATATGTATTAAGACCCTCCCATAATGCTAGAGACCCAACCTAGGGCTTTGGATTTTGAGCAAGCACTCTACTGTAAGCTGCAGCTTCAGCTCAAATATCAGGTTTAAATGAGTTTTGGTGTGCTGGGATCAAACTCAGGACCTATACATGCTAGGCAGGTTCTTTACCACTGATTGTTACTTCCAGTACAATTTTGTTTTGATATAGTGCATAGACATGATTTTACCTCTTGATACTTACACAAATCTATAGCATAAGAGCATAAGATAATAGATAAGAGCTTCTATTTATTGATAGATTTTATTTGGCTTACCACATTGCTGATATATAATAATTTGGTCAAGAGATAATTATTAATTGAAATATATTATGTTCTTGTTTTCTAAAAATTATAACTCATAGAGATGGAGAGGAATAGACTTTTTAAAAGTATAAGGACATAATGTTTTGTTTTCTTCCCTTTTCTTTTTCCTTTTTGGTTTTTCAAGACAATGTCTTACTGTGTATTCTTGGTTGTTCTGTAGACCAGGCTGGCCTTAAACTCAGAGAGATCCACCAGCCTCTGACTCCCAAGTGCAGGGATTAAAGACGTGCACCACCACTGCCATACTAGTTTAATTTCGTTTACTTTAATAATAATACCCTGGTCAAAAACAGCTAGGGGAGGAAAGGGTTTTTTTGGCTTAAAACTCCAGGTTACAATTCATCATTGAGGAAAGTCAAGGTAGAAACTCAAAAAAGAATTTGAAGACAGGTCTGATGGCTAGCTATCTCATACTGCATTACCTCTGACCAAGGAATTCACTTCAGAAACAAAGGAGTACAGTAGAACTCATGGAGAATGCTGCTTGCCTGCTGGATCTCATCCCAGCTCATACTCAGCAAGCTCTCTTATACAATTCAGGACTACCTGCCTAGGAATTGTGCCACCCACAGTGGGCTAGACCCTTCAGTATCAAATAACAATCAAGACAACCCCCCACCCCTACCCTCACCCCCACCCCCACACATCTGGCCCCCACAGGCCAATCTGATCTTAGCAGCTCGTTTTTGTTTGTTTGTTTTTTCAAAACAGGGTTTCACTATGTAGCCCTGGCTGTCCTGGAACTCATTCTGCAGACCAGGCTGGCCTTGAACTCAGAAATCTGCCTGCTTCTGCCTCCCGAGTGCTGGAATTAAAGGCGTGTGCCACCATCGCCCAGCTTATGTATAATAATAAATCTTTAAAAAAATAATTAGCTTAATTATTAATTTAAATATAGCAATTGTTCACATTAGCAAGTCTACCTAATAAATTTCAAGGATATTATGTAATTGTGTACAGTGATTCTAACAAGTTCTGCATTTGTATCAGTCATCAATGTATCTCTGTCTGTCTGTCCATCCACCCATCCATCCCATCCATCCATCTATCTCCATGTACTTACCACCTACCTAAGTGTTGAGGACTGAACCTAAGATCTGTGAATGTCAAGAAAAACTCATTGTAGAGCTACATCCTCACTCCCTTCCCTTTTTTTCCTTTAATTTTGAGACCAAGTCTTGGCTAAGGTAAACAAGACGACTTTGACTTAATGAGCTCTACAACCTAGACTGACCTTGAGCTTTTTCTATTCTTGCCTCGGTCTCTGTATTAGCTAGGGTTCCATGCCTGTACCACGATGTCAAGTTTAGTTTAAAATTTTTGAGTTTTTGTTATTTTTTTGCCCTTGATGGGGGGGTGATGAAGCAGCATTTCTCTGTGTAGTCCTGGCTGTTCTGAAACTTGCCCCTGTAGACCAGGCTGGCCTCAAACTCAAAGATCTGCCTGCTTTTGCCTCCTGAGTGCCACCACCGCATGGCTTGTTTAAAATTTCCAACAGAAGTCTTGAGGAGGTGGCATTGAGAATGCTTGGTGTGCAAGCATGAGCACCCAAAACCAGAATCTGAATCCCTAACAACCATCTAAAAGGCCCTCGAATAACTATGCATGCTAGTAATCCTAGCATTGGGAAACAGAGATCGGAAACAGGATCCCCTAAGGGTTCTCTGGCTGACTGGCCTAGACAACACAGGAAACTTCAGTTCTGTAAGAGATCTTGTCTCAAGGAAATAAGGCATAGAGTTATAGAGGAAGACACCTGACATGCTCTAAACTCTGAATGTACATATGTAGGCTCATGCACTTACACACTTGTGTATAAGTAACACACACACACACATGTGTGCATATACACACACACATACAATCTCTAATAGATGCAATTCACTACACTGTTGCAGAATGATGAGACAAGGGTAGAATAACAGAAAGCAGAGAAACGGGCTACCACTGAACACAGTCTAGCACATCAGAACATTGTCTATCACACTACGGAGAGTTGGCATGTCCTGACAACAAACCAACAGTCTTCACTACAGAATTCTTTTCCTCTTACAAGCATAAAGCTTCTTGTTCTACTTATAGTTGAACACATCCTCGTAGACCAAAGACTTTGGCTTGAGTCATTTAATACAAGAGGACCTTAATCGGCTATCAGCATAATTTGAATGGCAAGCACAACTATATTGTTTTAGCTCCTGAGAAAGGTCCAGAAAATTACTATGCCAAGCACACAATGTATACAAAAAAGTAGTTATGACACACCAAGAAATGCAGTTCACCCATGTGGTTTAAGGTAAATAAAACAAACAAGCAAATAAAACCGCCAAATAACTAAATTTCAAGGAGAAAATTATTGGAAAAATATGACAAAGTCTTCATATATTTAATATATAGATTTTATAAGGAAAACAACAAATATTTTCAAATGAAGAAAGCAGCCAATTAGTGAAAGAAGGCTCTTATTATTTTCATTAATAAGAAGGAAGGAAATGTTTAAACCCACAATTATGACAAGGTAAACATCCAATATTGTTCAAGGAGGGAAAAATCTAACTTCTCAAGCATTAGTACTGGAGAATGGGAAGAGGGAGAGATTTCTGTAAGGGGAACTTGGCACGTGTACAAAATGCCATTAAGAAGTGTGCTCTGAAACCTTCAAATCCCTGCCAGGCTGCTGAGACTAGGAACACACACCTTAAGGAAGCAATAAAAGCACACAGAGACCTAGCTACGAGGATGACTGCTGTCCCAAGCACAGCGATTGAGCAGGGGAGAGAAAAGGGTGAGTAGATATGAGCACAGCGAAAGGTATTCATGTTCCATAATGGGATGCTGTCAGTGGAGAATTAGCTCAAGCGTGCGGTTATGTTTTAAATTTAGCAAGGTGAAAAACTACTAATAAGACGTATGAACCCTAAGCCATTTTGTGATTTAACGTGGAAGAAAGGACTTTTTTATATATATAATAAAAGCATTATATTCTGAAAAGAACTTGGAAAATAAAATCAAAGTATTAAAAAGTTATACAAAAACCCATCAACCAAACATACTCACTGTATATTCAATGTCTTTTATATGGTTGAAAATCTAGTGTTTAAAGGTAGAATAAGAGCAGGGATGTAGCTTACGGTAGAGTGTCTACCAAGCATGTTGTGAGTTCCTGGCACAGTCCGAAACACTGAACATATGCTCACACATGCACGGATGCACCGAAATAGTCCATATTCTTTAAGAATACAAATGCTGATTTCATTTTCTAATCCAAATGTTCATAAAGGAGTGCTTCTGTGGGACAAGGTCATGCTACATAGCCCTAGATGGCCCGGAGCTTGGAATGATTCTCCTGCCCTTATCTCACAGTTAAAAACATTTTCTAAAATCTGATCAGGAAATACATCTAGCCACAAAGAGGAAGGAAGAATGAAGGGTGAACATCTTTTCCCTAAACACCACAGGCCTGCAGTGTGAATGAGCTTATGACAAATGCCGGGATCATTTAAGCTTAAAGGCTAGCATTCTGGAGATTGCCTTGAATAAAGAGATACGAGTTGGGCCATCATTCCATTGCTTATAAGCTCTTATCATAATGGCAGCCTTATTTCTCTATGCCCCAGGCTCCTCTGGCTTAAGACAAATTTTCTGATCTATTTGCAGGGCTGTGTGCTAGAATAATATGCACAAAGCATTCACACACACGCCTGGCTCTGTATAGGCATGTTATCAATGTTAACTCTTGGTTTGAGGTATCAGAGCCTCAATGAAACTACAATAATAACTACAACAACAACCATCACCACCATTCTGAAATCCTGGGCATCAGTTTGTATCAATTAGATGGCAAGATGGGTTCTAGACATTCGGCCACTATCAGAACTACTGAAGCTAAGAATGCCCTTCTGGAAAGAGGTGGGGTAGGCTCAGTCAGATAAGACAGTCAATATAGGGGCTGGTGAGATGGCTCAGTGGGTAAGAGCACCCGACTGCTCTACCGAAGGGCCAGAGTTCTAATCCCAGCAACCACATGGTGGCTCACAACCATCCGTAACAAGATCTGGCGCCCTCTTCTGGAGTGTCTGAAGACAGCTACAGTGTACTTACATATAATAAATAAATAAATCTAAAAAAAAAAAAAAAAAAAAGACAGTCAATATACATGTCCGTATACAACCTCTTCTTTACTGAGTTAACTGTCCCCTCTCCTCAAGTTCTTAGAATAAGATACACTTTCTATGTTCAACATACCGTTATAACATTGGCTTATAAAGGTTTATTAGAAGCGTAGTATCCATCTTCTCAAAGTTTAAAATCTTGGGCTGGAGAGATGGCTCAGTGCTTAAGATCACTGACTGCTCTTCCAAAGGTCCTAAGCTCAATTCCCAGCAACCACATGGTGGCTCATAACCATCTGTAAAGGATCTTATGCCCTCTTCTGATGTGTCTGGAAACAGCTACAGTGTACTCATATAAATAAAATAAATCTTTAAAAAATTAAAACCAAGCCAGTCCCACAACACCCAGAGGAAGCTCCACTTCCAGGCGCTCTAACACACCCAGGACCATAGGATCAGAGGTAAGGAGGACACAACATCTGTCCCAGCATCAGAGTACCTGGGACCAGCAGGGCCCAGGCACACAGGAACTCTGCCAGACCAGAAGCACAAGTTCCTTTCGGTCTGCCTGGGCTTGTGCCTGAGCAGACATTGGGCGAAAACTCCACAGCCAGTCAGTCCCACAACACCCAGAGGAAGCTCCATTCCCAGGCACTCTAACACGCCCAGGAGCTTGGTCACACCAGGATCTCAGGGTCCCAGAGGCAGCTTGACTCCCAGGAGCTCAGACACACCCAGGATCACAAGAAGGACAGGCTCCAGTCAGATATAGCCAGGGCAGGTAGCACTAGAGATAACCAGATGGCAGGAAGCAAGCTTAAGAACATAAGCAACAGAAACCAAGGTTACTTGGCATCATCAGACTCCAATTCTCCCAAGATAGCAAGTCCTGGATACACTATCATACCGGAAAAGCAAGATTCAGATCTAAAATCACTTCTCAAAGTGATGATAGAGGACTTTAAGAAGGACTTAAATAACTCCCTTAAAGAAATACAGGAGAGCACAGGTACACAGCTAGAAGCCCTTAAAGAGGAAACACAAAAATCTCTTAAAGAATTACAGGAAAACACAATCAAATGGGCAAAGGAAATGAACAAAACCATCCAGGATATAAAAATGGAAATAGAAACAATAAAGAAATCACAAAAGGAGACCACCCTGGAGTTAGAAAACCTAGGAAAGAGATGAGGAGTCATAGATGCAAGCATCACCAACAGAATACAAGAGATAGAAGAGAGAATCTCAGGTGCAGAAGATACCATAGAAAACATTGACACAACAATCAAAGAAAATGCAAAATGCAAAAAGCTCATAACCTAAAACATCCATGAAATCCAGGACACAATGAGAAGACCAAATCTAAGGATAATAGGTATAGAAGAGAGTGAAGATTCACAACTTAAAAGGCCAGTAAAAGCCGGGCGTGGTGGTGCACGTCTATAATCCCAGCACTCGGGAGGCAGGGGCAGGTGGATTTCTGAGTTCAAGGCCAGACTGGTCTACAGAGTGAGTTCCAGGACAGCCAGAGCTATACAGAGAAACCCTGTCTCGAAAAACAAACAAACAAACAAACAAAGGCTAGTAAATATCTTCAACAAAATTATAGAAGAAAACTTCCCTAATCTAAAGAAAGAGATGCCCAAGAACATACAAGAAGTCTACAGAACTCCAAATAGACTGGACCAGAAAACAAATTCCACCCATCACATAATAATCAAAACACCAAATGCACTAAAAAAAAAAAAAAGAAATATTAAAAGTAGTAAGAGAAAAAGGTCAAGTAACATATAAAGGCAGACCTATTAGAATTACACCAGACTTCTCGCCAGAGACTGTGAAAGCTAGAAGATCCTGGGCAGATGTCATACAGACCCTAAGAGAACACAAATGCCAACCCAGCCTACTCTCAATTACCATAGACGTAGAAAACAAGATATTCCATGACAAACCCAAATTTATACAATATTTTTCCACAAATCCAGCCCTACAAAGGATAATAGATAGAAAACACCAACACAAGAAGGGAAATTACATCCTAGAAAAAGCAAGAAAGTAATCTTTCAACAAACCCAAAAGAAGACAGCCATACAAACATAATTCTACCTCTAACAACAAAAGTAACAGGAAGTAACAATCACTTTTCCTTAATATCTCTTAATATGAAAATTAATATTACCAACACATCCTAATCTATTTAAATTCAAAAATATGAGGGATCAGAAATTTGTTGGCTGTCATCCACTGGTCTCTCTAATTTGGTAATTGGAGAAATAGGTCCAATATTGTACAATCCATATATACTTTCTGCTTGTTGTATGTGACTGTGTCTCGCTGTGTACCACATAATGGTTTTGAAATCATGCTTCTCCTATCTCAGCCTCTCTATTAGTAGGATTGATTATTTGATGTTTTTACACTATACTATGGTTTTCAGAACAGCTTACATATTCAATTATTTGTACAGCCAAAGAAACATAGGCAATTAATTTGGGAGGTGGCTTGTAAGAGAACAACAAAGAGTTGAGACTGAATGTTTTGCTTTATATTTATAATTATTGTACCAATTTTGAAGAAGAGGACCTTATAAGTTACTCTTTTTCTGAGATGAATGCTTTTCAAAATCATCCCAGCCAATGAACCAGAATCTTACCCTCACTTAACGTCTGTGCCACCCTCCAAGCAGAACCATTGTTCATTGAAAGAGTTGATGAATGCCTTCATAGGTAGACCATCTTAATACACACACCATTTCTTAAATGAATGTAACCTGTTCCCTGCGGGCTGAGAATGATGACAATCACTCAAGTCAAATAGCTTTGACTGTAGCAGGAAATCTGTATCCAAAAAACTGTGCCTACAATTCATTCCTTGGCGTAGCAGAACTGTCAACTCTTAGCTTAGCTACTATGGAGGTAAAATCCTTTGATGATGTGAGGGACATCGAAGTACAGTCTTATTACAATGAACTCCAATATCTAATAATTGTCTTTATTTTAGATTTGTACCACAGTAAGAGCCAAGATTTTAAGCTCTACTAAAAACAAAACAAACAGGCTGGAGATATGTCTCAGCGCTTAAGACCATCGACTGCTCTTCCAGAGGTCCTGAGTTCAAATCCCAGCAACAACATGGTAGCTCACAACTCATCTGTAATGAGATCTGATGCCCTCTTCAGGGGTGTCTGAACACAGCTATAGCGAGCAGGGCCAGAGCAAGAAGAAAAAAGTGTATGAAGACAGCTATAGTGTACTTACATATAATAAATAAATCTTTAAAAAAAAAAACAAAAAACAAAAAACCAAGACTTTATCTATTTATGTTCATTTAATAACATGTCCATCATTTTTTGATTGGTACAAAAATATACATTGTGTTGAATATAATAAAATTTGAAAATAAAAAAATAAAAGCAAACTAGCTCAAGGGGAATGGTAATAGCATTAACATGTTGATGAGGGGAATCATGGTTTGGGGGACACTTCTTATTAGGAAGAAAGGAAATTACTATGACACCAGGGTTCATGAGGGGAGCTGGGTGAAGCACCAGGCTTTTAGAGCACATACTTGGGTTCACATTCTGCCCCAATTTATTTGGTTGAATAACTCTGAGGGGGAAAACCAGCTTAACTTTCATGTGACTCAGGTTTTTTGTATGGAGAAAGAGAGTTCAGAGCCCATAGTTTGTTTGGCAGTTGAATATAGAATGCAGCCCATTACTTATTTTTCAAAATCTGTGACTATATTACATTTCATGGTAAATGGAACTATGTTTGCAGATCAAATTAAAGTTGGTAATCAGGTTTTTTTGTTTTGTTTTATGTTTTGACAGAGTCAAAAATAACTTAAAGATAACTAAACAATCATAGTATATTAGTTTGCTATTGAGGCCATAACAGCAGCTGAAGATTTGGTAGTTGATACAATATCCATGTATTATAGTTTGGGGAAACAGGGACTAAAATAAAACTCAAAAGGCTAAATAAAGTCAAGATGTCAGCAGGCATGTAAACCTTCTCAGGGTTTGAGGCAAAGTGTGCATTTCCCCCCATTTTTGAAGACTGAGAGGCCATCCATATCTGCTAGATTAGGGAAGAGGCTCACCAGCTCTGTCAGGCTTCGTTTTTTTCCTTGCTGTATCTTTATATCTTTTTGGCTCTCACTCTGTCACCCCACCCCCTTTGTTTTTTATCACTTTGTAGCTCTGGCTGTCCCCGAGCTCACTGTGTCTATCAAGCTGGCCTTGAATTTACAGAGACCTGACTGTCTCTGCCTCTCCAGCGCTGGGATTATTTGCCATCCTGCCCAGCCTTGTGTCCTCTACTCTCAAGGAACCCTGTGGTTCTACTGGGCCCACAGGAATTCAGCAGCATTCCCCTACATTCTCCTGCCCCGAATTGTTTTCATTCTGTTTATTGTTTTTATTAACTTTATTCTTTGACAGTTTCATAGATGTATATAATGGTTTGATTTTTCTTCTTCTGTTAACCCACATACCAGCAAGCCTTCTCTTCTGCAAATCTCTCACATTCATGACATTCCTTTTAGAATTCCATATATGGGCCAGGCGTGGTGGCTCTCGCCTTTAATCCCAGCACTCGGGAGGCAGAGGCAGGCGGATTTCTGAGTTCGAGGCCAGCCTGGTCTACAAAGTGAGTGCCAGGACAGCCAGGGCTATACAGAGAAACCCTGTCTGGAAAAACCAAAAAAAAAAAAAGAGAAGAATTCCATATATGAGTACATATATCTCATTACATACTTCCTTTTTTCTCCCCCTAATTCCTCCCTACTCCCTCTTAAATTCATGGCCTCTTATTCTTTAATTCTTCTTGCTACATATATATTATTTATAAATATAACCTTCTGAATCCACAATGGTATGTTAACTGGTGGTATCAATTTTCATGTCTGCTTGGGCAACCACATTGCTGAGATTTTATGGGTGCAGCTTCACCATACATATAGAAGACACTACCTTGTAGTAAATGTCTGGTCCTCTGACTCCCCCTCATCTCCTAGCTCATCCAATAGCTTAGGCTGTCTTCTGATACCTCCACCTCCCAAATGCCATCATTACAGACATGCAGTATCATGCCCAGACCTATCCTCCTTTATTAAAATATCTGTTTAGCTGCTGGGGTTTGAGGTTCACACCTGCAACCCAAACACTGTAGGAGGCAGAGGCAAGAGGATCAAAACATATTTAAGTCCCATCTTGGCTACATACTGAATTCAAGCTCAGTCTTGGCTACATAGTTGAAGGTTATCTTGATTTGCCTGGTAAGACTGTATCATTAAAACATAAAACAAAACACAACAAGCTGATTATCAACTTTAACTTGATCTGCAAACTTCCATTTACCATGCAACCTAATTTATTCACAGAATTTGGAGAACATGTAATGGACTTCTAGTTACCTAGTTGGTGGCTCTCACCTTTAATTCCAGCACGCAGGAGGCAGAGGCAGGAGGATCTCCGAGTTGGTTGGTAGTCAGCCTAGTGTATAGAATGAGTTCCAGGTCAGCTAGTGCTACACAGAGGCAGGAGCGTGAACTCAGAGGAGAAGGGCTATCAGATCCAAAGCTAAGTGATGCCAGAAAGCCCTTTAATAACATTGATATGTTGCTCGAGGGCCATTAGGAATTACAAGATTTTTTTTTTTAAAGATTTATTTATTTATTATATGTAAGTACACTGTAGCTGTCTTCAGACACTCGCGCCAGATCTCATTGCAGATGGTTGTGAGCCACCATGTGGTTGCTGGGATTTGAACTCTGGACCTTCGGAAGAGCAGTCGGGTGCTCTTACCCACTGAGCCATCTCACCAGCCCCGAATTACAAGATTTTTAATCCAATAACATTTTGGCGAGACACTGTTAAGCATTAGGGCAGATAGTAAACGCCTAGGTTAAAGTACGCAGTCAGATTTTATTTTATTTTTGCCATCTTTAACATTTCTACACATGGGGAAATTGAGATTTTTATTTTATTGAAAACAAACTATAGAATATTAAATGTCTCCATTCAAAACTCTTATTACATGCAAGAATATTTCCTCCATGAGAAGGAGCGCTTCTCTGCACCGTGGCCTCTCAATGGTAAAGAGCGACACTACGGGCCAAGCGGCAGGTCAAGAGGACTTCATCTGGTACCCAGTGTGGCCAAATAGGAAGGCACTTCACAAGTGCAGCTACTCTCTACTGCATGGTTCCTGTACGCTGTACCTTTGAAAATGCATTCTGTACAACGGTGCCAGGCAGAGCAGTGCATGCCTTTAATCCCAGCTTTTTGGAAACAGAAATACACGGATCTGAGTTCAAGGCCAGCCAGACACTCTTTTAATTAATTAATTAATTAAACAAACATCCTTTTCTATATTTGCTTAATTAGTGTCTGTGAGATCTGACCTAAAAACAAATGAAGAAAACAAAGCCTGCAAATGCCCTCCTATTCTTAGGCTACAGCACCGACTTCACCCCTGCTGAGCAGAGTTTCTCTAGTGCTTGCAGGAGAAATGAGGCAAAGCTCCTTTCTGTGCAATAGCACATCCCAGACACACAATCTCCTTGTTTTAGTCACTCACCTCTGAGCACATCTGAACCTGCTGCTTCTGCTGTTGGACTGCACTTTGAAGTAACCAGGGCTTTGCTCTTTGAGAAACCTAAAAGGGCCATTTAAAACGCTTCCTTTAGCTACAGATACACAGGGAATGGGTATGGTCCGGAAAGTTTAATTTAGAAGCTGGGGATGCAGCTCCAATGCGGTACCGCCTACTTAGCATTCATGGAGCCCAGGGTTCAGTCTCCAGTTCTGCATATATAAAGCATGGCAGCTCATGTCTAATGCCAGCATGAAGAGGATAGAGGTAGAAGGACCAGAGGTTCAAGGCCATCCTTGGCTACATAGCAAGTTTAAGACAAGCTTGGGATAGAGGAGATCCTTTCAAGAAGCAATAAAGAGCCAAACCTACCTACCTACCGGGCAAAAAATAACCAAAGAAACAAGCCACCACACATACAATTTATGACAGAAATGTAATTAACATTGTAAAGGACAGGAAACCCCCCAGTTACTGGAAGATTACCAGATTAAGAGGCCCTAGGTTTGCAGTTCCCCCTGAGACCTATTAGGAGACTCAGGAGGAAGTCCCCTAGGAGGAGTATGGACAAGGCACTTTTCATTATTTATGTTTATTTATTTACTTATTTATTTTGTTATCTACTTCCTTCCTTCCTCACTCACTACTGTATGAGGAGGGGGTGCACTTACCACAGTGTACATATAGGAGTCAGTTCTCTCTTCCACCATTTCTGTTCTGGGGCCTTTACTCACTGAGCCATCTTGCTGGCCCCAGAGGAGTCTTACCAGTCCCCTCTTGACAGTATTCCAAGGGGACTGTCTCATCAGGGTCTACCTCCTCATTTGCCTTCCTTCTCTTTTGAAAGACAAGATAAAGTAAAACTTGATACAACAAGATAAAGTAAGACAAATACCCCTGTGAAATGGCTCCAACTCTTTACCAGAGAAATTTGCATGGACCTGTACAACCTGCACCTGCTAAACCACTGTGGGGGAGGGGACAGCGGAGGCTGGGAACAGAGACACCTCCCAGATTCCAAATTCTATGTGATAACAATAGCCTAAGCCAGTAGGCAATCCATAGCCCAGCCTGCAGTGGTGGGAAGATGGCAGACAATAGGGGAGCGCCCCTGAGAGGACAAATACAAGAGTCAGCGATCCAGTCACGAAGAGTGGGCTGGACTCAGGCTAGGTTAGAATCAACACACAACGAACACTCTACAATGAGTCACCCTGGCTGTCACTCAGTTTCCTTATCTATGAAATGAGTCTAGATACGAACGCCTCTGTGAGACAACTGGGGACATTAAGTGACTGAACACATGTAGAAAGTTTATAATGAAGCTGGATGAGGTAGCTCATACCTATAATGCCAGCACAATTTCAAGGCTAGCCTGGGTTACAAGAGAGGGGGCAAAAGGAGGGGGTAAGTTAGTTTACAACAGTGCCTAGTACCTATTTTATTGAGTGCTCTAAGGATTAAAGCAGTGGATGTCAAAGGGGGCTCAGGGCAACCCAGCTGTAGACATCTCCCCCCATCTTCCACGTTTCTCAGCCATGCCAGGACCACTCCACTCTTCCATGCCCCTCTCTTTCCCTCTCTCCCTGCCTCCTCTTTCCCTTCTCCCCCTCTTCCTCTCCTCTCCCTCTCTCCCCTCCTGCACCTCTGATGCTCTTCCTCAGTTATTTTCACAGCACCTCTCTCTCCCTCCCCCAGCCCCCATGCTCTTCCTTAGTTATTTTCACAGCATCTCTCTCTCTCTCTCTCTCTCTCTCTCTCTCTCTCTCTCTCTCTCTCTCTCTCTCTCATGGCTTGCTCAGTGGTCTCATTCCCTTCCTCACAGGCTCCCCCTGTTCTCCTTCACTGCTGGGTTTCATCTATGCTACCACATTATTTCCTCTCAGCCCAGTGGGTCTCAACCTTCCCAATGCTGTGACCATTTCCTACTAACACAGTTACCAATGCTGCTCCTAATCATAACACTATTTTTGTGGCTACTTCCTAACTGTACTTTTGTTACTATTGGGAATCATAATGTAAATATCTCATATGCAGGATATCTAGTACTCTACCCTGGTTCCAATACCCCAAAAGGGCAGTAATCCACAGGGTGAGTGAGGGCTGCTGTCTTACACACCACAGTTTTCTTATTTAAAAAAAAAAATTTTTTTTTTCTACCCAGGACAGAGAAACCCTTCTTCAAAAGAAACCAAAAATTTCAACGCTTCTACAAATACACCTCTCTTAGAGCAGACATTTTTGTTTTGGTCACTAGTGTATCCTCGTGGCATAAGCAAGTGTCCCACGGTCACTGCATTTTCACGCATGCCCGTTCTTACACTTTAGCATATGTAAGTGCTTCAAACTCTTGCTGTTACAGTGGTGCAGGGAACATGGCTGCATATATTCCCTGGCTCCCTTGTTATCAGCACTCCTGGATCATGAGGTAAAAGCAGCTTTAGTTTCTTAGCTGTTACTAACTTCCCAGAATGCTCTTGACTTCTCTTCCCTTCTGTTCAGAATCTTGATGGTACCTGGTGTTGGTAGACATATAGAGAGAGCTCTGCCATCTGTGCTAAGATGGGGTGTTTTTCTTTAGTTAATTACTTTCTGGTAATTTAGGAGGGGGCGGGGGAGAGAAGGCAAAAAAGAGAATATACACATGGGGCGGGGGGGGGGGGGAGATGGTGTCTCCTTCCACAGTGTGGACTGAACTCAGGTCACCTGGCTTGGTGGTGAGTACTTCTGCCTGCCAGCCATCTTACTGGGCTTAGGGCTAACATTATCACATTTCTAATGAGAGTGAAAACATGTTTGTGCGATTACTGATCATTTTTTCTCCTCTGTAAATGACTTGTTCTAATTTTGTTCTTTTCATTTTGAGACATGGTGTCACTAAGATGTTCAGGCTGACCTTAAACTCACTCTAGAGCCCAGGCCAGCCCTGACTTAGGCCCCTCAAGGAACTGGGAGTACAAGCCTGAACCATCACTTGGCTCAAACATTTGACTAGACTGAAGACAGTCTGCACGCCAAGAAGCTCAGGCAGCCTGGAGAAACCCATTTGCTCAAGTATTTTATTTGGAACTCTATGCCTGAATTTGTATAAGAAAAGCTTAATAAACTGTAACACTCTTGTTATTCTGACGGCTTTAACTTTCTGAATGAAGTACTGAGAGCCAATTAATATGGGCATCTTTATCCAAATGCCTGGTGACTGCTAGCTAACTACTGAGTACCAAAAGTCTAGTGCACAGTGGCAGTGAGCATCCTAGCCCTTGCTTCGGATTGTCAAGAAGTTGTCCCGACTCCTTATCAGATTTGATCCTTCCAGACAGGACAGCAAGAGGCTGCTCTTGGAATGCAACTCGAATCCCCTTCCCATTACAGTCTCAGAAAAAGGTTTGATTACTTAAATAATATTTAATTTTTTCATTCAGTCCTACCTTCTGCTAATTATCCTCTCTTCCTTGTAACATGATTCTACTTTCTACATTTCTGGAATTAATAGCACGGCTATTAAAGCATAGCTGGCTGGACAATAAATAAAATTCATTCACAGCAATAAAAAAATGTGTTGTTGAAAGATTATTTTTAGTAGAAGTCATTGCCTTTCTCAGTGTCATAATGAGTGTGTGTGTGTGTGTGTGCACATCTGTGTTGAACACAGGGCCTTAGGCCTCAGAGCCTCAAGTACACTATTGATATGCTTTGTTTTGTTTGTTTTTAAAAACCCTCATATATGCCAGACTGGTCTTGAACTCACAGTATGGCAGAGGGTCAGCTTGAACTCCTGCTCCTCCTGCAGCTCCCTCCTGAGTGCAGCGATTTTAGCCGTTCACCACCGCTCCTTGTTGATGCAGGTATAAACCACAACATCTTGTGTATATCAGGCAAGGACTCTCAAACTAAGACTCATACCAGTGCCAATAATATTTTAATAAGGATGGCTTACTAATGTCCAAGTAATCAAACTAAGACGAAATGAAAAATTATTAAAAATAGGAGGAAAAGCCTGAGGACATCACTTCAACTTGGATGCTTTTAGCTTGCACACACAGAAATGAAATTTTATGACAAATCAACTAACAAAAACAATGGCTTGCTTCACTATAAAATATGCTTCAATATTTTATCACCACCCTGTAAACCTCCTCTCTTGGATATTAAAACAGAACCAATTATTTCCTTTTGCTCCTATTAACAATTAATAGCAGTATTATAGACTGTTAAGGATGACCAAGATACAGCATGAATTTTGACATGATAGCACTTCTAACGGCAGAAACCAGTCTCTCTTCCTAGAGTTCTCATCTAAGCTGCCATCTCCTTCCCTTTTTATTATGTTGCTCAGTTTGTGGGAAAGGTTATTTTACTTGGCAGGAAGTGAACCTTTTCTTACACCTTGGGCCCAGTCTTTGTCAGAACAGACTGCACAGACTTAGTCTCCAGGGAGAATTCAGGGAGACCTGGCAGGATGTTGAGCCTCTGTGAAGAACATATGGAAATTCTTAGATGCAGATATTCTAAGTAGCATTACCTCACTGTTTTCATGTCCCACTGAAAACAGAAAAGCTAACAAATTCGGAAAGCTACTAAATTGTCATCAGACCTCCAAGGACATATTTTTTGTGGTCCTTATTAAAATGAGTTAACCTTTTAAAACTGGAAAACAAAACTGAAAGCATGAATCCTAAAAACATTCTTTTTTGTAAGTGTCTTCCTCCAGAGATAAACTAAAAAAATGAAGTTGATTGCTTTGACTCTATAAATGACACAAAGATTTGGGGCTAGATCAAAATAGGGGTGGGGATAAAGTCAAGGTTTTACAAGAAGGTATGCAAATAAAATATTGGAGATGTATTTTTAAAAAAAGAGTTAAAAACTTGACAGCTATAACTGATAAGTCAAGTCATAGGATTGCTCAGTGGGTTAAAGGACTTGCCACATAAGGGTCCACCTAAGCCCAGAGTCTGAATCCTCAAGACCCATATAAAGCCAGATGTAGCTATGTGATCTGTAATCCCAGTGAGACTGAGGGTAGAGAGAGGAGGAATCCTTAAGAGGTGCCAGGCCAGCCAGCCTGGCACAGACAGTGCCACAGCAAAGAATCAAACAAAACAGGATCCTCCCTCTAACAAGATGGAAGGCAAAAACTGATGTCCGTGGTTGTTTTCTAACCTGTACATACAGTGGCAGGTGCACTAGGTTTCCCACACATTCTCTGGTGTACTCGCACACACACACACACACACACACACACACACACACACACACAAAGTCACAAATGAAAGATGGTATTGACCGGGCGTGGTGGCGCACGCCTTTAATCCCAGCACTTGGGAGGCAGAGGCAGGCGGATTTCTGAGTTCGAGGCCAGCCTGGTCGACAAAGTGAGAAAGTGAGTTCCAGGACAGCCAGGGCTACTGAGAAACCCTGTCTCGAAAAACCAAAAAAAAAAAAAAAAAAAAAAAAGATGGTATTGACTGTGAGAAAACAGACCTGCAATCATATATCCAATCATTTCTAAAGTTCCTACATGACGATACGCTTATGGCGTGCTAACCTGAAGGGAATACATGCTGATCCTCTTCCTTTCATTACTACAGTAAATCTCCAAGCGATTGTTCTCGTTATTTGAGGGTAATGGCAAGATCCTGTTCACTCTCTTTCAGGCTAGTGTAGATTTCCCCCCTGGTCTGAAACTCACACTGGTAGACACACACCATTATATTACATAATACATATAGGGTATTAGCCAAGAAAGGTACAACTGTACCTGTGATGGGGACATCCCCCACTCCATTTCATGGACTCTTGTCAGATCACACAATCACTTTTTAAATTCAGGCTTATCTCTTTTCTTTCCTTTCTGCTGAGTGCCAGGATTTTTATTCTTTGAAAAGAAATATGCATGTATTAGGATATGTAATATTTATAATGGTGTATTTTTACCATATTCACCCCTTACTACCTTTCTCTAGCTCCCCTCTGAGAACCCTAACATGTTCCCTGCCAAATTCATGCCCTTTGTTTTTAATAACTCATGGAATCCATTTGTATTGTCCATATGTACATGTCTGTGGGTTCATTTGCTTGGATCTGGGTAGCTTACCAGCATCAAACATCCAAAGAAAAGTGACTCTCCTTCAGCAGCCTTCAACTGCCAAGAACTCTGCAGCTAGGGGTACGGGTCTCAGGAACCAGTCCCTGGTTAATGCTGGAATTCTGGCTGGTCTGGTCATATGCAGGTAAGCACAGCTCCAGGTTCATAGGTGCAATGGCTCTCCTACCCATCCTCTTGCTTTCTTTTTATCTTGTGTTTTTGACGTTCCTTGAGCCTTGGAGTAGGTGAGGGTTGACACGGATGATCCGTGAACAACCGAACACTCATCATTACTTATTCTTAGCACTTTGATTAGCTATGAACCCACCTCCAGAAGGAGCTTCTCTGACCAGTTCTGAGAGCAACACAAACCTATGAGTAGAAACAGAAATATGTAGAAGATAGTTAGACAACATGACCATTTTTAACCAATACAACAACAGTAGGTTCTCCCTGTTGTGGATTGCCCGGGTGCTGTTTGTATTTTGATGCCAATTCTGCTTCCTCAAGAGAGGCTGCCTCAGACAAGGAGTGGATCACCCACCCAGGTGATTTTAGGTGAACCTTCTCCCCATTTTAACTGGTCAAAAGAAAGGGTGGAGCCTGGGCAGTGGAAGGGAAAGTTGGGACTGGAAATTTTGGAGAGGAAGAGACAAGAAGGCAGAGGGGGAGATGAAGAGACAGAGGAGAAAAAGGAAGATGGAGAAAGAGGAGGTGAAAGCAAGATGGAGTAGAACCACATGGCATGGAGGAGCCACAAGTAGCAAGAGACCTCTCATAGCTGGGAAATAGAGTAGTATAGTGGTCTATCTGCCCAGTTTAGGCATGTAGCTTATAAATATCATAACTGAGTTGTGTGTTCTTTGCACGGGCTTATTGGAGTTGGAGATTTACCGGAACATCTCTCCTAGCGGCTACGATATCCTCACCTATGAACTTTTAACTACATCAAAAGCTTTTGTAACTATGTTTACAAAATTAGGCCTGGTAAAACAGGCCTAAATCCAAGCAGGAAGGACTGGCTACCCTTGTAACAGCTCTAATTTCCTTATTTTTGTTATCCATATTTTCTAAAGTAAATGCTACATTTTGTTGCTCAGTGGGTGAAAATTGTGAACCACCATGTGGGTACATGATCCTTGCAAGAGCAACAAGTACTCTTAGCTGCAGAGCTATTATATCTCAGGCCCAATACTCAAATTTAGTGTGTTTTTCTTTTGAGACAGGTCAAACTGTATAACTCTGATTGCTCTGGAACTCACTATGGAGACCAGACTGGCTGGGAACTGACAGGGATTTGCTTCTGTCTTCTAACTGTGGGGATTAAAGGTGTCAGTCACATTAACCCGAGTTTGATTCTCTAGCATCCACATAAAAAGGTGGGCATCGGAGCTAGAGATGTGGTTCAGCATTTAAGAGTGCTTGTCGCTCTTGCAGAGGGCCTGAATTTGGTTCCTAGCACCTATGTTTAGTGGCTCGCCACTGCCTATAGTTCCAGCTCCAAGGTATATGAAGCCCTTGCCTACCAACTGCCCTTGAACTCATGTATCCACACACACACACACACACACACACACACTCTCAAAAGTTTTTGGAGTTGGACATGGTAGTGTGCATCATACATCCTACCTCTTAGAAGATAGCAGATAGATCTCTGTGGATTCCAGGCCTGACAATGTTCTATGAGACCCTGTCTCAACGCCAACACACAATGAAACGGGATACTGAGACTGGAGAGATGGCTCAGTAGGTAAGAAAGAATACTTGTTACTCTTGCAGGGGGTCTAGTTTGGGTCCCAGTACCTACGTGGTGGCTCCTAACTGGCTGTAACTTCAGTTCCAGAGGGATTCTTCACTCTCTCTGGCCTCCATGAGCAATGCAGGCAGGCAGTGCCCTTATATACGAGTAGGAACTCAAAAGCATACAACTAAAAAATGAATATAAATTTTAAAAGGCTAAAAAGTCTTAAACGCCTGAGCATGGCTGCACACGTCTGAAGACCCGACATTGGGAGGTGGAAGCAGTATACTGAGAGGTTGTTGGCCAGCCTTCAGATTCAGTGGGAGAGCCTGTGTCAAAGGAATAAGGCATAGAGCAAGGAGGAAGGAATTGGAGGAAGACAATAGATGGCCTGCTTATATTCCTGAATACTTAAATACATATGTGTATGTGCCACACACACATATATGCCCACACATATGCCCACATCCACATATATACACACAATTATTTTTTCAACTAACAAAAAGAAGTTAACATGAATCATAAGGGCTATTATAGTGTACATGGGGAAAATCCGTATTTAAATTACAGAATTACTTCAATATTGAGTTAGTTTTGACAGCAACACCAGAGGTGAGAGCTTGCAGTAGGCAGTGCTCAGTACAAATCCTAGCCTTTACCTTCCCAGTGCTGGCCTTGAGGTAGACACTACACCTTTCTGTTCCCTTCCACCCTCACTATCTCACAGATATTTGTTCCAGAAGAGGAAAGGAATGTGTAAAGATCAAGGACTGTCACCGTGGGTAGCCTTGGGTGAGTCCACCATATTGTCGTAATGGTGGTACCTGAGCAACCTTGGGCTAGCTCACATCCAGGCTAGTTAAAAACCAAGGTCTGTGGCCCGTCTCTCTCATTTCTCCTTTCCTGTGTGGGTACCCAGTAAGTCAAGCCCTCCTCCCACCCACCCACCTTTCTTTTCAGACCTCAGCTCCAGTTACTCACACTCAGAAGCCCCTCCCAGGCAAGCACTCTTTAATCCTCTTCCACCTCCTGTTAGTGAGTCTCCAGTCACCCCAGATAAAGCTTTGTCACTCTCCGACCTGTCTTGTTCTGTGAATACATCTAAAACAGTGAGTATGCACCAAGTGACATTCACAACATCTTCAGTTAAGGAAGAGAGGGGCCATTCACTTTGAACTGTTCTAGACTCAAGAGAAAGAATGCTGGCTAGTGTTCCCTGTTTATCCAAAAATTCAAATTTTACTGGCCACCGTATTTAGACTGGCCATCCCATTTGTCAGATGAATTGTTTCTGTTTCTAACATATTGGTGTCTTCTCTCCCTAATTCTTTTTTTTTTTTATTCACTTTATATCCCAATCGAAGCCCCTCCTCTCTTCCCAGTCCTGACCTTACAACCCCACCTCCCAATTACACCCTCCCCTTCACCTCAGAAAAGGGAAAACCCCACTTGGGTACACTCCACCCTGGAACAGCTAGTCCCAGCAGGACTAGGCATATCCTCTCCCTGAGGCCTGACCAGGCAGCTCAGATAGGGGAAGAGGACCCAAGAGCAGAAAAAGGAGACTCAGACTGCCCCCACTGCTATATTTTTGTGCTTTGAAGGATTGTGTTTTGAAGGAAAAACAGTACGCCAACTTGTCACATATTCTCTCAAGTTTCTAAAAACTCCAAGAATTACCAAGATTTCTCATTTCATTGAAACTGAGGAAGAAATCAATAATCTCATGAAATTATGTACCTATATTTTATTACTTAGCTGTCTCTGCACAATTATAGAAATAGATGACAACTATGTTTTTATTTAAATGTGCTTATTTTCTCAAAAAAGTTAGTGAAATTTGCTTTGTCAAAAACAATTTAATATGAGAAAATACTGCCACCTGGAGCTCAGAAGAGCAACTTGCTTTCTAACTGAAACTGGAATTACAGGAATACCTGCTTTGCCCACGCCTTTCTCCTGGGGCTTTGGGAGTTTAATTTCCCCTAATTGGTTCACGTTGACTAGACTTTCTCTCTTAGCTTTTACTATGCTGTGGACACTATGCTGCTGTTGGTGAATATAAAGACAGTAAGACCCAGGTCCTTCTTTAAGGAACTAACCGTTTTGTGACGGAGAGGCAGATATGACCCCAGAAACCCAAGATTCAAATGCACAGTTGAATCTAAATCACACAATGGACACGCTGGCACTTTTTTTTTTGGTTTTTTGGTTTTTGCTGACAGGGTTTCTCTGTATAGCCCTGGCTGTCCTGAAACTCACTTTGTAGACTAGGCTGGCCTCGAACTCAGAAATCTGCCTGCCTCTGCCTCTTGAGTGCTGGGATTAAAGGTGTGGGCCACCACACCTGGCGCTGGCACACTTGTAAATCTCCAGAACTCAAGAGGCAGAGACAGGAGAGTAACCTAGAGTTGAAGGCCACCGTGTACTTAATTAAACCTATATAGCAAGACTGTCTTTAGAAAGAAAGAAAGAAAGAAAGAAAGAAAGAAAGAAAGAAAGAAAGAAAGAAAGAAAGAAAAGGAAAAGGAAAGAAAAGAAAATGAAAACCTACCTTTATATGGTAGAAAGAGTGTGTGTCTTATCTAGGCTGGCAGAGTATGTGATAGTTTGTGCTTTCCCCTTCACTATGGCTATCCTATCTCCTGTGATGCTATTCAGTGTACAGACTACCTGATTGACACGTATTCTCCCTTGTTCCCCTCAGAGCTTACAAAGTTGTTGAACCCAGTTCTCTTCCCTGGAATTACTTTTGTAATTCTTCCAGGGAGCTTTGAGCCTATCCGGAATTACTCTTGCTGTGTGGGAAAATGAAGTATACACTAACATGCATGTACACGTGCTCACTGTGCACAGCTGTAGCTATGGTTACAGATTAAATAACTGATTTCATCGCTCTTATGTTTAGACTGGTTTAGTTTAGAGATAGCATCTCACTCTATAGCACAGGCTAACCAGCTCAGGCTGGACTACAGTTCTGAGGTCACATGTTAACCACCATTGATTTTCATTTCTCTTTTGTTTTTGAGACAGGGTCCCTTTATGTAGCCTTGCCTGGCCTGGACCCACATATAGTCCATATAAGACCAGGATGGTCTCAAATGCATAGATTTGCCTACTCTGCTCCCAAGTCTGGGATTAAAGGTGTGCATCGATGCCACCAGCCAACTAGTTCTTCCTACCATTCATTCAAGCTGTCCTTCTTCCTGCCTCCCTTTAGCAACAGCACTGAGATGCTCCACCACCACCCCAGCAACTCTCTTTCCCCTTTATCACACAGAGCAAGTCAGCTTTCTCACTTTCCTCTCTCCCACCTCAGCCTCTGGTACACCTGTACATATCCAGTTGGCATCGCTAAGTATGAGCACACAGCAGGCCACCTACCTTCTCTTGCCTCTGCAGAAAGACTTATTTCCCCAATATGCTAGCTCCCTTTCTATTGCTATAATAAAACACTGACCAAAAGCAACTTGGGGAGAAATGGGTTGATTTAGCTTACACAACCCAATCACAGTCCATCACTGAGAGAAGTCAGGGAAGGAAGCTGGAGACAAGAAGTGAGGTAGAGGCCGTGAAGAAACCATGTTTTATGGGCTCACCCTCCATCTCACCCAGCTGCTTGCTTGCCTTTTTTAACATAACCAACAACCATCTGCCTAGCACCTTCAGTGGGTGGGTTGGACCCTCCCACCTCAATCCCCATAGACTTGCCTACAGGCCAAAGTGATGGAGGCATTTTCTCCATTGAGATTCCCTCTTCCAGGTAACTAGCTTGTATCAAGGTGACAAATAAATAGCCAGGCATTTGATGACAGAAATTAAACAACTCAAGTTGGAGAGTAGCTGCAGTTGAGATTAAAAAAACAAAAAACAAAAAACAATTAGAATAGGGAACAAAACACCCATGGAAGTAGTTACGGAGACAAAGTTTGGAGCTAAGACAAAAGGATGGACCATCCAGAGTCTACCCCACCCGGGTATCCATCCCATAATCAGCCACCAAACCCAGACACTATTGCATATGCCAGCAAGATTTTGCTGAAGGGACCCTGATATAGCTGTCTCAAGTGAGGCTGTGCCAGTGCCTGGCAAATACAGAAGTGGATGCTCACCATCATCTATAGGGTGGAACACAGGGCCCCCAATGGAGGAGCTAGAGAAAGTACCCAAGGAGCTGAAGGGGTCTGAAACCCTATAGGTGGAACAACAATATGAACTAACCAGTAACCCCAGAGTTCGTGTCTCTGGCTGCATATGTAGCAGAAGATGGCCTAGTGGGCCATCATTGGGAAGAGAGGCCCCTTGGTCTTGCAAACTTTATATGCCCCAGTACAGGGGAACGCCAGGGCCAAGAAGTCAGAGTGGGCGGGTATGGGAGCTGGGCAGGGGGAGGATATAGGGAACTTTCGGGATAGCATTTGAAATGTAAATAGAGAAAATATCTAACAAAAACAAACAAACACCCTTCCTAACAGGATATAATTGGTTTTTTTGTTTTTGTTTTTGTTTTTGTTTTTTTTTGAGACAGGGTTTCTCTGTATAACAGAGCCTTGACTGTGTAGACCAGGCTGCCCTAAACCGGAATATGCAGAGATCCATCTGCCTCTGCCCTTGAGTGCTGGGATTAAAGGTGTGTGCCACCACACCCAATGACAGGGTTGTTCTTTTACTTCCTGTTTTCCTTTTTTTCTCCTTTCCTCCCTTGCCCTTCCTATTAGTCAGGGTTCCCTAACTGAACAATTGATATATATATATATATATATATATATATATATATATAGAGAGAGAGAGAGAGAGAGAGAGAGAGGGGGGGGTCATTAGCCTGCTTTATAGGCTGTGGCCATGGTATCTTTCAAAGCTATTGAAAAGACATTCCTCCTTCTACCCTTTGCTTCTTTATAAGCCATTGGGAGGCCAAAGCAGAAGGGTTCCACATTTGAGCCAACCTTGTCTATAGAAAATCCTGCCAAAAAGAGGACTTCAGTGAGTTTAATTTTTTTTTTTTTTTAGGTTTTTCGAGACAGAGACAGGGTTTCTCTGTATAGCCCTGGCTGTCCTAGAACTCACTTTGTAGACCAGGCTGGCCTTGAACTCAGAAATCCGCCTGCCTCTGCCTCTTGAGTGCTAGGATTAAAGGCGTGCGCCACTACGCCCAGCTTGAATTTAAGGTTTCTTCATTCATTAATTTAACGAGTACCCTTTTTATGTCACCCTCAAGTGCTAAAAGTATGAAATCAACACATATTTGCTCTTAAGGAAATTACAGCCTAATTAAAGCCTACAGGTTTATAAAAGACCATACGCGTAACAATGCTAGATGTCTAAGTCTTTAAAATGAACGGTCTCATTTTAATGTCTTTTTGGCCTCATGCTAAAAACCTGTTACATCTTAGAGTAAAAATGAAAGAGTTCCTCTTGATTCACTGTTTTGCCTCTTTTGGTGACAAAACTCATACCCAGGGCCTCAAGCATGCTGGGCAGTGCTCGCCCAGAGTCCCACCCCAGGCCCTACTGTTTCTTCTATGACACAATACATACATTCTTGAGAAATGGCTACTCACCCAGAGGACCCTAGCTTCACGTAGTGGACCCTCCTGGTACTTTCAGTTCCCAGCAGCTCTCCAAAAGCCCACTTGTCCCTTCAAGAAGTCTCTAGGGGGTCCTTAGTCCTGGAGAGTTCTCCAATCTCTCAGTAGTGTTTTAGAGCTCACCTCAGAGCAGAGAAGGCACCAAGTTTTACAAAGATAGCCAAACAATAGCATAGCTTTTGGGATAACTTAAAAGTAGGTCTCAGCTCTGAAGCAAGTCAATATAGCACCACACTGTGGCCTGCTCCCAAACTGCTTTCCCTCTTTCATTCTTTCATGGCATAATTTTATACAAGTAGAACCTAGGCCATAGCATTCCTTACAAACCAAGCTGAAGATCAATTCACAAAATACAACCATTCAGAGTTGCCAAACAGGAGAATTCCGCCTTTTCTTAAGTTCAAGTTCTTTACCCTAAAAATACCAAATTATGAAACCTCACACGTGTTCACTTTGGAAACTGGAGCCATGAATGCTGTATCTGTGGGGTTTTGTTTTTTTTAAAGAATTCCAGGTTTTTGGTTTTGTTTTTCCTAATGGAAGAACAGCTCGAGTTTAAGTATTTAGTAACTCCATTTTTGCTCTGTCTCAATATAATCTCTAGACACAATTTCCTTCCTAGGTAATAGGGAAATTGAAGGGCAGGGTCACCTCAATCTAAGAAGCTCGGAATCTAAAAATTCCCATCTTCACTCTGAGAAGGCCACCCACATCAAGGAGAGAAAGGTAAGTTTTCTTTAGTTGAGCCTTCTCTCTTAACCCTCAATTCCTTCTCCCAGGGATGAAGTGGGGAGTCAGGCAGCAAGTCTGATTAGCCTTTCTGAATCTCAGAATCATTTTTCTTTTCTTTTCTTTTTTGGTTTTTCGAGACAGGTTTTCTCTTTATAGTTCTGGCTGTCCTGGAACTCACTTTGTAGACCAGGCTGGCCTCGAACTCAGAAATCCGCCTGCCTCTGCCTCCCAAGTGCTAGGATTAAAGGCGTGCGCCACCACGCCCGGCCTCAGAATCATTTCTAAAACGGGATTATGACATTACCTTAAAGGACTGTAGTGAGGTAAAACGGGACGAGTGACACATACCCGTAAGTGAAGAGCAGGCAGGAAGATCTCAACAACATAACCGGTTCCTGAGCAGTGTCGGCTATAGGAGACTCGGTCAAAAAAAAAAAAAAAAAAAAAGCAAAGAAAACGAAGAAAGACTGATAGACAGACAGGTACACAGAAAACCTAAACGCACTCACCCCCACCCTCACCACACCCAACTGCAATGCTTGGATACTGGCTATTTACAGAATCCCACTTAGCGGCACAGCATCAGGGATGCTGAGCCCAATACCGCGTCTCAAACCAAACTAAAGGCAGCCAATCCGAGGTGTGGATCCGCCGCAAGGGTGACAATAGGCTCCGCCTTCTATTTGTTCGAAAGGCATGCTGGGAATTGCAGTGCATGGGGCGGTCCTTCACCGAGGTGGCTGGCCGCTTCCGGTGAGGACAATATACAGCCAGTTTCCATGAGGCCATGACACAGGCAGAAGTGGAGTGGCCAACAACTCCTCTTCCCCGCGGCCGCTGGAGCCATACCTGAAGGCGGCTATGGGAAGACGGAGCCCAAAGCAGAGACCCGAACATCGCTAAGGGACTTGGGAGAGGCGGGGCTTTTCGCCTCTCGGAGGGCCCCGCCCCAATCACGTCACTTCCGTAAACAAAGGGCGCTCGCCCGGGTTTGTGACCCAGGCTGACGAGCTGGGCTCTTGATGCAGCCCTGGCGGAGGCTTTGAACACTCTTACCTTTCCTAGCCGAGGAAGGGTAACCACAGCCTTTTCTCCCTCCGGTATGTAATGGGGTAAGGGGACCCCGCAACCTGTTCCTTCGAGCCCCTCAGCACCTGCTCTGGTCACCACTGGGTGTAGATGGGTCATCGCTGGGCTGGGTTTGCGGAAGGGAAATGAATGAGGCAAAGTCCAGAGGCACCTCCGGTGATTCTGGTTGGCAGCAAGGCCTGACGTTCAACCGTGAGCAGTTCGTCCCCTCTGGAAAAGTCCCTCGTGTTTGTCATACAAGAAGGATTTCAGGGTCTTGTGACAGATGTTATCTTTCAGAAAAGAGAAAATCGAAAGCTTGGTCCCTCGGGGACCATTTTGGTTTATTGGCGATGCTTTATGTATTAACTGGTTTTTGCTTTTTTTTTTTTTTTTTCTCTTTTGTTACCAAATGTGTATCAGTATCAGATTTGAAGGTTAGCGTGTTTATATGTATCATCAATTATACAGATCCTCATCTCTTGGAAACCTGCTCAGTCATCTTCAAAGTTTTGTTTAATCTGTATTACATCTAAACAATTCCCAAATGACTCAAGTGCATTCGCTCTTCGTATCTGAGACAAGAGACTGAATGCTGTACCTTTTTCCAAGAAAAATACACAAAAGAAAAAGAATTTATCTGTATAATTCCCGACTAATTCTTTTAGGAGTGACAGAAGTCAGTTTCAGTCTTTTAAAATAGTCATGGCAGGACTAAATGCAACACTTTTAGATTTTAAATGTTATTAGATGACTGTGCACGGGTGCACACTGTGCCCCTGGAGGCCAGAAGAGGGCACTGGATACCTTGGGACAGAAGTTACTGTCATAAGCAGCCTTGTTGGGCCTGGAAATCAAAACAGACCTCTGAAAAGAGTAGTCAGTGCTCTTAACTGCAAAGCCATCTCTTAAGCCCCACAGTATTTTTTAAACGACCAGAGATCCTGAGTTCAATATCCAGAAACCACATGGTGGCTCACAATCATCTGTAATGGGATCTGATGCCCTCTTCTGGTGTGTTTAAAGAGAGTAACGCTATTGTCTTAGTTAGGGTTTCTATTCCTGCACAAACATCATGACCAAGAAGCAAGTTGGGGAGGAGAGGGTTTATTCGGCTTACACTTCCGTACTGCTGTTCATCACCAAGGAAGTCAGGACTGGAATTCAAGCAGGACAGGAAGCAGGAGCTGATGCAGAGGCCATGGAGGAATGTTCCTTATTGGTTTGCTTGCTTCCCGTGGCTTGCTCAGCCTGTTCTCTTATAGAACCTAGGACTACCAGCCCAGGGATGGTCCCACCCACAAGGGGCCTTTCCCCCTTGATCACTAATTGAGAAAATGCCTTACAGCTGAATCTCATGGAGGCATTTCCCCAACTGAAGTTCCTTTCTCTGTGATAACTCCAGCTGTGTCAAGTTGACACAAAATTAGCCAGTACAGTTGACCCTTTGTCAACTTGACACACAAAAACACTAATAAGCCTCAACCCTTAGTTCTTATGCATCCCCAAGATCTAAATAACTTTAAAAGTCCCACAGTCTTTACATATTAAAAGTTCCAGTATCTTTTAAAATACAAAGTACTTTAAAATTCAAAGTCTCTTAACTGTAGGCTTTACTAAAAAACTTCCTTCAAGAGGGAAAAATATCATAGTACAATCACAATCAAAAGCAAAAATCAATCTCCAACTATCCAATGTCTGGGATCCAACTCATGGTCTTCTGGGCTCCTGAAAGGACTTAGGTCACTTCTCCAGCCATGCCCTTTGTAGCACACACGTTGTCTTCTAGGCTCCAGCCACCTGTACTCCACTGCTGCTGCGGTTCTTGGTAGTCATCTCATGGTACTGGCTTCTCCAAAATTGCTGTTGCTGTCTTCCACTGTAACTTGACTTTAACAACAGCCTCTCACAGGCTCTCTTCACGGTGCTAAGCCTCAAATCCTTTGCATGACCCCCTCAGTCCTGGGCCTCAATTGCAACTGAGGCTGCACCTTCACCAATGGCCTTCATTGGCCTATCACAGTGCCGAGTCTCAGCTTCTCTCCATGATCCCTTCATGCCTTCAAAACCAGTACCACCTGGGTGACTCTTACACATTACCAAGTCCCACTGTAGCATGAGGTACAACCTTGGTTATCTCTGGAACACAGCCTCTGTGCTCTCAGAAAACACTTCTCAGAAGATGTCACCTCAATGATGCTGGTCTCTTCTTAATCACCGCTAATTTCTTAGCTCCAGCTAACCAGCATCAATAGTCCCAGTAATGCAAAAGTTTCTTTTTTTTTTAAAGATTTATTTATTTTATGTATATGAGTACACAGACACACCAGAGAGGGTATAAGATCCCATTGCAGATGGTTGTAAGCCACCATGAGATTGCTGGGAATTGAACTCAGAACCTCTGGTAGAGCAGTCAGTGCTCTTAACCACTGAGCCATCTCTCCAGCCCAAAAGTTTCGTTTTAGTAGTAGTTCTACTGTCTTGTTAATCTCAGCTGATTCTTCAGCCCCAGCTAACCAGAATCACAGAATATTCCCAATCAAAATAGCAATGGCCCTGAAAAGAGTCTTTAATTTTCCCTCTGAAATTTTATAAGCCAGGCCTCCATCTTCTGCACTGTTCTCAGCATTATCTTCCAAGCTCCTACACAACACCTGACAGAGCTCTTAACAACGAATGGATCTTCAAGCCCAAAGTTCCAAAGTCCTTCCACAGTCCTCCCCAAAACATGGTTAGGTTGTCACAGAAATACCCCACTATGCTGGTACCAATTTGTCTTAGTCAGGGTTTCTATTCCTGCACAAACATCATGACCAAGAAGCAAGTTGGGGAGGAAAGGGTTTATTCGGCTTACACTTCCATACTGCTGTTCATCACCAAGGAAGTCAGGACTGGAACTCAAGCAGGTCAGAAAGCAGGAGCTGATGCAGGGCCATGGAGGGATGTTCCTTACTGGCTTGCTACTCCTGGCTTGCTCAGCCTGCTCTCTTATAGAAACCAGGACTACCAGCCCAGGGCTAATTGAGAAAATGCCTTACAGCTGGAGATCTCATGGAGGCATTTCCCCAACTGAAGCTCCTTTCTCTGTGATAACTCCAGTTGTGTCAAGTTGACACAAAACTAGCCAATACAACTATACTCACATAAAGTAAATAAATAAATCTTTTAAAAAACTTATTAGACAGTTGTTTATGTGTGTTAGCAAAGCAGATTCAACATAATGACTTAAATTCCTGCTTGTTTGGTCTGTGGCATGTGTCTCTGACTGTCACTTTACATCCTTATAGCATATGGCTGTACTCACCCTATTTTCATACTTAGGTCTTAATGAAGCTGGTGTTAATGCAACCAAGAATTTAAGACAATGGAAGAGCGAAAAGCAAAGAGGAAGAGTCCCAAGTCTTTCAGTGCCCACTCTACTCAGGTTGTTAATGCCAAAAAAAATGCCATCCCAGCTAGTAAAAGCACAGGGTTTTCAAATCCCACATCGCAGTCAGCTTCTCAGAGGCCAAAGTTAAAAAGGTGAGTTCTTTGCTTTATCATCTTCTTTGCTCAACCTTTTTTCCTCTTGTGATTTGACTTTTTTTCCAGTGCTGCAGATTGAACCTGGATCTCCACACGCATTATTCTCCACCTCTGAGCTACAGTCTCAGTCCAGGCTTTCACCTAATGCAACAGCCATTAGTTTTGTTGGGATAAAAAATTCAGAAAGGAGTTTTTAAGCCTGGAAAGATAGCTCAGTTGGTAAAACTCTCGTCTCACATACCCGAAGGCTTAGGTTTTATTCCTAGGACCCATATAAAAATTCCTGGGAGGTAGCTCATTCCTGTAACCCCAGCCCTGGGGAAGACAAGAGGATTCCTGTGGCTTGCTGGCCAGACAGTCTAGTTAACTGGGGAGAGCCAAGGCAGTGAGACTCCCTGTCTTGAAAAGGTGCTCCTGGGATGAGATCTAAGAACATCCTCTGACCTCTACATGCATGCACACAATCAGGCACATACACCCGGCCACGCACATCCTCATGCACAGACACGTGTGTGCATAAAGGAAACAAATTTTAGTAAGTAGACTTTTATCATTTATGCCCATTTTCTTTTTTTGGGAGGTGTTAATTGGTGAAGTTATCTGGTAGATTAAAAACGTCCAAATTTGAAAGAATAAAAATACATTTGCTGTACCAAAACTTTAAAAACCATAATGGATTCTCTCTACTTTAGAGTATGGATATCATGAAGATCTTTTTAAGATGTACATTCTGAGTCCGCAGGAATGGGTCTTCACATGATCATTTGTAATAAGGTCACAGGTGAGGTAAATGGACAACCCTTGTGGTATTTCTTGTCACCTTGGTGAAGGCCAGGGCCACCTGGGAAGCAGATGTTCAAATGGAAAAATGCCTTCATCAGATTAGCCTGTAGGCAAGGCTGTGGGGCGTTTTCTCGATTAGTGATGATTGATATGGGCGGGCCCAGCCCTCTGCTACCCATGAGAAGAAGGTGGTTCTGGGTTGTATAAGAGCAGGTTGAGCGAGTCAGGGGACAGAGTCGCTCCATGGACTTGCTTCAGTTCTTGCCTCCAGATTTCTGCCTTGAATTTTCTACCCTGACTTCCTTCATGATGGACTCTAAACTGTAAGTCAGTTAAACCCTTCCCTCGATAGGCTGCTTTTGGTCCTGCTCTCTATCACAGTAAGAGGAAGCAAACTGAGAGACTGACTACAATGATTTAATTCCGTATAAAATACCATTAAGAACGATACAGGCCTGGGGCTGGGGTGACTATAATGACAGTGCTTGCCAGACGAGCTTGAGGGCCTGAGTTTCGATCCCCAGCACCCGGGTAAAACTCGAGCTGTGGCAGTGCACATCTGGAACTCTAGCACCAACAATATGGAGAGAGGGACTCAAGGGGCTTGTGGCTCTGGTAGTCTGACCACTATGGCAAGCTCTGGGTTTATGAGAGAGGCTGTCTCAAAAATAAGGTAGAGAGCAACAAAGGAAGTTACCCACACATACATGCACACATGTATACATACAACCATGTACATGCATGTACCATATAACACACACACACATGCTATGCAGGCCTTTTCTTGTGAAGAACTGTTACCGACTGACCATGAGTTCTAAATTGCTTTTATTTGTTTTTTGCTTGTTTTGTTTAGTTTTGAGACAGCATCTCACTCTGTTACATTGGTTGCCTGGAACTCACTATGTAGATTAGGCTAGCACAGACCGTGAACACATAGGAATCTCCCTTCCTCTCCCTCCAGAGTGCTTGGATTAAAGAAGTGCACCACCACCCCAAGTTGTTTTTTGGTTTTTTTTGTTTTTTTAATTTTATTTGTATGGGTGTTTGTCCTCATATGTGTTTGTGCATGCTTCATGTCTTTGGAGGTCAGAAGAGGGTATTGAATCCCTTGGAACTGGAGTTAGACAGTTGTGAGCTGCCATGTGGGTGCTGCAAATTGAACTTGGGTCCACTGGAAGAGCAACCAGTGCTCTCAGCCACTGAACCTTCTCTCCAGCCTGAATTCTAAGTGTAAGAGTTGTTAGTTTCCTTATCTCAACCCATCCACAGGCTCACACTCCTAGACCTTCACACCGAGGTGCACATACAGATACATCTCCCCTATGTCTCTCATCCTTGTGAGTATGGTTGTAAGGATGAGGTCTTCATTCATGGGTGTATGAGAATTGAGTGCTGGTGATAAGTATAGAGGCTACTGAATCCAGAGTCTATAGGACTAGGTAAAGAGAACACATTCCCTTTTGCTTTTTAAGCTCTGCCTTGGCTAGCACCGTGAGAAGCCCAGCTGACTCCGAGCTGTGTGAACTTCTCCCTCTCGCTCTGTTTTATAAGATAATATAAATTTGCATGGCATCATCTCTCTAGTGTTTAAGAGCCTGGAGTGTAAATGTATGCTACAAGAATTAATGAAAGGGCCCCCAAATGACTTTCTGAGGAAATAGCAGCTAGACTGAGACCTGAAGGTTTCATGAGCAGTGGCCTGACAAAGATGGCTCTGGATGTAGGCTCAGGACCCAGATGAGAAGACAGAGAGTATGCTTGTAGGAGACTAATGAGATCATGGGTTAGTTTTTTGTTTTATTTGAAACGTTGTAGCCCTCACTGTCCTTGGACATATTATGTAGATCAGGCTGTTCATCCACCTGTCTCTGCCTCCTCTGTATCAAGATTAAAGGTTCGAACAACCACACTCAAGGAAATTAGGGTTTCTTAAGGGTATTGGATTTAGGCAGGCCTTAGTTTTTGAAGGCGTAAATGATGTGACCTGGCATTATTTAAGAATGGACTTGTCTGCCTCATGGAGAGGAAAGGGGACCAGGACCAGGTGGGCCAACTGGAAGGTGTGGGCAGTTGTTAGCTTAAGAGACAGGAGGATGGCAGTGGCTAAGGAGGACAGTAGAGAAGTTAGATTGTATCAGTCAGCTCAACTTCGAAAACTACATGAGGGGGCCAGAGGACCGAGGCAGAATTCGGGATGATAAGTTCTTGGTCACGGATTTTAAATGTCTTTATCCTAAGACTAAGCATTGCTAGAGTGCCGTCTTCAGAACAGGAACCCAAAAACATCTCACCCAACTATAAACAGTTTATAAACTGTCAACGGCATTTAGAAAGGAGAGTGCTTGCTGCATTTTACTGTGAAGTGAAAAATACAAAATAGGATACCAGAAAGATTTACACTCAATACCTTTTCTATCTAACAAAGCAGCACTTGCCCACACTTACTAACATCTGTATGTTTCCCAGGCTACACTTTAGACAGGTGAGAGTTTTTTTCACCACCTCTTTTTGTGTGTTGCTAGCTTGACGTTTCAAGTTTTCATATTGACTTCCTCTGATTTTTTATTTTAAAAAAAAAAAGTTCATTTATTTATCTGAGCAGTTAAACAGGAGTCTAATCTGGAGCACCTGAGAGATCTAACCAAGGCTAATCGCATCACTTCTGCAGGGTGATGAAAGAAAAGAACAAACCTCCTGGAGGAGAAGGGAAGGGTGCCCAGTCCACACCCATCCAGCACTCCTTCCTCACCGACGTCTCGGATGTCCAAGAGATGGAGCGCGGCCTCCTCAGCCTGCTGAACGATTTCCACTCTGGAAAGCTGCAGGCGTTTGGTAAGACACCCACCTGCTTCTCACTGCTCTGATGCTGCCTTCTGCATGGCTTACCCTTCCTCTAGTTGGCTATGTTCTGTGTGTGCACGTGAAAGCCAAAGGACACCTTTGCGTGTCATTTCTCGCACCACACACCCTGTTGTGTGAGGAAGCGACTCTCTCTCCAAGTATCATATTCTGTAGTCAGAAGTACGGGGGAGCTAGATGTGCTGACCCATGCCTGGAAAGTAGAGGCGGAATGGAAGGATGAGAAGTTCAACTACACAGTGAGATTGAGGCCATCTGGTCTGCACTAGACTGCCAAAGAACAAGTAGAGCAGGGGGGCTGGGTATGTGTGTGCCTCTGCTCCTTTGCTCATAGTTGGTGGGTTGCCTAGAGCTTACTAAATCCTTTGTTTAACACCCAGCACTGCATAAAAGCCAGACAAGGTTGTGTACACCTCTAATCCTACCACTTGGGAGGTCCAGGAAGTTCAAAGACATCCTCTGCTACATAATGACTTTGAAGACAACCTGGGCTCCGTGAAACCTGCCTTAGAAACAGCAACAACAACAACAAAAGCAATAAAAGCACACACTCAGTGCTAGGCAAAGGGGGAGGGGGGACATATGGTGTATAAACATAAAATGTAAGAATTTTAGACTTTATTGTGATGGAATATAATTAATGGGAGAGGTTTGTTTGTTTGTTTGTTTGTTTGTTGTTGTTTTGTTGTTTTTTCAAGACAGGGTTTCTCTGTGTATCCCTTGGTTGTCCTGGAACTCACTCTGTAGACCAGGCTGGCCTCCAACTCAGAGATCCACCTGCCTCTGCCTCCCAAGTGCTGGAATTAAAGGCGTGCACCACCACTGCTCTGCGAGCTTGCTTATTTATTTATTTATTTATTTATTTCAGGGAGTTTTTTAGGGCCAGAGACAATGGCTTAGTTGTATAAGACAGTTTGCTTCACAGCCATGAGAATCTGAGTATGCTAGCAGCTGTGTAAAAAGCTGGGTATGGGCATGGACCCATCTGTAAAACCAGAGATACAGGAAGCAGATTTCTTTTTTTTTTTTTTTAAAGATTTATTTATTTATTATATGTAAGTACACTGTAGCTGTCTTCAGACACACCAGAAGAGGCTGTAAGATCTCATTACGGGTAGTTGTGAGCCACCATGTGGTTGCTGGGATTTGAACTCAGAACCTTTGGAAGAGCAGTCAGTGCTCTTACCCATTGAGCCATCTCGCCAGCCCAGGAAGCAGATTTCTGGGGCCTGTTGGCTGTCAGCTTTGGTCCAGGTTCACTGAAAGACCCCACCTTAACGGATGAGGCAGGAAGTGATGGGACAGGAAACCTGACGTTCTCTAGCTCCTGCTTGCAGCGTGCACAAGTACATCCCTGTATCCTACATGACACCATACACATATGCACACACATTCACAAGGGAAGGGTGGCTGGAATGTTAGGGTAGGATTGCTATTATGGAATAACTAGACTGAAACACTTATTTGAATTAGATTCTAGGCCCCCATGTATGTATGGTTGTTTATGCCCCTTCGTTCTTCATAAGGCAGCCTAATCCACTTCTGAAAAACCAAACCATACCATATAACTTATCTATCTCAAATAATAAGGGAAGTCTTTATCATTTGAATGAATTTAGACTTAATTTGTTCAATTTGCTTTTGTCTTTTGAATGAACTGGACTCCAGCTACTAGGATTACAGGCATATGCCCTGACACCCTGTTTATACAGGGCTGGGATTGAACTCTGGTCTTTGTCATGGTTAGATAAGCGTTCTGCCAACTGAGTTCCATGCTCAGCCCGTTTGCTTTGTATGGCCTCCTGTGTTGTAGGCAGGCCTCCAGCTCATTCCATAGCAGAGGCTGCTCCTGGAGTCCTGATCTCCTGGCTCCACCTTCTGAGAGCTGAGCTAGAGGAGTGGGGTGCCACACCCTGCTCTCATTTTGTTTTAATAGAAGTATCTAGGATGCTTTCCAGGGACTATCCTTCCTTCTTTTATCGGGAGGTTATAAAAGAACCTTTCCTTTGGGTTCCCATCAGCAGGGAGCATTACCTTTCAGTGTTTGTCAGTCAAGTGAAATTTTTAAAATGACCGGCAAATTTAAATTTCCCATGTCTACTTGCTAAGTAGTTGAGTTGCTCATTTTTTAACATGGAAACAAAATATTTTTTTTAAAACTTACTTTTCCAAATATATTTATGTCTGTCGATTTCGTGATAGTACATTTAATCTTGTGGAACTGTGGGTTTTGTGTACACACATCTCTCTTGTTTCATGGTTTCTGAGTCTTTAGTCCTTAGTAATACTTATATTTGACAAGGAAGCTAGACTCAGGCCTGTAACCCCAGTAATGGGGAGGCTAAAGCAGGAGAATCAAGAATTCAAGTCCAGGTTGGATTATATAGGCACCCCCGACTCCAAAAAAGGTGTATTATTTTCTTCACAGAAAATTTCATCCACCTCATGCTCCACCCAACCCCAACAACATGGTATCCCAGAATGCTTCACTTCTTCCACTCTTTCCTGCTCACCCCCTTTTAAAAAAAATTTAATCTTTTTCTTACACTCCAGATTTTATCCCTCTCCCTATCCAGACTCTGACTGTTCCATATCCCATACCTTCCCCCTTACTCCTACCAACCCTGTCTCCACAAGGATGTCCCCACCTCCCCACCTCCAACCCCACCAGACCTCTCCATTCCCTGGGGCCTCCAGTCTCTTGAGACTTAGGTGCATCTTCTCTGACTGAATCCAGACCAGGCAGTCCTCTGCTGTATATGTGTTGGTGGCCTCATATCAGCTGGTATATGCTGCCTGGTTGGTGGTCCAGGGGTCCAGGTTAATTGAGACTGCTGGTCCTTCTTACAAGGTTGCCCTCCTCCTCAGCTTCTTTTAGCTTTTTCCTAATTCAACCATAGGGGCCACCAGTTTTTGTCCATTGGTTGGGTGTAAATATCTGCATCAGACTCTTTCAGCTGCTGTTGGGTCTACTCCATAGCCTCAGTAGTAGTGTCAGGCCTTGGGGCCTCCTCCCTCCCCACTCTTTCCCGGCTCGCTCTTTCTAGTGGCGATTCCCTTCCCTTAAGATCAGGTGATTGGTTTGATTGAAGTCCTTCCTCCCCCGTCTGTGCTGTCACTAAGCCCTGGCTGTAAGTAATGCCATGAAAATCCCATTGCTAGGCAGTTTCTTTCTTACTAGGTCATTATTTTTCCCCATCTTAATGCCTATGAGTCCACACTGACACCTATAAGGTGTGGGCATTTATCCCCATGTGTTAGGACTTTTCTCAGGGATCCCAGTAGGAAATCCCGAAGCCTTTCCTGGCTGCTAACTCATCTTTCAACCTATACAACATGTTCTTTTTGTCTTAGGAAGCTTCTGTTTTCTCAAGCCCTGTTTTCACATAGGTATGTCTTCCTCCCAATTTTCCTTTGTCAGGTCTACATCTCTGTATTCATCCATTCATTCATTCATTCATTCATTCACATTCACATTCATTCTCTCTCTCTCCCTCTCTTTCCTCTCCTTCCCTACTTCCCTCCCCCCCACCTTCCCTCTCTCCCCATGAGTATACCTTGTCAGGGTTCCAGATGCTGATAGACACACTATGACAGCACACCTGGCTGTGTTTCAGCTTCAGCTGAATTATAGTATATTCTTGCAATATATTTAGAAAAAAAAGTTTGTTTTAATTGGAGTACCAAGAGGTTTCAGAAGCTATACTTAAACCAGATGACGGTATAGACTATATCATGTATATGTAACATGTTAGTTGTCGGAGCAGGTAAAATCTCACCACACTGGACCTAAGTCAAGCAATAATGGGACTTGTGCCTTAGTGATGTTGGCTTGCATTACCGTATATATTATTGAAAATACTACAGTGTATAATGTAATGCATCATGCTTCATAAATATTTGCATTTATATTTCCTAAAGGAAGAATTTATAATTGACTGGAAAAATAATTTATGGTTGAAATTCTTAGAGAATCCTATACTTTACTCGAAATACTACAAAAAGTTGGCTTTCTCAGTTCAATGGGCAGTTGTCAACATGGACATAATTATGATGCTATTGCTTCTATATTCAATATGACAGTGGAAGAAAAAGTACATCTTCCCTACTTGAGGAATTATTTTGCTTTAAAAATAAAAATGGTAAAGCTGGGTGTGGTGGTGCACGCCTTTAATCCCAGCACTCGGGAGGCAGAGGCAGGCAGATTTCTGAGTTTGAGGCCAACCTGGTCTACAAAGTGAGTTCCAGGACAGCCAGGACTACACAGAGAAACCCTGTCTTGAAAAACAAAAACAAAAATAAAAAAGGTATTTTATGCACAATTTTATTTTAGGGCCCAGGGTCATTTTTTTAGGTTGGTCATTGTTTTCCTAGCCAAAAATTATATCTGCTCTCAATAGCTAAGAGGCCAAGCTTGGAAGATTTTGAGTTTGAACCAGCTTGTATTACCCTGTCTCAAAAAAATAAAGTCAAAAGGGAAATAAAAAGAATTATAATTATGGACTGGCGAGATGGCTCAGTAGGTAAGAGTACTGACTGCTCTTCCAAAGGTCCTGAGTTCAAATTCCAGCAACCACATGGTGGCTCACAACCACCTGTAATGAGAGCCGATGCCCTCTTCTGGCACGTCTGAAGACAGTACAGTGTACTTATGTATAATAATAAAGAAATCTTTGGGCCGGAGTGAGTGGGGTTGACCAGAGCAAGCAGAGGTCCTAAAAAATTCAATTCCCAACAACCACATGAAGGCTCACAACCACCTGTACTCATATACATAAAATAAATAAGTAAATCTTTTAAAAAAGAAAGTATTACATTTTTAAAAAGAATTATAATTATACACACAAAATAGTTATTAATAAGTCAATTTTCAAACAAAGAAAATGGATTTCTTTTGTGCACCTGGAGTTTAAGAGCTGTTCCTTGAGGTTATAGGCTTTAACACTAATCTTTGTTAATGTTCTGGAATGTTCCCCAGGAAATGAATGTTCCATAGAACAGATGGAGCATGTCCGGGGAATGCAGGAGAAATTAGCTCGCTTGAATTTGGAGCTCTACGGGGAGTTAGAGGAACTTCCTGAGGACAAGCGGAAAGCAGCCAGTGATGCAAATCTGGACAGGCTACTGTCGGACGTGAGTGGCGTGCTGTCGGTTACTTAAGAAACATCTTTATGCAACAACACACACACACACACACCACAATTCACACTTTAACTATCAGTGAGTTGTTTATACAATTCATAGGGATTTTGCAGTCATCACCACTGTCTAATTATAGAACGTGTCACCTTCCCTTAAAGGAGCCCATGCTTGGGTTTCTTTCTGTCTTGATGAGCAGGGCTCAGTGAGCTCTTCCTGCAGATGGCATTGGACAGTGTGTGCCCACACGGTAGGGGTGGGAGGGTCTCTTACTTAGTGTGGTACCCTCACAGTTCATCTTTATTGCATTTGATTCTTGTTAAAGAAATACAGAAGAAAATGCTTGAATTTAGATTTATAGGAGCATGTATTATCATAATCCTGGCAAACTTCTAAAGGAAATACTTGCTTCTGAATATTTCACATATGTGCCTGTATTATATAGAGACCTTATGTATATGCAGATCTTAAGTACATAGAAGCCACTAGTCAAAAGATCTCTGCCTGCCTTTTATATAAAACCCACCATGTCTTGATGACACCCCAGGCCCCCTATTTTTAAATCCAGACCAGTGTTTGGTCTTTACGGCAATTTAGAACATTGCCATGTCTCTCAGTCTGCTAGAGCTACCGTCGCAAAGTACAGTACACCGGGGGTCAAACAATAGAACGTCCTACAATTCTGGGAGCTGGAATGGACGATAGCTAAAGTTGCCTAAGGTTTTCATTGTGGGTATCATCTTAATGCTCATTTAAGTTTTCTCCTGCACACACCTGTCCAGTTGGTCATGTTGAGGTCATAGTGGATTGGGGCCAGCCCAGTGACCTCATTTTAATTCCGCTGCCTCTGTTTAAGGCTCTGAACACTGCCATCCTATGACTGGGAGCTAGAGTATTTGAGTTGGGGATGGAGGGCCCCACCCTGCTCATAGCACCTTGTCAATTTGCCTCTTTAAAACCTTTTTTAGGGGGCTGAAAAGCTGACTCAGCGTCTAAAAGTACTTGCCGCTCTTGCAGAAGACCCAGATTCTGTTTCCAGCACCCACATGGCGGCCCTCGACCCTCTCTAACTTCAGTTCCGGGGATCTGAAGCCTTCTTCTGGCCTCTGAGGGCACCAGGCACACATGTGCTGCACATGCTTACATTTGGGCAAAGCACACATACCCATAAAATAAAAATAAATATCTAAAACCTTCTTTAGGGAGCTAGGGAGATGGCTCAGTTGGTAAAATTCTTGCTACACCAGTGTGAGGGCCTGAGTTCAGATCCCAGTACCTGTGTGTAAAGTGCCTATGATCTCAGCACTAGAAGAGCAGAGACAAGGAGATCTCTGAGGATTACAGGCTGCCCTTTCTTGCTGATATTGTGAGCTTCAGGTTTGGTGAGAGATCCTGTCTCAAAGAAATGAGGTGGAGAACAGTTAAGGAGGACACCCAACCGTGACCTCTGGCCTCCTTATGTGCAGGTTCACAGCAACTGATGCGCACGCGAACATTTTTAAAGAACAAAGGAGAACAAAGGAGAAGAAAAATCTCTTTCTACAACTTTTCTTTTTCTTTTTGTCTTTCACTTTTTAAAAAAAATGTATATAAGACAACTGTCTGCCCACACTTTAAAAGGCCAGCCTGGGCTATATGAGACCTCTCTCAAAAAAAACCAAATGAACAGCCCTTCAAGCCTGTGCCTTAAGTGTCATCTCTGCCATGTATTATTTGGTCTCACCAAGTATTCAGTTCATGTCTTAGGCTCTATTTTTCTTAAATATAAGTTTAATTTGTATACCTTTAGAGCATTTGGAAAAATAACTAACTAAATTTTAAACCAGGAGGTATAGTGCAAGGCTAGCATCAGTTGTACTTGGTAACAGCAGGTAGTCTAGTTACTGTACCCACCTACCATCCTTTCTTTTTTTAAACTTCTTTGAGGTATTGGAGATTAAGCCAAGGGCCTCATGGATGCTGAACAAGCACTCCACCACTAAACTACAGCCCCAGCAAACATCTCTTTACTTTGTGTTTCTTCTAAAACTAAAGGTAGTGTGGTCTGGATATCTGCATCCTTCTAGAACTCGTACTTTCAAGTCCTCACTCTGAGGGTGGTGGCAACAGGCGATGGGTCTGTGGAAGGTAATTAGGTCAGGAGTGGGATTAGTGTCCTAGGAAAAGAGGCTGAAAAGAGACACCCCTCTGTTTCCATTCTGTGAGGACACAGTACAGGGTGCTGTTCTGTGAGCCAGACACCAGCTCCTTTAGCATCTTAATCATGGACGACTGCTCTCTAGAACTGGGAGAAATGAGTTTCTTTTTCTGCAAACCACGAATTTAATGATATTTTATTATAAGAACCCAAATAGACTAAGACAAGGGGTGAACAATTCTACTTTAAAGCGCTAATTGAATGACTTGTAAGATATTTTTGTAATAAAAGTTTTAAAGATGGTTATGGAGATGGCATTTTTGTTTTAAAAAAGATCCAACTATAAAAGCTAGGCATGGGTCCAGCAAGATGGCTTAGGAGGTAAAAGTGTTTGCAGGGTAAGGCTGGTGAAATTTCAACCTGAATACAATTCCTATAGCTCATGTGAGAGCAGAAGGAAAGAGCCAACTCCACAAGGGTATATCCCCCATGTGTGCTGCCTTCACACACAAGCAACACACTACACACAATAAGGATCAGACTTCTGTTAAAAGAACCTAGAGGCACACATCTGTGCACTTAGCACTCTGTAGGCTGAATCAAGAGAATCACGAGTTAGGGCTATCCTGGGCTGCATAGAGTTCAAGGCCAGCCTCTTTCAAAAAGAAACGATACACACACACAGAGGAGGTTGTCAGTGTTATACATGATTTTAAGAATACTTGTAAAGCTTGTAGCCTGTATCATTTGCTTCTTCTATTCTGTCTTTGTGGGCAAGCTGCAGTGACTTTACACTTGCTTTGTAAAAAGGATTTCCTAGCTTAGAGAATTTTCTGAGAATTTCTTTAATAGTTTGCTCTTTCAGTTAAAACCTACGTGGAGCTATTTTAAAGCATGGTTTACAATGACTTATTAGTATTTCTCTTGTAAAATTAATACTCAATTTGTTTCTTTGTGTTGCAGTTAGAAGAATTGAATTCTTCTATGTATCCTTGCCTACTATCAACAGTATAAAGCTCAAAATCTATTTTTCCGGGTAAATAATTTCTACCGTATCTTATTTTATTCACTAGAGGTATATCTCTTCCCCTTTAGTTTCCAGATCATTTTGTTTCAGGGTTTTGCATGCTGAAATTCCATGTCTGCTTTGTTCTTTGTTTTATATTGTTTTCATATTCTTCAAAACAATTTGAATTGTTACTGTTCAAGTGATACATATTATGTAGTAGACTGCAAGAATTATTTTGACTCTTAGATTCTGAAACAATCTGGCAGAGATCCAAAGATACACTTACTGTTATTACTTATGGTACATAAAATTGGAATTGAAGACCAGTAACACACAACTTTTAAGGGATCCTTCCACAGCCTATGAAGTGAAGCGAACGCAGTGTAGAGTTAACTTGAAGGAAAACATCGAGACACAGGTAGGTTATTTTGATTTTGATATTTCAGACTGAAACAATGACTTAGGGAACTTTTCAAACTTTTTTTAAAAAGATTTATTTATTATTAGAAGTAAGTACACTGTAGCTGTCTTCAGATGCACCAGAAGAGGGCGTTAGATCTCATTACAGATGGTTGTGAGCCACCAGGTGGGTTTTTTTTAAAACATGTTTATAAACACGATTGCTAGTACATAAGAATCCTATGAAATGATCCTGCCGTCAACATGCTTTCATATGAGAGGAAACACACTCATAGCATGAGATAGGACTTTTGAAATGTGCTTCTTTACACACGTTAATAGCATGACATTTCACACATTCGTTAACATCCTTAAGGGGCTTCTGTAATACAAACTGCTTCATGTAATGGCATGTGTGAGGAAATTTCTAAACAGTTAGAATATACAGAAGTTAGAATTGCAGCAAGTCAATCCTGCTGGAACGTTTTATACTCTGACTAAGTGCTTAGCCTGTGCTGCTGCTTTGAGCTTGGGTATGAGTATGAACTCTACATGCCATTCTATCTGTCTGTCTGTCTGTCTGTCTGTCTATCATCTATCTATCCATCTATCATCTTATCTGTCTATCTACAATCCAGCTGTTGCCCCTCTCCCACAGTTCCTCATCCCATTCCTCCTCCCCGATGCCTCTTGAGAGATGCTCCCCCACCACCAGGCCTCAAGTCTCTCTAGGGTTAGGTGTGTCTTCTCTCTGTGGGCCAGGGCAGTCCTCTGCTGTGTATGTGTAGGGGCCTCATATCAGCTGGTGTATGCTGCCTGGTTGGTGACTCCTGGAGCTCCCAGGGCTCCAGGTTAGTTGAGACTGCTGGTTTCCTATGGGGTCGCCCTCCCCTGCAGCTTCTTCTACCTTACTTTACTGTCCAATGAGTCTTTCCATATGTTAACTCTCAAGCCTTCCAACTAGACAGGACTTTGGATGGCCATGCCTCTGTCTGTCTGTCTGTCTATACTGCTGACGTGATGTTGTCCTCAGTGTATTTAGATCACTGTGTGAATTGGACCTTGAAAGGTGGGCAGTGGCTGAACAGTTTAGGACTAAGAGGAAAATAAAAGGTCAGGGACGTATGCAGGAATTCTGTTTTATTCACAGTTTTCTATTTATTTGTTTGTTTGTTTGTTTTATGTGACTACACTGTTGCTGTCTTCAGACACACCAGAAGAGGGCATCAGATCCCATTACAGATGGTTGTGAGCCACCATGTGGATGCTGGGAATTGAACTCAGGACCCCTGGAAGAGCAGTCAGTGCTCTGAACCGCTGAGCCATCTCTCCAGCCCTATTCACAGTTTTCTTAAGGGATGATGGAGATTATAGAAAAGATTATAGAGTTGTGATAATTACTTCAGGTTTGGTTTCATAAGGAAATTGTTTTGCCAAACATGGCAAAATAGCATCTTTAAGGGATTGTTGTAATCCGGTTAGTCTTTTAATGTTCTCATTCCACTGCTTCCTCGCCATGGAAACGAGTCTTGCTGTATTAAAATAAACCTGGACAGACCTGATGTTACGGTCTTATAACCCCAGCACTGGAGGCTGAGGCAGGAAGATTTGGAATTGGACAACTACATTAACTAGATCCTAAATAAATGTTTTTAAGCTTGAAGTCATACACATAGCATAACTCTCTACACTGGGCTCCTGTTCAAACACCACAGCTTGGTAACACCACAGCTTTCCCTTAAGCCTCTCCTGTTCTCCCTCTGTCCTTCCCTCTGTCACTTACCCCATTTTTGGGGGGTTTCCTGGTTACTGAGTGTAAATTCCTGAAATTGAAAAGAAATACTTGCTTTCAAATGAAACTCTTCTTAACTGATGAATCCAGACAGAAACTGCATTTGGCAGATGCACAGGATGTCCCCAATGCGTCCAGCAGCTAAAGCGCTCTGCAGCCTCCGTCCTTCCCAGCTGAGTCCAGTAGTAAAATCATCTTCCACCGCAAACTCTGAGTCATGCGAATGCACGTGCAGTGATCCTGCTCACACGCCGCTTTCGTCCACGTGCTCGCTGTAATCCACCGCTGTCCGGGGAGGCCTCGTCAGGAAATGGGGTACAGAGGTGTGCTGCTGTGCTTGCTTCTGTTGCCTTAAGGGTTATACTTGAAATGCATTGTGCTAAACCTTTGGTGGGGCTGAAGGATCTGTCCTTGCCGCCACCACACTGACCCAGCGCCTTTGTGGCACACAGGTGTCCTGTGGTGGCCCAGCTTCTGTTTACGTCAGACAATCAGTACACACGCAGGTGTGTTTCCCAATGGCCAGTGACAAATGTTTAATAAGTACTTGTGAGATCTGCTATTTTTAATAAAGTGATTGTTTTAAATCATCGTCTCTGTTTTCTGTTTAGAAGACTTAGTAGTCCTCAACCTGGAAACAAGGGTTCAAGTTTCCAAAGTACACTGTGTATAAAATATGAGGATGTTGTAGGGGGAGGTGCTGACGACCTAATTGGTTCTTGATTGTGTCAATCGAAGGGTAAAGGTGAGACTTCCTGGTCCCAGAAAAAAGGACTGGGGAAAGAGGAAGGAATTTTGAACAGGCTTTTGGAGCAGGAAGCATGCAAGAACCATAAGATCTTGGGGTGGCGGAAACAGAGGCCTCCACCATCAGTGAATGGCTGAAATAGGCTAGCTGGTAAAGTTAGGGCAGGAGATTGTGTGCCCAGCAACTGGGTTACCTGACAAGTTCTACAGTTGTCTGAGTGTTTTCAAAGGCAGGCAGGCAGACAGAGAGGCGGGGTTCGGGGGAGAGATTGATTATGCTGGGCTTGGCAAAGCTAAGGGAATCGGGCTTTTCCAGGAGTAGAGCTAAGCCGGGAGCACAGGCCGTGTCCTGGGCAAAGCAGGGAGCATGCTTTTAAAATTACACGCACCAGGATTCTGTGCATTCCATACCTTCTGCGTGTTAAATGCTGTCGAATGGAAGTTCATGGCTTTAAAGGCAGCCCTTGACTTGGATCCGCATTTCTCCTCCCATTAGCTTTCCACTGTGCACGTACTCAGCTTGAGTTCACCTTTCATTTTCAGTGTAACCCATGAGGCTGTGTTGTTACCAGTGGGCAGTGACTGCATAAGGAGTAATAGAAGCTCACAGCCTAACAAAAGATGCTTAGCACGAAGGATGCTAACAAAGGTCAGCAGATAGGCTCTCCTCATTTCTTTGTGTCAGTGATGAAGATCACACTCAGGACTCACGAGTGCTAAGCAAACACTATCACTGAACTACACCAGCCACCTTTTTAAATATATTTATATATATATTTTTAAATTCTTGATAATTTTATGTGTATCCAATGTGTCTTGATCATAGTACCCACGCCACCCCCAACTCCCTCCTTCCCGACCTCCATACCTTCCCTCCCACCTTCATGTCCTGTTTTATTTTTATAATTCACTGGATCAGCTTAGTGCTGCCTATGTGTGCGTGGATGTGGAGCCATCCACGGGCAGCCTACAAATAGCCACACCCCTAAAGGATGATGACTCCCACTCCCCCAAGAACCAAGTTGTGAATAGCTCTGCAGCTACGGGGGATGTCTTGCTAGCTCCTCTCTTGTCCACGGGGGACTGTTGGCTGGTTTGATCTTGTATAAGTCGCCATAGTGCTGTGAGCTTACTGAAGTGACCACGTCATGTCTAGAGAACAGCATCTCCCAGCATTCCTCCCATCCTCTGGCTTTTACATTCTTTCTGCTTCTTTTTCCAAGATGGTTCCTGAGCCTCGGAGCAGTTGATATAAATAGCTTATTTAGGCTGAGTACTTGACAGTCTCTTACTCTCAACACTTGATCGGTTATGAGATTGCTACACACTGAAGCTTCTCTGTCCAGGGTTAAGAGAAGGCTCTATGTACATAAACATAAATATTTAGAAAGTAATTGGCAGCAGTAGGTACTCACCTTCTATGATGTTGGGCTTTCAACTATGTTTATAGTACCAGACATGAATTCCCTGCTTCGGAGCAGGCCTCAGATCCAATCCAAAAGCAGTCGGTGACCCTGTGACAGTCATGCAGTTATTGCATCAGTGGGCACATCTTGCCTGCTGGGGTAGTATCAGTACGTAGGACTCACCACTGTGCAGGTCTGTAAACTTCTGCAAACTTTTCTCTAGCACTGTAAAAACTAGACTTCAGGAGTGAAATTTCCAGGTCAATTCCAATCTGACTTTTCTATGTGTTCATCAATAGGTCCTACCTTTTAGCTGTGGTGAGTAACTAAAAACAATGATAATGAGTTAGTTGGGGACCCCCTGGGTCCTTTCTGACCAGTCACTCATGGGAGGTATCCCATACATGACACTGAGAATTTCATGTAAAAACTCTGTATTCTGGCAGAACATTGCCCACTCCTGTTGGAACTTGTTTTAAAACTGTTAAAGTGAGTTTACACAGCATAAGGCCTTTTCATACATTCTTGGTTGTGTTTGATTTCCCCCATCCCCCGCCATACACCACAACATTCATTCCTGCTTACCCATACTGTAGCAACCCCCCCCCACCCCAACACACACTTCCATATCACATTTGCTTTGTGTTCAGCCCCTTAAGACCTCCTAGCCCTTATATGGCTGTTTCCTGACCTCAAAATCCCACACATGAGAGAGTCATTTGTGCTCAGGGCCTGGGTTACCTCAGTATCCTATTCTTCAGTTCCATCCATTTGCCAGGAAATATCAGGATTTCTTTTTCCTAACGCCTACATAAACTGGCGTCATGTGTGTCTAGGCTATTCATTTCTTAGCTGATGTCAGTAGAGAAGGAATCCCTGTGTTAGACTGTAGAATCCTTTGGGTGTATGCTCAGAAGTGGTACAACTGGGTCATACGATAGTTCTTTTTTTTTTTTTTTTTAAGATTTATTTATTTTATATGAGTACACTGTAGCTGTCTTCAGACACTCCAGAAGAGCACATCCGATCCCATTACTGATGGTTGTGAGCCACCATGTGGTTGCTGGGAATTGAACTCAGGACCTCTGGAAGAGCAGTCAGTGCCCTTAACCTCTGAGCCATCGATAGTTCTAATTTCAGCCTTTGGAGACCCCTCCATATGGATTTCCATAGTGGCTCCAGCAGTTTATATTCCCACTAACAGTGGATAGCCATTGTCCTTCCTCCATAGGCTTCTCAGCATGTATAGGCCTGGAGATAGCCATTCTGATTAAGGTAAGATAGAATCTCAATTTTAATTTCCCTTCATGCCTGGCCACTCTTAGAACATAGATGTTGCAAAATCATTGTATTTTATTGAGTTACAGATGATCTCCTAAAATCTACTGTTAGAGCAAGCTATTTTAACTTCGTTGTGTCTCCGTTCAGACTTCATCCCTGGATCTTGTTTAGCCTCACCATTCACAGGATTTTTAACTTTCCCATGCTCGAAGTATTGTGAAATCTTTCTATGTTAAATTCAAAAGAAGTGGGAAGAGGGTGGCTTTACGATAAGTCTGCCTTATCGTAAGCAGTACTCAGATAAAGTACTGAGAAATACTTTCTCAGTACTTTAAAATTGCTGGCTTGTGTAAAGTTAAGCAGAATTTGGCAGACAGCAGCTGTGCATTTGTCACCTCTTCCCAGCGACTTGAAGGCCCTCGAGATCCAGCTGCAGCTGCCTCCGACCAGCGGCCAGCAAAAGAAATCCACCTAGAACTTGAGAGAACAGAGGGAAGGTGACAGACAACCTTTAGGAGCCTCCTGAAGCAAAGACGGAGGTTGGCCACTGGAGCGCAGCACTGAGCAAGGGACACCGGACCTGTGGGGCGTGGTGGCAGCGTGTGTTGTCTTGTGTGTTGTCTTCCCTATGGAGATGGGGGCACACGTGCCCCACCTGCCTCCCTAGGCTGTGATCTGGAAAACTGCCTTCATTTCCTGCACAGTGCCAAGAGGAGACTGCTGCCTGGCCAACGTGCTCGGCCCTTGGCCTCTCTGCGAGGTAAAGCTCTTCCCTTCTTGGAGATGTCTTTTCCTTGGGGCTTCTGGAAAAACCTCGAGCAGAGAGCTCCATGGTCTTGGAGACCTCTGTTAGGGTCACGTTTGAGTTGGGCGGTGGCAACTTTCCTCCTCCAGAGCACTCTAGAGTGCTCCAGCACTTTGGAAAACACTAATATTTCACAGGATCCCAGATTGGCTCATACCAATTCCCCCACCCGCCCCCTGTCTCTTCTCACTCTGTTTGCTACTCTGGAGTCCAAAAGATGTGGGAAGAGGCTGTATGGCTAATAAAGAAGAGACTAAGACTCTATAGTAACTGGTCTGTCGTTCTAAGATTGCATATGCTATGATTTTATGACTAAGGTGAATAATTCTGACACGTTGCTAAATGTTTATCTTTTGAGAAGTGCTGGCGTTGTGCTTATTAATAAACATTGCTCCAAGTATCAGAACAGTTTCCTGGCACAGTCTGTGTTCAAGTTCACTCAGTTCAAGCAATGGTGTGCACATCCTGCCTGTGGCGTTCTGTCTTCAGGAACTTTGTTGTTTGTGTTGCTGAGGGGCCTCAGAAATGGTGTTCTAAAAACACTAATTTTTAGGGGGAGAAAAATAGGAGTGAAGGAAATTTTAAAAAATGTTAGCGCAGTTACCTCTTGTTTTGATTTAGTAGCTTTAAGTCAGTGAGCATAATTACCATTTAAAATACCAGTACAAGTCTCATTTTTCCTTAATTTGTCTGTCTTTCTCCTTCTCTCTTTCTCTCTCTGTCTCTCTCTGTCTCTCTGTCTCTGTCTCTGTGTCTCTCTCTCTCTCTCTCTCTCTCTGTGTGTGTGTGTGTGTGTGTGTGTGTGTGTGTGTGTATCTAAATAGCTCAGCCTAGTCTCCAATTCACTGTGTTGATTTTAACTCCAGACCCATTTGCCCTCATCTCCCAGAACTGGAGTTACATGTATATGACACCACACCAGCTTATCAGCTTTATATGGATTAAATCAGGGTTTCACGAATGCTGGCCAAGAACTTTCACTTTACCTACTGAACTACATCCTCAGCCCCAGGAATTATCATTCGTGTGTGTGTGTGTGTATATATATATATATATATATATATATATATATATATATATAAAGTCATATATATATATATATATATATATATAAAGTCAATGGTGCTTCAGTGCACAGATTCCCTCAAGACATCCCATCACTTTATTGCCTATTATTTCCTGCATATTTAATATAAATGTACACACTGGCTTGTACTCACATTAAATTATGCTCCCGATGTGGGGAAATGAACTTGACTAGAATTGTGTTTCCTTTCCGATTTTTCACATTTTTGTGTCTTGCAGTTCTTCCCTGTAGTCGGTAGAAGACCCCTTTAGAAGATGTTTTTGAAGGAATTACACTTCAGACACTAACTGAAGCACTTTCCAGTTTGCATGTGTGAACTGTAAAGTGCCAAATGCATTCACCTCTCTGCCATCTAATAACACTTAAAAAAAAGTATTGTGTGAGCTGGATGCGGTGGCATACCTCTTTTATCTCCCCACCAAGGAAACTGAGCCAGGCGGATTTCTGTGAGTTTGAAGCCAGCCTGGTCTACATAGTGAGTTCCAGGACAGCCAGGATTATGTAAAGAGAGTCAAACTCAAAACAACAAAATTATTGTGTGTGTGTGTGTTCTGCCTGTCTGTCTGTCTGTCTGTGTGTATGAGCACTGGGATACCCAGAGCCCAGAAGAGAGTTGAAATTAGAAGTACCTCATGTGGGTGCTGGGAGCTGAACTCCACAAGAGTTGAGAACAGAAAAGCTGAGCTATCTCTCTGCCTTCTTGTTTATGAGGTGCTAACCACAACCTCTGCAGGAATGGAGCAGGACTGCAGGGATGGAGCAGGACTCCTGCGCAGCATTTCTCCACCTACAAAAAAATCCACTCAGGGAAACAGTTAACAGACGCTTCCGATTTATCCCAACAGTGAAGCAAGGCTCTCTATAGACCAGTTGGTGCCCAGCCAGTTCATCTCTTAATCCAGGTGTGGTTGTTCAAAAAAGAAAAAGGAAACAAGACAAACACAACAGCTTTTCCTTCCCACTTACACACTTGCTGAGTGCAATACTTTGTTCTGCTCACCAGAATGGGAGCTAGCTCTCTACAAGTCCTCCACTGACTCCCAACAGGGCTCTTGCTGTCTGATCTGCTCCTGACACTGTCTGCCTGGAGTTAGTGCATAGGCTATGCTCATCAGCTTTCTGTCTTTGTAGCACATATCTGCGATACTATATAAAGAGAAAGATTTATTGGACCCACAGGTTTGAAGGGCTCAGTCCCCGAAGTTGGCCCGAGTAGATTCAGAGTCTCTGACTGAGCAAATGAACCAGGCTTCCATGACTGCCTTTCTGCATTTTCATTAACTTGCTAGATTTCCCTACAGGTATCAGATGCAGGGCTCAGAGCTGGCTCAGCACCCAGCACTGCTGGCCTGGGCTTGGAAGGGAATCTCTCCTCAGTCCTGCTTTGCACAAGTAATTTCCAGTAATTCATTTGGGAGGCAGAAGTAGAACTGTACTGAGTTACAGAGTGAAATGCAGTCTCTGAAAAGGGAAAGAAATTATGCATTAAAAGAGTAGTGACTGCAAATCTGTCATCTCTCCTGGTCCAATAGCTACTTAGGAAAACGGACACTGTATTGTACTTTTGAGACAGGGTCTCTTGTAAACCAGGCTGGTCTGGAACTCACTACAAAGTGGAGAGTGACCGTGAACTTCTCAACATTCTCTTCTATGTCCTCAAGGACTGGAATTATACAGGCACACACTACAACACATGATTCTATTGTACCGAGGTACTTCACACACATTTCATGTATAGCAGGCAAGCACTCTACCAACTGAGCTATGTTCCTAGCCCCAAACTGACCTTTGAGATAACAAAAATAATTTTGTGTAAACTTGAACACCACAGAGAGAGAGAGAGAGTTCAAGCCCCGCAGAGAGAGAGAGAGAGAGAGAGAGAGAGACAGAGAGTTCAAACCCAGCAGCAGAGACAGCAGCTATTCTGTAATGCTTGCCCGATTATGTAAATCAGTAATCCCTCAGCACAGAGCCTAACAACAATTTTGAGAAACTTATTAAGTACAAATCTCTTCCGTAGGCTCCTGGGGCGATTTTACATAACAACAGTCAGATATCTTCTAACACTGTGGCTTTGCTTTGATTTAATGATCCAGAAGGAGATATTTAATTTTCCACCTTGCCAGGAGGTTTCTAATCTGAACAATACATTATTAAGCTGTTTGTCAAGACACACTACTGCCTTGCATGGCTGCACGTCTTCAAATGTGGCATTCACCGTGTCATGCCATCCTGTAGCCTTTCCAAAAAATGGCTGCTAAGACTGTCCATGTCTTTGAAATACCAATCTTTTTGTTTTGTTTTTTTGGTTTTTTTCGAGACAGGGTTTCTCTATGTAGCCCTGGCTGTCCTGGAACTCACTTTGTAGACCAGGCTTGGCCCCGAACTCAGAAATCCGCCTGCCTCTGCCTCCCAAGTGCTGGGATTAAAGGCATGCACCACCACGCCCGGCCAGAAATACCAGTCTTTTAAATGTGCCTTTCTTGTTGGATTGGATAGCAAGGAGGAAGTGCGTAAGCAAATGCTCGACTTTGGACTTTGGGATTCTTCTGGCCCCAGGGATTTCTTCAGCTTCTTCTTTCCGGATAAGCCAGCTCCAAGCTCTGAACTGGTTCTCATCCATGCTGGGCCTATGGATATGGTTGGCCATGGTGGATATGATAGCAGGTTTTAAAAAACAGCCCCAAGGGGCCAAGGTTCTTAGGAGTTGTCAGGAAAGCTGCAGGTTATTAAGACAGTCCAAATGCAATAGGAAAACTATAAAAATCTGTCCTAGAAGGAATGGTGAACCCGGGGTTAGAAACACCAGTGCACCTTAAACAGGAAACCCTTCTCAGGCCTGGCACAGACACAGTTTGCAAAGGGTGCAGATATTGATTAATGCAATGCAGTGTCAAATAGCTGAGCACCTCTGAGGGTTTTTTGGCCTCTGTTGTAGCTTTTTTCTTCTTCTTTTATTGCATCAGGTATATTGCCCTGTCGAGTGTGAGAGTAATACTAGGAATAAAAAATTAAGAAATTATTAACTTTTCAATATTTGTGTAGTTCAGCGTTTTTACATTATAGTACAGACACTTCAACAAAATGCAGTTTTGAAAGTGTTTTCTTGTGAGTTAACAAATGAAGATCATCGCTAATTACTCTGGTATGAATTTTGCTAACGTTAACTGGAATGAAATACCTATTGAATGGCAATTGAAGAAGAATATATTTCCCCATATCCAAAACCATGATGAATGGCCACTGACATGTGGAGAGAATAGATATTTAGGTGTTTGCAATATGTGTTTTAGGTCATTAAAATTGGGTAATAAAAATTACCATATTTGTGCATTTAATAGCATTAAGACTGGCTTCAAATGAAAAAGATCTCAAAAGACAGGGTCTTGCTGTGTCACTAGTTTGGCTGGCTTCTCAGAGATCCTCCTGTCTCAGCCTGCTGAGTTGATATACTTCAGTCAGTTAACAAGAACAGTTAGGCAATGGTCGGTAGTGGTGTTGCATGCCTTTAATTCCGGTGCTGGGGAAACAGGCAGGTCGACCTCTGTGAATTCAAGGCCAGCCTAGTTTAAAGAGTGAGTTCCTGAGATACAGGGAGAAAACCCTGTCTCAACAAACAAACAAACCAAAAAACAAATAGCCCCCTCCCCAAAATAAAAGATGGAAACAAAACCGTTAGCCAGAAGCAGAAATACGGAAGCCAGAAAGCAAGGTTAGTACCTTTAGGGACATTCTTGTAAATACAGAGATTATCGGATTAGGCCTTTGTCTTCATTTTTGGCAGGTGGCCTGTCTACATGTTGAGTTTTACAGACTGAATGGGTCTTCCATCATGGAGCCGCTTGTGCTAAGATCTGGGGCCTGTCACACTGGGAAGGATGTGCCACCACTTCTGGATTCACCCCACTGTTCTTAATCTTTTACTGTGGTTATAAGATCAGTTTGAAAGAATTAATTGCTTCAGTCCACTGAGCTCTGTAATCACAGAGGAGGCACATCTCTCCGTTTACTTAGGAGTTTAGATTATGTAGGACTTTAGAATATTTCTCAATAAAGTGTTACAGTCTTTTTCATGATATTTGTGCTCATTTTTTTTTCATAGTACTTAATGGGTTTTGATGTTATTGTAACTATCACTTTACAAACTTCTCCTACATAATGGAGAATTACAGAAAGATATAACCACAGGACGCTGTGTATTATGAAGCGAACTCACCTGGATTCCTGTTTCTAGATCAATCTCAGCTCCCAGAATCACCTGTAAGGCCCTCTCCCAATTATTACTCTCTCTTTCTTTCTCTAAGGAAACTTCCTTGCTTCTTAATACCATTGTGGCCAAACTATTATTCTGTTCCTAGCTTCATCTGTCATTAGGGTATGTGTGTGTCCTTCATCCCATAATATACAGTATTCTGCTACATGGATATACTGGATGTATATCTATCCAACTGTCGATATATGCTTGGATGATTTAGACTCAGGGCAATTCAGTGAGTCTGTAAATAAGACTTTTTGATGTTTTAATTCATTCTGATAGGGCAATTATGTGTATTTATTTAACTTCAGTAAGTGATGCCAAACAGCTGTCTAAAGTACAATCCCACCAGAGGCATCTGAGTTCCTGAAGCCCGCTTACAGCTGGCTCTCTCAGTCTGTGCTGGGTAACAAACCACGCCAAATGTCAGCGGTACGAAACAATAATCATTTATTTTCCACAGTATTGTAAGTTCTAGCCTCCTCTGTGTAGTTCTGATACACAGAGGAGCTCCTTGGTGTCTGTGCATACACACACACACACACACACACACACACACATTAGATAAATATACATAGATGTACACACATGCACCTGGATAAAAATAAATTGCTAAAACAATTTTTTTTTACTTGCTAAATAGGAGGGTCTACCAGTACTACCCTAAATCTTTGAAAGATCTTTTCGAGGTGTCTCATGGCCATAACCTCTGTTTGACTTTTGTCCAAAGGCTCTTACTTGAGACTCTATTGCCTGCTGGAAACTGTACTAAATAGTCCATTCCCAAACTCAGCAGATCTTTCACATTGGTGCTCGCTGCCTCTCTGAACTTTATTATATGTAACTAAAGAAGTTCAGCAGTCAGCAGTGCCTATATTCTGCTTGGAGCCTCTCTGGTTATTTTATATGTTCACTGTGACATGTGTGTCATTTCTGTATGTTCACTGTGACACGTGTGTCAGTCATAGTAACACAGGCAACAACTTCACTCAGCTTCTTACAGTTTATAACACAATTCGCCTTCTAATCCTGTTTTAGTAATTCACCTGCTCTTTGTCTACACCACCCTGGACCCAGTGTCAGTGCTGGGTTAAGTGAAGTATGGCTTAAATACACTTCCAGGTGTATTGGCTTTTGTTAATTCTGAATAACAAATGACCAAAAAAAAAAAAAAAAAAAGTGGCTTGAGCCCCTTGGGGGTGCTGGAGAGATGGCTCAGTGGTTAAGAGCATTGACTGCTCTTCCAGAGGTCCTGAGTTCAATCCCCGGCAACCACGTGGTGGCTCACAACCATTTATAATGGGATCTAATGCCATCTTCTGGTGTGTCTGAAGACAGCAACAGTGTACTCATATAAATGAGTATAAGTACAAAGTCATTGTCTAACTCATTGTCTAAGTGTCACCATTGTCATAAGTCAAGTGTGGGCACACACATGGCTCTGTTTCTGGACTTGTTGAATTCTATTGTTTTTCTCTGTTCTTGAGCCAGTATCTCACAGGCTCATTTACCCTGACTTTAGAGTAAATAAACCCTGCACAAGTGTGGTTAAGTCATGATTCTCTTTTTCCAATTGTGCTTTTTTCAACACCTTTTGGACTTTAATTGAGATTAAACTGAGTAATGGAGTGATTTGGGAGAGCTGACATATGTACAAATACATGCTCTTCTTATACCTCTTAACGTTTCTCTTGGTACAGTCTTTAGTATTCTATGTGGAATGCTTGTCCCTCATATTTCAGTTGCATTTGAAAAGCTGATTATACATTGTTTTAAAAACAATTTCAAAACAATTATGGGGAGCTAGAGAGCTGGCTCAGTGGTTAAGGGCACTGGCTGTTCTTTCAATCCCCAGCAGTTTACAAGTGTTTGTAAGTCCAGCTCCAGGCGATCTGGCGCCCTAACACAGACCCTTACATGCATTCAAAACATCAGTGCACATAAAATGACAATTAGACATTCATTTTTTTTTTAATGTTTGTGAGCCTTTGGAAAGAGAATTGATTGTTGCATATTGACCTTTGTTGGAAACCGGGCCGCGTGGCTATCATGAACTGGGTTACCCTGGGAGGCAAACCGGGGTTGAAAAGAGAGGGGAACTAGGCGGATGAGAGAGAAATGGAGTCAAGATAATGTTCTGATCAAGGCTCAAATGTTTAATAAAAGTCTGCGCTTATAAAGGGGGAAACCCATCCCCTGTCATGCCAGGTTTCTTGATGTTGAGATGCCAAGTTGTCAGCACAGCCTTTTAGCAGAAAGTCACCAGATTCAAGGGTTGCAGTTAGCTCTGGAAAATCTTGGAGAACCGGTTCAGCCTCACGGCAGGTGGTAGGCAGTGTCACATCAAAAGGAAACTAGTTGCAGGTGGCCGGGTCTCAGTGGCATAAGGTCTGAACCAGCCTGCCTAGGCTGAAGGAGGTTACAGACCTTGTATGAATCAGCCTTGCTAGACTTACTTCTTTAAATCTGCCAAGTTACCTGTGGATTCTTTACCATACATGTCAATAATGGCAATTTTATTCCTTCCCTTAACATTATTTCACTTTTTTTCATGTTATTGGTTTATCATACTACAAAGAACACGCAGAACAGTGTCAAATAAAGATGCTCACTGTAGTCAGAGGAAAGATGCTCACTGTAATCAGAGGAAAGATGCTCACTGTAGTCAGAGGAAAGATGCTCACTGTAGTCAGAGGAAAGGGCCAACTCTGCTGTTCAGTCCAATGCTGGCCTTACATTTTAAAAATGCACTCCTGTTTGGATTAGGAGATTCCACTACTGCTACCTTACAAAAATGTGTGTGTGTGAGTGTGTGTGTGTGTGTGATGAATAAGTGTTAAAGCTTATAAATATACTCTTTGTGTCTACTATTATTATGTAACCTTTCCTCTCTGGTTAGTTTAATGATGATAAGTACATTGATTTTACAGTGTCAAATTATATTTGACATATTGTAGTACATGTCATAACGTAGTGCATCTGACACAATGTCAAATTTACATTTCCAAGAGTTGATCTGGAGCTGAGGATGTAATTCTGCTAGTGGAATACCTGTCTAGCATGCCTGTGCCATCCCAGAACTCAGTCCTTAGCACCACACAAACCCTGTGTAGTGGCACAGCCACGCAGTCTCATCACTTAGGCAAGCCATGAATAAGACAGTCATCCTGAAAGGTCAGCTTTAGCTAAATAGCAAGTCAGAGGCCAGCCTATGATATAGGACCATGGGAAGAGGAGGAGGGGGAGGAGGAGGGGGAGGAAGAGGAAGAAGAGGAGGAGGAAGAGGAGGAGGAGGAAGAGAAGAGGAAGGAGGAAGAGGAAGAGAAGAGGAAGGAGGAGGAGGAGGAAGAGAAGAGGAAGGAGGAGGAGGAAGAGAAGAGGAAGGAGGAGGAAGAGGAGGAGAAGGAGAAGGAGAAGAAGAAGAAGAAGAAGAAGAAGAACAACAACAACAACAACAACAACAACAACAACCACCACCACCACCACCACCACCACCACCACCACCACCTATTTAATTTAGTAGTTTTAGGTGGTTTCTGCATCTCTACATATGGTAGTAAAGCTTTAGCATTCCTTTTATGTGGAAGTTCTTATTAAGACTTGGTATCAAGGTTTTATTTTGGAATCGTCAGCCTTTTCTCCCTTCTCGGAAAGCTCTCCTGTAAGCTGAGTGTGACTTATTCCTTAAAGCCTAAGAAACACGGTTACTTAGAAATGGATTGCAAGAACAAGGTGCCGTGATAGCATCAACGCATTCCAAGTTATGTATCATCAATAAGAGGCTCCCAGCATGGAGTTATTGGTGATTGAAAGACAGAAATCCATTTTCTATATTATACCATGGGGGGGGGCGACCAAAATGATAGGCAAAAGATGTTTTATATACAAAGCAAATGCATTTTATACAAAGAAATAGAAATGATGTTGGCTGCATTTGCAGAGGTGTGCCATGGTGTGGTTGTAGGTCAGAATTTGTTATCACCTTCCACCCAGCTGAGGCAGCATCTGTCTCTCTTGTCTCTGCTGCTGTACAGCATACCCTAGGCTTGCGTTCTCCTGTTTCTGCTTCTCAAATAACCACAGGAGTGCTATGGTGACAGGTGTGGACCCCACACCTGACTCCTTACATAGGTTTACAGCCTGGAGCTCAGGCCATCAGGACTGTGCAGCAGGAGCTCCCACCCACGAAGCCATCTCTCGCCCTATACCTGGATTCTTAACCCTCATAAATCCTGAAATGAAGAAAGGGCTGATGTTGATGTTTTAAACTATTAGGACTTGGAGTAACTGGTAATGCAGCAATGGATAACAAATACATACCAACCAATTCAGCAACAGCGTTCCTAAAACCTGATTTAGCTCTCACCAAAGTAAAAATTCTTGTTTTAGATTCAGATCTGGGATACAAGCATATAAATACAGAATAAATGAAATGCTTTGGAGTTCATGGACACTTGGTGAATATTTTCATGGTCAAGCATACAGACATGTATGTGGTTCAGCGGTCTGTGTCGCCACCGAGGTGTGTGAACTCTGCTTGGGCAGACAAAACACAGGAGGCTAGACTGCATTTCACCCTACGCTGCCATCAGGGGATGGGTTTGCGAAAACACTGCTCAGGAGGTGGGAAACCCAGCCTAAGATGGGGGCCCCAGCCTGAGTGAGAAACTGGCAGGCTGAGGTCTAAGCTGGAGTTCCCCGACTCCCAGGTACCCTGGCTTAGCTCAGATGGTAAATGTCAGGGAGGGCAGAGGAGCATTCTGTGGGAGACTTAGGCTCTATAGACAAAAGCCTCCTCCATGCTCCTCACCGCTGTTCTTGAAGAGAGAGACAGTCCTGGCTTCTCCATACTGTTTGTTCACTGTCCATCGTGGAAAATGGGTGCATATAACTTCCTCAGGGTGGACCAGAGATTAAATACCTTTTGTAGGAAGGACTGTCTGGTAAGGGATTTGGCTAAACTCACAGGGGCCATCTAGAGACCTCATTAGCATGGAGAACTCTGTTCTGTGCTCAGTGACCAGTGGTCATGTTGTTCTTCTGTGGGGAGTTGTGGTAACTTGTTCCGGGCCAGGAATCTGGTTGGGAGTCGGGAAGCTCCTACCATCCTCAGGTGGGTGCAGGGGTTTCTTTTTTTTTTTTTTTTTTTTTTGGTTTTTCGAGACAGGGTTTCTCTGTGTAGCCCTGGCTGTCCTGGCACTCACTTTGTAGACCAGGCTGGCCTCGAACTCAGAAATCCGCCTGCCTCTGCCTCCCGAGTGCTGGGATTAAAGGCGTGCACCACCACTGCCCGGCTGGGTGCAGGGGTTTCTGAGCCCATTCCACCTTCGCAAGTTTCCTGGCACGGCCCCACATCGGTATGCATATATCTATATCTATATCTATATCTATATCTATATCTATATCTATATCTATATCTATATCTATATCTATATCTAATCTATCTCTATCTCTATCTCTATCTCTATCTCTATCTCTATCTAATATCTAATCTACTATATCTATATCTAATCTATATCTATATCTATATCTAATCTATATCTATATCTATATACCCGAATTGTAATTCTGTGGATGCTTCACCTGTATATTAGTGGATATGGTAGTTTTATAATCCCTACACAGAAAGTAATTAATGTCTGTGGTTGTTTCTAAGCGTTCTTAGCCATACATCTGTTAAATTGAACCAATAGTTCCTAGACGTGGAAGAAAGTAATCTGCTGAGATGTCACTTGGGAGCCTTCCCCTGGAAAGTGTGGAAGTGGAAAGTTTCCACACTCGGTTCAGCGCCTGGACACCTTTTAAGAACCAGTCCTTAAACAGACAGGTGAGCTGCATACACTACAGTGGACAGGAGTTCAATTGAGTAAGGTTGCTCTTACTGGGGTATGTTGCCTTACGTTGTCAAATGTTTAACGAAAAATAGTATAGTTTTTTGAATCTCTCTCTTTTTTAATGATTTATTTATTATATGTAAGTACACTGTAGTTACCTTCAGACACTTTAGAAGAGGGAGTCAGAGTGTGAGCCACCATGTGTTTGCTGGGATGTGAACTTGACCTTTGGAAGAGCAGTCAGTGCTCTTTACCGCTGAGCCATCTCTCCAGCCCCTGAGTCTTTCTTTCTCTCTTTCTTTCTTCCTTCCGTTCTTTCTTTCTCCCTTCCCTTCTTCCCCTTCCCCTCCCCCTCCCCCTCCCCCTCCCCCCTCCCCCTCCTCCCTCCCCCTCCCCCTCCCCCTCCCCCCTCCCCCCTCCCCCTTCCCTTCCCTTCCTTCCTTCCTTCCTTTTAAATGAACGTGGCTATGTTGCAAAGAGAGTGTTTTCTCCCCCAAGACTTTTGTCTGTTACCTAGGAGACACACCACTCGTGCTTCCTGAGTTCCCTGTGCTCCTCCAGGACCTTGTGATTGTCTGTGGTGGAGGCAGGGTGTAGGGAAAGGTTTGGAGAGGAGGCAGGGGCACTTCATGTATGTTTCTGTGTTTTGTTAATCCACACTTCCATTGTGTGCCCATTGTGCGATGTCATGCAGCACCTGCGCTTTGGAAAATGATTCAAGAAGAATTCCTTGAGCGGTAGACCGATCTCACCAGCTTTTAGTGGAAACAGCTCGTGAGGGTTCAGCTGCTTCCATAATGGGAGGAGAGTGGATGTAGCCGGGGGTGGGGTGGGGAAGACTGGTCTACAATAAAGTCAATGAATTTGTGTTTTGCATAAGTGAAGGAGAGCTGAAATCCTGCTTTCAGGGATGCTGTCCTCCCTGGAGACACAGCTAACAATGGCAGTGTGCAATAATGACCAGTCTTTAGTCTTGTGGATATTATGAAGCTCCAAAGCTAGAAGAAAAGAAAACCAAATATATACTAAACGGTCCTGCTCCTATGATGCAGTGTATGGGGTCAGTAGACAGGATGAACGTTTAGGACTCTGGCCCTAGGCTACACTAACCTAGGTAAAAACAGGAGATGTGAATCCCATCATTACCCTTTGTTTTCCAGAGGATCCCCTTAGCTCCCCTGTAATTACCCAGCCCCTAGGTTTTCCCTCTGGCCCACCCAACAAGCCCTGGCTTGCCTGTATTGCTAGATAAAAGCACTATTAGTTGAAAGGAAAAACCCTACAGCCTATGTGAAAGTACATGTAAACTGTCATGAATAATGTAAATATTAGCTATGAGGTTGTTATTTGACCTGTTGCTTAGCAACTGAGAACATATGGAAGTGGATAGGAAGACCTCATTTTCCTCTCTTCCAGCTCTTTCAGGAAAGAGTTACTCTCATAAGTCACTGGTTTGACCTCTGGACCAACAAGCAACGGCGGGAATTCTTATTCGTGATTCTTTCAGAGTGCTCAAAATCACAATTAAGGTAAAAATAGCACGGTGATGTAATTATTGATTTTTTAAATGACATCAAAATATGGTAAAATGTTTATATAACTCTTAAGGAGTTTTCTCTTTTCCCTGTAAAAACGGAGGCACTTGTTATTTTAAGGCTTATGCAGATTCTCCTAGCGCCTGCCTCCTAGCGTCTCTGGGCTGAAGCAGAGCCTTGGAGGCGTCACAGCCTCATACCATGAGGAGGCTGCTCTGTTTCTACAAACACTTGTCAGCGTATGCTCTATTCTCTTGCTCCATTAAATTCTCTTTGGAGTTATCAGACAGACAATATATGCCAGATGAATGTCTGCTACATAGGTAGACATTTCATAAATGATTATTAAATGCTGGGTTGGGACTGATAAAACATAAGGAAGGACAATACTAGTGGCCTTGAGGGTTATGACAAGACATCGAGTATCCCCGGGTTGACTATCCCTCCATTGTCCTTTGGCATAGACAGTGTGACATTGGTTAGTTGAAATCACAGCCAGGGCAGCTAGCGTTCTGATCAGGAACACTAGAGGTCATTAGGTTCCTCTAATTGTGAAGTCACAATGCTTCAGCTACTCTCAGGTCCTTTCCAGCGAGCAGAGCCAACATCAGACTCAGGAGACAGTCAGAGCAGCCAGTAGCTTATTAATTAGCCAGCTGAGTGTTAGATATGTGTGTAACCAGAACATTCTAGAAAGCCCCTCAGTGAGCCTGGACCTGACTGGAGAACCTAGCTGGATAGTAGCAGCTTCTGTAAGAATGACTTTTGCCGGATTCATCTCCAAAGAGGTTCCCCTGAGTCTGTCTGGGGCAATCACTGGTGTCTTCGGCCAACAATCCTAACAGAGTGGCATTTCTGAGATGTAGTCCTTTGTCCCCTGACTGACACGCTTTAACTAGTGGACAGAGACCTGGAACTCTGCCACACCTGCAGAGGAGACTCCAGGAGGTGGCTTATTTCCTATTGTTTGTTTAGTGAGACTCTGGGTATGTTTCACGGACAGTTGGGCTTAGCTGCTTTCATTATGGACTCAAGGAAAAGCTAACCTTCAATTTCTTACACAACGTTCAAAAGTCATCAAGAGGTGGGTGTGGTCAGACTGGCTCGTACTTCAGAAACGCCTCCTGCCGTTCCTCCCACCTTTCCCTGCCCACCAGGTGAGATGGGTTTTGTTTTGTTTTTCTTCCACACTGGCCTCTCACTCCTGAATCTGTGGGTTCACAGGAGATTGTTCACTGAGATTTCCTGCTGGGGTACACTGGAAGAAAACAGCTCTCTGACTGTGTTGAAGGAGTTGTGGAGTTGTGAAGATTCTTTTTTAAATTTAATTTTTTTCCTTATTCACTTTCCATCCCACACACTGCCTTTCTCCTAATCACCCCTTTCCCTTCTCCTCGGTTGCGAGTGTGTTCCCCCACGCCCCCTACTCCGGCACTTCAAATCTCTGCGAGGCTAGGTGCTTCCTCTCCCTTTGGGGCCAGACAAGGCAGCCCAGTGAGAAGAACATATCCTACGTACAGGGAACAGCTTTCGGGACAGCACCCGCTCCAGTTGTTCGGGACCCAATGAAGAACAAGCTGCACATCTGCTACATATAAGTGTGGGGAGGCTTAGGTCCAGCCCATGAATGTTCTCTGGTTGGTGGTTCAGACTCTGAGAGCCCCAAGGGTCGAGGTTAGTTGACACTGTTGGTCTTCCTGTGGAGTTCCTATCCTCTTCAGGGCCGAAATTGTGAAGATTCTTTTTAAAGAAGAATATATACTTTCTTATTCTTATATGTGTGTGTCTATGGAGGGGGTGCCCGTGAGGCCTGAAGAGGATGTCCGATTCCCCGAGGATGGAGCTACAGGTGTACAGTGTGGGTGCTGAGAACTGAACTCTCGGGCTCCTGGAAAAGCTGTATGTGCTCTTAACCACGGAGCATCTTCGCAGCCCGGTAGAGGCTGCTCAGTAGCTTGATCGTGGCGGGGGTGGGGGGGCACATTTCACTGTAGTCGTTTTCTGTGATTCCTTTTGCCCTACCTTCCAGCTTTCTAGAAAATAGATAGATACAAACAAACAAACAAATAAATCAGACAGACAGACAGACAGACAGACAGACCAAACTTCATTCACATCCATTATCACATTGTAGTCTCAGCGACCATGAACCAAGCAGTTTCAGTTTTGACCACCAGAGGTCACTAGAGATCTTGTGGTACTTTGAGGCTGCTTAACCTGACATTCTGTCCCTAGAAACTGTACCCTTTGGCGCCTGAAAGCTTCTTTCTGTGGAATGAGAATGTGGAGCCAACCTGTTGTGTAGTTTTTGTTTTGGTTTGTTCTTTGCTTCCTTTAACAGCAGCTGCGTTCTCACAGAGAAATCAGTGAGCGAGTGAGTCATAGTTCACGCAGCTGCTAACGCGCTCTGGGCTGTCGATTTCACAGGAAGCTGGGTGGGAGTTTTTGGTTTCTAGATTTGCCCTTCTGGGGTCATCTTTAACTTGTAGTGATTGTTTTTGTTATTGAACACAATCTGCCTATTCACATGTCTCCCTGTCTCAGGCTTGCATACATGGGTGCTTTTTACCTGGCCCTCAACTTTCTAGAGGCTCACACTGGGTTAGCAGTCTAATCCCATTCGAGCTGTGTTCAATTTTAGTTAGATCTAGAAGCTCGACTCGTTTTTGTTTGTTTGTTTTAACAAGTTAATACAATCAGCTTCTCTTAAATGATCCTTATCGAAATATAATTTGTGTACAATAACATTTGGCAGCTGAAGGACTCAAGTGAATATTGGCAGAATTTTGTGGTCCTCATATAATCTAAGTTTAACACATTCCACCATTCCCAATCAATCCCTAGTTAATGATAGTCACTCCTTATCACCTGTCCATCCAGATGTGTCCAAACACAAGGCTACTTCCTGTCTCTCTAAATGTACCCCCTTTGGACTCTATATAAATAGAGCCAGGTAATAGGTGATTTTTTTTTGTAGCTTTTTTTCATGTATTAAAATGTCAAGGTTTATCCATTTTATAGCACACTTTTAACTATTTTCTTCTTGTCAAAAAATATTCCATCGTGTGGACTTATAATATTTCATATTGTCACCAGTTGGTAAACATTTGATTTGTTTCCCCCTTGGGCTGTTGTAGATAATGCTACTCTGAACATCTGTATCCGGATTTTTCTAAAGAGGAACTTTTATTTTCCTATTTTTGTTTTTCTTTAAAATTCCATTTTAGACCAGTTTCTAGGCTCTGTGTATCCATCAGATTTATGTATTTAGTGTGTGTAGTGGATGGTGGTTAGGCACGTGCCAGGGCGTGAGTGTGGAGGTTGGACAACACCTTGTGGGAATTAGTATCTTACTGCATCACGTGGGTCCAGGTGATTGAATTCAGGTAGTGAGGCTTGCCAGCAAGTGCCTTTACTTGGGGCCATTTCTCTGGCCCTTTTATTTTTCTTAAGCGTTCATATAAAAGAGCTTAGAATACTTGCCTCCAGTGTACGAGGGCCTGGGTTCAGTCCCCAGAGTGGGAGAAATAAAAGCTTTGAAGTATATTTTGAGGATTGAAATGAATGGCTGTAACAGTAACAGAACCATCAAATTGTGGTTATTTATTCAGTGTTTCTTTTTAATCTCCTTATTCCTGTAGTCTTTCTCCTCCCAAATGTAAACATAATAAATATGAAAAATACACATCACTTAACTGCTTGAAGTCTGGGGCCAAACCTGCTGTATTTGTAGCACAGTACTTTTTCTCATGACAGAGGCTATGGTTCTGGTCTGTCTGCTTGTTTGTTTGTTTTACAGTCTCTCTCTTTCTTTGTTGAAATCCTCATTTTCATATGTTATCTTCTGGTCACAATTTCCCCTCCTCCAGCTCCTTTCCATCTCCTCCCCTCCCCCACCCCAGCTCCACTCCCATTCTTTCTCTTGTTTGTTTTTATAAAAGATTTATTTATTATATGTAAGTACACTGTAGCTGTCTTCAGACACACCAGAAGAGGGCGTCAGATCTCATTACAGATGGCTGTGAGCCACCATGTGGTTGCTGGGAATTGAACTCAGGACCTCTGGAAGAGCAGTCAGTGCTCTTAACCGCTGAGCCATCTCTCCAGCCCTAGAATGATTATTTATTTATTTATTTATTGTTTTTCGAGACAGGGTTTCTCTGTATAACCCTGGCTGTCCTGGAACTCACTTTGTAGACCAGGCTGGCCTCGAACTCAGAAATCTGCCTGCCTCTGCCTCCTGAGTGCTGGGATTAAAGGCGTGCGCCACCATGCCTGGCTCCTAGAATGATTTTTTTTTTTTAAAGATTTTATTTATTATATATAAGTACACTGTAGCTGTCTTCAGACACTCCAGAAGAGGGCGCCAGATCTCGTTGCGGATGGTTGTGAGCCACCATGTGGTTGCTGGGATTTGAACTCTGGACCTTCGGAAGAGCAGTCGGGTGCTCTTACCCACTGAGCCATCTCACCAGCCCCTAGAATGATTTTTAAAGGAATTTTATAATCACTAAGATTTGATTGATTGACTGATTTAGCTTTTAAACCATCCCTCTGGCCAGTCTTCCTCCTTTTAACAGGAAGTGTTTTTATCCCTCCCTTAAGAAGTTTCTCCAGGACATATAACACTCATGTTTCAGCAGGCCTCAAGGTTCCTGCTGGTGTCTACTTTTCCGCCCCGCCCCTTCTCCTCCCCCTCCCCCTGCGCGCCCCCACCTGCTTGACTAAATTGACCTTTGAAGGCCGCTGGGCTGTTTGTCTCTGTCACACTTGGAGACACCTTTGAGGGCGGTGAATTGCGCTCCTTGCTGCACTGGTGAGACCGGTTTTAAATTGCTTCTGCCAGCTGCGTCTGCTGCTGCGTTGCCTTCCTACAAAGGCCTTTCATTCCAGAATTGGAGAAGTTTAAACTTGTAGCCTTCTTGGGTGGGTGTGGCAACATTCATGCAACTGCGTTTTCGGGCGGTGGGGGAGGGGAGGGACAGAAGAAAGAAGGAAGGTCACGAGTAACCCAAGAGATCTCAAGTCTGGTCACCCGTCTCCAGCAGAGCAGAATGGACGTGGGGGTGGGCAGGACAACGCCCGCATCCCTGCATCCCTGTATACTTAGAACACCCATGTCCGCTCTAATCCACTCACTTACTCTTTCCGTGTGGCCCCTGCAAGCCGTCGGGTGAGGAAATCTCATTTGGTGTAGTCTGTCAAGAAGCCTGGCTGTGAAGTTTTTCAGAGACAACATACTTCCAGCTTCAGTTAGAGCCCAGCGCAGCTGCATCTCCTTGAGTTTGGAAACTCATTTTAAAGGAGAGCATTTGCACGTGGCAAGGGGAAGTTGTTTTAAGAACAAACATCGCCCAGTGATGGTATAACACCAAAGCAGAATGAGAACAGACTCTTTAGGACCTCGCTAGCCCCATCACTGCTGTGGGCTTTGCCACCAGGGAAGGATGCGACTTGAACTGAAGACATGGGCAAGGTAAAAATTCTAGCCAAGGGCAGAGCAGAGTGGATGGAAATCACCATGTGGAAACCCAGGGGCGAGGGGATTCTGTCTAAACCAAGCTAGCAGGCTCCTGCTGGAGACAGGCAGGGGATCAGACACCTCCTCTCCCCTCTTCCCCCAAACACGGAAGGATCAAGAACCCGATCAGATTTCCAGGGTGATCAGGTATCAAGCGTTGGGGTTTGTTCTGAAATGACTTAGCAAAGTTCTTTGCTAAGACTAGATTTTACCAAGGAGCCCAGATGGACAAAGGAGAAGGCTCGGGAGCTGAGAAGGTAGAACTTGTCAGAAAAGGAGCAGGCAGTGTTCAGAGACAAGCCGTACCTCTCTGTACTGCCAACTACTGTATCTGGACAGGCAGAGAGTCTGGAAGTTTGGGTCATTTTGTCTCTTCCTTCCCACTAAGGACCATGTTCTGGGCATCTGCCAACGCTCTACACCGTCAGAGCAATCATATAAAATATCCTCATTCACGGCTGAGATGTTTTGTAGGGATTGATGAAGCTATTAAAAAATCTGCAAGTTTATTTATATTTATTTTATGTATATGGGTATGTTTACCTGCATATATGTTTGTGTACTACAAATGTGTATTGCCTTCAGAGGTCCCAAGAGGGTATTGAATCTTCTGGGACTGGAGTTACAGGCATTTGTGAGTCACCACGTAGTCACCTGTCCCTTTGTAAAAGCACCCAGAGCTCTTAACCACTGAGCCATCTCTCTAGGCTCCTCCCAAACAAAAAACGGTTAAGTTTAAAAGCAAAGGGGAAAACCAGACTCCTGAAGCTGTCATGTTGGGGGAGAGGTGGAGACCAGTGGATGTGTTAAGCAAGTCTTGCATGGAAGTTCTCAGTCGCTACGTTCTCAGTGGCTCAATTCTATTGTGTTTAAAGTCTCCCTGAATCTCGTAGAACCACCACACACGTGATGTTATCACCTACGGTACCTTGTTTGTCTAAACTGCTCTTATGTCCAGAGCTAGCCGCAGTACATCTCCAGCGTACAGGAGAGTGTGGTTGGTGTGGAAGGCAGGAAACTGTTGTGGAAACATATTAAAAAGAATGGCAAGTTCCTGAGCTACACCCAGCTACTCTCTGCCCTGTGGTCTGGAGCCGCCTCTAGCTAGGCAGTTTGCCAGCCTCCTAGCCTCCTGTACCTTCTCAGCCATAAACCCCCGTGGTTGATGGTCCCAAATTCCAGTAACCCAGTAAATCAAAACTCTAGAAGATTATAATGAATCAGTCAGATTTATATATCAATACATTCTCAATTCACAAGATGCCCACACAGTAATTTCAGAGTCAATAGATAATGATACAAGCTGTCCACCTAGATTAGACAAGTTAATCCAGTTATTCTATCCTCTTGTTATATTCACAGCTACCTGTGGCTACTTAAAGCCACACAGAATCTGGATCGTCTTCCTCCTGCTCCATCTTCCTTCCTTCCTCTGCCTGTCTCCTCCTCCTCTGTCTCTGCAACTCTTAGCTCCGCCTCCCTTTTCCATGTCCAATCACAGGCTTCTTGTTGTATTAATATATACAGTGATAGGACAGGGAAAATTCTGCTACGGAAATCGTCCCTTGCCTCTTCTCCATCTCCACCGAGGGTTTACATATTTCATTACCTTCCCACCAGAGCCATTCCGTTGTTTCTCTTTTCTCTGCCCACTGTCCCACTCGGGTATTAAATGCCTGAGTATTGCTGATTACCGCACACCCAGGGGCCTGAAGGTTGAAGGCATCTCAGGATTGGATTGAATTCATTCCTGAGAGTGTTTGGTGGAAGAGAGGCCCTGTAGACAGTAATTCTGCCCAAGAGATGCTAGCAATGTCTGCAGCGTTTCTCGGGGTGTTCCCCCCCCCCACCTTATACTTTAGCAGGAACTTAAGGATGTGCGTGGGCCCTCTCCCACCCCGTGGTCTCTGTTGTGTGAAGATTTATTGCTCAAATTAGTCCTTGGGGAAAACATTTCAGGGGACAAGATGGAGGAGCACAGGTTGAGGATGGCAAAGTCGAAATGTAGGAATACTGGCCCCGTGATGACATCATCAAGTCCTAAGTTTTGAAGCTGCCCTGATTAGGGAGTCTAAGTTGTCTTGGGTCATGCGAGCTCTCCAGAATGAGGCGAAAAGCATTTAGCAGTCACACAGATGTGAGAGAGCCCATCAGACCCACACACGTTGTCCAAGGAGTTCATCAGAGCTATGAGCTTTCCTAAAACGACCACGTGCTTATTCTGTGCTTCGTACTTGACAGCAGCAGCAGCAGCAGAATCTGCCCTGATGGCTGCTGCTTCGTCCATGGGAAGTCGAGTCCGCAAACACTGAACAAGTGTGTCCCATCAGACTGAAGTTTGTAAAGCACAGATCATGAGCCTTGATAGCCACTTTGGCTCAAGCAGCCTGGAATAGCATTGAGGAAACGGTTGTCACCAAGTTCCCCAGGTGATCTGGTGCACAGCCAAGAACAACACACAGTAGAAGGCTCTGCAGGGCCCCAAGGCCCCTTCTGCCTGCTGATCTCTTCCTTCCTGGAGGCGTGAACACTGGCTACACTGCTGCCCTGGCTTTGTAAGTGCCTTTTGCATCCCACAGGGTTGAGGTTACTTGTTGGTTTTTAGAATATACTTCATTATGTAGATGGCCCTAAACTTGATTGGAATAATTAAGGAGACTTTATTCCCGCATCACTGAAAATTTCAGGGATAGATCTGGTTGCAGTTGAAGCCTGGTTCCAGTAGTAAAGCTGGAGTTTGGTTTCTCTCTTTCCCTGCTTTACCTTTCTCTGCCTTTGGTATTGCCTTTGGCAATCTTGGCTTCTTACATACCCTCAGTATGTCTGCAGGGGGAAAAAATTGAGTTATTTGAGGTTTTGTTTTTACTGGACTAGCTTATAGGTCCAGACCAGCACCTCCCCAGCCCCAGAGCCCTTTGAAGGCTATATATCTCAGGCTAGTACCAGGATGACTTGAACTCCTGATTCTCTGCTTCTACTTCCGGAGTGCTAAAGCCAAAGCCATGTGACATAGTGCTCAAGTGTGTGGTTCTGGGATCAAACCAAGGGCTCACCAGGCAAGCATTCTACCAACTGAGCCATGCCCCTAGCTCAGGGCAGCTTCTGGCTGATTGCTATGGCCAGGAGATTGAGCCACATACATTAACTTAGCCTCGATCCTGTACTTAGTAGATCTGGAAAGTCCAGCTGGACTTCAGGGATGAGCCTGACTGGGGCAATGAGGGAATGAAGAAAAGACAGACGCACAAACATGCTGGGATCTAGTGGACTCGGTTCTCTGGTGGAGAAACCAAAGCACCTCAGAGTGTTTTATTACACATAGCTGAGCAGATCAGAGAGTTAATGCATACAGCTAAACACAGAAGCAGACTGGTTACGTACATCTCAAAACAGCAGGCAGGCTTAGCTCATCTCAGTATGGCAGTGTCTGTAGGCTCACAGCATTCTGGCATCTGCAGGGAACTATGGTAGATATTTTCTGCACACATTATCAGCATCACACATAGACCAGAGGAAGGCTTTGCCATCCCTTCGAGCCTCACCCCAGGTAGGGGCAGGGGTGGCTTTGCCATCTTCCCAGGGGCCTGAGGCAATGGGGTCCTCAACACGGCCATACACGTGTCAACAACACACATTCTCTGAGAACTTCATCCAGTCACAGCTTCCTCCAGCCCCACTGCTTCCTTCCTGTCCATCTGCCCTTTTCTCCATATTTTCGCCCTCTCCCTCTCCAGACCACTCCTCCTTTAGTCATTCACACTGAGGTTCTCCTCACCCCACCCCCAACCCATCCTGACCCTGCTTCAGCCAGCTTTTCAGCACAGTTGCCCAGTCTGTCATTTCTCTGATGGTGACACTGCTCGTAAAGAATCACTGGACATTGCACCACAGAATAGATTTCTTTTTATTATATCTATGTATGTATGTATGTATATATATGTATATGTATATACATATATACATATACATTATATATATATATATATATATATATAGAGAGAGAGAGAGAGAGAGAGAGAGAGCCACCCCTTACTATATACTCTAGCAGGTTTAGCCTGCCAAGTGCTACAGTGTGTGCTACAGTGCCCGAGTAGACGTTTTTTCTCTCTCCTCTCCCCTCCCCTCCCCTCCCCTCCCCTCCCCTCCCCTCCCCTCCCCTCCCCTCCCCTCCCCTCCCCTCCCCTCTCCTCTCCTCTCCTTTCTTCCTTCCTTTCTTTTTTTTGATATTTTCTTTAACTAAAGGAATTTACAATCTTTATCAAGACTATACAGACAAGTTGGGCGTGGTGGCCCACGCCTTTAATCCCAGCACTCGGGAGGTAGAGGCAGGCGGATTTCTGAGTTCAAGGCCAGCCTGGTCTACAAAGTGAGTTCCAGGACAGCCAGGGCTACACAGAGAAACCCTGTCTCGAAAAACCAAAAAAAAAAAAAAAAAAGACGATACAGACAATGTAATGAATTCCCATATAATGAACACTTTTTTAATGACAGTGACAAACTCTCGGTCCACATTATTTCATCAACTTCTTCAACATTCATACCATGGATTATTTTAAATAAAACTCTGGACACATCACTTCACACATTAATATCCCAATATGTATCTCTTAAAAAGAACTGACCTTAAAATTTTCATCACAAATCCATTATTAACCTAACAGAATGAATGATTCAGTAGCCAATGCATGCCTGGTCAAAGTTCGAATTTCCTTAGTATTTCCATAAATTCTTACTTCAAAAATAACTTTTTCTGATGAACGAAATACCTCAGTGGGGAGAGACATTTGCTGACAAGCATAATCCGAGTGCAACCCACAGGGCCCACAGGATGGGATGACAGAGCTGACTCCTGCAGGTCGTCAGCCACAGCACACATGTCCCCAGGCCCCCTCCCCCACAATGGTGTTGCACACTTACACACATAGCACTCAGGAGGCTGAGGCAGGTGGATAACCATGTGTTCAAGGGCAGCATAGCAAAGACCAGGCTACAGAGTGGGGCACTGTCTAAAAACAAAACAAAACAAAAATAAAACTTTTTAAATAAATAATTCTTTTTTTTTAAAAAAGGGTTTTAATTTTGGTTTGGTTTGGGATTTTTATGCCAATATCTCACTATCTGTTCTAATGTGGACTACAATAAAGCTAAAAATTTGTAGTGAATTTAAATAGGACCCTTGGGATTGGAGAAATGGCTCAGGGGATAAGAACACTGGCTGCTTTTCCAGATGGCCCAAGCTTGAATACCAGCATCTACATAGTAGCTCATAACTATTTGTAACTCCAGTCCCAGGGATTCGATAGCTTCCTCCGCCTTCTGCAAACACTGATGGCTCATGGCCCACAAACATACATGCAAGTGGCACAGCCATTCACATCAAAATAAAGGAAATAAAAAATAAATCTCGTAGGACTCCTAAATTCCTCTAAATTTCCCGCCACACTACCTTTTGACTTGTAGAGTTTCCCCCAGTTTGCCTCTTGCTGATTGTATCCTGCTGTCTCCTGTAGTTTCTGAAAATTAGTAGTTTGGGCCTTCCTAATTGGATTGAAGTTTGTTTTTTTTTGTTGTTGTTGTTTTTTGATAAGGATATCTGATGTGTGTTCTCAGGGTTCCCTTCAGAGGCATAGAGCTCAGATCCCTGCTATCTGCCTTTCTTCCCTTAGGTCCATCACACTATTAAGAGTTGCAAAATGTTGACTTGTTAAGAGTCAGTCCTTCTGGCTTACTAATTGAAATTCTTCAAAAGAGACCCTTCTTGTCTCTGCCCAGTCCTTCCTTGTGAAGGGCTGTTTGTACTGGAAAGGCAAGCAAGAGTAATCCAGTTGTCTAACTTCCTCCGCACCCAAGAATTGAGTTCTCTGTAGCATTATGAACTTAAGTATTTTTAGTTTGAATTTAAATATTGTGATATGATGCAATATCAGGTTGTTTCGTTTTGTTGTTTTCTTTGGGACAAGGCCTCTACATGTAGCCCTGGCTGGCCTGGAATGTGCTATGTAGATGGAGCTAGCCTGGATTTCATGGGTGATGCTCCTTCTTCTGCCTCCCGGGATTACAGGTGTGAACGAACCACCACACCTGGGAATTTTCATCAAATTGTTCTGTTCTTGGCCCATAGAGCGTCTCCAAGGTAATTCTTTGTCCTCTTGATGGTTGTTAGTAACTAATCTATAGTGGTCTTTTGTCTCTGCTGCCCCAGGCTCCTTGTGTTCTTTTTGTACCTCAGGCTTGGAATCCAAAGCTCTCTTGAGGGTTCTGGGTGCTCTTGCTGGCTGGTGCTGCAGCTTCTGAAGACACATGGCTGTCTAGGGAAATGAGGAGATAGCGTAAACACATCGTAGTCCACGAGGAGTTCAGACCCACGTCCTTCAATCCACAAAACTCTTAACCTTTTTATATTGCATCTGTTTCCCCTTCTATCCCTCTCTTCCCTTCCCTCTCTTCCTCCCTTCTTCCCACTCTCTTTCCCTCTTTCTGAGACAGGCTTTCCCTGTGTAGCAGCTCTGGCTGTTCTGGAACTCACTTTGTAAACTAGGCTGGCCTTGAACTCACAAAGACCTGATTGCCTCTGCCTACCGAATGGTGGGATTAAAAGTGTGTGTTGCTATGCACTGTTTTCTTCTCTCAAATGGGAAATTTGGTTCCCAGTAACGTCAGTATAACTACTTCTCTTTTTTTCTTCCGTAATAAAATAATGTATGCACAACACTCCCAGAATAAACCAAGTCACTACCACCACACATTATATAGTCACTGAAATTTGCTAAGCTTTTTTTCCCCCTTACAATTCTTTTTGTCCTTAAGATATATCACATTGGCTCAAGATTCTATATCTAGAAACTTAAATAATTCTGATCTGTAATTGTGAAACTAAATCAATACACAATTGGGTTTGTTTAATTCTTATTTTTGGCTATTAGAGTTTGCACTTATCTGCTCCAAATTTTGTTTGATAATTAGGAAAAAGATATCTCATTAGAAAAGTCGAGCTAAAAAACAAGCTATAGGTTGGAAAAGTCTAATCCTATCTCAGGTTGTATACTCTGGACACTCCTTATGAATCTCTCCACAGCAAAGTGCTTTGCGAAGGACTCAAGTAGTACAGGTTGAACATTCTTTTTTCTTTTTGCTGTTAATGTATTCATTTATTCTTCCCCTCCTCCCAGTCATCCCCTCAAACATCCCCTCCCCCATCTGCCATCACCATCTCCTCCCAGAAGTGGGAGGACCCCCTGCACACCAACAAACCCAGGCACACCACTGCAGGACTAGGCATATCCTTTCCCACTGAGGCCAGACAAGGCAGTCCAGATAGGGCAATGGGATCCACAGGCAGGAAACAGTCAGGGGCAGCCCCTGTTGGGGGACTTGAATGGAGACCAAGGTGCATATCCAAAACACATGTGAGGGGTGGGGAGTAGGGGGATCCATTCCCACCCATACACGTTCCTTGGCTGGTGGTTCAGTCTCTGGGCCCCTAAGGGTCCAGTTTAGTTGACTTTGTTGGTCCTCTTGTGGAGTCCTTATCCCCTTGGGTCCCTCAGTTCTTCTCACAACACTTCCACAAGACTCCGTCTAATGTTGGCTATGGGACTTTGCATCTGTTTCAGTCAACTGCTGGGAGGAACCTCTGAGAGAACAGTTATGCTAGGCTCCTGTCTGCAAGCATAACAGAGTATCACTAATAGTGTGAGGGAATTGATTGTTGCCCATGGGATGGGTCTCAAGTTGGGTCAGTCATTGGTTGGTCATTCCCTCATTCTCTGCTCCATCTTTTTTCCTGAGCTGCTTATATTTTGGGTTGAAGGTTCTGTTGGGTTGGTGTCCTTTCCCCCCCCACTGGGAGTTCTGCCTGACTACAGGAGATGGCCACGTTGGACTCCATATCCATCGGAGTCTCAGCTAGAGTCACCCTCATAGATTCCCTAGAGCCTCTCCCATCCCGGGTCTCTGGCACATCCTAGAGATGCCCCACTCTGCCCAGCCTGCCACTGATTTCCATTCCCTCCCTGGTCCTCTCTTCCCCACTCTCCCTACACACGATCCAGTCCCACTCCATGTTCCCCTCTCCATCCCCTTTCCTACCCAGCTCCCTCCATCCATCTACCTCTGATGACTGTTTTATTTCCTCCTCTGAGTGAGATTCAAGCATCCTCCCTTGGGGATTAATATTCTTAATCTAAAATCCTGTATTTCTCCAAATTCTAGAGTTGGTTTTTGTGATGGTTTGTATATCCTTGGACCAGGGAGTGGCACCATCTGAAGGTGTGGCCTTGTTGGAATAGGTGTGACCTGGTTGGAATGGGTGTGTCACTGTGGGTGTGGGTATAAGATCCTCACCCTAGTTGCCTGGAAGTCAGTCTTCCACTAGCAGCCTTTGGATGAAGACATAGAACTCTCAGCTCCTCCTGCACCATGCCTGCCTGGATACTGCCATGCTCCCACCTTGATGATAATGGACTGAACCTCTGAACCTGTAAGCCAGCCCCAATTAAATGTTGTTTTTTTATAAGACTTGCCTTGGTCATAGTGTCTGTTCACAGCAGTAAAACCCTAACTAATACAGTTTTTTTTTTTTTTTTAGATTTTGTTTTTAGTTTTTAATTGAGTAGATGTGTGTGTGTGTGTGTGTGTGCATGCAGATACAGATGTGCTCAGGGAGGCCAGAGGAGTGTTGTGCTCTAACACACTCAACCATATGACTCTGAGACAAGGTCTTTCACCGAGTTTGCAGCTGGCACCCAGAAGGCCCCAGCAGTCCTCCCACCTCTAGTGCTGGGGTGATAGACATACACGTGGCAGTGTCTGGCTCTCTGTAAGGATGCTGGGATCCAAATTCAGGTTCTCATGCTTGCATAACAATTGCTCACCGCCATCTCTCTAGCCGCTCCTCTTTCCTTCTGACAACTTCTCTCCATGGTTCCCTTCATTCCCAGTTCTTTGTAGTCCCTTAATGCCCATGACCTTGACCTTCCTGTATGCCTGACCTCCCTCCTCGTTGAGTTGCTTATCCTCCACTCAGCTCCTTCAGGAAAGCCTCCCTGGCTAGCTGATCTCAACAATTCAACAGTGGCACACCACTGTAAATGCATTTGCTGCAAGATTTAGTACATTCAGGGCTGGAGAGATCGCTCAGAGGTTAAGTTTTAGTACATTTAAGAGGTATTCATTTTTTGTTTGTTTTATTTTATTTATGCTTTTTTCTAACCAGACTATAAGCTCCACAAATACAGGAATTTTGTGTTATTTTCCTTCCTACCTTGTTTCATTTAAGATTTATGGTTATTTTATGTGTGTTTGCCTACATGTAAGTATGCATACCGTTTGCCTGCCTGCTGCTGTGGAGGGCAGAAGAGAGCTTTGATCCCCTGGAACTAGAGTTTCAGAGTCACCATGGAGGTGCTGGGAACAAAACCTAGACCCTCCGCCATAAAAGTAGCAAGTTATTTTAATTGCTGAGCCACTTCTCAACCCCTTGTTTGGTTTTTGAAGTAGGGTCTCACTATGCAACTTCAGCTATTGTAAAATTCTGTGTATAGACCAGAGTGACCTTGAACTTGTTATCTGACTCTTGCTTCTGACTCCCAAGTACTGTGCTTGCAGGCATGCACTCTCACAGCAGGCCGCCTTTCCTTTTCCCTGGTTCCTTTTCTTTCTTATCATTGAGAGCCGAAAGTAAAATAAGAGACCCAATCAGTATTGGATGTATCAATAAATACATCAATGAACCAAAACCCACAATAAATATGTACATAGTAGCCTTCTGCCTCTAAAATAATTTTGGATAAGTTATTCTTTTGAGAAGGAGTACTTAATATGTTCTAAAAATTCTAAATTTGCTGCCAGAAATAAACACACATGAGTATCCAAAGTTGCTTGAGATTTTAGAAAGTCCATGTGCTCTTTATGTCTATATGGGCATATATTATTCAGGTTTTTGCTACTGTTTCAAATACCTAAGATGACCAGCTTAAAAGGAAGAATGCTTTCTTTTGGCTTAGTTTTGGAGCTTCCAGTCTTTGGGCTCTTGGCTCATTGCTTGTGGGCCTGTCGTGAATACATGGTAGCAGGAGCACCCATGGATTTCTCCATGCCTTTTTGAGGGTATGCCTCCAATGACCTACCTTCCTCCTGAAGGTTCCATGCCTTAAGTTCCACTACCTCTCAACTATACCAAACTGGAGACAAAGCCTATCATATGGGACTTCAAGGGAGATTCAGAGGTAAACAATATCAGTACATAGTACCAAGTTCTATAACCTCATGTCCATCATACATGTCCATGACTCTGTGGTATCTCCTCAGTTCAGCTCTTTCTTGAGAGTCTCTCATTTCCTCTTCTTCAGTGTCAAGTCTACTCTCCTAACTCATCCATTTGTTTATTCTTTGTTTCAAAAACTATACTCCTTTACTTTAAAAAATATTTTTCTTTTCCGAATGAAGTCACAACCGTCCCTGTTGTACCTGGATTCCCTCTGAATATTTAAATGTCCTTACATCATGGTTTTTTCTGACTCTTCTGCTCCACTGGTTTCTGGGTGGATTCATTGCTCCTCATCTCGTTTGCTTTCCTAGCAGAGTTCTTCAAAGGAAGAGATCTGCCATGGGTTGTGGGAGCCTACAGAATGCTTCCCTCTCCTGGGAATCATTAGTTTCTTGTTTACTCAGCAAATTTTACACTTCTAAACTAAATCCAGTCAATCATTTTCAATGAACCTTTCTTTTTTTAGAACATTTTATTTAATGTATGAGTGTTCTGTTGCATATATATCCGCATGCCAGAAGAGGGCATCAGATCTCATTACAGATGGTTGTGAGCCACCATGTGGTTGTTGGGAATTGAACTCAAGACCTCTGAAAGAGCAGCCAGTACTCTTAACCACTGAGCCATCTCACCAGCCCCTCTTTTTTAGATTTTTAAAATTAACTTTTGACAGTTCACACGTGTATACAATGTATTGAGCATATTCACACACTCCATACTCTGTCTTACTTTCTGCCCCTCCTGTAGACTCCCTCCTTCTTCTCAGCCCCCTCCTGCTTTCATGCCTTATGTGCACAAGTGCCTGAGGTCCTGTGCAGGCAGCCAGAGCTGCTGTGTTTCCCTCTGTAATGTACCCACCACTTGGTACATTAGCCATGTCAAATCTGGAAAACAGTGTTTCACCACTCTGCCCTCCCTTGCCGCCTCTCTCACTCCGTGTTCCAGCTCTTAGACTCCTTTTACTGTCTTTTCTATGTTGTTTCCTGGGCCTTCCAGAACCTGACATAGATGTCTCCTTTATGGCTTGAACATTCAACAGTCCTTGACTTGGACCTTATGCTAATGGAAAGTTTATGTCTATTTTGATTCTAGTCTCTCCCTTAGACCTTCACTCTTGCATCCCAGCTGACAGCGTGCCTCTGTCTTCCCCATGAGATTAAAAAAAAGAAGAAAAGAAAAGAAAAGGTAGAAATGAAGTTCAAGGGCTCAACTCTCTAGAGTATCTGTCTCAGTTCCTCACTGTCTTCTGTGTGTGTATATGTGTGTGTGTGTGTATGATGTGTGTGTATGTGTATATGTGTGTGTGTGTATGTAAGTGTATGTGTGTGTATGTATGTGTGTATGTAAGTGTATGTGTGTATATGTGTGTGTATGTAAGTGTATGTGTGTGTATGTATGTGTGTATGTAAGTGTATGTGTGTGTGTATGTGTGCGTGCGCGCATGCGTGTGTGTGTGTGTGTGTGTATGTAAGTGTATGTGTGTGTATGTGTGTGTATGTAAGTGTATGTGTGTGTATGTAAGTGTATGTGTGTGTGTATGTGTGTATGTAAGTGCATGTGTGTGTATGTGTGTGTATGTAAGTGTATGTGTGTGTATGTGTGTGTATGTAAGTATATGTGTGTATATGTGTGTGTATGTAAGTGTATGTGTGTGTATGTATGTGTGTATGTAAGTGTATGTGTGTGTGTATGTGTGCGCGCATGTGTGTGTCTTATTTCAGTAAATCACAGGTTTGCTTTTTCATTACTTTTTCCTTTGGCAGAGATTATCCTTTAAGAATATTCTTTTATTCCCCAGTACTCCTACATATTTCAGAATTGCACATGGATTCCCTTTTCACTTCAGAGTTTTGATTTCTAGGAAGAGCTATTAAGTTTTATAAATATGCCATAACTTATTTCAGACATTTAGCTTGTTTCTCCTGGCGTTTGCTATAGAAACAACACATACAGGAATCTCATTTAGCTGAATCCTTGGACCTATCATCAATCATTGCTTCAGGACAAACTTCTAGAGGATGAATTGTTGGATTCAAAAGCATACACTTGGGTGAAGGGTTGTGCTTCTCATCCTGTCTTCTTCGTCTATGCCATGGGCTGAAACTGGTGTAGAAACTGCATCTAGTGGACCCTTACTTGCCATTAGTGTTTTAAAGAAGCCACTAGGCTAAGAGGTGCTGCCTAGGCAACTAGAAAACAAAGAACATAGCCAAAATCACTTACCCGCTCCAGGCTGCTTCTCCAGGCTCCTCTCAGCCATTTCCATCATAATTTTGGCAGCATCTTTGTGTGTCTTATCAGAAATTTAACAGAAAATGAGATTCAAGTCCCCTAGCACTGAGCTCTGTTGTTTTTGAAAGTACACATTGTACATTCAGTGATACGCTGCAAAGCATTGCTATGAATTATTTAGATAAAACTATCCTTGTCACAAGAAAATGAGCAAAGCACATTTTGTTCATTTTCTCCTTCTGTGTTGTTATTTCTCTTCGTTCATTTCTTCCTTGGCAACATTAAGTGCAAAAGGGATGAGCCTGGTGTTATTACTGCAAAACTTCCTTCTGTTGCCCAGGCATGGGTCCTTTTCAAATATAATTAGGTCATTTTCTGTTCTTCTTGCTTAAGATTCACTATTCTTCAACTCAAGTCTGGTGGCAGAGCAGACCAGGCACAAACATAAGACAGGAACAATTGAAGTTTAGTTTATAAGTATCTCACATTCTGTTTTTCTCTTTGGGCTCTCTGGGATGGAACAGTAGATTTCACAAAGTAGGAAAAAGATGAGAGCAAGCACTCTAAAGATATCCCAAAACCCTTCTCTGAAAGTTGGCTGAGACTGGGCATGGTGGTACATGGTGATCCAAGCATTGGGATTGAGGCAGGATAGTCAGTATAAGGCCAGCCAGGGTCTGCACCTGGGAACTGACCCTGTGTCACAGCCCTCCTCACCCCAATCCTGCCTATAGAAAATGTGTCCCCCAGGAGTGTTGACACATCCAAGCTCACAGGAAATGTAGGAATAAAGAGTGGAGCAGGGACTGACAGAAAGGTCATCCAGAGACTGTCACCTAGGGATCCATCCTATCTACACCAAACCAGACACTATTGCTGATGCCAAGAAGTGTTTGTTGACAGGAGCCTGGTATGGCTGTCTCCTGAGAGGCTCTGCCAGAGCCTGACCAATACAGATGCGGATGCTTGCAGCCAACTATGGGACTGAGCATGGAACTGCAATGGAGGAGTTAGAGAAAGGACTGAAGAAGCTGAAGGGGTTTGCAACCCCATAGGAAGAACAACAATATCAGCCAACCAGACCCCCCCCCCAGCTCCCAGGGACTAAACCACCACCTAAAGAATACACAAGGAGGGACCCATGGCTCCAGCTGCACATGTAGCAGAGGATGGCCTTATCTGGAATCAATGGGAGGGGAGGCCCTTTGTCCCTTGGAGACTCTATGCCCCAGAATAGGAGAATGCTAGGGCAGTGAGGTAGGAGTGGGTGGATGGGGGAACTCCCTCATGGAAGCAGGGGCGTGGGGGGATCGGATAGGGGCTTTGCAGAGGGAAAACCGGGAAGGGGGATAACATTTGAAATGTAAATACATAAAATAACCAATAAAAATTATTAAATATAACTTATGAATGAAAAAAGAAGAAAGTGCTAGTTTTATTATATAATTATATATCATATATGAATTTATCATAAATTTTAAGTTTGCTGGCATTAAAAAAAAAAGGAGGCCAGCCAGGCATACAAAGTAAGTTCAGGGTCAGTGTGAGTTACAGAGAGACCCTCTCTCAAAGAACCAAGGGCTGGGATATAGCTCATTGATGGAGCACTTGCCTAGCATACAGGATGGTCTGGAGTATGGCCCCAGCACCTCAAGGAAAAATGGCTGAAAACATTTTGAATTTACATATGGCTCCACTGGAGGAGAGATGGCTCAGAAGTTAAGAGTGCTTGCTGCTTTCCCAGAGGCCCTGAGATTGGTTCCCAGCATCTACTTAAAGTGGCTCACAAGTGCTATTAACTCCAGCTCCAGGGAATCTAATACTGTCTTCTGGTGTTCAAGGATACCTGTGCATGTGTGTGCATACACACGCATGCACCCATACCTTCAAATATAGATACATGTTTAGAAAAGGAGGAGATTCTAAGTTCTACTAAACTGTAGTCAGAACCCTAATCCTTTGGCAATTAACTGTTCTCAGTGTGTCATTGTCTAGTTCAGTTTGAATGTTAATTTCAAAGGAAACGGCGCAGTTATTGCATATATTTTATCATCAGGACTGAGAAGAGTCCCAGATGACACATCTGTGGCTATCACAAAGTGCCAGCCCTGTGCATCCACAACTCTGCCATCAGACTACATGCCAGCAAATTCATTTAGGCACTGTTCATCTCTGGATTTGACTAGACTGTATGGATACCGATAACAAACAGTAGTAACAAGGCCAGGAAATGGGTCCACATAAAACCTATCATGAGTCAAGTGGGCTCTCATTTTAAAAACAAATGCTACTTTTCAATACTTTGTAACCATAGAGTTGCAGGAGCAATATAAATATTTTCTTCGCCCTTTCCATTCTGGATTCCTCTATTGATTAAAGTTGCAAAGTCGATAGCTCAGGAGTGGACATTTGTATCAAGCTCACACTGTTATCCTTTCGTGTGTGAGAGGAAGGTGTAAATGTGACTCTCAGAAGCCTCAGGATAGCAGCGTGGATTTTCTTTCTATTTTTGCATTAGTATGTGAGCTGGTGTATGTGTGTGTGTGTGTGTGTGTGTTGCAGGTACACGGGTGTGTGCATACACCGGAAGCTCACGAGACAATCTTGAGATTTGCTCCTTAGGCACTGTCCCCATAGTTTTGAAGACAGGGCCTCTCTTTATCCTGGACATGCCAAGTGTACTGTGTAGCTGGCAAGGCCCAGGAGTCTTCCTGTTTTCCAGTCTCAGCTCTGGGATCACATGTGGACACCAGCACTGTTGGGTTCTGCTGATAGAACTTAGCTCTTTGTGCTTGGAAGGCAAGTGCTTTACCAGCCGAGCTGTCTCCTTAGCCCTTTAGTGTGTGTTTTCTAACTAGTACACTGATGAAAAATTAAAGTTCATCTAACACCCACCAGCATTGATTTCAGTTCTCACATCCAATCACAGACCTAACCAGCGATCCCCTATTGGTCCAGCACTGTCCTTTCTTAGTGGGTAGAATACTACATTTTCCCTTGTGGTCCAGGATCCAGTTGCGAGTCTCTTACTACAGCTAGAATTCCTCTTTCTAGATCCACCCTCACTGTGCATAGTTACTCAGTGTGTCTGTGTCTTTCATTTCTTGGTGGTTTTATGGAGGGCAGGCTTGTTACTCTGCTACCACACTTTTAACTTAGCCCTCACCAAGCCAAGTGAGTCTGTCATGACTCCTACCCAGCAGACAATCTCTCCAATGCCCGATGGTCATCCAATTAGGAGAAATGATTGACAGTTCAGAACAGCATGGCCTGTCATGGATATTAAAAGTAGGAATAAACGAAGCACATGTTTATAGCATAGCAACAGCTCTAGCTCTAGTTGGGAAGGGAATGTTGTCTTGTGTAGAAGTTACCACCTTGAAGGGAAAAGAAGTCTGTTCCTTTCAGTAGTACAGATCTAAAAAACCAAAACAAAACCCAAAAAACAAAAAACAACACACATACACACAGACACAAGAAAAGTCAAGCAAATATACTTTTGTTTTGCATTTTAGCTCCATTAAAAAATCTATGCTCCCATTATCAGTTGGTAAGAGTAAAATCACCCCCCTCATTACTCTGCAGACAATAAAGATTATAACTTGGACGAACAAAGCCATGTCTGTAACACAAATCACCAGGGCGCTAGTGGAAAATGGAAAGTGGTGAATAACAGGCCCATGAAGCCTTGGCAGGCAGAGCATGAAATCCACCAGAAACAAGCCAGCCAGTTCACTGCACAAAGCCCTCCAAGAAGTTGTGCCCTGGAGGTAACTATAGCGAGGTCTATAGAAGAAATCGTCAGATTCCCGGCCCACAATTCCATCCCATTCCCTCAAATTGCTGTGCTTTCTGTCGATTGTTTAAAGACTTTAGTAAGTTTATTATTATTGTGGGGCTGCGTAGCTATGTGTCCCTGTGCTTGAAGATCATAGGACAGCTTGTGGAGTTGGTTCCTTATTTCTACCTTTCTGTGGGTTCTAGGGGTCAAACTCAGGTTGCCAAGTGTAGGTGACAAATGCTTAGTGTTGTTTGAGATGTATTCTTGTTGTGTCATCCATCTACACACAATCTCTTGACGTTCCTATCTCAGAGAACTACAGGCTCGTGTCCCCGTGTCCTGCTGCAAATGATGATTCTTATTTTTATTTATTTATTTTATGTGTATGAGTGTTTTGCCTGCACCTCATAGGCATCTCATGTGTGCCTGAAGCCTTCAGAGGTCAAAGGGGACATCAGATTTCCTGACACTGGAGTTATGGACGGTTGCGAGTCACCATGTGGGTGCCGGGATCTGAATCCTGGTCCTCTGCAAAAGCAGCAAATGAAGGCTCTTGACCACTGAGGAGCTATCTCTGTTGCCCCAAGTTCGCTCTCTCTCTCTCTCTCTCTCTCTCTCTCTCTCTCTCTCTCTCTCTCTCATACAAACCAACCAAAACATGTAGGACTCTCTCCAAAAACCACTCAAATGCAAATCTTCAGACCCTGACTTTTCCCTGCAGATGGTTGGATGCACCTATCATTTTCCCCTGGTAATATGTTTATTTAACAAGTATTTATTGCGTGCCTTTTATATGCCATGAACTATCTTCTGCCTTGAGTAGAGGGCACACATACACAAGTTCCACGTAGTGTGCATGTAGAACAGAGTTTATTAGGAAAACATTTTTATAGGATGTGATGTATTTGTTTTTGACATTCTCATACACAAATAGAACATGTTGTGGTCACAACCACACATTCATTACATTCTTAATCCTCTCTCACTCTTGCTGACTCCCCTTTTCTCAACTTGTGCTTACCCCACTCTCAACTCAACTCCCCCCAACCCCCTCACCATACCAGAGACAACTCTCATAAACAGTGAGGTGGCAGTGGTGATCTTGCCTTTCATCACAACACAGCTTAGGTAGTGTAGAGATAGGTTATGTGACCCTGTGCCAGAGTGTGAGTGCAAACTCAGAGATGTGGCCTGCACAATTTGGTGATTTGATGTGTGTTTATTGCATGGGGGAGGGGAACAGAGAATTATAGAGGATGTTGCCCTGTTTTTTTTTTTTTTTAAAGAGCCCCTAATGATGGCTTATTACTTGTGAATTGGAAGAATTTTTGCCAGATATTCTAGTGGCTTATAGAAATTTCACTGTTGTGATTCTGTTTGGGGCATAAAACTAGCTGTATTCCACAGAGATGCCCATCAACATTTCCAAAAGAAGGGCTGGCTTTAAAACATGGTTGCATCCCAGGAATATGTAGACCAGACACAAAACTGTGTAAAATTAAGGTATCTGATGCGTAGTACATAGGCTTGGACCACCTGAAGTTCAGAGTGTTGCGTGGAACGTCCAACGTGGCAGACTAGCAATGGTTCTTCATTATGCTGAATGGAGCTGCCACTCTTAACGGTGGATGACTTTTATCAGTGAACCTTCCTGTTTTACATTTGGTAAAGCAGTGGTCAAGACTACCTCTCCCTGTCACAGATGTTCAGCAAGATGCTTAACATCTTTACATCTTCTTAATAGGAAATGCCGTTCCCATTTCTATGAAACGTGCTGAGGTTTAAGCCACCCTCTCAGAATTCAAGTCAGAGAAGATTCATTGCAGGATGAGGTTTGTTTAGTACCATGACTTTTCTTCTGATGAGCTCATCTGTGTCCACTGGGACCCAATGAAATTGGCTAGTAGTGGCCTCTTTGCAGTGGGAGAAAGTCCTGTGGTGCCACAGGCTTCAAAATGTGTTGTGATAGGTTCTTAAATGAGCAAAATTTTAAGTTTCCAAACACCTAAGGCTGGTCATAGATATCTGAGATTCCACTGGGGTTGGTGGTGGTGGCAGGATCCAGGGGAAGCGGGAGGTCCTGCTGCCTGGATTGCCTCCAGTCCAGCAGTAAGAACTCAAGGGCCACCACCTATCTGGTGGCCAGCACTGTAGTATTTTATCACCAATATACACGAGAGAGAGAGAGAGAGAGAGAGAGAGAGAGAGAGAGAGAGAGAGAGAGAGAGAGAGAGAGAGAGAGAGAGAGAGAAGGTTATAAATCTAGAGAGGGGACCATGAAAGTGGATCTTAACAGGAGAGTGTGGGAATATGTCTGACATGAAAGCTAAAGAACTACTTGGGGGAGAAAGAAGACCAACAAGGGGAAGCAAGGGATGTGAGATCAGTAAGGGAGGAGAAAGGAAAGACAGAAGCTGACGCTTGTGATTGGAAATGCCATTAGGAACACGTTGCTTTGCATGCTGATTTTATAAGGGGGCGGGGCTGGCTCAGAGGGTCAAGGCACTCACTGCCCAGTCTGACAGCCTGAGTTCCATCCCTGGGTCCCGCATGGTAGAGGGAGAGAACTGACTTCTGCAAGTTCTCCGACCTCCACACCCATGCCATGCATGTGTGTAAGTGAGGACATGCATGTGCACGTACAGAAATAAAATACAGTAAAAGCTTTTTTAAACATGGGGCTAGACTTGCAGTGATTCTCAGCCTTCCTAATGCTGTGACCCATTAGAACAGTTCCTCATGTTGTGATGACCTCCAACAATAAAGTTATCTCTGTTGATACTTCATAGTTGTAATTTTGCTAATGTAAATATTTTTGGAGCTAGGGATTTGCCAAAAGAGTTATAATCCACAGCTTGAGAACTGCTGGTAGAGAGATAGCTTAGAGGTTAAGAACACTGGCTAACTTTCCAGAGGACCTGGGTTTGAATCCTGGCACCCACATGGTGGCTCCCTACCCATGTAGCTCCAGTTCCAGGAGATTTGATGCCCTCTTTTAGCCTCTGCAGGAACATGCATAGTGCACAGATAAATATGCACACAAAAGCACACACAGGCACACACCACACATATACACCACACACAGACATACACCACACACATACACCACACACACACACACACACACCACACACATACCACACACACACACACACACACACCACACACACACATACATTTGCAATGCTGAGACTCTAACTCAGGACCTTGCTTAGGTTAGGGAGGTATATACTACAACTTCCCAAGCCATGATTTAATGACTTTATAGTAGAACATTAGAAAATAACAATGACCGGTATGTTTACAGGATCATTAGTCATCATCAGATGACAGTATTAAGACCTAAGTTTCTGTGTTTTTTTTTTGTAGGTTCATCCAAGACTGGTTTTCAGAAAGGAAGCAGGTGGCCAGAGTGGATTTCTCAACAGTGTTACCACGCTTCATTTCTCTTTATATCTTTTCCTTTCTGAATCCGAAAGACTTGTGTGCAGCTGCTCAAGTCAGCTGGCCCTGGAAGTTTCTAACGGAACAGGTTTCCTCCTCTCAACTTCTCTTGCTTCTTAGTAATGTGACACAAAATAATCTGTAATGGGTCGATTAGGGTGGCTCTCTTCCCTGCAATAATAGTGGAGGGAGCCTGAAACATAGTGAAGTGTCCCTGGGGAGACAGGAATGGCGGGCTGGGAAGAAGCTGGCTCAGTGGGTAAAGGTGCTTGCTGCACAAGAGAGGAGCTGGGTTTGAACCCAGAGCCTACGGAGAGCTGAGCATGGCAGCAACATCAACAGTCCCTGCGCCGTGTCCCCAAGCAAGAGGCCGATGGAGACAAGAGAACTCCCTGGACACTCACGGACTGTCCAGCCTGGTGTATGCTGTGGTGAACAGCAAGAGAGGCCTTGTCTCAAAAGGAAGGCAAAGGCCAGCTCCCAATGTTGTCCTCCGGCATCTATTGGCACGCACTTGCCTGTATTCATAACCACCACCCCCCAAACACACACACACACACACACACACACACACACACACACACACACACACACAGTCTGTTTTTCATGGTCTTGCTGTGTTACCCAGTCAGCCCTAGAGCTCCTGGACTCACAGTGGCACCTCCTACCCCACACACCCATGATCTGGGACTACAGGTTCATGAGTTCACACCACTGGGCCTAGCTTAATTGTTGTTGTTGTTGTTGTTGTTTTTTTTTAAGATTTATTTATTTATTATATTTAAGTACACTGTAGCTGTCCTCAGACACTCCAGAAGAGGGCGCCAGATCTCGTTACGGATGGCTGTGAGCCACCATGTGGTTGCTGGGATTTGAACTCTGGACCTCTGGAAGAGCAGTCGGGTGCTCTTACCCACTGAGCCATCTCACCAGCCCCTGTTGTTGTTTTTTAATAGTCTTAATTGTGATTTCAGTGAACCACATGAAATTCATTATTTTTAATATGTAGAAAATGGTTGCAATTTGGCAATATCATATGAATTCAATAAAAATTCTTCTCTGTGGGAGGGTTGGTCTGAAGCAAACTGTTATACCTGAATTCTCATAAGCTAGAGTTAAAGTTGCAGAATCCTATAAGAATGCTGGGTAAGTAACTCAAGGTGGCATATACACAGATACATATAAACTTATATAGGAGGTAATATATAGTCACCAAAAATACTTCTCATATGGAATAAAATGTATTTTATACTTTTTTCAGACTGAAGTTTAGACATTAAGTTAACAATATTAGAAATGTCAGTGTAACAAAAAATAATGTGTGCATGCCTGAAACTATTACTGTTAGAAACTCAACTTTCTTTGGTTCTTTCCTGAAGGATTGCTTATGGATGCCCAAATGCACTAAGTTCGGATGGTTTCTGCCCTATACTCCAACACAGAATGAATACGGAGCTTGGAAGCATCACTACATTGCCTGTGTGTCCAGCTTGGACTGGCTAACACCCAGGGAAGCTGCTGCTGTCTATGGGACACTGAATGAACCCAAAACAGAGGACGAGGAATTCCAGGAGAGGCGACGAGAAAAGTGCCTGAGAAAAATCATTTGGGAGACAATTGCCTTCCGCAAGAGTAAGAGGCATTCAATTTAATCCTTTTTATGGTACGCAGACACTGAACAAATGGATTTACATACAGATACCCATATAGGAGATGATGTTGGGTTCCTCATCGGCCTTCACTCAGGGCCAGCTCTTCTTTCTCCCTTTTTACTTATTTTCAGTTAATTGGTAATAGAAGAAAAAAAAAGATTTCACATGAGCTAGCTAAGGTTGAACATCTGCCTCCACATCTGTCTGCTTCCTCTCCGCTTGGTAAGAACACAGACAAGGAAGCAGTCTTGTAAAATGGCATACTTACCATGTTAGCCTGAGGACCAGAGTCAATGTTGTCAGTGCCCACACAGTGGGGAAAAAATAAGGTGGGGCTCATGCACATGGTAATCCCAGTTCTAGGGAGGAAGAGACAGGCAGAGCCTGGGAGCTTCCTGGCCAGCCAGGGTGGCTGAGTCAAACTCTAGCCTCCAATCGTGTGCTCAGACACATACATCTGTGCACACACTCCGAGCCCCCTTCCCCAGCACACACACATGAAAAGAAGAGCAGGTACAAACACAGGCAACAAAACAAAACAAAACAAAACAGCCCAAAAAAACAGGGCCGAGAAACTGGGGCCGGTGAAGGAGAATTAGCATGAGGTTGAGAGCAAGAGGAGCAATTTCTTTGAAAAGAGTAGGAAGAGAACAGGGATAAGGACATATATATGTTCAGGAAAACCTTTAATGTGCGCATGTTCTCAAGCTATACTGTCAACTGACTTGGCTCAGCCTTTTCTTCTCCCTGTCTTTTCCCTGGGAAGATTGAAACTTGCCAGGGAAATTACAACTCCAGCCAAGGACAGAAAGAGATAGGAACCTACGGGCTGATTATCTGGTCCCCACAAGAAGAATTGCTTGTCCTTCTGAGCTCTGTAGATTGGCCCATGATAGCACATTGTGTAGATAGCACATAAGAAATTCTATCAGAGGGTATACAAGTGGCTATAATTATTTTCATTTGGAATATTGCTCTGGAGCAGTTTTCTTTTTTGATGACTTGATCTATGTCAGCTTGGCTGCAGAAAGTGTGACGTAACCAGGACGCCTGCTGCTGTTCGTTTTTTCAGAGGAGTTATTCAAAGCTCGACCCCCTTGGCTGAGTGGAACGCGCTGCTCCAGGTTGCTAAAAAGTACAAGCCTGCCCGGTGGTCCTCAGCTATGGAGAGACGGGACAGGGTTCTACGAAGCCTTGGAGAGACAGTCACTTCGGGCATCTTTAGATGCTTTGCCCAAGCGGTGAGCCAGCTCCTACCCACTGGAGGCTCAGGCTTCCCTGTGTCACCAAGAACTCATTATAGAATGATGTAGCCAGCATAGGGTTCTTCAGTAATTGTATGGTTCACATTCTATGAATGTCAGAGAAGGAATTAACGATTCTTTTTAAAGATTTATTTATTATTATATGTAAGTACACTTTGGCTGTCTTCAGACACACCAGAAGAGGGCATCAGATCTCATTAAGGATGGTTGTGAGCTACCATGTGTTGCTTGGATTTGAACTCAGGACCTTTGGAAGAGCAGTCAGTGCTCTTAACTGCTGAGCCATCTCTCCAGCCCCCAAGAATTAATTATTTAATATGTGATTTAATGTTCAAAAATAGCAGTCTTAGTGCTTTCTGAAGAGGAAAATATGTAATGTTTAAAACATGTTTTAAAGATTTATTTATTTTATTTATATGAGTACACTGTCATTGTCTTCAGACACACCAGAAGAGAGTATCAGATTCCATTATAGATGGTTGCGAGCCACCATGTGGTTGCTGGGAATTGAACTCAGGACCTCTGGGAGAGCAGTCAGTGCTCTTAACCTCTGAGCCATCTCTCCTGTCCTCTTAAAACATGTTTAGTATATTTTAAACCCTAACGTGAAGTTATATTGTGAATACCATACATTTTCTAAAGCTGTTGAGTAAAAAAATGATGTGACCCTACATTTTTATGGAATAAAAGTAACCACATAGTGCCTGAGAGTCATCTCTCCACTGTCCTAATGCGTGCTTGATGGAAATAAACATATAAGGAAGAAAGGATTATTGTAGCTGATGGCCTCACGACTGCTTGGTTCCATTGCTTGGGCCTCCAGTAGCACAGAATATCGTGGTGGGAACAGAGTAGGAGAGGCCTATTCTCTTTATGCTGCCTAAGAACTGAAGAGAAAAAGCTGAAGTTGCTAGGGTCCCACATATTCCTTTTAAGAACACACCTACTTCCTTCCACTAGACCCACCTCCTAAATGTCCCTCCACCTCCTGGTAGTACCAGGGACTGGTGACCAAGCCTTTAATACCTGAGGAAAACTGCAGACCCAAATTATAGCAGCATCTATACAGATCTGAATAAAACTCAGTGACCCAGGTCTTAATATCTGATGGCAGTGTCAAGATTCAGTTCTTAATCTACCCACCTCTCCCAGCTCATGTTTGTAACTTCTACAGCATCCGAGGCTACTCAGAAACTAAGGGGAAAAGGTTTGTTTTGTTTTTCATTTTGAAGGCTACACTGGTCTTTCAGATGAAGGCACTGAAGCCTAGACAGGTGACATAACTCACCTGTCATAGTATAAACACTGGGACCTAAATCTTCACATTTTAACAGTCCTTCGCTGTCACCATGGACACCAGACACAGATCTGTGTCTAAACATTTGTGAGTGTGGAACTTCATTTCACCGGCGGAAGGCACATAAAGAACTTCAAGAAGCACAGGGCCTTTCTCGTCCTTGGTAATATGGGGACGGGGCCGAGGAGCGAATGAAGACATCGCTCAGGAATCCCTAAGGGCCAGAAGTGAGTTAGGAATTGTATGGCTATGAACCCTTGGGTGTGCCGCAGTATCTATTTTAAGTGCCCAATAAAAGCAAGGTGAGAACCAAGAACCAGTCCCACATCTCTCATGCGGGAGCACAGGGACCAGTGGGGCACAGTTGGGTGACCCGATCTGGAACCCCTATGTGCCGCTCTTCCTCTAAGAACTCAGGGACAGTGGTCTTCTGCTATTCAGAGGTATCTAGAGGATATTGGCACCTATCAAAAGTCCTGTTAGGAGAACATTAGAAATTCATACATCCTCTTGTGCCCTACAGAAACAATATCTCTGGAAGTCACTCCTACCCTTTATTATTAAAGAAACACCATCATGGGGTTGGTAGAACTGATGACAGTCTTTCCTGTGCTTTGCCACTCCATGCCATCCTGATATCATCGCGGGTTCCTGCATATGAGGTACTAACGCAACATTCTGGCTGCCATGTGTGTGTGAAAATAATTCACCCTTGAAAGGAAAATTGTCTGATCAAGTGAATACCTACAAACCCCAGACAGTTTATAAAATTGGGAGCAATAAAGATAAACTTACTTTGAAAACCCATGAGAGGTCCAAATGGCTGTGCTGCAGTTGGTGTAAACCTCACTCACGAAGCTGACTTCGTTGCACTGAAGAAAACTGACAGTGTGATGGTTAGAAATAGTTCAGGCTCTTTGAGAATTCCCAAGAACTTCAACAATACTTGACCAATAGTTTTCAAACGTGGGTTAGAAGTACTACTTTATGTTCTATCTTAACACGGTGCCATTTTATTAAAATGTGCTCCTTATAAAATGTAATTAGAGCTGTGTATGGCAGTGTTTAGCTGTAATCTAAGCACTTAGGAAGCTGAGGCAGGAACATAGAGGCTCAGGCCAACCTGGACCACGTAGGGAGCACCAAGTCAGCTAGGACTGTATAAGAAGACTCGGTCTCAAAATGTAAAAATTAATAAAATGAAATGAAGTTGTATATTTAAATTTTATACACACATATATAAAAATATATGATTTTTAAATCTACTTAATACATTATAAAATGGTATTAATTAATTTATTGTTTTCAATAAAGTGTACATATGTCTGTTTGGTGTGTACAAAGATGAAGAGATTTGGAAGAAAATAATGTAACTCATTAGAACTATTTTTTTCCATGACGGAGTTGCAAATGAACTTCATATTTTTCTGATAATAAGCGAAAAATAAAGAAACTGGCAGGAGAAGTTTAGTTCCTTCCTTCTGTAATGTATGAAAATTCCTTAGCAACAATAGCATACCGCATACCATCTAGTTCTAACGCTCACACATGCCTGCTGCTGCCCTTTCACTTCTAGATGGTGATGGAGAGCATCAAGCCAGATGTCGTGGCTGTGCTGTACGAACACAGTGGAGTGACATTGGAGGGCCTGCTTCAGCTCACAGACAGAGCTCTACAAGGGCGGAAGGCACAGAGCCTGGGGATATTCAGCAGTGGAAACAGCAGAGAAATTGACTTGCTGCAAGGTTGGTCTGGGGATTAGAGGGGAATGGTCACACAGCTCTGAGTGTCCACAGCGCTTATCCACAAATGTGACTTTCACAGGGTTTCTAAGTTCTGATTCATTAGGAAGGGCTCATGCTGTCTTCATGAAGAAGGAAAAGCAGCTTTTGATGATAATCTTAAATATAGTGATTAAGATCACAGCAGAATGGTTGCTACCATTGTCTTTAAAGCATACACTTTATTCACATTCCTGTAAAGCTTTTACATCTTGCAAAATTGAAACATTGTGTTAAGCAACACCTCTCTTCTTCCCTCTGATATCTGCCCTCTGATATCTTCCCTCTGATATCTGCCCTCTGATAACCGTTGAATCCTTTAAATACATAATGGAATCACTTGCTTTGTCTTTTTGTGACTAGCATTTTTCACTTATACCCTCAGGGTTCATCCACTATACCAACTGGTTATTTCTCTTTTAAGGCCAAATACTAATCTACTCTATGTATGTGTTACAATATGTGTACTGGCTGGTTTTGTATGTCAACTTGACACAAGCTGGAGTTATCACAGAGAAATGAGCCTCCCTTGAGGAAATGCCTCCATGAAATCCAGTTGTAAGTGGGGAAGGCCCAGCCCAGGGTGCCATCCCTGGACTGGTAATCCTGGGTTCTATAAGAGAGCAAGCTGAGCAAGCCAGGGCAAGCAAGCCAGTAAGTAACATTCCTCCATGGCTTCTGCATCAACTCCTGCTTCCTGACCTGCTTGAGTTCCGGTCCTGACTTCCTTGGTGATGAACAGCAATGTGGAAGTGTAAGTCGAATAAACCCTTTCCTTCCCAACTTGCTTCTTGGTCATGATGTTTTTACAGGCATACAAACCCTGACTAAGTATGTTTATAACTCTAGCCACTGGTGGTCATTCAGGTAGCTTCTATTTCTTGCCTATCGTGAATAATGACAAATCTCTTTTGTTATTGCAACATGGGAATACAATCCTAAGTATGATGTGGTGGGTTTCTTTAAAAATTCAAAAACTCCTATATTGTTTTTCATAGCTATTTTATCAATGGTGCAAGTATGCAAAGCTCTCTGTGCCATTTGCTTGTTATAGGTATTCAGGTTTCTCGTTTGGTTGTTTGGTTCATACAGTTTCCAGTCTCACTGTGTTTTGATTTGTGCACCTCTGCTGATGAGGGATGCTCAACACCTGTCATGTGCTTGCTGCCATTTGCATATTTTCTTTATGAACACAAGCCCTTCACCTATTGAGAAGTGGGTTTATTTTTGTATCCATTGAGCAGTTGACATTCTTTGTATGTTAAGGATATGAACTCCTTCTTAGATGTGTGATTTGCATGTATCTTGTCCACTTTTATAGTGTCTTAGTCATTGTTCAGTTACTGTGAAAAGATACCATAACAACAGCAACTCTTATAAAAGGAAACTTTTTTGTTTTCTTGTTGTTGTTGTTGTTTGTTTTTTCGAGATAGGGTTTCTCTGTGTAGCCTTGGCTGTCCTGGAACTCTGTAGACCAGGCTGGAAACATTTAATTGAGAGCTTGCTTATGGTTTCAGAGGTTGAGTCCATTGTCATCATGGCAGGGAGCATGGCAGGAGGCAGGCAGGATATTGTGCTGGAGAAGTGGCTGAGAGCTTCATCCTGACCTATATGCAGGGAGAGAGTGGATCTGGCATGGGCTTTTTGAAACCTCAAAGCCCACCCCAGCAATGCACTTCCTCCAGCAAGTCCACACCTATTCCAGCTAAGCCACGGCTCCTAACCCTTCTAATCCTTTCAAATAGTGTCACTCCTTAAACCACCACCTATAGGTGTCCTTTATACTCTCTCTTTTGGTGCACAGAAAATTTAAGTTTGATGAAAGTACAGTAATTACAGTAGTACACCAAGATAGATAAATTGGTGTGCACTTGCCACCTATGATAAGCTCTGCTTGGCTTGTACTGCAAAGGAAAGAAAGGATGACATAATTAAGTAGTTACAGGAAGATTTAAAAATCTCATCAGTGTTTACCTTTTGGGGGAGGGAGGAGACAATGAATACCTTTAATTAAACTTCTAGAGTCTATCCTTTATTTATAACTTTGTGTTCTCCCTTGCTTACCCCCAAAGCAGAATTGTTTTAATTTTGTCAATTGTTAACCTTCCATCCATGTGGGATGAGGGAAGAGAAAATAAACCAGATGGCCCAGCTTCCAGGGCCCTTACAAAGTGGCACAGTGAGTCACGGATCATTCCTGAGGAACTGGGAGTAAGGAGAGTTTGAGGTGGCTGCTAACTCAGGAAGCCTTGCATGCTCTGACAGTTTTTCACTGATGACAGTGGGAACTTCTTCTGCTTTGGAAACTATTGCAAGATCCTAGGACTTGACTGCCCATTCACCTTAACCTCTCCTTGAGGCCAGTGATCCACAGTGATGTACGTTGGAGGCAGAAACACAATGTCCAAAGCATAATTGTATAACACCTTATTATTCCAGAATATGAAGGAGCCTGTGGCCACAGGGCAGTTTGGTGGCACTTTTTGTGGCCTTAATACTATGCTCCATGAAATGTGGGTGCACTGGAGATCTTGGTTTTATGGGCAAATACTGGATTTTGAATCTGTGACTCCATTTTCACAAACAGTTAAAAGTTCTGTTTATTATGATATAACAAACTACTATTGCCATCTTAAATTCCCCCCTTAGGCTATAAAATTTGTATTAAAAATGTACTGTGGCCTGAAGTGAGAGACTTCTGGGAGAAACTAGGAAGCCGTGTGGCCACTGAAGAGGAAGGAGGACATGTGGACTTATTTGTGCCACTTGGAGCATCAGGTCAGTGTCAAAACTCTGGGAACGCAGGGGGCATACCTCCTTGTGGTGGTACTTTGTGTGTTTCTGAGGTACAGTCACAAATGAACCCACTTAATGCATGGATCAGTGGCTCATTCCTTTTTACTACTATAATTATTGCACGAAATATCATTACACATACTATAATTTGTTTATCCATGCAGTGCATTTGGTAAGTGAAGTTGCTTTGAACGTATATCTGAACATGTGCACACACTTCTCTAAGGTATACAAGATCCCAGGGGTGTACGTTAACTGTTACAAAGCCAGCTCATTTGTTTTTCAAAGTACACTTTAGTGTTTCTAGAGAATATGTCTGAGAACTCGCTATCCAACACTGTGGTATTTGTTTTAGTTGTAGCCATTCAAGCGGATACAGAGTCATATCATGGTGGTTCTGATTTGCAGTTTCCTACTGGCCACAATGCTGAGCGTCTTTTCATGGACTTCTCTGCCATTTATCTTTCTCAGTGTCTGTTTGAGCATCTTGCATGTTTTGAAAAGTAAATTGTTTTCCCAGTTGATGACTTATGTTTTCCTTCTCTGAATGGTTTCTTCTGAAGAGCAGAACTTCTTCATTTCTATGAAACTGAATTTATTATCTTTACTTTTATGTTTCATTATCATATTATTTAATTATTTAAAGTATTTTTTTTAAAAAACCACTTTATGCCCATAGGTGTTCTGTCACATGTATATCTGTGCCACATGGGTGTGTTGCCCATGGAGGCCAGAGAAGGTGGCAGATTCTCCATATCTGGAGTTGTGTCAGGTTGTCAGTTGGGACCCAAATCTGCAGCCACTGGAAGTGAAGCCTGCTCTTAGCCTCTGAGCCATTTCTCCAGTCCCCGTAGTTTTAAATTCCTCGCACAATCAAAGATTACAAAGATTTCCTACTGCACTTCCTGGGCGTTTGTGTTTAAGTTTGTCATTTAGGTCTGTGGTTTTAACAGATAATTAGGCACAGACTGAGATTTATTTCATGTAGAGGCATCTATTTTCCCAACATCATTCCTTAAAGGAAGCCTATTCTTTCCCCCATGAATTTTATCTACAGGTTTCCTGCAGTCAGGTGGTTATGTGGATTTAAGTCCTCTGTGGATGCTCTGACTTCATTATCAGTGAAAATGTCAGGCATGAAGCCCATCAGCCTCCACCAACTTGTTCCAAGAAGCAATTGGGTATTTATTTTTGGACCACAAAGAATTAAAATACCCGATTCATTACATACATTTCTTTTTAAGTAATTCAGTCTATATTTACTGAATCCAGTAATCCACTCTATGTTTTAATCTGTATCACTGAAGAAGAGGAGGGAAAAAAATTAAGACAGGATTTCTCTGTGTAGCCCTAGCTGTCCTGGAACTTGCTCTGTAGACCAGGCTGGTCTCGAACTCAAAATTCAGAGATCCATCTGTCTCTGCCACCCAAGTGCTGAGATTAAAGGCATGTACCAACACATCCAACAGAAGGGGACTAATTAGTGCCACAGTAAATTTTGACCATCTTGTTCTATCTCGTGTTTATGTTTTAAGTTTGTCTACTTCCAACCACAAGTCTCCTTACTCAGATTATTTTAGGAAACTCTTGTGAGGTTTTTCTCTGTCTTTGGCTTAAATATTCGAAACTTGATGATAAACAGGTTTTTCTAGTTGTACACCCTCTTTCCACATCTTACAGAAAGATGTTTTCAGAAATTAGGTGCTTGGACATCTGTCTGCAGAGATAGAGGTGAGATGTTTGGGGGCTGCTGATCAAAGGATTTGAATTGAAGATGACAACTGCCTGTGGTCTTTCTTGGCCTGCTCTTCATGCTTCTCAGTAATACCTGACTGCCTCAGGAGAAACCCAAGGATTATTTTCCTACGTTGTTTTTTTTTTTTTTTTTTTAAGGATTGATTTGGTTTTATTTGGGAGCATGAATTGTAGCTCTAAGGAGATACAGATTTAATTATTTCAATGCACTAACGCACGTGTTCTTGGCTGTGCAGAAGCAGGTATAGAAGTTCTTTCTCAGCTGTCTCAACTAACGGGCACATGGTTCTCTGCCCCGACTGGAATCGCAACCGGTTCATACCAACACAGTAAGTGTAACACAGTAAGTGAGCTGACTAGTATGTCTAGTAACACACAGCACATCAGCTTCCCTGCAGGACAAGTACTAAAAACAAATACTCTAGTCTCATTTCTCTGCCTCAGTAACTAGCAGCTGTTCATCAGGGCTGATGTGCATCTCTCCTGATCTGCCTATAATGATTGTTACTCTTGCACTGAGTCATTCATTTAGAGGAGGATTTTTTTTTCTGCAAATATTTTGCTTCAAGCTGTCATTTACTAAAACCCATTTTAAAGAGTTCAGCAAAGTTGTCCTAGTTTTGTTTTGTTTTTGTTGTTGTTGTTTGTTTGTTTGTTTGTTTTTAAGGATTGATTTGGTTTTATTTGGGAGCATGAATTGTAGCTCTAAGGAGATGCAGATGAGGTTTGCTTAGATCCCACTCTGTACAAGGATCAGGAAGGGAGATGGATTAAAAGGGAAAGTATACCAGCACGTATACGTTCATTGACACAATAAGGCTACTAATGCTGGATAAAAATGGACCATTGGCCGACTGACAGAGAACCACATGGCTGTCCTACAACGTCACTCAACACTTTCTCCTTTAAAACCCTTCTCTTCAGATCAGACAGGGTTTTGACTGCCTCGGGAATGGTATGAGCACTGATTCTTTAGTCTCCAGGGGCCTTTTGAGACTGGAGGAAGTTGGCATGAGCATGTCACTTGTAAGGGGAATGACTCCATAGATGGGAGAGAAAGCACACGCCTCCATGCTCCACACAGTTCTGAAGCAGCCATGGCCAGCTCACTGTAGTTCACACAGCCTCAGCAAGGCTTGGGCCCTGGTGGTCGCCCTAATAAGCAGCTATGCCTCCTCTCCTCGTTCTGTCCTTTTCCCTTTCGGTTACTTCATACTCTCCTTCTAGAGAAACACATTAAAAGTTTTGCACAGGCTGGTCAGTAACAGGAGAAACAAAGTGGATCTGGCCATCCACTCAGGCAAAAAACAAAACAAAACCCAAAAGAACAACAACATCAACAACAACAAATTAGACCAAAAGGTCACTCCTTCATGCTGTAATTGCTTTGCATGGTGACTAATGTTCTTACATATCCACTATAGCCTTGAGTTCCCCCTAATTTGAGAGAGAGAGAGAGAGAGAGAGAGAGAGAGAGAGAGAGAGAGAGAGAGAGGAGTAGCTGCTGAGACTTGACCTTGAATGTGTGGCAGGGACTTGGGAAGTGCTGAGTCAGTTAGAATGAAGATATATATTCTTATATCCATCTGCTGGGCTTCCCGAATTTCATTTCTAATTTCAAGTAGAAGTTTATCAGCCTTATGGACAGAGGGCCATTCACTGTGTCCTTTCTTAGTTTCTTTGTTTGCCATTGAACACAGTCTGTGACTGCTTATCTTCTGATAAAGGACACTTTGCCCAGTATGAAGACAGCTGAGTTGATTTTAAGTTAAACAAGAAGGAGAAATCTCCTGCCTCAGCTCAGGCTCAAGGCTGATGAGAGGCCTTGTCTCAAATAATAGGGTGGACAGTACCTGAGAAACCATGCCTGAAGCTGGCCTCTGGGCTCTACATGTAGGTGCACACACATGTGCACACACATACATATGTGCACCTGCACACATGCACACACACACACACATGCATGCATGCACACACGCACACATATGCACAGAGTATGAACTGAGTCTTGAATAATAAAACTCAAACTCTCGTCAGTTCTTAGTGACTGGCTGGGGCCACACCGGGATAGGACTCCTCCTTCTAACTACTTCAGTGAGTCCAAGCTGCAGGCATGGTCCAGTTTCACAGAATTCCTGGAAGACACCTTGAAGTCAGTGAGGAAAACGTTAAATCCACTCTTCAAGAACTTGCAGAAGAGCATCAGTGGCCGCATGATAGGTAAGGTCTCTGACACTTCTGTTCCAGATCAGGCCAGGGCTTATTTCTTACCCGAGCAAATTCAAGACTGAGAATGGCATAAGCAAAACCCAGTTGTAACGGATACTTGACCAAGCGTCATTACCTAATTTTTCAAATATTCAAGAGCAACACTAGTCATGTTCAGAACATGGGGCTGACTTCTGTTTCACATTGTACCACCTTATTGATTTCTGTGAAGCCCATCTGCCCTGGGCAGAGCTTGGTTTTTACTCAACTAGAGAACTGTATCTTTTCTGACTGCATCTTGTTCCGGCCATTAAGCACCACTTACAGTGTCCATTTCATAATTTGTTCTACAGTTCAGTTATTATCTGTATAAAATACGTAATTCTTCCAGATGTCTCAGGTAGATAAGTCCATTCGAGCTCCCCTCCAAATATACAAATAAGGTACATATTACAATTTTCTTCTTAAACAATAAAATAAAATACACAGCTTGGTGCTGGATTCCATGGTCTTTTACTGAACCTGTTGGACATCACTGAATCAATTTTCCATTCCCACTCCATTGCCTTGATCAAATTACCATAATATTTTTTGTGGAATGATATACCATCTTAACAATCACAAACTAACCCAGTTTATTCTTTAAAATGAAACACTTTCACCATCTGGGTAAATATGTCCCCCTTCCCCTATAGCCATCTCTTCATATTTTATACACAGTCCATCTGACTAAGACACAGTATCATGCCAAGGCTGCAGACCTGCGCCTTCCTCCCTTCCCTTGTTATGCACGGCAGTACATGTGCACCCATACAGATTCATGTCCTATATCTTGCTTCACAAATGCCTCTTCTGTAGAGATCTTCCCCTGTATTTTCCTCTACTACCTGAACTATCCAATTTAGGAAAGGCTAAACTAATACTCTTAAATGTTAAGAAAATATAAGCAAGGAGGAATAATTTCCCCTTTTTTCACAGATACTAGGGAGTAGATAGGAAAATGGAGCCGTGAATATTTTTTATGGCAGTGTGTTGACAATGAGAAGTCAGTGGGAAAAGCTGTTCTCCAGTATAGCTGTGCTAAAATCATGCAAACCAGGAGAAATAATTTCTTCATTTTCTTTCATAGATACTTAGGATTAAATAGAAAATGGAAAAGTGAATTTTTTATGACAGTATGTTGGCAATGAGAAGTCAATTTGTTTTCCAGTAAAAGTGGGTAAATATTTAAATATTAAAAAAATGAAAAAGATGTCTTTGTATGTAAGCTACTTTCTCTGAATTTAAAATATTTACCTTTTCAACCCAAAGGTGAGGAGATGTGGAGGATGTCCGACTGGATCCCACTTTTTATCAGAAGGCTCCTTTCATGGCTTCCTTTATACTTGTCTGATTCTTAGAGTTCATTCTGCATCCATCTTAGCTGAAATGGGTTTGGCTCATTTCCCATTTTATAACAGGTCTTCTCGTGGCAATGATAAAAACCTGGCCCCATTCCTTGTATCGCTGTGCACTAAAAGGTGACTGTGGTGACTGTGTTCTTAGCTCTCGCACATCTTACATAAAGTGTGTGCTTGACATTGCAGGCCAGTTTATGTTTGACACTCTGGGTATGGACAGCATCCTAAATAACCAAGGCCCTGCACAGGCTCTGGCGGATGGACTGATGGAGTTGTCAAAAGAAGGGTCTGTAAGTATCTTGTTGAAGAAAGAAAAGCAGGAAAAAAAAAAAACCAAACAACTCAGCACAAATAAATCCTTAGTTTACATTTTTTAACCTTTTACCAGTTTACCACTCTGGGACATAGTCCCTCAGAGAAATTACATCAGTTTATAAAAGCAGCCACAGAGAGATTCTGGGCTCAAGATGTACTAAGTATATAAAAGAGAGAAACAGGGAGTCCTCCTGGGTTCTTTAAAGTCTTTTAATTTGTGCACTGTTTTCTGTCTTGTGCCTAATTTCAGTTAGAAGTGACTTCATTTGAAAACATGTTCATGGCCATATATTTCACATAAATGTCACGAGCCAGGGAACTGACACGTGTGAAACCAGATACAAGAAAGGGGGCTAGATGAGAGGTGGGGGAGGGAAAGAAAACACATATGTTAAAAAAAAAGTCAGCATTTGGGGATAGTGGAAGTTGGTGGAGTCTCAAGGACCATTTATGTTAATAGGGCATCTTGGACAGTCTACCAGAAAAAGCAGTGTATGTTTCAGAAGACTGTATGAAATTTGTTGGCTTTTTTGGGACAAAGCTTAGGCAGTAAAATATCTGCCTTGCAAGTGTGAGAACTAGAGTTTAGCTCCAGAGCCTATGTGAAAGCAACTGAGGCACAGTGGCAGACGCTTATAATCTAAGTGCTGGGGGGGGGGGGAGAAACAGGTGGGTCCCTGGGGATCTCTGGCGTCACTTAGTTGGTGAGTTCCAGATGAAGATTGTCCTCTGGCTTTTGTACGTACACACACACACACACACATGTAAAAGTTAGGGTGGGTTCTGCCTCTCTCCCCCTTGCTCCAAGGAATAAAACTCAGACTTAATATATGTTTACAAATAAAATACCTTGGCTATATAGCCAGGCTCTTCTCTGACTAGATCATAACTTAGATAACCTAATTATTTTAACCTATGTTCTGCCATGTGGCTGGTTACCTGTGCTTAGGTACCATGTATCCATCTCCTTAGATCTTCCTGGGCAGATCTTTGCACCTGGCTCTCTCCCAGAATCCTCTCTCCCTCCCAGATGTCCCACCTTTCATTTCCTGGCTAAGCCATAGGCCATAGGTTTTTTTAATTGACAGGTGATGCATCCATACAATACACAAGATACTCTTTCTACACACACACACACACACACACACACACACACACACACACACACAAGAGAGAGAGAGAGAGAGAGAGAGAGAGAGAGAGAGAGAGAGAGAGAGAGAGAGATCCACAGGATCTCTTTCTCACAGCCCCAAGGATAACTGTGAAGATGAAGTCAGGAATAAGGAAGTAGTTGCCTTGATTGGTGCATTCTTAGGGCTGTGCAAGCTCTTTACTCTCCAAGGACTGACTCCCTCCCTTTGTGGTGATTCTCCCGTTTAAGCATAGTCTCTACACACATTTCTTCTCTTTGCTGCTGTGTGTCTGTTCCAGTTTCCCTTGGATTTCTGGGGCAGCACCAGATAGTTGCAGGCTTAGCCAAACTGTGCAGAGCCGCTCTTGACCATGCTGCCTGCTCTGGACTTTGCTCAGTTGGTACTACAGCCCAATACCCAGTGAGTCAAGGCCCTGACAGACTTCTCTGCTGACCTGATCATGGGTGTTTACAGAGACCCAAAGGCCTGGAAGGATATTGCACTTTTTCTCAAACATAAAATGTCTGAAAATGTTTGATGGAGGAAGAGCCATACTTACAGTGTGGGAGAGAGCAGACTCCATGGGGAGTTGGGATGTTCCAGGAATGGTGCTGCCCTGCCTCTCTCCTAAGCTTGCTTCTTTCCCTTGAGAGACCACAAGAGCCCTGCTGGTCTGTTCTTCATGTGGCCAAGGGTTGTTGTGAGCCACTTTGAGTCTAATGATCTTGAGAGAACCTTCTAGAAGACCTTGGATTGTGGATAAAAGGCTGAGAACCAAGAATATGACTGGTAACCAGAACATGGAATGGGAAAAAAAATTTAGTATTATCAGTTCAATAACAATTACTTTGCTTTCTACTAATATGACTTAAGCAGAGAACTGAAAAGTCCAACTAAAAAATGTCCTTTTTTTCATGTATTTATGTGTAGTGTGTGTGTGTGCGCGCGCACGAGTGTGTGCTCATGTGCATGCACACGTGCATGTGCATGTGTGTATATGCATATGTGTGTACCAGAGGTGTTTTCCTTTATCACTTTCTACGTCATGTTTGGAGACAGGGCTATTCAATAAAGCTGGGGCTCAATGATTCTGGTAGGTGGGCTGGCCAACGAGCTTGGAGGTCCATCAACACTCACCCAGAGTTATAGGTACCAACACTACAGCCCAGTTTTTACTTGGGTGCTGGGATCGGAACTCAAGTCTTTAAGCTCACACAGCCTGAACCCTAGCCCATGTTCTTTCTTCTGTGATATGTTTAACATAATGTCAGATGAATATTTTAAACAGGATTTTTTTTTTGGGGGGGTGGCTATTTTCTAGGACAAACCTCTGGAATTTTTGTCCTATTTTCTGCTGAAGAAATCTAGTAAAAAGAACAAGGATTTTGAAGGAAATTATGTTCTGGCAGAATGTGACCTGAAAGAAACACAGGATCCACTCATGAAGGTAAAAGGTGCTGTTGTAGCTTTTTTGCCATGGCGGCTTCTCTGTGCAGAGCGAGGCTTGTGTGGTGAAGAGACTACAGAACGATGACAGTTCCTGGAACTTCCAGCAGCCGACTGTTTCAGGAATATCACTGTCATGGAGTACTATTAAGTAGGGCGTTTCACGGTGCTGATGTGAGTGGTGTTTAAGGCACTTCAGAGCACAGGCCCCTCACTGATTGAGAGCTGTACTTGGTGTAAGATCCTTGGAAATTTGCATTCACCACTTAACCCGGCTGAGTTCTCTCTGGTGTAACACAGAGAAGAGAATTATTAGCAGACTAAGATCCTTTGTGTTGAACATGAAACTAAGAATTCTTCTTTCATGAGGGTGGAGGCACACACTTTTAAACCCAGCATTTGGGAGGCAGAGCTTGTGGAGCCCTGGGAGTTCCAGGCCAATCTGGCCAACATATCGAGTTCCTGGAAGACCATGGGCTACATAATGAGACTGTCTCAACAAATCAACCAACCAAAACAGTTCTTCTTTCTCCTTTCCTCCTTCTCCTCTTCCCCCTCCTCTTCCTCTTCCCCCTCCTCTTCCTCCTCCTCCCCCTCTTCTCCCTCTTCCCCCTCTCCCTCCTCCTCACCAGTGCTTTGTTCAGAATCTCTACACTCTTGCTTCCATGAAATAATCAGAATTCATTGTCATTTGAAAAGCTGATTTATTCCATGGAATATACAATTTAAGAACCATTTATGCTCAGGTTAAAAATATTTGAGGGCTTAGGACACTGTCACCAAAACAGAGTCACCATCTTGACTGTTTAGTAGGTATAGACTTGTGAGTTGCCCTATCAGCTGAGTCACCTGGTGCCCTATTAACATAAGCTTCTGAAATGCATTAGTGCTTCAGGAGAGCACAATACAGGGCAGGTCACAGGAGATCTGCTGGACATTTCCCTTTGTCAAGCCTGCTAGTTTACCTTGAAAGGAGTTACTCCTCACACTGGGGTTTAGTTTTAAAACTATAGATATTTGTTTAGAAGAGCTCATAAAACCACATTTATAGGAATGGAACTAATGACATCCCCCACATGGGAGTCCCAAGGGATGATTTTTCTGTCAAATCCAGGTCTCTCCTCTCTGTGTGTCTGTCTTTCTGTCTCTCTGTGTATGTGTGTCTGATTCTATCTATCTATCTATCTATCTATCTATCTATCCAGCCAGCTATCTTAATTATTACTGAACCTGAAATGTCCCTACAGGTTCGTGTTTCAAGTGTTTGCTTGCAGTGTGTGGTACCATTTAGAGTCTTCAGGAACCTACCTGGTGAAAGCTGGTTACTAGTGTTAGCCTTTTGAAGGTTGTCGCTGGTTCTGGTCCGTGCCATGCAAATAAGTTGTTACCTCTGCTCCAGTGGATATCTAAGGAGATGCTCCACTCTGCCTTTCCCACTGTAATAGACCGAGAGGGCCTGAAACCATGAGCCAAAATATATTCCTTGTTTATGACCTTGCTTCGTTTTGTTAGGTGTTCTGTCATGGTATTTGTGACAGGAAGGTAACAGCCATCATTCTATGAACTGTGTCCCCTGCCTTGCTGTCCTATCAGACCTTACTCCCGGCTGCTGCATGCCTGCAGTGCTTTGTGGTATTAACATTGTGCAGTTATGGTGATGAGTGACAGTAGAATCAAAGTCTCACTTCGCTGCCCGTTCCTGGCTCCTGAGAAAGCGCCGGCAGCTCTGTGCTTTCTGGGAAAAGTATCAGCTGGGAGGGGTGTGACTAGAGAATAAATTATCTGTAAAAAACGTCTACCATGTGGTCCAAAACTAGTCGCATGAGCTTACTTCTTGTAGTCACCTTTATATGTAATAGAGATCACCAAGGCAAACCTAGCCAACAGAGTAAGCATTCTCTATGAAGCTGCAAAGGGTGATGTTCTATTATTGTTCTATAATCACTCTTGCAAACAGAATAAGGGATGGCACCATGGATTTTAAATAGACTCTAACATTTCTACCAATTATTAACTCTTATCACTATAAAATAGGAGAAGTCACCACGTTGATGTTCAACTGCAGGCTGCATTTCCAAGGCCTAATATATATATTATATATTTTAAATTGTGTGTGTGTGTGTGTGTGTGTGTACACACATGTGAGTACTGGTGCCTGCAGAGGTCACAGGCATCAGAACCCTGGTATCTCCTCTTGCAGAGGACTTGGGTTTAGTCACCAGTACCACACAGTGGCTCACAACGATCTGCAAGTCCAGTTCCAGGGGATTCTGACTCTGATGCCCTCTTCTGACCTCTACAGGCATCCATGGTGTACATACATTCAGACAAATCACTCATGCACATAAAATAAAAATAAATAAGCTTTTTAAAGAAGAATGAGGAAGAGGAGAAGGAAGAAGAGGAGGAATAGAAAGGAGGGGAAGAGGAAGAAAAGGAGACAAAGATGATGATAATGATGACGAAGAAAAAGGAGATGGAGGAGAGAAGAAGGAGGAGGAGGAGGAAGAGGAGGAAAAGATGGAGAAGGAGGAGAAAAGAAGAAGGAGGAGGAGGAAGAGGAGGAGGAGGAGGAAGAGAAGGAGGAGGAGGGCAATGAGGAGGAGGAGGAGGAGGGAGAGGGGTAAAGTTCCTGTGTATACACGGCAGGGTGGAATCCGATGTTAGCTCAGATGTGCACAGTAGGTTGATCCATCAGCTTTTTATGGCGGTAGCATATCTGAAACAGTGGCAGGGGACAGGTTGATTCTGGATCCTGGTCTCTAGGGTTTTAGCCCACAATTATGTAGCACCACTGCTTTTAGGCCTGTGGCCAGGAAGGGCATCGTGGTGGCAAAGTGGTGTAGAAGAAACAGCTCACCTCTGGATGATCCAGGAAGTAAAAGACAGTGGGAAAAGCAGGGCAAGCCAAGGACCCCAGATCCCTTCAAGGCTGTGCCCCCTTGACCAGATGTTCTCCCACCAGGCCCTACCTCCTCATGGTGCTGCAGGCCAGTGACTAAGCTTTCAACATATGCTCTTGGAGGGCCATTTGAGATTCAAGTAATAACAGACGGTTTTCCACATTATAGCAGCTACCTTTTCTGAGAAGTCACAATATAATTCTGCAGTGCTAACAGCTGTCCTAACTTGAGATATAATTCTGCAGTGTTACAGCTGTCCTAACTTGAGATATAATTCTGCAGTGTTACAGCTGTCCTAACTTGAGATATAATTCTGCAGTGTTACAGCTGTCCTAACTTGAGATATAATTCTGCAGTGTTACAGCTGTCCTAACTTGAGATATAATTCTGCAGTGTTACAGCTGTCCTAACTTGAGATATAATTCTGCAGTGTTACAGCTGTCCTAACTTGAGATATAATTCTGCAGTGCTAACAGCTGTCCTAGTTTGAGATAGTGTGAGTTGGATTCTCATTTTACATCTGCAGCTGCTTTCTGCTCCAGAGCCACTGGCGTCTCCACTGGCTTGACTGGCTTCTTGACTATAAATATCTAGTGCTGTAACTTTGTTTTTACAATGAAGAGTGTTCCGCTCACAGGGAGTCTGAATTTCAAATTCAAAGAGCCCCTTCCCCCTAAGCCAAAAGTATAAAAATATACCAAGCTGGCACAAGACAGCCATACCTGGAAAGGAAAAAGTAGAGAGCTCGTGGAGCAGACTCGTGCCCAGGCTCTAGTGGTAGAGCCTGTAAGCAAGAAGAGAGCTGAGAATGGCCACTGCTCAGGAACCAGGACTCCTGTACCAAACTGATGACTAGACCACTCTGTGGTACAGTTGAGGGGAAGGTTTTTCATTGTAGATATGAGAGATAACAGTCAAAGGCATCTAGATTGTTCCAGAGCAGAGAGAAAGAAGTAGTCTGAACATGACCAGGAGAATGGATGTGGTCAGGACTGTCTTCAAGAAAGAAGAGGATAGGCGGGTTAGGGGGTGTAGATAAATAGAGAAAACATAGTGAGAAAAATAGAAAGAGAGCAGGGAGGGAGAGAGGGAGGGGGAGGGAAGGGAAAGGGGGAAAGGAGAGAGAGGAAGGGAGGGAGAGGGAGGGGGAAGAGAAGAAAGAGGGAGAGAGGGAGGGGGGAAAGGGAGGGAGGGGGAGAGTGGAGAGGGGAAGGAAGGAGGAGGCAGGGGGAGGCAGGGGAGAGGGGTAGAGGGAGGAAGAGGAAGGGGGAAATGGAGGGGGAGGGAGAGGGAGGGGAAGAGAAGAAAGAGAGGGAGGGGGAGAGGGAAAGGGAAGGGGAGGGAGAAGGGGGAAGAGAAGGAAGAGGTAGAGAGGGAGAGGGAGGGAGAGAGGGAGGAAAGGTCTAGGGAAAGTAGCAGTTATAAGGAGAATAAGTAGCTGAGGGGAGGGAAGCTATTGACCTGGAGGAAGTTTAGGGTAGGGGAAAAGGTTAGAAGGCCTAAGATGCCTGCATAGGCTTTAAATGTGTAGCAGATACTTGTGACACAGAGGGAGCCTTGGGCCAGCATGTGCTCTGATATGCTCATAGGCACCAAAGGCAGTCCTAAATGCCTTGAGCCAGAGGTAATAGAAATAGGAACCAGATTTACAAGTTCCTGAGGAATGCTGGCCTTTATCTAGCTGCCAGAAACTCTCCTTTAGTCCAGGTTGAGGACATTTCTGTATATATGGACTGCTTTTTGGAGTTTGGGGAACCGGAGTTTCCTTTGGGTCTGACAGATGTCACATGAGATGACACAGAGACAGAATATACTCATTTTCTTCTGAGAGGTCAAAGGAGTCTTGGTTGCAAACTGATGTCCATAGCCAGGCCTGGTGGTGCATGCCTGCATTCAGAAGAACTGAGGCCTGGTGGTGCATGCCTGCATTCAGAAGAACTGAGGCCTGGTGGTGCGTGCCTGCATTCAGAAGAACTGAGGCCTGGTGGTGCGTGCCTGCATTCAGAAGAACTGAGGCCTGGTGGTGCATGCCTGCATTCAGAAGAACTGAGGCCTGGTGGTGCATGCCTGCATTCAGAAGAACTGAGGCCTGGTGGTGCGTGCCTGCATTCAGAAGAACTGAGGCCTGGTGGTGCATGCCTGCATTCAGAAGAACTGAGGCCTGGTGGTGCATGCCTGCATTCAGAAGAACTGAGGCCTGGTGGTGCATGCCTGCATTCAGAAGAACTGAGGCCTGGTGGTGCATGCCTACATTCAGAAGAACTGAGGCCTGGTGGTGCATGCCTGCATTCAGAAGAACTGAGGCCTGGTGGTGCATGCCTGCATTCAGAAGAACTGAGGCCTGGTGGTGCATGCCTGCATTCAGAAGAACTGAGGCCTGGTGGTGCGTGCCTGCATTCAGAAGAACTGAGGCCTGGTGGTACGTGCCTGCATTCAGAAGAACTGAGGTCTGGTGGTGCGTGCCTGCATTCAGAAGAACTGAGGTCTGGTGGTGCGTGCCTGCATTCAGAAGAACTGAGGTCTGGTGGTACGTGCCTGCATTCAGAAGAACTGAGGCCTGGTGGTGCGTGCCTGCATTCAGAAGAACTGAGGCCTGGTGGTGCGTGCCTGCATTCAGAAGAACTGAGGCCTGGTGGTGCGTGCCTGCATTCAGAAGAACTGAGGTCTGGTGGTGCGTGCCTGCATTCAGAAGAACTGAGGTCTGGTGGTACGTGCCTGCATTCAGAAGAACTGAGGCCTGGTGGTGCGTGCCTGCATTCAGAAGAACTGAGGCCTGGTGGTGCGTGCCTGCATTCAGAAGAACTGAGGCCTGGTGGTGCGTGCCTGCATTCAGAAGAACTGAGGTCTGGTGGTGCGTGCCTGCATTCAGAAGAACTGAGGTCTGGTGGTGCGTGCCTGCATTCAGAAGAACTGAGGCCTGGTGGTACGTGCCTGCATTCAGAAGAACTGAGCCCTGGTGGTGCATGCCTGCATTCAGAAGAACTGAGGCCTGGTGGTGCGTGCCTGCATTTAGGGCACTTAGGTGGAGGTGCTATGAGGATCAGGAATTCAAGGTCAGCCTTAGGGAGCAGTTTTAAGGAGAATCTAGGATACTGGTGACTCTAGTCTTGAGGAAGCAAAACAAGCAAATTCTCAAACAAGGTTATGTTTGTCGTCCAGCCTTGTCCAAGAACAGCAGAGGATCTCCACTAAGAGTGTTATCTTTGAGTAGGGAGAGCAGCAGTCATAAGTGCAAGTTTATCCTCCCAACAGGAACACAAGGCTTTTGTTCTGTTGGTAGAGGGGCCTCTGGGATGCTGCCGGGATAACCAGGGCACTTTTTTTTTTTTTTAATTTTTATTTTGATGTCCTAATTTATAGGTAGACTACAAGATGGAGTATGGAGAGAAAAGGCCATAGTCACATGTGAAAATTGACAACCCTTGGAAGAGTGTGTGGAATGTTTTTATGGCGTTTTATCAGGAGTTGGAAAGGGGCTGGGTTTTATGAAGTGTTAGAGTCTTTATTTCTAGCATCTTAAATGTGAGATAAGTTACACAACAACAGAGCCGAGTCTAGGTCAAGTTCACTGTCAGGAGTGCTTAGATGCTTTAAGCTTGAGAGAAGCCCTGGAGGTCAAGGTCTCTAACCCCACCCACCTTTCAGGTAAGAAGAAGCTACAGGAAGCTAAAGACTCTATATTTCTACTTTTTAGTTTAATGTGTACCCCTGTGTATGCACACGAGTGTGTATGAGTGCAAATGTGGAGACCAGGGTGCTGGGTATCTTCTGTTGCCATCCATCTTTTTGGGGGGTGGGTTGGGCCGGGGCACGGCCTCTCACTGAAGCTGGAACTTGCTGTTTGGGATCCCCAGGGATCCGTCTGTTTCTGCTTCCCAGGGCTGGCAGGACAGATGGCTGGCAGGACAGACAGATGGGCATTTTTACCCACTGAACCATCTTCTAAGTCCCTAAGGCAGTGGTCCCCAACTTTCTAATGCTGTGACCCTTTAATACGGTTCCTCGTGCTGTGGTGACCCCCAACCATAGAATCGTCTCATTGCTACTTCTTAACTGTAATTTTGCTACTTTTATAAATCATAATGTAGAAAAATGTCAAATACACAAGATATATGATATTGACCCCTGTTGAGGGATCATGACCCACAGGTTGAGAACCACTGCTCTAAGGCAGGCTATTAAAAACATAAATCTTAGTTTAAGAGAGGTACCCCATTTATTAGGTACTTAATTCAATGTGCTTAAGGACCTTGTGATAGAATCCAAAGGCACAGAGCTTCCCCGTATTCATATGGGCAGAGAGAAAACCCTTTCAGGGTTTTCAGGGACTACAAGACCCGCCTCCAGGTGACCAAGTCTCATTTAATCCTCAGGAAGGAAGTGCCATCGACGACAATTCTCAGGACGTGAAGTCAAGTCCAGGCCAAAGCAACCTGAATGTGGAGGTCCTGGTTAAGCTGGTAAGTCACCTACTACCAGCTAGGATCTTGCCAGTGTTGCTGCTGACACGGAAGAGCTGGTAAGTCACCTACTACCAGCTAGGATCTTGCCAGTGTTGTTGCTGACATGGAAGAGCTGGTAAGTCACCTACTACCAGCTAGGATCTTGCCAGTGTTGTTGCTGACATGGAAGAGTCATTGTTTACCCTGGTTAGTTCTTTGTTTCCTTGAAAACATCCCTTAAAGAAAGGAACAACCTACCAACTATGTAAACGTATTAAAGGAAGATCCAGTTGGTAGATTTTTTTTTTCCTGGTAACTATGATGTGGACTCAAAAGAAGTTGATTTAAATGATGAAGATGGGGAGAAAACCGACATGGACATGACCCCACGATTTTCCATGACAGGTCATCATTTAAAGAAAGGACACATACTCACGAAGGTTTGCAGGTTTTTAAAAATATCTTCTCCCATGGGTCAATACTGACCACACCATCCCTTTCCTCCTCTCTGTCTACTCTCACTCCTCCATCCCCTCTCCCCCAGACCCACTCGTCCATTTCCCTTCAGAAAAGGGCAGGCCTTCCAGGGATATAGACCAAAGGCGGCATGCCAAGTTGCAATAAGACTAGGCCAGGATGTGGTGACAAAGGGCAGAGGGGCTGTTGGGGAAAAACTGGGCTCTGAGAAGTGTGACTGGTGGCTGGTGGGGAGTTTTACTTGTGGTACCATAGATGTTGGCCAGGAGATGAGGGGAGGGGATACTGTTGGGGGGAACCTGAGTGGGGTCTGATGAAGTGTTGCATGTCTGCGGGTGGGATCTGACCTGAGGTTCTGGATACTGCTGTGGCTTCTGGTAAAGCAGGGGGCTTCTATTTGAGTTGTGGGCCAGGATAGGTCTGCAGTTTTTAATTAGTGCACCCACTCATAGTCCAGCTCTGAAAGCTGACTGTAGTCAATCAATGTGATGTGCTCTGCTCTGAGTTGAAGCCTTCAGAGCAGGATGCTGAAAGGTACAACATGCAAGCACAATTTTGGCTTCATAGTTGTTTTCCTTCCTTTTCCTAAGACTCCAAAGTTGATGTTAGTATCCACAGTTTTACACATGAACACCTGAGTGAGAAAAACTAAGTGGCTTACCTAAGAAGAGAGAGAAGAAAGTGTGAGCTCTGCAGCCTTGAGCTCACACATAGAGATCTTTATAGCCCCATCATACCTAGGCTGGGTCCAGGGCTCGCTTTGACCTTAGGACCTGGTTTCTTATGCTCCAGACAAATGATCACTAGGAACCAGCCATCTTCCCTTAGGACAACCCCTTTTATGATTCTTGTCTCTTCCACCTCCTTAAACACCTTGTCCTTTGCTGAGGGCCCCAGTTATTAAATTTCTCATGAATCCCTGATGTTTCTGCAGGAGAGAAAGCTCCAGATGAACTCAGTAGAGAAACGAGCCCAAGTTGTGAGGGAGCTTGTGCAGAGCGAGAGACGGTATGTGCAGATGCTGCGAATTGTGCAGGACGTGTACGCCAAGCCCCTGAGGGCAGCACTCTCCTCAAACAGAGCCATTCTAAGTGCTGCCAATATCCACATCATTTTTTCTGACATTCTGCACATCTTAAACCTCAACAGGTAAGCCCTAAAGATGGCGTCTTTAAAAAAACAGTACTCCCCTAGATGAGGGAAGAGCAAACTTTGTTTCTAAAGCTCCACTATGGTCCATCAGCTCTCTATCTTCTTGGGGATCCCATCACCTGGAAGAGCAGAGAGGCTCCTTTGCATGTCCCCTGACAGCTACAGCCAGCAGATGGCTTCCAGTGTCACCCCAGCCCCAGGTTACAGTATGTGAAAGAAAAATAATCAATGCCTAAGCATTCAGTATGCAATAAACCACTCACATGAAAGTCCATGGGCAAGAGTCAATAATGTCTAATTGAATGGGCCAGGAGCAAAAGGACTCAATGGCTACTATGCTTTTCCATCATGGGTTTCCTACATCTGTTGAGAGTTTAAGAAAAACAACAGTATCTACCTATCGTGAGTGAGATCAGCCCAGTGCTGGTCACAGTCAATTTCCGCAGATCTGGAGAGAGAGTTTGTCACTTCCTGGGCCCAGCTGTGACTCAGTGAGAAGGCTGATGGAACACCTCTCAGTTTTCATGACCTAGAGTAGCTAAGAAGGTCACCTTGGATCTGTTTTGTATGTGGGCTGTATGTAAGTTATGGTTCTTGGCCTTGAAGCTTTTAAAGGTGCCATTCTCCTCAGAAGACTGTGAGAATGTACATGGCCCTGGCTCTCCTAGGGTTGGAAGCTGAATTAGGACCCAAGGAGTTAAGGTAAAAGATGGGATCCTGGACAGCCAACTTCTTCCCTCATTCTGCCCAGATCCCATCCTATCAAATGTACACTGTTCTGTGGTCAAGCTCTCAACTGGTCAAAAGAAAGCCCTACCACAAAAGACTAAGCAGAAAAGCCTACACTAATGAATTCATGGCTTAAGTTTGGGAGACTTTCAACAGGCTCCTATTTCAAGATACAAACTTCTCATATTGTAGAGAGTTTCTAGATAACCTACAAGACAGACTACAGGAATGGAGCCCAGCTCACTGTGTGGGAGAAATATTCATAAAGTTTGGAAGCCAGTTGAACATATATACCAATTTCTTCAACAATTATCCAGTTGTTCTGAAAACCATCGAGAAGGTAAGTGGTTGCGCTATTTCCACCTAGTCCTGTATAGCCCAAAGGACTGAGATAAGTGGGAAGGACTGCTTTCAGCTCTCCCCCATCCTCCTCCCACCCCCACCCCCCTAGACTTTGAGTTTCTTGAGAACAGGGACCTTGAAGTAGGGGCTAATACAGTGGTGGACACACAGCAGTGCTCAGGAACCGATAGTTGAGCTCCAGCTACCCACTGCCAAGTTTTCATGGACCCCAGCCAGGTGGGTCACAGTGTCATGTCATGTCACAGTGACAGGGCATTGAAAAAGTAAGCCGAAGCATGATTGTGAGCTCAGAATCCTCTCTGCCACTACAATACCAGGGCACACAAGCTCGGCTCGATGGACAACTTAAGACCCTTGACCTTGAGGACAAGAATTAGAGAAAACAGTATTCCCAGAAACAAACTGGTGGCAAACCCGCTACCTACTTCATTAGCAAAGTGAGAGCAGTCAGGTCCTCAGTACATTTAGCTGTGGCAGCTATTATTATTATCAACACCAAGAAATCTTCTTAAGCCCTTTAATTGTTCACAGGTATAAATGGCCTTGCTCTGAAATGTTCTTGGAGCATGAGATCAGCAAATCTTTGACTCAGACATTAGCAACATTGACATGTTTTAGACATGTACATACCGAGTAGTAGCACATGATTTTGAGTAGATACACCAGTGATGATACGGAGTACAATTGAAACGGATATTAAATAGAGTGGAACACTTTTGGAATGTCACTCTGAAAAACATGAATGACCGAAGCATTAAAGGTGACTATCAACAATAATCAAAGTCTTACAGAAATGACCCAGGGTTTATTGCATGGCAGGCACTGCCTGGGTAGGACTCTGTCCCACACTGTGAGCTTAGTCTTCTATCCATTTTCCAGATGAGAAAGTTAGGTAACCCCACAAGGTCATCTACTCGATTTATTCTAGCTCTAATCCAACCCCACCTTAATTATAAATCTCTTACTACTCCCCTCTATTGATTAAGTTAATGGATATGGTTAGATCTGTGGTATAATTAAAATATAAGAGTTAATATTTTAGAACACATGAATAGTATTGAAACAGATTAGACGGAGGGAGATGTTACCTCCTTACTTTGACTACTCTGTAGATGGCCCCTTGCTGCTGGTGGGACACAAGGCTTTATGACAGTGTCACAGAGCAAAGTTTGACAATGTAATTCTCACCTTTAGTGCAGAGAAATGACGCCCGCGTTTAGAGCGTTCTTGAAGAGGCATGATAAAACCATTGTTACCAAAATGCTGAGGTGAGTTCCCAGGGAGATCACAGATGGGCACTCAAGGCCCGGCCTTCTGTGGCCTACAGGTAGCAATGAGGGCACCCTTCTCTGTGCCCTATACAGTCTGCCGGAGCTGCTGATGTACCCGTCCCGGAGATTTGAAGAATATATTCACCTTCTCTATGCTCTGAGACTCCATACTCCGGCAGGACACGTGGACCGTGGAGACCTGACCACTGCAATTGATCAAGTCAAAAACTATAAAGGCTACATAGATCAGGTGGGTTATTGATACATATATGTACCCTTCAACATCCCTGTTTTTGTGGTGGTCTCACTGGAAGCCTGAGATGCCCTCTCTGCTGTGGTAGTCCTTACTTCAATCTTTCACCCTTTTAAAGATAAATCTATAGTCCTGCTCCACAAGTTTGATCATGAGGGGCATCTATTCCAAGCCAAACAATGTGAAGCAATGGTTTCAGATAACTGTACAGTCACAGTAACACACACATCCCCACCCCCCAGTTTTACACAGGTTTTTATGTGTCTCAGATTAACTTGAAGTTGATAGATAGCCACGGACCTCCTTGAATCTCTGACCCTCCTGTCTCCCTCATCTCCGGAGCGCTCAGGTTACAGTTACTCACCAGTTTTCCTGGGTAATACGGCACTCGGATTTGAACCGAGGGTTTTTGTGTACACTAGGCACACACTCTGTCAACTGAGTGACATCGTCAGCACCAAAGATGTCAAGGTCTTTCATAACTCAGTAAGTACAGCACTCATAATTATCCCATATATACTGTGCAGGCTGTATATGAACAGCACATCACACCCTAACAATGCTTTTCTTCTGAACAGCCTGGTTATTTGCCTTTATTAAAACACTGGTCTAGAAAATTGATATTTAGTAAAGTGCCGAGTCCTTTGCCAGGTGCCACAAGATATTAATAAAAATGTCATGATCTAGCTGGGCAGTGGTGGTGCATGCCTTTAATCCCAGCACTTGGGAGGTAGAGGCAGGTGGATTTCTGAGTTTGAGGTCAGCCTGGTCTACAAAGTGAGTTCCAGGACAGCCAGGGCTACACAGAGAAACCCTGTCTTGAAACAAAACAAAACAAAAACCAACCAAAAAAAAGTTATGATCTTTGCCTAATATAACTTTGTTTTCTAGATAAGGGAAAACTTGAAGATGAGAGAGCAGCTATCTGATGTACAGACCCTCATTTGTGGCTGCCCGGTATGTGTGCTGATGTTCTTGCTGCATCTCGCAATCACGAGTATAACCTTGCACTGGCAAAAATAGACATACAGATTCGGAGACAGCTAGGTTCTGTGGGATGCCCGTTACTGCCAAGACCTGCAGGCTTTCTCGTAACCTATCCCTGCTGTCTGCATTATTACAAAATGTACTGGGCTAGGCCCTAGCCCATGGTTGGGATTTTCCAAGGTTGCAGCTCCTTCTCTGTTGTCATGAGTCCCTTTGAGTTAAGCACTCAGTTACGTGTTCTACATGATCTCTGTCTGACCAATAAAGTCCTTGGTTCCGCACACTTGATTCAGCCTACTGAGAATGTCCACAGTGCTGGGAAGGCCTCTGTTAACTCTATATTTTGTGTATACTCCTCTGATTGCTTTTTTCTTTCTGACTCCTCTATTTCCTAAGGCTCTTACCATACATACCCTCCATTCTTTAAAGTTTCCTCTTGCTATCTGTTCTTTGAAAATATGCTATCTTCCATGAAATTTCCTTCCTTTCCTACCTCACTGGGTATGAGTACTACTAACCTTGAAAAATTAGGTCAGGAGTCTGTGGAGACACTCTCAGTGGGTGAGAGCTCTTGCTCCAAAAGCGTGAGAACTTGAGTTCACGTCTCCAGGACTCACATAAAAAGCCAGGCATGGCCACAGGCTGGCACTTATAACTCCAGTACTGTGAGGGATTCTAAGAATCTAAAGTCATTGCTAGGACTAGCTGGCTGCTAGCCTTGGCTCTCCAGTTCAACTGAAAGATCTTGTCTGAAGGGAATAACACAGAGCGGTGTTCCCTAGCCCCATGGACAGTCCTGTCATGTAGCCCTGCACCCATCTATTCAGACTGTGGGCCCCTCTATGTGTGAGCTTTGACTTGTTTCCTGGTGTCTGACAATCAGGAGAAGCTTCATATAGATGATGAATGAAAGTATTAATTGTTGGAGATACTTTTATTTGGTCCAGTGGGGAATTTTGTCATAATTTCTATCTTCATGTCTTGGTAAGGAAAGGGAAGTATGGGTATTTGGACTGCAAAAGTATGTCTCTTAGAACTCACTCAGAGAGTTGCATCTCTGCATCTCTGCATCTCTGCACACAGAGATGCACATCAGAAGGCATCCCTATGGCCAGAGCAATGCAGGGGCCTTCTTCCTAACCTTACTAGTTCTTTGGCTTCCTTTTTCCTCTCTTTTTAAACAGTTTATTTACTTTATGTGCATGTATGTCTGGGTGAGGGTGTTGGATGCCCTGGATCGGAAGTTACAGACCGTTGTGAGCTGCCATGTGAATACTGGGAATTGAACCTGGGTCCTCTAGAATAGCAGCCGGTTCTCTTAACCACTGAGCCATCTCTCCAGACTACTTCTTTTGTTTTCTTGACTGCTTTCTTATGGTTTTTTCTTGTCAATTGGGAAGGCTGTATTGTAAACTAGGAAAAGGCTGACTCTTCTACAGCTGCACTACGTTCTAGTCAACATCTCTATGTTCTAGGATGAAGAACAGTTCTGCACTAGTAGCATTTCAAATAATCATATATCCTATTGTTTATTTTATAGACTTTATCAGAAGCAAACAGATACCTGATTCGGACCCAAGATGTGGTTCAACTTCACTGCTGTGATGAGAAAATGGACTTCTCTTTAAGGTGAGCAGCTGTCATCCATACCAAAGCTGGGAGCACCTTGAAGGCAGTCAATGAACTGTCTTGTTCATTGCTCACCCTTGAGATTCATCACCATGTTTGACCTTGTGTGAAGTCAAGAGAACCTTTGTTCTGAATCATAGTTACACAAATATGCCTCTAGGTCAGTGGGTCTCAACCTGTAGGTCTAAACCCTACATAGGGGGTCACATACCATATATTTACATTATGATTCATAATAGTAACAAAATTAGTCTTGAAGTAGCCATGAAAAACTTTTCCAGTTTTTTTGGGGGGAGGGGGGTCACCACAATGTGAGGAACTGTACTAAAAGGTCACAGCATTAGGAAAATTGAGAACTATTGCTCTATATGACATATGGCACTTTATCATCCTGCTTGCATCCCAGGTGGCTCCTTGGTGGAATGAGAGAAAACAGTGTCTGCCAAGACCATAAACTTCAGAGTAGACTTCCTCAAGGCTGATCAGTTTCCTAATGAGATCAGATCCAAGTCTGTGGGAGCTCACACCAATATTCTGCCCCAAACAAGGGGGTCATTTTATTATCCTTAAGTAACTGTTCAAATTAGCACTGGAAATGACTTTACCATACCTATTTTGGATAATGCTCAGAGATGTGTAAGATGAGATAGAAAGATTCCAAGGTCCATGGATTAGTCTTCCTGTTGCTTTTTAAGAACAAGAACGGGCAAGTGTTTCTATAAAGGTTCAAGAAGCAAATATTTAGAATTGGTGGGTCCAACGAGGTCTGTGGTAATGACCTTTCCTGTTGTAGCAATTCCACTCTACTCAGGAACAATACTAATATAGAAACGAACAACCATGGCTAAGTGCCAATAAAACTGATTTACAAAACAAGTGGTGCACCATAGTTTTCTGGCTTTTGCTTTAGAAAATGACCAGTGTTTTCAGTATTGAGGGTAAAGACACATTACTCAACAAATAGCACCCGACTGGAAAGGTATCTTTTATTTCAATGATATTTTCAGCAAACATCTAAAGGCTCCAGGGCAGGGGGGTAGATGGGTCACCCCTTTCACCTCCGCACCCACCTTAGTAGCTCTAGAATGAGCATCAAAGGCCATGAGAAAACCCAAGTTTGATCCCCAGAACTGGCAGTGTAAGGAGAAATCCTCCCTGAGTTTTCCTCTGACCTCCACATGCTGTTGGCACACCCCTTCCTTCAAAGAAGCAAATCCACGAGAACAGAAAGTCAGATCCCAGCAAGAGTATCTTTTGCCTCGTTGACCTAGCACTTTGGTTTTCTGTTGTTTTGGTTTCGGTCGGCAGCAATGGATAAATGCTTCAGTGGCAGAAAGAAGCTGGCTTCTAACCCTACAATTCTAAGCATCCAGGCACTGTGGGAGACATGCTAGCTTGTCCAGGCTCAGGTTACTCAGTCTTTGTAGACCGCCTCTTGAGCAGTCTTTACTGCTTCCTGTAACTGCGGGCAGTGTCATGTGACTACTGGCAGTGCCATGTGACTACTGGCAGTGTGTTAATTTTGGCTTGAGAAGTTGTCAGAAGAAAACTTGCCTGGAACTTTACGTTGCTGAGTTTTTGTTTCTTTTAATATTTTCACTCCTCTCCCTCTCCCTCTCCCTCTCCCTCTCCCTCTCCCTCTCCCTCTCCCTCTCCCTCTCCCTCTCCCTCTCCCTCTCCCTCTCCCTCTCTCTCTTTTGGCTTGGTTGGTTTAAGTTGTTATTCTTGTTTCTCTAGATTTTTGTTGCTCTTTGGAGTTTAAAATGCGTTATGTGTAAATGTAGACTTACTCTGTTTTTGGCGCTTTCTAGACCTGTAGCTTGCTGTTGATAGTTGAAAAATTCAACTATTAAAAAAAAATGTACTCTATGTATGTGTCTCTCTGGGGTGTATGCATGTGAGTTTGGGTATTTGGGTGCCCTGGAGCGAGACTAATGGGCTGTGGTGTGGGTGCTGGGAACTGAACTCAGGTCTTCTGGAAGAACAGCCAACAACCACGGAGTCATCTCTCCAGCCTCTTAGCAATTTTTACTTTATTTTCCTGTTCTTTCTCTCTCTTCCTTATCTGGTATTCCTATGCCATGTATGTTTTGTTTGGCTTTTCACTTGCCCTTATGGTTTAGACACTCTCTTTTTTTCAAGACAGGGTTTCTCTGTATAGCCCTGGCTGTCCTGGAACTCACCTTGTCGAGACCAGGCTGGCCTCGAACTCAGAAATCCGCCTGCTTCTGCCTCCCAAGTGTTGGGATTAAAGGCATGCGCCACCACCGCCCGGCAGATTTTATTTTTCTTTTGCAGAGCTTTGTTGTTCTGTCCCGGCTGACACTCTCTTTTCTCTCCAACCTTAGTCTGTCTCTGTTTTTCAGCTGTCTGCTTTTTTTTTTTTTAAAGATTTATTTATTTAATATGAGTACATTGTAGCTGTCTTCAGACACACAAGAAGAGGGCATCAGATCTTATTACAGATGGTTGTGAGCCACCATGTGGTTGCTGGGAATTGAACTCAGGCCCTCTGTAAGAGCAGTCAGTGCTCTTAACCTCTGAGCCATCTCTCCAGCCCCCGTTTCTCAGCCGTCTTGGTTAGGGTTTCTATTGCTGCAACAAAGCACCATGACCAAAAGCCAAAGATGGCGCCACCCACAATGGGCTGGGCCCTCTGCTACTGATCATTAATTGAGAAAATGCCTCTCTGCTTAGGCTAGGCTTACTCTGCTCTTGTGAAAGTCTAACATTCCCGATGTCCTTGTTTGTCACCATGTCCAGCCTTAAAGACTGCCCCCCCCCGCCCCCCGCCCCCAGCTCACACACAAAGCAAACAAACAAGAAGCCAGCAGGGAGGTGGTGGCCCAGGCCTTTTTTTCGAGACAGGGTTTCTCTGTATAGCCCTGGCTGTCCTGAAATTCACTTTGTAGACCAGGCTGGCCTCGAACTCTGAAATCCGCCTGCCTCTGCCTCCCAAGTGTTGGGATTAAAGGCATTAAAGCATGGCATCCCAGCTTCTTCACATGGCAACTGCAAGCTGGAATTCTCAACTACCAGAACCTAATTTAGTGTTTGGATAAGAGAGGAGATTACATGAGTGTTTGAGGATAAAACTAAATTATTACTATTATTTTCCTTAGACAGGGTGTCTTAGTTAGGGTTTTATTGCAGTGAACAGGCACCATGACCAAGGCAATTCTTATAAAGGACATTCAATTGGGGCTGCTTACAGGTCAAAAGTTTCAGTTCATTATCATCAAGGTGGGAACAGAGCAGTGCCCAGGCAGAGGCGTTGTGAGTTCCACCTTGTGTTCTGAAGGCAGCTAGGAGAAGACTGGCTTCCAGGCAGCTAGGATGAGGGTCTTAAAGCCCACACCCACGGTGACACACCCACTCCAACAAGGCCACACTTCCCAATAGTGCCACTCCATGGGCCAAGCATATACAAACCATCACACAGAGTCTCATTGTGTAGCTCTGGCTATGTTCTTCCGGAACTATGTAAACCAGGCAAATTCACAGAAATCCACTTGCCTACACCTGACTGCTGGGACTAAAGGCATATTTTGAAAGAAAACATACCATGTTTGTTCTGTAACCCTGCCACTTTAAAGTAAATTAAACCCAAGAAATGTCATTCCCATTTCTATCCAACATTTTCATGTAGAACATATCTGCCCTGCTTGTATTTACACAGCGCTCTAAGACCTGATGGTTTACTTGATAAATTCAACTACAACCACTGGGTGAGCAGGGAGGGAAAGGTGGAGAGCTGTCTGAAGCCAGGCTGTAGTGTACATGCCATCTCGGTACTAGGAAGACCGAGGCAGGAAGGCTAGGGCCAGCATGGGTGATCAAGGCAGACCTTATCTCAAACACAGAAAACAAATCATAAAAGAAGCTTGCTCATAGTGATGGAATTAGTAGGTTCTGCTCTGGAATCGACAAGGCCTCACTGCACAGCAATATGGTAGCAGTAACTAAGCAAGTTAGTAAGTGGTGGCCCAGGGTGAGCAAAGGTTTGTGTTCTCAATGAAACAGTATCCTCTGGGACAGAGATGAAGACATGGTCATTTTAAGAACCAAGAAATTTGGCAGCCTTTGCTCTTCTGTGAACACAGACTACAGTTTTGGGTATGTTGGGCTTAGTTTTAAGATTCAGACTCACTGTATAACCTTGGTTAGCCGGGAACTCCCTAGGTAGACCATGATGTCCGAAACTCAGAACTACCTGACCTTGTCTCCCAAGTGCTGGGATTAAAGCATGAACCACCGCAAGATACATTAAGTTTTCGTTATTTACCTTGGAACTTCTGCATTACAATTTTCTCAGAAGTACCAATTTTTGTGCTATTTTTTGATATTTATTATTTATTTTTCTATCTACCTATTTGTTTATTTACCAGAGAAGATCTCACCTGCCAGGCTGGCCTCAAATTAGCACTGAAGCTGAGACTGCCTTAAACTCCTGATCTTCCTGCCTCTGCATCCTAAATGCTGAGATTACAGGTGTGAGTTACACACCTAGATCAGTTTGTTAATTTTTAAGCTTCATTTTTCCTTCTTTGTGATCTTGCTCACAGTTCAAAAGCAGAGCTCTGTAGTACTGGCAAACGGAAGTTGACCTTGACCAATAAAAGATGCTACCCAGTTCCCAGATCTCAAGGAAGGCCCTTCTACCTGCTAAAATGGATGCTTTCCTCTTGGCCTTCCCACAAAAGTCATACTGCCATTTAAGGGGATAACCACACATGGGGGAAAGGAATCTGGTTAGGAAGTGACTCTTATTCTAGGGACTGTAAAACCCTTGCGATGGAGCTCTCAGTACTAGTGCAGATTGCACTTGAGTCTGCTCACAGGAGAGTGGATTGCCTGCAACTGCCTGTTTACTCCACAGCGTGGATGCAGGGATTTGAGTGTGATGTGTTCATAGGCTAGCTAATGCAGCAACCAGCAGGGACAGAGTCCTCCTGCACCAGTTATGAGCTTACAATATAGCAGCTCTGCCCTGTTTTGCTGAGTTATTATTTGCAGACATACAAAGGCCTACCACATAATATTGGGGGAAAAACCCCCTCTCTCTTGAGTTGGTTCTCAGTGGGCATAAGACCTTTCCACCTTCACCACTGTGCACACTGCTAGGGGAAAGCTGAACACTCACTACTGAAGCAGGCAAGTTTCAAGGCATTGCTTCATAGTACCCTATAAGCTCATTTCCTGTTAGGAAACAATGATTGTTTTTTACATTTTAAAATGTAAACATTTTAAACATTTTTCCTAAACTTAAATATAGAAAAAATTAATGTTATGTGGCAAAACCTTTCCTCCTCCTCTGGGAAACATGGCATAACTCTTTACTCAGGGAAAGCGGCCTTTTCTCACCCCTCTGGCTTCCTTTCCCCTTCCTTCTGCCTAACCATTCTCAGAGTAACTCATCAACTTTTCTAAAGCTTGCCCCTCTCTCTCTCTCTCTCTCTCTCCTCCCTCCCTCCCTCCCGCCCTCCCTCCCCCCTTTCTTTCACAAACTGTGAGTAAATATGAGCAACCCACTCACATCAGCGAAAATCATAACGAAAGCCAAGGAAGTGCTTACATGCAAGAGCTGACTCCGGTGGTGGGTGGCCACTATGTTTCTATTTTCCTGCACACGCAAAGCAAAAGCCAAAGCACCAACAAAACTGATCAATTTTAGCAACTTCAATGAAAACAAAGAACTATTAACTTTTCGCGTGGTTAAGGCTATCAAGCTACCTCCCTTTCAGTTTCTCTCAAATGGAATTAGAAATTCGTTTCCAACTTGTAATTGTTTCCAACTTGTAAGTCCTTCCTTCCCCGGGTTTCTACTTAAGGATGCCTCCAGCCACACCAGTTCTGTGTCTCCCCATCTGTCGCCCCTAGGTGAAACAAAGCAAAACTGTATTGTTCTCAATACATCTCAATTGTCTTTCAAATACATCTGCACAAAATACCAAGCCTGACAAAAGTTATAAAAATATAGTCATGAAAAATGCATATATATGTGTGTGTGTATGTAAAGGAGGGAACATTCAATGTTCAAAAGAAGTCGGGCTTATTCTTTTATGTGTGCTTTGCCTGCATTATGTATACCATGTGTGTGCTTGGTGCCCACAGAGGTCAGAGGCATCGGGCCCCGTAGGATTGGATTACAGTGGCTGTTAACCACCATCTGGGTGCTTGGAATTGAACCCTGGTTCTCTATTACAGCAACAAGGGTTCTTGACCTGAGCCACCTTTCCAGCCTGCAATATTCATGTTTTGCACATTATTAAATACTTGTCTAATGAATGAGATCAAATAATTATATCAGGTATCTTGATGGCCTATATTATTGATCTGAGAGACACAAGATCACTTTACCAAGGATTCCATGAGCTACACAAAAGGTCTATAGTGGAATCAGGTCTTAATCATAGGCATGTTAATTTAAAGATGGTTAACTGTTTGACAAGGTGCCTAACCATAAAAATGATTGTCCTCTCCACTCTAACAGGCTCTATGAACAGATCCGAGACCTCAGCCTCTTCCTCTTCAATGATGTACTCCTTGTTAGCAGTCGGAGTATATCTCATACTCCATTTGAAAAGACTTCTAAAACAACCTACCAGTTCACTGCATCAGTGGCACTTCTCAGGCTGCTCATAGAAGACATTCCAGACTCCAAATGTACGTATTTTCTTTTACTCTCGTATAAGCTAACTTATACCAAACTCCGTAACTATAACAATATCTAGGAGAAAGGCCAGAGCAACTGGCCAGTTTGTAAATAATTACCAGTACTAGGATTTCATTAACTTGCCTCTGAAGAAACAAAAGTTGGCATTATCAGACACACACATCAGAGAACAGGAAAACAGCCTCTAGTCAGAGGTAGGCAAGGACCACATCATCCTGACGGGTTCTGTCAGACTATCTTAAACTTGTCTGAAAATGCTACAGGTTTAAGACACTATTTTAGGTATCTCTCCGTTCATCCATCCGGCCGTCCATCTATCCATCCACTCATCATTACTAGCAGTCCTGGAGATTGACTCTATAGCTTCATACACACTGAGCTACCGTCCCGAGCCTTTCATGTCTCATTTTCTATTCACTAGAATTAGGAAGGTATTCCACACTTGATTGTCCTCTTCTTCTTTAACCTGGCATCTAGTTAGTTCCTCTATGAAAGAGCCAGCATTTGATTTAGTAACTAAACATTCCTTTACAACCTCAACAGAATTATATCATAAAAGAACTCAGCTCATACCTGCTGGGCTTCCTTTTAACATTCCCTACTGTAACTTCTCTATTTCTCAAGCTTAACTGGACCTGCATCTCTTTCCTGGGTTAGGACAGGTAACTCAGAGGTAGCATTTCCCCTTGCACTGCCTCTGCCTGTGTGCAGAAAGGACCTCAGCTTAAGGCAGGAACAAGACCTTTGTTTTTGGCTCATGACTCTCACTCCTAGGATGGTGTAAATCTCATCTTCAACTATTGGGTATGGCTAGGACAGGAAACGTGTTGCTTTTCTTGTTTCTCTCGCACTGCGATTGTTAGCTGTGTTTACAAGGGCACTCAGCTAAGAGCAGAGTCGGCTGGCATTCATTCCCAGGCTGAACGCTCAGTCTCTCTACAGCCACCACTAAGATTGTTACTGATTCCACTTCTTTCTAGAGAACTGAAACCGGGCTTCACAGTATCTATCATCTGGCCTTTAAAATAACTGACAAATAATTATAAAGATTTTTTGTTTTGTTTTGAAGACAAGTTTCTAGACCAATTTTGTATTCATTTTGAATCCTTAATTGAAGTTTTTTTTTTTTATAAATTCTAAGTATAGCTAGTTAAGTTTGAATTTAAAACTTTTTTGATTGTCTGCAAAGATTAAACATTAGTGTAGCTCCAGTGGAATACTGGTATACTTTTTTGTTTGTTTGTTTGTTTGTTTTTTGGTTTTCTGAGACAGGGTTTCTCTGTATAGCCCTGGCTGTCCTGGAACTCACTCTGTAGACCAGGCTGGCCTCAAACTCAGAAATCCGCCGGCCTCTGCCTCCTGAGTGCTGGGATTAAAGGCGTGCACCACCACGCCCAGCTCACTGGTATACTTTTAATAGAAGAAAAAAAAATTAAATGTATCTTAAATGATTTCACAGACATCAAGAATGCATTTATTCTTCGAGGTTCAAAACGAGAATGGATCTGCGCTACCGAGGTGTCAGATGACAAATTCCTTTGGCTGTCAGTACTCCAGCATGCAATCAGAAGCAGTATGAAGTAAGACTAGGTTCAAAAAAAGGCAAGAGGGTCCCTGGAAAGTCAGAGATGTGGACTTTCTGCTTCAGAACATCAGTGAGAAGCACACAGATATAAACCCTGGATGATGAGGAGATGGAAGAGCTAGGACGGCTGTAAGGTTCCTTCCAACTTTTATAATGTATGATTAATCGATATATAAAATCAATGTATAAAAACAAGGAGTCTAAAATTTTGAACCACAGCTTTTGGTAACTACCACTCATGGGCATTACTTAAGACAATTTGACAGGATTAATAACAAGAAAAAAACATATCGCGTAGGTTTTTAAAGAAATGAGTAATAAGCAGAATAAAGTATTTCTTTCATGAGCATTTGAAATACTCGAATTTGAGATTCACTAATCAGCATTTTCATGAAACAATTACTGATTTTAAGGCTATGTCTATAAAGTACAAATGGCAGTTTTCTCAAGCACTTGTCAGGTAGATCCTTAATGTGAGTGTACTCTTTAAAAGGCATCAGAATATGCCATGTCACAGTATTAAAATGTTTTCTGGATTTTGTTTTTTACAATTGTTCTTAACCAAGGACCCAGATTCAATTCCCCAAACCCACATGACAGATTACAACCTGGAACTCCAGTCCCAGGAGAACTAACTGGTACTCTCTTTTCGCAAATGTAGTACAGAGATACATACAGGTAAAACACCACACATACAAATTAAAATAAATAATCTGTAAAAAAAAAAAAATCAATAGAAATCATTGCACTTCAGATTCAGGGCCCAGAAACTCCTGAAATGGAATGGACCTGAATGCCTCCTCCCTAAGAGCTAGCTTTCGCAGTACCAGAAAGTTCCACGCAAGCTTCCCAAGGAGGGAAGCAACCAACAGCACTGCCTAGCTATGATGTCTATGAAACACAGAAAGTGGCTTGGCACTCTAAGCCTAAGAATGCAGCAGCAGTAAACAACAGCCTCCTAATTACACTAAATACCATCTCAAACACACACACACACACACAAAACAACCCATGCCTGGTCCTGGAAACCCAGCCAGCTACTCCAGAGCTAGTGAAATCTTGGACCTTGGAGAAGAATCTACAACTCTACAACTCTCACTTCACTAAACCAGCATAACCCCTAACTATAGTCTGAGCATCTGTGCTTATATGTACAGCTAAGTGTGGTCCTTAGTCCTCAACAAAGAACTGTTTCTTTGCAACAGATGCACTCAGTGCTGAAAAACCCAACTCATCAAAGAGTGGAAGCCAATCCCATGGATTCATCTACAAAACAACCCCAGAACCTAAGGCTAAGGGAACATTTTGGGGATGGGGTTGTAACAGCCAAAAGATCTGGGTGTTTTCTGTGAGGCTCTGTCTCCAAGTAATGCCAGGAGCTACAGCTGTAAAGGCTCACCAACATGACTGCCTAAGTGTGAGCTGAGAGAGGACAGCTACAACAGAATTGCCAGTGAGTCCTACACAAAGAACGATACACAACCAGGGAGTCTGAGAGTGGGAGACACAGACTTCCCAGATAAGCACACCAACTGCTTATCCAGTGCCAAATGGCCAGCCCCGGAAACATGCACACAAGTGACATGTACAGAGTGCGCAGGCTGCATTTGTGTATTTAGGAATTTGACTATATATACACGTATATGTACATGTATATAACAATAATTAATGAAAAAGAGACCATGAGTTTGAAATAGAGCAAGGATGGGTGTATGGGAGGGTTTGAAAGAAGGAGAGGGAAGAGGGAAATGATATAATTGTATCATAATCTCAAAAACTAAAAGAAGTCCCTGGGCGTAGTAGTGTACGCCTTTAATCCCAGCCAGCACTCTGGAGGCGGAGGCAGGAGGATATCTGTGAGTTTGATGCTCCCTAGTTTACATAGAATTCCAAGATAGCAATGGATACAGAGACTCTGTCTCAAAAATAAATCATCAATTAAAAAAAAAAAAAGGAAATCTAGCAAAAAAGTGTGCCTGTAATGAAATTTAGCTGAATAAAAATGATTTTTTTTTTTGCACAGGTAAGTGACTGGTGAAAGCTATAATGTATTAATTGGGATTAAGCTGTTGGTCTCTCCTTCTTGCTTCATGTGTTATGTTTTTAAATCCATTGGTAGAGTGCAGGATTGTGAACTCTACTGAAGAGATTCCTAATTCTTAAAAGTTTACTAAAATATATAGAAATTAAATATTGAATTTTCTTATCAATGCAAAAATTACGCTTCTGATTTTGTTATAATGGACCTGTAAAAGTTTAAGATTTATAAAATAACCACTAAGAAGAACATCTGTTTGGTAGTTAGCAATATATACAAAGTAATAACTATTACCTAAATGTATCTATCATATGCTATAAAACCAATCCAAAGACAGCACAGTATCCTGACAGGGGAGGACACACTCCCAAAGACTTTCTTTAGTGGCAAAACTCAACTGTATGGAAAAGAGTGAATGACAATATAGTTAATGGTAACATAGAAATCTGAAATAACCAGTTCTCCCGTGACCTGAAACCCTCAGAAGTTTAAAAACCTTTACTTGAAAATGCTATCTGTGACACTTTAGTGTTTGCGTGCACCAGCGTATGTACAAGGCAGAGGACAGTCCTGGGTGTCAGGCGTCTTCTACATTATTATTATTATTATTTTTATAAAGAAAGACTGGGTTAGTCTTTCACTGGCCAGCGAACCAGAGGGACTTGTCTGTCTAGCCTCCTAGCACTGGGATTACAAGCACACCAATGTGCCTGGCTTTAAAAGCCACAAACTGCGGTCGGTCTGTGAATTAAACTCAGACCCTCTTACTTGCAGGACAAGCACTCACAGCTGAAGTGGGCCCAAGCATGGTTAGCACCTTAGTCATGCAAAAAGCAGTAATGTTTTCAATGGCTCTTTTCACTCCTTATGTCATGGTTTTATCCTTCTCCTTCACCTTGAGGGGACGACCCATCTTCATAATTCACAAGCTTATACAATTCCTGCTGAATTCTTATGTAAACCCACAGGGAAATCCTGTCGCTGGTGAAACTGGTCAAGGAAAGCATAACCCTGGTCCGTGCTGTCATGTGAAACAGTTTTCTAGTTTTCCTCATGCCTGAGAATGGCAGCTAAGGCTCTGAGGGAGAAAGGGAAGCAGCTTCCGAGACTCTCTCAGGCTCCCAAATCAACCCTGAGAGGGAGCGCATCTTGAACCTCTTTGCAGAGTCCAGACACTGCAGAGAGAGATGCTGGCAGCTTGGTATTATTTTCCTTCTGCAAAGCTTTCTGAGTTTGTGCTTGATGAGAAAGAAGTCCACTCTGTAAATGCGGTCACAGCGTGGCAGTGTCACATAAGTAGGAGGGGCCAGTATTACTGCCGTCTGATGTTAGGGCACAGAAAAGTTGAGGCTCGCCAACAAATACAATGTATTCTCCAGAGAAAGTCCTCCTGACCCTTTTATTGAAATTAAAAAATAAAAGCTACTTAAATACAATGGTGAACAATAGGGTAAAACAAATCATAAAGTTTAATGTTCAGTTAAGCAGTGAGCTCAATGTCTGGGTTTCCAAATAGGCTCTAAACCCCGAACTGCTTAAGAATGGGCACGTTCACAGTTCACGGCGATGGCTCAGAGGTGAGAAAACGGTCGGAGCTGCTCCAGTTGAACTTCCAGGGAGATTCTCTCCTCAAGAACATCCTGAAAAAGACACAAAGTCCAAGTTACACTTCAAGTAGACAGAAGTGCAGCATTAGTTCTGCTTCACGACAACAACTGTAGTTGTCAAGAGAAAGGGAGTAATTTGTATTTAAAACATACATTTCACTTTAGAAAGGCAATTTGTATATTCATACTAGGAAAGCACGATCCTACTAATTCAGTCATTTCTGAAGACAGAACTGGGTAATAAAATGCTTTTAGGTTAATTGTTACCAAAGCTAGTAATTGTAGTGAATGGGTATTAGTGCACAAATTTTGAATAAAGCCCTAATTAAATGTACATGAATTTGCTAACATGAATTCTATCCTCTGGTGATGGTATCTGATCCCAAGATCTCATTGTGAATTTCAGTTCTATTAAAAAAAAAGATTAATTTTGCATCCAGGATAATTAATGATAATAATAATAAGTAGCAGCAGCAGAGAGAGACTGACTGTATGTTTGTATGCACATATATGCGTATGTGTGCACCCTCCTGCATATATGTAGAGGCTGGAGAGCAACTTTCAGAAGTCAGTCAGCTCTCTCCTTCCACCACGGGGCTGCAGGGATAGACACGGGTGGTCAGGCTTGCAAGGCAGGGACTTTCCCTGGCTAACCCACTTCCTGACACTGCTTTGACTTAAGGTTTGTCTTGTTTTTTCACATACAAGATGATTTAAATGTTCTCGCTCTTTGTCTTAATTAGATTGGTTTAAGTTCTTATTACTAATCTGAGTTAATCAAAGGATAAACTAGTGACAGCCCAATTGCCTACATCCTACATGGAGCACACACAGACCATATATATACTTGCTGGTTCCCAGTCCACTTCTCTTCTCCAAGTTTCTTCATGGAAGTTAACAATATTATAGGAATAGTGATGTCATATATATATATATATATATATATATATATGTGTGTGTGTGTGTGTGTGTGTGTGTGTGTGTGTGTGTGTGTGTATATATATATATATATATATTTGCAGGATAAGACACTGTGCACACAACTAGAATTGTGTTGAGAAATTCCTTTTAGTATTAAAAGATACAATGGCTCACACAACATTTTAGCTACACACATTTCTTCTGCTTCGAGAAAGTTTGGCATACTGGCAGGAGCCATTGGATCATTCGCCCCAGTTTCTGTGAAACGGAGATTTGCAGCAGTCACAGAACTGAAGATGCAGAAGTGACACTACCTTTAATTGCTGTTGCAATTCACTGTTCAGTCTGGCCAGAACGGTGTTGGTTTCCTTATTGCGTCTAATAGATGCCTGGATAGCCTTTTTATCTTTCCCCACAGATCTGAGAGGACACAGGAACAAAAGCATCCTTCATTTCTTTGTCATCTTTAACCCCTTTCTCCCAGTAATTTCAAAACAGCAAGAGAAGGAACTCTTCGCTTCTTAGCAGAGCTCAACTTCACTTGCTGTTTCAGTGGTAACGGAGAAGACAGAAGCTTCAAAACCCCAGGATGGCCACTGTTATTCTATCACTGTCATCATGCTGTTTAATTCACAGAGTCAAACAGTCTGGACCAAGCACTTGTAGACTCTGTAACCAGCTAGGCAATGAATCCTTTTGGCTTTGTGGGCCATACTGCTCTTCCTTGCTCTGTTGTATCTTTTCTTAGAAATGTAAGAGCTGGGCCAGTAAGATGGCCCAGGTAGTCAGGGCACATCCCACAGTCATGATGGCCACAGTCTGATCCCTGGAATCCACACGGAAGGAGATCCAAGTCCCAAATGTTGTCCACTGACTTCCATGCGTGGCACATGTAATGAAGTTGTACAAGTTGGTTCTCTCCTTCCTCCATGTGGGTCCATGGGTCCTACGTTTGAACTCTGGTTGTAAGGTGGCAAGCACTTTTACCCACAAGCCATTGCACCGCCCCAAGAAAACTCAGGAAGATTTTCTGTTTAACTAAAAGACTAATGTGTCTTTCTGTCTAGTGTTTTGAGCTGTGCTTTTGCTGTCAGTAATTAAACCCACTGAGGCGTAACTGGGTTACCTGGGAATAGAAGGCTGTGATGTTAGGACAGCAGCTAGGACGCCTGTCTTCTGCGTATGCTCATCCACATCTGGCCGTAACTCATCCTCCGACTTTAATCTTCTTCTAACAGGTTTTGGTGGTGGAGCCAGAGGTGTTGTGCCCTTGCTCTAAAAGACAAGAGAAGTGCGCATTCCTGGTGAGATCCATCCTAATTAGCATTTGTCAACACAAATTGCTTTACACTTGCTATTTAAAAAGGAAGTTACTCAGCTTATTTAAAAACAACTTATGTATCTGTTTCAACAGTAAAGGAAAAACAGTAGCAGATGCTATCACCGTGTAGCCCAGGCGGAGCTGGTGACCCTCGTGCTCCAGCCTTCCTGGTGCTGGATTGCACGCCTGGCTTAGCCATCTTTATTTTTATTTTTAAGAATTATTTATTTATTTTATGTATATGAGTACACTGTCGCTGTCTTCAGACACACCAGAAGAGGGCATCAGATTCCATTACAGATGGTTGTGAGCCACCATGTGGTTGCTGGGAATTGAACTCAGGCCCTCTGTAAGAGCAGTCAGTGCTCTTAACCACTGAGCCATCTCTCCAGCTCCTAATTTCACAAGTCCCTTATAGAAAACTGTCCACATTTTAAGAAGATGTTTCATACCACATTGGCAGGAACATTAGTAGCTGTCTTTTCTTCAGCTTTACTGTCCGCTTGGGCAGCCCGAAGAGAGCTTGAGGGGTCAGAAGCTTTCTCAGCCTAGGGATGAATGTAGTATCTCATTACTATATGATTACATGCAGGTAAGCACAGAACATGGAACAAAGTAAGATGCTAGGAGCTGGTCCTTCTGACAGGAAATCTGAGGTGAGGATGAGAAACACTGAGAGCACCTTGGCAGATGACTTTCTCTAGCACTGAAGTTGGTAAACAAGATCTGAGAGTGGGAAGAGAGGAGAGGCAGCCGCGGGGCTGACTCTGCAGCTGCTTGCTATAAGGCTGTGACGGGGACGTGATACATCTAGCCAAGCACAGGAATGAAAGTCCCTAGGTATAGTCACCTCTTTCCCCAAGTCCACCTCCGCCTTCCTAGGTACAGTTCACTCCCCTAAGAGGCGAGGCCAGGGGACCTTCGGGAGTGCCAATCAGAGCTTCCCCGCGGGCCAGACCCATGAAATCTTTAGGTTATGCTAGTCAAACTACTAACATGTGTTATTGCATCTGTTAGAGGTGCAACAGCTGAAGCCATCAGAATAAAGATGTCAATATTACTTCTTTCTTTTCAACTACACACATATATATTTTCAATGATTTAAATCAGAGATTCAGACAATGTCATTAGATTGCTGACCACTAAATCTACAGTTTACTAGAACAGTCTATGAAGGTTATGTGTTAGCATGGTATTGTTTTGTGTGTGTGTGTGTTGCTGAAGTGTGTAGCTTTTGTAAGCATAGCCTCTTATCCTATGGGAGTCCTCAATATCTACAAGCAGAGGCTTAGCCTTAACTTCCCAGAGCAGCATTAACTAGGACCCGTTGTGTGTTTCACATCACACCTACCCCTGGCCCTAACATCCGAATCTTACTAAATATGGTACTGCAACTATCAGATGTTAGTGGTCAGTAGCCTGGCTGAGAAGCACGGGCCTAGGAGACACATCCCCAAGAGAGGCAGCAGCAGGTGCTTTACTTGCTGTTGCCCCTGCTAATTTAATCTGCTTTTTTTTCCCCCCTGGTTTTTCGAGACAGGGTTTCTCTGTATACCCTGGCTGTCCTGGAACTCTCTTTGTAGAACAGGCTGGCCTTGAACTCAGAAATCCACCTGCCTCTGCCTTCCAAGTGCTGGGATTAAAGGCCTGCGCCACCACCGCCTGGCTTTAATCTGCATTTTCAAGAGTCTTAACTACATATGGGAGGAGTCATAAATCAGCTCAACTCTAGAAAACTCACTGGCAAGACCTCAGGATGTTTCTCAGCTTCACTGTCTTGTTCTTCGGAGACATTTGATGCAGCAAATACTTCAAATTGGCTGAAATCTGCAAAATTTGGTTGTTCTGGTATCTGCTGAGGTGAGGTACTAGTGTGAGTTATTAGACCATCCGCATCCACTGGGCGATGGACAGAAGGACCGGGTGCCTGTCCAATGATTTAGAACACAGAGACAAACATTAGTTCCAGGACAGCCAGGGCTATACAGAGAAACCCTGTCTCGAAAAACAAGAAAGAAAGAAAGAAAGAAAGAAAGAAAGAAAGAAAGAAAGAAAAAGAAAGAAAGAAAGAAAGAAAGAAAGAAAGAAAGAAAGAAAGGAAGGAAGGGAGGGAAAGAAAGAAAGAAAGAAAGAAAGAGAAAGAAAGAAAAAAGAAAAGAAAAGAAAGAAAAAAGAAAGAAAGAAAGAAAAGAAAGAAAGAAAGAAAGAAAAGAAAGAAAGAGAAAGAAAGAAAGAAAGAAAAGAAAGAGAGAAAGAAAGAAGAGAAGAGAGAAAAAGATTTAAAAAAAAAGGAAAAGAAAAAGGAAACAAACATTAGCATTAGACAGTGCCACAGTGTGGCTTCTTCCTAGGGTAGCACAGGACAGCAAATACCTCAGATATATCTGTACATAGCTTATCAATGTCTATTGAACTTGGCTTTCTTTCAGTAAGCTGCCAGGCTGCTATGTAGATATACTGTGTACCCAGGCCTCTGGGGATGCCATTCTCTTTCTCTGGAATGCCTTTCCTGCAGCAACTTCCTCTAGCTTCTGGGTCCGACTCAGCCGCTTCACTTGCTTCTCCTCACTATGCAATTTTACTTTACTAACCAGCAAGGCTGTACTCCATCAATATGTCTACCGCAGTGTTTCAGTTGTGACCTAGCAGGGAAGTACAGGTCCAGGGAGAGAAGCTTCTATCTGAGTCAGAGATGGACCCAGGACATCATCAGATACCTTCATCTCCTAACCCACTGTTCTGCTGCACCCTTTAAGACAGCATCATTTCTTTCTTAGTAACCCAAACTGTTACTGGAATCTGTACCTTCCAAGAATATACTGACTAAAGTGCTGACCCTGGAGATGATCATAAACAGATCTAAGTGTCTAAGGCCAAACTCATCCTGAGCACTACGATAACTGCCACTTCAAACAAGAACACTGGGACATCACCTGTGAGGGCTGAGGTCTTGGAGGCACTGCAGGAGGATGGGCAACAGCTCCAGCCTGTTGTTGTCCTGTGTGAACGTAGAAATCTCGTTAGTGATCACATACTTATTTTACTGTAGTACAAACAGGTAAATGACCACATGATACAACATTTCTAAGAGCACACGATAACTTCTCAAGGGTAGTGACTATCTTGTAAAATGCTCTAAATGGGGCTGAGGCTATAGGTCAGTGGCTGAGCAGCTGCCTTGCATGCTTGAGGCTCTGGATTTGAGCCCTGTGACATGGTGTCTTGCACCTGTAAGTCTGTACGTTGAGGGGTAAGGCACTGGGATGAAAAGTTAGTTCAGAGTCAACTTTGACTACACAGTGAGTTTGAGGCCAGATGGGGCGATATGAGACTGCGTTCAAACAAAACCCACACTGAAAGTGCTACACGTGACCTAGTGCTCAGATTTCATGGCCTCGGCTCCTATCTCATTTCTCTTGTCACCTCCACCACATGAAGAACTGCTGACAAGCTCCTGCCTGTTTCCTTCACAGTAACCTGCTCTTGGTTTCCTCCTCCATCTTTCCGAGTGTTCTTTAGCTACCACATGAAAGTCTTCACATTCTTCCTTTAACTTAACGCTACCATCTCTTCGTGAACAATTTTCAATACTTGCATTTTTCTTGGCTCAAGGGGTACAGCTGTCTGTTGATTACTATTACGGCCTTTAACCATACTGAATAAAACACCGTCTCTGCCTTAGCTCTTCCACTTCAGTCACTGTGACTGCAATGCTGCCAGATGTATAAATACTAATATCTTGGAGTCAAGGTTCTTTCCCCATCTTATCAGTCCCCCACAGCACTGACGCAACCACATCTTTTAACTTTTCCTGTAGTTATCTCGTATGTGTCCATCTTTATTAATTGTATACAGATACACCTTATAGTTGGGAAAACAAAATTCTCCCCACTAAAAAATCTTTTTAAAATTTGATGTCTTTGTTTTTTCAAGACACATTTTCTGTGTAGCACTGGCTGTCCAGGAACAGGCTATGTAGACCAAGCTGTCCTTAAAAATCAGAGATCTGCTTCCTGAACACTGGGATCATTTGATGTGTCAAATCCACATTTTTTTCTTAAATGTAAACAAAAAAAATGTATCTTGGGATTAACTTTAAAACAATGTCTATTATTACAATTACTGTATATTATGATTCCCTGGCCCCTCCCTACCTGTGGTAACTGCAAAGGTCCGATTCATATCTAAGGATGATGATCTAGAATGAGAAGGCTGTGGCCTGGGAGGGGGAGGTGGTGGCGCAGTGTTATCAGGTGACGTTCCTGAATGAGACCTGCAAAATTCACCAGTCACAACTGGTTATATTAATGCTGGAACACGATCCTTTTCAAGCATTCACACTTGACTGAATAGCCAAGGACCTTATTAGGATGGCACTTTTCAAGCAGCACCTATGAAGAATCAACACTAAAAGCAGCACACTATCTATGCTGTATCTGAAACAAACGGCTACGTAATGTGCCAAGTGCCCTTATATAAAGTCATAAATCAGCCTGTAAAACACTGGAAGTTTCTGTCCACATGACTTCACCACAAATCTGTGATGCTTCCCACTCAATGGGAAGCGCCCGGGGCTGAGAAGCTGTTGTGAGGAGAAAGCCCCTAGTGGGTTACTCTTCAACAGCTAGACCATAGTAAGCAGGACAGACTCTGCTTACACCATGAGATGTGCATGCACTGTCACCAGAGCTGCCCACTTTGCAGGTCACTATGCCCTAGGGAGTCTTCTATTTTGAAAAGCTTTCCCTAACTCTGGCAAACAGATCTTCACATACAGGGGTAAAAGGAACAAATTCCAAAACAATCAGAAATCCAAGAGACACAGAACCCCACGGATCAACGACAGCAAACAAGTATTGTCTTCTGACTTTCTAAGTTCCTTGGAAATCTGGGAGGGGTGGTCCCCCCTCCCCCGTGCTCCCTCCCTTTCTCTCTCTCCAACAGGCATGCTGCAAGAGGACTTTCACTACATGTAAAATGTGAGAAAAGAACAGTGCTTCTTTCCTGTACATCTGAGTGGAGGGTGAGGCCCACACAGACAAGCCTCTGCCATTCATCCCTTGTTTATCCCATGTACTGTTTCTGGGTCTAAAGCGGCAGGGTGAGCGGCCATGCTTCTGGGTGTTTAAAACACCGTTTTCGTGGTACTTGCCACAGCATCACATGCCTATCACCTACATTCTCACTGTTCTACTGACATAGGATTGCATTAACGACTATTTCCAAGAAGCTATCAATTCTTTTTAAACCCTTCATGAAACACATAAAAACAAAACAACATGAACAATAGGGTTGGTTTCTTTTTATTTTTTAACAAGTCAAACCAAAATATTTGTCTTTTACATAAACTAATAGTTATTTAATAGCTTTCAGAGAGCAAATAATTTGTGCTTGGTTCTAAGTAACTAAATATTAAAGCATGTGAGGAGATGTCAACAGCTTTCTTGGTATAAATACTGACCTTTGACGAGTTACACTGCTCCCAATCTGCTCTGGGTCAGAGGGGAAAGAGTCTGAGCTACTGTACCCATCTGCTGGTAAAAGAAACCTTCTAGTTAGTAGTACTCATTTCTTTGCATTTTACTCTCTGTACCCCAAATGTTATAGATTGTTTCGCTGCTTCAAAATTGGAGACACTCAAAGACTGCAGAATAGGCTAACAGTTCATTCCAGTGTTACCAAGTGTAAAAGTCACATATGTCATGCATAGCTATATAGTAGAGAGAATAAGTTACAATCTAAATAAAATGAAACAAATATTTCAAAATAAATCACAAAAATCATACATATATTGCAGTTTCTTTTCATAGAAAAATGTAACTATAGGTTGAATATCTCTTATATAAAATGCTTCTGCCCTCCCCTGCCACTACAGACTTAAAGTATTTACATAAACATGAGATGCCCAGAGAACAGAGCCAAGTGCAAACATATACTCATTCCATATCTACTATGACCGTGTGCACAGCCAGTTTGCAGTGGGCCTTTGTGGTGCAATCTGTCAAAGCCTCAGGTGTGATGCCGGTTTGATACTTAACAAGCTTGGACTCTGAACTAGTTCTTATTTTGGATTTTGAGATACTGTTGCTGACTGTATTATAAACTCTCAAAATGTAATTTAAAGCAGACAATAAAATGGTTAACCAGGAACATTGAGAATGTGAATAATCACTTTCTTATTTTTATAGTAGGTATAAATTGCTTTGTAGTAGAAAACAGCTACTTTCAGATAGAAAATAAGAAACAGTTAAGAAAACAAAGCTTGTTTTATCTGGACATGGTGGCACTGGGCCCATATTAAAGGAACTTTCTTTGCTACTGTAGCCCTCCCGCTCTCCCTTGGCTGCTGAGGTCTCGACTCTTTTCTGCTATGCTATGCTCCACAGGGAAGCAAACCCTCTAGTGACCAGTGTCTTCCTACTGAGGTTGCAAAGCATAGTCCCAAGCCTGGACAGTTCACACCACCTGGACCACTCCCACGCTAGTCCAAGCCCCCAGCTTCTTATGATTGGATTACTATACCCCCCTATTTCAGCGCTTGCCTACTTTTGGCCTGGAATTAGAACAGAAGGGTGAGTATTTTAAGAATGTCTTCTGTCTCTCCTCCATGGAAAACTCTCTAATGACTTTTCACACCGTTCAGTAGGAGTGAAAATGTTCCCAAAGCCCCTCTACTGTTCTCTCACTTCCTACCTTGCTTATCAACTCCGACTCTATTCCAGGTCAGTGCCTGCTGTCTGCAGACACAAGCTTCCTGCCTAAGGGCCACACACTGGCTGTTGCCTGCCATTTAGTCATCTTTCCTATAAGTCATAGAGCTGTCACTCAGCTCCTTCAATTTTTAAGACAAATGTTATCTAACAAGGCCTTGTTTGTTCTCATTTAAAATGGTACTCGCACTCTCTTTTCCAGCTTTCAAGTTCTATTCATGAAATTAGCTTTCCTTTCACATAAGTTATCCCTTCTGACCGCAATCTAAACCCTTATAAACTCAGTACCGATGAAGACTTGTTCTGTTTTGTTTACTGCTAAGTCCCCACCCCCTAGGTTGGAACCTGGCACATAGAATCCAATTACCATGGCTGTCTGAAGGAACATCCCAATGTTTTGTGAGAAACAAAGAAAGATCGGGGAAGAGCCAATGGAACACACACTGAAGTCAAACAGGTAGCCTGCCTTGAAGAAGGTGACAATGACAGGAGTATTCACCTCAGACAGTGCAGAAGGTTTTGAAGAGTTATTGTCCCCTATTTTACACAGGGAACACTGTACAAAGTAGATACAGATTTCAATTCCCTAGACTTTAAATTTATTTCATAAACTCAAATGAGAGACATAATGCTATCTTTCACTTACCTACGGTATTTCCAGAAGGAAATTTTACGGATGAGTTGATTTTATTTTCTTCTGACAGGTCAGATGGTTTCACAAGTAGTGGGCTGGTGGGGTTAGTATGATCTAATAGAGAATTAAGAGGTTACAATACAAGAGACAGACATTTCATTGAGAAAATCCATAGAAGATTGAATTACAGTTAGATCTCATTTAGATACTACAAAAGTGTCATATAAGATGGTACTTTTAAATGATTTTAAATAAAACTGAATATAAACCTGTTTATGGGAAATTTTGTCATACCCCACAATAAGATCATTTACTGCCTGTCCTTTCACCTGGTTACGGCTACCCCATAACACAGGGAACCAACCATCCTAAGTCAGAGCTATAAATGATGGCACTGCCGTCTTATAAAGACAGTACATTTGCCTCTGAGAAGCCTTAACTAAGCTGGGAATGGCGCTGCACACGGGAGGTTGGGGCAGGAGGACTGGAGGCCGGCCTGGGTCACCCAGCAAGAGCCCACGTGGCTGCATATGACCACCTGTAACTTAAGTTACAAAGCATGCCACGGCCTCCTCAGACACTAGACACACAAGTGGTGCATACATATTCACATAAGGGAAAGTACTCATACATGTAAAATAACATACATTTAAACAAAACCCAAACAGACTCCAGGATACCAGGAGTGTCTCATTTTCAAATGACCTTCAATTTATTTTGTGAAAATTTCCCAGAAACACTCCTATTTTAAAGATTTATATGAAACAATTTCCTTTTTAAAAATACAATATTGTTTAAATATAGGCCTGCAGGTACACACAATTGTAGAGAAGAATGAGGTAAAAAAAAAAAAACTAAACAATTGCTAGTCAGCTGTGGTGGAGTATATATATATTAGTATATATATTTTTACTTCCAGAACTCTGGAGACAGAGGCAGGTGGATCTCTGTAAATTCAGGGACAGCCTGTTCTATGAAGTGAGTTCCAGGCCAGAGAGGGCTATGAAATGAGACACTGCCCCACAAATAAACACCCCCCACCCCTCCCAAATCATTTATGAGAGAAGTTGAACCTCCAGGGAGTCATTCCTTCCCTCTGCATGCTGGCCGCGAGCTAAGCCAGAGCAGCCAGGGCAGGGCAGCCGGGGCAGTCCTTACCGCTGCTTGTTCTCTTCAGCTCCATTTCCTGCATGTGGATTTTGCTTGGAGTCATGCGGATGGGGACTGGGTGCACAATAGCGGTATCCTAGAGACAAATAAGTAAAGGTGGCATTGGCATTAGGAACTGTGGCATTCTGGGGACTCACAACACCGAAAGCTCCTGCACACATCCTTCTCATTCACAGTAATGCAAAGGTAAAATCTTTAAAAATAACAGCTCAATTTAAGAAAATCAAGTTTACATGATGAATAATTTGATTTCATAAAGTAATTTGAAGTTGAATGATTAAAGAAATTCATGAAATCCTCTTATTAAAAACACAGTTCAAAACAGTATTTGAAAACAAATTACAGTGATGTGATAAGATTATATAAATGTTAAGCTTTGAGGAAAATTAAAATATTTATGAAAACCAAAAAGCTAAGCGATAGACTGAAAATTGTTTTTATTAAACTGCTCAAGAAAAAAAATTAACCTATAAAACGAAAATAACTAGAAGTCTGTTCTATTGCAATACAACCCCCCTACCCCCCAAAAAAATCATTTATGAGAGAAGTTGAACCTCCAAGGAGTGATTCCTTCCCTCTGTATGCTGGCCGCAAGTACAGTAACTGCTTCCTATGTAGAAAGGAATACACACACTAGAGATGCAAGAAAGACCCCAAACTAACAGCCAGTACTTTATTACTACAATACATCAGGCATGTCTGTGCTTCCTAAGCCATGTCAGGAGTAAAGCAGTCTGAGAAGAAAGGAGAGCAAAGGCAAGGCAGAGAAGCACCCCAGAGCCAGGAGAGGCAGAAGGAGAAGCACCTCTCTCAGCCGGGTCCCTCTGCAGAGCAGCCAGAACCATGGCTTCAGAGTCTGGGAAAGGCCTGGGGAGGAGAGCATGGCTCCTATGAAGACGGAGTCAGCTCGTGGGCACCTAAGCTCCATACACAGGGATCTAGTAATGCCATTAAGTGTAGTGTGGGACAGGGACCTTCAGTTTACAAAGGACACTGCTCTGGTGTTCACTGAGTGAACAATTACACACTACCATGTGCCTTTTATTTGACAGCCACTGTTGGCTTACTCTCATCAGTTCTAAACTTAAACAATTTATAACAAATTTGTCATAGCTATTATATGGACAAAGCCATTTAGAATAATTTCCTATTGCAATTCCAATGAGAATCTAACCAGGATTCTTGTAGATAACCAATAAACCTGATCCATTTCCCTGTCCCTGTTTAAATTACAGTTAAAACATCCGTGTTACACATAGATCAAAGTTTTGATTTCTCTTATATTTTCAAAAAACACTTAAAATAGTAATTTAAGACACTGTCATCTTTATGATTATAAAATGTGGCTTGTTTCATTTCTTCATATTGTCACAATTTTTATTGTTGTTATGTTGGTTGGTGTTGGTGGCTTCTCACTGTAGTGAGTTGGACTCTGATGGTTTGACCATGTTTGTACTTCTCTTTTGTCTCTGTGTATATGTATCTTTTATACTGCTTTGTTTCTAAATGATGCAGCTTTTAAACATACACTTTATATAATTTTTCCAATTCATGATTAATACACTTGGGATTCTTTGTATCTTATGTTTGATAAATTAAGTTTAATTTCGTCTACTTAACTATTAAAATAGATTTTGTGCTTGTGGTACTTTTACAAAATACATCTTCCCCTGTTCCCAGTGTGGACGCTTACATGTGATACTTTCTCCAAGGCTGTAAATGTGCACCTTCTGTATAGATTGCTGTCTTGAATACAGAGTTTTTCAATACACTCATTGGATGAAACTTTTAACTATATAATTCTAATCATTAATTTATCAATTGCTAAAATGGGTTGTTTATTTTCTAAAGTGATTTTCCATTTTGAACTTTATTTTTATATTTTTTGTTTCATGTTTAAAGACTTTTATATTTAATTGTGTATGATGGTGGCTTGAATGGGAATGGACCCATAGGCTCAAATGTTTGAATACTGATTGCCGTGCCTTTGTCCCACACCATTGTGGACTGTAACCCCTAAAACTGTAAGCCCAACGAGCGCTCTCTGTCAGCTGTCTCACAGCAGATTGTGTGGGTACAGTACCTGTGTACAGGGACCCACTGAGGCCAGAGGCATCAGATGCCCTAGAGTTGCCTAACAAGGATGCTAGGAACCAAATTCTGGTCCTTTCCAAGAGCAGAATGGTCTCTTTACTACTGAGCCTTCTCTCTAGCTCCCTTCATATATCCATAAGTTATTAGCTAAAACATTAAATATATCTTTCAAATGATAAATCATTTATTACCTTTAAAACAAACAAACAAAAAAACCCAAAACAAAATAAAAACAAACACAGTCTCTCCATGTAGTTCTGATTGGTTAGGATTTTCTATGTAGATCAGGGTGGTCTTGAACTCCCAAGTACCAGGATTAAAGGTGTGAGCTACTGTGCCCAGTAATGTTTATTAATCTTTAATTGTTTCACTACATATTTTTTCTTACATACAATACAATGTATTAACACAATTTAAGCCTTAATTTCCCAAAAGGTATACTAAGTCTATACCAATACCAAGTCAGCTTTCAATAACACAGTGTACTCGCACAACTACTGGCAACCGAGGCCTTTACAAAGGCCCTTAATAATGCCCACAGGAGACAACAAAACTCTGATGAGCCCGACACAGATGGCCAGGTTTAACCTCTGACTAACACATTACTCACTATGTCAGTGATTTGTGCCGCTAAATAGGAAACCTTTCCTTTTAATATGCAAATGAAGTAATATGAATGTCTATAAAAGGTCATATTTTCTTTCTGCTCTCATCTATTGTCCCCAAAACAAAACATATAAAGCCCACAAAATATTATCACACCATCATAAAAAACCAATAGCAGGCAGGCTCTGTCCAGTTTCTTCTACCTATTCAAATCACGCAAAAGCCACCTCCAATTGAGTGTCTCTATCATGTGTTTGGGCACCTAATTAATATAATTCAGAACTTCACACTGTCATAATTCAGCTCATCTCTGTATTTGCTACTTGCCCTCCATCTGATTGCTCCTTTCTACCTAATCTACCCCGGCCTACTCGCCATTCTACTGCTAAGAGCTCATTGTCTCTTTGACCTATCACCTCTTAACACTGTTAGCTGAGTCATCTTCCACAATTGCCTCTCCTTGCCTATGTCATCCTGGCACGCAGTGCTAGCTTCTAGCTGACAACCAAGTGAAGCTGATCTTAATCTAGCCTACTAAGAGGTCTCCATTTGGGTTCTACGTCATTCTTTAGTTCTCAGCCTCCCCCTCCCCCCATATGTGTACCATATGCTATCACTATGCAGAACTTACTCTGCTCATGATAGTCTCTGCTTGGAAGGAAGAAACTCCCACTTTACATCAGGATATACAGGGGACTTACAGAGCCTCTGGCATGCAGCCTGCTTACCTTTCAGACGTTTAACTTTTTCTTTTCCTGTAATTTTTTTTTGTTTTGTTTTTTTTTTTTTTGTTTTTTTTTTTTTTTTTTTCGAGACAGGGTTTCTCTGTGTAGCCCTGGCTGTTCTGGAACTCTCTTTGTAGACCAGGCTGGCCTCGAACTCAGAAATCCGCCTGCCTCTGCCTCCCAAGTGCTGGGATTAAAAAGGTGTGCGCCACCACGCCCGGCTCTGTAATTTTTTTTTCTCTCAGTTACTGGCCAAGCCTGGATGTGCCAGATAGGTGGAAACTTCCCACTTCTCTCTGAAGTCTACACCTCTTCTGCCATGCTTGCCAGTCTCCACTGTAGAACCTGCCACCTTTCTAGACCCTAACTTTAAGACATGGCTTTCCTCTTTCTTTTCCCACCTCCCTCTTCCTGACAGCTACAAGGAAGGGTCAAACGACCCTTTCACAGGGGTTGTCTAAGGCACAGTTATTTACAATTCATATCAGTAGCAAAAATATAGTTATGAAGTAGCAATGACAATAATGTTATGGTTGGGGGGGTCAGAACAACATGAAGAATTGCATTAAAGGGTAACAACACTAGAAAAGTTGAGTACCACTGAGTTATAGTTTGCTTGCTCTGCCATTTTCCTTTTAAATGCTAATAAAAGGGTCCTTGAGCTTAAAAATAATTCATCATACAAATAACATACCTTCTTTTGAGCATAACTTCCCCAAGCACCTTGGGCTAAGCTAGCCAATCCCTTCTTTGCCTATAGTTTACCCAGTTATCAACTTTGATAATTATCTCACGACTAGCATTATGATCATCAACCAACAATATTAAACTGGTTTATTTAAGGTTGAAATCTTGCTTCTGGCATCTTTTATTTCTATAGATTATCAAAGAGGTGATACCACCAAATCAGGTGAGTTGCCTGGCTCTAACAGGTGATCAAACTATTTTAATACGCTGAACCACCCAGTTCTCTAGCATCAAGAACAGGTATACATCAGTATACAGACTCATGCATGGTACTAGTTAGTCAGTCATCAGCCTAGCATCTCCTTGGTGTGCTGGTGACATTCACCCTAGCGGAAGCTTATTCTACTACAAGTTACTGATTATTGGATAATTGTTTAAGAAAAGACAAGTTTGTGGAAACGAGCTCGCCAGAGCTTCAGTTTCACTAGAGATGACAGGCCAATCGGCACCATGCCAACATGCCTCTGAGCTGCTGCACTGTGCCACAGGTCAGTGTGGAGCCTGGCTGGCCACAGACACTTACTTAGCAGATAACGATGGACATTTTTGTTTTTAAAACCACTCCATTAAAGATTCCCAACCATAACAATGTTAAATTTACCCCAGGACAGTAGTGCACTCTTCTTTGTTTTCCCCCTCCATGATGCCCAGATTCACTTAATTGCAGCCCTGGTTTATTCAAGTCTCACAAAGACGTTTAATCTAAGATTGTAGTTACAGCTGTGGTCTATCGACAGGCAATACTTGGGTATTAAATGAGGTGTAAGATGACAATATAAGGGCGCACAATTAATTGAAAGTAGAGTCTCAAGACTCTAAATAGCATCACCTACATTTGACCAAATTCAGAAGTCTAAATTCAAGTTTAAAATCTTAATGAACATCTCTTATTTCCTCAAAATTTCATGCCACACTCTAGATAGTAATGGAAAGTACTGAGCTATATAACAAGTTTGAGGGCCTTTCCCTAATTCATTGAGGCAGAATCTCTCTCTGTAGCCTAGGATCACTGGTCTCAAGCACTAAAGGGCTAGAATTAAAGGCATGTGTCATCAGGCCCTGCTGAGCTATATCATTTTTAGCACTAGTGTTGGCACTTATAAATCTGGACTTTATTTCTAAGATACGATAAGAACATCAAGTATTTTTTCTACATTTCCTACTAGTCATGCATGCATAGGGGTTAAGTTTAGCTTGAGCTAAACAAGACTCTGTCTCAAAATAAAACCAAAAGCAACAAATAACTAAACAAAAATTTCCCCAAATAATGTTCTTGCCTTGTCTGGAAGAGTGTTAATACTATCAATAATTATTTTCTGTCTTTTAAGGGTTAGAAAAAAAAATCAAGCTTTTTATTATTGCTAATTCATAAAACATTTTCATGAGTTAAACTATGTTAATAACAAGGGAGTTTAAAAAAAAAAAAAAAGACAACAACCAAAAACCAAAAACCAAAACCAAAGCTTAAAGCTAAAGGAAACTTAAAGGTAAACTTGATTACAGAACGTGTCATGTCCCAAGAGACCAGAAATGTGGCTAACAAGTAGCAAAAATTTCAGTATTTTCTTATTTCTCTTAAATTTTCAGAGATTAAAAACAAAGACAAGAGCCTTGAACCTAGTAAGAAAAGAAGGAGATGCAGGGGTAATCCAGTATTAAGCGGCCTTGGGAACAATACAGGTTTACATTTTGAATACCCACACATTATGTTTGAGCAGCTATAAAGCCGTCCTGTAAAGCACAGCGAGGTCTCCTTAATTTGCCGCCAGGGCAGTATTTAATGCCACTTCCCCAAAGAATAGCAAGCGCTGGCTGGCCGCGATCAGAGACAGCTACAGAGAATGTGTCTGCACTGAGGATGGAGCTCGGTGTTTGGCTTGTGTGGCTCTCAACTTAAACCCCAACACTGGGCCACCGGTGTGGGGCAGAGGCATGGATGCCATGTGTCACTTTCTCTGCACTTTTCTACTCTGATCATGTGAAAACCTGTTAAACTCTTCTTCCTTCCTGCTTCCTTTTGTTGTTGTTGTTGTTTTCACACAGTATGTGTATTAGCATGTGTCCGAAAGAGAGAAAGACCAAGGAAAGGAATGAACCCTGAGAGCGACCTCTACCTACAGTTTAAACGTGTTCAAGCATTTGAGGGACAGGTGGGGTGTGACTCGATAGGAACAGAATTAACTTTTTAAATCAGGATACGAACTTTGTAGCATTTTTTTTTTAAAGTGACACAGGAAATCACAGACACAAGACATGCTTTACAAAACTAATGTGTAACTACAAATCAGCTTGGTTTTGTTGTGCTAAACTTAACACACTAATTAAACAAAAGTTATGCTATTGGAAATATTTGAAAATGACACTGCATAAATATTTACATACAGAGTACATGTTACATGATGTATAAGCATACAATAAAATATGTAATCGAAACAAGCAGTATATGTTTCATAAAACATACACTTAGCAGATGTAACATGGCTAACCAGATCGACTATCACAAAAATATTCGTTACAGACATAAACATAAAGTTTTCTCTCATCAAAAAAAACTACAAAATACGAAGAATGGCAAAAATGTTCTTCCACTATGAAGCACAAAAACCCAAAAAACCCCAAAGGCCTGCCAACTTTCCCTCTAAGCACTACACTGAACCATGCATATCAGTAAAACCATAATGATGGATATCGGGTTAATAAAATTAATTTCAAACAAGCAAGCTAAGTGATTGACTTACAGGATCAGCTGGTGCAATGTTAGAATCAAATTGGGTCAGAGTTTGTGAGCTTGAAGAGCGTTCACTAAATGTCTCCCACTGCTGAACAGACAGAGGAGAGACAAGTCAGCCGGGGGGATGCAGTAGAAAGCACTGGAGAAGACTCAGCAAGTCACTCAGAGGCTGCACTGCAAGATGCATTTCGCAGGATCAGCAAAATTCTGGAGTTTGTAATTCCCATAATCACTTCATACTTATCTGTGCTGGGCCATCTTATAAATAGAAGGTAAACACCTTCATAAGCAAATGTACAGTAAAAATTTAATGTAATCTCTATGGATGAGATTAAAACTTGTACAGAATTAACACTCAAGACACCGTAAAGGAGACAGAGTATAGGTGATGGAAATGGCAACCAGGTAGAAACGCACACGGTCGTCTGGACCAGAACAGTGCTTAACTCAGATCCTGCTCAAACCCCAGTTACAACACTGATCCACAGAAGCTGAGGAGCTCAGGTTCTAATCAGCATGGAGCGTTCAGTGCGACTTGCCAGTGCGACCCCTGAAAGATGAGTCCATTATGAACGTGCACAAATCTTATACATATGCATATTTAATAAAATATAACAGATAAGATGCAAGAAATTCTGGAATTAATAACGTTTTAGCTTATTTATCAATTTGTAGCAAGTCAACCTCTGCGATCAGCACTACAAACAGGGCCATGCCGGATCACAAGACAGAGCTGCCAATCAGGCCCCTCCCCATGCTAGGAAGTGAGAATGCAGCCACAAGAGCACATCGCGCAGCTGCCTGAGTATGTGTAATACACAGGAGATGCACGGGAAGAGCTACTTTCTAAAAGAGGTCCACAAAGAAATATCATACCTCTTAAAACAGGTAGAATGATAAGTCAACATTAATTACAGGAAATTCCATTTGAGATCTTAGTAACAGTACAGATTTTCCCATCAAAGCTGTATTATAACTATTATTAAACCTGCTTCTTAAAAATGATAAGTTGTCCTCTGAGGAGGGAAACATCTACTTACACATATACAATATATACACATGAATGCTTACACACAGACACAACTACCTCATTAACCAAAGTCCTTCTTATAAATTCAGTTTGTAAGAGTACATATACTTTTATGCTTCAAAGTTCAGCTTTCTATTTAAAACAGTGTATTCAATTTGAGTAGATATGTAGAAATTAAGCTTTAGCAAATGAGATTATTGCTGAAAATTATCCACCAAAAATGGCTAATAAAAGCACTCAATAACTTTTCCTACAGGTCACAAAGAGAAAAGTGTTAGTTCAAAGTTGTGACAAAAGCTTACAACAGTTCACTTTTATTATGGGCTTCCACATCAGAAACCAATTTAACGAGTTTGGTAATAGAATTAATTTCTTCCTCAATAACTACTGTTACATGGATTTAGAAGGAACTGAATTCTCTACCTCATGGAAAACAGCTTCCACGCAGAACTCAGCTCCCTGGAAGGCAGTGGGTCTCATCGCCAGGACAAGTACAGCGTTAAGAGCTATGGGTTCTGGCACCTGACTACTGGCATACTGGCTGGGCTGCATGGACTTGGCCGAGTTACTCATCCTCTCTGTGCTTCTGTTTCACCATCCCATCTTTAACATGAAATTAGTAATACCCACCTCACAGGAGTGCTGTGAGGGACTAAGACAGTAAATTAGGTGAAAAGTCTTTTGAAGAGACTGGCATATCAAAAGTGCTTTAAAAAGTTAGGGATTTTAGTGTTTTCTCTCATAGCACCTCATCTATATCCATCAGTACTAAATAAACACTGAAATAATACTGGGTTTGTGGGAGATAAAATATAACCTAAATTTATATTCCAAGTAGATATTTTAATAGCTATTACCAAAGCATCTTAAAATCATTGTTTTACTAGCTTTTAAGCATAATATAAATTCCATATCAAAATATGCATAGCAAAATTATGTCATTATTACTAGGCATTATAAAAAAAAACCTGATAGGACTTTTTGAGAGGGATAATGCATGCAGCTAAAATCAGAACTGAAAAGGATATTTGCTCCTCCATCTCTCCATGGAGTATACGGACGCCTTATACTTTGGTAAGAGTTGCTTTTATGTATAATCCGTAAAGGGCGAAAGCATTCTGTTAACTTAATATAACCTAAGTGCAGCTTTAGAAACACCTCTCTCACTCTGCATAAGCTACCTGTACTAGCAATTCTTACAGGTCTTACTCCGTCCCTCCTCACAGGCATGTGTGCCAACGTGTTTCCATCTGATGAGGTGGTAGTGCAATGGCAGAGCTGCCTTGGCTGTTCTTAAGTCTTTAGAAGGCAGTGTAAAGTTACACGGAACTGCCAGTTCTCCATTCCCCAGCAGCCCTAAGCTAGTAAGACTTTAACAAAATACTGTCCTGCATTAAAAGACAGAAAAGCAAAACGCTCACTTTTCCTTACAAGTCAACAAATCTCCTTTTGTAGATATAAAACTTAGTTAACAAAGAGAACTTCTTTAGAAAGCTCTCCAGAGCACAGAACGGGGTGGGTGCTTAGGTCCTTCCTCTTAATTCTACCAGTGTCCTCTTTACTGTTTTGTAAGACCTGAGCCCAGGAGCTGGGAAGCAGTGTGTTTGTATCTACTCTGTTTTGCACACTACTGATCGTATTAATATGGTAAAAATACTTCATTTTGTACTATTATTATTCTCTTTTGATGTTTTGAGACAGGGATTCTCTACACATCTCTGGCTGTCCTGGAACTCATTATATAGACCAAGCAAGCTGGCTACGAACTCGCAAAGATTCTTTGCCTCCCAAGTGCTGGGATTAAATGTGTGTGCTTACCATGTCTAGCCTCCGTTTTGTATTAAATAAAACTAATTATAAGTAGTTTGTGTTGCATGAAAATACTTTTTTTCATGCAGAAAGCTACACTAGTGACTTGTCTCTTGTATCACTTCATGGCAAGATTGCAAAAATATATCTTCATACACCATATATATATATTAAGCTCAGTAGACAGCAGCTGATGAAACAGCAAAAGATTTGCGTCAATCTTGCTCTTGAATCATCCCAGACATGGGATCTGGTGAAGTTACTCCCCTTTGACTTTCAATTTATGTGTTTGCCCTACCCAATTCCCAAGGCTTTAGTGATGGTGGGGAAGATGGTGGAAACCATATGATGATGGACACAGTACAAAACCTTCAGAAGCCACATGATTAACAGGATTTCTGTTACTGTTTCCCTGAGGTCCTTGACTGTATGACCCATGCTGTGTGTGTACACTGTGTGTGTGTATACTGGAGAAATCCCATGATATGTGATGTGCTGGACGAATCCTATGGTGTGTGTGTTTGAAACTTCTGCCGGTAAACAAGCTAATTTCAAGCAGAGAAAGGGAAGTTTTGCTAACCTCACTGCTCTGATTCAGCTCTGGCCAAGTCTGGTTCAGGGACGGCATCGACGGTGACTTGCTTGGAGGTGCTTCTGCAGGAGAGCCTGAGTAACCTACCTCACCTGGCTGGTCCCCCACATCTGCAATTTAGACACAGAAAGTTCCCATCAACAACATATTTTAGTTTGGCTGATTTATTTATGAGTAACTAACAGATAATTTTGCATAAGTGGTAATTTATACTCTCAATTTCCTTCTCAAAGTAGATACTTTAACAGATAATACTTATTATTTATAGTCTAATTAATATGATGGATCCCAAACTGTGCATGAAAAGAAAGGCAGGTTGGAAGTAAACAAAAGAACAACATGAGATAGGTAGATGCAGTTCTCTGATAACAGGGATGGATTCCTCTCAAAGTACATCCATGGAGCACTCTTTAGCAAGGAGACTTTTGGCTCACACTTTCAGCTCCAGTGAGTTTGCGGATCCTCTAATGCCAAGTAGAGTACTGCCCTATGTGCTGCAGTCAAGCTTGTGATGTCCCACAGTAAATAAACTTTAAGTCAGGTTTTCCCAATACAAAATGCTTTCTAGCAAGCAAATTTCTTCATTTTTCCCTTGGAATTATTTTGAAAATTGCCAAATCAGTAACATTTTCTCTTCCGGTTACCATACAGCTACACCTCAAATGGAGTAGCTGTCCATGAGCAAGAGGCAACAAGTCCAGATGGCCACATATAGTCCAACAAGTCCAAATGTAAGCCTTGTATTTTTTTTTTTTTATGGTTTTTGTTTTGTTTTTTTGGTTTTGCCTGGGGCTCAAACCCAGGACCTGTGTATTCCTAACGCTGAGCTATATACAGCTGGGCCCCAAAACCTATGCTTTCTTATTTCACTATGTACACTAGTGTTTCCAGACTGGATTGAGATAGCTACGAACCTATGCTATGGTTTAAAAATGGAGGTTTAGTATGTTTAGATATCATATTCTACTTTGAATTTCATTTAAACCTTAAAGTATCTTGAAAATTATTAAAACAACTAAGTCCCAATTTTCCAAGTTTTACAGAGCTCTGAATACATCCCCTACCAACAGGAATTACATAATGAAATATGATTCTATCATCTGTTCATTTGACCATGGGAGAATTAAAAAAACTAGTCCTTAGCTTTTTTTCATCAAAATGAAAGACATTTACTAACAAATGTTGGCATTCTACTTTGGATTTCTAAATAAACAGCTCTACAGTAATACCTAGCAGGGTACAGCTACCAACTTTCCACTCTAGTCAGAAGCCTTCTCGTCTGTGCCCAATACGGTAACTAATACGTAGATGAAAACAAGTATTTATTGAAGTTGCTTACTCTTTGAGTTGAATTCATTTCCACTTTCTTAGAATCACAGTTAACCACTGCTGGTTATAACAGGGTTCAAAGTTTCCCTTCTTCCTGTTCTGTTACAGACTCTCCGATTCCCATGCACTCACCCCCAAGCTTCTCTCTCTAATAACACCACACTCAAGTTTTAGTGTATAGCCCAGCACTACACTGTGACTTTACATTTCACAATCAGGTGCTATTTCCACTTCTTTCTCAGTCCTAGGTGGAGGGTAGGAGAGAACCCGCAGCAGTGGGGGCGTATCAGACACTACTCGGTGACGACCTCCAACAGCATGTGAACTAGTACAAACACCCAGTAGCAGGCACTGTCTACTCACACAGTCTGGGGGTTCTGTGGATCCCTCCATCCCACCTCAATGATAATAAGAAAGATTAGCCTAAGGGAGAAGATGCTTACTGACCATATGACAGCAACTAAACGTATGCTCGAGCTGGGCAATTATCAAGGGTCTTTAGCAGAGTCTCCGGAGAAGCTGCTGGCAACTGAACGGCTGCTGGGAAAGGAAGAGTCCGTTTTCTTTGGGGATGCAAACCCTGAAAGACTAACCGTGCTCCAGCAGACGGCCCACATCCGTGCATATACAAGCAGCACAGAGGGAACTCGGTGGATCTACAGAACACCTGAACCTGAGAGGCAATAGCAGGGTAGGAGCTGGAGGGGAGGAAATAGGGGTGGGTTTGATTAAAACACAATATATATGCCTGAAATTCTCAAAAAATTAAAAAGAGAATGACCTTATAATAAAAGAAAAATAAGAATTAAAAAAATTAAAATAGTACTGACTACAGGAAGGTTAATTTCTAAATTAATCAGTTTAAAGCCAGACTCTTATCATATTAAATGTAGTCTTACATTCCAATAAATTCAGGCCCATTTATACTGTCCTATCATTTTAGGGCACTTACTACTTGCCAGATCCTGAGAACTCATCTGACAAAGCTACAGTGGATCTAGCCTCTTGAAATTGGAAATGAGAAAGTTAGTTACCCAAGTAATTACATCTTATAATTATCTTCCCAGAAAACTCTGGGCCAGGGGGCTTCCTTCTTGAATATCTCCAAGCCTGCTTCAGGGCTCTCAATCTCAGAAATATTTGTTTAATGCCATGATTTTCAGTATGCGGATACTAGCCCCAACAGAGCAAAAGCAATAAAAAAGACAGCACAGGACAGCACAAAGGAAGGCAGGAAGCATCAAGTGTGCTGGAGCCTCCTACACATTAAGCCAATTTAAATACGGACAGACAGACAGTAAACGATAAGAAACCTCACTGAACAATATTCATAGTGAAGAAGTATAGGTTAATTAACATTGCTGAATTTCCGAGCTAAAACCACGCCTTGTCAATATTTTGTATGGCAAATAGGAACTACATAAAGCATGTCTATGGACTATCCATGTGCACTGACTCGCCAAGTCAAGGAGGCACCATGGGACTCAGCCGGCAGCTGAACGGCTGATGCTCTCAGAGAACACTGCCAGTCTCTCTGGTTTTGGAATGAACTGCTGATAAATCATAACTTTTTAGATCTGATTTGGCAGCTATGTGAGACAGTAGAATCTTGAGAACTATGCACACAGGCCATAAACTTAAGGACGTCCTAGGATTTACCAGCTTCTCTGACAAAAAGGCTGAGATAGTGACATATATGCTCTCCTGACACAGCGGATACCTCAATATCTGACATAAATGCTCTCCTGACACAGCAGATACCCAACATCTGACATATATGCCCTCCTAACACAGCAGATACCCAACATCTGACATATATGCTCTCCTGACACAGCGGATACCTCAACATCTGACATATATGCCCTCCTGACACAGCGGTTACCCAACATCTGACATATATGCTCTCCTGACACAGCGGATACCCAACAATTGACATATATGCATGCTCTCCTGACACAGCGGATATCCAACATCTGACATATATGCTCTCCTGACAACATCTGAAAGATCTGTCTAATTCAATGACTTGGGATGTTACAAGTAACTATCATATTGTGATACAAAAACACACACACACATAAAAGGTTTACTCAAATACAAGACAAATAAAATGTTTGTAATGTTAAGATGCACATGCACACAAACACACTCTTTCAGTTTCCAGACTACAACTGACCTTTTAGCAGTCAGTCACATTTGGGTTTTAATGTGATACCAAAGAATATCTACAACACCCAAACATACTACACAGTAGTCTTTCTGTTTACTATTGAGACTAGATCTTTGTGTACTTCATGAGTTGTCAAACTTTATTTGTTCAAAAATGACAGACAGTAAGTATCTGAAACTCCGTAGGCCCTATTGTAGCTACTCCCACTGCAGTACAGTGGCCAACTCAGGCAAGAAAATGAGACCAGCTATTTGACCCAACTCAGTTTTATTGATGACACTAAATCTGAACTTCATGTGTAATAAAATACCCCCCTTCTGATTTTTTCATGGTAAGAGCACTCTGGGGACTGAGGCCATGAGCAGCTTTTAGGAGTCTTTGCTAGCTCTGGCCTCATCTCCTAGCACTGCATAAACCAACTGGGCATGGGGCTGAATGTCTACAATCTCAGTAGTCAGGAAGGACGCAGGGCCATTGTAAGCTAAAAATTAATCTTTGACTACACAGCAAATTTGAGGCCTGGGATATATGAGACTCTGCCTTTAAAAATAAAACCAAGCCAAACAAAGATACAAACTCCCCTCAGTAGTGGAATACTTGCCTAGGCCTAGGATGTAAAAAGAATCAGGCTTGATCCCCAGTGTCATTAAAAATCAAACAAAGGAATACCATTCTTGGTTATGTATTCAGTCAAGCAGCAAACTGAATTTGGTTTGTGGGGTTTGGCTTTCTATGACTCCCAATTTACCTTAAATAATGAATAAACCCATCAAATTTATTACTGACCAGTCTGACAAGCTAGCTGGTGTCCATTGTCAGTAGTTACAGCAGAGACTGTGAAAGATAAAGCAATGCCACCTTTCTCATAAATGCCATGTTGTAGAGAATATCTTCCTAAGAACACTTATAGCACATGGAAAGAGTTTATGGTTGCACACACACACAAACACACACACACACATATATATGTATATATATAATTTTAAAACATGGGTACTAGGGAAAGAACAAAGGAAAAATTATTATTAAATAAGTAGTATTTAACTCACATACATAAAGGCTCTTTGAGTCCATACCATTTTGAGACTATATGAAGGTTTTAAGATTTGTAAGTTGGAAAGTTGCTGTCAGAGGAAACTTAAACTCCCTGCTGGGATAACTGACCAGAACACCCCTGGGTTTTTCCTACTTCATTCACAGAACAATAAATGGCAGTTAACAAAAGACCAGAAACCAACAAGTGCCTGACAAGCTCTGGAAATGAGCAGCATCTCCTTCAACTCTGATCCCTCCCTGTAAGCACTCAGTGCAGAGCATCCTACCCACCCACAAAGGCCAGGCTTCCAGTCCCTTCCAGAGGCACGGGTGTAATTTTACTCTTCCTTGACACAGTGTTCCAAGGGAACACTGTCAACCTGCCTCCCTCCTGAAGGTTCTGCTCTGCCCTTGACAGCATCAGAGTTGTTCAAAATAACTGATGGCATTTTAATAATAAAATTTCAAAACAGATATAAATGTCTAGGCATGTTCACTGCAATCCTGTTTTAAGGGCAAACAGAAAAGAAATATAAAAATTCATCAACAGAGAACTGGTTAAGGTACATCTCTGTATGTCATGAAGTGCCAAGGTATTTGTCTATATTATAAGAGAAAACACAGGGATGTATAGCATGACTAGATTTGTGCACAAACTGATCTGTGTGTATGTAGGCCATTGTGTTAAACATTCTGGGTGAATACAAAAGAAATATTAACATGTTTAATTTGAGCAACATAGTCTCAAATATGAATGTACATGGATTTTTAGTGGTCTCATCATGAAAAGAGCAATGTCTTCTCTTCCTTACTTTAAAGTATATTCACATTGGAAGTCCTAGGAAGAGTCCAGTGGCTTTACGCTGTACCTGAGAACAACAGACAGAAACACACACCTAGCTTTACTGCATGCAGCAAGAGTAGTGGAGAAGGGAAGAGAGGGGTCATCCCTGCCCCTCTTTTGGCATTTCAAGCAAACAGGGTGTTGTGGAGTCAGTAGACAGTGAAATCCATTTGCTCTAAAACATAGTCATTTAAAAAATATGAACATTGACTTATATATTCAATTAGTGACTTGCAAGGTACTGACTGACATATAACCAACAAGAAACTTCTAGTCTACTCTGAGAGGCACAGATGTAGCAAATAATCCCAAAAATGTATGTAAAATTGTAACTGTGTAATCAAAGTAAGTCTCTGTACTAACTACCACTATTAAGGTGGCTTTACTGTGGAAACACAGGGTTGGTTCACTATATATAAGTCAACAAATACAGCGAACCATATAAATAGACTTAACGACAAAAACAATCACATGGTCCTCTCAAGACATACAGAAAAGGCCTTTGACAAGAGTCTAACATATTTTCATAATAGAAGTTCTACAGAAAGTAGGACTAGAGGAAACACACCTCAATATAATTAAGGTATGTATGAGAAATCCACAGCCAACATTATCCTAAATGGAGAACAACTTGAAGCAACCCCATTAAAATAAGACAGGATCACTGACTGTTACCTCTCCTTTTCAATATAGTTCTGGAAGTACTGGCTGAAACAGTAAGGCAAGAGAAAGAAATTAAAGGGATACAAACAGGACAATAACTCCTCAAATTATCTGCAGATGATATCCATAAAAGATCCTAAAAATTCCACCAGAAAGCCTTGTAGAGAAAGCAACAGCTTTAGCCAAGGAGCAGAAGACAAAGTTAACGTGCTAAGATCAGTCGTCTTTGTACACATCAGCAAGCGACTCCGAGACAGAGACCACGCCCACTCGCCCACTTACAACAGCATCCCCGTCAACACAACAGCTTGGAGTAAAGCTACCCGAGGAGCAGAAGGTCCTCTCTCTTCCTTTTTGAAGAAAGAGACTGAGAAAGACACTAGAAAAGGGACTGCATTCATGGACTGGTAGAACTGATATCTTGAAGACGGCCATCGTACCAAAGGCAATTTACAGATTCACTATAACCCCAATCAGAACACTGACAGCACTCTTCATATAAAAAGAGAAAAAATGAATTCGCCCAATGAAACGGTTCTCTGGAGGAAAGTGACCGTGTAACTGCTTCAGGGTAACTTCCCGCTGTCTGGGCCGTGATGAGAAAGACAGACTGCGCATTCTTAGGAGACCAAATGCAATCTTACAGATAAATGGCTACTTCAGAGCTAAATTCTGCCATAATTTCCCCCTTAAAGTATAATCTTTCATTACCACATCTGAAGGAAAGCTTGGACAAGAGCACGGACAAGAGGACGATGACAACTTTACAATTAGGCTCACTGGGAGTTTAACAGCCCATTACCTTTTAGTCACTTCGAGTTTAAGAAAAACATACATATTCTCAACAGTTATAGTCTTTCCTTTTACAGAAAGCTACCAGTAAATATAGATCATATCATCACACATAATAGTATTATCTAAAATCAAATTCTCCAGATTTGTTTAGTCATCCAAAAATTATAAAAATGTAATAATGAACCCTCAACATACTAAGACATATTAAATAGAAAACATTTATGACTGACACCATAGCCTGCTTTAGACAATATACCATGCATTTAGAGACAGTAAAATAGCCGGGCGTAACATTGAGAAAAGTTCCCTCCAAGTCTGCTGCAGGCAGGCCCCATGGGAAAGAGGAAAGCTCTTCTGTTTCCTCTTCTCATCTTAACTCGAGACGAGGTCTAATGCTAGAGCCCAGGCTGGGCACTTTCAGAAATCGCCCTGCCTCAGCCTTCCCGGTGCTGGGATTCCAAGTGTGACATACCATTCCCAGCCGTAAGCACCACCATTAAAGTTCCAATACTTAATAATCCAAATTCAGTGTCTATCCAACTTAGCCCAACAACAAATCTGCGTAGTCTGTCTGTCTGTCTATCTCTCTCTCTCTCTCTCTCTCTCTCTCTCTCTCTCTCTCTCTCTCTCTTTGAAACAGTTTTACTATGAAGCCTGTCCAGTCTGGAATTTGCTCTGTAGACCAGTCTGGCCTCAAACTCAGAGATCTGTTTGCCTTTGCCTCCCAAGTGGTAGGATTAAAGGTGTGCATCTCTGTGTTTGGTCTAACCTGTGCTCTTACTAAAGTGCTTTAAGCTACTACTTTACCACCTATGTTGACTTCCTTGAGAGAATGAAGTATCACGTTCACTGAAGCACACAATCAGCTCTCAGTGGCTACGAATCTCACCTGCCGAATCTTCCAAGTCTATCAGCTTGGGCATCAGGCTTTCAGGGAGTTTCTCTGGTAGGTCATAGCCATTTTTTCTAGCAACTACCAGATGAAAAGCAGCACAGAACTCATCCAGTGTCAATGCGCCATCTTTATCAAAGTCTGAGAGTTCCCTGGAAGACAAACTCATTATCACCACATTTTGCTTTAGAGCCCTTGATTTATCAAAAAAGAAGACAAAATATTTCTCTCACAAGAAAATTTAAAAAACAACATTAATTTTAAAAATTGCACACTTAAGGTGTAGCAAAGCAAATATGTCAGAATGGTAACAAAGAGTCAGTGTGACAGACATCTGAGAGCCCATGAGCCTTTCCACGCTGTACATTTTGACAGGAAAACTTGCCTCCAAAATTAAAGTCATCAAAATATTACCTTTAATTTTGGTGCATTTTATTAATAGAGCTTATTTAGTTGAATTATGTAAAATAAACTTATAGAACTTATTGAAAATTCTGATTTTATTGTCAAAGTTCACCATTTTTTTATACTTTAGGAAAACAGCCTGGGTATAGTTTAATAAGAAAGCACAGCCCTGCCCCGCTGTTCTTGTCACCTACACTGAAGCCATGTGTGCCTTCTCACCTACACCGAAGCCGTGTGTGGGGGTTTTATTTTTGGGCTACATAGCCCAGGCTGCTCTTTTTTTTTTTTTTTTTTTTTTTGAGACAGGGTTTCTCTGTGTAGCCCGGGCTGTCCTGGAAGTCACTCTGTAGGTCAGGTTGGCCTCGAACTCAGAAATTTGCCTGCCTCTGTCTCCCAAGTGCTGGGATTAAATAAAGGCTTGTGCCACCACACCCAGCCCCCCCCCTTTTTTTAAATAAGATCAAAAAAATTTAACTGCTTTTTATTAGCTCTGACACATTTAAACAACTCCAAGAATTGCAGCACAGAATATGTTATCATAACCAGGCTGGTCTTAAACTCACAATCCTCCCATCTCTGCCTCCTGAAAAGTAACTTAGGGTTATAATTTGTGTTCTAAGGACGAATTCCAATTATGTGGCAGCCATCTGGAGAGTCTTACTCTACATATAACACGAGAGCTAAGCATTGTTTTACTTTTCTAGCTAGATATAAACTTGATGAGAACTAGGAGAAACTGACACAGGCAAAGTGACCCCCTTTTTCATGCAGTACATTGCAACAGGAGGAAGCCAACAAACACAGCTTTAGTTTTAGCTCCCAAGACTTTCTCTAACTCGTCTCAGTTATTTCTTTCCTAGAAAGAGAGGCTCACTGTCCTCAGCCACACTGGGTTCTCCACCAGTGCTATAGAAGTCAAGTCCAGTTCTAGTTTTAAGGTGCCAGAAATCCTTTGGAAACAACCCACATGAACCAACTAACGATGTACCACACTTACCAAATATGCGAAAGTTCAAGAATAGGAAGTTTTGATTTGGTAAAAAACTCTTTAGCTGCAGATCCTGAAATATTAAGACAGTTTTGTTTAATGTTATTCTGAACACAGATCCAAGAATAGGAGGTAATATTGTCTCAGGCTGGGAGATATAACATTATATATAATGTTAAAATAAAGTTATGTTCTATTTCCCACTGACTATAAAGTCCTTTCAGACAAATAATGTGAGCAATAACTAAAATCTAGGATCAACAGAACATGTCTACTTGTCAATAATGAAATTGAGACTTTGTCCTAGCCCATCTAGAAGAACTTCTGTTTTCAACGACTCACCTGGAATAAATCCGTTTAGATCAGGCTGAATGGTTTTAAACTGATTTACATAATACTGTCTCTGTTCATCTGTTATTTTCCAGGGATCCTCATAACTACTGGATTGCCTACGAATTTCATTGGCAGTTGTAGCTGAGGCTACAGTTCGTACTGTTGTCTGGTCCTGCAATGAAACAGTTCTCCTCAGTACAGTTTCTAGCTATACGCTCACACGGACCAAGAGTGCTAGGTTACTTCTCCTTGAAAGTAAACTTCACTTTTTTGAGGATATTTAAAAGGTAATAAGTTGTCAGCGAACTACATACTGCTATGGTCAGGCTACTGGATATGTTTTGCATGGTGAGTATATAAACAAACATTGTATGTATAATGACAGCAATTATGTAAGCAACAGAAACTTATGAAAAATGTGCTAAGAAAGCCAAGCAAGCATATTCCCAGATGTAGAAATCTTTTAAAACTTCACTAGGGAATTAGAAACAGAAATAAAAACAGCTAAAACATAGTAGAGCATTCCGAGGGTAACAGACGTCTAGAAACCCCACAGAGCAGAGTTGATTTATTTTTTAGTAAGAGTGAACTTGCATTTGTAAAATCTGCAACAGCAAAATATAAAAACAATGATTGCAGTGATACTTAGAATGAAGCAAACAAAAATGCAATTCCAATAAAATGTCACACCTGGACAGAAGCAGGATGCATGGTTAAAAGAGCACTGGTTGGTGGAGTATCTGCAAAACTGACCCAGTTTTCTTGAGGTGGAGGCGGGGATTGCCCAGACCACACCGCATCACCAGCAGAAGAGCCTGAAAGCAGAACGGAGGAGCATGCTCACTCACAGCTGAAGAGACAAGAAATTACCACGTGTGCCTCACGATTGCAGTGCACTGACAGGTACACAGTCAGTTTCCTTCTGATCTCTTATTTTAAAGAAAGAAACGCCTGTCTGTTCAACTGAAAATATTTCACTTTAAGCTTTTTAGTCATGCTGTGCTTTCCTTGTCACTATCCAATACTGTAGAAAATAATGATAACTTTGGGGTATCTGGCATCCATAAACTTTTGCCTAAGCATCACAGATACAACTGCTACTTCCTAAAGCCGTGTGTCTACCTATAAACTTTATCATTGACTCTACGTCCATTCACTCAACTTATAACAAGCAGTGACTTGGGACTAATTCTTAGGGAAATATTGTGAGTTTCCTTTCATTTACAAAGCTAAAAACATGGTATTCCTAAAGAATCTCCAAATACCTGCTTGTGCGTCACCAAAAGGAGACCAGAACGGCCCCGGTCCTGTAAGAGGTCTCTCGCTATTCCCCCCACTGGGATGGCGGCTGTGCTTCCTCCATGTGTGCGGAGAAGTCGGTGGGGACTGCTGGGGTGAAACTACTGGAGACGCAGGTTCCTAGGGGGAAAATGGTCTTTAAAGATTTCATTTTCAGGTGACATTTTAGTTATCAAATATCAACAAGTGTTTGTAAGTAAACCTGTCTCAGGACATGTCTCTGATGACAGTCACAGGCATGTGACTACCTGCTGCTCTGCAGACGGACGAGGCTGAACCGCATCATGGCTTCCAGGCCCCTTCTTGACTTGGCCTCTGCCAGGAGGCGGGGGGATCACCCCCGAGTAAGAGCCCTGGTTTTCAGAATCTGAAGAATAGGAGGCTGCAAGGCGAGATTCCTGTTCATTCTTTGAAGCAACAAATCGTGGGAGAGGGAGATCCTTTACTGTTAACCACAAATAGTGACATGGTCAGTATTTCTTACCTGAAATACTTGGACACAAAATTGTTTCAAACTTCAGAGTTTATAAAAAATCTGGAATATTGGTATGGACTTTACAAGCTGACATTCCTAATAAAATATGACATCCCTAATAAAACAACAATAACGAAGAACAAAAAAACAAATCTGAGAAGATCTAAACCTTTTGAACATAATGTTGGTACTCAAGATATTTGAATTTTCTGACAGGAAGTGGTGGTGGTGCACGCCTTTAATCCCAGCACTTGGGAGGCAGAGGCAGGTGGATTTCTGAGTTCGAGGCCAGCCTGGTCTACAGAGTGAGTTCCAGGACAGCCAGGGCTACACAGAGAAACCCTATCTCGAATAACTAACAAACAAAAAAGATATTTGAATTTTCAATCTGTATTAATTTAAAATTGAAAAGGTGCCCATATGAAAAGGTGTAATAAGAGGTGAATTAGATATTAGATGCCTATCACTACTAAATTTAGATCATTTCATTTTTTGGAACATTGTGGAAAGCAGCTTACCTAGAAGACATGATAAAACAAAGCTGTTTTTTGAGGGGTGGCACACAGGAGCTATGTACAATGTCTCCGTGTGCGCAGCATGTGCACGAGTGGAGAACAGCATCAAGTCCTGCAAAGTTCCTACTTACAAAGAACCTAGGGTTTGAGATGGCTAGAGTAGAAGAGTCTGAACGCAGTCTGCTTGTACTGGGTGTTTTTAGTAAGATTCATAGACCTGACTGAAGGATAGCTGAGGCTCCTAACTTTGAGACTAGCATAATGCAGATTAAAATTCCTTGGGTGCCCACCACCGTGCCCAGCTGAGCACACAGCATGCTACTACCCATTTCAGTCTGGCTCATCACTCTCTTGCTGCCAATAAATTTTGAATAAAGGATAAAAAGCCGATGCTGTGTCTAAAGGCTAACCATACTCCTCTAGAACAATACAACTACAGAATCATTTTCAGAGCAAAGTAGACTTTTGGCCAACAGAATTACCTTCACCCCAGCTCGTTTCATTTCACTTTCATTTCAGTTCACTAAGTAGTCTTGGCTAGCCTGGAACTTGCTAGACCAGGCTTGTCTTAAACTCACAGAACTCTGTCTGCCTCCGCCTGCATGTTAGGAGTAAAGACATCCGCTTCTCAGGCATGGCTCTCTGCTTCTCTATAGTCTCATTGGAAGGACTAAGACTGTTAAGCAGAACTAGTATGTATGTGAAGAATCCAAAGTTCTCTGAAAAGAATTTATGCTTTCAATACAAGAACACAGCAGAATAAGCCTGAGGACCATGGTGAAAACTTCCAGGTGACAGGAAGCTAAGCTAATATTTTAAACTGTATCCACTTTGTCAGGCCTGTTAGTAAACACCTATAACATTAGCATACAGGAGTTCCAGGGCCCGAGTTTGAGGCCAGCCTACCCTACACAGCAAGACTGACTAAAGTATCTGAATATTCATACTTTCTCTTTTCCCCTTTCTCCATGGAAGTATAAAACTACACTTAGGCATCTCTCTTTTTACAATGTTTGTTTTCCTTTACATCAGCAAGTCTCTAATAACAGAAAAAAGTGAATTATTTAAGGCAAACATTGTAAAGTGGGCAATGAGGTTTTAGTCTGCTAATACTGCTTTAATATCTCTCTTAACCAGAAACTGACTGGTTTTGTTCTGTTTCTAAGACACTCATGTATTCATTCTCTCCGCCTCCTACCGTCTGTGTCTATACATACACACTTACACATATACATACACACTTATTCTCTCCCCCACTCATGTGTGTCTACACATACTTGAACACAACAGTGTACATGGAAAGGTCAAAGGGCACTTCGGGAGTCTGTTCCTTCCTTCTACCACATAGGTCCAAGGGTTTCAAACAGGTTGTGGAGGTTTTGTCTTTTACTCTCTATTGTGATGCTAAGTGTAGGCCCCCAAGACCAGGAGTCTGCACATAGCCCCTATGACCCTGCCCCCAAGTTAATTCTGATTGGTGAATAAAGATGCTAACAGCCAATAGCTGGGCAGAAGGATCAAAGGAGAGGTTTAGGTTTCATGGGTTTGGGGAGAGAGGAGGATCATGAGGAAGAAGGTGCAGTAGAGGAGGAAGAAGCTGCCATGGGTTAAGGGTCAAGAGAGTGAGGTCCTGAGGGCTGCCCAATTGGAATTAAGAGCAGCCCCGATGGAACACAGTGAATAGTAACAAGTCATGGGTAGGAAAGTCGATTCTAACAGCATGGAGTACAGCAGGCAACTGCCCAGCTATTGTGCTGTTTAGGACTTACTGTAAATACAAAGGCTGTGTGTCTTTCATCTGGGATCTCAATAACAAAAGGTGGGCTAGAAACCCCAAGCTAGGTTTTAAATATTTCTTTTTTTTTTTTTTTCCCTGGTTTTTCGAGACAGGGTTTCTCTGTGTAGCCCTGGCTGTCCTGGAACTCACTATGTAGACCAGGCTGGCCTCGAACTCAGAAATCCACCCGCCTCTGCCTCCTGAGTGCTGGGATTAAAGGCGTGCGCCACCACCGCCCGGCTGGTTTTAAATATTTCTACAACCGGTTATCAACACTTTTATTGGCTAATAAGCCTTCTTGCCAACTCTCTAACCAGAGTTTTGTTAATGTTTTCTGAATTAAAGTGGAGTTTTCTTAAACAAAACATTTATATTTCTTCAACAGCAAATATAAAATAAGAAAAGAGGCTGGGTGGCTCAGTCCTATAATGCCATCCGCTTGGGATGCTGAGACAGAAGAGCAGCAAACTAAAGGCCAGCCTAGGCTACAGAATGAGTTCAAGGTCAGCCTGGGCAACTTGGTGAGATTCTGTCTCAAAACAAAATGAAGTTTTCTGGGTTACAGAAAACACTTGACTTGCATGGGTAAGGCCCTATATTCACACACACACACACACACACACACACACACACACACACACACAAAGTATAAAATAATAAAGAAGCTATATACGGAGGATATTATTTAGTGAACAGTTGTTTTACTACTGCCATCAAATATGTTTCACTGAGGAGGCTAGAAAATGGAAGAGGCTGGAATGCAGTTTGGACACTTGCTGCTTTTTCAGAGGACCCTGGTTTGATTCCCAGCACCTACATGGTGGCTCACAACTGACCTTGACTCCAGTTCCAGAGGCTCCAATGCCCTCTTCAGATTGCCATAGGCACCAGGCACAGACAGTCATGGTTCATGGACATACATGGAGTCCAAACATTCATACAATAAAATACATAAAACTAAAACTAAAATTTAAAAAGCATGACATACATTGGTAGGTTAAGCATATTCTTCAGCATAACAGATATATAGATATGTTTTTCTAATATTTTCACATGTTAATAATGTCATGACACTTCAAAGTCACAAAGGCCACTATAATATCAGAAAAACTAATAAGCACATTAAATTTGGCTTCATCTGTAATTAGAAAAATATTATCATTTTAGTTAGTTATGTATTACATATTTACCAGTGTTAATACTTTCCACTCTTAATGGAAAACCAGACTGGGCAACAGCTACAAGCTTCAAAGCAATGTAGAACTGACTTCTTCCAAAATAACCAAGTCTTGTTGCACCACAGAGTTCCATGATCTACAAGAGAATACAGCATTCACATTAAAACTTATGGCAAAAATTCTTTGTCCAACAGTAAGTAGCTATCCTATTTGTTTCTAATAATCTGATATATTTCTCTACTATCTCAAGTAACAACCAATTCCCTCAAGTTTCATGTTCATATTTAAAAACAATAGGCACCAATCTTACAACAATGAAGTCAAAAGATGTACATAATTTTACTACAATTATAGTTTTCCAGAGCTGGTGTAGGTGGTACAAACCTCTAATCCCAGCACCTGGAAGGCAAGGCAAGAAAGTCAATATTAGCATCATACTACTTTTCCTTAAAACCCGGAAGTGCTCAAGAATCCACATCAACCACTGTAGTCATTCGACTACTGTCTCTACACTGCTATAGAGAATTTCAAATTATGTCTCAAGAAGATGAGGTAGGGACCTCCCCATCAACACCCCTCCTACCACCATGGAGATCCACTCCACTTCCCAGCTTTCCCACGGAGGACACCCAGCCCAGCAAGCTCAGCAGCTGTCAGGTCGGCCCTGTCCTTTCTGAGCTCCATCTTTCAGTCCACACGTCTACCCGCAATGGCAGATCTGTACCTTACTCCCCAGTTGGCAACTCTGTCTGCCTCCTGGGAGACCTGCTCCCCACCAGGGACAACCAAGTGAGATACCCACACCACCACAAATCCCAACCTGCCCTCGGCCCCCCTGCAAGACCAGTAGCCCTGAGGTCTGTGCCATCCTTTCTGTTTTCTGTGCTCCATCTTCTGGTCCAAACCTCTACCTACAATCATGGATCCACACTCCACTCCCCAAGCCATAGCTCTGCCTGCCTCCTAGGAGGCCTGCTGCCACCAGGGACTACCAGGCCAGCCAAAAACAGAGACAACCACATGGCTCAAGGCAAGTACAAGAACACAATCAACAAAAGCCAGTACAATATAGGTACCATCAGAACCCAGCTTTCCTACAACAGCAAACCCTGGATATCCTAACACACCTGAAGAGCTAGACTATGACCTTAAGTCTCATCTTATGAAGACAGAGGTCTTTAAAGAGAAAATAAATCCGTTAAAGAAATACAGGAAAATACAATCAAACAGGTAAAGGAAACGAATAAAACTATCCAAGACCTGAAAATGGAAATTGAAGCAATAAAACACAAGTGAAGGCAACCCTGGAGATGGAAAAACCTATGAAAGAGAACAGGAACTACAGGCTCAAGCATCACCAACAGAATACCAGAGATAGAAGAGAGAATCTCAAACAATAGAAGAAATTGATACAATTGGTCAAAGAAAAGAAAAACATCAAATCTAAACAATTTCTAACACAAAATATCCATGAGATTCTGGACACTATGAAAAGACTAAACCTAAGTAAGAATAATAGAAATAGAAGAGGAAGATTTCCAGTTCAAAGGTCCACAAAATATCTTTAACAAAATCATAGAAGATTTTGTTAAAGATATTCCCTAACCTAAAGAAAGAGATGGCTATAAACATGTAAGTAGCTTGTAGCACACCAAGTTGACTGAACCAGGAAAGAAAATTCTCCTGCCACATAATAATCAAATCACTAAATATACAGAACAAAGAAAGAATATTAAAAGCTGCAAGGGGAAAAAAGGCAAGTACCATATAAAGGGGGAACTGTCAGAATTACACCTGCATTCTCAGTACAGACTCTCAAGGCCAGATGGCTTACAGACCCTAAGAGACCACAGATGTCAGCCCAGATTACTATACCCAGAAAAACTCTGAATCACCATAGATGGAGAAACCAAGATATTCCACGACAAAACCAAATTTAAACAGTATCTTTCCTAATCCAGTCCTACAAAGATACTAGAGGGAAAACTCCAACAAGGAGGGTAACTACACCCAACAAAACACAAGAAATTAATCTCTCTCTCTCTCTCTCACACACACACACACACACACACACAAAACCAAGAGAAACACACACACACACACAGAGAGAGAGAGAGAGAGAGAGAGAGAGAGAGAGAGAGAGAGAGAGAGAGAGAGAATCACCACCACCAAAATAATAGGAACTAACAATCACTGGACAGTAATATCTCTCAACATCAATGGACTTAATTTCCTAATAAAAAGACACAGGCTAAGAGACTGGATACATAAATAGGATCCATCATTCTGCTGCATACACAAATCACACCTCAGCAACAAAGATAGACACTACCTCATAGTAAAGGGCAGGAAAAAGGTTTTCCAGCAAATGGACCCAAGAATCAAGCTGGAATAGCCATTCTAATGTCTAATAAAATATACTTTCAAGCAAAAGTAGTCAAAAAAGATGGGAGGAATATTTCATACTCATCAAAGGAATACATTCACCAAGAGGATGTCTCAATTCTGAACAGCTATGCCTCAAGCATGAGAGCACCCACATCTGTAAAGTTTAGATCACTTATCAAGCATTACATAATAATAGCGGAGGACTTCAACACCCTACTCTCACCAGTGGATGAGTCATCAAAACAGACGCTAAACAGAGGCACAGTGAAACTAACAGAAGCTATGAGCCAAATGGACCTCACAGATATCTAAGGAACCTTTCACCCAAACATTTCTTAGCACCTCCCCGAACCTTCTCCAAAACTGACCACATAATTGGTCACAAAGAAGATTGAAACAACCTCTTGTATCTCATGAGATCATGGGTAAAACCTGGACTTCAACAACTAAAAGCCCACTTACTCATGGAAACTTAACAACTCTCTACTCAGTGACCACTTGCGCCAGGGAAGAACTAAAGAAAGAAATTAAAGACTTTCTAGAATTCAATGAAAATGAAGGCACAACATCCCCAAATTTATGAGACACAATGAAAGTAGTGCTAAAAGGAAAGTTCATAGCACTAAATGCCTCCATAAAGAAAGTAGAAAGTTTATATACCAGCAATTTAAAAGCACACCTAAATGCTCTGGAACAAAAAGAAGCAAACATACCCAAGAGGAGAAGACAGCAGGAAATAGTCAATCTTAGGGCTGAAATCAACCAAACAGAAACAAAGAGAACAATACAAAGAATCAACCAAACCAAGAACTGGTTCTTTGAGAAAAATCAAAAAGATGGACAAACTCTTCCCCAAACTAACTAAAGGCATGGAGGCAGTATCCAAATGAACAAAACCAGAAATGAAAAGGGAGACATAACAACAGAAACTGAGGAAATTAAAAAAAAAATCATTAGGTATTACTTCAAAAGCCTGTATTTCACAAAATTGGACAATATAAATGAAATGGGTGATTGTCAAGACAGATACCACTTACTAAAGTTTAAATCAAGATCAGGTAAACTATCTAAACAGTCCTACAATCCTTAAGGAAATATAAGTAGTCAGCCATTAAAAGTCTCCCAACCAAATAAAAGCCTAGGGCCAGATGGTTTTAAGGCAGAATTTTACAAGACTTTCAAAAAAGAGTTAGTACCAATACTCTTCAAACTATTCCACAATATAGAAACAGAAAGAACACTGCCAAACTTTTTGAGGCCACAGTCACCCTGATACCTAAACCAAACACATTTTCAGTAAAGAAAGAATTTCAGACCCATTTCTCTTATGAACATTGATGCAAAAATATTCAATAAAATACTCGCAAACTAAATCCAGGAATAAATAAAAAACATCATCCACCATGATCAAGTAGATTTTATCCCAGGGATGCAGGGATGGTTTGGTATACAAAAATCTATCAACAGAATCTACCATATAAACAAACTGAAAGGGGGAAAAAAAAAATCACATGATCATCTCATTAGATGCTGAAAAAGCCTCTGACAAAATCTAACACCCTTTCATTTTAAAAAGTCCTGGAGAGATCAAGATATAAGTCACATACCTAAACACAATAAAGGCAATAGACAGCAAGCCAATAGCCAACATCAAATTAAATGGACAGAAACTTAAAACAATCCTGTTAAAATCTGGGACAAGACAAGGCTGTCTACTCTCTCCATAACTATCCAATATAGTACTTGAAGTTCTAGCAAGTACAATGAAACAACCAAGTAGATCAAAGGGATACAAATTGGAAAAGAAGTCAAGTATTGCTATTCACAGAGGATATGATATACAAGTGCCCCAGCCCCAAATTCTACCAGAGAACTCCTACAGCTGAAAACAACCTTCATCAAGTGGCTGGATCCAAAATCAAAACAAAACAAAACAAGACAAAACAAAACCCAGTAGTCCTCCTTTATACAAACGGACAGAAAGAAGCCAGGGAAACTATCTTTCACAATAGCCATGGATAATATAAAATATCTTGGTGCAACTTTAACCAAGTTAGCAAAAGACCAGATGGGTAAGACTGTCTGAGTGGCCTGTCACACACTAGCCCAAACTCCTACCTGATTAACCAGTTTCTGTTGTTATCTGAAACATCCAAATGAAGGTAAGATAGAGTTAAGATCTTGTTCTACTGTTTGAAGGAAGTATTCACAGAACTTCAAAAAGAACTATTGAGGGCTAAGTAATATCATAGCAGTAACTATTTGTTTGCATGAAATAAAATAAAAAAAATGTTTGTTGCATCATTAACACTGGAAGAAATTCTTAGTTCTGCCACTAAGGGGCATGTACTCCTGAGAAAATGTAAATGGGCAAAGAAAATTTAAAGCTGCAGATGAAACCACCCTAAAACTTTGAGGGAAAAATGTAGAATTAACAAAGGAAAGCCACATTTTTCCTGTAATTATTGCTCTAATTCACTCCCATTTCTGACCATTTCTGACTCCCATTCCCATGCCTCTCTGAGAATCATTACACATCTTAGATACTTTCGTTTATAAAACAAAAATCATCTAAAATATTCTAGTTAATGTCAGACCTAAAAACGATCACAGTCGTTTGCTGACTTTTAGGGAAGATGCCAAGGGTTGTTAGCAATCAGAAGAGAGTGTTCAAGAATGTCAGGATCTTAAGGGAGGGGGATAGCAGAATATAGACAAATGAAACAAGAAAGAAGTAATGGGGAGGGGGTTATGCAGGGGGAGGAGAGAGAAGGGCAGAGGAGGAAGAGTAAATAATGCTAGGATATCTGGGAAAGCCCTATGGACATCTACTATTTAATCAGCTTCATATTTTTTTTTCTCCGTTTGAGAGAGTTTACAAAGGGGATTATACTCATTCTAGAAGCCATAGGTGGGCTAATAAAAAGCTCAGTATCATGTGTTGTTTACCTCGCTGTACATGGTGGTAAGATGCATCCCTGACATCGCTCTCCCCCAAAACCCCCACCAAAAACCAAAACCAAAAACAAACCAATAGAGGCTATTGTTTCTGGTTGTCCCAGAATGTGATGGTAAGCCCTATTGCTGAAGAATCCACATACACTGGTCAGATTAAGCCACACAGGGTGCTGACAGAAGTTTCTTCTTGGCTAACTCTCATGGTACTGGAAGGTGCTATGCAGGATGGTGGTAGGGTGTGGGGGCGGAAATTCAACACTTTTCCTCAGTGTGAATCCTGTGAGTTGCAGTAATGACCAGAGTGGTAAGAGATGACTCTAGGTGCAACAGTGTCATAAATGCTATGTATTATAAGGGTAAGCAACTGCTTTTTTATTGTATTTAATGCCCCTCAACAAGAGAAAGCACATGCCTGCTCCTGGAAATCTGCACTGGAAGCCATGCTTGGCCGCTCACAGGCCCTAAAGGATGTGTCTGTCACTAGTACTCTGCTAACATTCACAGTGTCCAACTGCCCTATGAATCCTATCATTCTACCTGCAGAGTAGTGCAGCTCTCAGACCTCAGGGGTCCTTCTGTGCAATGACACAACTCCCAATGTAGGGAGTAAGTGAGGTGCTCAGACACAAATAGCATCTATGTATCACAGCTCCTTCCCAAGGCTCAGGCATCAACACAGAAGAGGACAGTAAGAGCCAGGACCCACTCCCTCACAAAGTCCCATATACATCCTAACATGGAGCAACAAGGACTCCATGAACCTCACTCTGAGGCCAGCTGGTGGCTTCTTAATGAGGGAGACGTGGGTCTGTTAGGTTGTCATGTGCCATTCACTGGATGGCCCTGGATGCAGAAGTAAACGGAAGCATAAATTGTAATTGATGGCTTATTAATGGGTAGACAAGGTGGTTTTGGATTTGGAATAAGTTAAAGGGAGAGTTGGCAGTGAAAGATCAAAACACACTGTATAACATTCTCAATAAAAATATTTTTTATTTTTAAAAAGCCAAAATCCACGGATGTTTTTGATTTCTATGTATTAAAATTTACAATTGTTAGTCACAATTATAAGCTACTTCCTAACATCCTTTTCAGATTTCCAACAGTCTTCACTATTATTTCAATAAGTTTTATTATACTTAAGTTATAGACCTCCAAACTGTTGTGGGATTAATTCATTCAATGACATTTACTTAGCACTCAAACTGCTGAGATTCCAACAGGAGCAGAAAGAATGGCTAATTTAAGAGCGGAGATGAGGGTGTGGTTGGGAGAGGAGGTGGAGCTTCATTGGGGGAGGCTGGACACTCAGGAAGGAGCGCTACATATCACATATGCAGTTTCTCAGTTAGACTTTCAGAACAGCTCTCCTGCTCAGAGAATGTGATCATTTTTAAATAATTTATCATTTCTTCTGTTTTCTAGCTTTAGGTTTGCCATTCTGAAAAATATGTCCCACTAAACTAGAATTTGTTTTTGAAATAAAAAGCAAGTCCTCTGTCTTCCTAAAATGTTACCTGTTCATTGAAAAACGATCATTTCTGCAATAACTTGAAACTCCAAGTTGGATGTATTCTAACCGTATACCACATTCTTCTCATCGTTTTAGCTTGGCGAGACTTAAATATAATAGGGTTAGGCACATCCTCCTGGGCTAGTGTTGCTGTCCTAGAGAAATTGGTCAGAATCATGAGACTTTACTCAGGAAGGCAATAGCTTGTTCCAAGCTTGCACACGACCACTGCTGCTACTGGTCTTTCCAGGGTCTAGCCAACAACGTACCACACGGTTTATGCTATGGAACCAGCTTCACTCTTTGGAGGGCTTTCTTTTTTTGGGGGGGGGAGTACTATTCTTTAAAATATAAATAATAATCTTATGAGTATTTTGGGAAGAAACAAGATTTTTTCTCTTCTACTGTGAATTATCAAATGACCTAATATGGAACTATACTTTGATTCTTGAAATGAATTCCCTTTAATTTGGTTTATTTCCATTACAAATAATGTTTATAAAATTTTACTCTTAAAATAATGTAATGTTTGGTTTTTCAACTCGTATATTCTACTAACTAAAATAAACTAAACTAGCAAGCCTTACTCCTTACTCTTTCTCCACACTCTGTAGTATTTTAACTAATTAGGATCAGGTGTTCCATAAAGTTAATATTCACCTATAACTGCAGACTAAACTCACAAATGCTTCAGCTGCTTTTGTGTGTGTGTGTGTGTGTGTGTGTGTGTGTGTGAGAGAGAGAGAGAGAGAGAGAGAGAGAGAGAGAGAGAGTGTAAATATGTTGGGTTTTTTATTTTAAGCCTTTTATTTATTTAAGCTATTTATTTTACTTGACCATTTCCTACAGAATCACTCATGACTTCCAATTTTGCTTTAGTAATTCAACATCATTGAAAGAAGTCTCATTCTTACACTTTCTTCTCTAGGGTAATTTTATCCAAACACTAATCACTCAAGTTTGTGGGCAGTTTCCTCTTCCTCCAGTGTCTGGTTACCACTTGCAATTCCTCTTAGGACAGTCATACTCAGGTCCCTTCCTTAGACATCACACTCTCCTGGGAAATCCAAAAGCAGGCAGTGGTTGTCAATACACCACTGAGAGCTACACCTTTAAGCTTTATTTTTTTTTTTTTAACCACTGTAAAATTTACATGATCATGGGGAAATAAATCAAAGCTAAGAAATTCAAAGCTTCTAAAAAAAAAAAACCCAGCGTAACTGTCCATTTCGGTCATACATTCTTCCATTTTTTTCCTCTCTATATATAAATGCACATATAAGTAAAATGTTTTTACACATATATGATCACAGTGTGTGGCTCTGTCATATATAACTTAAGGGCCTTTTTACACCAATTCATATATTTCTGCAATAATTAATGTTGACTATCAGTGAGTCTATAATCACTGAACAGATATGCCTCTGGGCCTATCTTTGAGAGGTTATTCAGATTAGGCTAACTGAAGTGGGAAAACCCATGCTAAATGTAGGCAGTACCATTCTGTAAGTTGGACTCTGAAACTAAATAAACAGGAGAAAGCCAGCTGAACACTGGCTACCAAGATGGGTAAAGACAAGGTTAGAAAGAGAACTAACCTCTGCAAGCTGTTCTCTGACCTTCACACAAAGGCTGCGGGACATTCATATCCATACACACATACATATGCCAGTTGGATATTAGTGCTAAAAATTCTGGTTGATAATAACATCTTTCTAAGCAGCACAGAATACTGATTGTGTGGAGAGAAGAGATCCAAATCAATGCTGGCTTCAAAAAAGGGTAAGACAGCCCAGTCCAGCCATTAAAGGCAACGGTTGCCAAGCCTGCTATTCTGTATTCAATCCAAGGAATCCTACAAGTTATGCTCTGATCTCTATGTCATGTCTCTATGTATCACACACATTTATACCAAATAAATACGCGTGAAAGAATAAAGCAGCACTGTTATACATGCTCTGTAAGGTGAGTGGAGACAGAACGGTACTTTTATCACTCACCCAGTACTCTGAGTTATGTGACGTGATGGTGCATCTGTGTGTGCAAGTGTGAACTAAGGAAGATAATGCACTGCCTCATTTGGTTGCTGTAGACGATCAATGAGATTGTACTCGACGGTATTCACACATAAATATCAACACTTGTCATTTGCCACCCTGGTCATAGTGAACTTTATACAGTTGGTACTTCAGAGACTCGCTCTTGAAAACTACATTTTCCCCAATAGCCCACGGGTTTACTTACTAACAAATATATAGTTTATTATTTGTAGTTTACACTTAGACTAAACTCAGGGTTTTGTGCATGCTAAGCACATACTTTATTACCAAGCTATATCCCCAGCTAGATTTTACTACAATTTTTGATGCGAAGCCTTTTGCAATATACTTCCATTCTCCTCCAAGTATTGTGAACTTGTGGCTTAGGCAACATAACTGAGACCATTGTGATATAACAACCATATGTTACAAGCCTTTTAAGAAAAACCAGCATGTTTTTCTCTCACATAATGGAATACCACTGTGCAGAGTTCGTTAGCTTTGTTCTTTGTACAGAATAGGCCTCTCTTGGTGCTAAGTCTTTTTTCTTTCTTCCTTATCAGCAGTCTCTAGTTGTAATCCTGTGCCTTGTATGCTATGAAACGTATTATTTTTTTTTCCGAGACAGGGTTTCTCTGTGTAGTCCTGGCTGTCCTGGAACTCACTCTGTAGACCATAAAAATTTCCCAGAATCCTGTCACCCCAGATCTTTAGCGGTTTAAGGTGGGAGGACTGTGATTTCACAGTCTACCCAAAATACAGAGCTGCCAACAACATGGATGCCCTCGTTTAGAGCAGCACCCATGCCTATGGTTGCAAGCAAGGAGCAGACAAGTGAAACTGGCAAAGGTAGAAAAGTAGTGAGTTGCTGAGTCTAGGTATTTAGAGAACAGCTGCTACTCAAAAATGTTTACTCTATAATGCTGTATGCGTGTGTGTGTGTGTGTGTGTGTACACGTGTGCGTGCTTAGGTGTGTATCTGGGAATTGGAGAGATTGTTCAGTGGTTAAAAGTGCACACTACTTTTCCAAAGGACCGGAGTTTTGTTCCCAGAACCCAAGTCTGGTGATACACTACTGCCTGTAACTGTGGCTCCAGGGTATCTGACACCCCTGGGCTCTACAGATACTGTGGCATACACTAATTCAGACAAACATAGAAATAAAAATAATTAATACATAAATGTTTTAAGGTAGAGAGATGGCTTAACAGTTAAAAGCACGTACTGCAGAGGACCTGAGAACCCAAGTTCAATTCTCATTACCCATATTGGGTAGCTTACAACTGTCTGTAATTCCTGCTCCAAGGGCTACAACTCCCCTGTGAGTTTCTGCACTTATGTGCATACACGCTATACACACACACACACACACACACACATGCATACACATGATTAAAATTAAAAATAAATCTTAAAAAAACTGTATGCTTAGTCTGTTCTATGGTTCCATTTTGGAAAAATGGTTAAAAAAAACCAATTTATTTCATAGCCTCTAGCAAATAGGTAAGAATAGGGTGAGAAAAAAAGATGAAGTTTTATGTAAGATAATCATGTATATATAAGATAATCATATATACACATTATTTATTTATTTATTGTCCTAGAGATTTTCAGCTGCCAAATATTCTAGATCCTCAGAAAAAAATAATCAGATTATTGATGAATCACTGTACATAAACTTACATAAAATCTAGTCATCTGACGCATTAATGAATTATAATATCTTAGTTTTACAATAAAATCTTTTTTTTAAAGTCTTATTTATTTATTTTATGTAAGTACACTGTAGTTGTTTTCAAATGCACCATAAGAGGGCATCTGATCTCATTACAGATGGTTGTGAGCCACCATATGGTTGCTGGGATTTGAACTCAGGACCTTCGGAAGAACAGTCAGTGCTCATAACTGCTGAGCCATCTCTCCAGCCCCTTACAATAAAATCTTATCTGGCAAGATGATTCAATACTGAGATGGCTAACCAGAAACCATTTCCTCCTTGCTTTTCCTCCTTGCTCCTGTCATGCAAGTCTCAGCTCAGCATCACGACCTCAGGGGCCACCGTACTGTAAACTACTATACAAAGAATGAGATTCTAGAGAATAGGTAAGGACACTTAGATTCCCAGCTCCTGGAATTCCCAACAAGGTCAATCGCTTTTCGATGACAGAGTGAATGAGTTAAGATCAGCTCCAAGGTAGCCTCTCCTCTCTTACACAGACTAAGAATCTGAAGTGTAGCTCCAAGTCCTTTTATATCGTGAAAGACAAGCCTTTAAGGCTAGGGTTCAAGGCTCCCACACTCTGGCTCCAGTCCCTCTTCCCATTCTTCCCTAGGTTAACCTTTCCTCCCTCTGCAATTTCACTTTTCTCTCACACAAGATCATACTCTAACCCAGATTTGCCCATTAAAGTTATATCTTCCCATCATTACAACACCATCACAGTTCTTCTCTTTCTTGTAACTTTTAAAAAATTAAGCTTATCTTACTGTACTTATGAGACAGGGCCTCCCTATGTAGCCAGGCTGGCCTTAAGCTCACTATCATCTGCTCTTAGCTTCCCAAGTGATGAGATTGTAGGTAAGGAAACCACTGGCTTATTTATGTGTAGCTGATGTGAAACCAAAATAAAAACACCCCAAAACCCCACACAAACAGAAAGTATTTATACTAATGGCATAACGGGGTGTTTTGATAAATATAAGCATCATACAACATTTAAGTCTAGCTAAATATTTCTATGTCCTCAAATGCTAGTCATTTCTCTGAGGTGAAAATGTTCAAAACATTTCTTGTAGCTTTTTAGAAAATGTAGTACATTAAAGTTCACCGTGGTTACTCTACTGTGTGCTAGCATACCACAACCTCTCACGTCTAACTAACTCAAAGCCCACTGATCAATATCCTTTTCCTGGGCCACCTTCATAGTCTCCCAACCCCTAATAACTAGGATTCTACCCTCAACTTCTGTACAATCAACGTTTTAGATTTGATATGTAAGTAACCCTTTACACTTATCACAGTCCAGAAAATAAGCCCAGAACCAACATGACTTACTGACATCACGATCACACTTGCATTACTCCTGGTGACCAACTTCATTGCCCAATCCCTCCAAAAACCTAGTCTAGGACAAATACAGCTGGGCCAACCCTTTGAGATACTTGCCACTTACACTAGAGCAAGTGCCTCATATCACTTTTACTGCGTCTCTTATCTGAAACCTGTAACTACTTATTGCTTTGCTGACACAATTCAAAATTCAATCAAAGTGATCTTTGATTCCCAGCATGAGATCAGTACTCAGTGCTTTCTGTGCTTCCTCCTGCTATGGTGCTCTCCTCACACATAGGAGCATGAGTCGGATGTCGCTCTCCTCACACATAGGAGCATGAGTCAGATGCCGCTCTCCTCACACATAGGAGCATGAGTCAGATGCCGCTCTCCTCACACATAGGAGCATGAGTCGGATGCCGCTCTCCTCACACATAGGAGCATGAGTCGGATGCCGCTCTCCTCACACATAGGAGCATGAATCGGATGTCGCTCTCCTTGAATGCCGCTCTCCTCACACATAGGAGCATGAGTCAGATGCCGCTCTCCTCACACATAGGAGCATGAGTCAGATGCCGCTCTCCTCACACATAGGAGCATGAGTCGGATGTCGCTCTCCTCACACATAGGAGCATGAGTCGGATGCCGCTCTCCTCACACATAGGAGCATGAGTCGGATGTCGCTCTCCTTGAATGCCGCTCTCCTCACACATAGGAGCATGAGTCGGATGCCGCTCTCCTCACACATAGGAGCATGAGTCGGATGCCGCTCTCCTCACACATAGGAGCATGAGTCGGATGTCGCTCTCCTCACACATAGGAGCATGAGTCGGATGCCGCTCTCCTCACACATAGGAGCATGAGTCGAATGTCGCTCTCCTCACACATAGGAGCATGAGTCGGATGCCGCTCTCCTCACACATAGGAGCATGAGTCGGATGTCGCTCTCCTCACACATAGGAGCATGAGTCGGATGTCGCTCTCCTCACACATAGGAGCATGAGTCGGATGTCGCTCTCCTCACACATAGGAGCATGAGTCGGATGTCGCTCTCCTCACACATAGGAGCATGAGTCGGATGTCGCTCTCCTTGAATGCCGCTCTCCTCACACATAGGAGCATGAGTCGGATGCCGCTCTCCTCACACATAGGAGCATGAGTCGGATGCCGCTCTCCTCACACATAGGAGCATGAGTCGGATGCCGCTCTCCTCACACATAGGAGCATGAGTCGGATGTCGCTCTCCTCACACATAGGAGCATGAGTCGGATGCCGCTCTCCTCACACATAGGAACATGAGTCGGATGTCGCTCTCCTCACACATAGGAACATGAGTCGGATGTCGCTCTCCTCACACATAGGAGCATGAGTCGGATGTCGCTCTCCTCACACATAGGAACATGAGTCGGATGTCGCTCTCCTCACACATAGGAGCATGAGTCGGATGTCGCTCTCCTCACACATAGGAGCATGAGTTGGCTCCTCTTTGTAACGCTCTCTTGCTCTCCATTGTTCTCTCAAAACCCTTCTCACAACTTCACCTTTTTCAACTTTCAACCATACCTTTTCTTCACTAAGAATAATTTCTCCAAGTGGCCTAAAGTATCTCCTTTGGTAAAATAAGCAGCCTACATTTTGTGATGTTGATATATAATACATATTATTTTATAGACCATCTCAAAACAAACAAAAAAAATCCCCGAAGTGTGAAAAATTTGTCAGGAAAATTACTACAACTTGACAGTAACTTCTTGTTATATGTCTGAGAATTAAAATACAGAATGAGAAAACATATACAAAAAGTATAAGTGAATGCACATATTAACTAGGCCAATCAATTTCTCAACACATAGGTATTATGAAATGACACAGACACAATAAATATATGTTCACCTGTCAACTTGAAAATAAAGGAAACAATGAAGATGAATAATATCACATGTACCAAGTGAATGATGACTTCTTACAAAAGCAGTTGTGTGGAAACGGACAGCATTTATCTCAATGTCAACAAAAGCCCCAAGTGTTTAGTTAATGAAAAAGAGGCTAAGCATTTGAGAGGGGGAGGGGTGGTGGTGGGGGTGATTAGGAGGGGTTGGTGGGAGAAGAGAGATGGGGCAAAGGATATAAGTGGTTTTGGTTAAAAATAAAATTAAGAACCGTAAATGTTGTCTATAACTTTTCAGCAGATATTGTTCAAACACATTATATTTTTCATTCCCTATTGATCTTATCACAGGAATTCACCATAAGAACGCATCACTGCTATGGGACCTGGCAATGCCTGACTATTTAGAAGGCAGGCTTCAGTCCACCTGCCAAGGAAAGGTGGCATGAAGAATGTACTGGCTGAGTCAGGCAACAGGAACTATGGCTAAGGCAACGTATTAAACATGAAAGTTTGTGGACAGAGTAGGTAGTTGACTAAGACTCCCTTTAGCAATACATGACTATGTTCAGCTATCAATCCAACTTACTTTAGGCAATAAACCCATGAGCTGTGTACTCCGGTAAGAGCAGTACATAGAACCAATAAGTAGTTTAGTGGTTGTAATCTATATCGCGTTTACAAAGTTATCTAAACAAATAAAACATTTGTGATAGCCTCAGAGAGAAGGACAATAATGAGAAAAATTAAGATTACCTTTCAAGTTTATTGGCAGTTCAATCTAAGCACCATATTACCAATTAAAATAATTTTTTGTATTAGCTACATTAAGGAAGCAGCCCCCACCCCAAGACCCCACCCCAGTCCCCACCACGAAGCCTTATAAGCATATGCTAACAGGAGAAAAACAAATCATACACACACACACACACACACACACACACAAAACCAGTTAGGAAAACACTATTAAACCATTGCAACTGCGCTTCAGTGTTTACCTTTGGACAATGCTGTGGTTTATAAAAACAGTTCAGAAAAATAAACCCAGTGAGTAACCTACATTTAGGGGGAAGAGAAAACTTATATCCAAACTTTCATGTTTGTAAGAGTGCAAACGGGGCACTACCTTCAACCCTGCAGGGGACACGAGATGTAAGGCAAGGCTGTCTACACGTGCCGGGTCATCTGCCCTTCCAAACCTCCGAAGACAAATGATCCACTGAACCCACAGTGCGTACTGAAACATGAAAAGCCAAAACTACTGTTGTTTTAATTAAAAAGCAGTTGTTGTTGTTGTTGTTGTTTTTTCAGAAAGACTTACTATTTTTCAAACCTGATTTACATGGGGGCTTACAGAGAACCACAAAATTTCCTTGTAAAAACTTTAAAAGTAATAATTTAGAGTAAAACATTTCACACTGGGTCAGGTATCATTCTAAGTATTTTATAGCTCATTTAATCTTTGTAACAGCCCACAAAGACATAGATGCTTGTGAATATTTCACAGAGAGACAACAGAAGAATAGAGAATTAAGTAAACCAGCCAATGTAAGTGGTGAAGCTGAAGACAGCACAGGTCACTACTGCTCCTCCAGGGAGAACCAGGAGCCCACTAATTCTGAGAAACACAGACTACAGAATGGCACCACCAGTGAACAAGTGGAATCAGGTCAAAAAGTCAGTCCTAGTGAAACTTCTGGTCCACACTCATTACCAGTGGCCAGCAGCAAACACAGACATGGAACACATACTCACTCACTTAAAGGGAAAGCTACTCAACTCAGCGTTAGAGTAACACACTAACAACCTGTGCCATGAGCTATTTTAAGGTATGGATGATGACCAAAAAGAGACGGTGATTCTAAGAGTAACTACCACCATGAAACCATTAACCATGTCACAGAACATGGACTCCAAGCTCACTGGCATACTGATTAACCCAGTCACTAAGGACTGATTCACTAGAAACAACTAAACCTCTGTAGTTTGTTCAAGGACACACAGGAACAAAGCTCAGATGGAAGTCTACAGGTTTTATGCTGGAGGAAGCAGCAAGGACTAGCTTGGCTTAACATGCTTGTTTTATAACTTACCCTTTAAAAACACAGTTAACTCACAGAGTAAAATACATAACTTGTCCTTAAAAAATAGATTAAAAACTGGAAAACAAATAGTAAATATAATGATGCAACTAATATGAATCCATGATCCTTATAGATGTACAAATGGTGTGTATGTGTGTGTTCGTGTGTGTACATCAACTGTTCCCTGGCATTTCACTCAGTTAGAAAGTGCTATTGCTCACATAGCTTGAGCCCCCTGAATGGATAGGAGTTTATTAGTGCCCTACTTTGGAGTTTGTATAATTGCAGTGCAATATTTCTAGGCTAAAGGTAACTCACAGTAGTTTTATTAAAGATCTAATTCTTTTTATTCTTGCCTGTTGTTAGCCTCACAGTACAAGTGATGTCAGTCACAGTATGACTATGCTAAACTGTTACTTAGCTTCTGTCAAATGCACATATACAAACATTTTATTCATGATGATACAAATAAACAAGCAAAGCCCCAAGAGTTCCCAAAACTCTATCTTCCCTTCATGGGAATAATAATAATAATGCCTATATACTGTTAGTTCAAGTACTAGGCACTAGGCAAGGTACTCCTCAAATCCATTTACTTGAAACCACTCTCTGAGGCAGGTTCCTATTACTCCTAGCATAGGGATGAGGACACGATGCACAGAAGGAAACCACAGCACTGCGATGCTTGTTTAATGAGTCTGGGAATTAAACTGCAACTTTAAATTCTACCAAAGGACTTATCTGATCTAATAAATGGACAAATAACGACAACTGATGATGTGATGGCGAGAACAGTCGATCACATGTGGAGTGGAGTGCCAGTGCTTATTATGACCGTCCTTAAAGCGATTCTGAAGACCAGACCAGTGCAGAGAAAGCCCAGTGCATGTTAGCACAAGACCACAAGGCACGTGCTCTTCTCTCTATGACTCCAGAGCACAGCACTGTAGCGCCTGCCACTGTCTGCCACTGGTATCTCCTTCCACAATGTGCCATGACTGTGGAGCACCTATGCTATCATGGCACATAGATATCTATGTTTTGCAAACCAAGAAAGGAACTTCGTGTCACAACACATGTGAGAAACAAGTCTCAATGGAAAGAAATAAAAAATAAAACAATAAAGTCAATAAGACAAAGCTGTTATTCAACTTTAGCCAATACCATTGTCTGCTAAAGGTGCTTGTAGCAATACCAAGACTCTCCTGGGCTTTATTAAGGTAACCAGCACCTAAAAGGGGTGAGCTTGCTATAGCAAGCCGAGTATTCTTCTAATGAGTATTGAAATGTGAGAAACTAGAAGGGAAAGCTTTCCAACTGTGCTTTGTTATCTCTCCGGGTACACATCCCACACTTGGGAAACAAAACGTAAGCTGAGTCTGTTGCCTCCCTTCTGGCTCCAGTATACAGCCAGGTCTAAAGCACTGTATTTCTGTCGACATCGTAGAGACTGTTCGAACACAAAGGAATAACCCAGTTATTACAGCTAGCAGCAGTACAGGGACACCTCAACAAAATTCTTCAGTACTCACATAAATATTCAAAATACACTGGGCATTGGGAGGTTCAAAGACTGTGTTACCTATTTCAAACAATATACAAGCCCCAAAGATATGCCACGACATAGGGCTGTCATTTTATGCATTCTAGAGTATACAGTCCCAAGTGTAACTCCTGCCATCAGGGGATCTGGATTTGATCCCAGTTCATGTTGACCATGTAGCCTCTTAAGAGTTCCAGGTTTCTCAGCAGAAAAGTGCAAATACCTACTTCTAAAATGTTACAAATATGTCAGTTAGCCCAACATCCTCCTTACAGTAAGTGCTATATAGTAAATACTATTTTAAGAATTAGAGGTATATAATATTGGGGGTAGGGGGAAGAGACACTGCTTTTAAGCAATCTGATCTGGACCATCAAGAAAGAACAGGTTTGCCGGGTGGTGGGGGCGCACACCTTTGCACCTTTGATCCCAGCACTTGGGAGGCAGAGGCAGGCAGATTTCTGAGTTCGCCGCCAGCCTGGTCTACAGAGTGAGTTCCAGGATAGCCAGGGCTACACAGTGAAACCCTGTCTTGAAAAACCAAAAAAAAAAAAAAAAAAAGAAAGAAAGAACAAACGAACGAACAGGCTTTTGGTAAGCTGAAACACCAGAGGCAATCCAAATGGGGAATGTTAACAGAGCAGAGTAAGGACTGTAGTAGAGGTGAGGCAGAAAACTAGAGCAAACCAAAGGAGAGTTTTAACTGACAGGCTAATCTTCACAGACCAGGTCCCAAGAATACCCTATAACTTCTAATGCCCTTTCTTGTTCTTTAGCACTTCAGATGAGTTCGCTGGGACTTAGGAGGCCACTGTTAGCAGTATAACAATGAGGAAAGGCTGGAAAACACAATGGCAAGAAAGCACTGAGAAGCTGAGACCTTTCAAAGGGTTCTCAGGACCTAATGCAGAATAGAAGGAGTCAAAGCTAACTCTGAAAAGGAGAAAGGGCATGGAGACAACAGGGGCACCAAACACAGAGTTAGTTCTTCAGTACCAGGATGGAAGACACAACACCCACCAAGGATAAAGTGTGACTACTGCAAGCGAGGTGGTAAGACAAAGAGAGACCCACAGAAAGGTCTGGCTTGGTTAAGCAGGATAAAAGTGAACTCTCTGAGTACCTTTAGGCCAGCCATGGTGGCACAGGCCTTTCATCCCAGCATGTGGCAAGCAGAGGCAGAAGGATCTCGGAGCTGATCCAGGCCACCCTCGAATACAGAGCTCCAGGACAGCCAGGGCTATACAGAGAAATACTGTCTCAAAAAACCAAACCCAAAACCAAACCAAAAAGAGAAGAAAAGATAAAAAGAGTATCGTTAAGGGCTGGGTAGCTCAGTGCTCAATGACTAAGAGCACACACTGCTCTTGTAGAGGAGCTGCACCTGAGCTCAGTCCCCAACACCACCTCCAGCCACTCACAACGCCCTGTAACTCCAGACCTAGGGACCCAATACCAATGGCCTTTGCAAGCACCTGTGCCCATGTGGATGTATTTATGCACACAGGCACATACATACATACACACATATTAAAATAACAATAAAAATCTTTTTTAAAAAAAGAAGGCAAATGCAAAAGGTAGATGACTAGTACTTAGGGAAAATAGGGTCCATGGTGGCCAAGCAGAAACAGGAGTCATTTGTTCTTTGACTGTAAAAGAGAATAGAATGGGACAAGGGGATGTGCAAAGTCAGGAGAACTATACTGGAAGCAAAAAGAACACTGCAGAAACTAACCACCATACTACATCACTGCTAAGTATGGCAATTACAGCTTTGTCATTTGTTAGGTACAAGTGAGAAACACTAGGTTTGGATTCCTTCCAGAATTAAGTCTAGAAGGAAACGTGATCAAGGAAGTAAAAGACTTCCGACTGAGGTGGTTTAAAGCTGTGGGCAGTGAGCAGAAAACCTAACCATAACCCCTTCCTCAGGCCCCGCTCTTCCTGAAGGGGGGCTCTTCTACTGCCAAGGCTCAACCACTTCTGCTTCTGTTCCTGCAGATTTGCATAGTGATGCTGACATGGCCCAGTCTAGGAACTGTGCTATCCTGAAGTGACACTGTACAAAGGCACTCCCACCCATAACTTCCTTTGTGGCTCTCCCTGTCCCCAGGCACTCAGAAACTCTCCCTAGGTTATGTTTCATACTGTATTTTATGAACAAGCACGCATGCATTGGGATACCTAGATTCTACCACAGCTAATCCTCATCATTGCAAATAAATTTCTACTTTTTGTTTTTTTAAAAATTCTCAGTCTGCTATTACACTTTTAAAAAGTTCTCAAAGGGAGAAGAAGGAACTGGCAAACAGGCAAACGCATCAGCAAAGTCAGAGCTCAGAATTCAGGGCTATTTGTTCCTGTTCTTGCTCCCTCTCTCTCTCCTCATGCCTAGAATGTTGATTGGGGTGGGGAAAAGCACCCACAGAGCTAGGCAGCAAGCCAGCCAAGCACAACATCACCCCCACACTTTCTACTCCCTGCCTGAGGAGGCCTGCCTTACTCCCTCATCCTCATCTCTTGAGGAGACTGCAAGAGCAGGACGAAGCAACTGACTAGCCCTAAAAAGTTTTCTAAACATCTATTCTGCATTTCTGCTCCTCTCCTGTGACACCATGAGATCATGAAAGAAAAGGAATCTGAATTTTAGATAGGTGACAGCCTGTAATCTTAGCACTTAACAGGCTGAGGCAGGAGGATTGTGAATTTGAGACCACCATGTAGGACATCAAAGGAGGGAGGAAGGGAGAAAGGAGGTATAAGAAAGGAAGGATGGATGAGCGAAAAAGCCAGAAGGGGAAAAGAGGAAAAGAAGGAAGCAGGTGGAAGGGAGGAAGGGAGAAAGATAGGAAGGAGGAAAACAAAAAAGAAATCTGAATTTTATTCACAACACGTTTCCAGTGCTATTAGCTCTGAAGACACTGGAAATGCAGTAAGCAATGGACAAACTCCAAATGGGCCCAACTGCTCTTCTGAGAGGAGGGAGCCACCGTTGAGATAAATGCCTCCATTAACATTAGACTACTGAGACAAGCCTATACAGCATTTTCTTAATTAGTGATTGCTAAGGGAGTGCTCAACCCTCTGTGGGTGGTGCCTTTCCTGGGCTGGTCCTGGGTTCTATAAGAAAGCAGGCTGAGCAAGCCATGAGGAGCAAGCCTTGAAGCAGTACTCCTTCATGGCCTCTGCATCAGCTTCTGCTTCTGGGTTCATGCAATGTGTGAGTTCCTGCCCTCACTGCCTTTGAGGGTGAGCTGTTATATACGGAATTATGAGTAAAATAAACCCTATCTCCCTAAGTTGTTTTGGTCATGGTGTTTCATTGAGGCATAGAAGCCCCAAGACACAACTGACTAGGAGGGAACGAAGCTTCCAAGAATCCAAATTGTTGTTCAAATCAGGATCTCCAAAGCCTACCAAAGTGAAGACAGTTCATAAAGGGACAAGGAAGACCCTGGGAGTGGAAGGAGGGGGTTCCAAATGAGGAAGCAGCCTGATGAGACGCAACTACTAAATAGCACAAGCTCTACAACAAACAGATCACAGGCTGAGGAGCTGAGGCATAAAGTCCATGTTAGGACAACAATCAGGATGGAGCTGGACATAGGAGGAAAGCTGCCAGTGCCTTTAAAAGCAAAAAACCAAAAACAACATAGGCCAACAGCCTTGAAACAGCAATACTTTAGCCCTGAGTTGATGTGTTCACAGACCTTGACTAGTCACCTAGTGCACTTGTTTAGCACCACTTCAAAGACTGCTCCCACCATACATCTTATGAGAATTCTGACCTCACTCTACGAGAACTAATTAAATGAAAATCACCATTAATCTATTCCTTATTTATATTACACATCTACACAGAAATACTCATGTAAGCTTAATACTAAAGTGGGCCATGGCATCTCCCTCTCTGTCCCAGCAAGAGCTAGGGACAGAGAAAAAGTTCAAGAAGCGGAAGTCAAATAAGCAAACAAACGTAAACATGGTATTTTATATACAAGTATTAAATTGTTAATTTGAATATCTAATCTCATATAATACAATACTGTTATATATACATATATGTGTGTATATATATATATACATATATATAGTTTTACATACAAAACAATACTGTTTGTACCTTGATTCAGACGGTTAAAGATGAATACTTCTGTGACAAAGGAAATTAAAGAACTATAGAAAAAGTGAGTTGGTTTGTAATCTTAAAAAAAAAAGGGACCTCATCCTGAGAAGAGATTTGCTCTATGCCTGAAGAATACAGTAGGAAATGACAAGGAAAAAGGAGCCATCTGTAGCTCGGCCAGGAGTCCCCTCACTCTTCTCCTCTAAGGCTGTGTCACCGCTAACAGCCTTCAGACACCTCAGGCCTCGAGCGACCTGCCTCAGGCCTCCACCCTTTCACTAGCAAATGCATTCCGGGTGACCTTATTCATACTTGAGGCATAAACTGGTGTCTATATATTAAGAATATAAAAAGCATGTTATGGAACACTGCCAAGTTTCAGTCTTCTGTGAAGCTAAGCAGGCCCTCAAAAAATTCAGAGGCCTGCAAGATGGCTCAGCAGGAAAGGGCATTGTCTTCAAACCTGCTGAAGATTCTAAGCTGATCCCAGACCCACATGTTAGAAGGAAACAGACTCCCCACAAGGTTTTCTCTGACCTCCACTCATGCATATTCAAACTGCGTGCGTGCGTGCGCGCGCGCACGCACACGCACACACACGTAAAGGGGAAAAGATTAAAGGTCAGTCATGTTAGCTCCATGTGTAGAAGGTATGATTAGCCTTTGAGGGGCATGAGCAGGGAGATGGCTCAGTGGGCAGCTTATTCCCAGCAGGACTACAGCAAGATCACCAGCAGCAGCAGCAGCAGCAGCAGCAGCAGCAGCAGCAGCAGCAGCAGCAGCACTAAGAGGCCCTGCCTGCCCAGGGTAGAAGGCAAGCAGCACTCCCAGCTGCTGTTCTCTAGCCCTATGGCCACACTCGCATAGATACAGATTAAGTAAGATTTTAAATATATATATATTTTTCTTTATACTTACTGAGCAAATACTGATTTGCTTTGCTTTAGCTGATGAAATTAGGCTCTTCAGAAATCTATTACAATGTTAAAGTGCCCCTTTAGTTCGTAAAATCATTAATTTATTTAGCAAATTACTGCCAATATCAGCGGGATCTAAACAAACACAGCAAAGGAACTATTTTAATATTTATCTGTAATTGCTCTCAAGACATACCAAAACAAGTCAAGGCAGAAAGGGCCTGTTATAACTTTCAGATTCTCACAGATTCGTAATAGAATGGTCCTACCAATTACCAGTTACAGCATCAATGGGCTTTGTAAATGTCAAGTAATTTTTAAAATGACATTTGGGAACTCAGATGAGTATGTGAAATATGTGGTTAAGGGCAAAGATAGGAAGTGAGAAGATAAGCATTTAATCATATATTTTAGCTATTTGCAAGTGACGCCAAAGTCCCTGAACACATAGTAGCTGTATTTAGCTGAATAGTGATCCTGTTAGCCAACCCAGGTCTCTAAGAAAACGAATGCTTTTGATGATCCTCAAGAGCTGGTAGATCCATAAAGTGTTGGACAAACTCCTTGGGGGTTAGTTATCCTTAGAGCATTGCTGTTCCAGCTCTGTGGAAGACTCTACAGAAATACTATTCTCCATATATTCACCCTAATCCCTGCATTTGGGATCACCACAAATTCAAAGCCAGTATACAGAGAGCTTCATGTTATAAGACCATTTCAGAAAAAAAAAAAAAAAATCAATACTTGCACCATTCATGAATTCAGCAAGCATTATTAAGCACCTACTATGCCCCAGTGGATGCACTAGCACTACCCGAACTGATGATAAACACAGGAAGGCATCTCTAACATAAGTCTGCATCTCTGAGGAACTACACCCCACCCGCACCCCCGACCGGGCACATGCTGCTATGCCACCCAACTGCTACTGCCATCCTTTCAAAGATCCACCTAACCTTGTTGCCTAGATGGCACGACCATGGGATCTTATTCTATTTATCTAAAATTCAGCAAGATGTCTACAAACTCCCCGCAAACCCCAAACAACAACAAAACCCCAACCCATGAGCTCCTCCCCAAACAACAACAAAACCCCAACCCATGAGCTCCTCCCCATCACGTGGGTTTCTGAACCAGACCCCATGCTCACTGCTTACACACTTCCGGCTGGTTCACTACCAACCCTTCAGAACTGGGATTAACAGGAAACAGTCAGAGCAGGCTCAGTTATCAGATCAGGGCAAGAAGTTAATAAGCACCAAGCTGAGATTCAAATCTGAAGGAAGCTGTCACAGTCCAAAGTCTACTCTATTTTGACTAAACTCCATGTTTGTTGACATGGAAAGTTACAACGGTGTTTAACTATTTTCCTATGAGACATAATGTAGTACTCTAGAACAAACACTCACTCTAGATCGTAATGTAACAGCGTGTAACACGCACTCAGAACATCGAGCCTGGGGCCCCCAAGTCATAAGCTCAACAGAGAAAGCCTTCACTGACGCTGTTAGTTTCTAGGCAACAAATCCCCTTTTCAAGTCCACTGATATGTCAACATCCACGTGGACTTTTTTGCTTAGCTCATAGGCAAACAAACAGTAGTAACAATCAAATCGCTATTAGATCAGCACTCGTTACAACTAACTTTTACAACAAAGGAGCATAACTGTGATGCCCAGACCTACCATCTGGCTACTCGTGAAAACTCAAGAATTAAATGGAGATGTCTTATCAGTCCTTCAAAAACCAGCTGTCTACAAAGTCATTACAGTGACACACTGGTTTTTCAGTCCCCAAGTAGTAGAATTTTGTATTAAGATAATAATTTGTCGGTGCTGGAGAGATGGCTCAGTGGTTAAGAGCACTGACTGTTTGTTCTTCCAAAGGTCTGTGTTCAAATCCCAGTAACCACATGGTGGCTCACAACCATCTGTTGCGTCTGAAGACCGCTATGGTGTACTTACAGATAACAATAGATAAATCTTTAAAAAAATTATAATTTGTCAGACATGATTATTTTAAATTCATTTTTGGGGGTATTACATTTCTGTAATTTCCCATAAGATCATGACATTGCAATTAAGTATATGTGAGTGCATGAAGAGCTGTGCTGGTTTGAGTGGGAAGCTTTCACCGAGCCCCCGCACTTGAATACTTACTTGGTCCCTAGGTGGTAGCTCTTTGGGAATGATTAGAAGATATGGCCTTGTTGGAGGAAGTATGTCACTATGCCATCTTGAGTTAGTTTTCGCTGCTTCCTGTTGGTGGTCCCACCATCATGGATTCTAACCTAGACCCACATAAACTCTTGCTATAAGTTACCCTGTGATTTTTTTTTATCACAGCAGTATAAAAATTAGTAATCTATCACTCAAAGTCCAAAGACAGAAACCGGTCTAGATTCGGCCTAAGCCCTAATTTCCAGCCCCTTCTAACAAATACTGTGCTTACAGAGAATAAGTTCGGAGTAAGAATGAGTATAATGGCACAAGCATGGACTTGGGTACTCTCTGGAGGCCAACCAAGGAGGAGCACTGGAGCTTACTTAGAGGGGGAAATTAATATATGCAGAGTACGCAGAACAGTCCCTGATACACAGACCAAAATGAATAAATAATAAGCAGTATTCACTGCTGGTGTGTCAGACACAGTGCCACATGCCTGTTATCCCAGCATTTGGGAGACGGAGGCTGCAGGAGCAGGAACCAAGGTGAGCCCCAGCTACATAATGTACATGGGGCCTGTGTAAGCTATGTGAGCAAAACTGAGCATACAAGCACAGTCAGGTCTAACTACTCCTCACGTGACAAGCCACATAGGAAGTCTAGCTTCAAAACTACGTCCTCACCAAATGCCAGTTTGCACTAAATTATGCTGAAGCTTGATAAATTAAATTATATTCACAGTACAGTCCACAGTACACTTTCAAAATGACAAATTCATGCTTTAAAAAAAAAAAAAAAGAGCTGTGAAGCACCGTTTTTACACCATAAAATTCAACCACAATCCAACTTACAGAGTTAAAGGAAACCTATAGTGCTGTACACCATCACATAAGCCACGGTTACAAGTCTTCTTATCCCTCCAGGCTGCCTCTTCTATCCTGGGATTAGAGAACCATCAATATTGGTTTCTATCGATCTTTTCCATAGACATTTTCTTCTCTGGATAGTTTTCAGATATTTCATACACTGCAATGCGACAGGTGCTCTTTTATGTCAGGTTTCTCTCATTTCTTACATTAGTTTCCTTTGTTCCTTTTTGATGGCAGAATATTATTAAGCTTTATGGATTCAGTATATTTTATTTGCCAATTACTAATTGACGAGTACTTGGATTGTCTCAAGTTTGCTATAGAATAGTGCATCTGTAAGTTTGCTGACAAAGAACTCTTGAAACATTTTCTCATTTCTTCTGGGTAGATACATAAGAGTAAAGGGTGCTTGTTCCTAGGTAAGTTTATATTAAAGTTTTAAAACCAGTGTTTTATAAAACAGCTATGTGCCAATTACACTCCCAAAAGCAGTGTGAAAGTATTGTATTCTCTTCACAATACCAACACTAAGTATTAGCAGACTTTAATTATAGCCTTTCTAGTAATGTATATCCCTGTGGTTTAATATGCAGCTCCCTAATTATTAATGACATATTCTAGATGAAAGACCTTTACCATGTTTATAATATGTAATCTTTCCCACGTCTATATCCTTTGAGCTTTCTTAAGTATCTTCTGCAATGTTAAATGTTAAGAAGATTTTTTGAATAAAATCCAATTTATACTTTTTTTTTTCCTTTCAAGGTTTATATGATCTTGGTGTCATATCTAAGAACTCAGGCTAACCCAAAATCACTCATCTAGAAGTTTCATAGATTTAAATTTTACAATTAAGCACATAATCTATTTTAAGTTAATTTTTATGTATTATGTGATTCATAAACAAAATGCTTAAGTACATTTACATCCCTAACTACACAGGTATCTAACCATTTTAGAAGGATCTGCTGAGAATACCTCTTTCCCAATAAAATCTCCTGGCATCTCCCCCCAGAATGACCTGATCGTAAGTATACAGGCTTATTTCTGAATTCTCAATTCTGATCACAGATCTACGCATTTATCTTAGGCCAATCATTCTGTCCTGGTTAACATAGCAGTGTAGTCAGTTTTTAGAATGAGAATGATCAAGTGTCCAATTTTGTTTCTGTATCTCTTCACAAGCCTTTGGGACTGGCTTAACTGTTTCAACAAAACACAAGAATTTTTGTTAAAATCTAGGTATTACTATTCAGCCTTCCAACCTAGACACATATTTTGTTTGTTTAAATCTTTAGATTTTGTGTAATATTTTACAGTTCATCCCTGAAATTTTAGATCTTTTTGACACTACAACAAATGCTTCCTACTATTGTAGGCTGATTTCCGGAAACTACACTCTCAATCTTGTCTCAGGAGAAAGCAGAAGCCCCTGGCTGGGACATTTCTCCACTGAATCTGCACACCTTCCTATTTGCCTCCCTGTGTTAAATTGAAGGCATGAACTCTTTCCTCCCAGAAGACTGTGTGGTCAGGATCCAGACCATTCCTACTTTCTTAGTATGGCTTCTCCCTTCTTTGTCTCAACAGTCCTAACAGCTGACATCATGCCTCTGTGAAGATTTCCTTTACAATCTCAGTCTCCCCCTCAGCTCAGCTGGGCCTGCCCTGGACCTATTCACTTTCATGGGCAAATTACTTCTTAAAAAGCTATCTCTAGATCCTTGGCTATTTAATTCTCAGGTCATTCAAATCTGGCATCTATTGAAAGCAATCCATGAAACAGGGTATCGAAGCTACCAACGACGACATCTAGTTTCTAAATCAATCCAATGGCTTCATCGCTACTCACATTTCTCAGCCTCTCAGCCAAACTCCATGCAGTTGGTGTGCCATGAAACACTTGCAAGTCTGTCAGGATATGCATTCTGCATTCTCCATCTTCCTCCAACCACTCTGGTTGTCCTTAGCCTCTACCCTAAGGCTTCTACTTCCCAACTTCAAGTCCTTGAGACTCAATTCTAGACATTTTTTCCTTTCTAGTCTTTTCTTCAATATTTCCATCAGTTACTGTTTTCAATTTGCCAACAGTCTAAAAATCTTCAACTCTTCCTCTAAGATATAAATATTTCTTCAAGATGTGTGGCTCCTCTAATAGTAAAGTTCAGAACACAGCCTTCATAATTTAAAATGAACAAAAGAGAACTTGTAAATTCATCATTACTCTTTTACTAAAATAGCACCCGTAAAACCCACTCCTCCCTACTCATCCAACGATGGCGGCACCAACAATACCCTTACACTCTCTATCCAACTCAGTACCTAAACTAAGCAATCTCACCTCTCCTCTCCCCCGACAGTCTCTCTCTAATCTAGCCACTGCTGTTTCCCATGTGGGCTCCTGCATATCTCCCAACCAATCTGCTTACCTTCCCCAGTACTCTCTTTACTTAAAAAGTTATGGGGTGGGGGCACTAAAGAGATGGCTCAGCAGTTAAGGGCACTCTGGCTGTTCCTCTGTTCTTCCAGATGTGATGAGTTCAACCACATGGTGGCTCACAACCATCTGTAATAAAATTTGAGTCCTTCCTCCAGTGTGCATGTGTGTGTGTGAGAGAGATAAATATATGTAAGAGAGAGAGATATAAATATATACACACATATACATATAAATATATATAAATTTCACAGTTCCCTTGATATGCAGCCTCACTGCACCCCCATCACTGTCAGCCCACACCTCCGCTGAGATAGGCTCCCACTCACTGCCGTCTTACCAATGGTCCTCTGTGTATACACAGTTCCTTTCAATCTTACCACAGAGACAACACACTGTGGCAGGACAACAGCTGATCTTTCACCACTACATATAAGCCACGGAGGTGGGTAGTGATCACAAGGAAATACTATATAAAATTGATTTGAGGAGGCTGTCTCTACAGTATTTCACACCATAAGGCTGTGTGGTGATTCAGGTGACCTGACTGTCAAGGTCACAAAACTGGCTGAGGCGGGCCTCCCTTTAGTGCGTCTTAGGTTCTTTCCTACTCTGTCACAATGCTTGCAGTAAGTTCTCAAACATTAAAATGCTGGGCATGAAGGAAGACAGGGTGCCAACTAGCATGACATGAATTTCCAGAGTAAGCATGACACTCACCGTATGAAGAGGTGACTTCTTTCATAAACAGTGCATGGAAAATGTCTAATTAACTCAAGTGTGTATTTTATTCTTTAGATAGTAATTTAGAAATTACAAAAATAAAAATCCCATAATTTGAGAGTATCAAGCTGACATTTTATCAAGTTTCTAATATCTGATGCATAAATAAGGCTATAGTTCTACCAGACATTTTACTAGTCAACAGATTTTGTAACTAACTCAAGCAAGTTTCAAGAGAAAAACTTCTTTATATTTCATTGTGTTGCTCTCCTTCCATTAAGTTTATGTATGTTATTAAAATATTCTACCAGCTATTGCTCAACACACTGATCTAAAGCTTTTCAGCTTCGGCAAAAGGGCACACTGCTGGCAAACTTCAATAAAAGGACAGCCAGTACTAAAAGCTTTTATCACAAAATCACACATTCAAATCTGTGTAAGTTTTGACATTTCCCAGATAAAGAAGAGTTTTGTTTTGTTGTTTTTTTTTTAAGTGAAAGCTAAGAAGATATACTGATTAACGTAGTAAATAATATATATATACTTTTCTTATTCTTTGAAAAATAAATTGCTTCTGTAAAAGTTAATTTTAAAGCTATAACACTGAAAATCTTCAGCAGATGGAAAAATTGATAATTAATTACTATAGGTCAGGTCTTCCATTCCACCTCTGGGACAAAATGTCAAAAACTATTTATCTCCTCCTCCTGGTCTATTGATTCTATCTTCAACAACAAACCCTTTGCCCCTGAATAAGTTTTCTCTGCTACTCCAGGCCAGCCTGAGCTGCAAAGGGAGACCCCGTGTCAAGAGACAAACACTCAGGGGTTAGAGATCACTCAGTGGTTAAGAGCACTTGTCCTTCCAGAGGCCCTGGGAGCAATTCCCAGCACCTGTACAATGGTTCACAGGGGTTTGGGGGGTGGGGTGGGGATCTGACATACTCTTCTCACCTTTATGGGCACCAGGCATGCTCATGGTGCACAAACATGTATACAAATAGAACACTTGTATACACATTATATACACACATATATACATACACACACACACACACACAAATAGTATAATATAAAACTGTGTCAGTCTGCACCCAGAAAACAATCACAAGAATCTACCTCTCTCTGAAGTGACTGTTTGAGGCATCATTATAAATTAAACTCTTCACTATTCAAAAGAAAAAGACTACATATAACTCAAAAGCAAGCAAACCAAAGTCGGAATGACTTAACTCCAGTGAAGAACCAGCTTCAAGGTGGCAAGGGATAATGGGAAGGGAAGGACACTCACTATTCCGTAACTTCCCTGCCTCCCAAGCTCCTTGTTGATAAGACCGATGCCCACTTCCCAGGGCTGTGCAGGGATCAGAGCTCCTGCAGGAGGACAGCTCGCCTGGGCACTCAGCACCAGCCCCTTCCTGCTTCAGCTCCAGGCCCTCTGTTCTTTGTTCTCTACCTCATTTCTCCAGATGACTCAGCCCTCTCTCGTGACTTTTATTAACTAATGTTGAAAAATACTGGACCAATCAAGGTCCCAACATGTATGTGAAACAGTCGGCTCCCTGCCCTCGATATATGTGAGGAAGAGACTGCCAACATATGAACAGAACCCACTTTCACCATAATAAGACGCCTGTTTCCTTGATGAAGGTGAGCAGCATCCGCAAGGCCTGCAGTCACACTCAGCGTTCCTCTTTACACCAGGCCCCCATCCTTGCCACCATCTCTCTCATCCAAATTATGCCAAGTAGACCACACTTAACCAAGTTTGCCTTCAGAATAACTCCTGAAACTCTAGCCATTTCCTGTCTCCTGTCAAAGTCCACGCCAGGTCTCAAATCTCAATAATACTGACATTTTGAGCCAGATAGTTGTTATACATGCACTCTGGGCTATTAAATCATATCTCTGGCCTTTACCCACTACATGCCAGCAAAACCATTCCCTCTCCCATTTTATAACAACCCAGAATATCTTTAGACATTGACAAATGGTCTGAGAGTATAAAAACCACTCCCCCATATATTGTCCTCTTTCACCAAGTTTCTTGATGTTCTTAAATATTTTATTATTTAAAAAGTAATGTATGGGCATTTGTAAGACATATGTCATAACTTGTCTCCTCTCCGGAGGTCAGAAGACAACTTAAGGGAGTCAGTTTTCCCCTTCCATCACGTGGGTGCTGGGGATCAAACAGGCCATTGGGCTTGGCAGCAGACACCCTTACCCCGGAACCCTGTCACCGGCTCCATGACCCCGTGCTTCGTGTTACTGGCTCAGGTCCTCACCATTTCCTATCTTTGATACAAAATCAGCCCCAAGATGACCAGCCTCTGCTCTGTCACTGACAAAAGCCTCCTCAGGTACTGCGTTTATGAATCATTTCTTTCAAATACCCTTCACAGTTAGTTCTGGTCCAGTCTTGATCATCTGGACTCCATTAAGTACTGTCCCACAAGGCACTTCACACAGTAAAGCAGTATGGACCCAGCTGCTCTTCAGAAGGACACCACCCTTATTTTCCATTCGAGGGCTGTCCCTCTGGTTTGGGTGTGCATTACCCAGCAGCCATGCCAGACCTCTGTAAGAGCCTCCTTCCCCATCCTCTACGCTCGCTACATTCAAAGCCAAAAACTTCCCAAGCTTCTCCACCGCTGCCTACTGAAATATGTATGAAATCTCCTGCCTCCAGTCTTTAGTAATAGGACCTCTTCCTAACTCTGTTTCATTATCTCCAAACATTTTAGCTTAGGTAAAATCTTACTATCTACTAGACCTTGAAAAGGCTCGGAGCCGGGCGTGGTGGCGCACGCCTTTAATCCCAGCACTCGGGAGGCAGAGGCAGGCGGATTGCGGATTTCTGAGTTCGAGGCCAGCCTGGTCTACAAAGTGAGCTCCAGGACAGCCAGAGCTATAAAGAGAAACCCTGTCTCGAAAAACCAAAAAAAAAAAAAAGATTGTTTTTCCGGGTGTGGTGCCGCACGCCTTTAATCCCAGCACTCGGGAGGCAGAGGCAGGTGGATTTCTGAGTTCGAGGCCAGCCTGGTCTACAGAGTGAGTTCCAGGATTAGCCAGGGCTACACAGAGAAACCCTGTCTCGAAAAACAAAAAAAAAAAAAAAAAAGAAAGAAAAGGCTCGGATATGACTTTGGTCATATTTTTCCTCGACCTGGAAGCCCATCTCCCCTCCCCATCCCAACACAGAAGTCCATCTGAATTGTGTTTTTATCTCCTTTGTGCTTGTGAACACAGTGTGCCTCTCCCAGGTACACTTTTCTTTACACCTGAATGGTCCTGTAATTTACAAAGCCCTCAGAGCACCTTGTGCTTCTGTTGACTCCCTCCAACATCTAGCTCAACAAAGAGAACAAAACTGGGCTATGTTTGAATTACCCCCAATGCTTCTCACTGAGAGCCATGGAATGCTGTTTTCAGAAAATCTCAAACTCCCATAAGAGAAACTAAATCCACATTCCCCTTCAGTCTCACATTTCTATGTCTTAGGCCAAAGTTTAAGTAAGCTGCCTTCCAGATTGCTATTCAGTACAGGTTGGCTATCCTTTATCAGCAATGCTTGAAACTGAAGGTTTGTGTACACACAATGAGATATCTTGGGGGTGGGATCCAAGTTTGAAGAGATCTCTTTACATCTCATATAAACAGTAGTCCCACAGTTTGAGAGTAAATTTAAAAGAATGATAATTCTGAACAAGAAAGTTTCATAATATGGAATTTTCCACTTGTGATATTTTGGCCCTCAAAGTTTTCAGTTTAGGAGTACTGCAGATATCCTGGTCAGGAACAGTCAACCTGAACATGTTACTGTGGAAGTCTTGCTTCAGGGATCCTACAATTCCCAACGTGTAACTGAATCCCAAATATTTAAACTATTTAAGCTACCTATGTACAAAGACAATAGAAAGTTATTTCAAATGCCAATACAATTGAGTAAAATATGAAAATAAGTTGGATTTAATTGAACATATCTCAGCTGGAGGTTAATGAATACTAATTTCTATGCCCTAAACATTTAAACACCCCTAAACATTTAAACACCCTAAAGTCTTGTGCACCATTAGAATGACAAAAAAATCATTTCCTGTCAACTCTGAACCCCAAAAACATAAGCTAAAATAGAGTATGGGGGCTTCTCCTTGATTTTAAGTCCTTGAGGACAGGTTTATTTCCATAATTAATGAGAATGTTTTGACCAGAACCTGTAGGTTTTGTACCAAATACATTAGACACTAGCCCCATATCATTTAACCCATCAGCAAACTATGGGATGTTTTGTGTGAACCCAAGCTAAACCTGGTTTCCTTATCGTAAGAGGGCCATAAAAACAAAAACAGTGAATCCACACAGTTATCTGAATTGTTGGGAAAACCTAAAATTGTCACTATGTTGTCCTCTTCAGCAGCACAGATCTGAGACTTACTTATCCTTCCCTGGTACCTAAAACACTCACCTTTCCCCACCACACCCCAGGTTTTAAAAAAAAAAAATGACAATATAAACCAAAAGCAAAGTGAGAAAGAATTCATTCCCTAAACCACAGTAGGCACTCGGGTGTTGTCTATATTCGAGGTGTGTGTAGAAATTTTTATATCACAAGGGTTTTTGTTAGAAGAAAACTGACTTTCACTCTAAGATGGGCCTCCAAGAACCGGAGGCTGAGCAGGCAGAGTGAGGAGATTTCTAAAAGCCTGGAGACTCCTGGCCCAGCCCACATCCCAGCACCTGAGCAGTTGAGAGAGCAACAGGACCCTGAGTTCAGAGCTAGTCTGGGATATAAAGCAATAGCTGTCTCAAAACAAAGTAAAACAAAACCTCTGGCCCAATATTCTGCTTCCACTGCATTATATCCACTTCCATCTCCATGTGTTTGGAGATTTGGGTAACTGGTTTGGGATCAATATGAGGATGAAAACTTAAGACGGTTCCTTCCTCCCATACAGTTTAAACAGGCGCTTACTATAGCAGCTATGAATCATTAAGCAGTAGCGTTAATGCTCATCACAAATATTAGCACTTCTACTAAGTCTCCGGTAAAAATTGAGGACAAAGAAGGTTTACACTTGCTGCTACAGAGTTACAGAGTGGCAGAGTTACAGACCGAGGAGAATATCCGCCATCTGATTCCAGCTGTTCAATATATCCCAAACCAAACCCACAAGCTCCACTGACTATTCGCGGAAAGCCCACTAGAAGATACTGTCCACGGGCCACCCATTCTACGACCAAGTTCTTTTCACATCTATCTACATGCCAAGTATTAGCCAGAAGTTCAAATTTCTTAGTCTCCCCTAAGAACACAGCTTCCTTAAATTTAAAACAAAACAAACAAAAAACATCCCCCCCCTCAAACCCAAACAACCTGCTTCTTGGATACCTTAAGCTTAACAAAACTCACTTCATCGAGTCTGCTCGGCTCGCTCAAAAATCCATATGGCATTTTGCCTGCCTATACTCGTAACTTTCCTATTGTGCCGGAGCCGAAGAGCTATGTGACTATAGTAGGCATACCCAGCAGACGCTAGGATGCACACACAACCCGAGAGAGCCTTCCCGGGACCTTGCTCTTCCCGTGCACAGGCTGCCCGAGGGATGCAGGCTAAGGCTCCGCAGACCCCCGCCCCCACCCGGACGGCGAGCCCTCCCCCTCCAGGGGTCCCCGCGCACCCCACACCCGCACCTGCGGCCTCTGCCCGTCCCCGGGGGAGCCCACTCCCGCTGCCGCTGCCCGGGGCCCGCGCGGCCGGGGACGCGGCGGTACCTGGAGGACCACGTCGTTGGGCAGCTGCGCGGCCCGGAACAGCTCGAGCACTCGCCCGTTGACCACCACCTTCTTGGTGCTCTCGATGTCGCAGTAGGAGAAGAGATCCGAGTAGTATTTCTGCTCGGCGTCGCTCAGCGTCAAGCCTTCCATCTTCGCCTCGGCCCGGCGGCCGCCCCGCCCCGCATGCACCACCCGGGCGCCGGCCCCGCGACCCGGGGCGGCCGGCGGGGGACTGCGCGCCGCACGGCCTCCCCGCGGGGCCGCGAGCTCGTGTGGCCCGGGGCAGCCGGCGGCGGCGGCGGCGGTGGCGCGCGGCTGTGCGCGGCCGCAAGCTCGGCGTGGGGAAAAGGAGGCGGCGGCTCGGGGCTCGGCCGCGTCCCTCGGGCTTCCCGCCTCGGCTTCCCCTTCCGCCCACGCGCCCCCCTCCGAGAAGTTGTGGGGCTTCCGAAGTCTAAAGTTTCGGGGGCTCGGGGCTGCGCGTGGCCGCCGCTCCGCCTCCCTCGGCCGCCATTGACTGCGCCCCGGCCCGGCACTGACAGCGGCGGCCGCGCTCCAGACCCGGATGTGAGGCCGGGAGGAGAGAGCGCGAGAGGGAGAGGGAGAGAGAGAGAAACACCCACCGGGCTGGCTCGGCCGCTCCCGGGAGAGCGGGCCGCAGCGCCCCCTGCTGGCCGGAGCCCCGCGGCACGGCGCGGCGAGTGGCCCTGGGCGCCCTCAGGAGGACCTCAGGCTGGGGGCACCTGGGGACCGACTGGTGTCCCAGCGACGCGGAGGGTTCAGGTCGCACTGCACTGCGGGCTGGGGTGCGGCAGCTTCTGGCGTGCAGCATGTCCTAACGGTTTGCACTTACCGAGGACAAGTGCATCGCTTTGCGCCGTCCACTGAAGCTGGGAAGCTTGCTCAGGTGTGGATGCTTAAACCGAGGCTGAACTCGATCTAGCCCCAAGCCGGGTCTTCTGTAAAACCAAATATGAAAAAAAAAGAAATAAAGAAAAAAAAAGTCACTTTTTTTTTTTTTTTTTTTTTTTGTCACCGAGAACCAGATACTGTCGATTTATGCCATCCACCCTGTAAACCTGTGTAGGCCTTCAGCCAACTCCAGGCCCTCTTGTTGCTCACCATCCCTTGCTTCCTCTGTGGGGAAAAAAAAAAAAGTCTTAATCTGCATCTATCTCTGGAGTTCATAGACCCTTAACGAGCCTTTAATCTTTTTAAAGTATTTCTTTCCTGAAACTCTATGAAGTCAGGCTGGACTTGAACTCTTGATCCCTGCCTTTGCTTTCCTAGTGATGGGATACCATCACCAGCCAGCCCGCGACCTTGTCAGCATTAAATATGAAGTATTTCAGAAACGGGAGCCAAGGAAGATTACACAGAGGATTTTTCAAGTTTGGTTTCTATTCTCTGTTACATAGAGCCCATTAAGAGGACATCATTATAAGAATGAGCAGACATAGAGGGGCTGGGGATATAGCTCATTTGTTAGAGCACTGTGTGGCCAAGGCCCTGGGTTCTATTCCCAGCACTGCATAGACCAAGTGAGGTGGTGCTTACCTGTAATCCCAGCATTTGGGAGGTAGAGGACAGGAGGATCAGAAGTTCAGGGTCATGTTCAGCCTCACAGAACACAGAAGGCCAACCTAGACCCTATCTCAAACAGCCCAGAAAACAGAAAGAAGAACTCTGGCACCAAATGCCTCCTTTGAAGGCTAAATCTAAATGAACTTCTGTGAAGCTCTTTATGTAAGTCTTTGTAGATGCCACTTTGTGGCGATATTTTCATGTTACTCCATATAATGCTTAGTACGTCTTATAATTCATACTCACAATTGTAGTTTGTGTGTGTGTGTGTGCATTTTTAAAAGATAGGTTCAATGAGGTAGGGACTGATTCCTGTCGTCACTGGTCCCTTTTCCCCTGCCACCTCCCCATGGCCTAGCAGCTATATCCTGCCCTAAGCCTTTGTTCCTTCTGAAACCTCACACAGACATTTGCACGTTTCTTCTCCTGTTCCGAGGGCTCCGTCTTGCAGAACAGTTCCGCTAACACCTGATCTCCAGCTGTTGTACTGTGCTTGCTCCTCTTAATCTGAATTCTTTTTCCTTCTTGCATGTCTAGCTGATAACCCAATATAAATTTCTGTACATATTCATTTTTCTAAAATTTTATGCTGATTACGCCATTGATGACAACAGCCCTGTGAAATGAGCTTGACAAGGGTTTCCTTTTTTGAAAACTTGGGATACTGAGACAAAAATGGTGTTAGCAACTTGTAAGTTCCATGACACTAAATATCTAGATGCAGGGTTCTAAACCTACTCAACTCTAAAAACCCTTTCTTAAGTCTCCAAACCCTTTCTTAAGTCTCCAAAGCCACTAGCTCTCTATTCAGTAGAAGTGTTTCATTTCTTCGTCACCACCCTTCCAAAGCCTGTCATATACAGGTGTACCTCAATCACAAGTGATCAAATGAAGTTTAGTATTGATGGGCTAAGTAAGCATCCCAGACTCTAACTTCCTAGCGTCACATACTTAGCTTCAGTAAACTCCAGCTCTGTGCCTCTCTTAAAATCTAAAGTAATTGCAAGATCGCATCATGTACAAGTGCTAAGCTCTGAAATGTCCCTCTCAGTTCATAATCTGTCCTTTCCCCCTCCCCTGCCGTTCCACAAATAAACCTGTCCCTTACAGTCCTCAGAGTCTGTAAGTTCCAGCACAGTGAGTGGGTTCACAGTTATACTTTGAAGGGCTGGAGAGATGGCTCAGAAGTGAAGAGCGTTTGCTGCCCTTGCAGAGGACCCAAACTCCATTCCCAGCACATATACAGCCTTGCACGGGGTCCTTAAAGCCAGCTCCTGGGACCTGATGCTCCCTTCTGGTTTCAGTGCATGTGGGTGGTGCACATACATTCATGTGGCAGTCAGAAACATTCACATGCATGAACTAAAAAGTCAAAATTATACTTTGAAAGCCAGGTGTGGTGTGTATACATATAATCCCAGGGAAAGGAAGGATTGTGAGTTCAAGCCCAGCCTGGCCTCCGTAGTGAGACCCTGTCAGAAACAAATAAACAAACAGACACCTATACTTTGATCATGTTGTCCCAGTGAGCTGCCGGATTTTCTTTTGGGGGATCACAGAGTCTAGGGGCCTTGTGGTCAGACTTAGCCTCCCACCACCATTTCCTTCTTCCATTGTCCTTTCTGTTATCTCTTGCCAATAACTCATGCTAAATTAGCCTCGGCAGGAGCTTTATAGAGTGTTAGGTTCTCCATATGTAGCTGTATTGCTCTGTAAAGCTTTCCTAGAGTACAGCAGGCCCTGAAACAGGGTACTTCTCACTGACAACAGGCCCAGATGAGGGCAAAGAATAACTCAAACCAGACCAGGAGTGGTGGTACATTCCCAACAGTGGGGAGGGAGGCTGAGGCATGAAGATCTAAAGTTTGAGGCCAGCCTGAGCTGCATAGAAAGACCCTGTCTGAAAAAGATTTTTTTTAAGTTAAAAAAGACACTAATGAGGCTGAAGAGATGGCTCCACAGTTAAAGTCACACACTCTACTCTTATAAAGGACCTGAGTTTGTGTCCTAGCACCCATGTTGGGCAGTTCACGACCACCTGTAACTCCAATTCCAGAGGAAACAATACCTCATCCACTCAGACACACACACACACGTATGTAAATTAAAAATAAAAACAGCAATAGCACAAATTTCAAAGAAAAGCAACACAGAGCACCCCCCGTTTGCTTAGAAGCACCCGAATAGCCTCAGTTGCCAACAGCTACTGCTGTTGGCCCACGGACCCATTTCGAGGATGCAGGTATCCTGGACAACACTGATCTGTAAGGCACACTGTGATGGAGAGAGAAGGATGAGGGCACCATCAAAAAGGAGAAGCCCCTGCTCTCCCTGCCCCCACCATGCATCCGCCAGTGTGCTGGGTGATGGAAGGCTTAACTTCTAAGCCTCACAAGGAGGTGAGGCTTTTCTCTGTATCCTTCACTTCACTGACATTTCAAGATATGAAAGGAAAGAAATGCAACTTCTACAACTCACCATGTGACCCCTTTGAAGTCCAGTCTAATTTCTTTCCTGTGCATTTCTAGGCATCTCAATTTTTAGTGACATCATCGGAAAGCCATTTTAAACAGATGGTCTATATTATGTCAAAACAGATTTTCAAATGCTGGTTTTGGAGCAAGATCAAACAATTGGTTACTGCTAGAAAATGTTTAGAATCTTTTTTAACTGGGAATCTCTAATCATTTTTTTTCCTAGTGTTTCTTTTCAATGAAATATCTGAGCGGGGTCGTGTATGTTTACAAAGAATTTCCCAATGGTTTTAGGAAACAGCGATATTAAGTTCCGTTCCCACTAGAAACATATATGAAATGACAGTATTTTTCTTAAATCCTCATGAGTAATTATAAAGCCATCTAATGGGCGAATAGTGGTGTCTCACTGCCATTCAAACCTTTTCTAAGAACGATAGGCAGATTTTCATGCATTTCCTGGTCTACAGATTATCTGTTTTGTCTTTGGTGAAAACCAACACTAAAAAAACTTTCCTTTTTATATACTTAACTGTTTTATCTATCTGGTGTGTGTACACGCCCGCACGTTCGCTTGCTCCAGTGGAGGCCAGAGGAGGGAATCAGATCCCTTGAGCTGTAGTTACAGGCAGTTACAAGCTGTCAGATGTGGGTGCTGGGAACTGAACTCTGGACCTCTGCAAAAGTAGTATAAACTCTTTTGCTGGTTTTGCTTGTTTGTTTGTTTTTTCCTTTTCGAGACAGGGTCTCTCTGTGTCGTCCTGGATTGAAGTCACAATATAATCCAGGCAAGTCTTGAACTCTAAGATCTGCCTGCCTCTGCCTCGAGTGTGCTGGGATTAAAGGCCTGTGCCACAGCCCCTGACAAGAGCAGTACACACTCTTATCTGCCAAGCCACCTTTCCAGCCCACTGAACTGGTTGTTTGTTTGTTTGTTTATTGTTGAGTCTTGAAAGTTCTCCTTTTTTTTTTTTTTTTTTTTGAGACAGGGTTTCTCTGTGTAGCTCTGGCTGTCCTGGAACTCACTTTATAGACCAGGCTGGCCTCGAACTCAGAAATCCTCCTACCTCTGCCTCCTGAGTGCTGAGATTAAAGGCATGCACCACCACTGCCCGGCTCATTTTTTTTTTTTTAAGAGATTGATTTATTTCATATATGTAGTTATACTGTTGCTGTCTTCAGACAGCAGAAGACAGCATCAGATCTCATTACAGATGGTTGTGAGCCACCATGTGGTTGCTGGGAATTGAACTCAGGAACTCTGGAAAAGCAGTCAGTGCTCTTAACTGCTGAGCCATCTCTCCTGGCCAAGTTCTTCATTCTTGGTGTAAGTTTATTGTCAAGCATGTAATCCACAAGTTACAGCCCACGAATTGTTTTCTCCATCCCATCCCCACCCACAGGGTGTGGTGTATATGTGTTGAAACCAGCTCTCCTTTCTGATCCTCCTGCCTCTGCCTCCAAGTGTTAGGGTTCCAGATGTAGACTACGAAGCCTGGCACCTCATGGCTTGTCTTTGTATTCAATAAACACAGTTATTTAATTACAATTACAGTCCTGTGACCAGAGCCCCACAGAATATCTTACGGGAAGTATGGTTTATTTGAGCACTGTTTAAGTGTTCCAGTTCATCTTGATAGGGAAGGTATGCGGATAGTGGGCAGCTCCGTGAATGGCAGTGGGAAGCTTACAGTGTGGACTACCCACACCTCAGCAGCTGACCTCAGCAGAGGTAATCCTAGCTGTAAGCGAGGCTAGCCATCACCCTCAAGGCCTGTCTCTCTGCAATCCACTTCCTCCTGACCTCTAGGTTTTACAACCTCCCTAAACAGTGCCTCGTGGGAGAAACAGACTACATTCAAATTGGAACAGGAATAAATTTTGAACTAAGCCCAAATTAAGGGCAGCTTTAAGCACATTTGAGGACTAGAACTCTATGGGTGAGAGTTTGGTATGTTTACCTGGTCTTGTGCTTGGTGTTAAAGAGGCGGATTCAAGATGATAATAAGCATTAAACCCATGGGCAATGATGGCTTGGTGGGGAGGCTGGGAACTTGAAAGGAGGCAGTTTAAGATCAGGGAAGACAGGACTGGGAGAAGCACATGATGAATCCTGTGGGAAGGATTATTGTGTGTGAATACTTACCAGGAAACACCCACTATGACTTAGGCACAAGATGACCACGCAGACAAAGTGACCTGGCCAGTTGAATTGAGACAGCACTCCAAGTAGCACCCAGGATGTGACTGATACATTGTCTTAAGGAACTACATGGCTCTTGTGGCTATAATAGGCCCAGGACCATGTACGGCCATTTAACCAGGCTGAGCAAGCTGGGAGAAGCAAACCAGTAAGCAACGCCCTTCCATGACCTCTGCATCAGCTCCTGTTTCCAAGTTCCTGCCCTTTGTGAGTTCCTGTCCTGACTTCCTTTGGTAATGAACAGCAATGTGGAAGTGTAGGCAGAATAAACCCCTTTCTCCCCAACTTGCTTCTTGGTCATGATGCTTTGTAACAATGGACCCAATCACTTGTAGATAAGATTCTAGAATGCCCTGAGACCTGTCACAGCAAAAGTGTGAGTTGAGGACATGGGAAGTCTAAAGTGAGACACAAGGTGCCTGGACAAGAGACAGTATGTAACAGAAATAGCCTTGAGATGAGCTGTGATGTGGGCAGATCAAGTTCATTCCACTACTCTTCCTTTTGTCAAGTTTTCCAGGATACCAGGACAATCAGAATTGTAGGAGGAGACTGTGTAGCTCAATGGTAGAACACTTGTGTAGTATACATGAAGCTCCAGGTTTCATCCTCACACTGGGTGGAGGTAAGACAGGAGATTTGGAATGGATGCTGCTAACCAGGCATTGTGTCATGTGACAGTAATTCTAGCATTTGGGAAGGGAAGTAGGAGGATTGGCTTATTTAAGAGCAACCTAGGATTGTGTAGGGAAGACATTGGGACAAAAAAGAAAGAGGAATGAACTGAAAGCAAGGACGTAAGGAGGGAGGGTCAGCAGGTCCTGAGTTGTTTTCATATAAAATAAATACAAGAAATGAGTGGACCCGAGAGACAAAAGCATGTGCTCTTGTGACTGATGGGACATGTTACTCCTACCACCCCAGTCCGGGCGGTGATGGGGCAGCAGGCACCCATGCCTTTAGCGTCGGGGAGGAAAACTCTCAGGGTGTAATTGTCCAGGAATTCCCCAGAAATTGCCCTTAGGAGAAGGGAGTTGCCTCACTTACAAGTCCAAGGACAGCTGACACAAGAACTATTCGGAGGGCTTAGGAGTCTAACGTTCCCTGAATAGTTTTGGGACATTGGGCTTGATCAATCAGTTGATTGATACAGAGTGTCTCTACCTAGCTCTGGTTGAACTACACATTGCTATATAGATCAAGCTGACCTCAAACTCACCGAGATCTGCCTGTGTCTGCCTCCTAGGTGCTGGGATTCAAGGTGTGTGCCACCAGAGTCATCTTGCTTAGCAATTTTGAAGTGCCACCTCAGCTCCAGAGATCTCAGGGTTGCTGGAAACGTCTGCCACTTCTGCCTCACAGTTTTCCCTCTGTCCAGTTCTGTGCTTTCTTCCTTGTTGCTGTTGTTCCTAACAATCAAGGAACTTCCCATTTCCAAGATCGCTGTCTTAGGATTTGTTTCCCAGGAACCTGACCTAAGTTAGTGACACACTTCTGCATTCACTTACTGAGTTCCTGCTCGCAACCCCTTAGACTTATTACTGTAATTATTATTACAGCATTGCAGGACTGAATATTACATAAACAAATTATTTCATCTAGCTCTGCTGGAGAAGCTGAGCTGCTGCTGCATCAGACTGATGCTGGCCTATAGGTTTGAAAGCCAAGCAACAGAGCTGCATCCAGCTGCTCAGATGAAAGGGCAGAGTCAGGTCAGGACAGTGAGTAGATGAAGGATGAAATGTCCAGAAGGGTTAAACAAGACAGGCAGGTAGACTGTATCAACAAGCAGACACTGAGCTAAAGTCCCCGGGGCTGTCAGATCCTTGGACCCTTGACACACACTCCAGATGGTTTAGAAAACAGGCTGGCGGGGCCATCACAATGATGGTGAGATAGGAGAAGAAGTTAGGGACAGGCCCCAGCAAGAGTAATAGCTGTCTGTCAACACTCGCGATGTCAGCTGATGCGCACAGATCAAAGGCCTTCTGCTCGATGACCTTTAGATAACTGCGTGAGTCTCTGAGAGAGCTTTTTCAGGAGCAAAGAATTTACCCTTTCACCACTATTGTTCTCTTTGTACTATAGCCATTTGTTGTATTATTTTTAAATTATATTTTTTGGGGGGAACAGTCATATCACAGTGTGTGTTGGGTGACCCTATTCCTGAGAAGACATGAACAAATATCTACTCACCCCAGATAGGAAAATAAAGACAGAACAAAGCAACAGTTCTATCCAAATCCACTAGGTGAGCCAATATTGGGGTTACTTACCAGAATACGGTTAAGGGATTCCTTACAGGAACAGAAATGACTCACTCAACCATGAAACCTGGAACAGATTGTACCACTCGAAGACAGCTCAGTAGGTTGGAGCGTGTTCTTTGGCTTGAGAACTCTATTGGTCTGAGCCTTTTCTCCAGGCAGCGTGGTTGGTTTCTGCTCCTTCTAGACAGCTCAGCTTATCTGAGAGCATTAGCAATCTCTACTGCTTATATTTTCTTGGAGAGAGTAGGCCTAGGGCAGCAAAGGGATCACCTAAGACCATCAGAAAATACAGGTATTTATGCTATAATTCATAACAGTAGCAAAATTACAGTTTTGAAGTAGCAACAAAAATAATTTAATGGTTGGGAGTCAGCATGACATGAGGAACCGTATTAAAGGGTCACAGCATTAGGAAGGTTGAGGACCCCTGACCTAGAGAATCTGGTCAGTTTCAGGGACTTCCTGAGGCCATTGAGTTGTTTACTCCATGAGCTTAGCAAGTTTCCCCAAAAACCTCCTGTGTGTTAATGAACTCCCCCTTAGAGCATTCTGTTTTTTACCTTCCTTTAAAATGCCATTTTAACATCCCCTATTTTACACACCCCACATGAACACACAACATCCTGTGTCTTATGAGCTTCCCTCCAAGATGGAGGTACTTCTATCCACTGAGCTATCTTGCCAGCCAGAATCAAATATTTTAATACCACATGTAGCTTTAAGCTTTTACTTTGATGAATATTATTTTCTCAGTTGTTGCATAGGAGCTGAACTTTTTATTAGCCATATCTCAGGAGCTTTTTGTTGAAGTATGATTATTAAAGTAATTCAGTTTCTTGTATTACATTAGAGGCCTTTCATATTTATTCTGTTCTTCTTTGTTTTTCCTGGGGACAGGCAGGAAGAGGAGGACAGAGATCACTTGACATGAGTTCTGAGGTATGAAGGAGAGAGGATTTCTACAGACAGGAGTCCTTGTGCTGCCTCTGGATCCAGGCCATAGTGACGAGTGTAACCAGATTCCCAAGTGTATGTTGAGGTGACCCAGAGTTGGCTGGTGTAATCTGGCTTTTAGTAATGTCATGCTGATATCACCAAAGGACTAGCAGGCTGACCTCCAAATGAAGTCTGTACTAGCAGCCTCTTTGATACACCAGCCTTTTCCTTGTTCTATTGCCCCATGGAAGAATTTAGCAAGGTGATTCCTTGAAGTTAAGAATGGCATCTAAGAAGGGAATCTGGTTAATTATTACTATATAAGAAACTACTGCCCAACATCACAGCATAAATTATGGTGTGTGTGTGTGTGGGGGGGTATCTTTTGCAGTGTCTCATTTGTTTGTGCAGTCACCCCTCCAGGCTCATGTGGGTGAACCCTCAGGATAGCTTGTTCATGTGAGTAGCCGCAGCTAATGTCGGCTGTGACCCAGGAGTTCATCTAGAGTGTCTCACATCTGCCCACATGCCTGGGCTTCTTACAGCTTGGTTGGTGGGGTTTTAAGAGAAAGTTTTCTGAAGTACAAGTTTCTAAGAGATCCAGACAGGTTCCAGCATCATCTTGTCACAAAATCCATCCATTAGGTGAGTCACAAAGACCAGCCCAGATTTAATTAGAGGAAAATGCATCGCTCTTCGTGGGAGAGGCCACTGTTTTTTGTTGTGATGTATACGATAAGAGAGATAATTTGTCTTCCTAAGTCATTTATGCTATAACTAACTCTCTAGCAGGTTATCGGGCTACACCTCTTCTGCAAACGTCAATGATCTCGGATGTCCATACATTCACAGTGCTCCACCGCGAAGAAAGAAGGTATTTTCCTATTTGCAATGAGGACGTGAACCAAATGAACCAAGTTAGTTTCAAACCTGCCTGAGATGAGATAAGAGCTGACCTCCCCAACTCCTTTCATCTATGTGTGCCCACACACCTGAGACCACCAACACCTCTTCAGTTCCTGTAGCTTCATTAACATAGTGTTCGAGGAAATCTCAGAAATGTCATTGCTGTTTCTTCTATTCTACGCTGTTCAACAAAATGTCTTTCTGCCTTTTCTCTGAATTTTACCTCAATGTTAGACCCCCAAACTTAATGATCTACACTTTTTGTCCTTTGAGCCTCGGCCATCCTGCCTGGCTTTTTACTTTCTTCTTCCTGCAAATTTAGTATCCCCTGTCCTATGTGAAGTTCCACCTTCACTCCTGTCACTTGGGTAGCCCCTGACCAAGCTACCTTCTCCCTTCTCCTCACCAAAGGGAAGAGAATGCATTGGATTTTTGTCCCTGAGCTTCAAGACAAAGTCTATGTCATCAGTTTTACTGCCCACTAACCAGTGACGTCGGTGGTGGGGTCAACCTGTCCAGTCCACTTTGTTTTCTGAAAATTCCAGACACTGAGTAACTTAGTGCGCTCTCTCTGAAGCTAGGAAAGCTTCTCTGAGCAGGCACTGTGGCAGGAAATAGGGAGAGTTCACAAGTGTGGGTGCAAGGCGCACCCTTCCTTACGAGCTGTCTTAAACACCTAATATGGAGTAGAAGAGTCCCTTTGCAGGTCCTGGGATGGCTCATCAACTAACAGAAAGAAAACCCATAGAAAGTTCTTGTATATACCCCACACGAGATCAATTTACAGATTAATTGTGATTTAGCCAAATCAGAAATTCTTGGGACTGAATGTCCTTGATTCCTACAGGATTCAAGCCATCACAGGGGACACAGCGCCTACTTTCTTATCTATGGAGATAGGTTGCAACTCATCCACCCTATCACCAATTCCAGAAGTGCTGACCTGGATTCACAGGAGATGAAATGACTCCCAAGGCTGGACATACAGCTCCATTGTTTAGCCTCAGAGTGCAGAATAATAATAGCTATTGTCCACTGGATAATGCTGTGAAGGGCTAGGTGTATTTAAGCCTTACAGTGAGTCTGTCTGTACAGAAGGTGTTGTTATTCTTACTTTGTGTATTAAGCATCCATACCTTGGAGGGATTGAGCCCAAGGACACACACGAAGTGGTAAAGCTGGGATCTATCCACTGCACTGGGGGAGACTGGGTAATGGTTTTTAACGCTTCTCCCAGTATTGGGTGAAGCAAGCAGCTTCCCTGGACATGTTTTGCCAGTTTAAGAAAGAATTTTTTTGCTAACAAAATTCTTGAAAGATTTAATTTACTTTATAACAGGAATAGACATACATAACTTACACATCTTAATATTCTAATAATCATAAATAGCACTATGAGTTATTATTCTTAAAACGCTAAACATCACTTAGGTGGTGTAGTATTCCATTGGAATATAGCTTCCCCCTGGAAGCATATAATGAATTAGATGCTTCTCTACAGCACATTTGAGGCCTTTTGTTTTATGTTGTGCTGCAGGGCTCGTAAGAAAATTATGAGTCCCAAATACAATTGATACAAATATATAGAGATGCTCTCAATAACAGTGTAATTAGCTAAATGCCATTAATCATAAGCATGTGTTCAAATAAACAATATACTTAAATATATGTTTATGAGTACCAAAAAGCTAAGAGTAGCCGAAACTAGCAATTATTAAGAGATAATATTGATACCTAAGTCATAACAGCCTTCACAATATGGGAGAATTTCAGCTCTTCCCGTGGAAAGGCACAGAGGTGCTTTGTTTGAATCACAGCCTGCCAATACTCCTAATATAAAGTCTTTCTTATCTTCAGCCTTGCCACAGTAAAGCCTGCTTCTCATACATGTGTGTAAATCCTCTCTGCCTGTCCTCCATTGCTGTACTAAAGCACGTTGACAAGAGCATCTTGGGGGGTGGGGGGCAGGTTAATTTGGATCACAGTTCCATGTCTCAGACATCACTGTGGGAAGGTCCCACAGCCATGAACTTGAACCAGTTAGTCACCTCCACCGTGAAGATCAGAGAGAGAATGAAGCATTGCACACCTGATAACACTCAGCGAGCTTTCTTCATCTTTATACAGTCTTGGGCCTCCTGACTAGGGAATGGTTCCTCCTACTGTTAGACTGTGTCCTCCCACATCTGTGACCATAATGAAAACAATCACCCACAGACACACATACGCACAGACCAACCTGATTCTGAGTTGGTCAATTAAAATTAACCGTGAACTGCCCTCAACTTCAGAGACAGAATAATAGTTACAGAAACCAATCTGACTTGACATATGTACCAATACTGTTGATAAATTTTAGATGTGCTATGTGGATAAGTCATGAAATTTTTCCTATAACTGCTTCTTTTTTTTTTTTTTCTTTCACTATTTTATAAAACCTTTTCAGACAGGGTCTTTTGTAGCTTAGGCTGGCTGACCTTGAACTCCTAATTCTCATGACCCTACCACACATATACTAGGATTACAACAGGCATGCTCCACCTTGCCCAGCTTACAGTTGTATTTCTGACTGTGTAGCCATACTGAAGTTTTAGAGACAATTTTCTGTGTCAGCGGTTCTCAACCTGTGGCGCAAAACCCCTTGACAAACCTCTATCTCCAAAAAAATGTACATTACAGTTCACAACAGTAGCAAAATCACAGTTATAAAGAGGCAATGCTTTTGTGGTTGAAGGTCACCACTCCATAAGGGACTGTATGAAAGGGTCGCAGCATTAGGAAGGATGAGAGCCACTGGTTGGTTATCATGAACCAGGATCATAGTAGAAGGAACAGCCTGTAGCCACCTGACTCCTCAAAGGAGAAACCTATCTAGAAGGATTGGATGTTTGCATTCTAAAATATTAATAGGTACATAATGTAGCAGGGTACTTGTGTTTTAAAACTCTAAATATGTCAGCAAAGCCAGATGTGGTAGCACATGCTTACAATTCCAGCTATTTAGAAGGTTGAGGTAGGGGGATGAAGAGCTTGAGGCTAGCCTGTGCTATGGGATGAAGAGCTTGAGGCTAGCCTGTGCTATGGGATGAAGAGCTTGAGGCTAGCCTGTGCTATGGAGTGAGCTCAAGGTCAGCCTAGGAAACCGAGTGATCTCTGTTTTAAAGGAAAAATTTCAAAAGGCTGCAGAAATACAGGTTAGTGTAAGGTGCTTGCCTGGAATTCACAAGGACGCTGGCTCTGATCTCTAGAACTGCTTAAGACGGTTGAGTGCTAAGCCTGTCTAACTGGTCTGACTTCATGACCCCTAGGAAGAGAATGAGCTATTTAAGGAAAGCTTGGCAATAAAACTCCTGTTCTTACAAAACCAGTGGATGGACCGTATGTCGTAGCGCGCTTGTAATGGCAGGTCAGAGGGGGCTGGGACAGGAGAATTGGGAATTCCAAGCCAGTCTGAGCCACATAACAAAGTCTCCAGACCTGAGCTAAGTGAGACCTTTCTTAAAAATAAAAGCCAACCACACAAACACTAAAAGCAGGGAAGAGACTGGTATTAGGTCTAAAATAAAAGGCATGGAATCCTTATGACTTGAGCATCTTTAATCAATACTAAGGCCAAGAGAAAAGACCACGCCCAGGCCATTAATCTGAGGCTGCTTTGAGCTGGTCTGTGCAGCTCATCCTGGCTTTAGACTTTATTACATATTTTTTGTATTTTCATTCCTTAATCAATCGGCTTGAAAGACTATATTTACTGTCACGAATATGCCGTGCCAGGAAACGTTCGTGAACCCCAAAAGACCACCAAGGAGCCAATCCGATGCAATCACATTAGGGTTCCTTTATTTAAGCTCGAGCTTGGGCGCCCGCCAACCCTGACATGGCAGGAAGGTGGAGGCCTGAGCCTAGTTTTGGGCAAGCATTTATAGAGGCAAGAAGGGGGTGTCTAGCCTGATACACATCTGACTGGGGGTGGGGGTGGGGATTATGGCCTTTAACATAATTGGGTGGTGCTAGGAGCTAAATCATAAGCTTAACTTCTGTTTTCCTCCTGATTGGTGGTTGTTAGGAAGTGAAGTGTCAGGGGCAGGCTTGTAACCTGGAGGTGCAGATTTTGGGGGGAGCAGCCTGGAAACTGGTGCTAGATGCAGGTTTTGTTGTGGGGTAGCCTGGAAACTGGTGCTAGATGCCAGCCTGTTAGTTTATTTGAGTTTAACTTTAGATCAGATTCTATAAGATGGAGTCTGAACCCAAAAGATTTGGTCTCTCAAATAGTCATTTTAAAAATCTACATTAAGAAAATATCAAGCTGTATTTTTGCTGTCTTTTTTTCCTCTAAAGATTCTTTCAGGAGAAGTGAGAAAGTTCCTTCAGAAAGCATTAATATGTATCTTTTATTAATAGTTATTAATAACTGAGAGTTCAATGGCAAGTTTCCTGAAGAACTTCACATACAATTAATACTTAAAATTCATGTCACATTGTAAATTATTATAGCAATGAAATTTTCATTGCCGTGAGTACTTGCCACTTTAGCCCCTTAAAATGCATTCAATTAATTTTTACACATTTAAGTAGATTATTTCAATTAAATATATTCTAGAGGCAGCAAGGGCAATGATATAAGATGTTAATCTTACAACGAGAAGACACTAGAAGCTAAATATGGTGTTCAATATTATCAAGAATTATAATGTTCAGTGTATACCGTATTACAGCTCTCTAGAGTAGTGACTCTTAACCTGTGGGTCATGTAACCCCATTGGGGCTGAACAACCCTTTCACAAGGGTGGCCTATCAGATATCCTGCACATCATATACTTACATTATGTTTCATAACAGGAGCAAAATTACAGTTATGAAGTAGCAACAAAAATAATTTTATGGTTGGGGTTACCACAACATTAAAGGGTCACAGCACTAGGAAGTTGAGAGCCACTGTTGTAGGGGAACATAATTTATAGCGTAATATATATATATATATATATATATATATATATATATATATATATATGAATTTATTAGAATGTCTTCAAGCTGTGGTCCCGGTAGTTCAACAATGGCTGTCTGCCAGTGGAAGATCCAGATATCCAGCAGTTCTGTCCACAAGGCTGGTTTGCCTCAGTCGGTCTTCGGTATACACCAGAATCCCAAAGAAGGGGACTCTAATGCCAGTGAAGGAATGGACTTGCCAGCAAGAAGAAGTAGGCAAAGAGAGAGAGCTCTCTTCTGCCATGTCCTTTATATTGGCCGTCACCAGAAGGTGTGGCCCGGATTAAAGGTGGATTGTCTTACTTCAAAAGAGCTGGATTAAAAGTAGGTCTTCCCTCTTCAAATGATTTAAGAAAACGTGTCTTGGGTTTTAGTTAATTTCAGATACAATCAAGTTGACAACCAAGAATAGTCAACACACATACCAACAAAAAATGCATACCTTTTCCTATGGACTGTGGTATAGACTCATATGTGTGCACACAACACACAAATAAACAAATGTAATTTAAAAGATTTTTAGTTAGAAAACTTCTTTAAAATTTAGTGAAAATTTAAACAGTGATTCCATGCAAAATGACAATTACATTTTGTTTAATCTTTCACTTGAAATAGCCTAGAGTACATGACAGTATTTCTAAGGACACAGCAAACGTTTGAATAAAAACTGAATGTCTATGGTTTGAATGTGAAAAATAATTTTTCATGTTTTCTTTCATTAAACTTTTCCTTTGAACTGGGGATGATGGTTTAAGTCCTAGCACCCTGGAGACAGACGCAGGTGGATCTTTACAAGTCCAAAGCCTGCTGGTCTACAGGGCAAGTGCCAGGTTAGCCAGGGCTACATAGTGAAATGGTATCTAAAACAAAACAAAAACCACAGAATATTTTTTTTTGAATTACAACTAGTTTTTCAGTAGATTAATATGAAGTTTATTATTCCTTCTATATACTCACTGTAGAGTATGTACAAATAGCCTATTTTTAAAAGAGCAAGTCATGTACTTATTATTTATTTGTATGTGTTTTGAGATAAGGAATCATACAGGCTAGGCTAGGCTGCCCTCTCTTTGCCTTGTTCTTGAGGTTGACCTTGGCTTTCGAATCCCCCTGTTTCCACCCACTTAGCCCTGGGCTTACGTGTACAGACGGACGGACGGCTATGGCCCAGCAGAGAGTAATAGGTTTCAGTGTAACAATTTTTACTTACTAAGTTCAAGTCATCTATTTTATTTTTTCCTTGCTCACAAAGTTTGGTGAAATTGCCTCATTATAACTGAAGTGACTCTACTGGAGTGTGGGTGGCCTTGCAGCGAGACCTTGCTTGGGGAAATTGGTAAGTATGGTATTTGTTTTAACACTACAATTTTGTATTATGTACATTTTAAAAGACATAAACTATAAATTTTCAGCTCCTATCTGAGAGAAAAAAAAGAGGCCTTGAAGGATCTTACAGTCCTTGCTTAGAAGATTTTGCAAGTTTGGCAACAGTTCCAGCACAGCTAACCACTCAGGTTCACATTCACATGGCAGACCTTGATCCTGTAGGGCAACTTGGCCACTGCTTGGGGAGAGCATGGACCCTGCACAGCTTAGGGGACCTGGCTACTCTCACATCCCCTGAAAACAGGTCTTTCTGACTATTACATTTTTAGCTTCTCACAGATAGTCCTTGGACTTCCCCAAGGCCTCCACCAGTCTCCACCCATCTTCCCAATCTCTCTTCTCTCTTCTCTCTCTCTCTCCCCCTCCTCCCTCTTCTGCCCCTCCCCACCCCTTCCCCCACCCTGCCCCTCTCCCTCCTCAGTCCACCCCCCCTCCGCCCCTCTCCATCCTCTGCCCCCTCCCCCTCCCCTTCTTCCCCTCTCCCTCCTTGTTTCTGCACAAAGTCAACTTTCTTGCTCAATGAAAGTCCATTTTGGGACTCTGTCTGGCCTTTCCAGCCTCACCCAGATGGCTCATTCTCTACCTGTACCACCTTACGTTTCCAAGGGAGATTTGATTGGTCCAAATGACCAGTTTCACCACTGTTGTGGAGTGGCTGCTGTTTGATGAGGTTGACAAAGACTAGGCTACATTTGTGAGTGTGTGTGTGTGTGTGTGTGTGTGTGGCGGGGGGGGGGGTTGCTGAAACTCACTAGGTTGACCTGGCGTTCACAGAGATCTTCCTGCCTCCGCGGTGAAGGTCACAAATGACTTGGACACTTGGACACTTGTAATTAATTGGGGGTGGGAAGAGAAATTTCCCTCATGATTACATTTGCAATTCCTATAAAATAATTTAGGTTGAGTTTCTTTTTCAAAACTCTGGGTAGGGCAGGTACATACGATGGAAATAAAAAGAATTGGAATGATTTGAATGGTCAATGAAATGTAGGAAACAATGAAGAGAAACAAATGTATTCTGTCTCAAGATCTAGAATCAAAATCGGTAGAACTGGCCTTGAAGAATGAAGGTGTTTGCAAATTGATTCTTTTTTACTTTATTATTATTATTATTTGTCTTGAGCCTAATGCTCTGCATACAGAACCCATGTGACACTCTGTTTTCCTAGGAGATCTCAGAATTTAGCACGCTGGGGGAGCTTTTTCTCTTGTTGGGTAAGATACTCTGGCAGAAAATGAAGATGCATTAGGCTGTGGGTCCTGACTGAGTAGGATGAGAGAGATGATGGTACTTTGTGTGTGCATTCCTAGAAACCTGCCTCCAGCTTTGGCGTTGGCGCGGGTTTCCTCCTCCTAGGCGTGTCCCGGGAGAATGGGCGGCCCCTTTCCAGACAGCACTTAGTCTTACTTGCCCCCTACGCCTCTCCCTGTCCCCTCCCTCCTCCACTGCAGCCTTTCTCTTAACCCGGACCACTTCCTTCTTCTGCCTGTTCCTCCCCAGGGCGCGGAAGCTGAGTACAGGGTTCAGACCCACGCGGCAGCAGCTCTTCCGTGAAGAAGGAAGCAATCGGAGAGGTGAGCTAGTCCCGGAAGGCGCTGGGGGAAAGCTGGACCCGACGTCTGGGGAGGCTGAGCCCCGGGTGGAGGGTGAGGACCTCGGGGTGCCGCGGTGCAGCTAGAGGGGCCTTGGACACTTGTCCCTTGTACCCCACTCGCGGGAACCCCACTCGGCCAGCACACTTCCGCACTGGGCTCACGTGACGTTTTGCCGGCCGGGGGCGGACCGGGAGAGGGCAGCCCCAATCGATGTTTGCAGCGGTGCAACGTGTGGGTTTTGCATTTGGCGTCAGCTTGGTTGGGTGGGGGGCTGAGGGTGAGGTTACGGGGTGCGGAAAGACTGGAGGGGATCCCGGGGCAATGAAGTGGTGTCATGACATTGCTCTCTGCACTGCGGAGGGCAGGTGAGGAAGGGAACGCAGGACTCGTGGGGCTCCCGGGCTGTGCCTTCGGGTGCGCTGACGGTGGGGGACCGAGGGAGGGTGAGTTGCGAAGACAAAGGCCTCCGGGACGAAGCGCTTGTGGTCCGGGGCTCTGCAGCCCTATTCAGTTCAGGAGTGAGGGAATGGTACACACAGACCTCAGGATTTGGGGATCCATATTTGGCAAGACCCCAAACTTGTAGGAGGGATGACCAAATATGGAGTCTGCTGGAATCAGCGAATAGGGAGGAAGGTGAGCCTTTGACCCGCGCCAGCTGTTAGTGATAGAAGTGAGGCTGGAAGACCGCCCAGCTCGCGTGTAAAGTTGGCTGCCGGTTCCGAGCAGGCGACTCCAGAAGGCTTTATTTCCTTGGCCTATTGCCTCTAGAGTTTTAAAACATAACTAGAGAAGGCTCCTGACATTCCTTTCCAAATGTGTATCGATGAAGCTTTCTAGCATGTGCCAAGCCCCTCTCTTTGTGAGACCCACTCAGACAGCCTAATTAGAGTCTGAGACAGACAGGCCGGGCTAACATCTGCCGCTGCCCGTCTTCTGGCCCAGCCTCTCACTGACAGGCTCTTTTTCTTAGACTTGCTCTGCTTATGACCTCTCATTGTTCTTGATCTCTCACCGAAGAGAGGAGGTTTCTCCCCTGCTTTTAGACTGCCCTGGGTCTATTGTATAATGTGAATATTTTCTTCTCTTTTCCACTCCCATAATAAGGGACTAAAACCTATTGAGTTGGGTATGCAGTAGCAAACCTATTATTTTCCTATTCATAAGGGTCCAGACTGCGGTGCTGTTCTTGCTTTGTAAATGATCTGCCTTAGTAAGCACTCAGTATATGATATTATGTAAGGATACACTATTACATTAGATTCATTTGTGTAACAGTAAAAGAATGGGAAGACCTGGCAAGATGGTGTGCTGGGAACATGGCTTATGTGGCATTAACTGTTGTGAGCTTGTTTCATTCTCAATGAAATGAGATAAGTACTTCGTAGTGTTCTTAGAATTTCATGAATTAGGGTAAAGGCACTTACTTGCTGCAAAGCCTGATGACCAGATTTTAACCCCTGTGACCCACGTGGGAAAGCCCACAAGTTGTGTCTGACCTTCACATTCATACCCTCCCCAAAAGAAATACATATAAAAAAGATTTTTGTAAAAGAAATTAATTATGAATTAACTCGGCTAAGGAACTGGCATGTAATTTCTGGGGTTACAGTCATAGGATCTCCCATACCCCACATTTGTCTGTAGGTTCTGGGGCTCAGACTCAGTAATCTCACGCTTATAAAGCAAGATTCTTACCAACTGAGTCATCCCCCTGCCTCCCAATCTGCGTTTCTGTTTTATCTGTCCATCCTAACCAATAGAACAATACCAAACACGTAGACTACGTATATAAATATATTACGATGATTCTAGTTATGTTTTGTTATTTGCTTTTAAATAAAATGTTGTTAAGCTAACTGGATCACTATTCTTTTTTTTTTTTTTTTTTTTTTTTTTTTTTTTTTTTTTTTTTTGGTTTTTCAAGACAGGGTTTCTCTGTGTAGCCCTGGCTGTCCTGGAACTCACTTTGTAGACCAGGCTGGCCTCGAACTCAGAAATCAGCCTGCCTCTGCCTCCCGAGTGCTGGGTGGATCACTATTCTTTAGCATGTAAGAAATAGAAACTACATGCACTACACGTTATAAACAGGGAAAATATCATTGGTTCATAAAATCAAAAGTTCCAGGATCGGGGACAGGCTGAGTTATTTTTATGCCTAGGTTTTCTTTCTGCTGGATTTCCCAGCTGGGTTTTCCCATATGGTCTCCATTTACATGAGGGTTGGAAATGCGCATGTCAGAAACAGTGGAAAGGGTGTTATTTACTAGTCGTCTAGCAAAATCTTGAGACTGAACTTAACTGTTTTGAATGAGAGCTCTTGTTCTCAGACCTCCATGTGTGTGCCCCTACCCCCAAATAAGTAAATTTTAAGCCCCCACCTCAAATAAATAAATTTTAAAAAACCTTAAAAACGGTTTATATAAATCAATTCAGATTAGGATCGGGATGTCTTTAACCTGTCCTGATGACTCTGGGTCACTGCTGGAGCTGAGGATCATGCTCGGTCCACTCGCACAGGGAAGTGCTGTCCCCAAACAAGACTCAGGCTGCTGGTGCCAGAGTGGGAAAGCAGTTCTGGCCCCACCAGGCAGCAGCTGGTCACCACGGACACAGACAGGCTTATCCCCACCACTGTTCTGTATACCCTGGGGATAGCTTAGCTCTTTAGTATCACTTTTAAACTGTGCCTTGCAATTACATAATTATGCTCTCACCAACACAAAGGCCCCCAATATAGTTGGACAGCATAATTTTTAGTAAGTGTTAGAGCTGCATTTAATTGAAGACTTTGCATTTTACTAGAATGTCACCCCTTCAATTATAATAGTCATGCAAATCAGAGCACGTGGTGGTGGCACTTTTCATTATTAGCCGATCAAAAACCCGGTGTCCCAATCAATACCACTGAGGCAGATGGTATACAGTCATAGATGTCACTCTTATCTTAAAAGCTACCAGGAGTTAGTAATAATCCATCTGGATGAAGTTGTTTCTTCCAAGTCACCAGAGCTCCACCTTTTAGCTCATTATTCAACCTGCAGAGATTTTCCTGTGAAAGCAAATTGAATCTATGCTTCTGTGGCCCAGCTCACATACAGTCTCTGCTGGTTCCATCCCCCGATCCACTTGCTACTTCTTGTTAGTTAATGAAACAACATTTGTTTAACCTCTCCTCTTGGTGCCAGGCATGATAACAAGGAATATTTAAGTCAGATCCCCATGGAGAGAAACTTACCTTGTAGTGAGGAAAGCCCAGAAATCAGTACCCAAATGATCCAGGCATACAGTGCTAGGGGAAAAGCCAGTAGAGGGCTCTCCGAAGGTTAAGGACGCTCCCTGGAAGTATATCCAAGCTGGGGATGACTTAGACGTAGAAGGGGGAATGGCAATAAGTCGATCAGAAGAAAGAAAGTGGAGATGGATGGCAGTGTTGCCAGTAATATTTGATGGAGACTCATGTAGTTGTGGCTTAGCATTCAAGTGTACAACGGAGGAGACTAGAACAGTAGTCAGAATCTGGCCGATGGAAGACATAGCAAGCCACAGCAGGACTCAGAAAGACTTAGCAGGTTCAGTTCTTATTCTGGACTCTTCTTGATGGGACCATGAATGGGCCTCATTACAAGCTATGCAACACAGTCATTTTTCATGTGCAGAATCCAGAGAAGGCTGTAATGCTCCTGGATGGGAAATGGACGATATCATTGCACTGACCTGTGGGTATTCAGGTGGCCTTGGTATGAGTCTGTACCACCTCTAGACCTAAGTGTCCTGAAGAGCAAGGAGCGTAGTTTATCTTGGCATCTTCACCTCCTAGTTCAGGACCTACCTCAGCTGTGCCTTTGTGCTTTCTCTGGCTCCAAAATAGTCCATTTTACTCTTGCCGTTGTCTACTTGATCTACCTTCCCCATGGTCTCCTAGGAGGGGGCCTGCCTGTTCTGCCTTGGATCTACCATCCAGGGAGTGCTTGCCACATTGCTTTTCACTGGAAGCCTTTCTCTGTCTTGAGCATGGATCCTGTTACCTTTTGCAGTTTTGGTGCTTAGGGAAGCACTGACGCAAGCTGTGCATGGAGTAATACCACTGTGAGGGCAGAGGCCATTTTCTCGCTAGTAGCCAGTAGGTCACAGGAGTGGAGCAACATAGAGGGAAGTTCCATAAGTAGAAGGAAAACAGTTATATTAGTGCACTATACTTCATACTAGTAGAACAGAGGCATGGTCAATATAGTGACACATGCTGCTTGAAAAAGCAAAAGGACCCTTGGGTTGCTGCCTGCTGGGAGTACAAAATGGCTGTAATATAGACTTCTTTTCTCTTCCAGTCAGCAATGAATGTGGAACATGAAGTTAACCTCCTGGTGGAGGAAATTCATCGCCTGGGTTCCAAAAGTAAGTACTCTAAGGCAGAATGTTTCTTTTGAGTGTACCGCAAGACCAGCATTCCAGAGAGGCCACTTAGGACTGAGGACAGCGACTCAGTCTGCCCACAGCTGAGTGGGTAACTGCTCTTAGCCACCAAGGGATGTCTGAGACATAGGGCTATTGGGGAATCAGGTTTCTGAGGCAGAGAATAGTTGAGATGTTTTGTTATTTATTTATTTATTTGAAAAATCATTGAGCTTCTGTTTTTTTTTTTTGTTGTTGTTGTTTGCATTAAAATCAGGTGTTTGATTTATATTTGAAATGGTTTGTTGTTAAAATCATGGTTTTCTGCTGGACGGTGGTGGCGCACACCTCAGGCAGGCGGATTTCTGAGTTCGAGGCCAGCCTGGTTTATAGAGTGAGTTCCAGGGCAGCCAGGGCTACAAAGAGAAACCCTGTCTCGAAAAAAAAAAAACCCAAAAAACCCCCAAAAATCATGTTTTTCCGATTTATTTTGCTACCATTTTATGAATTTATAAGTGACTAGAGATTTAGCTTGAATCTAATAAAAATTTAAAAAATTGTCCTATTAGGCCCCTCTAGAGAAACAAAATTTATAGAATGAATCTACTTATATATAGTAATGGATTTACTAGAATGGCTTCAAGCTGTGGTTTTGCTAAACCAACAATAGCTGTCTACCAGTGGAAGGTCCAAATATCCCATAGTTCAGTCTACAAGGCTGGTTTGCCTCAGTTGGTCTTCAGTATATGCCAGAATCCCAAAGAAGGGGGCTCTAATGCCAGCGAAGGAATGGACTTGCCAGCAAGAACAAGTAGGCATAGAGAGAGCTCTCGTCTGCCATGTCCTTTATATTGGCTTCCACCAGAAGATGTGGCCCGGATTAAAGGTGGATCTTCCCACTTCAAATGATTTAATTAAGGAAAAAAAAATCCCTCACGGTGTACCCAGCTGCTTAAGTTTTATTTAAAGTTAATTCTAGATACCAAGTGGACAACCAAGAGAAGCCATCACAGTTATCTTCATTCCTTGGCTCACGGCTCTCCTCTGTCTTCCAAACCAGCAACAGAGTGGGGAGTCACCTCACAGGGCATTACTCTACTTACTCTTGCATTCTTAAGAACTCTTATAATTCCATGAATTCAATCCAGATAATCCAGAATAATGCTCCATTTTAGAGCCCTTATTTAATCACATTTGAAAAATTCCTTTTGCCATGTAACGTAAGGTACTCACAAGATTTACAAATTCAAACATGAGTATCTTTGGGTGTCATTATTCTTTCTGCCCCCTTGGGTAGTCCTGGGATAGAATTCATGCTAACTGACAGTCTAGGCAGGTGCTCCACCCTTGAGCCAGTCCCAGCCTCCTCCTCCTCCTCCTCGAATCTTTTCTCATCACTTAATTTTGACAACATAACCAAAATGTTAAGATAGAGCCATATGGAAATGTTGTGGAGGTCACAGCCACATGAGTTCAGTCATCTTGTCACTGACTGCTGCTGCTCTCCCGTATGTGCCAAGCCCTTCATAAGAGTAAGAGACATAGGCACATTCCTTTTCCCCAAGCATCTTAGTTCTTAATTGATGAAGGGAGACAAAAAATTGATGAGGCATTTATCAGGGAGGGGGAAGACTTGCTGGACTGTGAGGCATTCAGTTCAATATGGTCCTAGTAATTGATAACGGTAGAGTTGGGTTCACTTACTTGATTAAGCCATGAGTCAAGTAGGACTTGGAAAGGAAGTGTAGACAGGTTAGTTGAGGAAGGGACACACGAGTTTAACTTGGAATGGGAATTAGTTAGTGTTTGCATAGAAGACACAAGAGCGTGTAGTTTATTAACATTTAGGTCCCTGGTCAAATAAAGTCTTTGTAACTGCACTTTTCCCTTCCCCCTTTACTATGCCCACTTGATGCAAGTCTGGGGAGTCTCATTTTCGCTAGTGCCACACTTATAGTGTTCCTCTCCCATATCCCTAGGGTCTCTCTAGCTCCAGTCAGGTCACAGTACTTGGAATTACTATGCTGTTTGGATTGTTTAGAGCTGGTTTCCAAAAATTTGTAGACTGTTCCTATTCATGCAACCTGGTGCTCATTAGTTTGGCTCAGCTGGCTTTAAAATTCTAACCTTTGCACTCCTTAAAGAGTGTCTGTGCTCTACCTGGGTGATTTGAAGTTCCATTTCAAAATGAACAGCTTTACAAACGAGAAGACAAGATAATTATCATGCCATCCATATGCATGAAAATACTTAAAAATTCATAGCTTCACCAGAACACCTTGACTTTATTATTGGCAAAAGATGGCTTCCTGAGTGGGAAATCATATATAGAACTATGTCATCTTTTGACATGCTATTGTTAATTATTTAAGTTGAGCCTAGAGTGATTTTGACTAATCTGCATATGATGTATGAGCTCTGGCTAGAAATTGATGAAGGAAATTTTATGTTTCTTTTAAAGTCCTAATCTTTAAACTCTCATTTTTTTCATATAGTTAGCAAAGATGAAGTGATGAATATGATTTCTTGGAGATCTAAATTCTTCCATCCAACAAGGAGATATAGAATCAAAAAGGGAATTCTGTTTTAGTCCTTAAGGTCTTCTTGAGGCAGTTAGAAGATGGACATACTGGGAATAGGTACTGGGAATAGGTTAAGAGCATGGGCTTAGCTGGTTGTGATGACACATGCCTGTAATCCCAGGCCTTGGTAGTTCAAAGCCACCCTGGACGACTGAGGCCCCTTGTCTGAAAACATTTTTAAAAGAAGGTGAATCAGAAATGTGGACTCCTGTGAAATTCTCTGGGAATGAATCCTGTTCCTCTCATACTTACTGGGTAATCTTGTACATTTTATCATGTTTCTCTGTCTTGGTTTGTGTAATAGTAATGTTTCAGTGATTCAGACATTTTTCCATTTTAACGTCTCTAAAGTAGAGACTTTATCTTAATGTTGCCTTGCTTTATTTGACTTGGGCCGTTTAACTGGACATAAAATAATGGTGCTTTTCAAAACCAATAGTGTTTTTCCTTACACAGAATGAGGAGTGAATACATTTTAATAACTGTAAATTCACTTAGCAGTTCTAGGAACATAGCAAGGACTCAATGAACATTGGCTATTGTTACTAAAGTTTATGGTATGTGCTTTGATTAATGCTCAGATTAGTAAGAAGAGATAACTAATGAGAGAGGAAGTTGTGAAGGAAGGTTACAGTTGACTCTGTTCTTGAATAAAGTAGGGACCAGAGTTGTCTTAGTCAGGGTTTCATCGTCAGGAGACACCATGACCAAGTCTACTTTTATAAAGGATAACGTTTAATTAGGGCTGGCTTACAGTTTCAGAGGCTCAGTCCATTATCATCATGGTGGGAAGCATGGCACCATAGAGGCAGACAAGGTGCTGGAAGAGGTGGGAGTGGTATATCTTGATCCAAAGGCAGCAGCAGGAGACTCTCATCTGTAGACAGCAGCCAGGAGGGTCGGTCTCTTCAGCATTGGGCAGAGTTTGAGCATAGGACCTCAAAGCCCACCCTCACAGTGACACACTTCCTCCAACAAGGCACACCTATTCCACAAAGAGCACTCCTCCTAATAGTGTTACTTCCTGTGAACTGAGCATTCAAACACCTCAGTCTATGGGGGCCAAACCCATTGAAACCACTACAAGGGTCTAAGATGCTGGGCCAAATCTCTCAATGTGGGCACAGTTACAAAAGCCAAATCTTGGGTACCTTGGGCAAGAGCAGACTGTTCATTATGACTAAATCCAAACGTGGAATGAAGTCATAGAGGACCAGGCAACCACTGAATGCTCAGCCCAGGGGGACAAAGAGAGGCCATGTTCTTCACTTTATTTTGAAGGTGACTGGGGACCATTGAAAGAGCAACATAGAATAGTATCCACCAAATTAGCATCTCATAAAATGTCTTCCATATGTTCTATTTCTGAGTAATATGAATGGTATATTGAGGGTTAACGTAGGAAGAGGGAGGCTGGTAAGGAGTAGCCCACTACAGTTTGAAGTTACTGGGTGAGAAACACTAAGGGCTTCAACTCAGCAATGCATGGTCATTGGAAATGCGTGAAAACAATTACAAAGTCACAAGGAAGGGGTGGGGACCTGGACATTTGTCAGACTGAAGGATGAGAGGGAAGAAAAACTCTAGAATTATACTCTCATTTCTGCTTTTGGTGCCTCTTTAAAAAAAAGTATTATAAATTGAGGTTTACTATTCTGGGGATTTTTAAACAGTTTTACTTATATTTTTGAATCCTGGTAACAAGCCTGTCCAGTTCATTTTCACCTTTATTTGCTGGATGAGATAACAGGTCAGCATTTGAAGGCTATCCAAGGCCACCTAGCATCTTTACCTGTATCCACCCATCAGCAGTTGGGTAAACAGCAGTGCTTCTTTCCTATAGATTATTTTTTAACACATATTTTATAAGCTGACATCCAAGTGAAATAATCTTGTAAAAAATAATTTCTGGGTCTCCCCCCAGGAATTAAGATTCAGTGGCCATAATAGAAGACTATGGCTTGTTTTAAGACCTTCAGTGCAATCTTGGACACTCTTGAGTATGTTCAGAATATTCTCTTTCCAGTCCATTTGTTGTCTTTATTAGCCTGACAACTAACAGTTTTATTTTTATTTATTTTTCAAAAGATTTGTTTTTAACATTTTTATTTTAAAATAAAATTTGTATGGGCGTTTTGCCAGCAAATACATCTGTGCTCCTCACACATTCCTGGAGTCCATGGAAGTCAGGAGAGGGCATCAGATCCCCTGGAACTGGAGTGACAAATAGTTGTAAGTTACCATACAGGTGCTAGGAATCGAACCTAGACCCTCTGTAAAAACAGCCAATGTTTTTCACTTCAGAGCCATCTCTCTAGTTCCAAACTAACAATTTTGAAAATCAAAATTGAAAAAATTTATCTACAACCTTAGTAGTACAGTGTATTTACTTTTTTTTTTTTTTTAAACTTTGAGGCCAGGTCTCACAGTGTAGTCTTGGATGGCTTAAAAATTTCTATGTAGACCAACCTGGCTTTGAACTCATAGAAATCTGCCTGCCTCTTGAGTGCTGAGATTAAAGGTGCGTGTCACCATGACTGACCACATTCACATTTTATAAACGTGTCTTTCTGTCCTTTGAAGTTTTGTCTAGAAAGCACAGTGTGTTTATTCTGCTGCTTCAGGGTTGGAAAAGGTTTGGTGTTAAATTCTAATCTTGGTTACCCCTGGTTAGATATTTCCAAGTTTGCCATTCATAGAGGCAAGACATTTACTAATGTTGTGTTTCTCCAATTAGATGCTGATGGAAAATTAAGTGTGAAGTTTGGGGTCCTCTTCCAGGATGACAGATGTGCCAACCTCTTTGAAGCATTGGTAGGAACTCTGAAAGCTGCAAAACGAAGGAAGATTGTCACATACACAGGGGAACTACTTTTGCAAGGTGTTCATGATGATGTTGACATTGTATTGCTGCAAGATTAATGTGGTTTGCATGGCTTGGTGTATCTGATAAACTGGAATAATTCAGTTAAATGACTAACGTGAATTTCCTTATGTATTTTTATAGAACTTTGTAAACAAAGGGGGGCTTGTTGAGAAGTCCTGTTTTTATACCTTGAAGCAAAACGTTACAATGTAAAATAAACAAAACCTATTCTTTTTCTTAAGAAGGTAATTGGGAAATGTAGGTAACGAAACATTTTTGGAGGTGTGAAAAAGCTTTTGTTCTCTTAAACCATTCTTAAGACCATTTCCACAGGCACTTGACATTCTGTCAAAGCAAGAAGCAAACTGAAGACCAGCTGCCATGAAAAACATTGTTTATGGAATAAAAAAAAAGTGTAACTGCCTTTAAATTTCCTGGTGGCTGTGTTTTGTCATTTAAGTATGAATGTGCCTCATTTGGTACAAATGAGTTTTTGTATCAAAATTAGTGTAGTGACCTTCATTTAGAAACAAATCTTAACACCACAAAATTAAACAAATAAGAGTGGATAGTATTATTGTGATGGGTGCAAACTTAGCCCTGAGTTAGGGGATAAGGCAAAAAGTAAATTTCTTCACCGTTCAGTTAGAGTCAAACAATATGTGGCCGTGTGTGACTTCATATTGCAGCCACAGTACACAACTGAAGATGATGGAGAATATCAAGCAGGATAAAATCAGTGAAGGCCACAGCCTCTAAACTGTGCATCACAGAAGAAGCAGAGTGAGCATTGAGAAGTGATGGGAACTGATAAGAGGGAGGAAGATGGGACAAGTGAGGGATGACTGTAGCAAAGGCAGGGGTGTGCATTAGCCTGCAGGATCTTGTTAAAGGTAAGCCATGAGGCTGGGTCAGGAAGGACATGTTACATATGGAGCGGTGATTCAGAATAGGTAATCTCATTAGAAACTCAGAAACCAGAAAGAGAGGAATCGTCCAAAATTGGGGCCAGAAAGAAGGCGTAGTGACACACACCTAGCTCAACTGAGCTAGGAGGATCACGAATCTGGGGCCAGCCTGGGGTCCGCAGGGAAAGGTTGGAACATGGGCTTCTCATGATGAATGTGATGTTTTTGTCACATGAAGGGGAGAGCAAGTGCCCTGCACAGGGAGTTAAGTTCATGGTGGGTGAAGAGTTGGACCAGCAAAGAATTACACAAGAATCCTATGGAAGGAGTGATTGGCAGAAGGCAAATGTCTTCTAAACATACTTGTAAGAAAAACTCGAAAGTGGTTTTCTGCTGTGACAGGACCATGACTCAAACTTGTCATGGCTACCGTTTTGAGAAAGTTGGCTAACTAGCATTCTTATCTACACTGATACCCACAATATAGTCTTCTACATTTCCCTTTGGATTCCAGGTGGCCTGCTGTTGTTTAAAAAAAACAAAATCCCAAACGTTTGATTTACTGAAGAAGAGTCAGGAGCCAGATGCTGGGGTGAAAACCTGCTCGCTCAGAGAGTTAGAGAAAGCACCCAGCTGACCTTACTAGAAAGAAAGCACTCCTCTTTCTCCATGCTGTCCAGGACCCTCCTTTCTCTTGGGTTTTCTTGAGTTCAGTCCCAGTCAACTGGTTGGTTGTACCATCTATTTATTTAGCCACGTGGCTTTATTTAGCTCCTCTTTACAGGAAGCTCTGGGGTTAAAGGTGTGTGCTAAGGCCACACCACAACAACCTGTTTACAATAAACAGAAACCTCTTAGATAAAATGTATGTTCTAGGGTTGAGCCTCACCAGAATAAAGTTTTTCCAGTTCATAATCATGGGGTTCACAATGTGATCAAGTATCCTGCAACAGTCTCTCTCTCTCTCTCTCTCTCTCTCTCTCTCTCTCTCTCTCTCTCTCTCTCTCTCTCTTGTTTTTGTTTTTGTTTTTTTGAGACAAGGTTTTTCTGTGTAGTCTTGGCTATCCTGGAACTTGCTCTGTAGACCAGGCTGGCCTCAAATTCACAGAGTTCTAGGCTTCTGCCTTCCTAGTGCTGGGATTAAAGGTGTGAGCCACCATTGCCTGGCTGGCGATTTCTTTCATAACAACTTTGTATATAGATGTTAGTTGGATCATTCATAGTTATAAATTTTATTTTTAGTCAAATTTACAGTGAAATCTCTCTTTTTGGCTACAAATGGGGTTCCAGTTAATTGCCTTAGTAATATGCTCAGTTTGCTTTTCCTATACAACCCAGGACCCCCTGCCTGGCGTGGCACCATCCACAGTGGACTAGGCCTTCCCATATCAATTACTAGTAAAGAAAATTCCCTATAGATGAGTCTACAGGCTAATCAGTCAGTCTGATGGGTCTAATTCCTCAATGGAGCTTCCCTCTTCCCAGGTGATCAGCCTACAGGCTAATCAGTCAGTCTGATGGGTCTAATTCCTCAATGGAGCTTCCCTCTTCCCAGGTGATTAGTTAGTGTAAGGTGGCAAAACTAAACGGCACAGAAGGACGTTAGGTGTAGGGTTGTCACTTCATAGAATGGCATAAAGTCAAGTAACTTGAGGAGGGTAAAAGAATCAAGTCTCAAGATCTGCACCGCAAAGGAAGGCTGGGACATTATTTTGAATTGTTTTGTTTGCTACTGAGACCGGTTTCCTCTGTGTTAACAGTCCTAGTTGTCCTGGCACTTACTCTGTAGACCAGGCTGGCCTCAAACTCAGAGATCTGCCTGCCTCTGCCTCCCCAGTGCTGGAACTAAAGGCATGTATAATAACACCTGGTGCTGAATTAATAAGATATAGCAATTCTAAGTTTATGTCTTAACAGTGGATCATCAAGAACTGCAAGAAACAGTTTGATAGACACCGCTTATTATGCAATAACCTTTCAAGTTCTACAACAGGATCTTATGTATTGAAATTATATGGCAATCTAATTATAGCTTGTTGTCAATATGGTAAACGGCTGGCCAAAGATACATACTACTCTTGCATATGCAAATTTATTTTTGTTTCCATCATGGATGATCCAACCATGCCTTAGTGTCCTAGAGTCATAATTTAAAAACAAGCTAAAAAAGTTGATTTGAGGGATTTAATTGTACCACTTACATCCAGGTTTCCCTGGTGTCTGGAGTCTGCCTGTGGCTCTAGACAATACTGTGGGAAAAGCCCTTGAGCTGACAAATTATAAAAACATATGATAACCTGGGTTACTGGGTTTATAACCATGGTCCTCTGTGTCTAGAGAAACCCAAGAGAAATGTACCATCTTTAATTTATCTATATGCAAAACCATCTTGGGGTTTCCTTTTTCTTTTAAAAAAAAAATCAGTTATAAATAACTCTGCAAAGAAAATCAACTTCTCAGGAGGCTTTGCTGGTGAGAAATCAAAAAGCAAACCTGCTTTTCTGGAAGATGACTCAGTGTGAAAACCCCACCTCCTGTAGGCTCTCTCTCTCTCTGGCAGCCTCAACAACATTTCTTTTAAAAATTTTTTTACATATCCCCCTCTGAGTTACTGTTTGTTTAGATACTTTAATTTAGACAGAATGGAAATCCACTTAGCTATGTGAAGGGGCTAACTCTCAGGGTGGACATGGGACATTTAGTAAGACAGATTTCATGAAATTCATAAAGGAGCCATGAGAGAGTAGCTTGAGACGAGGATTCCCTCCTGGAGGGTATCTGAATGGCTTTTGTACCCACCCCCCACATCATTTTGTAGCCTTTCTATACCCAAGTACTCTGGAGATCCGATTCTGTAGGTCCAGATGTAGCCCAGGCACACCCATGAGCATCTTTCCACGGCACTGAGGCTGCCATGTTGGTACCACCTCACCATTTTCATAGATTCTAGCTTTCTCTTTGCTTAGCTTTCCCTTCTCCCATCTTTTCTCTAACTCAGTTGTAAAAGCAGGGGCTTTTGTATGCCCGCCCTGGCTCTGAATAATGGCTTGGAGACTTTTCTATTTATTAAGCTTCAGGCGCTCTAGCTGGGCAGACTCTGAGCTGTTCTAACTACATGATGCTGGCCTGGCCTACTTCCCCAGCCCCGTGGCCCATTATCTGCCATCTTAGTCTCTCCTGACACCTCCCTTTTCATCTGTGTCCCAATAGCAACTCCTTTGGTCCCCACGTGAGACCCTCTCCCTTTCTCCGTGCACAGAAGCCCAGTCTTTTGCTCTCTTGCCTAGCTATAATTCTTTTTTAACCAACCAGAAGGTGATGGAGCACCAGGTTTTACAAAATACTGAGTCATACCAACCAAAAGTCTGGAGTGCAACCAGATCTCTGGGTACAGAAATTAGCATTCAGATACACAGCGCACATAAACATCCTCCAACAGTCAGTTTAGTTTCCTATAGTGTATGCCTCTACATCTGACTTCAAATGCCTGAGGAAAGTATTGGGCATCAGGTACAGCATTGCCACTAGATGGGAAAGGTAATTTCTAATTTTTCTGCTGTGCAGTGGGCGATAATTAACTGTCACATTAAGTACTTGAAAATAATGAGAAGAGAGGAATTTAAAAAAAATGTTTTCACCACAAAGAAATGAGAAGTGGTTGAAGTACTAATCATCTTGATTTAATAATTACACAATGCATGTATTAAAATATCACAGTGTACCCTATAAATGTGCAGTGTTACCATTTGTTCATTAGAGCTAAACCAAAACAGATGCTCAGTAGAAGTCCAAAAGGCTCAGTTTGTATGTAACTGACAATTTTATCTGCCAAGCCACTTGTGGGTCAGGGACAGCCAAAGGTTGACTGGGCCAGATGGCTACTCCTGTTCTAGTTAGTTATGGCTGTAGCTGTGGTGAGGCTAGGCATATAGTGATGGTAAGATTAGGCCTACAATTCAGAGCGTGGTTAGAGATCTAGAGCTTCTACACAAGATCTCATTGCTGAGATATTTAAAAGGCCTGTAGACTGGGCAAGGAAGAGTGACTGCATTCCAACATGCCTTTCCTTATAAGGTCTTCGTGATTTATGAGAGTAACTTCTAATTTAGAGGACATGATCACTCCTGTTAAGCAAAAACAAAAACAATAACAACAACAAACAAACAAACTAAAAACCCTTCCCAGTGGCTGCCATATTTTCTGTATCTGTGATTAAGTAACTAATATATAGAATATTCAGATGAGTTTACATCTTAGTCATAAAGACAGCATTTTTATTTTAAAGATAAAAGTGTATAAAAGTCATCTATTTCTTTGGTCTGTAGGCAATGTGGGTACACACAGTTTCCTGGATTCCTTAAAGTGTCCCTTCACCGTAGTGTGGTTTCTTATGGGTGCTCTCAGCCTACAGGTTGGGAACAATTTTGTGGTGCAATAGCACATTCCAGGAATGCTAGATGTGGGGAAGCCTGCATTTGGGTCTGAGGCTTTACTTCTTGGAGAGGTTCTGACATATCTTCTATTTGAACCTGAGAAGATCTACTGACTAGCTTTATGTCAATATGACAGAAGCTAAAGCCATCTAAAAGGAGGGAACCTCAGTTGAGAGAATGCCTTCATAAGATCCAGTTGTAAAGCATCTTAATTAGTGATTGACGGAAGAAATGTCCATCCCACTGCGTGTAGTGCCATCCCTGGACTGGTGGTCCTGGGTTCTATAAAAAAAGCAGGCTGGGAAAACCATGAGGAACAAGCCAGTAAGTACCACCCCTCCATGGCTTCTGCATCAGCTCCTGCCCTGCAGGCTCCTGTCCTGACTTCCTTTGAGGATGAACAGTGATATGGAAGCAAAGCCCAATAAATCCTTTCCTCTCCTATTTGCTTTTTAGACATGGTGTCTCACCGCAATAATAGAAACTATAACTAGACAGCAGGCTTAAACTACTCCAAAAGAAAAGGCTAGACTATCTAGTGATTTCTGGGGCTAATTCATAATGGCTATGGAGTAGCTATGAGGCACATTGAATGGAATGTGGAAAGGGAGGGAGAGCTATGGGGATGGTTTGTTTCAGAGATCATGTCAGGATTTCAAAATCCTGGCTTTCTTCCTTTCTCCTCTTTTGTTTCTCATTTGTTTGCTTTTTGTCTGAGGCAGGGTTTCACCCTCTGTCCCACCCTGGCCTCACACCTGCAGTGAGCCTCTTGTCAAATCCACTTAAGTTCTGCGATTCCAGGCATGCTCCACCATGCCCAGCTTCTCTCTTTTCATTTCATCTTCGGCAGTTTCAGTTTCACTTACTTCTGAGCTTGGTTTTCTTTCTGGTCAAAAAATAGCTTCCAACAACATTTAGGATAATCTGACTGTAGAAAGAATCTCTTACAACCATCACCTGTCAATAAAAAAGCTTATGGCCAATGAGCTGAGACAGGAAATAGGAGGTGGGACATCCAGGAGGGATAGAGAGAATTCTGGGAAAGAGTCAGAAGGTGGGAGATGGGAGAATTGCCAGTCAGACAGAGGAAGTAGCAGGCCAGGAATGCAGAGGAGATGGACTTTAATCAGCAGCCGAACTCAGGTTAGAATAAAGGGGAGATTTGCCCCAGGAACTCCGAGGAGACAGATGTAAGAAGACAAGGAAAGGAAAATAGCCATGTAGCTGAACCTAGGTTAGAACAAAAGGGATAATAAGAGTAAGTCAGAGAATAAGCTGAAGTTATGCCCTAGGCATTTATTAACAAATAATTAGTCTCAGAACCCTCATTCTGGAAGCAGGGGCTGGGAAGAAGGACTTGGCTTATTTTTTACATATGACTCCTTGCATAAAAATGGGGGAGAGGAAAAAGAAGAGGGAGAGAAAGGAAGCGAGAGGGAGAGATCTGTGCATATGTTTATGCGTGTACATGTGTGTGTGGTACACATGAGTATATGTATAAAAAAGCCAGAGTCAACATCAAGTGTCATTCTGACTTGCTGTCTACTTTATTTTTTGAGTTAGGGTCTCTTTTGGAACCTGAAACTTCACCAATTGAGGCAACAGTGTTTTTATGCCCAGATCGTGAAACCCCAAAGACCACCAGGACTCGACTCGGATGCAATTCTTACAAGGGTTTATTCAGCACAAGCTTGAGCTCAGGATACAAACCTCCCTGAAGCAGCAGGTTAGGAGAGTGTGCTGAGGTCTAGGGGTCCCGGAGTTTAAAAACCTTAAAAACCGCAAGTGGAGGTCACTCAGCCTTCGCATTATATGATTGGGTAAGAGGTTTATAGGGAAGTTGACTTTTAAAATGATTGGTTTGTTTTAGGTGCCAAGGCCACAAACAGCTCTGGTCCGGCCATCTGGAGAACCTCTGGTCATTAATTAACAGCTGCTAGGGAAGAGGAGCAATTAGCACTCATTGTGATATTTCCAGGAACAGTGCTATGTGACTCCCAAAGGTCATTGCTAGGGTTGTTAGGAAACATTATCTCCTGAGTGCAGAAAAGAATGCAGTATGACTGGTGACTCCCAGCAGCTGCGGCTCCTCCATAAGTTTTACCCTGGGACCTGTTTTTTGTTTGTTTGTTTAAATTTACGTTTCTGGCGCCCCCTACTCCCCTTTGTCTCTCAACATGGGTGGCAAGCTCTAAGGATCCACCGGTCTTCATTTCCTTAGTTTCTTGGGATTGCAAACATGCACTGTTGCCAAGGAACATCCTCCATTTGGAGCGGGGTTCTGAGAAAAGAAATTGTAGATCCAAGCTGACGACCTGTGTTCGGCTTTGTTCCCATCTTCTCTCTATGTTGTGCTTTCTCCTGGAGAGTCTATACTTTGCTTGCTTGCTATTCTAAGAGATCTCTCTGTCCATGTCCTTCTGTCAGTTTTCCAAGCAGTTTTTAATCTCTTTTTATCTTAAAAAAATTCTCTGGATTGCTCATCTCCTGCAGAACCCAGATCCAGTCTTTTATTTTGCATATCAATCCAGTCACTTACTCCAGGTTTCCTTTTGATTGTCCTATGAATCAGCACCCCTAGACCCTAAGCCCTTCGATTCTTAAGAGACAACAAGAAGTGGGAGTGGGTGAGTAAGAAGTGGGGGGGGGGTATGGGGGACTTTTGGGATAGCATTGGAAATGTAAATAAAGAAAATACCTAATAAAAATAATAATAGTAAAAAAAGAGACAACAAGCATACATTTTTTCTTAACATTGCAAAAGAACTCAGAGATCTGAGTTATCTCTCACAGTGCAGCTGCTTCTGTTCCTTTAGATTTGTGAAGCCCCTCATGTAATTCATATTGAGTCATTTTTATTTTGCATAGTTGAGAGATTATGTATTTTCAAACTCATGTGTTTAGAGCTCTTTCCCATAGTCTTAAGGGCTGTCCTGAGGGCCCCAGCTTTACCGTTTTGCTGAGACATAGCCACACCCTTGACTCCTGGACTTGTGCTATTTCTCATTATCCTGGAGTCACTAACGTTAACAGGGAGGACATTCCTCGGAAGCAAAGAGTCCTCCACTGCTAGTACTGGTTCCAGGAAATATGTCTACTATTACACAAACAAGCCTTACGTCCCCAGCAGCCATCATTTTTTGTGTGGTGCTGAGGATATGAACCCAAGTCCTTGTGTTTTTGTGGAAAGCACTTTACCAACTCAGATACTTCTCCAAACCCTTGAGTTTTAATATAGGGTAATCAGATAGCACATACATCTTTCATTGTGAGAATCTCACATATCAAAATTGTAGTTCTGTCCCTCCTGTCCCCCATGCTTCTCTGAAGCCATTCAATTTCTCCAAGGAAGAATTCAGCCATTGTTGACTTTATCTCATGGGCGCTGAGATTCTGGGAGCAATTACTGAAATGACTGGAGCAGGTACTTTCTTCTTTTGTGTTTGGCTCTGCTCATCACACTTGTCTGGTATGCTTTGGGTTCTCCAGTAAGGATCTACTTCCTCTCCAGGTTTTCAGAGACCTTGGTTATCTGTGTACAGTGCAAAGGAGGAATCCTTACCTAGACTCACCTTAGCTCTGTGGACAGATGACTAACCAGCTCCTCTTATTTCCATCGAATACCCTTTTGCCTTCTTAAAGGAATGGCCATGCCTGGCTGAACCTCTCCCAGACCCTATAATTAGAGGTTGGTGAACTCCTGCTGGTGTTCTTATGTACATGTCTGCAGGGGCAAGTGTTCTCAGCTGTCATACATATACATACATACATACGTACATACATACACATATACACATAGACATATGCATATACATACATATATGTGTGTATATATGCATATTTGTACATATAGACATATATGTGTGTATTCGTACATATACATATATGTGTATATATTATGTATATACATACATGTGTATGTGTGTGTTTATATATTGCTCTATTTGTTTTTTTCCTCTAAGACTCTCGAATTGCAAATGCAGAAAATCCAGAGCTCATGTTCATCTCCACTGTGCAATCATCAATGGTGGAGAGACCTGTCAATTGACTCCTCAGCATATTTGAAACCTGTGATCTTTTCAAAGCCAGGTTTGCTTGGCTTGTATTATCTCTGAACAGCCTCTAGGCATAGATGAGGACTAGGGAGGAAGAACACCAGAAAAGCCCAGAAAAGCCTGGGCCCTGAGGAATCTGGAACTCTGGTCCATGGAAAACACAATCTAGAGTCACAATTTATTTCCCTTGGGTTCTGAAGAAACTGAAGTGTAAGAAGCAAAAAGAGAAAGAACAGCATACCAGCAGGAAATGATAGATCTTGCAAAATAAAAATAACATAACAACCCAGGAAACAATGTGGGGGCTGATGACAGATTTATTGGTACAACTTCATCTAATTGCTAAGCAATTTAGTGACAATTATGTGCCATCTTAAATAGGTACCAAATTAACTTTGTAAATGCACTATTTGATTAGAATAGTAAACAGTTTGTGCATGTATTCAATATTTGTTTGTTGATATTCTAATCAGAGGAAAGCGGCTTACTAATAGCTTTCTACAAGAGGAGAAAAGGGCATTCTATAAAGCATCGATGGTAAAGGAAAGGTGCTTTGGATATGGGCTCAACCACAAATCTACAGTGACTATAATTGCACCAGGATAGTAATGGGTGCTTAATAACTCTCTGTTGGATGGGTAGATGGATGATGGAAGGATGGGAGATAAATGGATGGATGGATGGATGGATGGATAGGGAGTGGATGGATGGGTAGATGGATGGATGATGGAAGGATGGGAGATAAATGGATGGATGGATGGATGGATGGATGGGTGGATGGATAGGGAATGGATGGATGGGTAGATGGATGGATGATGGAAGGATGGGAGATAGATGGATGGAATGATGGATGGATAGGCAATGGATGGATGGGTAGATGAATGGGTTGATGGATGGATGGATGGGTGGATGCATGCATGGGTAAGTGGGTGGGGTGGATAGATGGATAGGTATGAGTTTAATAAAGTGTTGGTGCTGCTATTAACACTAAAATCTCATGTATCTTGATTGCTTACAACTTAAAGTAATGAAACAAGCATATGGGTTAGTAATTGTATTTATTTGACTGGGGAACGGTTTATAGGATTTTCAAGAAAATCAATACTTTGGCAGCTTTTATTATACAGTATTTGGATGACAAATGATTACTTCCTTATTGAGAGGCAACATACAATTCCTGTATTTTAAGAAACTAAAGATAGCATCACGTCTGGACTTTTAGATTATATTACATATTTAGAAAACAAAACAAGCCTTGACAATGTTGTTCTGAAAGTGAAAAATTATGAATGAAGCTAATGTCGTCTAGTCCCAGGTGGTATATAGTCAGAGCCTCCTCTTTCATCCACACTACTGGAAGTGTGTTATAGGAGAGAGGACAGTAGGTATTTTCAGAGAGTTCTACCGTGGCCCAGGCCTGTCTGAGGTTTGCTATTGAGTAGAATGTTCCCATGTACTTAGAGAATAAGAGCAATAAAGGCAGATTTGGATGGAGATAACGTTTGGAGAGGGCATTGAGAGGCAGGTAATGACAAAGAACTAGAAAGGAGAATACAGAATGGGAGTTGGGTAGGGTGGAGGCAAAGAGAGAGCAATCAAGTGGGAAGAAGGCAGCAGATGACCCTACATGGCAATTTGTCTGACTGTTCTAGACCTATATAATGGTTTTCAAAACGGAATCCATGATATTTTCTCCTTGAGATTCCAATACTGTTGTAAGAAGCAAGGTGTCCGCCCCACTGGGTGAGTGTGAGACCACAGCTCTAATTTTTGAGCCACATTTGAAACAAGTTTTATTAAGTACCTGCCAGGATGATGGACACTGACCAGCTCCATCCCGGGATTCTCAGAGAATGGCTGTGAATCACATTAGACCGATGCTTATAAAGGCAAACCCAGAAGGCTACGTACCTCTGCCTGCCTCCAACTGGGGGCAAGCACACATCGTGAAGCACTTCCTACCTCAGTGCCTACCACCTACATATGATCAAGCACATCAAGTGCAGCTGGGGAAACCAACCTTGTTTACAAAAGTGAAAACATGTGGCTTGCTATCTTGTATGAACAGCAACCCCCAGAATTCCAGGAAGTTATCTGTCCTTGGGCAAGTGGGGCTTATAGGTTAGAGGCATTTTTTGTTTTATAGATTTCTTAGGTACAGTGATTAAAACTTAAAATGTAACTTTAGCCTTCACAGTGTTTATTATTTTTGAGTGTGTATGTGCTTGGTAGGGTGTATGTGTGTGTAATTTATATTATGCATATACATATGCATGGTGCACACTCCATTACTTATGTTTGTAAACACTAGAGAAGGATATTGGGTGTGCATTCCATTCCTTGGCACAGGGTGTCTTACTGAGCCTGAAACTAACTTTTTCCTTCCTTCCTTCCTTCCTTCCTTCCTTCCTTCCTTCCTTCCTTCCTCCCTCCCTCCCTCTCTCCCTCCCTCCCTTCTCTCTTTCTCTCTCTCCATCCCTCTGTCCCTCCGTCCCTCCATCCGTCCGTCTCTTCCTTCCTTCCTTCCTTCCTTCCTTCCTTCCTTCCTTCCTTCCTTCCTTCCTTTCTTTTGCTAGACTGCCAGCCAGCAATTCTCAGAGATCCACCTGTCTCTGCCCCCAAACTTTTGGTGCTAGATATTTGAATACAATTCTTCACCCCTACACTGCAAACACTCTTACTCAAAAAAGTCAGATATTTCTTAATGATTTCCATTTACACAAGGCTAAGAGGTGCTTTACCAGTGACCTACTCAGAAAGCTGAATGTTGCCAATTTACTTATAAATTAAATTCAACAGACAATTACAGTTGATGAAAAGCTTAGTTCATCTGACAAGTGAGGTTGATTCTTTTTTTGAAAATTTTATTAGATATTTTCTTTATTTACATTTCAAATGTTATCCCCTTTCCTGGTTTCCCCACTGAAAACTCCCTATCTTATCCTCCTTCCCCTGCTTCTATGAGTGTGTTCCCTCCACCCACCCACCCACTCCCGCTACCCTGTCCTAGCATTCCCCTACACTGGGGCATCAAGCCTTCACATCGATGTCCCACAAGGTCATCCTCTGCTACATATGTGGCTGGAACCATGTGTAGTACTCCATGTGTACTCTTTGGTTGGTGGTTTAGTACCTAGGAGCTCGGGGGGGGGGTCTGGCTAGTTCATATTGTTGTTCCTCCTATGGGGCTGCAGACCCCTTCAGCTTCTTCAGTCCTTTCTCTAACTCCTTCATTGGGAACCCTGTGCTCAGACCAATGGTTGGCTGTGAGCATCCACCTCTGAATTTGTCAGACTCCTGTCAGCTAGCACTTTTGGCATCCTCAACAGTGTCTGGGTTTAGTGACTATATATGAGATGGATCCCCAGGTGGGGCAGTCTCTGGATGGCCTTTCCTTCAGTCTTTGCTCCATACTTTGTCTCTGTATGTCCTCCCAAGGGTATTTTGTTCCCCCTTCTAAGAAGGACGAAAGTATCCACACTTTGTTCTTTTTTTTCATGAGCTTCATTTGGTTTGTGACCTGTATCTCTGGTATTCCAAACTTCTGGGCTAATATCCACTTATCAGTGAGTGCATACCATGTGTGTTCTTTTGTGATTGGGTTACCTCACTTTATTCTATTCTATTCTATTCTATTTCCATAAATTTGCCTAAGAATTTCATGAAGTCATTGTTTTTAATAGCTGAGGAGTACTTCATTGTGTAAATGTACCACATTTTTTATATCCATTCCTCTGTTAGGGGACATCTGGGTTCTTTCCAGCTTCTGGCTATTGTAAATAAGGCTGCTATGAACATAGTGGAGCATGTATCCTTGTTATATGTTGGAACATCTTTTGGGTATATGCCCAGGAGTGGTTTATCTGGGTACTCAGATAATACTATGTCCAATTTTCTGAGGAACTGCCAGACTGATTTCCAGAGTGGCTGTACCAGCTTGCAATCTCTCCAACAATGGAGGATTATTCCTCTTTCTCCACATCCTCACCAGCATCTGCTGTCACCTGAATTTCTGATCTTAGCCATTCTGACTGGTGTGAGGTGGAATCTTAGAGTTGTTTTGATTTGTATTTCCTTGATAACTAAGGATGTTGAACATTTCTTTAGGTGCTTTTCAGCCATTTGGTATTCCTCAGTTGAGAATTCTTTGTTTAGCTCTGTACCCCATTTTTTTACATCCATGAATTTTATGTTATGAATCATGAATTACAAGCAGTGCGTAGTGTCATACACACCCCCTTTTCCACCATTTTTTTGAGACAGGGTTTCTCTGTATAGTTCTGACCATTCTGACACTGGCTCAGTGGACCAGATTGGCCTCAGATTCAGAGATCTGCCTGTTTAATCCCTGGACTTGAGAGGCAGAGAGAGGAGAATCTGTGTGAGTTCAAAGACAACCTGATAGACACAGAGAGATCGAGACAGCCAGAGCTACATAGTGAAACCCTTCTTTACCCACACCTCCCACCCTGAAGAACCAAGAAATACAGAGTGGACTACTGTGCTAAGGACTTGCAGTGAGCTGCATTGCTAAACTAGGGTGGTAAGTATGCCAGATGGAGACCATACTGTTTTGATGAAGTTGTTTCCTGATTAACATTGGTTTATGGAATGTCTCCTTTTCCTTAGTCAGAGGACAAGTGGAGTAATGCAGGTGGCTTTCAGGACTAGATGGAGTGTCCCTTCCATCAGTTTTCTACCAGGAAGTGGGGACAGTCCAGAAGAGAGTGCTGAATGATGACACAGTAAAGAAAGTAGGTGAGAAGACCTGCCCTAGAGCATCTCTAGCTAGAGCTCAGAGTGCAGAAGTCCACAGAATAGGGGCATCTATACAGCATCCATAGAAAGGGTGGGGAAGAAGTGTATAATATCTCAGGGCCTCCTTATATTCTAGGACTTTTGGCAGCAGTGGGATGGAACCTTGGGCTCTGGAGTAGGAAGGGAGACCAAAGATAGGTGTGGGGCTGCCCCTGGAATTGGAAGTCACAGGTTGTAGGCTGGGCATGGTGGTAGCAGATGTTTGAGGAAGGCAGCCCTGCTGAGAATAGGAAGGGAGAAAGGTGGAGGCATGTCGCGTCCACTCTCGATCAGCAAGAACGACACGACCATGAGTCCTTCTAACAGCAGTTTATTCAGTCCTGTTTCTTCTTGTTTATATCTCCCCCCCCCCCCACGAGCCCTGGGCCTCTCACTGTTAAATACTCTTAGTTCTCATCCACGCACAGCAGGCCAGGCTACCTCACCAGGCACGCAGCTTCAGCTAATCAGGGCAGCAGGGGCATATCTCCATCAGAATGGATTTACCGGTATCCTGGTACACCTGCGCAGCTCTCAAGATGTTTGTGGTTTATATGAGGAAGTCAGGTGCAAGTCATACGACTTAGCTGCAGTACAAGGAGATAAGAATGGATTGATTTGATGAGCTTGATTCTTAATGTAATGTTTGTATGTTGTAGAGCTGGCATTGTGTAGCACATGCTGATTGTTGAATTCCCGCATGTATTTTTAAGGAATTCTGTCAACAGAATCAGTGTCTTTATGAATAGTCTACGATTTCAGTTGCTGTGATTCTAGTTATTTAATAATTGTACATTTAGCCAGGCAGTGGTGGCGCATGCCTTTAATCCCAGCACTTGGGAGGCAGAGGCAGGTGGATTTCTGAGTTCGAGGCCAGCCTGGTACACATTTGCAACAATGGCATTTATGATCTGTAGTTTGATAAAATTAAACTTTTTCTTTAACTCGATATATCACTATAGAATTTGGCATAAAATGTATAGTATCTAGCCAGGCAAAATGGTATACATCTATTAATCACAGCGCTCTGAAGATTGCAAAAAGAGAATTGCCAGTTCTAGGCAAGCTTAGGCTAGATAGTAAATTCTAGGTCAGCCTAAACTACAGGGCAAAACAGTCTCAAAAAACCCAACCAACTAACTAACCAGCCAAGTAACCACCCAACTACAGTTTATCACTTAATTCTTTTTTCTACTGGAAAATAAAATCTGGTAATACTAGGTATGTGGTATGTGTGTATGTATGTATGTATGTATGTATGTGTGTGTAGGGCCGGCATTTTCCATGTTTAAACAGGAAATGATCCAAAAAGTTTGAGTTATAATATTCTAGCAATAACTTGTTAAAAACAAAGGGCAACCACTTCTTACATTTTCATGACATTAGGGAAAATGTCCTAGAGAGCCAACATTTACTTGAATTGTCATGTTATGGCAAGAATATTAACTTCTGTTCTAGAATCAAATACTTCAAAATGGAGAGAGGTATTGTGAAGTGGGAAGAGCTGGATACACCTGCTGACAGACGCAGGGTGGTAGTGACAGTGACGGTGGTGGCAGCAGTGGCAGGGGTGGGGTGTGAGAGGGCTAGGACACAAACAATGAGGTGGCTTGGGAAATACACATTTCTGTCACTCCAGTTTTCTCAGAGGTTGTCAGGGTATCTGCCTGGATGGAAAATCCAAGCTGACCTAATCCATACAACTCAGAGAGGTTGACACTGAGGGAATGTTAATCCAAATTCCTAGACCTTGAATGAGGCAAAAGCACACACAGCCCCCAAATCATCTATATTCCTGGTGTGACTGTTCCCTATTGGGTTCGAAGTCTTTAGGGCTCCCCCACCCCAAATCTAAAGGGACATCCTTAGAAGAGGCAGACAAGTGGTCTGGGCTGACAGTCTAGGCTGGGAGTTATTTTTGAGCGCGACTGGGTGCTTTGTGTGCGCTATTTTTCTTTGCTTTGTTTTGTTTTTAATGAAGATTTGTGGCGGAGTAAAGGAGATACTAAAAAGAGACCCCACCCCACCTGAACAGCCTCCTACCTTGGATTTTTAGGTTTGGCTGAAATACAATATGATTCAAATTTTAAATTTTGGGCTAGACTCTAGGTTGATTTCCAGTATAATAAGACAGATTCTGAAAGACATGGAGAAGAGCTGTTAGTGGGTTCCTCTCTCTCTCTCTCTCTCTCTCTCTCTCTCTCTCTCTCTCTCTCAAGTTAAATACCAAATATGTAAGCATTCATTGGCCACATGGATTTCCACCCTGTACCTAAAGTGGACGACATTACCAAGTTTGTGCCCAGGGGAGATGCAGCTCATTAAAAAGGATGAACGCAGACAAGCCTCTTCCGATCAGAAAAGCACCAGGGTAGCTAGGGCGCAGGGGCGGCTGACACTCGCCAGCTACCCACAACACCCGCCACAGGATCTTAAGATTTCTGGTGAGTGGAACACAGCTTCTGCTCCAATCCAATTGCGCGCGGGACCTGAGACTGCATTAGTTAGGGAAGCAGAAAACCGGCCTGAGTAGGACCACAGGCCTCTTCCGGCTGGACCAGCACCGGGGTACTGCCAGCTACCCACGACCCCTGCCACAGGATTTTGAGACTGCTGGTGAGTGGAACACAGCTTCTGCTCCAATCTTTAAACAGTGACAACGACAACAACTAACCCCAGAGATTACCAGATGGCGAAAGGTAAACGTAATAATCTTACTAACAGAAACCGAGACCACTCACCATCATCAGAACCCAGCACTCCCACTTCGCCCAGTCCAGGGCACCCCAACACACCGGAAAAGCTAGACACGGATCTAAAAGCATATCTCCTGATGATGGTAGAGGACTTCAAGAAGGACTTTATAACACACTTAAAGAAATACAAAGGAACACTGGTAAACAGGTAGAAGACATTAAAGAGGAAGCACAAAAATCCCTTAAAGAATTGCAGGAGAACACAGCTAAAGAGTTTCAAATCCTTAAAGAAAAACAGGATAACCTAATCAAACAGGTAGAAGTCCTTAATGAAAAACAGGAAAACACATCCAAACAGATGATGGAAATGAACAAAACCATACTAGACCTAAAAAGGGAAGTAGACACAATAAAGAAAACCCAAAATGAGGCAACGCTGGAGATAGAAACCCTAGGAAAGAAATCTGGAACCATAGATACCAGCATCAGCAACAGAATACAAGAGATGGAAGAGAGAATCTCAGGTGCAGAAGATTCCATAGAGAACATTGACACAACAATCAAGGAAAATGTAAAATGCAAAAAGATCCTAACTCAAAACATCCAAGAAATACAGGACACAATGAGAAGACCAAACCTAAGGATAATAGGAGTGGATGAGAATGAAGATTTTCAACTCAAAGGACCAGCAAACATCTTCAACAAAATTATAGAAGAAAACTTCCCAAATCTAAAGAAAGAGATGCCCATGAACATACAAGAAGCCTACAGAACTCCAAATAGACTGGACCAGAAAAGAAATACCTCCCGACACATAATAATCAGAACAACAAATGCTCTAAATAAAGATAGAATACTAAAAGCAGTAAGAGAAAAAGGCCAAGTAACATATAAAGGCAAGCCTATCAGAATTACACCAGATTTTTCACCAGAGACTATGAAAGCCAGAAGATCCTGGACGGATGTTATACAGACACTAAAAGAACACAAATTCCAGCCCAGGCTACTATACCCAGCCAAACTCTCAATTAACATAGATGGAGAAACCAAAGTATTCCACGACAAAACCAAATTCACACATTATCTCTCCACGAATCCAGCCCTTCAAAGGATAATAACAGAAAAAAACCAATACAAGGACAGGAACCACGCCCTAGAAACAACAAGAAGGTAATCCCTCAACAAACCTAAAAGAAGACAGCCACAAGAACAGAATGCCAACTTTAACAACAAAAATAACAGGAAACAACAATTACTTTTTCTTAATATCTCTTAATATCAATGGACTCAACTCCCCGATAAAAAGACATAGACTAACAAACTGGCTACACAAACAAGACCCAACATTTTGCTGCTTACAGGAAACTCATCTCAGAGAAAAAGATAGACACTACCTCAGAATGAAAGGCTGGAAAACAATTTTCCAAGCAAATGGTATGAAGAAACAAGCTGGAGTAGCCATTCTAATATCTGATAAGATTGACTTCCAACCCAAAGTCATTAAAAAAGACAGGGAGGGACACTTCATACTCATCAAAGGTAAAATCCTCCAAGAGGAACTATCAATCCTGAATATCTATGCTCCAAATACAAAGGCAGCCACATTCATTAAAGAAACTTTAGTAAATCTCAAAGCACACATTGCTCCTCATACAATAATAGTGGGAGACTTCAACACACCACTTTCACCAATGGACAGATCATGGAAACAGAAACTAAACAGGGACACAGAGAAACTAAGAGAAATTATGAATCAAATGGATCTGGCAGATATCTACAGAACATTCTATCCTAAAACAAAAGGATATACCTTCTTCTCAGCACCTCATGGTACCTTCTCCAAAATTGACCACATAATTGGTCACAAAACAGGCCTCAACAGATACAAAAATATTGAAATTGTCCCATGCATCCTATCAGATCACCATGGACTAAAGCTGATCTTCAATAACAAAATAAATAATAGAAAGCCAACCTTAACGTGGAAACTGAACAACACTCTTCTCAATGATACCTTGGTCAAGGAAGGAATAAAGAAAGAAATTAAGGACTTTTTAGAGTTCAATGAAAATGAAGCCACAACATACCCAAACTTATGGGACGCAATGAAAGCATTTCTAAGAGGAAAACTCATAGCTCTGAGTGCCTCCAAAAGGAAACTAGAGAGAGCACACATTAGCAGCTTGACAACATACCTAAAAGCACTAGAACAAAAGGAAGCAAATTCACCCAAGAGGAGTAGACGGCAGGAAATAATCAAACTCAGGGGCGAAATCAACCAAGTGGAAACAAGAAGAACTATTCAAAGAATCAACCAATCAAGGAGCTGGTTCTTTGAGAAAATCAACAAGATAGATAAACCCTTAGCCAGACTCACTAGAGGGCACAGGGAAAGCATCCTAATTAACAAAATCAGAAATGAAAAAGGAGACATAACAACAGATCCTGAAGACATCCAAAACACCATCAGATCCTTCTACCAAAGGCTATACTCAACAAAACTGGAGAACCTGGATGAAATGAAGAAGTTCCTAGACAGATACCAGGTACCAAAGTTGAATCAAGATCAGGTTAATGATCTAAACAGCCCTATATCCCCCAAAGAAATAGAAGCAGTCATTAATAGTCTCCCAACTAAAAAAAGCCCAGGACCAGATGGGTTTAGTGCAGAGTTCTATCAGACCTTCAAAGAAGATCTAATCCCAGTTCTTCACAAACTATTCCACAAAATAGAAACAGAAGGTACTCTAACCAACTCATTCTATGAAGCCACAATTACTCTGATACCTAGACCACAAAAAGACCCAACAAAGATAGAAAACTTCAGACCAATATCCCTTATGAATATTGATGCAAAAATCCTCAATAAAGTTCTTGCTAACCGAATCCAAGAACACATCAAAACAATCATCCATCCTGACCAAGTAGGTTTCATCCCAGGGATGCATGGATGGTTCAATATATGGAAATCCATCAACGTAATCCAGTATATAAACAAACTCAAAGACAAAAACCACATGGTCATCTCGTTAGATGCGGAAAAAGCATTTGACAAGATCCAACACCCATTCATGATAAAAGTCTTGGAAAGATCAGGAATTCAAGGCCCATACCTAAACATGATAAAAGCAATCTACAGCAAACCAGTAGCCAACATCAAAGTAAATGGTCAGAAGCTTGAAGCAATCCCTCTAAAATCAGGGACTAGACAAGGCTGTCCACTTTCTCCATACCTATTCAACATTGTACTTGAAGTCCTAGCCAGAGCAATTCGACAACAAAAGGAGATCAAAGGGATACAAATTGGAAAAGATGAAGTCAAAATATCACTCTTTGCAGATGATATGATAGTATATATAAGTGACCCTAAAAATTCCACCAGAGAACTCCTAAGCCTGATAAACAGCTTCGGTGAAGTAGCTGGATATAAAATTAACTCAAACAAATCAATGGCCTTTCTCTACACAAAGAATAAACAGGCTGAGAAAGAAATTAGGGAAACAACACCCTTCTCAATAGTCACAAATAATATTAAATATCTTGGCGTGACTCTAACTAAGGAAGTGAAAGATCTGTATAATAAAAACTTCAAGTCTCTGAAGAAAGAAATTCTAGAAGATCTCAGAAGATGGAAAGATCTCCCATGCTCATGGATTGGCAGGATCAACATTGTAAAAATGGCTATCTTGCCAAAAGCAATCTACAGATTCAATGCAATCCCCATCAAAATTCCAACTCAATTCTTCAACGAATTAGAAAGTGCAATCTGCAAATTCATCTGGAATAACAAAAAACCTAGGATAGCAAAAACTCTTCTCAAGGATAAAAGAACCTCTGGTGGAATCACCATGCTGGACCTAAAGCTTTACTACAGAGCAATTGTGATAAAAACTGCATGGTACTGGTATAGTGACAGACAAATAGACCAATGGAATAGAATTGAAGACCCAGAAATGAACCCACACACCTATGGTCACTTGATCTTCGACAAGGGAGCTAAAAACATCCAGTGGAAGAAAGACAGCATTTTCAACAAATGGTGCTGGCACAACTGGTTGTTAACATGTAGAAGAATGCGAATCGATCCATTCCTATCTCCTTGTACTAAGGTCAAGTCTAAGTGGATCAAGGAACTTCACATAAAACCAGAGACACTGAAACTTATAGAGGAGAAAGTGGGGAAAAGCCTTGAAGATATGGGCACAGGGGAAAAATTCCTGAATAGAACAGTAATGGCTTGTGCTGTAAGATCGAGAATTGACAAGTGGGACCTCATGAAACTGCAAAGCTTCTGCAAGGCTAAAGACACCATCAATAAGACAAAAAAACCACCAACAGATTGGGAAAGGATCTTCACCTATCCTAAATCAGATAAGGGTCTAATATCCAATATAGATAAAGAACTCAAGAAGGTGGACTCCAGAAAGTCAAATAACCCCATTAAAAAATGGGGCTCAGAACTGAACAAAGAATTCTCACCTGAGGAATACCGAATGGCAGAGAAGCACCTGAAAAAATGTTCAACATCCTTAATCATCAGGGAAATGCAAATCAAAACAACCCTGAGATTCTACCTCACACCAGTCAGAATGGCTAAGATCAAAAATTCAGGTGACAGCAGATGCTGGCGAGGATGTGGAGAAAGAGGAACACTTCTCCATTGTTGGTGGGATTGCAAGCTTGTACAACCACTCTGGAAATCAGTCTGGTGGTTCCTCAGAAAATTGGACATAGTACTACCGGAGGATCCAGCAATACCTCTCCTGGGCATATATCCAGAAGATGTCCCAACCGGTAAAAAGGACACATGCTCCACTATGTTCATAGCAGCCCTATTTATAATAGCCAGAGGCTGGAAAGAACCCAGATGTCCCTCAACAGAGGAATGGATACAGAAATTATGGTACATTTACACAATGGAGTACTACTCAGCTATTAAAAAGAATGAATTTATGAAATTCCTAGCCAAATGGATGGACCTGGAGGGCATCATCTTGAGTGAAGTAACACAATCACAAAAGAACTCACACAATATGTATTCACTGATAAGTGGATATTAGCCCAAAACTTAGGAAACCCAAGATATAAGATACAATTTGCTAAACGCATGAAACTCAAGAAGAATGAAGACCAAAGTGTGGACACTGTGCCCCTTCTTAGAATTGGGAACAAAACACCCAGGGAAGGAGTTACAGAGACAAAGTTCGGAGCTGTGATGAAAGGATAGACCATTTAGAGACTGCCGTATCCAGGGATCCATCCCATAATCAGCTTCTAAACGCTGACACCATTGCATACACTAGCAAGATTTTGCTGAAAGGACCCAAATATAGCTGTCTCTTGTGATACGATGCCGGGGCCTAGCAAACACAGGAGTGGATGTTCACAGTCAGCTATTGGATGTATCACAGGGCTCCCAATGGAGAAGCTAGAGAAAGTACCCAAGGAGCTAAAGGGATCTGCAACCCTATTGTTGGAACAACATGATGAACTAACCAGTACCCTGGAGCTCTTGTCTCTAGCTGCATATGTATCGAAAGATGGCCTAGTCGGCCATCAATGGAAAGAGAGGCCCATTGGACTTGCAAACTTTATATGCCCCAATATAGGGGAATGCCAGGGCCAAAAGAATGGGAATGGGTGGGTAGGGAAGTGGGGGGCGCTATGGGGGACTTTTGGGATAGCATTGGAAATGTAATTGAGGAAAATATATAATAAAAATATTAAAAATTAAAAAAAAGAAAAAAAAGAAACTAAAAGAGTATTAAGAGGTTTGATTGCTTGCAATAAACTTGTCACAGCCTCAAAAAAAAAAAAAATAGGATGAACGCAGTAGTTTTTCCACCTTCAGCTGAGACAGGAGGATTCTGATCTCTGATATTGCGGACTTTCATACACACCTGCTTTATCTTCCCTGGAGAGAGATCAGTGTCCCACGTTATGTTGCATCTGTATTTTTTAAACTCTGAAGTAAAGAAAAACAACAAATGGAGATATTTCTTCCCTATTATTTATAGAGTCACACATACCAAAAGAACAAGGATTTCTCTAAAGAATTTTTAAGACTGAAATATAAGCGCTACATTTTGTTTTCTTTCATCGGTGCGACTTTGTTCCAGAGAGTGTGTGAAAGGTTCCTGGCACACTTCTTTCACTAGCATGGTCACAGCCAATCTGGGAGGAAAATCCCAGTGAGCCACACTTTTACCTCAGGTAACACGCAGATACCTCGGGAGTCAGTCAGGTTCTCCGGGGACTCCCTTGTTCTTTCCTGAAGGGTCTGAGCTCCCTCCTCACTTCCGGTCCCACACGATCCCAGGAAGGGTCAATCTGCTTTAGGAAGATAAAGTAGGTGTATATGAAGCAGTCAGTCTCAACTGCTGTCTGTATCAGAGCTTTGTTTCCAATCAGGAACCACCCCAGAGTCTTGCTAAAACACAGATTCTGGAGTGAGCTGCAAGACATGGCAGGTGTAATAAACTTATGGGTGATGTCATTATGGTTGGCCCTCAGACCATCCCTACACATAGACGAATCTATCTTCTCTTTCCCTTGGCCCTAGACCATGCCTAGAGAAAGAATGGCCTGTATTCTCTTTCCCTCACCGCATCTCAAGCACAGTTGTATCTTTGTCATGAGCAAGAAAGTAAATACAAGTATCTGGTATTTAAGGTAATCAAGTGGTATTCTGGTAATTAAGTTATATATTATTATACTGAGATTAATCACACAAAATTCACACTCTACGTTCCTAACTATGGTTCCAAGCTCATCTCCCTGAGACTGCTCCCATGTGTGAAATATCTAAGCTGAAGGTCGGGTCTCCTGTTCAAGGGACAGGATCCTGTGAGGGGACTCTCCAGTCACAGGGCAGATCAAGGTGTTGTCTCTCTAGAAGTGCAGAGCAGAGCATTTCTCTTGGTCTCTGCTTATATATGCTACAGTAGGTATTGTGGAATTCTAGTTATGTGTGGTTATCTTGAGTGGGTGATATCGCTAGGTTCTGGCTATCAGGTACAACCTTGGGTATAATAGGGTTCTGGACCCTATTAGATTAGTCATTTTTATTTGACTAAAAGGCATTTTTTTTTTTTGTTATGCTCACCACAATTCTACCTCTTGTGAGGTAACTATCACATTTCTGGGTATTACAATATCCATGTAGTCTAGAATGCAATACTTTTTGGAGGATGCTAAGGATTGAAGCTAGAGCCTTACATATGTTTTGTAGGTGTTTCTGCATCTGAGGTATACCTCAAGCCCCATAAGACTTACTCTTAATTTCAGATTTTTACTAGAGAGGTTCACTTTAAGAGAACGGAAATACATTTATTTTAAATGTTATTGATTTTTCTGGAATGTACGTTTCAAACTCCATAGATTCTCCCATCAGCATAAGTATGTGGACGTACACATTTGCATACAGCCACGCAACACATATATCTACTCTTCATAGCAAGACATGAAACGTTTTTGCTGAGCCATGTGTAGTAGAACATACTTGTGATTCCAGATCTCAGGAGGTGGAGCCAGGAGTCTGAGGATAGCCTGGGCAACATTGCAATACCTCATCTGGAGAATTTTCTTTTTCTCTGGCTGCAGAATGTTTTCTCACAGCCCTTACCTGTGAATGTCACCCCTCTAAGTCACCACCATGCTGATACCTATCACCTACATTTTAGTTTTGCCTCCTCTTAAAATTTCTAAAAGTGGAACTTTGCATCACAGATTCCTTTGTATCTTCCCCATATACTTATTCCAATGCATGAGATGTTCACCCACATTTTTATATTCAGTAGTGGTAATCTGCTCTTTTTTTTATTAGCATGTAGAATTCCATTCTAACAATATTCTACAATTTATTTATGCATTTTATGACTGATCAAATCTTAGGATGTTCACACTTTAACCATTATTACTAAGACATGTGTTTGTCCTTGCTGTGCGGTGAGTGCTCACTCAGAAGGACATTGCTGGATCCTATAGCAGGTGTGTTTCCCTTTGGAACTATGTCTTTATAAAGGAACTTCTATTGTGGACTTTTAATACGCTAGTTATTTTTCCTAATACATGTTAAAATTAAAGAAAAATCTTTACTATTTTATGCCCTAAACATTTTCATATACTACTTCAAGAATAATTGGTATATATAGAAATGACATGAAATGGGACTGACTTAATGCTAGTTTGAGATCTCTGAGTCTCAGATTAATGAACTAAGATTTTATGTTAACAACACAATGAATCTTACAGAGGTAGATGTAGAGAGAAAGAGACTGGATTCCAGAGTGCACATTGTACAATTTCTTTGCAACTGAACTCTCAGGATTGTAGTTACCTTTCCAAAAGTGAAGTGAGTTTATGGGCTTAAACACACTCAGTCTCAGTACACTGGATGAGTTAGAGTCAGGAGAATCTTCTGGGATGCTGGAAATATTTACATCTCATGTGTCTCAGTCAGGGTTTCTATTCCTGCACAAACATCATGACCAAGAAGCAAGTTGGGGAGGAAAGGGTTTATTTGGCTTACACTTCCATACTGCTGTTTATCACCAAAGGAAGTCAGGACTGGAACTCAAGCAGGTCATAAAGCAGGAGCTGATGCAGAGGCCATGGAGGGATGTTCTTTACTGGCTTGCCTCCCCTGGCTTGCTCAGCCTGCTCTCTTATAGAACCTAAGACTACCAGCCCAGAGATGGTTCCACCCACAAGGGGTCTTTCCCCCTTGATCACTAATTAAGAAAATGCCTTACAGTTGTATCTCATGGAGGCATTTCCTTAACTGAAGCTCCTTTCTCTGTAATAACTCTAGCTGTGTCAAGTTGACACAAAACTAGCCAGTACAATTGACCCCTTGTCAACTTGACACACAAACACATCACTAGTAAGCCTCAACCCTTACATTCTTATTCATCCCCAAGATCTAAATAACTTTAAAAGTCCCACAGTCTTTACATATTCTTAAAATATCCATCTCTTTTAAAATTCAAAGTCTTTTTACAATTAAAAGTCTCTTAACTGTGGGCTCCTCTAAAACAGTTTCTTCCTTCAAGAGGGAAAATATCAGGGCACAGTCACAATCAGAAGCAAAAATCAATCTCCAACCGTCCAACATCTGGAATCCAACTCACGATCTTCTGGGCTCCTCCAAGGGCTTGGGTCATTTCTCCAGCCATGCCCTTTGTAGCACACTCGTCGTCCTCTAGGCTCCAGATGCCTGTACTCCACTGCTGCTGCTGCTCTTGGTGGTCATCTCATGGTACTGGCATCTCCAAAACACTGAGTGACCCCTTCAGTCCTGGGCCTTCAATTGCAACTTAGGCTGCACCTTCACCAATGGCCTTCCATGCCCTCTCACAGTGCCGAGCCTCAGCTGCTCTGCATGACCCCTTCATGCCTTCAAAACCAGTACCACTGGGTGACCCTTATATATTACCAAGTCCCACTGCAGCAGGAGTACAACCTTGGCTATCTCTGGAACACAGCCTCTTTGTGCTTTCAGAAAACACTTCCCAGAAGATGTCACCTCAATGACTCTTGTCTCTTTTTAATCACCACTAATTTCTTAGCTCCAGCTAACCAGCATCAATAGTCCCAGTAATGCAAAGTTTTTGCTTTAGTAGTTCTGGTATCTTGTTAATCACAGCTGATTCTTCAGCCCCAGCTAACCAGAACTATAGAAACTTAACAATCAAAACAGCAATGGCCCTGAAAAGTCTTTAATTTTCCCTCTGAGATTTCATAAGCCAGGCCTCCATCTTCTGCACTGTTCTCAACATTATCTTCCAAGCTCCTACAAAACATCTGACAGAACTCTTAACAATGAATGAATATTCAGGCCAAAGTTCCAAAGTCCTTCCACAGTCCTCCCCAAAACATGGTCAGGTTGTCACAGGAATACCCCACTATGCTGGTACTAATTTGTCTTAGTCAGGGTTTCTATTCCTGCACAAACATCATGACCAAGAAGCAAGTTGGGGAGGAAAGGGTTTATGCAGCTTACACTTCCATACTGCTGTTCATCACCAAGGAAGTCAGGACTGGAACTCAAGCAGGTCAGAAAGCAGGAGCTGATGCAGAGGCCATGGAGGGATGTTCTTTACTGGCTTGCCTCCCCTGGCTTGCTCAGCCTGCTCTCTTATAGAACCCAAGACTACCAGCCCAGAGATGGTTCCACCCACAAGGGGCCTTTTCCCCTTGATCACTAATTGAGAAAATGCCTTACAGTTGTATCTCATGGAGGCATTTCCTCAACTGAAGCTCCTTTCTCTGTGATAACTCCAGCTGTGTCAAGTTGACACAAAACTAGCCAGTACACTCAGGTATGTATATTATAAGATACAGGTTATGTGCCACATAATGATATCTCTATCAAGAAAGTCTGCATTATAACCTCATGTATGTAAGATGATGCTGTCTAAAAAAATCATAGCATAGTTTGTATTTCTATGATGTTCACACAATGATGAAATCATGATAATGACATGTTTCTTAGACATCCTCCTTCTAAGCAGCACATGGCTACATATACATTCACATACATATATTTGTATTTATGTATACAATCACAGCAAAATACTTGGGGCTAATTTTTAGGGTGCTAATCATGTTTCTTGATTCAGTTGCTGACTACACAAATGTGCCTGGGTTGTAGAATTTCATCATGCTGCGTGTACATGGTAAACGAACTATGAATGTGTGTATTTGTAAAAATGGATACGATAATGGGCATAATACCTGCTTCCAGGTTTGTTTCATGAAGTATAAAAAGGGTTACTACTACAAGAATTTCTCATGGTAGACATAATGTCTAAAGGCCAGTGACAATCTAAAGCTTGATTCCACCAAAGTTCTTCCTGGGGATCCAGTGAGTATTGAGCTGTCTCCTAGTTTAGAGATTACTGTCAGGAGAGTGGGTGGCCCCACTTTCCAGCAACTGCATTGGAAGGTCTTCATCTGGCATGGTTGATGGCTTCCTTAGCAACACAGTTTGAGCTTGTCAGTTTACCTTTCCTGTCTATCTATGGAAGCTAGCACCTCCAGAGATCTCCAGGAAGCAACTTGGAACATGCAGTTAGGGCAACATTGCAAATGGTTGGGAATCTCTCATCCTTTGGAAGGAACATCACCAGTCTACAGGCCTGCTCTTGATGGCCTCTTGGCGGTTAGGCACAGCTGATCTTATGAAGGTGGTATCTACTTTGCTCAGAGGACTGTGGTCTATAGCAGTTGTTAAGTCCTATTTCTCTGAGATACAACCCATGGCAGATTTAGAAGTTGCAATATGAAATTTAGTTACTTTATGGAGTCTTGGCCCCATCGTGTTCGCATTTTATCACAGGAGAGCCTTACAGTCCAGACACAATGCTTCAGCGCAGAACTAACGAGTAGGTGGGAGTGATTGCTGACTGGAAGGAGGGTGCTTTCCGGACTTGTATCTCCCCTGCTTATGTTTGTGTTTCGTGAGCATGTGGTTTGCACAAATGTGTGCAGTGTACACAAGCCCAGAGGGCATTGATATCCTGCTTTGCCACTCTCTCTCTTGTTTCCCTTGAGATAGTCTCTTACTGAACCTGAATAGGCTGGTGGCCAGCAAGCCCCAGCAATCTTCTGTCTACACCTGTCCATGGTACCAAGGCTATAAATGCACACAGAATTTGAATTCAAGCCTGCATGCTTGTAAAGCAAGGGTCTTTCCCACTGACCCTTCTCCTCCATTGTATCTTTATTTAAGTAAATCAGACATGCAGACCAGAAATTCAGGCAGAATTCTAACAAGTCCTGAGACAAAGTTTTCCCTCAGTTCTCACTCTTAAGACCTGCAGTGATTGAATGAGACCCACACACATTATGAAAGGTAATTTTCTTTATTTAAAACTGGATGAGTGTTAGTCACACCAAAACACCTTCATAGCTGCCTCTAAACTAATGTTTATGCTATAGCATAATCAAGTTGATGCATAAATTAGACATTATACCCATTTAAAGATAGATTTATGCTTGGCTAAAAGGGCCCTGATTACATATTCACTGAGAGCCCATTAATCTTTGAAAGGTGTTTTTATTTCTGTTTCAAGTGATGTATGATCTTGGACTTAGTGTCACATGGGGCACAGACAGTGCTACTAATCTTGGCTGAAGATTCTTAATTATAAAAGGAGATTAGATATCTATGTTGTACCAGGACAGTCAGCTCGATAAGCTCCAACGTCTTATTAAATCATACCCGCAAGAAAAAATCTCTCTTATGAAAATACCAGATGAGGTGGTTTGCTTCAATCAGTAAGGACACAAATTTTGTTGCTATTGAAGTTTGTGATGTGTTTCCTCCAAATAATGTCGTAAATGGTGGCTATCCAGAAACCCTCGATATTATCTGTGTTTGTACCTCTTAATGGTTTAACCATTTGTACCATGTTTAACCATTTCATTAGATGGTTTCATAAGTAACCTCTTGATTGCCTCTCCTACTTTCCTACATCTCCCCGAATACTAGAATGGAGTGAGCGAGTCTTTTTTTGTTGCAGTTAAGCGACAATAAAACAATTAACTGGACAATGGACCCTCGGATTACATCTGACTTACTGAATTATTTAATTTTGATCTGTGTTTAAACTACAATATTTTAAAACAGTGTTTAAAAACAGTGTTCATGTTGACATATTTCCTTCAAAATCCAGGAGTATGTTACTGCTCTGTGTCTTGTGGTGGGTGTCCCTGGACAGGACTCTCCCTGACTTTCTGTCTTTGTCTTTTATCATGCTCAATCTGCCCCAGTTTTGCTCCCCCTTCAGAGTTGCCTGCCCTGGAGTTCTACCCCAGTGCCTTCCTTGGGCTCCATTCCTGTTTCCCCAGTCCAGGTTTGTGTCTTATGTCAACACCTTGAGTTCTTGCCCATTGTCCTCTGTTCAGAATAAGGCCATAGCCATGTTCAGTGATATCTTGGCTTCATCTATTACTGTCATCCCTTTCTCCCTCCATGGACCTGCCAGCCTTCACTTTGCTGTGGGAAGAAAGGTCCCCTGAAAGAGTCCCTTTAACACCTGTATTTAAAGGCACCCAAGTTGCTTGTCACTTCCTCAGTAAAAGTCTGAGTTCTGTTTTCATTTTTGTCCCCTTGCAGCCTCAGAGTGGCAGGCATGACCCAATCCACAGGGTGCCTTTTGCGTCATCAGAGTCTATGCTTGCACAATCTGCCAGAGTTCTAGGACCTCTGCTGCACCTCTCACGACTTCACATGCTTCCTCTGTGTGCACTTCATTTTGTTTGAAGCAATTTGAATTCTTAGTTTACTTCTTAAAGTGAAAATAGAAATTGAAGTTGCAACACTTTAAAAAAAAGATTTCTGGGCAGACAGTGGTGGTGATTTCCTTTAATCCCACACTAGGGAGGCAGAGGCAGAGGCAGGTGGATCCCTGTAAATTTGGGGCCTGCCTGATCTGCAGAGCACGTTCTAGGACAGCCAGGGCTGAGAGAAACCCGTCTTGAAAACCAAAAACCAACCAACCAACCAACCAACCAAACAAACAAAAGGATGTCTCGATTTTCTTAAAATAAAAACTGACCAGAGATCTGTTAGTGCTGGGGCAGGGTTATTCATGACAAACCCCGACAGGAGGAAAGTAATGGTAGTTTTGGTATTGTTTCCCAATTCACTGGAGCCACACCTTTGGTGGCTTCCCTTCTATGCCATGAGCACTGTCCTCTGAGCTAACTGTATATTCTGACATAGCTCGTAACTGTCATCTGGCCAGGGCTATGATCCAGTGTCTGCCACTTGGGCCTTAAGGGCTTTCTTTCTGTCATCCTCATAGCCAGGATGATGCAGGCTGCCGGGTACGTGAGTGGACTTACCTAGTGGTTTCCACAGGGTTTGGAGGAGAAAGGCTCCATTTCCCAGCGATTCGCAGTTTTATTTCCCTCTCCTCGCTACCAGTTTGCTGCTACTTCCTTTCTTCCTTCCTCTTGTTTCCACCGTTCATTTCCCTCTTCCTTCTTTTCCTTTGCTTTTCCTTCCTATTCCTTGCCTCACCTCGTCCTGCCCCCACCCCTCTCTCCTCTCTCTCTCTTTTTCTCATTTCCTCCATTTACCCCATCTTCCTGTCATCCTGGCTTCAGGACTGTGTCACCAGCAAGGCAGAGAGAGCAGGTCTTCTCAGCCTCCCTACTCCTAGGGAAGCTGATGCAGAAGTGAAGCTGGGCAGGGCCAGTGAGGTGCTGGCTGGAAGAGGGGGTGGGTGGCGGGGGGGTGTTGGGGGGGACAAAAGCCACTCCCCCTCCTTTTCTAACCCCTCCCCCCATTGCGGATCTCTTCACAAAGAAGGTAAATTGGGAGGAATACTTGGCATGAGGTTAATTCTCTCTTTTCTCCTTCTTGCTCCTTTCAGCTTTCTGGAGCAGTTCACCGAACTTCCTCTCACTGTTTGCATGTATTTCCCGCAATCTTCCGAGGTTCTTGTTCCCAGAGAGGACCATGCAGGGACTGACCACAGGGACTGTGCTACTGGGGAGGGTGTGCTGTCGATGGCTCTGGAAGGCAGGAGGGTAACAAAGTCCCACCAGGCACTGAAGGGGAAGTCCTTTCTGACCCAACCTGACCAGTTGCAAGTTCGTGTTATTTGTGTCAAGGCAAATGCTTTCAGTTTCTTTATGTATTTTCTGCCCCTTTCTTGGCACAGTGTACGTTTTTGCGGTGCATCTTAATTGAGTAACTTATATGCTAGTTAAAAGGAAGCGCCCAACCAAGTTAAGGAAGGGAGTTCTCAAGATTAGTCTTCTTTAAATTAGAATACATGCCAGGGCTTTTAGAAATTAAAGAAAGAATCTTAAAATAGATACTAGGGTGTTGCACCTTGCTAATAAGGTTGTGTTCTATCATGTCCAGACAGCTTTCCTGAGTTAATGCAAGACAGAACACTCCCTTTTCTTAGTGGGACTTCCTCTTCTCCATCTGATCTGGGGAGCCCAACCCACACTTTACCTGAGGAATGTCACAACATCCTTGGTGAAATTACAGGTTCAACTTCTTGGAATGCCTCTCCATGTAAAGGGATCCCCAGCCTCAGCCGATGAAATTTCACCCCAAGAAGAACCTTTCTCACTCTCTGAGGTTCATAAATATAGCCTAGGCTTACCCCAGATGACTGTATGTGTACAAGCTCACCTTGAATAAAGGCATATGCACGAGCTAAGATCATCTTAGCTGTTTCTTCTTAGATGGGTGGAGAAGGCCTTTGTCTAAAAGAGCTAGCTGTAACACTGAGATCCTTGGAGAAGCCGCAGCTCCCTGCACTCACTCTCAGTGGACCTGCAGAGCCCATTCTGAACTCCATTTAATCCTTCCAGCCTGATGTGAAGCCGTGTCTGGACACTCTGAGAGCGAGGAAATGGAGGAACCACAGCTGGACCCCAACATGCATACCACACTAAGGCTGGCAAAATAGCTCAGCAGGCACAGGTGCTTGCCCAAAAGAAGGGCAACCAGAGTTCGATCCCGGGACCCCACATGGTGGATGGAACTGACTCCTGAAGGTTGTCATCTGGCCTTCATGTGTGAGCTGCAGGATGTGCACATATGTACACATGCACACATGCACACATGCATGTAAAAAGCAAAAATTGTGAGAGGACACAGTTCTGTGGTAGAACACTTATGTAACACACTCAAAACACTGGGTCTCTCTAGCACTGAGGAGAGGGAGGAGCTAAATACAAAGGAAGCCACATCTGTGATATATCCCAAGGCTGTTCACTTATACAGCCCATAGCCACATACCCCAAAACTCAAGTCATCCTGCTTTTCCCCCAATATAATCTCTACCCATGAGCAAAACACAAAGTAGACATTCTGTGTCCTTGTCAGAACGATTTTATGAGATTAAACCAAAAGGGTCGAAGACAAATCAGCTTTAACAAGTCAGCTTGTCTCAAAGAGTTTTAATGTGCGAGAACCAATCATGAAAAAGGTCAAACTGTTTCCTTGATTTATAAACAGTGTGGTGACGTTGTGAACCAGGTTCCTAACATTCTGGTTTGTGGTCTCCTATTTTGCAGCCTAATTTTTTGTCTGTGTGTTTGTGTGAAGATTAAATTTGTACAATTTTAAATTGTGATGCAGTTTTATTTTGGGAATCAACAAAGCTACAGAATCCACTCATAATTATACCAGCTATGAAATTACAGTTTGGGTTATAATTAATATACATGGTGTGATATAAACTGATAAAATTAATTCATTCACTCATAAAGTTCATGTGTTACACCATTTGTATCAAGAATAAAATGTAATGTGAAATTCGGGTAGGTAAAGGTTTGCCTTTTACTATAAGGTGAAAGTGGATGTCAGATGTGGATATTCAGTGTGTATGGGATTTGGGAAGTGAAAAACTAGAGATGGCTCAGTGGTTAAGAGCGCCGACTGCTCTCCCAAAGGTTCCGAGTTCAAATCCCAGCAACCACATGGTAGCTCATAAACCATCCATAACGAAATCTGATGCCCTCTTCTGGAGTATCTGAGGACAGCTACAGTATACTTACATATAATAAATAAATAAATAAATAAATAAATAAATAAATAAATAAATAAATAAATCTTGCCGGGCGTGGTGGCTCATGCCTTTAATCCCAGCACTTGGGAGGCAGAGGCAGGCGAATTTCTGAGTTCAAAGTCAACCTGGTCTACAGAGTGAGTTCCAGGACAACTAAGACTACAGAGAAACCCTGTCTTGAAAAAAAAACAAAAAAAAAAAAACAAAAAAAAAGAACCCCAGAGTACACAAATTATTTGGCGATTTTATTCAGACTTCTTAAATATATGTGTATATTTTAAGCTTCTACTGTAGTAGGTTTACATGTGACCCCTCAAGTGGCCCTTAGTGTTAGCTGACCTTTCCCGTACCTCCTCCTTTAACTCCTTCCCTCCTCCTCTGGTTTAATCCTCCTGTAACAGCACTCTGCACCTCATTCACACACAACTATATATTATATTTCCCCTTCCTCCGGAGATCCCTCCCCAATCCCTTATTGTATACCTAACCTCTATGGTTATATGGATTGCAGCCTGCTTATCGAATACTTAACTGCTAACTTCTATATATAAGCTAATATATACCATACTCGTCTTTTTTGGGTCTAGGTTACTTCTCTCGGGGTGATTTTCTTTCTACTTCCATCCATTGACATGTGAATCTATGTCTATGTTTTATTAACAGTGAGCAATATTCCATTGTGTAAATGTGGCATGTCTATTCATCCCCTGATGCGCATCTAGGCTGCTTTGAATTTCTGACTATTATGAACAGAGCAGCACTGAACATGGGTCAGCAAGCATCTCGACAGTAGGATGTAGAGCCCTTTGGGTGTATGCCTAAGCGTTAGTATAGCTGGATCTTCAGGTAAGTCTCGTCTCGGATTCCTGAGGAACTCTCATACGGATTTTCATGATGGCTGTACAAGTTTGCACTCCCATCAGCACTCCACATCCTTGCTGGCATGAGCTGTCATTTTGTTTTATTGATCTTGTCCATTCTGACTGGTGTAAGATAAAATCTCAAAGTAGTTTTGATTTGCATTTCCCTGATGACTAAAGTTGTTGAACATTTCTTTAAAGAGTTTCTCAGCCATCTGTGTTTTATCTTTTTGAGAACTCTTTTATTTTTTTTCAATTGGGGACAGAGGTTTATTTTTTCATAAAATATATTCTGACTCTACACCTTTTTGTTTCTCAATTAAAAAACAAGAAGGCATCTGAGGAACCGTAAAATAAATTAAGATAAAACAAAAGCAAGCAAGCTAGGTGTGGAGTTGGTTCCCTTTCTGTAGTCTGCCACTTTATCCAAATGAAGAAATCCCTTGCCATACTAAATCTTTTTAGTTTTATGAGGTTCCATTCATTTCACATTGATGTTAGTGCCTGTGCAATTATTGTTGTGTTCAGTAAGTCTTTTCCTGTCCCAAAGAATTCAAGGTTATTCCTTACTTTCTCTCCTATCAGGCTTAGTATGTCTGGTTTTGTGTTGATTCACTCAATCCATTTGGAGCTGGGTTTGCGCAGGGTGATACGTATGAGTATAATAGGATGCATATACATGCAGTCATCTGTTTGATCAGCATCATTTTTTGAAGATGCTGTACTTTCCCACTGTGTATTTTTAGCTTCTTTGTGAAAAGAGTGTCCATAGGTGTGGTGTGTGAACTCATGTCTTGGTCTTCAATTTGATTTCACTGATGTGTCCATTGATATGTTTGATTCCCTAAACTATGTCTGTTTTGTGCCAATACAGTTTCTATTTTGTTACTGTAGCTGTCTAGGACAATTTGAGATTGGGTATGGTGATAGCTCCAACAGTTCTTTTATTATTCAGGATTGTTTTAATTATCCTGGGATTTTGTGTTTCCATATGAAGCAGAAAATTGTCCTTTCAAGACCTGTAAAGAAGTGTGCTGGAACTTTGATGGGAATTGTATTGAATCTGTAGATGGCTTTTGGTGGGATGGCCAGTTTCACTTTATTAATCCTACCAATCCATGAGCATGAGGGATCTTTCCTTCTTCTGCTTCTTCAACTTTGTTGTTGTTGTTGTTGTTGTTTTGTTTTTCAAGACATGGTTTTATCTATGTATTACTGGCTGTCCTGGAACCAAACTGGCCTCGAATTCACAGAGATCCAGCTGCTTCTGCCTTCTGAGAGACGGAATTAAAGGCCACACTCAGCTTCAATTTTTTCTTTAATGCTTTAATTTTTTATTACACAAGTCTTTTACTTGCTTGGTTAGAGTTACCCCAAAGATATTTTATTTATTTATTTATCTATTGATTAATTGATTTTGAGGCTATTGTGAAAGTTACTGTTCCCCTGATTTCTTTCTGGGACCATCTGTTATTCACATGTAAGGAGGCCACTGAGTTTTATGAGTTAATTTTGTATCCAACCACTTTGCTGAAAGTATTTATTAGATATAGAAATTTCCTGGTAGGATTTTTAGGGACATTTACATATAAAATCATATTACATAGAATAAGGATACTTTGATTTCTTCCTACTCAATTCAGTTGTCTTACTGCTCTAGTTAAGACTTCAAGTAGTATATTGAATAGGTATGGAAAGAGTGGACAACCTTGTCTTGTTTCTGACTTTAGTGGAATTGCCTTGAGTTTCTTTCCATTTAATTTGATGTTGGCTGTGGGCTTGCTTTGAATTGCCTTTATATGTTGACAATTGTCCCTTGTATCCTTAGTATCTCCAGGACTTTTATCAGGAAGGGGTATTGAGTTTTGTCGACAGCTTTTTATGAATCTAACGAGATTATTATTTGGTTTTTGTCATTGTATAGGAGTTTTTAAGCTGGGTAGATTGCCTTCTGAACTAAACAGTGGTTTGGTTAGTGATGAATGGCTATTTATAGAAAAAGAAGGGCTTTCTATAGGTGATAAGGTGAGTCTAGTTTCATATTCTGGTGCATGAAATGCAGACTGAGTAGCAGGTCTCAGTGAAAAGACAGTCAACTCAGGTGTTGTGTTGAGGGTGATTAGGTCACCCAGCGAAAGCCCAAGAAGCAAACCTGGTGACAACTGTTGCACCACTCACATAGTGTGTCTCTCCAGTAAGGGTTTAAACAAGTTAGTTACTTGTTTCTTAGGAGCAGTGACCTTCAGACTAGACTTTATCTGCAGGTGTAGGAACACATTCTAAGGCCCGCATGAGCACAGTTTTGTTGGAATCAGCTCCTCAGCTTCCAAATCCCATACACACTGCCTCACCCAACAACCAGCCATCATGTTTATAAAGGTCTCTCATTTTGCCATCTACTTTCCAAAAGTCTGTCTCCAATTTAAAGATGAAAGACTTAGCCAGAATTTCAAAAGCTACAAGATACAGTCATCAATTTATTTTTAAAACCAGTTGTGTTTTCTTGTATAATTTATGATGAAAATGGGAAAACTATGTATATAGTACTTCTTGGCTTTGGCTTTCCAGATATCCATCTCACAGGATGTGCTTTATATTTTGTCTTTCAGTGATTTTCAAAATATTCCTTAGAATACATGTGAATTTATTTACTTGAATCAGAAATTAAAGGAAGAGTTTTCTTAAGAAGGCAAGCCTGTTCTGACTGGCTTTGCTACTTATGTGAGATGACAAACATTTATGGATTCAGTGAGCCTTTGTTGTCTTATCCCGTTTATAATTTGATTAAAAAAAAAACACTGAAAACATCGTGATAATAAAATGTGTTAGAAATTGGCTAGGTGTGGTGACATATGTGTGCAATTCCATCATTAAGATTCGAAGACAGTAGGAGACAGTAGGACATTAGTTCCAGGCCAACATGAATTACTTTGTAAGACATTTTATACACACACACACACACACACACACACACACACACACACACACATCTAAAAAGTATATAACTTAGTCAAAGTATATTAGAAGGAAGACTTTTTGTTTTTCCAACCACTCTGAATATAACTTTAGAAACACTTGTAAATCACACACACACACACACACACACACACACACACACACACACTCACACACACACACTCACACACACACATTCACACACACACACACACACTCACACACACACACACACACACTCACACACACACACACACTCACACACTCACACACACACACTCACACACACACACACACACACACTCACACTCACACACACACACACACACACACACACACACACACACACACACACACACAGAGCCAGGTGTACTGGGATAAGTATGTAAACCCTTGGCACTGCAAAGCCTTAGGCAGAAAGACTTTCAAGAGTTTGAGATCAGCCTTCACTACACAGTGAATTCCAGGCTGGCCATGACTAAAGAGACCAGTCCTACTTTCTCCAAACAAAACATATAATTAGTAGTCAACTGACAAATCTTATGTAGTTTCTTAGAAAAAGTCATAATAGCTGGATAAGAAAAATTCACTTGCCTAATCAAATTGTCACTTGGTACAATATGAAAATAATGTTATGACAAACCACTAGGTGATTTATGATACAAAAGTTAGAAGGAACGCAAGGAATTCTGTGACTTTCTTTTAGCAAAACTTTTTCTATACCCTTATACTTATTACATAAAATATTTCTTAGTTTGTATACTTTAAAATTTTAAAATAGGGGGAAATTAAGTCAAACTTTTCTCTGATAAGTGGTATTCATGGTTTTTGTTTGAACTAATTTGGAGAATGAATTATTATTCCTCTCATTAATAACTGTACTTACAATGAAAATTTTATTTGCATTTAATAATGTTCAAAAGTGTTTGCAGAAGAATAGTAGAGAGTACTGGGGGATGAATATATCATGGTACCATATATATATGAAACTATTTAACATTTTAAAAACTTAAAGTGTTAGTAATGTTGATTTTTAGACCAACAATGTACTTGTAATGATAGAAAATACTTGCAATTAGGGCATTTAAAAGTTCATTAGAAATACATAATTGTATGTATGCCACATTTAAATGACTGCTCATATATTACATAGATTTCATAACCATTCAAACATAGAAAGTTAAACTTGACCATACTTGCATCAAGACATTCACATTGAATTAGCAAGGGAGAGAGTAAAATTTCTGACTTATAAAAATAATTTTGGTCAGGTCTTTAAAACACAATCATGTACAGTTACCAAACTGCTAAGATATTTAGGTACCACAAGTTAGTTAAACAAACAAACAATGTAAGTCTTAATGGATGGATTAGCATTTAATAATATGGGAAATTTATGCCCAATACAAGTATTTAAACTTACAATAAGTACAGTTTTATGAAGTCTCATGAAGTTGTGGAGTAGAATGTAGTTTGAAGATTGCTACCATATCTCACTGTCACTCATGGAAGCTGGCACTTTCAATCATCCTGGGCACCAAGCCCAGAGTCAGTTGGGCACAGTCCACACACATGGTGTTTCTGTGCCCAGCTCATGCAGAGCTGGGGTCAGTGCCAGGCTCCATACGTTCTTAGGAGGGGAGTGGAATTGTTAATATGCTTCCTGGGGTATGTGAATATTTATATGGCTCCACACAGAACATAAACAGGAGAACCACTTTTTTAAAAATCCAATTAAGGAGCACCTGAGAGGAGACCAATGGGCTGTCATAGTTGTATAGCTCTAAGACTGAACTCAGAGGAACTGATTGTTAGCTAGATCCTGTCAGATATTAGAGAGATGGCTTTTCAAAAGTTAGTAAATCTATCTGGATAAAACATCTCTCATATGGAAATTAGCAGTAATGCTAGTGCATACCTGGATAGGATTTTATGTGGTGAACAGACACCATGACCAAGGCAACTCTTATAAGGACAACATTTAATTGGAGCTGGCTCACAGGTTCAGAGGTTCAGTCCATTATCACCAAGACAGGAACATGGCAGTATCTAGGCAGGCATGGTGCAGGCAGAGCTGAGAATTCTGCACCTTCATCTGAAGGCTGCTAGTGGAAGACTGACTTCCAGGCAGCTAGGAGGAGGTTAAGCCCACACTCACAGTGACATACCTACTCCAACAAGGCCACACCTCCTAATAGTACCACTCTCTGGACCAAGTATATACAAACAGTCACAATACCTCACATCAAATAAAATGCCCACAAAAATCTTGGGCATGAGGAAAGTGTTAAACACAAGTTAATTCTCCATTTATTTCTCGAGGCTTCAGAAAAGGGAACAATAGAAAGATCACAAATATCTACAAACTGAGAGGAGACAGATGCAAGAGAAAAAATACCACAGAAATGCAAGGGTTCAGGCTAGTGAAGATGGCTGGCAAAATGTTCTTGCCTAAAAAATGTGAGGGCTTGAGTTTGAACCCATGTAAAAATGCCAGGTGTGACCAGCCAGCTCAGTCAGTTAACAGGTTCTCCAGGGAGGGAGCAAGAATTGAAAAGAAAAAGACAATTAGACAACAGTATACCATCATCCCTTCCAGTTCTGAAGCTAAAGATGGGTTTATTTTTTTCCAGTCTGCTTTTATATCATTCTAGGTACATACAAAGAATATGGTCAGTCCTAAGGCATAAACAACGTAGTCAAGGAACAAACAAGATAATAATCAAAGTTATCAAACAAGGCAATAAACAAAGTCTCGTGGGAACTGTCTAGAGGTTTATTAGGGTGGCCAAGATACAAGGAATACAATACATTCCTTGGCTGTATTTACCTTGGGCCTACTTCATTGTCCCAGCCTAATGTCAAATTTTTGCCAAATTCCTAGAAGTGGCCCCCAAATCTCGCCACCATGTGTGGTAGCATATGCTATAGAGAAGTGAGACATGAGGATGCATGGAGTCCATAAGCCAGGCAATCTAGCTTTGTTGCTAATCTCCAGGTCAATGAGAGATCCTGTCTCAAAGGAATGGATGGCTTTCCTGTGTATGACACCCAAGGTTACTGTTTGGTCTCTGTGCACATGCACGAGCACACACACACACATCCCATAAAAACATACATTAAAATAGAAACGAAATACAAGGCTCCAGGGATTGTAATGGTTACAACTAGGAATTATGTTTCTACTTTTATTGGAGTCAGTTTTTGCCTTCGGTTCCCTGGTTATGAGTTTTTAACTTATTTATCTATTATCTTAGCAAAACACAAGTATTAGAGTTAAAAGAAAGCTTTTTGTAGCAAAACTACCAATGTATACAATAACTCAAGTAAGGTAGCAATATAGATCTGTCCAGAATCAATCAAAGCCAGGATGAAGCTCTGTCAGTGACTGCCATCTCTTTCCCAGAGCTCCTGCCCCACACACAGCAAAAATGGAAACAGCAGACTTGCATTCATTGTGGAGGTTACCACTCTGGAAAGACAGAATCACTTCTAGTCACATGAATCCCGTGGGCTAAAAGCTAGTAATGTAGCATTAATTATAAGAGTGTTAAGAGATACATCTGATATTTTGGCAGCCATATGCTCCACATAGCGTGGGAGCTCGAATTCTGTCATTAAAGAGAATAATGGATTTTAGTGGACTAAAGTTAGACTCTGTTACAATCTTCCTCTCTGGGTTTCTGAATATAGACATCTCTCTTCCTACAAATCCATCCCATTCACTTCTTCCCTAAAGGATACAGTTCAATCACATTACCTGTTACTATAGTCACTTCAAAGTCTAACACCTCTGTGTGATGCACAGCGCTCCTCACCAGCAGGACCGTGAATCATTTGCATTGCTGGGCCATAAATGAAAAGTATTATGGCCTGTATCTCATGCTCAAAATAATTGTAGCAAAAATAGGGTCACCTCAATGCCCTGTCTTGTTATAAAGCAGACTGAAATATGTGGTAGCCATAAGCTAATGTGAATTAATTTCTTCCAGGCAGGAACAATGAAAACCTAGGTTCTGAGGATGAAGCCAAGCCACAGTTAGGTCTGTATCTGCTCTCTGGAAGGAACCTTGCTGTTTGCCCCTCTCTTTGGCCAGCGTCCTGCCTGGGGCAGACATCTTCCAGGTAGCGAGGATGAAGGTTTTATAACCCACACTCACAGTGACACACCTACTCCAACAGGGCCACACCTAATCATGCCATTCCCTGGGCCAAACATTTACAAACCATCACACCAGCCCTCAGGGCCATGGTTTTTTTTTTTTTTTTTTTTTTTTTATGGCTCACCGATTCCATGGCGGTTTGCTTTCCTCCTCCACCTTCTTCTCCCTTTGTGGTTCTCCTCAGACCCCAAGCCCAGGGAAACCTAAACCTCACCCATGTCTCTTCTGCCCAGCTATTGGCTGTTAGCATCTTTATCCATCAGAAATAATTTGGGGAGGGGGTTACATGTCTACAGTCATACTCTAAGTCTTGGGACTCCACACTTATCATTACAATAAACAGCAAAATCGAACCATGTTAACACTGGGGAATGACTCTATAACATCTTTGTATCACAAGCATGAGGACTTGAGTTCATTCCTCAGAACCCATAACAGAACAAAACCAAACAACTGGATGTGATGGTTTTTGTAATCTCAGCACTAAGCAGACAGAGACAGGCAGATCCCTGGGGCTTGTTGGCTGACCAGGCTAGTCTATTTGGAAAGCTCCAGGCTGAAGAGAGACTGCATTTTAAAAAACAAAGTGAGGGCTAAGACTCTTGCTGTAGTAGAGCCCTTGTTTGACTGCCTGACTCTAGGTTCAATTCCCAGCACTGTCAAAACAAAACAAAACAAAACAAAACAAAACAAAACAAAACAAAACAAAACAAAACAAAACGCAAGGTGGCTGTCTCATGAGGAATGACATAAGGTTGTCTTGTGATACCCACATTCATGCACCACACACACTTGCATGCATACAAATATTAGCACACACACACACCACAAAAAGAAAATTTTGCTATTCTAGTTATACTGCTTTAGCAGATCTTGATGTGCTATGTAAGTCTTACATAGCAATGTGTGTGTGTGTGTGTGTGTGTGTGTGTGTGAGAGAGAGAGAGAGAGAGAGAGAGAGAGAGAGAGAGAGAGAGAGAGAGAGAGAGAGATCCAGATCCCATTTGCATTCTCAAAGGGAACTTTTGTGAATTGTCAGTTTATAGCAGTAGATGTCTTTAAAAGCTCCAGCAAGGTGGTGGATGCAGTCCTTAAGGGCCAGTATGGACCAAAGTCACAAATGTGAAGGGGATTAATGAGACTCTATCCTTACCATCAGATTGAAGGAAAATGAAGGCTTCTTGAATCTCCCTATTTAGTCTGAGCAGCAGTTGTTTGCCTCATTTTAGACAAGCCATAGACTATGAGATGAGTGTGTTGTGATCTGGCTTTGTCACCTTAATGTCCTTTCTACATCCTAACCATCGTTGTTATCATTGCTGCTTCTGCAGGAATGACTCACTACTGAGGCTGCCACTAACATCCTACTCCACTTTAAAAATGAGATCCATGCAACAGTAGTGCCTATGTGTTGCTCTAAAGTTGCAATACACTAAAGGGCAACTTTGTTTTTTTTTTTGTTTTTTCTTTTACATGGAAAACAATATTTTATTTATTTATTTTTAAATTTTTAATATTTGTTATTACATATTTTCCTCAATTACATTTCCAATGCTAACCCAAAAGTCCCCCATAGCGCCCCCCACTTCCCTACCCACCCATTCCCATTCTTTTGGCCCTGGCATTCCCCTATATTGGGGCATATAAAGTTTGCAAGTCCAATGGGCCTCTCTTTCCAGTGATGGCCGACTAGGCCATCTTTCGATACATATGCAGCTAGAGACAAGAGCTCCGGGGTACTGGTTAGTTCATCATGCTGTTCCAATTATAGGGTTGCAGATCCCTTTAGCTCCTTGGGTACTTTCTCTAGCTTCTCCATTGGGAGCCCTGTGATACATCCAATAGCTGACTGTGAGCATCCACTCCTGTGTTTGCTAGGCCCCGGCATCGTCTCACAAGAGACAGCTATATTTGGGTCCTTTCAGCAAAATCTTGCTAGTGTATGCAATGGTGTCAGCGTTTAGAAGCTGATTATGGGATGGATCCCTGGATACGGCAGTCTCTAGATGGTCCATCCTTTCATCACAGCTCCAAACTTTGTCTCTGTAACTCCTTCCATGGGTGTTTTGTTCCCAATTCTAAGAAGGGGCACAGTGTCCACACTTTGGTCTTCATTCTTCTTGAGTTTCATGCGTTTAGCAAATTGTATCTTACATCTTGGGTATCCTAAGTTTTGGGCTAATATCCACTTATCAGTGAATACATATTGTGTGAGTTCCTTTGTGATTGTGTAACCTCACTCAAGATGATGCCCTCCAGGTCCATCCATTTGGCTAGGAATTTCATAAATTCATTCTTTTTAATAGCTGAGTAGTACTCCATTGTGTAAATGTACCATAATTTCTGTATCCATTCCTCTGTTGAGGGACATCTGGGTTCTTTCCAGCTTCTGGCTATTATAAATAGGGCTGCTATGAACATAGTGGAGCATGTGTCCTTTTTACCGGTTGCGACATCTTCTGGATATATGCCCAGGAGAGGTATTGCTGGATCCTCCGGTAGTACTATGTCCAATTTTCTGAGGAACCGCCAGACTGATTTCCAGAGTGGTTGTACAAGCTTGCAATCCCACCAACAATGGAGGAGTGTTCCTCTTTCTCCACATCCTCGCCAGCATCTGCTGTCACCTGAATTTTTGATCTTAGCCATTCTGACTGGTGTGAGGTGGAATCTCAGGGTTGTTTTGATTTGCATTTCCCTGATGATTAAGGATGTTGAACATTTTTTCAGGTGCTTCTCTGCCATTCGGTATTCCTCAGGTGAGAATTCTTTGTTCAGTTCTGAGCCCCATTTTTTAATGGGGTTATTTGACTTTCTGGAGTCCACCTTCTTGAGTTCTTTATATATATTGGATATTAGTCCCTTATCAGATTTAGGATAGGTGAAGATCCTTTCCCAATCTGTTGGTGGTTTTTTTGTCTTATTGATGGTGTCTTTAGCCTTGCAGAAGCTTTGCAGTTTCATGAGGTCCCACTTGTCAATTCTCAATCTTACAGCACAAGCCATTACTGTTGTATTCAAGAATTTTTCCCCTGTGCCCATATCTTCAAGGCTTTTCCCCACTTTCTCCTCTATAAGTTTCAGTGTCTCTGGTTTTATGTGAAGTTCCTTGATCCACTTAGACTTGACCTTAGTACAAGGAGATAGGAATGGATAGATTCGCATTCTTCTACATGTTAACAACCAGTTGTACCAGCACCATTTGTTGAAAATGCTGTCTTTCTTCCACTGGATGTTTTTAGCTCCCTTGTCGAAGATCAAGTGACCATAGGTGTGTGGGTTCATTTCTGGGTCTTCAATTCTATTCCATTGGTCTATTTGTCTGTCACTATACCAGTACCATGCAGTTTTTAATCACAATTGCTCTGTAGTAAAGCTTTAGGTCCGGCATGGTGATTCCACCAGAGGTTCTTTTATCCTTGAGAAGAGTTTTTGCTATCCTAGGTTTTTTGTTATTCCAGATGAATTTGCAGATTGCACTTTCTAATTTGTTGAAGAATTGAGTTGGAATTTTGATGGGGATTGCATTGAATCTGTGGATTGCTTTTGGCAAGATAGCCATTTTTACAATGTTGATCCTGCCAATCCATGAGCATGGGAGATCTTTCCATCTTCTGAGATCTTCTATAATTTCTTTCTTCAGAGACTTGAAGTTTTTATTATACAGATCTTTCACTTCCTTAGTTAGAGTCACGCCAAGATATTTTATATTATTTGTGACTATTGAGAAGGGTGTTGTTTCCCTAATTTCTTTCTCAGCCTGTTTATTCTTTGTGTAGAGAAAGGCCAATGATTTGTTTGAGTTAATTTTATATCCAGCTACTTCACCGAAGCTGTTTACCAGGTTTAGGAGTTCTCTGGTGGAATTTTTAGGGTCACTTATATATACTATCATATCATCTGCAAAAAGTGATATTTTGACTTCATCTTTTCCAATTTGTATCCCTTTGATCTCCTTTCGTTGTCGAATTGCTCTGGCTAGGACTTCAAGTACAATGTTGAATAGGTATGGAGAAAGTGGACAGCCTTGTCTAGTCCCTGATTTTAGAGGGATTGCTTCAAGCTTCTCACCATTTACTTTGATGTTGGCTACTGGTTTGCTGTATATTGCTTTTATCATGTTTAGGTATGGGCCTTGAATTCCTGATCTTTCCAAGACTTTTATCATGAATGGGTGTTGGATCTTGTCAAATGCTTTTTCCGCATCTAACAAGATGACCATGTGGTTTTTGTCTTTGAGTTTGTTTATATACTGGATTACGTTGATGGATTTCCGTATATTGAACCATCCCTGCATCCCTGGGATGAAACCTACTTGGTCAGGATGGATGATTGTTTTGATGTGTTCTTGGATTCGGTTAGCAAGAACTTTATTGAGGATTTTTGCATCAATATTCATAAGGGATATTGGTCTGAAGTTTTCTATCTTTGTTGGGTCTTTTTGTGGTTTAGGTATCAGAGTAATTGTGGCTTCATAGAATGAGTTGGTTAGAGTACCTTCTGTTTCTATTTTGTGGAATAGTTTGTGAAGAACTGGGATTAGATCTTCTTTGAAGGTCTGATAGAACTCTGCACTAAACCCATCTGGTCCTGGGCTTTTTTTGGTTGGGAGAGTATTAATGACTGCTTCTATTTCTTTGGGGGGATATAGGGTTGTTTAGATCATTAACCTGATCTTGATTCCACTTTGGTACCTTGTATCTGTCTAGGAACTTCTCCATTTCATCCAGGTTCTCCAGTTTTGTTGAGTATAGCCTTTGGTAGAAGGATCTGATGGTGTTTTGGATGTCTTCAGGATCTGTTGTTATGTCTCCTTTTTCATTTCTGATTTTGTTAATTAGGATGCTTTCCCTGTGCCCTCTAGTGAGTCTGGCTAAGGGTTTATCTATCTTGTTGATTTTCTCAAAGAACCAGCTCCTTGATTGGTTGATTCTTTGAATAGTTCTTCTTGTTTCCACTTGGTTGATTTCGCCCCTGAGTTTGATTATTTCCTGCCGTCTACTCCTCTTGGGTGAATTTGCTTCCTTTTGTTCTAGTGCTTTTAGGTATGTTGTCAAGCTGCTAATGTGTGCTCTCTCTAGTTTCCTTTTGGAGGCACTCAGAGCTATGAGTTTTCCTCTTAGAAATGCTTTCATTGCGTCCCATAAGTTTGGGTATGTTGTGGCTTCATTTTCATTGAACTCTAAAAAGTCCTTAATTTCTTTCTTTATTCCTTCCTTGACCCAGGTATCATTGAGAAGAGTGTTGTTCAGTTTCCACGTTAAGGTTGGCTTTCTATTATTTATTTTGTTATTGAAGATCAGCCTTAGTCCATGGTGATCTGATAGGATGCATGGGACAATTTCAATATTTTTGTATCTGTTGAGGCCTGTTTTGTGACCAATTATGTGGTCAATTTTGGAGAAGGTACCATGAGGTGCTGAAAAGAAGGTATATCCTTTTGTTTTAGGATAGAATGTTTTGTAGATATCTGCCAGATCCATTTGATTCATAATTTCTGTTAGTTTCACTGTGTCCGTGTTTAGTTTCTGTTTCCATGATCTGTCCATTGGTGAAAGTGGTGTGTTGAAGTCTCCCACTATTATTGTATGAGATGCAATGTGTGCTTTGAGATTTACTAAAGTTTCTTTAATGAATGTGGCTGCCTTTGTATTTGGAGCATAGATATTCAGGATTGATAGTTCCTCTTGGAAGATTTTACCTTTGATGAGTATGAAGTGTGCCTCTCTGTCTTTTTTAATGACTTTGGGTTGGAAGTCAATCTTATCAGATATTAGAATGGCTACTCCAGCTTGTTTCTTCATACCATTTGCTTGGAAAATTGTTTTCCAGCCTTTCATTCTGAGGTAGTGTTTATCTTTTTCTCTGAGATGAGTTTCCTGTAAGCAGCAAAATGTTGGGTCTTGTTTGTGTAGCCAGTTTGTTAGTCTATGTCTTTTTATCGGGGAGTTGAGTCCATTGATATTAAGAGATATTAAGGAAAAGTAATTGTTGTTTCCTGTTATTTTTGTTGTTAAAGTTGGCATTCTGTTCTTGTGGCTGTCTTCTTTTAAGTTTGTTGAGGGATTACCTTCTTGTTGTTTCTAGGGCGTGGTTCCTGTCCTTGTATTGGTTTTTTTCTGTTATTATCCTTTGAAGGGCTGGATTAGTGGAGAGATAATGTGTGAATTTGGTTTTGTCGTGGAATACTTTGGTTTCTCCATCTATGTTAATTGAGAGTTTGGCTGGGTAGAGTAGCCTGGGCTGGAATTTGTGTTCTTTTTGTGTCTGTATAACATCCGTTCAGGATCTTCTGGCTTTCATAGTCTCTGGTGAAAAATCTGGTGTAATTCTGATAGGCTTGCCTTTATATGTTACTTGGCCTTTTTCTCTTACTGCTTTTAGTATTCTATCTTTATTTAGAGCATTTGTTGTTCTGATTATTATGTGTCGGGAGGTATTTCTTTTCTGGTCCAGTCTATTTGGAGTTCTGTAGGCTTCTTGTATGTTCATGGGCATCTCTTTCTTTAGATTTGGGAAGTTTTCTTCTATAATTTTGTTGAAGATGTTTGCTGGTCCTTTGAGTTGAAAATCTTCATTCTCATCCACTCCTATTATCCGTAGGTTTGGTCTTCTCATTGTGTCCTGTATTTCTTGGATGTTTTGAGTTAGGATCTTTTTGCGTTTTACATTTTCCTTGATTGTTGTGCCGATGTTCTCTATGGAATCTTCTGCACCTGAGATTCTCTCTTCCATCTCTTGTATTCTGATGCTTGTATCTATGGTTCCAGATTTCTTTTCTAGGGTTTCTATCTCCAGCGTTGCCTCATTTTGGGTTTTCTTTATTGTGTCTACTTCCCTTTTTAGGTCTAGTATGGTTTTGTTCATTTCCATCATCTGTTTGGATGTGTTTTCCTGTTTTTCTTTAAGGACTTCTACCTGTTTGATTGTGTTATCCTGTTTTTCTTTAAGGACTTCTACCTGTTTGATTGTGTTATCCTGTTTTTCTTTAAGGACTTGTAACTCTTTAGCCATGTTCTCCTGTAATTCTTTAAGTGAGTTATTAAAGTCCTTCTTGATGTCCTCTACCATCATCATGAGATATGCTTTTAGATCCATGTCTAGCTTTTCCGGTGTTTTGGGGTGCCCTGGACTGGGGGAAGTGGGAGTGCTGGGTTCTGATGATGGTGAGTGGTCTTGGTTTCTGTTAGTAAGATTATTACGTTTACCTTTTGCCATCTGGTAATCTCTGGGGTTAGTTGTTATCGTTGTCACTGTTTCAAGATTGGAGCAGACTCTGTGTTCCAATCACCCGAAGTCTCAAAATCCTGTGGTGGGTGTTGTGGGTAGCTGGCGGGTGTCAGCCGACCCTGCGCTCTAGATACCCCGGTGCTAGGGTGCTAGTCAGACCGGATGAGGCTTGTGGCCCTACTCAGGCCTGATTTCTGCCTCCCCAACCAAAGCAGTCTCAGTTCCCGCGAGATTAGACTGGAGCAGAAGCTGTGTTCCACTCACCAGAAGTCTCAAGATCCTGTGGCGGGTGTTGTGGGTAGCTGGCGAGTGTCAGCTGACCCTGCGCCCTAGCTACCCCGGTGCTGTTCTGACCGGAAGAGGCTTGTGGCCCTACTCAGGCCGGATTTCTGCCTCCCCAACCAAAGCAGTCTCAGGTCCCGCGTGATTGGACTGGAGCAGAAGCTGTGTTCCACTCACCAGAAGTCTCAAAATCCTGTAGCGGGGTCGTGGGTAGCTGGCGGGTGTCAGCCGACCCTGCGCTCTAGCTACCCCAGTGCTGGTCAGCTAAAGGGCAACGTTGAAAGATGGGAAACCTTAATTTGATTTCCTGGGTACTTCACTGTTAACACACATTTAGACTTAATTATCTGGCTCATTTGTTATTTGCTTTTCACGGGCAAATATTTATATAGCTAAAACCTAGTTGATGGTTAGTACTATGTCTTGAGAACTTTTCTAGTAACCATGTGAAACTATATAAATGATAGGTTATGCATAACAAAAGCACCAGCATATTTTCAAGATTACTATGTGTGTTTTGAACTTAGAATGAGTGTTTCTTCCCTACAAACTACTGTGGTGAAAATTTGCAGCTTGTTATAGTGTCTGACCTATGCACCACCTTGCACACATACATATACACATGTTTTAATCCTTTTTTAGTTTTGAGAGGCAATATGACTTCATGGCTAGTGTTTGGAGTTTGAACCAAACACCACAGTGACATAGCTGTGGGTCTCTAAAATTATTTGGCTTCTCTGAACTTCAGCTAGCTCATTGGCAATTACCATTATATATTAGCCTCTTAGGTCATTAAGGGATTATGTGAGATAATGTTCTCAAAGTGCTTACCATAGATCATGGCATATAGCAACTGTTCATTAAATTCCTTTTATTCTTAGCCACATTATGAAATTTTAATGAACCTAACTTGTGTTTAAATTTTTAAAGAGTTTATTTTGGGGAAAAAGGGACATTTCCATAGGCACATGCCAGTATATTATTATCAGATCACTTATAAATATCTCATGATGAAATAATGGGGAAATAGTGTTTACTATTAGCCACAACGTTCAAGTCTACATTTTATAATTTAGCTTAGATGCTTAAAGGGCAGAAGGAGCTCTTTTGGTACACTGTAAATGCATTAAATTTATTAAAATTTATATGGAATAGTCGATGACACTATGGGGATAAAAATGCCCAGCCTACATGCAAGGGGACAAAACATGACAAAATAAAAGGGTTTTAAGAATGGAAAGTTCCCCCACCCCGAAAAGTAGTTAGAAGCCTATACAGATCTTTTTGTTACTTTTCATGAAGCAAAAAAAGCAAAGGACACCTTTTCAAAGAGGACCAAGGGAGCAACTGCAGAGAGGGAAATACCCACTTCCAAGGGACTTGATCCTCCTTACAAAAACTTACACAGATGATGGAAAATGTTTTTATTTTAGGATAAATTCACTTATTTGTTTGAGAATATTTAGAGTTGTTGGGGTACACTGTGTGAAGGTATTGTGTCTCTGTCCTTCCTCACTTACATAAGGCATTCTCTGATTGACTTTAATAAAAATCTGGTGGACAATTATCTGGGCAGCAAGTGGAAGGCAGGACTTCCTGGCAGGGAGAAAGGAACACTGGGAAGAAGAGAAAGTTGGTTTTTTTGGTTTTTGTTTTTGTTTTTTGCTTTTTTTCTGGCCAGGAGACATGAGAGAAAATGGTTGTGACTATGGGCCTGGAAAGTATAACCTGCCACATGGCTGGATGGGCCTATGTGGTCAGGTTATCTTAGATGAGCTGGTTGAGAGTCTGCCCAGCTAAGGCCTAAGCTCTGAAATATTAAAAGGTTTCTGTGTGGTTATTTGGGGGAAGTAGCTGGTTAAGGAATCACTACCACTGTATTAATTTTCAGCATTAATTAATACATACAGAATACTAATAATATTTTACATGGAATAAATGCTAATCCTATAGTGCCTGCAATACACATGGTTCGGTTTTGTTTTTAATAAAGAACTTTACATTTTCTAAAACTCCATAAGAATGAAACTCCAAAACCAGTAGAAGCAGCTGTGGATGTAGTGGTGACTTCTGGGAAATACTGTGCAAAAGAGGTTGAAGAAAAAAGTGCAATGAGGCTGACAAGGCAAAAGCAGTAATACTTATCACCATGTGTCTAGTGTAGGCAGACCAGCATCCACATCTCTTAACTTCCTTACCTATGCACTCCTAGACCGTGATCACCATCTGTCTAGTGTAGGCAGACCAGCATCCAGATCTCTTAACTTCCTTACCTATGCACTCCTAGACCGTGATCACATTTGGAGAATGAGGGCTTTTTTTTGTTTTGTTTTGTTTTGTTTTGTTTTTTACAGAGATTGTGGGGTTAACGTAAAATCATTGGATTGGGCCATAGTCTAACTTGACTGATAACTTTATTCAAAGGTGGAATTTGGGGGCAATAGAGTAATAAAGTTTGGTTCCACAAATCCACATGACAAGCTGGGTAAGTGCCCTGAAAACTCCTGTGACCATGGCACAGAGGGATTCAATCCCTCCTCCCTTCACGTAAATATTTTTAGGCTACAATTTGGGCACAACTGCCACCCACAGAAAGTGCCAAGTAAAAATTGCCATCTATAAATCAGAGAGAAGGGTCTAGAATAGCTCTTTCCTTCATAGCCCTCAGGAGGAACAAGCTTGATTTTAATTTTATAAAGACCAAAGACATTCTTTAAAAAGACATTCTTGGCTGTTTTGTATATTGATTTTTTTCATGATGTGGTTTTGTGTGTGTGTACATGCAAACGTAAATATAATTGAATATATTTTCAAGAGATGACAAGTCTAGTTTCTTCATATGACTTTATTTTCATTTTTAAAAGCCTTATTCTCACTCATTTCTTTCTTCAGCTAAAATTTGGAATCATTTGAAGATCTTTCATCAATTTTACATTACAGTGGTGATGAGGATTATAACAAATCTATTAAGTTAATATCAAATATTGCCATCTTTGTAATAGTTGGGCCCCTTCTCTATTTTATATTTTCATTTTCTGATTGTTTCTGTTTTTTGTTTTTGTTTTTTTTTTAACTTTCTTCCTGGAATTAGAAAGATGGCTCAGTGGTTAAGAGCACACACTGTTTTTTCCAAGGACCTGAGTTCAGTTGCCAGCACCTATGTTGGTGGCTAACAACTGCGTATAACTTCAATTCCAGGGAATCCAATGCTCTCTTCTGGCCTCTGCAGGTAGATACCCATACGCAGATGCACATACACACACCTATTGAAATATAAAATAAAATTTATAAAGATTTTTCTAAAATTTTTGTCTACTAAGTTTTTTTATTTTATGTATAATGATTTTCCTCCTTTGGTTCATATAAAGGCAGAACTATAATTCTTTTTAAAAAAATCCTGATGCCAATATGATTTTCATTCTTCTGTTTTTAAATCTGTTTAAAATGTTAACATACTAACTTGAGGTCACAAATTTCATGCTCACATGTACAGGTGTGCCAGGGGTGTACCCTGGGAAGCTGAAATTAAAAAGGTATTTTGAATATTGCTTCACTCTGTTTGTATCTTGAATGTCCCACAAAGTCCACGTTTTTGAGGCTTGGGCCCCCGTGTAGTGCTATTATTAGTGACAGGACATTCGACAGGGACCCTGCTAGGAAGCTCTTATGTCCTTGGGAGCATGCCTACAAGGGGATGGCTCTGCTGCTGAGGTCCTGTTCCCCAGTTGGTTCTTGATCTATCAATAAAGCAAGCCATGGACCAATTGCTGGGGAAAGGTACAAGTGTGACTCCTGGGTCCCTGGAGAAGGAGGGGGGACACAAGGAAGGAGAATGGAATTAGCCATGCTTTGGAGAGAGGCAAATGGGGCAACCATGTGAGATTGCAAAACAGAGTGGCCGCACAGGTTGCTCCTACAGGCAGGTGGTCAAGGGAGTTTAGCAACTGAAGTTTAGGGCAGGTGGGAGAGATGGAGATAAGATATTGATAAGGGCAGGCTTTTCCAGGTGGGAGATAGTAGCAACCAACAATTGTGCCAGCAGCAAGTTGTAATTGAGCAACTGTGTGTCTATGTCTTTTGTGCAAGGATTCAAGGGAAGCCAGTTGGGGGCTAATAGTGCAGTCACCTCCTGGAGTAAAGGCAGGAAGAGTTTAAGACTACATGCAACAGATTGTGGTACTGGCTTTTCATATAAGCAGGTTTACTCTTGGTGCTCCTTCATGTTGTACTGCCTCACTACAGCCCCCAACCAACAAGGCTGTCCATGGACTGGAGGACATTCTACACACTGTGAGCCAAAATAAAACTTCTCTATAAATTTGCTATCTTAGGTATTTTGTTATAATGATAACAAATCAATTAATATGGGCATAAGAGATTTATGTGAGTGTAATGCTTGGGAAAAATAAAATGAGCAGTAAACGATTTGGTAAGGCAAAGCATTCAGATGACGAGACAGATCTGATGCTCATAAAACTGCAGAGAAAGGAAACAAATTAGGTGGGGGGTGCTCCATATTGTGTTGTCTTGTCCAACCTAATAGAGTGCCCTGAAACAAGTTGCCTGTTACAGAAGTCTCATGTTGGGCAGAAATGAACAGCCCTGTGGTGTACTTAGTCCTTGGCAAGGGCTCTGATCAACAGATGAGGTAGAGCCAGAAGGTATCAGCAGCTGTGTTCTATGAATATGAATAATAAGATCCTTCTTTCCTTCCTTCCTTCCTTCCTTCCTTTTTTCTTCCTTTTTTTCTTCCTTCCTTCCTTCCTTCCTTCCTTCCTTCCTTCCTTCCTTCCTTCCTTCCTTCCTCTCTCTCTCTCTCTCTCTCTCTCTCTCTCTTTCTTTCTGATTGTTAAAGTCTGTATGATACAATTAAAAATGTCCTTTTTCTTTCTTTCTGAAACAAAATCTTTAAAAATTACTTTATTCATTTCTTTGTTTACTGAATTTAAATTTTATTTAATTTTTTCTTAATATATTTTGATCATATTATTTTCCCTCCCCCAACTCTTCCCAGATCCTTCAAGCTTCATACCTATGCATTCATCATGCATTCCTTTTCTCTTTCTTAAATTAATACAAACAAAATAAAAAATCAAAACAAACTAAAATGAAAACAAGTACCCAAAGCAAAAGTACACGAGAAAGCGTGAAGTACATTTGTGTTGGCCAACTATTCTTGGGCATGGGGCCAATCCTGAAGTGTGGTTGTTACATTTAATGACACTCTATTGTAAAAACCCTGAAATTCTCTACTCAGCAGGTATTTCTGCAAATAGCTTCTTCCTTAGGGGTGGGAATCTGTGTTCACTCCCCCATCTCAATGCTGAGATTTCATCTAATCCCACTTCTATAAATCTTGTGTATGTTCCCATGGACTCCGTAAGCTCCTGTTAAGTCTGGAAGACATTGCTTCCTTGGAATCATGAACCAACTCTGGCTCTTACGATTTTTCAGCCTCTTCGTCTACACAGATCTCTGAACCTTGAGGGGAGGGGTTTGATAAAGTATCTCATTTAGGACTGAGCACTCCCAAGTCTTTCACTCTCTGACCATTGTTCAATTGTAGATCTTTTTCTTAATTACTATCTACTTCAAGAAGGAGCTTCTCTGAGGAGGGTTGACCAATGCTCTGATATGTGGATATCATTAGGAATCATTTTGTTGCTTATGTTCCTTTAGCAGAATATTTGGAGACTTTCCCCTCTCTAGTGCTCTTGGCCTCCTCAGCAGTGTCAGGTATGGGTTTCATATCATAGAGTGAGCTTGAAATCCCATTAAAAATGTTTGGTTACTCTCAAAAAACAACTCTATGTGTGCCGTTATTGTAGTATGTCTTATATCTGTTGCAGGTCTCAGGGTTTGTAGCTGAGTGAAATTAGTTTTCTCCTCTGGTAGCATGCAAAGTACCTTACAGCACTAAGAATGCTAGACAGCAGGTGTAAAGCTTTTTATTGCACCCTTAAAGAACTTCTGTGTTCCTGAGAGGGTCTTATCATCAGGTTAAGGTGACCTTGGCAACAACCTGTGATGTTTAGTTGGGAGTGTGTAAAAGACCACATTAAAATAGCATCTTGATGAATAACTTAGTCTGGCCTCAAACTTATAATCCTCCTATCTCAGTCTCCCAAGTGCTTGAAATACAGGCTAGAATACATTTCCATTTGTAAAGTAAAATATTACTTCTTAAACTGGAGTGTGTTCATTACTAGGAAATAAAATATTTTAAAACACATTTTTAAAAGACAAAAATTTTAAAATGTTTGAAGTACTAATCTCAAAAAGTTAGGAGCAACATAGCAAACCAAACAAACTAGAAAGAAGCTAATGATATACACTACAACAGAATATGAAAAGTAAAAACTATGTAGCAGAGAGAAAAAACAAATTATAATCTAGTTATTTAAAAGTTAACAAAATGAACTGTTGGTGAGGAGGACTGGCATCCCCCAAATTAAATAAAACTAGCATAACCCACATATGTTAGAAATTTAAAAATTCCTAACAGAACACCATGAGGAAGAATATGCTGTAATTATGAAAATAGATTAAATGTCAATTTTCTGGAAAAGAAACATAATGTACCAAAAGTAGTTTTAAAAAGAAATAGAATACCTAGAACATTAAAAGGAAGAATCTACCCATTCATGGTATGAGAACTTTGGAATTTTGGTTCTAAGCAGTGACCAAAACCAGAAAATTAGTGGATAATTTCACCTGGGGAGATAGGCACAAGTGCAATTGGAGATTTAGACATAGCATTTTTAGCAGAGAGCACACAGGAGAATATCTTTCTGGTAGTTTTTAGAGTAGATGAATATTGTGCCTGCTAGATTAAGTTCTGGTCCAGAACCACTGAGCCTCTCAGAGTATGGATGGGAAAGTTGGCATCTGTTATGGGCTCAGTTATCCTCTATACTTTCCCAAATATGTTGAAACCCTATCTTCTATATCTGAATGAAGCCTTATCTGGGAATAGATGACCAACTTAGAATGAGGTCATTAGCGTTGTTGTTGAATCAGTATGACTTACGTTCTTGTTATAAAGGACTATGTGGGCACAGTCAGTCATATAGGGAAGATGCCCTGTGAAGACATAGGATTGAATTGAGAGGTAGCTGCTATGCTCCTGTTATGCAACTGGGTAAGGTGCAGGGAATAGATTCTCCTTCACAGCCTGAAGAAGCAACTCTTTCCAGAATTATGATATGACACCTACGTTCCTGTTATTCTTCATATGTGTTTAGAAAAACAATAGTGTATTCTTGATCTTTGTTCTGAGGAGAGATGGAATCCCCTTATGGTATTCCATACGAGGACTAAGGTCAAACTGGTTGAAGGTGAGCTCTTGTGGATTTTGTTCTCTGTTAAACTAAACAGTTTCCTTGGGTTCTCTTGCGCGCGTCCGACTCGACCAGCAAGAACAACGCTGCAACAGGATCCTTCTGCACACATTTATTGGGAGAGCTTGATTGTAGAGGCGAAGAGACCCCGAGCCCAGAACTGGTGCTGCTTATATAGGCCTAGGAGAGGCGTGTCTCACACCCGGATTGGTTATGCACTATGCTTCATTTGCATGTTCCTCATCTGATTGGCTACTCTCTCTCAGTACCTCACAGTACCTCATTATCATACCTCATTTGCATGTCTCACATCTGATTGGTTATTCTCTCAGTACCTCATTATCATACCTCATTTGCATGTCTCACATCTGATTGGTTATTCTCTTAGTACTTTGCAGAGCCTCATTATCATGCCCGGGCCAGGCAGTGTTTTGGTGAAAAACTTTACTGCATAAGTAAGCATTGGTCATTTGCTCAAACTTATGCGTGGTGGCCAGCAGAAGCCTGCGCCACTCTGCAAAGGCACATGCGGCTTCCCACAGGGTTCTAGGCCTAGGGGAACAGAATTGCCCAGACTATTGTTGCTCTATTGTGTGGGCTTCATTGGATAGAGATCACAGTGAAGCCATTGAATGTCTCTACCCAGTGTCAGAGCTTAGTGAATGGAGATCTCTCACCTTGGGCTAATAGGTTTGGCGTGTGCCTAAACTTATCTTTTCCCCTCCTATATAAATCTGTGAAGCTAAAATAGCGACTCTCAGCTGTAATATGTGAAAGAGGAATATCTACATATCACAAACAGCAAATCTGCAGAAATTCCAGGATGGACTTCAGTATAGCTTTTTCAAATTATATTCAGTACTTCAATTGATTTAGTCATAGTCTCTTATATTCCACGCTGTCCTCAAACTGGTTATGTAGCTGAGGATGAACCAGGACTTCTAATTTCCAACCTTCAAATCCTGAGTGCTGAGAAGACAGTCATATACCACTGTGCCTGGCTTTCTGTGAACCCACAGGTTCACGCACGATGGGAAAGTACATTACCAATGCACTCTCCAAATCTTCACTTTCCTACTTGATATTAGCCAAAGGTTTGAGGAGCAATAAGAAGGTACTCTACACTTTAAACTTTTAAAAGTAGTTTATTTTTATTTTACATGTACGGGTATCTTACCTGCATATATGTCTATGCACCCATGTGTGCAGTTCCCTTGGAGACCAGACCAGAACATCCAATATCCTGGAAGTGGAGTTATAGATTGTTGTTAGCTGCTATGTGGTTTAGAGATACAGGTCTTCTGGAAGAGTGCCCTTAACTGCTGAGTCACCTCGCCAGTCCTGGTAACTTTTTATTTTAAAATAATTGTTGATGCATAGGAAACTGCTTTTCCATTTGTTCAGAAATCTCAAAGAAAGTAGTTTGGGTTTGTGTTAGTTTGTTTAGGCAAACTGCAGCTAAAACAACAGAAATGTGTTTGTTGTCTTACAGTATGCAGGCTAGAAGTCCAAGACTAAGAGGAGCCAGTTTCATTCCTGTGAAGGAAGAATTTGTTGCCTGGGTTCTTGTAGTTTGCTAGTTTTGACCATTTCTTACTGGGGGGAGGTTTAGGCTCCTGGGACACAATCTTCTAAAATAATCTATATTGCTTTTATTTAAAAATTAAGTTCACAGATGAAGGAGAAAAATAGGCTTTATTGAAAGATGTAAATTATGCTAGATATCCCTTACCTCAAAACACAGAAATACACTTGCCTAGACCTACATACATGTCTTTTATACAAGGCAGGGCTCAGTCGGCTGAGGAGCATAGGCTCAAGGGCTATGGAAAAGGTGTTCTTGGTCCCCATCTTCTGGCACTTGAAAGCTAATGATAAGGCTGAATAGAAAAGAGGTCCTGTACAACCTTGTTGTGACCTCCCACATCCTTAGCCTGCTTTTGAACTTTCTGCATATAGTACAATCAGTTCTTAGGATTTGACTGTCTCCACCCAGCAATGCTAGGGTTAAAGGAAATGTACAGCCATTGCTGAGTTTTTATGTAGACACTGGGGAGTCAAACTTAGTTCATCAGGTTTGTTGAGCGAGTGCTCTTACTCTTACGGTTAATTATCTCCCTAGTCCCTTCATGGAACTCTTGAGACCTCTATGCTGGGGTAGCTTGTCGTGGAAAATAATAAAAAAGAACGGCAAGTTCTTATCTCATGGAGACTCTGACTCAGAACTCCAAAATCTCTCCATCTAGCTCCCTAAGTTCCCACTGCGGGTCTCTACCATGCCAGCCCCATGCTTCAAATCCCCCATGGCCTTTGTGGTGCACATCAGGCAAACCCATGCTTTGCCACCATACCTTTCTCTCTTGAACCCAGAGGAGCCACCACGTGAAGGGAAACACAACACAAGCGTAGTTCAGAAACAAAGGTAAATCAATCGCTGGGCGCAACAACTATAATCCTAATTTTGTAAGCCTTATTAAATCTAAATCTACTGGTTATGGATCCGCCATTGACACCGGAAGACATTAGTAGCTACATCTTGTCCTCACACTATCTCTGTCCAAAAGACCCTCTCTCTTTCCTCTTCCTCTCTTCCCCTATCTAACCTGGAAGTCCCTCCTACTTGCCCAGTGATTGGCTCCTTTATTCATTAGGGGATGGTTTACAAGAAGTCACTTGAGTACTCACTCCTTGTCCACAACCCCTCCCAGGAGAGCAGATTAACATCAAAATGCAAACAGCCCCAGGCCCATCCACAACAGTAGCTTTATAAAATCTCAGTTCGTTTTTAAATTATATTTTTCACTTATGTGTTTGGTGTGCATGCACTTGAGTGGAGGCCAGAGGACAACTTGTGGGAGCCAGTTCTCTCCTTCTACCATGTGGGGTTCCAGGAGATCAAATCCAGGTCATCGAGATCAATGGCAGGCAATTTTATCCACTGAGCCATTTTACTAGCCCTTTCAAAGTTATCTTTTCATGCATGGGGTTAGAGTGACGTTCTGTCTACTTAGAATAAGAAGCACATGTTGCTAATTCTACTCCCATGCTCCTGGGAAGATGGTTGTAGGGAAAAGAAGAGCAGACAGAAGGCTTTCTGCAGCTCACTGTTTCTCAGCGTGGGGAGAAGAGCAGGATTAATTAAACAGACACACTGATAAGTACAACAATCTGAGCCACTTAACATTTTTTATTATGATTGTTCCACCTCAATTACAATGCAATTTAATTATTGCTTATCATGTGTCTAAAGGAGACAAAGGATGGATCACGGGTTTCTTTCAATTTTAAATTACTCTTGCTCTGTTTCAGCTCTGAACATAATCCATTCTCCCCCTTTCCACTTCTTGACCTAATCGTGTCTCTTTTACTTACACAATAAAACTATACTTTACTGTTTTACAAAACTGCCCTAGTCTTCTCTAACTGATGCAAGTCAGTAGCTTTTCACTTTGTCATAGGAAAGAATTCCCTGGGGAGGTAAGCATGTGCATGCTTGCTCTCTCTCTCTCTCTCATTCCTTTTTCCCCACTTTCCTTTCCTTCTCTGTCTTTCTCAGAAATGCAAATATATAATATTATTAAGCAATAATTCTAGTTCTAAGAAGTTATTTTGAAAGAGCTGAAGGTCAAGCTATTTTCAAGGTTAACTAAATGACAACCTCTGAAGGGTTCTACCACTTTGTTCTTTTACAAGATTCTCATATTCTTACTACATGCGTATTTAAGTACATTGTTTCTCTCTCTCTCAGTTGTGATTTTACTCTTCACACTTTCAGTTATCAATGGTCAGTCTTGGCCTGAAAATATAGTACAATACAATACAATACAGTAGGGAGGGAGTAAGGAGGGAGGGGAAAGAGAGAGGGGCAAACAGAGAGGGCCACATAAGTTTAATTAAAATACACTGTTATAATGTTTTGTTTCATTCTTAGTTAATTTTACTATGCCTACTTTATAAATTAAACTAAAGGCCAGTCTATGTACGGGATACTATACACAGTTTTAAGCAGTAACTGGGGCTTGAAATGTATGCATTTTCCTCTTTCTGCTCTTTTTTTTTTTTTAATTTGATATGTGGGAGCTCACAGAACCACAGCTGTATCAGTCAAGATTCTCCAGAGAAACAGAGGCAATAGGACACATGTGTCCTCTGTATCTATAACGACCTCATGCGGTCCCAGAGAGGAGAAATCTCATAACTCACAACCTGAAGGCACGTTGGTGGTATCATTCCATTCTCTGATGGCCAGAAAAGGATACATTTGTGATATGAATCTCAGTCCCCACACCCAAATCTAGATGTACTAATTTCATCAGTAGAAGATACATGTTCCCAACCAAGCACAGAGCGAATCTAACCTTCCTCGCCTTTTAAACCTAGTTTAGGTCCTCCAAGTTGGTGAGGCCAGCCACATTAGTAAGGCTGATCTGTTTTACCCAGTTGGCAGGTTTAGATGCTAATCCTGCTAGAGACACTCTGTTAGATCAGAAACAACATTTTGTCATCTATCTGAGCAGTTCTGAACCCAATCAAGATTTACAACATTTACCATCACAAGAGCTGAAACAGAAAGACCATTTCATCTCACTTGTTTATGTAAATTGGCTGCAAAGAATTTGACTCACCCAGATCATAGGACTGAGAACCATGGAGAAAATGTCTACTTACTAACCTCAAGATGTTTGGAATCTCCTAGAAAATAAATGAAAGGTCCTCTTCTTTTATTTTGAATAGCACAGCAGAAAAAGCCTACAGATCATTAAAACAGCCACAATATAGTGGGTGTGCTTCTGTTCTGAAGTCATGAAGTCAAGGTTGGCTCCTACAATGCTTCTTAAATTGGGTAAATATTTATGCAAGCAAGCGAGACATAATTAGTTTAATTATCACAAAAGTCAAATTGTGAGAACCGTTGTTCTCTGGAGTAAAGAGAAAAGCACTACTTTACACTTAAGTATATTCTTTCTCTTTCAGTTCTAACGATTTTTGTTATTTTTCCTCTGTATTTCGCTGTATGATGAGTGTGTGAGTATGTGAGCCACAGCCTGCTTGTGGACATCAGAAAACAAGTGTTGAGAGCCACTTCTCTCCTATAGGCTCATGCTCAGATGGCCAGTTTTGCACGGCAAGCATTTTATCACTGAACTATCTTGATAATTACATTTAGTTATCATTTCCCAGTGTGAGGGGGCGGGGGAGATGAACTTGGCTATTTAGAGTAATAAACAGTTCTCAAGTCCTTCATAGTCTGGCTCACTCGATTACAGCTTTTGAACAAAGGAAAGAAACACAGCTCAACTGTTATCCCAAAAGAAGTCATCATGTTAGTAAATTATGAATTAGCTTCCCAAAGTGAACAGTCTATCTCATGAATTTATGTTTAGAAAAACCCAACGCAAGTAGAGAATCTGGTAGTTTTCTGAACACAAAGGGAGAGGAGAGTTAGAAATGCAATAGCCGTAAATGCTTCAAAGGTATCAGAAAGACTGGTATGCGTGTGCATGTATGTGTGTGTGTGTTCCTGCTGCTTTTTCAATTGGAGCAAGAAAAAAAGCATTCATCAACCATTTTTCTATTCTCTAAGGAGAAGTTCTGGGACTGCCTATAGGCAGGAGAAAAACAAGAGAAGATAAGATTTTAACTATGGTCACAAGAGGAGATACTCTAACGTCAAAAGCAGGGGAAGTGGTATTGTTTCAGAGTGTTGTTTTTAAAAGTTGAAGTTCTACCCAAGGCTGGAACAATGTACACATCTCCTGAGACCTTTGATTATAAGCAAGAATTTTGACCAAAAGTGTATTAGACTAAAAGTAAGTCCTGTCCTCTAATACTTTCAAAACCTGTTGAGAAGAAATTTTCCCTAAGTCTTTAACTTTGAAGCTCTCTATTTCAAGTCTGCCTAGGGAGTCTCTAGGGCTGAAGTCAACATAGGAAAGAAAATGGTAATAGGTATATGTGGTTTGAAAAAAAATACCACAGTTTCATACCTTCTGCATATACTGATGTGGTACACAAATCTCACAAATGCTGGAATGGAAAGGTGCATTTGTGTCAATTTTTCATCACTATAACACCTTGTAAGGAAAGAAAAAATGATTTGCTTCCAATTCTGGAGGCTTCAGTCCATGATTGCTTCCTGTCATGGTGGTCATGTATGTCAGAACAAAAACCTTTTGCTTCAGGGCCAGGAAGTAAAGTAGATTAAGAAAAGGAGGCTGGGTTCCTATTACCTGCTTTGAAGCACTCCCCAAAGGCCTGGAGACCTTCTACTAGGCTCCACCTCCAAAAGTTCTACCACCTTCCAATAGCCTGAAAGTTGGAACTGGCATTTAACACAAGGGCCTCTGGGAAACATATAGATCTAAACAATTGTCGCAGACCCTCTGGGTCCCTGTGTCTGTGTAAAACGGGTCTCTAGAGTAGGTGGGCAAAGCTTAGGATTAATTTGACAAACAGATACACACACAGGAGAGGTTGTGCAGAATCTGAATGTAATGTTCTGGTCGAGCTTTAGACTTTTTATAATACAGAGAATTATCAGGAGCTACAAATCACAAATAAGACAAGGTACACTGAAATTTACCAGATACAACAGAAAAGAATTTGCAGGAACTAATTAAATGTTTACATTAGGGATAAGAAGCCCTGCCTAGGATCAGCCTAATGCCAGGCAAGAATTTTACACTTTAGTGTTAATAGCACCAGGGGGTTTTAACTCTTGACAGGCTTCAAGAATAATGTAGTGTCACTGACCCCGAAATTCTCTAGGTCTTGTTAAATTTTATCTAGTCTGGAGAATCCTCATTATCAGGATAGTATATTAACTTGCTCTTGGCATGGAATGTAGCTTGTGGTAAAATTTTTATCTCAGTGAGAATTCCAGTCTCTTTCTGCAGACAACTGAGTTAATGGCTCTGTTTTATTGTAGTGCTTAATTAGTTACTGAATAGGTTAAGCTCCTTGCTGCTATCTGGGATCTTGGAACACTGGGAGAGGCTTTAGCTAATTCAGAATACAATCTTAAAAGGCATTTACAATAAGGTAATACTAAACAGAGAGCAGGTGGATCCATACACTAGACTAACGTGGGAGTGGAAAATTAATTTTATGGTTTAGGGGAAACGCCAAACTCCAGGAGGGAATTTCCGTGGAACTCTTTTCCTTGTGGGCAGCTTTCAAGCTTTCGCTTGTCAAACTGACCCAATTGGAGAGCTGGCTTTTGTCAGACTCCAGGAGGAGAGCTTCCTTGAAACTCTTTTCCTCGTGAACAGCTTTTAGGCATCTCTGCCTGACAGGCTGACTCCACCGGAGTGCCGTGGCAAACAATAGCATTATCATATTAAACTTCTCTCAATTTCCTACTTCTGGGATCTAGGATATGTAAATTATCATTATATATCTAAAACTTTCTTTGCTAACTATAGCATCTTCCAGAAAGCAAAGCTAGGATCAACAGGTACAAACTATAAGGATGTACAATTACTTTTGCCACAAAGAGAAACTTTGTTGTGTCTGAAGAGGTAGCCTGGTAGTTAGAGCACTTGCTTCTCTTTCAGAGGACCCGGATTTCTCAACCATTTGAGCTTCCAGTTCAGGGGATCCAATGTTCTCTTCTGACCCCTGAGGAAATCAGACATGCATGTAGTACATACACATACATACATACATACATACATACAAACAAACAGGCAAGCCATGGATTGAAACATTGGAGTTTGGTTGGTAAAGTTCATGTTTGGATCTTAGCAACCTTGTAAAAGATGGCTGGTGCAGTGTCTATGAGCCTAGGGCTGGGAGGCAGAGACAAAGGATTACCAGGCAATCCAGTCAATCAGTGAGTTCCAGCTTCAGTCTGAGATCCAGTTTCAAAACTGTAATGTGGAAAATGACTTAGAAAGACATCAATGCAGACACCCCTGGCATCCACTGGTGCATGTCTACACACATCTATGTAAACTCTTATATAAACCAACCCTCCACACACACACACCCCCAAAACGTTGATATGTGAATACATATACATTCTGTGTGACTTAAGTTCTTAAGGTGCATGGCAGATACTAATTTCAAGTGAAATAAGGACCTCGTTATAAAAAGGGTATAGAAAACTTACTTTGAAAGGAAATAAAGTTGTCTTTTAAGTCTATTGCATTATCTGCATTTAATGAGGCTCCAGAATTTCTTTTAGTCCCTCCTCTTTTTCCTCCCTTTTATTCTACTCCTTTATGTGCCTGTCTAGATCCTGTTTTCCCTTTCTTTCAGTTGCTTTCATAGAAACATACAAAGATGTCCAAGTCCTGGACAAATCTACCAGTTGAGAAGAAAGAAGTATAGCTCAGAAATACATTTTTACAAATGATTAAAGGATAGCAGAAGTAGATCTTCCCCTCCCCTCGCCCTCGCTCTGTCTCCATGTTGCTGTCTCTGTCTCTCTGTGTATGCGTAGAAGGCCTGTGGAGGTATCATCACAAGATCTGGAACTGCAGCAGACAAGTGGGTCAAGAATGAGTCAAATAACCCCATTAAAAAATGGGGCTCAGAACTGAACAAAGAATTCTCACCTGAGGAATACCGAATGGCAGAGAAACACCTGAAAAAATGTTCAACATCCTTAATCATCAGGGAAATGCAAATCAAAACAACCCTGAGATTCCACCTCACACCAGTCAGAATGGCTAAGATCAAGAATTCAGGTGACAGCAGATGCTGGCGAGGATGTGGAGAAAGAGGAACACTCCTCCATTGTTGGTGGGATTGCAAGCTTGTACAACCACTCTGGAAATCAGTCTGGCGGTTCCTCAGAAAATTGGACATAGTACTACCGGAGGATCCAGCAATACCTCTCCTGGGCATATATCCAGAAGATGTGGCAACCGGTAAAAAGGACACATGCTCCACTATGTTCATAGCAGCCCTATTTATAATAGCCAGAAGCTGGAAAGAACCCAGATGTCCCTCAACAGAGGAATGGATACAGAAATTATGGTACATTTACACAATGGAGTACTACTCAGCTATTAAAAAGAATGAATTTATGAAATTCCTAGCCAAATGGATGGACCTGGAGGGCATCATCTTGAGTGAAGTAACACAATCACAAAAGAACTCACACAATATGTATTCACTGATAAGTGGATATTAGCCCAAAACTTAGGATACCCAAGATATAAGATACAATTTGATAAACGCATGAAACTCAAGAAGAATGAAGACCAAAGTGTGGACACTTTGCACCTTCTTAGAATTGGGAACAAAACACCCAGGGAAGGAGTTACAGAGACAAAGTTCGTAGCTGTGATGAAAGGATGGACCATTTAGAGACTGCCGTATCCAGCGATCCATCCCATAAGCAGCTTCTAAACGCTGACACCATTGCATACACTAGCAAGATTTTGCTGAAAGGACCCAAAAATAGCTGTCTCTTGTGAGACGATGCCGGGGCCTAGCAAACACAGGAGTGGATGTTCACAGTCAGCTATTGGATGTATCACAGGGCTCCCAATGGAGAAACTAGAGAAAGTACCCAAGGAGCTAAAGGGATCTGCAACCCTATTGTTGGAACAACATGATGTACTAACCAGAACCCCGGAGCTCTTGTCTCTAGCTGCATATGTATCGAAAGATGGCCTAGTCGGCCATCAATGGAAAGAGAGGCCCATTGGACTTGCAAACTTTATATGCCCCAATATAGGGGAATGCCAGGGCCAAAAGAATGGGAATGGGTGGGTAGGGAAGTGGGGGGCGCTATGGGGGACTTTTGGGATAGCATTGGAAATGTAATTGAGGAAAACATGTAATAAAAATATTAAAAATCAAAAAAAAAAAGAATGAGGTGAAAGCAACTATAGCCTTTCAATCATCTTTATTAGTTTGTTAGCTAACACCCTCCTTCCCCTCAATGTTCTCACACCTCTCTGTGTTTCTCTCATTCATTTGGCCTTATCCAGATTTATCTTGTAATTATTTGTGAAGATGTAAAAGCAATGAGGAGCACACAGAATTAAATACTACTGTTGATCCTCTAATAGAGTGTGCCCCATGCCAATGTTTAAAAGTTGTCATTTTTCCTGTGATTCTCTGTGTGTAGGAGCCTGGTGGGTGGGAAGTGGTACAGAGTTTCATTGTGTGAGACATGTCTCTCCATCCAAAGCTCTTTCCTTCTCCCTAGGCCACTCTGCCCACATGAAAGTCCAGTTTCCTTCCCTTCCTGGCTTCCTCATACATCATACCTCTGCACTGGAATATCTCTCCCCTGTCTCCTTCTCTCACTTGTCACATAATACTGTCTTCAAGTGGCTATAGAACTGAAGTTGACATCTACTTTTAGCAAAGAAAAAATCTTTTATGAAAAGATCCACTCTTTCTAGATAGATTTTAAGTATTTGATTTTTGTTACTGGGAAATACCACAGGTTGGCCTTATATCTAATGCTCTGTTGGTTAGAAATTTTAAATATGGTTCTATAATCTAAGCAAATAATTCCTTATCACCCCCAAAGAAATGTGGATGTCAATGTTTCTGAAGAGTGCATGAGCATACAGGTAAGATCTGAGATGACTCCTCCCTCCCTCCCTGCCTATCATCCCGTGCTCTGCATTGCATCTGTGGAAAGCTGACATTATTCTTGGCTGTCAAGTGTCAGGCTCAATTACAGCACTTCTGGGATTCCTTCTGTCAGGCACCTATCCAGGACTCAAAGGCTAGATTATTACTCATGATAAGAAAGCTAGTGATGGTCTGAAGAAGCTGAAAAGGATACCCCCACAACCCCTGCTTTGGCTGCCTGACTGAAAAATAAAAATACTGATAAAATACTAGCCTGATAAAAATACTAGCTTCATAAAGTCAGCATAAGAAATATGCTATATTCTACTTCCCTTTAAATCAAACTTTGTTACCTGTCCCATTTATTGAATAATTGGAAATCTATGACCTTTTTTTAGACATTAGGGGTGTGGATTTTATAATCAGAATATTCTTTTATGTTTTGGTCACTGTTTTTTCTATTACTAGGTTAAAAATAATATTCTTGAATGTGTATTTTCTTTTAAAAATAAAAGTCAATATGGAATCAGAATTAGTATTCAAAGAATAACTTCTGTTTTGTGCTCTTGGACTTCTGGGGAGATTTACTTGAAACTCTAAACATGCATTTATTCTTTGGACAGCTATTCCTTGTGTGGTGATTTGAATGGGAATGGCCATCACAGACTCATGTGTTTGAACGCTTGGTTCATAGGGAACGGCACTATTAGGAGGGGTAGCTTGTTAGGGTAGGTATGGCCTTGTTGGAGGAAGTATGTCACTGTGGGGGCAGACTTTGTGGTCTCATAAGCCTAAGCTATGCACAGTATAACATAGCCTCTTTCTGCTCTCTCCACACCAAGATGTAGCACTCTCAGTTTCTTCTCCAGCACCATATCTGCCTGCATGCCACTATGTTTCCTGACATGATGATAATGGACTACAATTCTGAAACCATAAGCCAGCCCTAATGAAATGTTTTCCTTTATAAGAGTTGCTGTGGTCTGTTCTCTCCCTCCCCCAGCTCCACTGCCTTCCCTCCCCAGGAGGCCTTCCTGGCCCCAGGAACATCCAGGTTAGACCCTGCCCTACCTGTCTCCTGCCTGTCTGATCCACCTAGGGCACAGCCAGCAGAGATAGGCTGCCTATACCCCTCCCCTGACCCCACCAGGAACATCCAGGTTAGACCCCTCCCCACCAATCCCGTTTACCTGGTCCACCTGGGGCACAGCCATCAGAGGTTAGCAGCTTGCTATTCCCTGAGCTCCACTGTCAGGCCCAAGGCTCTGCCTGACTCCCTGAGGAGTCTTGTCAGCATCAGGAATATTCAAGCTAATATCAGGCACTATCAGATAGCTAAAGGCCAATGCAAGAACATGACCAACAAGAACCAGGGCAATATGGCAACACCAGAGCCCAGCTATCCTATCAGAGCAAGTCCTGGATATCCTAACACAGCCACAGAAGATGACCTTAAATACAATCTCATAAAGATATAGGCCTTTTAATGGGGAAATGAATAAAAACTACAGGAAAATACAATCAAGCAGTTGAAGGAAATGACTAAACCTGTTCAAGACCTGAAAATGGAAATAGAAACAATAAAGAAAAACACAAACTTAGGAAATCCTGGAGATGAAAACCTAGGGAAGAGAACAGGAACTACGTACGAAAGCATTACCAACAGAATACAAGAGATAGAAGAAAGAATCTCAAAATAGAAGATATGATTAAAGAAATTCACACATTACTAAAAGAAAATATTAAATATAAAAACTGTCTGACACAAAACATGTAAGAAATCTGGGATACTATGAAAAGACTAAACCTAGAGAATAATAGAAATAGAAGAAGACTCCTAGCTCCAAGGCCCAGAATATATTTTCAAAAAAAAAAGATAGAAGAAAATTTCCTCAACTTAGAGAAAGAGATATCTGTAAATATATAAGAAACTTACAGAACACCAAATAGATTGGACCAGAAAAGAAAAATTTCCCATCACATAATAATTAAAACACTAAATGTACAGGAATAAAAGAATATTAAAAGCTACAAGGGAAAATGGCCAAGAAATATATAAAAGCAGACCTATCAGAATTATACCTGACTTCTCAACAGAGACTCTAAAAGCCAGAAGGGTCTGACAGATATCTTGCAGATTCTAAGAGAGCACATGTCAACCTATACTACTATATACAGCAAATTTTTTTAATAACCATAAATGGAAAAATAAGATATTCCAAGGCAAAAGCAAATTTAAAAAAATCTATCTATAAGTCCAGCCCTACAGAAAATAATGGGGAAATTCCCACCCAAGGAGGTTAACAATATTCAAGAAAACACAGAAAATAAATAATTACACACCAGTAAAAGCAAATAAGAGCAGTTACACAGACACACACTAACACCACCAACATAAAAATAACAGGAATTAACAATCATTGGTCATTAATATCTCTCAATATCAATGAACTCAATTCCCCAATAAAAAGACACAGAACAACAGACTGAATACATAATTAAGATCCACCATTCTTCTGCATACAAGAAATGCACCTCAGCAACAAAGATAGAAACTATCTCAGAGTAAAGGGCTGGCAAAAGGTTTTCCAAGCAAACAGACGCAAGAAGCAAGCTAGAGTAGCTATTCTAATATCTAAAATAATAGACTTTCAACCAAAAGTAATCAAAAGAGATGGGGAAGGACACTTCATACTCATCAAAGAAAAAAAAAATCCACCAAAATGACATCTCAGTTCTGAACATCTATGCCTCAAATGCAAGGGAACCCACATTTGTAAGAGAAACATTACTCAAGCTTAAATCACACATTGAATTCCACACATTAATAGCGGGAAATGTTAACACCCATCTCTTACCAATGGACAGATCATCAAGATGGAAACTAAACAGAGAAATAATGAAATTAGAAGATGTGGTGAATCAAATAGACCTAACCTATATCTTCAGAACATTTCACCCAAACACAAAAGAATATATCTTCTCAGCACCTCACAGAATCTTCTCCAAAATTGACCATATACAAAGCAAGCCTCAACAGATACAAGAAACTTGAAATAATCCCCAGTATTTTATCAGACCACCATGGATGAAATCTGGACTTCAACAGCAACAGAAACAACAGAAAGCCTACAAACTCATGGAAACTGACCAACTCTCTACTTAGTGACGACTGGGTCAGGAAAGAAAGTAACAAATTAAAGACTTTTGGAATTCAATGAGAATGAAGCCACAACATACCCAAGCTTATGGGACACAATGAAAGCAGTGCTAAGAAAAAAGTTCATAGCACTAGATGCCTTCATAAAGCAATTAGAGAGTTCTCATACCAGTAATTTAAAAGCACACCTAAAAGCTCTATGAAAAAAAGAAGCAAACATACCCATGAGGAGTAGAGAGCAGGAAATAATCAAATCTGAGGCTGAAATAATAATAAATTAGAAACTAAGAGAATAATACAAAGAATTGACAATACCAAGAGCTGGTTCTTGGTGAAAATCAATGAGATAGACAAACCCTTAGTCAATCTAACTGAAAAGCAGAGAAACAGTACCCAAATTAACAAAATGCCTAAACCACATGAAGACTCAACAAAGATAATTTTAGACTAATTCTCCTTATGAACACTTATGCAATAATACTCAATAAAATTCTCACAAACTGAACCCAAGAACACATGAAAAAGATCATTCATTATGATTAAGTTGGCTTCATCTCAGAGATGACTTTTCAACATGCAAAAATCTGTCATTATAATCCATCATATAAACAAACTGAAAGAAAAAAACACAACACAAGCATCTCATTAGATGCTGAAAAAACCTTTGACAAAAGCCAACACCTCTTCCTGATAAAAGTCCTAGAGAGATCAGGGATACAAGGCTCTAAACACAACAAAGGTAATATACAACAAGCTGATAGCCAATATCAAATTAAATGGCGAGAAATCTAAAGAAATTCCACTAAGATCAGCGACAAGACAAGGCTGTTCACTCTCTCCATATTTATTCACTATGGTACTTGAAATTCTAGCTAGAGCAATAAGACAACTAAAGGAGATCAAAGGGATACAAGTTGTAAAGGAAGAAGTCAAAGTATTGCTGTTTTCAGATGGTACATGTGATAAGTGACCCCCAAATCCTGCCAGAGTATTCCTACAGTCAATAAACACCATCAACAAAGTGGCTGGATACAAAATTAACTAAAAAAAAAAATCAGTAGCCCTTCTTTATATGAATGATAAATGGGTGGATGATTATGAGATGGACCCCCTGGTAGGGCAGTCTCTGGATGGTCCATCCTTTCTTTTTAGCTCCAAACTTTGTCTCTGCAACTCCTTTCATAGATATTTTATTCCTTATTCTAGGGAGGAATGAAGTATCCATGCGTTGGTCTTCCTTCTTGATTTTCTTGTGTTTTGGAAGTTGTATCTTGGGTATTCTAGGTTTCTGGGATAATATCCACTTATCAGTGAGTGCATATCAAGTGACTTCTTTTGTGACTGGGTTACCTCCCTCAGGATGATATCCTCCAGATACATCCATTTGCCCAAGAATTTCATAAATTCATTCTTTTTAATAGCTGAGTAGTACTCCATTGTGTAAATGTACCACATTTTCTGTATCCATTCCTCTGTTGAGGGACATCTGGGTTCTTTCCAGCTTCTGGCTATTATAAATAGGGCTGCTATGAACATAGTGGAGCATGTCACCTTATCACCAGTTGGAACATCTGGGTATATGCCCAGAAGAGGTATTGATGGATCTAATGGTAGTACTATGTCCAGTTTTCTGAGGAACCGCCAGACTGATTTCCAGAGTGGTTGTACCAGCTTGTAATCCCACCAGCAATGGAGGAGTGTTCCTCTTTCTCCAAATCCTTGCCAGCATCTGCTTCCACCAGAATTTTTGATCCTAGCCATTCTGACTGGTGTGAGGTGGAATCTCAGGGTTGTTTTGATATGAATTTCCCTGATGATTAAAGATGTTGAACATTTTTTCAAGTGCTTTTCAGCCCTTTGATATTCTTCAGTTGAGAATTCTTTGTTTAGCTCTGTACCCCATTTTTTAATGGGGTTATTTGAATTTCTGGAGTTGAGCTTCTTGAGCTCTTTGTATATATTGGATATTAGTTCCCTATCAGATTTAGGATTGGTAAAAATTCTTTCCCAATCTGTTGGTGGCCTTTTTGTCTTATTGACAGTATCTTTTGCCCTACAGAAGCTTTGCAATTTTATGAGGTCCCATTTGTTGATTCTTGATCATACAGCACAGGCCATTGCTGTTCTGTTTAGGAATTTTTCCCCTGTGCCCATATCTTCGAGGTTTTTCCCCACTTTCTCCTCTATCAATTTCAGTGTCTTTGGTTTTATGTGGAGTTCTTTGACCCACTTAGACTTGAGCTGTGTACAAGGAGATAAGAATGGATCAATTCTCATTCTTCTACATGATAACCACCAGTTGTGCCAGCACCATTTGTTGAAAATGCTGTCTTTTTTTCCACTGGATGTTTTTAGCTCCCTTGTCAAAGATCAAGTGACCATTGGTGTGTGGGTTCATTTCTGGGTCTTCAATTCTATTCCACTGATCTACCTGTCTATTGCTGTACTAGTACCATGCAGTTTTTTGTTTGTTTGTTTTTTTTGTTTTTTTTTTTTAATCACAATTGCTCTGTAGTACAGCTTGAGATCAGGCATGGTGATTCCCCCAGAAGTTCTTTTATTGTTGAGAATTAGTTTCTGTATCCTAGGTTTTTTGTTATTCCAGATGAATTTGCAAACTGCCCTTTCTAACTCAGTGAAGAATTGAGTTGGAATTTTGATGGGTATTGCATTGAATCTGTAGATTGCTTTTGGCAGGATAGCCATTTTTACTATTTTAATCCTGCCAATCCATGAGCATGGGAGATCTTTCCATCTTCTGAGATCTTCAATTTCTTTCTTCAGAGACTTGAAGTTCTTATCATACAGATCTTTCACTTCCTTAGTTAGAGTCACACCAAGGTATCTTATATTATTTGTGACTATTGTGAAGGGTGATGTTTCCCTAATTTCTTTCTCATCCTGTTTATCCTTTGTGTGGAGAAAGGCCACTGATTTGTTTGAGTTAATTTTATATCCAGCTAGTGCACTGAAGCTGTTTATCAGGTTTAGGAGTTCTCTGGTGGAATTTTTAGGGTCACTTATATATACACTATCATCTCATCTGCAAACAGTGGTATTTTGACTTCTTCCTTTCCAATTTGTATCCCCTTGATCTCTTTTTGTTGTCGAATTGCTCTGGCTAGGACTTCAAGTACTATATTGAATAGGTAGGGAGAGAGTGGGCAGCCTTGTCTAGTCCCTGATTTTAGTGGGATTGCTCCAGCTTTGATCCATTTAGTTTGATGTTGGCTACTGGTTTGCTGTATATTGCTTTTATCATGTTTAGGTATGGGCCTTGAATTCCTGATCTTTCCAAGACTTTTATCATGAATGGGTGTTGGATTTTGCCAAATGCTTTCTCGGCATCTAACGAGATGATCATGTGACGTTTGTCTTTGAGTTTGTTTATATAGTGGATTATGTTGATGGATTTCCGTATATTAAACCATCCCTGTATCTCTGGGATGAAGCCTACTTGGTCATGATGGATGATCGTTTTGATGTGTTCTTGTATTCAGTTTGCGAGGATTTTATTGAGTATTTTTGCATCGATATTCATAAGGGAAATTGGCCTGAAGTTCTCTTTCTTTGTTGGATCTTTGTGTGGTTTAGGTATCAGAGTAATTGTGGCTTCATAAAATGAATTGGGCAGAGTACCTTCTGTTTCTATTTTGTGTAATAGTTTGAGTAGAGTTGGAATTAGGTCTTCTTTGAAGCTCTGATAGAACTCTGCACTAAATCCATCTGGTCCTGGGCTTTTTTTTTTTTTTTTGGTTGGGAGACTATTAATGACTGCTTCTATTTCTTTTGGGGAGATGGGATCAGATTGTTAATCTGATCCTGATTTAACTTTTATATCTGGTATCTGTCTAGGAAGTTGTCCATTTCATCCAGCTTTTCTAGTTTTGTTGAGTATAGCCTTTTGTAGTAGGATCTGATGATGTTTTGGATTTCCTCAGGATCTGTTGTTATGTTTCCTTTTTCATTTCTGGTTTTGTTAATTAGGGTACTGTCCTTGTGCCCTCTACTTAGTCTGGCTAAAGGTTTATCTATCTTGTTGATTTTCTCAAAGAACCAGCTCCTGGTTTGGTTGATTCTTCCAATAGTTCTTTTTGTTTCCACTTGGTTGATTTCAGTCCTAAGTTTGATTATTTTCTGCATTCTACTCCTCTTGGGTGAATTTGCTTCCTTTCATTATAAAGCTTCTAGGTGTGCTGTCAGACTGCTAGTGTATGCTCTCCCTAGTTTCTTTTTGGAGGCACTCAGGGTTATGAGTTTTCCTCTTAGGACTGCTTTCATTGTGTCCCATAAGTTTGGGTATGTTGTGGCTTCATTTTCATTAAACTCTTAAAAGTCTTTAATTGCTTTCTTTCTTTCTTCCTTGACCAAGGTATGATTGAGTAGAGTGTTGTTCATTTTCCACGTGAATGCTGGCTTTCTATTATTTATGATGTTATTGAAGATCAGCCTTAGTCTGTGGTGATCTGATCAGATGCATGGGATAATTTCAATATTTTTGTATCTGTTGAGGCCTATTTTGTGACCAATTATATGGTCAATTTTGGAGGCGGTACCATGAGGTGCTGAGAAGAAGGTATATCCTTTTGTTTTAGGATAAAATGTTCTGTAGATATCTGTTAAGTCCATTTGTTTCATAACTTCTGTTAGTGTTTATGTGTCTGTTTAGTTTCTGTTTCCAGGATCTGTCCATTGGTGATCGTGGGGTTTTGAAGTCTCCCACTATTATTGTATGAGGTGCAATGTGTGCTTTGAGCTTTACTAAAGTTTCTTCAACGAATGTGGCTGCCTTTGCATTTGGAGCATAGATATTTAGAATTGAGAGTTCATCTTGGTAGATTTTACCTTTGATGAGTATGAAGTGCCCCTCCTTGTCTTTCTAGATAATTTTGGGTTGGAAGTCAATTTTATTTGATATTAGAATGGATACTCCAGCTTGTTTCTTCAGACCATGTGTTAGTTAAGGTTTTACACTGTGAACAGACACCATGACCAAGGCAAGTCTTATAAGAAACAACATTTAATTGGGGCTGGCTTACAGGTTCAGAGGTTCAGTCCATTATCATCAAGGTGGGAGCATGGCAGTATCCAGGCAGGCATGGCGCAGGAGGAGCTGAGAGCTCTATGTCTTAATCCAAAGGCTGCTAGTGGAGACCGACTTCCAGGCAACTAGGGTGAGGATATTATGCCCACACCCTCAGTGACACACCCATTCTAACCAGGTCACACCTATTCCAACAAGGCCACACCTTCAGATGGTGCCACTCCCTGGTCCAAGGATATACATACCATCACAGACCATTTGCTTGGTAAATTGTTTTCTACCCTTTTACTCTGAGGTAGTGTCTGTCTTTATCCCTGAGGTGGGTTTCCTGTAAGCAGCAAAATGTTGGGTCCTGTTTGTGTAGCCAGTTTATTAGTTTATGTCTTTTTTAAAAAAATATTTTTATTAGGTATTTTCCTCATTTACATTTCCAATGCTATCCCAAAAGTCCCCCATACCCTCCCCCCCACTCCCCTACCCACCCACTCCCAATTTTTGGCCCTGGCGTTCCCCTGTACTGGGGCATATAAAGTTTGCATGACCATTGGGCCTCTCTTTCCAGTGATGGACGACTAGGCCATCTTTTGATACATATGCAGCTAGAGACAAGAGCTCCGGGGTTCTGGTTAGTTCATAATGTTGTATCACCTATAGGGTTGCAGTTCCCTTTAGCTCCTTGGGTACTTTCCCTAGCTCCTCCATTGTGGGCCCTGTGATCCATCCAATAGCTGACTGTGAGCATCCACTTCTGTGTTTCCTAGGCCCCGGCATAGTCTCACAAGAGACAGCTATATCAGGGTCCTTTCAGCAAAGTCTTGCTAGTGTATGCAGGGTGTCAAAGTTTGGAGGCTGATTATGGGATGGATCCCTGGATATGGCAGTCTCTAGATGGTCCATCCTTTTGTTTCAGCTCCAAACTTTGTCTCTGTAACTCCTTCCCTGGGTGTTTTGTTCCCAATTCTAAGAAGAGGCAAAGTGTCCACACTTTGGACTTCGATCTTCTTGAGTTTCATGTGTTTAGAAAATTGTATCTTATATCTTGGGTATCCTAAGTTTCTGGGCTAATATCCACTTATCAGTGAGAACATATCATTTGAGTTCTTTTGTGATTGGGTTACCTCACTCAGGATGATGCCCTCCAGGTCCAACCATTTGCCTAGGAATTTCATAAATTCATTATTTTTAATAGCTGAGTAGTACTCCATTGTGTAAATGTACCACATTTTTTGTATCCATTACTCTGTTGAGGGGCATCTGGGTTCTTTCCAGCTTCTGGCTATTATAAATAAGGCTGCTATGAACATAGTGGAGCATGTGTCTTTCTTACCAGTTGGAACATCTTCTAGATATATGCCCAGGAGTGGTATTGTGGAATTCCCCAGTAGTGCTATGTCCAATTTTCTGAGGAACCACTAGATTGATTTCCAGAGTGGTTGTACAAGCTTGCAATCCCACCAACAATGGAGGAGTGTTCCTTTTTCTCCACATCCTCACCAGCATCTGCTGTCACCTGAATTTTTGATCTTAGCCATTCTGACTGGTTTGAGGTGGAATCTCAGGGTTGTTTTGATTTGCATTTCCCTGATGATTAAGGATAGTGAACATTTTTTCAGGTGCTTCTCTGCCATTCAGTATTCCTCAGGTGACAATTCTTTGTTTATCTCTGAGCCCCATTTTTTAATGGGGTTATTTGATTTTCTGGAGTCCACCTTCTTGAGTTCTTTATATTTATTGGATATTAGTCCCCTATCAGATTTAGGATAGGTAAAGATCCTTTCCCAATCTGTTGGTGGTTTTTTTGTCTTATTGATGGTGTCTTTTGCCTTACAGAAGCTTTGCAGTTTTATGAGGTCCCATTTGTCAATTCTTGATCTTACAGCACAAGCCATTGCTGTGCTATTCAGGAATTTTTCCCCTGTGCTCATATCTTCGAGGCTTTTCCCCACTTTCTCCTCTATAAGTTTCAGTGTCTCTGGTTTTATGTGGAGATCCTTGATCCACTTAGATTTGACCTTAGTAAAAGGAGATAGGAGCTCTTCCGGTCAGAAAAGCACCGCGGTAGCTAGGGCGCAGAGTCAGCTGACACTCGCCAGCTACCCACAACACCCGCCACAGGATCTTAAGACTTCTGGTGAGTGGAACACAGCTTCTGCTCCAATCCAATTGTGCGCGGGACCTGAGACTGCATTAGTTAGGGAAGCAGAAACTGGCCTGAGTAGGGCCACAGGCCTCATCCGGCCGGAACAGCACCAGTGTAGGTAGAGCGCAGGGTCGGCTGACACCTGCCAGCTACCTACGACCCCCGCCACAGGATTTTGATACTGCTGGTGAGTGGAACACAGCTTCTGCTCCAATCTTTAAACAGTGACAACGACAACAACTAACCCCAGAGATGACCAGATGGCAAAAGGTAAACGTAATAATCTTACTAACAAAAACCAAGACCACTCACCATCATCAGAACCCAGCACTCCCACTTCGCCCAGTCTAGGGCACCCCAACACACCGGAAAGGCTAGACACGGATCTAAAAGCATATCTCATGATGATGGTAGAGGACTTCAAGAAGGACTTTAATAACACACTTAAAGAAATACAAAGGAACACTGGTAAACAGGTAGAAGACAATAAAGAGGAAGCACAAAAATCTCTTAAAGAATTGCAGGAGGACACTGCTAAAGAGTTACAAATCCTTAAAGAAAAACAGGATAACCTAATCAAACAGGTAGAAGTCCTTACAGAAAAACAGGAAAACACATCCAAACAGATGATGGAAATGAACAAAACCATACTAGACCTAAAAAGGGAAGTAGACACAATAAAGAAAACCCAAAATGAGGCAACACTGGAGATAGAAACCCTAGGAAAGAAATCTGGAACCATAGATACCAGCATCAGCAACAGAATACAAGAGATGGAAGAGAGAATCTCAGGTGCAGAAGATTCCATAGAGAACATCGGCACAACAATCAAGGAAAATGTAAAATGCAAAAAGATCCTAACTCAAAACATCCAAGAAATACAGGACACAATGAGAAGACCAAACCTACGGATAATAGGAGTGGATGAGAATGAAGATTTTCAACTCAAAGGACCAGCAAACATCTTCAACAAAATTATAGAAGAAAACTTCCCAAATCTAAAGAAAGAGATGCCCATGATCATACAAGAAGCCTACAGAACTCCAAATAGACTGGACCAGAAAAGAAATACCTCCCAACACATAATAATCAGAACAACAAATGCTCTAAATAAAGATAGAATACTAAAAGCAGTAAGAGAAAAAGGCCAAGTAACATATAAAGGCAAGCCTATCAGAATTATACCAGATTTTTCACCAGAGACTATGAAAGCCAGAAGATCCTGGACGGATGTTATACAGACACTAAAAGAACACAAATGCCAGCCCAGGCTACTATACCCAGCCAAACTCTCAATTAACATAGATGGAGAAACCAAAGTATTCCACGACAAAACCAAATTCACACATTATCTCTCCACGAATCCAGCCCTTCAAAGGATAATAACAGAAAAAAACCAATACAAGGACAGGAACCACGCCCTAGAAACTACAAGAAGGTAATCCCTCAACAAACCTAAAAGAAGACAGCCACAAGAACAGAATGCCAACATTAACAACAAAAATAACAGGAAACAACAATTACTTTTCCTTAATATCTCTTAATATCAATGGACTCAACTCCCCGATAAAAAGACATAGACTAACAAACTGGCTACACAAACAAGACCCAACATTTTGCTGCTTACAGGAAACTCATCGCAGAGAAAAAGATAGACACTACCTCAGAATGAAAGGCTGGAAAACAATTTTCCAAGCAAATGGTATGAAGAAACAAGCTGGAGTAGCCATTCTAATATCTGATAAGATTGACTTCCAACCCAAAGTCATTAAAAAAGACAGGGAGGGACACTTCATACTCATCAAAGGTAAAATCCTCCAAGAGGAACTATCAATCCTGAATATCTATGCTCCAAATACAAAGGAAGCCACATTCATTAAAGAAACTTTAGTAAATCTCAAAGCACACATTGCACCTCATACAATAATAGTGGGAGACTTCAACACACCACTTTCACCAATGGACAGATCGTGGAAACAGAAACTAAAAAGGGACACAGTGAAACTAACAGAAGTTATGAATCAAATGGATCTGGCAGATATCTACAGAACATTCTATCCTAAAACAAAAGGATATACCTTCTTCTCAGCACCTCATGGTACTTTCTCCAAAATTGACCACATAATTGTTCACAAAACAGGCCTCAACAGATACAAAAATATTGAAATTGTCCCATGCATCCTATCAGATCACCATGGATTAAGGCTGATCTTCAATAACAAAATAAATAATAGAAAGCCAACCTTCACTTGGAAACTGAACAACACTCTTCTCAATGATACCTTGGTCAAGGAAGGAATAAAGAAAGAAATTAAGGACTTTTTAGAGTTCAATGAAAATGAAGCCACAACATACCCAAACTTATGGGACGCAATGAAAGCATTTCTAAGAGGAAAACTCATAGCTCTGAGTGCCTCCAAAAGGAAACTAGAGAGAGCACACATTAGCAGCTTGACAACATACCTAAAAGCACTAGAACAAAAGGAAGCAAATTCACCCAAGAGGAGTAGACTGCAGGAAATAATCAAACTCAGGGGCGAAATCAACCAAGTGGAAACAAGAAGAACTATTCAAAGAATCAAACAATCAAGGAGCTGGTTCTTTGAGAAAATCAACAAGATAGATAAACCCTTAGCCAGACTCACTAGAGGGCACAGGGAAAGCATCCTAATTAACAAAATCAGAAATGAAAAAGGAGACATAACAACAGATCCTGAAGACATCCAAAACACCATCAGATCCTTCTACCAAAGGCTATACTCAACAAAACTGGAGAACCTGGATGAAATGGAGAAGTTCCTAGACAGATACCAGGTACCAAAGTTGAATCAAGATCAGGTTAATGATCTAAACAGCCCTATATCCCCCAAAGAAATAGAAACAGTCATTAATAGTCTCCCAACTAAAAAAAGCCCAGGACCAGATGGGTTTAGTGCAGAGTTCTATCAGACCTTCAAAGAAGATCTAATCCCAGTTCTTCACAAACTATTCCACAAAATAGAAACAGAAGGTACTCTATCCAACTCATTCTATGAAGCCACAATTACTCTGATACCTAAACCACAAAAAGACCCTACAAAGATAGAAAACTTCAGACCAATATCCCTTATGAATATTGATGCAAAAATCCTCAATAAAGTTCTTGCTAACCGAATCCAAGAACACATCAAAACAATCATCCATCCTGACCAAGTAGGTTTCATCCCAGGGATGCAGGGATGGTTCAATATACGGAAATCCATCAACGTAATCCAGTATATAAACAAACTCAAAGACAAAAACGACATGGTCATCTCGTTAGATGCGGAAAAAGCATTTGACAAGATCCAACACCCATTCATGATAAATGTTTTGGAAAGATCAGGAATTCAAGGCCCATACCTAAACATCATAAAAGCAATCTACAGCAAACCAGTAGCCAACATCAAAGTAAATGGTGAGAAGCTTGAAGCAATCCCTCTAAAATCAGGGACTAGACAAGGCTGTCCACTTTCTCCATACCTATTCAACATTGTACTTGAAGTCCTAGCCAGAGCAATTCGACAACAAAAGGAGATCAAAGGGATACAAATTGGAAAAGATGAAGTCAAAATATCACTTTTTGCAGATGATATGATAGTATATATAAGTGACCCTAAAAATTCCACAAGAGAACTCCTAAGCCTGATAAACAGCTTCGGTGAAGTAGCTGGATATAAAATTAACTCAAACAAATCAATGGCCTTTCTCTACACAAAGAATAAACAGGCTGAGAAAGAAATTAGGGAAACAACACCCTTCTCAATAGTCACAAATAATATAAAATATCTTGGCGTGACTCTAACTAAGGAAGTGAAAGATCTGTATAATAAAAACTTCAAGTCTCTGAAGAAAGAAATTATAGAAGATCTCAGAAGATGGAAAGATCTTCCATGCTCATGGATTGGCAGGATCAACATTGTAAAAATGGCTATCTTGCCAGAAGCAATCTACAGATTCAATGCAATCCCCATCAAAATTCCAACTCAATTCTTCAACGAATTAGAAAGTGCAATCTGCAAATTCTTCTGGAATAACAAAAAACCTAGGATAGCAAAAACTCTTCTCAAGGATAAAAGAACCTCTGGTGGAATCACCATGCCGGACCTAAAGCTTTACTACAGAGCAATTGTGATAAAAACTGCATGGTACTGGTATAGTGACAGACAAATAGACCAATGGAATAGAATTGAAGACCCAGAAATGAACCCACACACCTACGGTCACTTGATCTTCGACAAGGGAGCTAAAAACATCCAGTGGAAGAAAGACAGCATTTTCAACAAATGGTGCTGGCACAACTGGTTGTTAACATGTAGAAGAATGCGAATCGATCCATTCCTATCTCCTTGTACTAAGGTCAAGTCTAAGTGGATCAAGGAACTTCACATAAAACCAGAGACACTGAAACTTATAGAGGAGAAAGTGGGGAAAAGCCTTGAAGATATGGGCACAGGGGAAAAATTCCTGAATAGAACAGTAATGGCTTGTGCTGTAAGATCGAGAATTGACAAGTGGGACCTCATGAAACTGCAAAGCTTCTGCAAGGCTAAATCCACCATCAATAAGACAAAAAAACCACCAACAGATTGGGAAAGGATTTTCACCTATCCTAAATCAGATAAGGGACTAATATCCAATATATATAAAGAACTCAAGAAGGTGGACTCCAGAAAGTCAAATAACCCCATTAAAAAATGGGGCTCAGAACTGAACAAAGAATTCTCACCTGAGGAATACCGAATGGCAGAGAAGCACTTGAAAAAATGTTCAACATCCTTAATCATCAGGGAAATGCAAATCAAAACAACCCTGAGATTCCACCTCACACCAGTCAGAATGGCTAAGATCAAAAATTCAGGTGACAGCAGATGCTGGCGAGGATGTGGAGAAAGAGGAACACTCCTCCATTGTTGGTGGGATTGCAAGCTTGTACAACCACTCTGGAAATCAGTCTGGCGGATCCTCAGAAAATTGGACATAGTACTACTGGAGGATCCAGCAATACCTCTCCTGGGCATATATCCAGAAGATGTGGCAACCGGTAAAAAGGACACATGCTCCACTATGTTCATAGCAGCCCTATTTATAATAGCCAGAAGCTGGAAAGAACCCAGATGTCCCTCAACAGAGGAATGGATACAGAAATTATTATTATTATTACAGAATTTTATTGAGTAGTTTTGCATCGATATTCATAAGGGAAATTGGTCAGAAGTTCTCTTTCTTTGTTGGGTGTTTCTGTGGTTTAGGTATCAGAGTTATTGTGGCTTCATAAAATGTATTGGGTAGGATACCTTCTTCTATTTTGTGGAATAGTTTGTGAAGAACTGGGATTGGGTATTCTCTGAAGGTCTGATAGATCTCTGCACTAAACCCATCTGGTCCTGGGCTTTTTTTGGTTGGGAGACTATTAATGACTGCTTCTATTTCTTTAGGGGATATGGGACTGTTTAGATCGTTAACTTGATCCTTATTTAACTTTGGTACCTGGTATATGTCTAGTAATTTGTCCATTTCATCCAGGTTTTCCAGTTTTGTTGAGTATTGCCTTTTGTAGAAGTATCTGATAGTGTTTTGGATTTTTTCAGGATCTGTTGTTATGTCTCCTTTTTCATTTCTGATTTTGTTAATTAGGATGCTGTTCCTGTGTCCTCTAGTGAGTCTGGCTAAGGGTTTATCTATCTTGTTGATTTTCTCAAAGAACCAGCTCCTCGTTTGGTTGATTCTTTGAATAGTTCTTCTTGTTTCCACTTGGTTGATTTCGCTCCTGAGTTTGATTATTTCCTGCAGTCTACTCTTCTTGGGTGAATTTGCTTCCTTTTGTTCTAGAGCTTTTAGGTGTGCTGTCAAGCTGCTAGTGTGTATTTTCTCTAGTTTATTTTTGGAGGCACTCAGAGCCTCCCTCTTAGACATGCTTTCATTGTGTCCCATAAGTTTGGGTATGTTGTGGCTTCATTTTTATTAAACTCTAAAAAGTCCTTAATTTCTTTCTTTATTCCTTCCTTGACCAAGGTATCATTGAGAAGAGTGTTGTTCAGTTTCCACGTGAATGCTGGCTTTCCATTATTTATGTTGTTATTGAAGATCAGCGTTAGTCCATGGTGGTCTGATAGGATGCATGGGACAATTTCAATATTTTTGTATCTGTTGAGGCCTGTTTTGTGACCAATTATATGGTCAATTTTGGAGAAGGTACCATGAGGTGCTGAGAAGAAGGTATATCCTTTTGTTTTAGGATAGAATGTTCTGTAGATATCTGTTAAGTCCATTTGTTTCATAAATTCTGTTATTTTCACTGTGTCCCTGTTTAGTTTCTGTTTCCATGATCTGTCCATTGGTGAAAGTGGTGTGTTGAAGTCTCCAAATTTATTGTATGAGGTTCAATGTGTGCTTTGAGCTTTACTAAAGTTTCTTTAATGAATATGGCTGCCCTTGCATTTGGAGCATAGATATTCAGAATTGAGAGTTCCTCTTGGAGGATTTTTACCTTTCATGAGTATGACGTGTCCCTCCTTGTCTTTTTTGATAACTTTGGGTTGGAAGTCGATTTTATTCGACATTAGAATGGCTACTCCAGCTTGTTTCTTTAGACCATTTGCTTGGAAAATTGTTTTCTAGCCTTTCACTCTGAGGTAGTGTCTGCCTTTTTCCCTGAGATGGGTTTCCTGTAAGCAGGAAAATGTTGGATCCTGTTTGTGTAGCCAGTCTATTAGTCTATGTCTTTTTATTGGGGAATTGAGTCCATTGATATTAAGAGATATTAAGGAAAAGTAATTGTTGCTTCCTATTATTTTTGTTGTTAGAGTTGGCATTCTGTTCTTGTGGCTGTCTTCTTTTTGGTTTGTTGAAGGATTACTTTCTTGCTTTTTCTATGGCGTGCTTTCCGTCCTTGTATTTTTTTTTTCTGTTATTATCCTCTGAAGCGATGGATTTGTGCAAAGATGTGTGAATTTGGTTTTGTGGTGAAATACTTTGGTTTTTCCATCTATGGTAATTGAGAGTTTGGCTGGGTATAGTAGCCTGGGCTGGCATTTGTGTTCTCTTAGTGTCTGTATAACATCTGTCCAGGATCTTCTGGCTTTCATAGTCTCTGGTGAAAAGTCTTGTGTTATTCTGATAGGCCTGCCTTTATATGTTACTTGACCTTTTTCCCTTACTGCTTTTAATATTCTATCTTTATTTAGTGCTTTTGTTGTTCTGATTATTATGTGTTGGGAGGAATTTCTTTTCTGGTCCAGTCTATTTGGAGTTCTGTAGGCTTCTTGTATATTCATGGGCATCTCTTTCTTTAGGTTTGGGAAGTTTTCTTCTATAATTTTGTTGAAGATATTTGCTGGCCCTTTAAGATGAAACTCTTCATTCTCATCTACTCCTATTATCCTTAGGTTTGGTCTCCTCATTGTGTCCTGGATTTCCTGGATGTTTTATTCAATTCCCTCACCTGTTTGGTCGTGTTTTCCTGCAATTCTTTAAGAGATTTTTGTGCTTCCTCTTTAAGGTCTTCTACCTCATTAGCAGTGTTCTCCTGTATTTCTTTAAGTGAGTTATTGAAGTCCTTCTTGATGTCCTCTACCATCATCATGAGATATGCTTTTAAATCTGGGTCTAGCTTTTCGGGTGTGTTGGGGTGCCCAGGACTGGTTGGGGTGGGAGTGCTGCGTTCTGATGATGGTGAGTGGTCTTGGTTTCTGTTAGTAAGATTCTTTTTTTTTAAATTTTTAATATTTTTATTACATATTTTCCTCAGTTACATTTCCAATGCTATCCCAAAAGTCCCCCATAGCGCCCCCCACTTCCCTACCCACCCATTCCCATTCTTTTGGCCCTGGCATTCCCCTATATTGGGGCATATAAAGTTTGCAAGTCCAATGGGCCTCTCTTTCCAGTGATGGCCGACTAGGCCATCTTTCGATACATATGCAGCTAGAGACAAGAGCTCCGGGGTTCTGGTTAGTACATCATGTTGTTCCACCAATAGGGTTGCAGATCCCTTTAGCTCCTTGGGTACTTTCTCTAGCTTCTCCATTGGGAGCCCTGTGATACATCCAATAGCTGACTGTGAACATCCACTCCTGTGTTTGCTAGGCCCCGGCATCGTCTCACAAGAGACAGCTATATTTGGGTCCTTTCAGCAAAATCTTGCTAGTGTATGCAATGGTGTCAGCATTTAGAAGCTGATTATGGGATGGATCCCTGGATACGGCAGTCTCTAAATGGTCCATCCTTTCATCACAGCTGCGAACTTTGTCTCTGTAACTCCTTCCCTGGGTGTTTTGTTCCCAATTCTAAGAAGGGGCACAGTGTCCACACTTTGGTCTTCATTCTTCTTGAGTTTCATGTGTTTAGCAAATTGTATCATATATCTTAGGTATCCTAAGTTTTGGGCTAATATCCACTTATCAGTGAATACATATTGTGTGAGTTCTTTTGTGACTGTGTTACTTTACTCAAGATGATGCCCTCCAGGTCCATCCATTTGGCTAGGAATTTCATAAATTCATTTTTTTTAATAGCTGAGTAGTACTCCATTGTGTAAATGTACCATAATTTCTGTATCCATTCCTCTGTTGAGGGACATCTGGGTTCTTTGCAGCTTCTGGCTATTATAAATAGGGCTGCTATGAACATAGTGGAGCATGTCTCCTTCTTACCGGTTGGGACATCTTCTGGATATATGCCCAGGAGAGGTATTGCTGGATCCTCCGGTAGTACTATGTCCAATTTTCTAAGGAACCGCCAGACTGATTTCCAGAGTGGCTGTACAAGCTTGCAATCCCACCAACAATGGAGGAGTGTTCCTCTTTCTCCACATCCTCGCCAGCATCTGCTGTCACCTGAATTTTTGATCTTAGCCATTCTGACTGGTGTGAGGTGGAATCTTAGGGTTGTTTTGATTTGCATTTCCCTGATGATTAAGGATGTTGAACATTTTTTCAGGTGCTTCTCTGCCATTCAGTATTCCTCAGGTGAGAATTCTTTGTTCAGTTCTGAGCCCCATTTTTTAATGGGGTTATTTGACTTTCTGGAGTCCACCTTCTTGAGTTCTTTATATATATTGGATATTAGTCCCTTATCTGATTTAGGATAGGTGAAGATTCTTTCCCAACCTGTTGGTGGTTTTTTTTTGTCTTATTGATGGTGTCTTTAGCCTTGCAGAAGCTTTGCAGTTTCATGAGGTCCCACTTGTCAATTCTCGATCTTACAGCACAAGCCATTACTGTTCTATTCAGGAATTTGTCCCCTGTGCCCATATCTTCAAGGCTTTTCCCCACTTTCTCCTCTATAAGTTTCAGTGTCTCTGGTTTTATGTGAAGTTCCCTGATCCACTTAGACTTGACCTTGGTACAAGGAGATAGGAATGGATTGATTCGCATTCTTCTACATGTTAACAACCAGTTGTGCCAGCACCATTTGTTGAAAATGCTGTCTTTCTTCCACTGGATGTTTTTAGCTCCCTTGTCGAAGATCAAGTGACCATAGGTGTGTGGGTTCATTTCTGGGTCTTCAATTCTATTCCATTGGTCTATTTGTCTGTCACTATACCAGTACTATGCAGTTTTTAATCACAATTGCTCTGTAGTAAAGCTTTAGGTCTGGCATGGTGATTCCACCAGAGGTTCTTTTATCCTTGAGAAGAGTTTTTGCTATCCTAGGTTTTTTGTTATTCCAGATGAATTTGCAGATTGCTCTTTCTAATTCGTTGAAGAATTGAGTTGGAATTTTGATGGGGATTGCATTGAATCTGTAGATTGCTTTTGGCAAGATAGCCATTTTTACAATGTTGATCCTGCCAATCCATGAGCATGGGAGATCTTTCCATCTTCTGAGATCTTCTATAATTTCTTTCTTCAGAGACTTGAAGTTTTTATTATACAGATCTTTCACTTCCTTAGTTAGAGTCACGCCAAGATATTTTATATTATTTGTGACTATTGAGAAGGGTGTTGTTTCCCTAATTTCTTTCTCAGCCTGTTTATTCTTTGTGTAGAGAAAGGCCATTGATTTGTTTGAGTTAATTTTATATCCAGCTACTTCACCAAAGCTGTTTATCAGGCTTAGGAGTTCTCTGGTGGAATTTTTAGGGTCACTTATATATACTATCATATCATCTGCAAAAAGTGATATTTTGACTTCATCTTTTCCAATTTGTATCCCTTTGATCTCCTTTTGTTGTCGAATTGCTCTGGCTAGGACTTCAAGTACAATGTTGAGTAGGTATGGAGAAAGTGGACAGCCTTGTCTAGTCCCTGATTTTAGAGGGATTGCTTCAAGCTTCTCACCATTTACTTTGATGTTGGCTACTGGTTTGCTGTAGATTGCTTTTATGATGTTTAGGTATGGGCCTTGAATTCCTGATCTTTCCAAAACTTTTATCATGAATGGGTGTTGGATCTTGTCAAATGCTTTTTCCACATCTAACGAGATGACCATGTCGTTTTTGTCTTTGAGTTTGTTTATATACTGGATTACGTTGATGGATTTCCGTATATTGACCATCCCTGCATCCTTGGGATGAAACCTACTTGGTCATGATGGATGATTGTTTTGATGTGTTCTTGGATTCGGTTAGCAAGAACTTTATCGAGGATTTTTGCATCAATATTCATAAGGGATATTGGTCTGAAGTTTTCTATCTATGTTGGGTCTTTTTGCGGTTTAGGTATCAGAGTAATTGTGGCTTCATAGAATGAGTTGGGTAGAGTACCTTCTGTTTCTATTTTGTGGAATAGTTTGTGAAGAGCTGGGATTAGATCTTCTTTGAAGGTCTGATAGAACTCTGCACTAAACCCATCTGGTCCTGGGCTTTTTTTAGTTGGGAGACTATTAATGACTGCTTCTATTTCTTTGGGGGATATAGGGCTGTTTAGATCATTAACCTGATCTTGATTCAACTTTGGTACCTGGTATCTGTCTAGGAACTTCTCCATTTCATCCAGGTTCTCCAGTTTTGTTGAGTATAGCCTTTGGTAGAAGGATCTGATGGTGTTTTGGATGTCTTCAGGATCTGTTGTTATGTCTCCTTTTTCATTTCTGATTTTGTTAATTAGGATGCTTTCCCTGTGCCCTCTAGTGAGTCTGGCTAAGGGTTTATCTATCTTGTTGATTTTCTCAAAGAACCAGCTCCTTGATTGTTTGATTCTTTGAATAGTTCTTCTTGTTTCCACTTGGTTGATTTCGCCCCTGAGTTTGATTATTTCCTGCAGTCTACTCCTCTTGGGTGAATTTGCTTCCTTTTGTTCTAGTGCTTTTAGGTATGTTGTCAAGCTGCTAATGTGTGCTCTCTCTAGTTTCCTTTTGGAGGCACTCAGAGCTATGAGTTTTCCTCTTAGAAATGCTTTCATTGCGTCCCATAAGTTTGGGTATGTTGTGGCTTCATTTTCATTGAACTCTAAAAAGTCCTTAATTTCTTTCTTTATTCCTTCCTTGACCAAGGTATCATTGAGAAGAGTGTTGTTCAGTTTCCAAGTGAAGGTTGGCTTTCTATTATTTATTTTGTTATTGAAGATCAGCCTTAGTCCATGGTGATCTGATAGGATGCATGGGACAATTTCAATATTTTTGTATCTGTTGAGGCCTGTTTTGTGAACAATTATGTGGTCAATTTTGGAGAAGGTACCATGAGGTGCTGAAAAGAAGGTATATCCTTTTGTTTTAGGATAGAATGTTCTGTAGATATCTGCCAGATCCATTTGATTCATAATTTCTGTTAGTTTCACTGTGTCCGTGTTTAGTTTCTGTTTCCATGATCTGTCTATTGGTGAAAGTGGTGTGTTGAAGTCTCCCACTATTATTGTATGAGATGCAATGTGTGCTTTGAGATTTACTAAAGTTTCTTTAATGAATGTGGCTGCCTTTGTATTTGGAGCATAGATATTCAGGATTGATAGTTCCTCTTGGAAGATTTTACCTTTGATGAGTATGAAGTGTCCCTCTCTGTCTTTTTTAATGACTTTGGGTTGGAAGTCAATCTTATCAGATATTAGAATGGCTACTCCAGCTTGTTTCTTCATACCATTTGCTTGGAAAATTGTTTTCCAGCCTTTCATTCTGAGGTAGTGTTTATCTTTTTCTCTGAGATGAGTTTCCTGTAAGCAGCAAAATGTTGGGTCTTGTTTGTGTAGCCAGTTTGTTAGTCTATGTCTTTTTATCGGGGAGTTGAGTCCATTGATATTAAGAGATATTAAGGAAAAGTAATTGTTGTTTCCTGTTATTTTTGTTGTTAAAGTTGGCATTCTGTTCTTGTGGCTGTCTTCTTTTAAGTTTGTTGAGGGATTACCTTCTTGTTGTTTCTAGGGCGTGGTTCCTGTCCTTGTATTGGTTTTTTTCTGTTATTATCCTTTGAAGGGCTGGATTCGTGGAGAGATAATGTGTGAATTTGGTTTTGTCGTGGAATACTTTGGTTTCTCCATCTATGTTAATTGAGAGTTTGGCTGGGTATAGTAGCCTGGGCTGGAGTTTGTGTTCTTTTTTGTGTCTGTAAAACATCCGTCCAGGATCTTCTGCCTTACATAGTCTCTGGTGAAAAATCTGGTGTAATTCTGATAGGCTTGCCTTTATATGTTACTTGGCCTTTTTCTCTTACTGCTTTTAGTATTCTATCTTTATTTAGAGCATTTGTTGTTCTGATTATTATGTGTTGGGAGGTATTTCTTTTCTGGTCCAGTCTATTTGGAGTTCTGTAGGCTTCTTGTATGTTCATGGGCATCTCTTTCTTTAGATTTGGGAAGTTTTCTTCTATAATTTTGTTGAAGATGTTTGCTGGTCCTTTGAGTTGAAAATCTTCATTCTCATCCACTCCTATTATCCGTAGGTTTGGTCTTCTCATTGTGTCCTGTATTTCTTGGATGTTTTGAGTTAGGATCTTTTTGCATTTTACATTTTCCTTGATTGTTGTGCCGATGTTCTCTATGGAATCTTCTGCACCTGAGATTCTCTCTTCCATCTCTTGTATTCTGTTGCTGATGCTGGTATCTATGGTTCCAGATTTCTTTCCTAGGGTTTCTATCTCCAGTGTTGCCTCATTTTGGGTTTTCTTTATTGTGTCTACTTCCCTTTTTAGGTCTAGTATGGTTTTGTTCATTTCCATCATCTGTTTGGATGTGTTTTCCTGTTTTTCATTAAGGACTTCTACCTGTTTGATTAGGTTATCCTGTTTTTCTTTAAGGATTTGTAATTCTTTAGTAGTGTTCTCCTGCAATTCTTTAAGGGATTTTTGTGCTTCCTCTTTATTGTCTTCTACCTGTTTACCAGTGTTCCTTTGTATTTCTTTAAGTGTGTTATTAAAGTCCTTCTTGAAGTCCTCTACCATCATCATGAGATATGCTTTTAGATCCGTGTCTAGCCTTTCCGGTGTGTTGGGGTGCCCTAGACTGGGCGAAGTGGGAGTGCTGGGTTCTGATGATGGTGAGTGGTCTTGGTTTCTGTTAGTAAGATTATTACGTTTACCTTTCGCCATCTGGTAATCTCTGGGGTTAGTTGTTGTCGTTGTCACTGTTTAAAGATTGGAGCAGAAGCTGTGTTCCACTCACCAGCAGTCTCAAAATCCTGTGGCGGGCGTCGTGGGTAGCTGGCGGGTGTCAGCAGACCCTGCGCTCTAGCTACTCCGGTGCTGGTCCGGCCGGAAGAGGCCTGTGGTCCTACTCAGGCCGGTTTTCTGCTTCCCTAACTAATGCAGTCTCAGGTCCCGTGCGCAATTGGATTGGAGCAGAAGCTGTGTTCCACTCACCAGAAGTCTTAAGATCCTGTGGCGGGTGTTGTGGGTAGCTGGCGAGTGTCCTCCATCCCTGCACCCTAGCTACCCTGGCGCTTTTCTGACCGGAGAGGCTTGTGGCCCTATTCAGGCCGGATTTCTGCCTCCCCAACCAAAGCAGTCTCAGGTCCCGCGTGATTGGACTGGAGCAGAAGTTGTGTTTCACTCACCAGCAGTCTCAAAATCCTGTGGCGGGGGTCGTGGGTAGCTGGCGGGTGTCAGCCGACCCTGCGCTCTAGCTACCCTTGTGCTGGTCCGGCCGGAAGAGGCCTGTCTGTTAGTAAGATTCTTAAGTTTGCCTTTCACCATCTGGTAATCTCTGGAGTTAGTTGTCTCTGGTTAGAGCTTGTTCCTCAGGTGATTATGTTTGCCTCTATCAGCAGACTTGGGAGACTAGCTCTCTGCTGCGTTTCAGTGGTCAGAGTATTTTCTGCAGGCAAGCTCTCCTCTTGCAGGGAAGGTGCCCAGATTTCTGGTGTTCGAACCTTCTTCCTGGCAGAAGTTGTGTTCCACTCACCAGAGGTCCTAAGATCCCGTGGAGAATCCTGTGGGAACCTTGGGGGTGTCATCAGACTCTGCACCCAAGGTGCTCTGGTGCTGGTGCTGGTGCCGACTGGAAGGGACTTGTGACCCTGGTCAGGCCGGGTTTTCTGCTTCCCTAATTGATGCTGTCTCAGGTCCCGTGCGATTGGAGTGGACCAGCAGTTGTGTTCTACTCACCAGAGGTCCTAAGTTCCCGTGGAGAGCCCTTGGGGACCTTGGGGTGTCAGCAGACTGTGCATCCAAGGTATGTTAGTACTGGCGCCGACCGGAAGGGCAGTCTACGTGTTTTTATTGGGGAATTGAGTCCATTGATGTAAAGAGAAATCAAAGAAAAGTAATTGGATTTTCCTGTCATTTTTGTTGTTAAAGTTGGTAATCTGTTCTTGTGGCTGTCTTTTTAGTTTTGTTAAAGGATTACTTTCTTGTTTTTTGTAGGGTGTAACTTCCATCTTTGTGTTGGTGTGTCTCTTTATTATCCTTTGAAGGGCTGGGTTTGTGGAAAGATATTGTGTGAATTTAGTTTTGTCATGGAACACTTTGGTTTCTCCATCTATGGTAATTGAGAGTTTTGCTGGGTATAGTAGCCTGGGCTGGCATTTGTGTTCTCTTAGTGTCTGTATAACATCTGTCCAGGATCTTCTGGCTTTCATATTCTCTGGTGAGAAGTTTGGAGTAATTCTAATAGACCTGCCTTTGTATGCTATTTGACCTTTTGCCATTACTGCTTTTAATATTTTGTCTTTATTTAGTGCTTTTGTTGTTCTGATTATTATGTGTTGGGAGGAATTTCTTTTCTGGTCCAGTCTATTTGGAGTTCTGTAGGCTTCTTTTATGTTCATGGGCATCTCTTTCTTTAGGTATGGGAAGTTTTCTTCTATAATTTTGTTGAAGATATTTGCTGGCCCTTTATGTTGAAAAATCTTCTTTCTCATCTACTCCTGTTATCCGTAGGTTTGGTCTTCTCATTGTGTCCTGGATTTCCTGGATGTTTTGAGTTAGGATCTTTTTGCATTTTACATTTTCTTTGATTGTTTTGCAGATGTTCTCTATGGAATCTTCTGCACCTGAGATTCTCTCTTCCATCTCTTGTATTCTGTTACTGATGCTCACATCTATGGTTCCTGATTTCTTTCCTAGGGTTTCTATCTCCAGAGTTGTCTCTCTTTGGGTTTCCTTCATTGTTTCTACTTCCATTTTTAGATCTTGGATGGTTTTCTTCAATTCCATTGCCTGTTTGGTCGTGTTTTCCTGTAATTCTTTAAGGGGTTTTTGTGTTTCTTCTACCTGTTTAGCTGTGTTTGCCTGTAGTTCTTTAAGGACTTCTATGTGTGTAGCAGTGTTCTCCTGTAATTCCTTGAGTGATTTTTTTGTTTCCTCTTTAAGGGCTTCTACTTGTTTAGCAGTATTCTCCTGTAATTCCTTGAGGAATTTTTGTGCTTCCTCTTTACGGACTTCTACCTGTTTAGCAGTATTCTTTTGTATTTCTTTAAGTGAGTTATTAAAGTCCTTCTTGATGTCCTCTACCATCATCATGAGATATGCTTTGCAATCCGGGTCTATCTTTTCGGGTGTGTTGGGGTATCCAGGACTCGTTGTGGTAGGTGTACTGGGTTCTGATGATGCCCAGTGTTCTTGGTTTCTGTTAGTAAGATTCTTACGTTTGCCTTTCACCATATGCAAATCTCTAGTCTTAATGTTCAAGCTGTCTCTGGTTGGGGCTTGATCCTCCTGTGATTCTTTTAGCCTCTGTCAGCACTCCTGGGAGTTCAACTCTCTCCTGATTTCCAGTGGTCAGAGCACTCTCTGCAGGCAAGCTCTCCTCTTTCAGGGTAGGTGTTCAGCAGTCTGGAGCTCTGATCCATCTTCTGAGTTCTGGGGTCAGAATTCTCCCTGTAGGCCAACTCTCCTCTGGCAAGGAATGTGCCCAGGGGTCTGGGTCTCAGCTCTGCCTCCTGGCTGAGGATGAAGACCAGACAGGACCCTGACCAAGAGGCTCTGTTGCTTCTATTGCCCACGTGCTCTCAGGTGATCAGGAGGTCCTGGGTGTGCTAGGGGTCCTGCGGCGTGGAGAGTCCTCTGGTGCCCTAGACACCCTCGTCCTGGTTCAAGCAGAATATGGCGGGGCTGGCCCAGACCTGAATGCATCCCAGCCTCTGGTTGGGTTGGGTTCCTTTGTCCCTGTTTCTGCCGGAATAAGACCCTCTGAGATTCTTTGGAGCTGATGTTGCATTCCACTCACCTGTGATCCCAAGGTTCTGTGGCATGGAGAGCACTCTGGAGCCCTTAGTGGCCTCTGCTGGGCTCAGAAGGAAGGTGGCGGGGGCAGCTCTTTATCTTAAGGAAGATCATTCTTTTCATCAATATACATTTCAAAGTGTTGTAGAATTAGTGCGGAGTGGAGTTCCTGCTATGATCCTCTTTGGAATGTCTTAAGTAAACCAAATTTGAAGATTTTAATGGTAAAAAATAATGGCCCAACCCAGAAAGACCATAAAAACAATCAATGTCTCAGCATTTAAAAGTGAAGCTTCCAATAGAAATGCTATGTAAGTAGCACAATATGTAAGTAGGGATGTAGTCATGCCCACCATCCACTAGAGGTAGTGGAAAAGAAAAGTTATTAGGACACAGGGGAAATAGACTTGTTCAGAAATAGTTCTTTGGGGTGAGTCCAGTCTTCGTTGTCAGGATATCAACAGTTCAGTACAGTAGCAAACACCAAATATGAATCAGCAGCTGCAGTCTAGTCCACGCTGCAGTCACCACACATGAACCAGCAAGGGCAGTTCAGTCCAGAAGTAACTACAAGGCTTGCCAAGTGGTTGAAGCTGTGGAAGCGACAAGAGGCAGGAACCTCAAGAGCAGTTCTTTGGTGAGTTTTTCTCTATGGTGCCCCCACAAGCAGAACTCAGCAATGCAATGTAAGGTGAACCAATACATGTGTGTTGTCGGTAAATAACAACAAAGCAGAACAAAGTAAACCAATGCTTGAATTCCCAGTGTCTGTGTGGTCATATTTATAGTCCTCTTGAACATCATGCATCCTTTTATGTATTTGCTATACCAAAACATCTTTTCACCTGTGCTGTCCATCAAAACATTACTTGACATTACTGATTTCATAAAAAAGCAAGAAACGAACAAAAAATATAGAAGTTTCCACTTCACAAAGAACTGACCAGAAGCTCAACAAAACACAGAAAATAACCATGTCGAGTGTTTCAAATGTAAAGTAACAAGATACATGGATTGTTCCATATATTATCTAGTACAGTGAAATCTCCCACGTGCTCATGAGAGCCAACAGTAAAACCTGTGACCTACCTGGATTCAACTCTCCTTCTACTGCTAAGCTTGCATTAGCCACAATAAGAATCCATACCATGGCCACTTGGGAACGCTATTAATCAGGGGCCCTAATTCCTATACTAGTACACGTTGTGATTCTTAAAATATCACAGTGTTTTTAGACATAGCTAGGCACATTAAGAGATGCATCTCCTCTTCAATTGCATCCCTAAACTATTTTTCATAAAAATTGCTCCAAATGGAAACAAAGAAGGAAAGTGTCCTTGACAACGAATTCTAGTTATGTCAATCAAAAGTATTCCAGAATCAAGCAATGCACCATCCTTAGCATTGAAATAATGGGCATCCTTGGAGCAGACCTTGAGACCCAGCACTTCAGCACTGACTGTGATTATTCTAAGCCAGGAGTGCTTTGAATACACAGGTTTAAAACACCCCAGGCAGTTTTTTTTAAAGTTAAAAATTACTGAGATTTAATTATCTGAAATCATCAGTGATTGATTACCTGAAGCAACAATTTTAAAAGAAAGAGTCAGAATAACTCCTTGCCATTTTCCTCTTCAAACTAAACTTAAATCTTTGGGAATTAGTGTATTATTCATTCTGCCTTCCATTTTCATGATGGAACACCTGAAAAAGTCAACTTAAAAGGAGGGAACATTTATTTTGCTCTACAGATGCAAAGGCAGCCATCTATAGTATCACATTGCTTTGTCAATTTTGGGTCTGTGGTTAGGTAGCTCGTCACGGTAGAGAGTGTGTGTTGGGGCAAATTGTTTTTTGATTATGTCAATACAGATGTCAGAAGCTAATTTTTGGGTAAAGGAAAAGAGGTGGGATTTCCAGGTCCCAGGGGGAAAAGCAGGGAAAGAGATAGAGAGAGGGGCTTTTCTGCTAGGCTTTGGAGGGAGGAGCATGAACCATGTAAGGCCTGGGGGTGACTGAATGGTGGAAGCCTCTGTCACCAGTGGAATTCTAATACAGGATAGCTGAGAGTTTAGGGCCATAGATTCTGCACCCAGTAGTTGTAATATCTGGCTAGTTTTAAAATATTAAGGCTGTCTGGTTTTTCTATCCGTGGTGACTCAGGTGGGCAAGAGAAAGGGCATAGCCTGGGAGGTTGTTAGAGCAATGGAAGAGCTAGCACTGCCACGCGGTTGGGCTGGTGGTTTGGCAGAGCTGAGTGAGACCTGAGCAGCTTGGTGAAGCTAGCTGTGGAAGCTGGATGAGATGGCCATGGGCAGCAGTTGATCTCAAAGCATAATGTGTGCTGAGGCACCGAGCAAGGAGCAATCGTGCATTTAAATTACATGCAACAGGTTAAATGCACAGTTTTGAGAATGAGAATTGTTTTCATCTAATGATGACTGAGGTCTAAGCCAATGCTGAAGCCAAGCTGAGAACAAAGACGGCTCAGAAGTTAGAGGGAAAAAAAAATCAAGTCTGGAGGTTATGGAGAATAAAATTCTGAACTTGCAGTAAATCCTGGACATAATATAAAAATTGTAACTAAGAGACTGAAGAGATTTTGAAGCAAACATATGAGAGCAATATATTAGTATTACTAATTGAGAACAGTCTTATGGGAGAACAGACTTGCCATTTAATAGTCAATGTGGTGTTTGCATTACTATTTCACTAATATTTTTTAAGGATCTGGAGAGATGGCTCAGCCATTAAGAGCACTTGCTGCTCTTCCAGAGGACCCAGAGTACATTCCCCAGGACCCACAACTACCTGTAACTCCAGCTTCAGAGGATCAGATGCTCTCTTCTTGCTTTCTTGTGTTTGCATGTGCACACACACAGAGAGAATATATTCATATAGGTCTATACATGTAAACATACACATACACAAAAATAGTACAAACAAGTCTTAAATGAAAAAAAAAAACCCACAATAGTCAATATTCCTCAAAGTAAACCTGCAGGCAGAGAGGACAGGTTTTCTAGAAAACACTGATCATATAGATAATAGACAGTATTGAAGACATGTTAATTTTAAGTGACTTTTAGCAGATCACCATAGCACCTTGACGACTGTGTGCATTACCACATGACCTCTAGAATTCTGAGTCCCTCTACAATGTTTGTACCAAGCTGTTTTTTCTTTTTATACTCAGCTTCTTTATTTCTTGTTTTATTTAAAAGTGAAGGTAATACAGTAGTCTTACCTTAACCCAGGTTTGACTGACATCAAGAGCTCAAAAGAGAGTCTCAAAAGGTCAAACCAACAAAATTACAACAGGGAAACAATATCCTTTATCTCTCCAACCTAGTCCTGAATATTTGTTCATTCTTTTTCTCAAAGGTATAAGTTGCTTATCTTCAAAGGCCTTGGCTTATTACTGTTTTTTTTTTTTTAAACTTGTAGAGAATTGTCTAATAGAGCCCATGATACTCAAGGGGAAAGAAAGCCGAGTGGAATAGAATGGTACCTTTGTGAAGTGAATTTCAGAGCACATGAGTTGATAAGTTAAAGACCGAGAAGGCATGTGAGAGAGGTATACAGTACAGCATAGCTTTTAGTCTTAGTTTTTTTTCTAGAAGTACCTAAGGTGAGGGGATCTACCTCATTCTTTCTCCCTCTGTATGCAACCCCCATTCCTAGGCTTGGTGGGACAAATGGAAAAAGTTGGGATGTCAGGATTGTAGTGAAATTTCACAGTATAGAATGTGGGAAAGAGGGTGCTTTAGTATCACTTGAGTTTTGTTTCTAACATCTTCATTTTTGTACCTTGCCTTTGTACCAATAAAACTGGAACAATAGCCTCTGTGTCAAATTTGACTAGGTCTAAAATTAGATATGAAGGCTGAACATGGAAATGGCCCAGCTTCTCCTTTCTCCCCTTTCATTCTGCTGCAGTTTGAATGAGAAGGTGACTCGCACAATTAACTAGAACTGCAACTGGCTGGGTGCCTGCGTACTTTCAGCCAACTATATTTCTGTGGGAAGGTTTCCAATTCTTTAATCTCAGTTATGGAGAGGTGGTAGGCAGCTGGTGTAGATGCCTGTCTGCAGGGTGTGTGCGTGCTAACTCTGATCAACGTTGCATGACAGCAGAGGGCTTATTAAAAAACAAATTCTCAATTTTCTTGTAATTCATCACCACCAATTTAAAAAACAAAACCAAATCTAGAGGTAATGTAAAAATATTTTTTGAACTCTTCTAACTACCTCTCATGAGATGTAGCAGTAATAAAGTTAATGAAATTTAAGTGCCATATTTACCCGTTATCGCCATCCACAGTTACACTGGCCTGCTGATGCTTCCATTAATGTCATAAGTTCTTTCAGTTTTCAGACCATCTTGACTGTACTCCTTAATTCCCCAATTTTAAGTGGCCACTGAATCTTCCTGCATCTACCTCCAATTCACCTCTCTTTTCATTTATTCATTTTTCTTGTAATGGACTTAATGTCCTACCTTGTACAATACACTGTGTGTATGGTAAGACAGACACAATACTGCCATCACAGCGAGCTCCAAACAAGAGACAAGTGAGTGAACAACTTCATCCTAAGTGTGTAATGTAAGCCTTTCTGGTGAAAAGGTATGAGGGCCCATGGAGGCAAGCCTAACTTTGGGTTACCAGAGAAGACTTGGTAAGTTATTAATGGCTTAGTGGAGATATTAAGGTTCAGAAGAAATGCAGGCAGAAGAATCCTTTAGATATATTTCACACATTTGAAGAATTTGTACTAAACATGATAGTGGAGAAGGCTTTATATTAGACTGCAGAGTTAGAAACACAACCTGCCCTGTTCTACTGATACAGGGTGTGTGTGTGTGTGTGTGTGTGTGTGTGTGTGCACAATGTGTGAATATAAGACATAAACACATCATAAGCACAAAATAGCTATTCTCTAGCTGGGGAGATACTTAAATTGGTAAAGTGCTCTTTGTACCAACTTAAGAACTTTATGTGACCCATGTAAAAACTGTGCACAGAGACACATATCTATAGTCCCAGAGCTGGGAGGCAGAGAAAGGTGGATCCCTGGAACTCACCGGCTGGTCATCTAATATGTCAGTGAGCTCCAGGTCCATAAGAGACCCTGCCTCCAAAAAACAAGAGAGACCCTGCCTTCAAAAAATAAGAGAGATCCTGCCTCCAAAAAATAAGGTGGAGAGGAATAAAGGAAGACACCTGATACTGATCTCCAGCACACACATCTCTCTTCCACCTCTCCCTCCTTCCTTCCCTATCTATCTTAGCTATCATTTGGGCCTTCTAAAGAATTACTTTCCTTTAACATATAGTGTACTTCATTCAACTAGCAATTGCTCTCAAGAATACATTGTTGCTCCAGGCTCTGCCCATCAGCTGGAACTTACCAGCTGGTCATCTAATATGTCAGTGAGCTCCAGGTCCATAAGAGACCCTGCCTCCAAAAAACAAGAGAGACCCTGCCTCCAAAAAATTGATTCCTGGCTAGGAAGTCATGCAGATGGCTCTTCTCTGAGCAATTCCTTGGTCATCTTTCTAGATCATTCAACCTAGCCATAGTGCCTTGCAACAGTCCAGTCAATTAAAGATCACGCCATAGGAAGAAGACACTGTAAACGAGTTCAGTCTTTTTCTCTAGTCATGGATCAAGAATGTTGTTTATACATTCACCAAGATCAGTTCAGTTGTTTCTTACGGCGCCCAAGATAAAAATATGGCTGTTTCATGCGAGGGAACAGAGGAAAATTATTTAAGCATATACATTACCAACGTAATCAGAGGTAGACAGGAGAAATAAACTGATACTCGGACAGCTCTTCTGGGAAGGTATGGGATCATTCTGAAGAAATGAGCTGAGATCAGAAGGGTGGAAAGGAGCGGGTCTTTGAAAGGGGCAGAAGAGAGTGCAGAAAAGGAGATGACATCAAACTCTTCCCAGGAACCCTGTGCCCCTGTGCTCTCATCTCTTTTTCTTTCTTTCTGTTTTTCTTCTTTAAACATAGATTTTAATACACTATATTCTGCTATTCTTTCCCCTTCTCCACCTCCCTTCCCAGCTGAATTCACAGCTTTCCTGCCTCTTCTTAGAAAACAAATACGCATCTAAATAATAATAAAATACATAAGATGAAAACAAACACACAATATAGGACAAAACAAACAAATGAAAAAGCATGAGAAATACATATAGATGTATTCGTTCAGTGAGGTATTCCACAAAAACAGAAAACTGGAAGCCATATGTCTATACAAAAGACCTGTAAAGATATATATATATATCTCCCTGACAAAACATTCTGAGACAAAGAACCTCTTAAGATTCAACTGAGTCTCTTTTGTGTTGTTCATCTACTGCTGAGCATGGCTGTGCCCTCACTTCTTCACCTCTGATGTCCTCCTCACAACCCGGCCGGCCATTCTCTCCAGACAACTCAGTCTTCTTTGTGCAGCCTGGCTCCTCCTGGCTGGCTCTGCTTCTGACAGAACCGACAGAACCCTTGGGTCTCTGGTAGGTCTGGGCTAAATAAGCTTTCCACCACGAGACTGAAGAATTCCCATACAGGAGCTCAACTGCACTCTCCAGAAACTCCTATATCTTACCATTATTGAGCCGCAGAGCCATTGAGCGAATTATTAATCCGAAACCCTTTGTTTTGCTGTCCTGTTCTAGTCACCTGTTTGTTTTTCCAGACCACGTCGTCAGGTTTAGCTCCAGTAAGGTCAGAAGGTCAGTTAACAACTTCACGAACACTGCCTGCCTCCCGGACGTGGCTGTCAGCACACGCGGGAAGCCGGCGAGCCTCCCTCTCCAGAGAAGGCGCCTGGATGACGTCACCCAGAGCCGAGGGCTGAGCGCCGAGCGTGACGTCACGGGGGCGGGGCGACCTGCCGTGAGGTCACCGGGTGGGCGGGGCCGGGCTCAAGCCCCAGTGTCGTCACGGGCGGGGGCGGGCCTGGAGCGTGTCAGCGCAGCCGAATCAAAACAAGCCCGAGACCCGCCTTTTCCCTCGGGCTCCTCCGCGTCTCGCTCCGCTCGAGGGCCCGTTGCGCCCGCGCGGCTGCGAGCCTCGGGTGGCCGCGCGTGGCCGCGCCGGCTTCTGCCGCGGAGGGCGCGGCGGCCGGAATGTCGCGGCGAGGGCCGCGCGGCGGGGCGGGCGCCTGAGGAAGAGCGGCCGGCCCGCGCTCTCCGTGGCCGCCCCGGTGCGGCGGGGGAGCCGCCTTCGTGGGCGCCGGGGACCGGGACACCCGCGAGCGGGCCGGGGAGATGCCCAACCCCAAGAACAGCAAAGGCGGCCGCAAAAACAAGCGCGCCAACAGCAGCGGGGACGAGCAGGAAAATGGAGCCGGGGCCTTGGCGGCGGCGGGTGCGACAGGCGCGGCGGCCGGAGGGGCCCTGGCGGCGGCGGCGGCGGGCTGCGGGGCGGCGTCGCCGGGCGCGGTGGGCACCGGCGGCGCGGCGGGCCCGGGAGGTGCGGGCACGGGCGCCGCCAACGCCACCGTCGCTGCGGGGGCTGCAGCCGCGGGAGACGCTAAGAATGGTAAGACGACAGCGGCGGGGCGAGCGCCAACTTCCTCCCCGACGGGCGGGCGGGCGGGCGCGGTGGCGGGGCCCTGGGTGGCGCGGGCGGCGCGTGGACAATGCGAGTCAGGAAGTGCTCGCCCCGCCCCTCCGCCCCGCGCTGGCTTTCCTTTCGCGGTCCCCACGCGGAGCGGCGAGGACCGGGGCTGCGGGCCCCGCGGCGGCGCTCCGGTTGGTAGCTGCTCCCCGTGGTGCCCGCGCGGGCTGAGTCTCAAGTGTCCCGGGTTGGTGGGAGCGAGGCAGCCCGCAAGCAAGAAAAGGTGCCCAAGTTAGAACGATCGGATTGGAAACTTCCCTGCTCACCGCGACCCACCCACCCACCATTGCCCCCAAAGAAGAAAAGCTGCAATTCCCAGCAGATGTAGGCCTGTTGCCTGATTGCCACAGGTGGAGAGTCCTGAGAGAGAGAGAGAGAGAGAGAGAGAGAGAGAGAGAGAGAGAGAGAGAGAGAGAGAGAGAGAGAGAGAGAGAGAGAGAGAGAGAGAGAGAGAGAGAGAGAGGGAGAGGGAGAGGGAGAGGGAGAGAGAGGGAGAGAGTGAGAGTGTGTGTGTGTGTGTGTGTGTGTGTGGTGTTAATTCTCTTGTCTCGCTTGAGGAAGGAAGAGAATCTGAACTTGACTTCCGTTCCCAGCCTGAAGTGTTTGGGTGTCTTTTTCTTCTCTCTCTCTCTCTTTCTCTCTTTTAGGTGCCTTGTATAATTGTGTCACATTTGTTTTTCTGAAGAAGCCCTGATAATTTCATGAGCGCTTGAATGATCCTTTAGAAGGGAGGAATGTAGGTAATAGCTAAGGTGTGACAGGATTTTCCCTTCTTACCACCGGATGCCTGACATTTATTTGGGCAGCTTTTAAACTTTTTTCTTCTCAGGCAGTTTTTCAGGGGGAGAAAAATATGTATATTTTAATGTAAGTAGATGAGAATCGTTAGAATAGTTATATTTGCTTTTTAACAGTTTTCAAAGCCATTCTCTATGTAAATGGTCTCCCTTAAAAGGGGCTACAGTACTTACAAGAATGCCACAGTGATTCCCATAGGAGATAGACTACAGGCTGTTGGAAAGGGGCCCCACTGGCTGAGCCCCTGCAGTTTTGAAATAGGAAGATTTGTTTATTGGGAGGAGCAAACGTACACGTTTGTGAGTGTTTGATAATACATTTGGCTAGCCTGTGCAGGCTCTTGCTTTCTTATCTCTAACCTTCCTTTTGATATTGATGTGACAGAGAAGATGATACTTAGACTGCACAATACCAGCTCTTCCTCAGCCATTTAGAGCTTTGTTATCTGGAGAGAGGCCAGTTTTTCTGAACCTCAGTTTCCTCATGGACAGACTTGATGGGAGTTGGGGGGGGGCAGTGAGGGTTACACTGGTCCTTTAGAGGATAATTGTGAGGGAGGCTTAGAGTGACCCTTTACTTTTAAGTTTCTATTTTGTGTTATTTTAAAGGCTTATTATGTAAAGGTCGATAAAAGCTCATTGCAAATAATAGATGGTTGGTGAATAACAGCTACTAGTTATTCATTCAAAAGATTATTTTAAAGTTATTAGATTATTGTTATTAAATATTAAAATAACTATTTTAAATGAACTTTTTAATTTGTAATGTTAATAGTACTGTGTATTAGATAGGGACTAGGCTAATGGTTATACTTCAGTACATCCTCGGTTCTCACAAAGACCTGTGTCTTTACCACACTCTGAAAGATTGGAGTATCTTAAAGTAGTTGAGGAAGTTTTTCTTTGGCAGATGGTACCTACTAGACTGAAAATATTAAGCCAGTTACATTGTTCTTTTGAAGTAGTCAACTGGTAGATTTAGCAGTACTGTGTATATCTGGGTAAAACTATGGATTTCTTAGTAGGTCTTTATTCTATTAGATGTGGGAAAAGAAGCAGTGGGCCCCCATATTGCCATAGCCACAATCTCAGAAGCTGCATATTCAGGAGCAGTGAGCTAGGGGTTGTGGCACCCATCTTTGGTGTCACCTTGGTGAAATAGTTTGATTTAACTGAAGAATCATCTCTGTTTCTGAAGACAATTTTAACATAGGTTCTTAGGCCTACACAAAATGAATAAGGAGATTGTAAATTATGTGTGTGTATGTGTGTGTATAGTATAGATGTAGGGAGAGGTGATACTGGTGAATTTTTATAGGAAGGGGCAATGGACATGATAACAAAGATTCATTTTGTTTTTTAGCTGTGTGCGTGTAGAAATAGCATACTTTTTTGGGGTCAGAAAGCAGCGTTCAGGAGTTCTCTCCTTCCCCAGGTAGATTTCGGGGATTGAACTCCAGTTGTCAGGCTTTGTGGTAAGCGCTTTTCCCACTGAGCCATCTTGTTGGCTCAAGACTAAATTATTTTCTAATTTTAAAGTTACATTAGTTGGACTGCTTTATGATTTCTAAGTATATTGTAGATTTTATTATTATAAAAATTTCAAAAGTATTTACAGTCTTTTGTTGGTGGTGAGACAGTGCCTTAGCTATATAGCTCTCAGGCTGGCCTTGAAATGTTTCATATCTATTACAATTTTACATGGTTTGTTTTGGTCAAGTCGGTTTTGAATGTACACTTACATGTAAACTTAATGACTAGTAGATGTTTCAGATTTATAGAGTGGTTTTATGTCCTGTAAGTATAGGGCATTGTAGTTACCAAAGCAAGGTCGTATTAGCCCTTAGTTGTTCATTGTTAGTGTAAATAACTCCTCGCTCTATAAAGTTGTTAGCCAGGGGAAGCCTGAGGAAACTGGTATGGTTGGAGTTGAGGTAGTTGAACTGGTTGCTGTTATGCACTTGAATAGGAATTCAAAGGATGTTGTACTCGTATTTTTTAGATACTAATTTATGAAGCCTTCTGCAGGGAATGGAGGAAGCAAGCATGAGGGAGTGCCATCGTGTCCTACATAGTAAACATCTGTGCACTACTGCAGCATTGTGATTGCAGGGGGACAGGATTTGTCACTCATTATTTCTAGACTCTAGTAATCAGGCAGCGGATTGCAACTGGGTTCATTCTGAAAGGCTGGCTCCATTAGGCCTCTGCCTTTTTTTTTTTCCCTTCAGCTCGAAAACTACTTGAAATCTTGATTGTGGTATATCTAGTTTCCAGTAGACCTGATTTGTTCATACTTTTATAAATCTCTGTTTTGTGGCTGAGCAAGGTTCACCACACATTCATTCCTAGCACAGCCTTTGAACTAATTCTGCCTTAGTCATTCAACAGCTCCGCCTGTTAGTGTTTGCCTTGCATTCTAGGGCCCACTTTAAATTAGTCCCTCTGATTTTCTTGGGTAAGTTACTTAGGTTCTGAGCCTAGTTTCTGCATATATAAAACGAGATCATAGAACCTCCGTAAATATGAAGCAAGATAGCTATTATATATTAAAGGGAGTATGCTAGAACAGTTCCAAAGGAGTTTATAGTGTAAGTCATTTGTGTTTGGTCCTGGGAAATAATCTCTTGAAAGAGGAAAGAGATTTATGGGCAGGAGGCTTATTGTGGTGGTCTCTTCACTAGTGGGGGAGAGGAGGCAGGACTGGGCAGAGGGGAGACTTGTAGGCACACCAGAGATAGGATGCTTCTCGATGCTTTTAAACCTTGAGATAGGTATTTAAACCTATAAGTCTAAGAACATAAAACCTTGAAATGTCTCCCCTAGAAAATAGTAGCCCTTAGGGCTTTATGCTGAAGAACTTAACGTGGGGAGGACTCTTGTTTTCCTGGCCTTTCCTGGGGTCTTCTTTAGCCATATCAGTGGCACCACAGAAGCCATTGTGGGATGAATAAGTATATCTTATTAGCTGCTATATAGGTTTTGTGAGACAGACTGAGGGATAACCACTGTATAACTGTTCAGAATCATGTCAGTTTATAATTTTTTGAGTACCACCTGAGTACTATCTATGAACAGGATTTATATTTTGCTTTATTTTTTGACCAGAAAGTAAACACTTTATAACCAGGTTTGTAGTATACCTTAAATGGATTGTCCCTTTCAGGCGTTTATTTTATCCATACATTTATAAGCTACCTATAGGAATCAGAAGTAAAACAGTGCTTGCCTGATTTTCCTTCCTTGTTTTCTTTCTTTTTGCCCAGGCTTTCTTCAGTTGTTATTCCCGAGGGCTTGGGTAACAGGCATGTAGCACAGCACTGGGCTGGACATTGGTTTCTGTAGCACAGCGCTGGGCTGGACATTGGTGTTTTTGTTTTGTTTTGTTTTGTTTCTTTGTCAGTGTATCTTTGTATAGTCATGGTTATCCTGGAACTAGCTCTGTAGATCAGGCTGGCCTTTAATTCACAAAGGTCTCCCTGCCCCTGCCTCCAGGAATAGTGGGATTAAAGATGGAGGACATGACCAAAGCAAAAACCAGGAGATAAAACTGGCAGTTAATCTTGTAGCTTAGTCTTATGAGTTTACTTCAAGCTTTTAGTTGCGCTAAATTTTAATTTGGTTAACGAACTTGAAGGTAACTGAAGGAACGTGTTAAGAGGGGGGAAAATATGTCCTGAGGTTATTGGTGATCACTTCTCATACAGTCTGAAGAGATTTATTTAAAACAGTGGTTCCCACCCTTCTTAACACTGTGACTTTTACATACAGTACTTCATGTTGTGATGACCCCCAAATGTAGTTATTTGCATTGCTACTTCATAACTGTAATTTTGCTCCTGTTAGGAATTGTAAATATCTGATACGAAGGCTGTCTGGTATTCAACCTCTGTGAAAGGGCCATTCAACCCCAGGAGGGTCCCAAACCACACGCTGAAAACCACTGAATGAGAATGTTACATTGGCTTGGAGATGTAGCTCAGTGGTAAAGCCCTTGTGTGCCCTGTGTATGGGAAGCTCTGGCTTCATTTCTCAGTACTGGGCTAGAGGAGGAAAGAAAGAAAGTGAAGAGTGGCTGGAGAGATGATTCAGTGGTTCAGAGCGTTTGTTTCTCTTGCAAAGGACCTGGGTTTGGCTCTCAGCACTGACATGGTGGCTCACAGCCCTCTGGATTTGGTTCTCAGTACGCACATGGTGATTTATAGCAGTCTGTAAGTCCAGCTCCAGAGGATCTGACACCCTCCTGTGGTCTCTGTGGAAACTTGTAGACATAGAAGTGAGCAAGACACCCATACACAGAAACTAAAAATACATAAATCTAAAGAAAATTTTAAGAAAGAAAAAAGTTAAGATATGCCAAATTCTTTTCACATTTCTAGTCAAAAATATATAATCCAACCACTGAGATAGCAAATAATTGATATTTTAATATTTTGAGGGCTGGAGGGATGGCTCAGTCATTAAAGGCTAGGCTCACAACTAAAATATTTTGACATACCTTCTTTCAGCCTTAAATTTCTTTTTTTTCCAACCAGAAAATACTTGAGATATAAAAAAAAGCATTGTAATTAGAAGAATTAAGAAGATTAATATAGAAATTAAGTACATCAAAAATACAAAAACAAAAGACTCAGGTTTATAAATTCATTTTAAAAGTAGCCTGTGTTCAGTGGTAGTCCTCACCACAAGATTTGATCATAGTTTGAGACTTTTTAAATTTATATTTTATTTTATGGTATGTTTTGTTTCCATGTATGCTGTGTACCACTTACATGCCTGGTGTCTGTAGAAGTCAAAAGAAGTCATTGTCTCCCCAGAAACTGGAATTATGGATAGTTGTGAACTGCCACGTGGGTCCTGGGAATCAAATACTGGTCCTGTGAAAGAGCAGCTGATGTTAACTGCTGACCCATGTTACCAGCCCCACAATTCTTCTTTTTCTTTTAATTTATTTGTGAAGAAAAATATGTTTGTGATTACATGAAATGTTTATTCATAAAAAATCTATTACAGAATTAAGAACTATTAATGGATAATTGATAAAGGTCATTAACTATGTATGCAACACTATTGGTCAGCTACTCTTATTCTATTTCCTTCTTTAGTTTTCCTGAGGGAAATATTAAATCATACCTTTAGCAGAGTAGTCAAGTAGAAGTCAGTGGTAGAAATTGTGTAGTTGGCCTTGAGTGAGGAAGCACTGGTCCTTTGTCTTGCCATTCTTACCATTTATTGTATTGAGATTATACTGTAATTCCATTATTTCCTTTCCTTGCTCCAGTCTTCCTGTATACCCTTCTGTGCTCTCTTTCAATTTCATGGCCTCTTTAATTGTTGCAGGTATACATGTACAGGCATACATACATATTCCTAAATGTAACTTGTTCAGTCAATATAATGTCACTGTATGTTCTTAGGACTCCCTGTTGGAATTGGATAACTAGTTGGTATGCTTTTTCCCTACGAAAGACTATTTTTCCCAATTTCAGCATTCCTTAGTTCTTCACGTAGGGTTGAGGCCTTGTCCTCCTGACCCTCTTCCCCACACACTTTGGCATATCTCTTGTTGTCCTTGTTCTGCTCATGTTGATTATGGATGTAGTTTCTGACATTACTAGGATTTACAATCTTACTTTCTGATCCTCTGGCTCTTAAAGTCTTAATACTCCCTCTTCTGCAAGGATCCCTCAGCCTTAGGAGTGGGATTTGTAAATCCCACTTCCATCTATTGTAAAGAAAAATTTCCCTGATGAAGAGTTAACACTACACTTTATCTGTGGGTCTAAGGACAATACTTAGAATGTGGTTAGAGATAATGCTGTTTAAATAAAGTGATGGCAGTTGGTTTTTATCCAAGATTGATTAATTCACTAGTCCTGAGTAGCTGGCTAGGTTTCTAGTACCAACCATGATCTCACTCTTGTTGAACAAGTCTTAAGTCCAGTTAGAGAGCTGTTGGTTACTACCAAGGGAGGAGTGCCACTACTGCACTCTTAGGTTACCGTGCTGGATTGGTTGTTGATGTGGTTCAGAGGTGTTATAGCTGGGTAGAACTGTTGGTTGCTGTTCATTCCTTTGGAAGCTTACATGGTGACTCCTGGTCCTATGAAAGCTGTCCTCAGGGAGGAGGCATTCAGGTCAGTTCCAACTCAGGAACCCCTGGGCCTGTGTCTGAAGTGCGTGGAGTCTTGAGCATGAGGAACTTACCATCTGCTTCTAGGAGTGGCCAATGCCGGCAGCAATAGTTTGTCATGGTTGGGGAGTCTCTTGGATACTTCCTGACGAGCTAGTCAAAAGAAGAAGGTGTTGGGGTGTTGGTTAGGTAATGTTTGCTTCTTAAAGGGAGTATTGTCTGCTCAAAGGGCTTGTGTATATTATTTCTTTTTTTTTACTTAGTCTTATTATTATTTTTTTTTTACTTACTCACTTTACATCTCCTTCACTGCCCCCTCCCAGTCACCCCTTCTCACAATCCTTCCCCCATCCTCCCTTCCCGGTTCCTCTAAGTGGGTGGGGCCCCCTGGTATCCTCTGACCCTGGCATTTCAAGTCTCTGTGAAGCTAGGCGCTTCCTCTCCCACTGAGGCCAGACAAGGCAGCCCAACTAGTAGAACATAGCCTACATACAAGGGAACAGATTTTGGGATAGCCCTTGTTCCAGTTGTTCAGGACCCACATGAAGGTCAAGCTTCACTTCTGCTACATATGAGCGGGTCTCTGGTTGGTGGTTCATTCTGCAAGCCCCAAGAGTCCAGGTTAGTTGAATCTTTTGGTCTTCTTGTGGAGTTTCTGTCCCCTTCGGACCCATAATCCTTCCTCCTGTTCTTCCTTAAAAGTCCCCAAGCTCCATCCACAGTTTGGCTGTGGGTGTCTGTATCTCTCTGAGTCTGTTGCTGTATGGAGCCTCTTAGAGGACAACATGCTCCTGTCTGCGAGCATAACAGAGTATCATTAACAGTGTCAGGGATTGGTGCTTGCCCATGGGATGGGTCTCAAGTTGGGCTGGTTATTGGTTGGCCTTTCCCTCAGTCTCCCTCCTCTGTGCCTGCATTACTTGTAGACAGGATAAAAAAAAATGTTCAACCCAAAATTTATCCTGCATTATAGTTTCTTTTGGTAGGTAGTTAATAATATGATTCCTTATGAGTTTTTCAGACATTCTTAATGTTATTTTACCATCTTCCTTCTATATTTATCTCCTTCCTCTGTCCCTAGAATCCCTCCTTTTCTTTCCTATCCCTTACCCTATCAGATCACTGTACCCTGCTATTCTCCTCTCTATTGTTCTCCCACCAGCCTACCCAATGGTCCATTTTTAATTCTCTGAATTCTGTACTTACACCAGAATATATATTCAACCTGAAGATTTGGAGTTAGGAGCCTCTGATGAAACAAAACATGTGATGTTTGTTTTCTTGGGTCTGGGTTACCTCATTCAATATAATCTTTACTAGTTCCATTTGTTTACCTAGAGAGTTCATGATTTGATTTTTCTTTACAGCTGAATAATACTCCATCGTTTATATATACACCACATTTTCATTATTGATTCATTGATTGAAGGACAGTGAATTCATATTTAGAGTGGTCTTATTACTTCGATTAACTCAGTCTGGAAATTTACAGAGTTTTGTGTCTTAGGTGATTTTGAATTCTATCAAGTTGACAGTATTAACCATTGCAGGTTGCTCAGTATAAAAGGTTTATTGTGGAGGATGATGGGAAGATCTGACCATGTCTGCTGATAGAGGGAAAGGAACCAGTGGAAGGGGAAAGATGAAAGATGGATTCAAAGGAGGGTATATGCAATACTTATAACAAAGCTGCACGCACACAAAGCCGGGAAACACAAGCATGCAACAGGAAAGCTGGGCCTTGATAGGAAGAAGGGGTCCTCCTAGGAAAAGTAACAAGGAAGTTTAGTGGTGGCGCACGCCTTTGATCCCAGCACTTGGGAGGCAGAAGCAGGCAGATTTCTGAGTTCGAGGCCAGCCTGGTCTACAGAGTGAGTTCTAGGACAGCCAGGGCTACACAGATAAACCCTGTCTCAAAAAAAAAAAAAAAAAAAAAAAACCAAAAAAAAAAGTATCCTAAAGTACATACACATAAAAAATAAATACTACATAGTCACATTTTATAACCTGCGTTTATACTTAGTATTTTATGGACATTTTTAGTAGATCACTAAGTGTATCGGTATTATTTTTAAAGAATATGTACTGTACCATCATCTTTCTGTACCTTAGAGAGTATACTTCTTCTATGCGACTCCTATCCACACATACATAATTTATCTAGTTACTTCTACCTACATCAATTCCTGTTGCCATATCTGTAAATGAGGTTATATTGAAACCACTGAACTAGACCGTTTGTGGGTAGGGGAAAAAAGGTTGGGCTATCTCAGGACATGGGTTGGGGGAAAAATGGCACAACAGTAAGTAGATTTTATATGACAGTTAAGAGGATGAGTCTTTGAGCTGATAAAACTGTTGCAATTGACAAGACTAATGCTCTTGCTCAAGGTTCACCTTAGGGGTGTCGAGGGGCAGATTAAGGGAGGCTCTTGGAAAACAGAAACCCACCTATAGGCTTCTGTTGCCTGCCAAGGTTCTTTTCTTTAAGACATAGTCATCAACATCAGACTGCCATGAGAGTAGGCCAGCTTTGGACCTAACAATCAAAATAACACAGGCTTTGACATTTTTAAATCCTAGAAATAAAATTTTTACAGTTCTGAAAGTTGGGAAGTAAAAGATCAGGTAATAGATTTAGTATTTGGGCAGGGTCTGCTCTATGGATTACGTTATTTTATCACAGCATCCTTAAAGAGCAGAACAGATAGAAAGGATGCACCTAGTCTAAATCACTTTTCTAAGGATAGTAATCCCATCTCTATGGTCACCTTCTGAGCACTAGCTGCCTTCTTAATGCTTGTGCATTGGGAATCAAATTTCAACAAAAGTTTCAGGCGAGACCTCGGTTTTTAGAGTGTATTTTACGTATGGACTTGGTATGTAGAGATAATCATTCCACCTATGGTGGTGCACACCTTTAATTCCAGCACTCAGAAAGCAGAGACAGGCAGATCTCTGTGAGTTTAAGGCCAGCCAGGGCTATATAGTGAGAGCCTATCTTAAAAAAAAAAAGATAAGTCTATATTTTACAATGAATTATATCTCTGGTTCTTAGTTTTACAAGCATGCTAGAGAATTTTTGGCACCCATGAGGGTCTCAGCAATGGGAGAGTGCTGTTGTGACTCGGTGCTTAGAGCAGATGCTATTGTGCTTAGGGATTTTAGTGATTTGGTAGCTCACAGAGATACAAGAAATTATGTACTAATGGCAGATAACAGATTAGTAGCTGGTGATAATGAAGGTGCAAGCATAGCTGTTGACATTCTGTGTGCACTATTCTAATGTTAGTGTTGAAGATGACTGGTATTATATGGGTTTTTATTTAAGCAATGCTTTAACTATACATAATCTTTTCTTCTACCATCATTTCTCTCCAGTTTAACTGGAAACAAATGGGATGATTTAGAAAAAATTAAATACAACAAAGTATGAAACAGTTATGCCTTCCTTATAAAGAAATAAACACAAGGATTTTATTGCATATACTACAGCAGCAGCGGTGAAATAAGAGCTGGGACGTGTGTAGTAAAGAATTGCTTTAACTATAGGGGCTGGAGGTAAAGATTGAGAGGTGAAAGGATCATGTGAGTTGAAGAGTGATCAACACCAAGAGTTCATTCCATTAGTGTGCTCATTGTTTTGTTTTGTGCACTTATCTATCTACAAGGTATTTATTATGTGCTTATTGTCTTCTAAGACAGGAAGTATAATCTTACATTATACACAGGAGCACCAGAATCTACACTTTTAAAGATGTTCCCAGTAGGAGGAAGTAAGAAAGGCCCTGAGTTTTGGTTGCTGTCAACGTGATGTGGCTGATGGGGCTGAGTAGTCAGTTTGGTTGTGTGGCAGCCAGTGAACTCCCAGTCATCTAGCAAAGACTGTAACCAGGACAGCTGCAGGAGCCATGGGTCATTGAGACGCTTGCCAAGTAACTGTATATTTTAACAAGATGATTATTCTAGAGCTTTTAAAAACTGGTAAAAAGTAAGTAGTTTTAATAGTATTTGTAAATTATGTTGTAATTTATCAGCTGTGGAAAGGGGAAGCAAATAACTTATACTGTTATACTCAGGACTATAAAAAACTTGAACAATCTGAGAAAAATATTAAGAGGGAGCTTTAAGAAAGATGACTTAATGAGAAACTGAAATGTTAGTTATCTAAACAGTTAGCTAAGACTGCATTTGCTAAGTTACCATGGCTCTCAGATGCACTCAGTGCAGTGCAGGTCATGGTGAAAGTGTTGGGAAGGCAAAGCATTCCCTCTTCCTTCAGAGTCAGGCCCTGAGGAGCTGCAGTTAGATTGTAACAGAAATATGTGGAACAAAGTCATGGGTAGAATTTGAAGCTTTCTTCAATTTGATGGTAAGGAATAAGCGGGGAAGGGTCACTTCTGGGGAAAGTCAACTTTGTGGAATGACAAATGGACTCTTAGAATAAATGGAAGAGTCCAAAGATTTGTGATGGTGTCTCTTTTGTGTGGTGGAGAGACTTCTCAATTCTGGTAGTAAGGAGCAGTCTCAGTAAGGTGATTTTTGGAAACTGAGTTCTTTTGGTGGGAAGAGGGAAGCTGTTCTACTTTTAGGCAGATAAGAGATTTCAAAAAGTGAAAGCTGTCAACAAATACTTTTGTAAAGAATTTTTTTAACCATAATGACATATTCTGGACTCTTAAAGTATTTTGGCGCTCAAATTATATCACCCTCCAAGAGCGACTTAAGATAGTAAAAGATAACCCACATGCCATAATTCAGAATTTCTGCTTATTTCATTTCATTGACAATTCACTTGGTATAGAATGCTTTAAGGTATAAGCCTGTATAGAACTAATCCAGAGGATACATTGTAGCAAAAGTTCCGATTACTATTGTAAGTTAGGAAAATCATACTTTAATGTATATTTTCCCCTATGGGTAAACATAGGTTTGGTTATATTTTAGATCATATCCTTTCAAACTATAAAAATATGTCAGGAGAGCCTTTCTGGTGTTGGGTGAAATCACAAGCTCTGTTTGACATTCATTACTTTGTGAGCGTGAAGATGATTTCAACATGATATTTCATAGAATTCTATTAAAAAAACTTACTACTACTTGTTATGACTAGCAGAGTGTCTGGTCAGAAATGGAAACTGGGCAATATACAGAATTAAGTTCTAGCTGTTTTTTATTGGCAGCAGAAGAAGCCTGTAATCTGAGAGACTGAGCCTGGGATAGTTGGCAGCAGTTGTTAATGAACAAATATGGTGTGTCTAGAGCAGTGATAGTCACAGAGAGAGCTTGGCATTGAGAACTCAAAGTGCCCTTCAGTGGTTGAAGAAGAAATGTGCACATCTAGCCCATGGGACAGCTCAAAGACTTCTTGCAAAGGGTTTTAGTTCCGTGTGCCTTCTTCCTCTGTGGTGCTTATGTCAGGTAGCAGTAAAGGCTCATTAAGGGGGAGCTGCTGGTCAGGAGTGTCTTTCCTTTTCTCCCCTTCCTCCTCTTTTTTCTCTCCCCGATTCTTGGGGATTGAACCTAATACCTTCTCATTACTTGCAAGAAAAACATACTACTACTAAGCTATACACTAGCCTGTGGAATAGTTATTTCATCATATTGTCTAATGTAAATTTTTAACATCATTTTTATCTTTGCAGTCACATAAATGAAAAATACACAAATCATTTGCATTTGAAAGATTGTCAGTGAGTAAACATCTGTATCGTGGTATTTTTCCTGTTAAATTTTTTAATCTTTTATTTACAAGTTTTTGTGTTTTATTGATTTACACAGTCTTTATATATTCAGGGTTTTTTGCATCTGTGTATTACATTCTACTATTTATTAGTCTTTCAGCTTTTTTAGGTCAGTCTATACTAGCTAGAAATGTCTTGTATGATTATATACTATCTACATAGAGACAGAGTCTCTGGAAAAGCAGAAGGTTTGGAAGTTTGTGCATAGCATCGTTATTGACACTTAAGTCCTTTGAATACAGTTGCACAGTAATGCTGTTAAGTTTATGGAGTTTACTGATTTGACTGCAGTTTCTGCTGCCCTCCTCTGTGATTCTCTTTATCCCTGGCCACTACAGTCTAGCAGACAGCTGAGCTCAGTGCTCAACACCTGACTCAGATGCTTTGCAGTTTTTATGCATCTAAGTGGCATTTTGCAGCTTTTTGATACAGGCTCCTGTTTCCTCTTCTCATGAACCAGGTTGCAAAATGAGACCTTAAAATCCAAATTGCCTATTCTTGGTTATGATAACAAACTTAAGTTCAGAGTCAGAAGAAAGGTCTCATTTTCCTCACTCGGCACTTAAACTGAAACGGCATGTGTGTGTTAATAAAATTCCAAGTTTATTCATGCACTGTTCATGATGCTAATCCAGGCAGGCCCACACCTTAGACATCAGTGATTTGGAAAAGGCTCCCAAACTCACTGATTATGCTAATGAGTGAGATTGAGAGGGACAGGTTAGAGTTGTACATTTGTGTTGCCATTTTGCAAGATTCCTGACTCTTTCCAAGCCTAATTTATCATTAAAAGTTGTGTGCATGTACATGCTTCTATGCATGCCTCTGTGTGTATGGGTTTTCTGATGTGGTTGGTGTAATGGGGTTCATTGTGCCATAGTCCACATGTGGAGGTCAGAGAGCAACTCTGAAGTGGTTCTGTTCTTCCACTTCTGTGTGAGTTCTTGGGATGAGACTCAGGTTGTCAGGCTTCTGCCCTAAGCCCAGTGTTATCTAGAGAAAGCAAGGGTAACATGACATTGCTTGTGACGAGCCCTCTGTAAACCATAAAGCTGTTTGAAAAAGCAATTAGTTGTGCCATGATCTAGGAGTTTTAGTGCTTTCTAGATGAGTTTCTGCTTCTCAGTTTGTGAAGGAGAGTGGCTGCATTCCAACTAGTGATGAATGCATCTGATCTGTTGGAACCAGCAATCCAGGACAGACCTTGGCCTTTCTCCAAGGAGTTCACAGTGAATGCTAATCTTCCAAAATTCATGTGTTGCTTTTGTAGGAGGAGGGGGCTTTTGTGTCTCTACAGATTTGGATATGAGAGCTCTTACTGTGTAGATTTCCCTAGAGAACCTTCCTGTTGGCCTCAGGGAAGACCAGTTATTTGAGTTAGTCTTTCTAGAATTGCTGCAAAAGACTTTATGATACAATTAAATTTCCAGGTTTTTTTCCCATTAGTTTATGTGATACTTCACTTTTTCCCTTTCAGTTTTGAAATGAATAATTTTGAATCTTGGGGAATGTCCATAGTACAAAATTTATCTGTGTTTACAAAAGGTAAAAAATGAAGGTTTAGTTATTGTGGCATCCCTAGCTTAAACAGTCATTGGGAGTCTGTAAGTTGGCACTTACTAGTTTCCCTTAGAACATTTTATGAACTCCTCTTCAAGGGTTGTATCATAGCAGGCTACGTTAAGTGTCTATGTATGAGGTAAGGGATCCTTTTTAGGCCATGAGGCTATAGTCAGGACTGATTTGGGGGTTGTTTTCATTTGCACTAAAGTATATATAGGACTTAAGCATGCCCTCTCAGTCTACAAGCCTTGCCTTGTTGTAACGGATTCTTTGTTGCTTGTTGGTTGCTACGAGAGCATTTGAGAGATGCTGTTCAGTTTGACTGTAGGCAAAGGCTTGTCTCCCTGAGTCCCCATAGAATGACTGCGTGGGTGATAACTAGGAAGCTTTCTGACCAGGTTATTTTGAAGGAAAAATGTGATTACAGAGTATCGTATTTTGGAGATTTCAGCTCAGCAAATTAAATAACTAAATGTAATTGTTTATTTAAGGATATAGATAGAGGGAGGACATTAGCTGTATTGTGATTAAGATATTACTGGTTTAAACTCAAATCACACATGTTAGTGTGTTATTCCACCAGGATACACCTGAAAGAGGCTAAACTTAGTCTTAGTGCCCAGTGTTTTGTCTGCTGTCTGATTTAATATTCTCCATACCATATTGCGTTTCTTGACTTTCTTTTCAAGGAAAACTGCTTTTTTGTTTGTAACTTTTTCCCTTTCCTTTTGAACTCAGCAGCTTTCTTAGCTCCAGTAGATTTATCTCCTTGTCTTTTATGAAAGGTAAGGGTCAGCAAGCTTTTATGATGTAGTTGGGTTTAAATATTTCTTCAATGTGGCTTAGCTTAGAAGTTTAGTAAGTTTGAGTGCTAATTATGAGTGCCGAATGTTTTGAATAGACTGTTCTTAGTTATAGAACTTTATGTGTCTTACTCCATCTGGTTATTCAAGATTATTGGTCACTATCTCTGTGCTCTTTTTTTTCTTTTCCTTTTTTCTTTTCTGGTTTTTAGAGGCAAGGTTTCTATGTGTAACAGAGCCCTGGCTGCTCTGGACTCTCTTAGAAGACCAGGCTAGCCTCGAACTCACGGAGATCTGCTTGCCTCTGCCTTGAGTATGGGCTTAAAGGTGTGTAGGGCCATGGCGCTGCCTGGCTTTTCTGTGCTCTTTTAAAAGTGCTGCTGGGGATTCACACCAGGACCATGAGCATGATGGACAGATATTTCACCACTAACCCACATCTCTAGCCCAGCTCTTTACTCTGTGTGTGCTGATGCTTGGGGATGGAGGAAGGAAGGCCACTAAAAGCTAAATGCCCTTGAGTATATGACTAAAGGATCCTCTGTATGTCTGAGAAGTGTCTGTAGACTCTGCATGAAGGGTTCTTCTTATTTCTATTATGTGGAACTGTGATATTTTTATCAGAAAGAATAGTAGATCATTTTCTCTACTCTGATAGTCAGACTAAAGTAGCCATATTTTGGGTCTATGTCCATTTGGGTTTTGACATGAGTCATAATATAGCTTATGTTAGAAAATGAAAATGGGGCTTTTCTACCTTCAGGAGATTATTGATGTGTCCTTTTTACTGATGTTAGCATGCCGGAGCCAGAATAAGAATTTAAAATGGGTAAATATCTGTATTTAGTTTGAATTTGAAGCTAGGTTAACTTTTAGGTTTTAATTGAATTTAAGGTCTAGGAGAATAGACTGGGTATACTGAGATAACGTAAAAGTGTATGATGTTAAATACAAGTGAAGACCTGCTTAGAATGACAGCATTCCTGTGCTTATGAACTTAGGTTGCTTGCACAAGGTCAAGTCAGACAACATTCTAACATGGAGTGGAGTCCTTTCATGAGGCCTTCCTCTTAATTGGGGTTAGTTTGCAATGAGAATAATAGCAAAATTGTCAAAATCAAGTTTTCAAACTCTGGTAGTTTATTTAATTCTAAGAATGCCTTTTCAACAGAAATAGTTGGATCAGAATAATGGGATTTGTGGTGTTTTAGCTTGTCTTGTTTCTACCCTTCTTTTTTACATCCATGTCAAAGTAGCTTTCAAAACTATAGTTGCTTGGTAATCATGGAAGGTGGGATAGGTCTGAAGTTCCCCTAACAATCCTAGCCCTGCTGAATTGTCACTATTTAATCTGTCTAGAAGCTCTCTGGTAGGGCATGCCCCCTTGACCTGCCATTAGTGCAAAGTCTTGGTCCTGAGATGTCTGTTGAAAACTGTTGCCTGCAGTTACTTATTGAAGCTGCAGAAGTGCCAACAGTAATTATAATAGTTGGGGCCAACAAAAATTGGTTCATGAAACATAAAATAAAAAATTTGGGGAATGAAATGTCCTTATGGGTCTTAAAATCTCAGATATAATCCTGTAACTCTTGAAAACCATGTCTTTGTGCAGGGTAATATGCATTCTTTGAAAACCCTTGAAATAAGGCTCCAATTCTATCTGTGGCTAACCTCCAGATTCCACAGGACCAGAAATTAATGGCTAAAAGAGAGTTTTAAACTGTCACATCACCATTTGAAGGCATGCCCCAATGTATGTATGTACATACAGCCTTTCTGCAAAGGCCATTAGACTTATTCAGGTTACTTAAGAAAGTCTGTGCAGATACTAACCACTAAGTTAGATGAACCTTACTTAGTAACTGCACAGTACAAAAAAAAAAAAAAACAAAAACAAAAAAACAAACAAAAAAAACAAAAACAAAACAACCCCCCCTCAAAAAAACCCCAAAATAAACCTTTACCAAAACTACTTCAAGAATATTAGCTTATCTATATAGCAATAAGTAACAGTGACAAGTCTTAGAAGACAAGGAAATCAACATGCTAGTTTTTAACCTAATATTAGGTAGGCATCCAGGTTTTAATAAAACAAAAATACAAGGTAAGCAAAAAAGGGGGGCTATGACTTACTTTTATTTCCCTCATGTTTAACCCATATAACAAACTCCACATTGGGCATATAACAGTTATTTAAGATACTTTTTGAATTGGCCTACATCTTCAGCAGTTGATAGGAATTAGAGCATTTTCAGAGACTTCATGTATTTTTTTCTTCTATAATTTGATAGTCAGGGTTTTCCCCCTGTAACAAGTATTTAAACGGCTCTGTTTATAAAAAGAAAAGGCTGCTGGGTGTGGTAGTGCATGGTTTTAATCTTAGCACTCGGAAGACTGAGGCAGCTAGGCCTTTGAAAGCAAGGCTGGCATGGTCTGTATAGTGAGTTGCAGGTCCAGGCTACAGAGAGAGACCTAGTTCAAACATAGAAAGGAAAGTTTGTTTGGGTAGACGATTTTCGACGTTTCAGTTAATTGGCCCCGTTGCTTTTTGACTGTGGAGGTACGTCGTCAGCACATGGTAGACCAAATCCACTCATATAATGGTTGGGAAGTAAGAAAGAGAGGAGACAATTGGTATCCCACATCCCAGTGGGAAAGTCTCCCGCTTCACCACATTCTGTGAACTAAGCTGAGGATCAGGCCCTTAACAAAGAGAGCCCCCTGGATTCCAGATCAAAAATACAGCACACACTGCAGTATTTGACCCTAAAATGAACCGGGTGATTTTATTTTATCTTTTAGAAGAGTCCTTTTTAAGTGTTGCTTATCCAAAACAAATCCCATACCTATGTCCATTAGTATCCATGTTACGTGGCAGTCAGTTTTAATTGTCATTTTGACAATCTACAATCACCTGGGAAAGGTATCTCATCGGAATTAGTTTAGCTTGTGGCCATGTCTGTGGGGGATTATCTTGATTCATAGGAAGACTTGCTTTTTTTGAGTGACACAAAACAAAACTAAGGTAGTCAGTATCCTGTAAAATAGAGAGACTCTTTCTGTACACAATTATATGTGATAAACTTGCCCAGAAAACTGAGTCATAGTTTTATGAAGTGATTAAAGTTTATAGTTTGAGTATCAAGGCACTTTGGGAGTGTACTATGCACATGTCCTTGTATTAGTTATGTTTCTGGATACTATGGCCAAATACTTGACAACATACAGCTTACCTTTTTAATTCGGTTCCCAGGGCAGAGGGTTGTAATTCTCATGGTGGGGAAGTCATGGCAGTGAATGTGGCTTGATCTATAGTGCTGACCAAAAGCAGAGAAAGGGGAATATCATTGTTTATCTGGCTGGACCAAGACCATGAGAATGGTGTCCCTTAGATTTAGAGTGGGCTTTCTTTCTCTGATAAGCCTCTATGTAAACACTCTCAAAGACCTGCCTGAAGGCCTGCTTTAGTGCCAGGGGTATTCATTAATCCAATCAAGTTGTTCTCACAGTTCTTATCTGTAGTGACTTCTACTGCCAGGTACTCAAGCTATTCTATATTTTACTTTACTTTTTTCATTTTCTTTTTCTTGTTTTTTCCTCTCCCCCTCCCCTTTCCCTATCTTTTTATTTATTATTTTGCAGGAACCCAGGGCATGGCACACCAGGTGTGCTCTCTACCACTGAACTCTACTTCTGCCTGCTTTGTCGGGAGAGGAGAGAAGGGGAAGGCAGTTTGAGATAGTATCTCAGTGTGTAGCACAGGGTGGCTTTGAACTCAACAATCCTTGACCTCCTGCCATAGCTTCCTAAGTGCTGGGATTACTACTGTGTGCCGCTAGGCTTGGTTCCCTCTTTATTGTAGTTAGGCTTTTTTTTGTTGGTTTGTTTTGTTTGTTTTTAGTCTGATATAGTAAGTTGATGTTGACTATACTTACTAGCATATACTAATTAAAAAGAAATCTGACCTCATCGTAATATTTATAAGTAATTAAACATAGCTGTGATTAGTTACAGTGGGCGAGATTCAGGTTGTCATTTCATGGTGTTCCATTCACTGTAGAAGTAGAAAAGAGGAAGTGGAAAGTGTGGATAACAGCATATTAGCACACAAACTTACTATCAGTATTTCCAATAGTCATTTGTTTTTATTTTTCTGTCTTCCATACTACTCTTTTGTTTTAATACAAAAAAGATAAATCTACTAGACTAGCGGGTCTAGTCATTTGTTACTGCAAAGGAAGGATTTCTGCTCACTGAATTTGCATTGAGGCCAACCAAGCGACGACACCCTTCTTTGGCTGGCTTTGCAAAATGAGGGCTGGAACTTTGGCTCCTATCAAGTACAGACTTTAATTCATATTTGATAAAACTGAATTGTAAGTTAAGAAAGCATGTGAAGAGACTTTTGCTTTAGTTATGAACTTCCTTTACACAATTAAGCTGTCTTTCAAAAGAATATACATAGTATAATGTAAATAATCACAGAGAATATTAAAAATAGGGACTTAATAGGTGCAATAGTGTTTACCCTAAGCCATTAGAAGAAGTAGGTCACAAGTTTAGCTTTAGTTCTAGCACAATGTGGTCAGGAGGCAAACAGTAGTGATGTGCTCTAGTCTTTATTAGGTTAAATAACTAAAGCCAGCCACTTAACTGTCAGGGATTGTAAACAACAAAAAAATGTTAAGGACAATATGTTTTAATAAATAAGCCATATTTATTTTGTCTACTGTTATTATGAAAGGCAGTTTGTTCAAGGGATGAAACAGTGTGGCTCAGTAACCATCTCTTAGCCATTTGACTTGAGAAGTCTATTTTATTTTGCATAGGAGTCCTCCACCTTATTGTCCCCAGTGTCCACATCTGATAACAAAAACCCAGGACTGATTTAAGATGTCATACTATAGGGCGGATTGTCTATTGGGGAAGTTTGAGGGCTCGTTATACATATATCTATGATAACTTACTGAAGAAAACTTACTTAAATCACTCTGAAGTATTTCCTATGTGAAGTTTGCAGTTTGAATTTTAAAGTACTGTGCTGGCTAGGTTTTTTTTTTTTTTTTCAACTTTGCACAAGGTACGAGTCATTTGAGAAGAGGGAACCTCAATTGAGAAAATGACTTCAACAGAGTGGCTTGTAGGCAAGCCTGTGGGACTTTTTTTTTTTTTTTGGTTAGTGATGATGTAGGAAGGTCTGGATCATTGTAGATGGTGCTGTCTCTGGGCAGGTGGTCCTAGGTTGTACAAGAAAGCAAGCTACACGAGCACTGAGCGAGCAAGCCCGTAAGCAGTATTCATCTATGACCTCTGCTGCAGTTCTTGCCTACAGGTTCCTGCCTTAAGTTCTTGCCCTGACTTCCTCAAGGGTGAAGTATAAATTGTAAATTGTAAATTGTAAGCTGAAAAAAACCTTTTCCTTCCCAAATTCCTTTTGGTTTTGGTGGTTTTTAATTACAGCAATAGAAACCCTAACTAAGACAAGCATTTGGTGAATATATTATGCTTTGTTCTCATATGTCCTTATTTTAGCTTCTATGCTTACCTATGGATTATGACTCAAAATTGCTTCTTAGTTGAGCTTTTAGAAGATACTGAATAGTAGCAAATATTGGTTGTATTTTCTGACAGGAAGCTGGCATTTGCTGCTCACACTGCCAGATAAGTCAGTATTTTATCTATTGGACAGCCAGGAAGAGGTAAAACCTTTGCATCTTCAGCCATTGGAATTCCAAAGGTGGGGAGGACAGGGACTCTCCTGTGGTCTTTCTCCTTAGATACTATTTGGGAACTCAGAGGAGAGAAGTAGTACATTTTGAGGTCCTGAACTATAACTTGCATGGCAAGTGGGAATCTATATAAGAAAATAAAGACATTTAATTTTGGCCAAATCTTGACTACTTGTTACTGAATACAAAGGATATTGGCAAAGATTATGAAAACCCAGCCTGTTTTTTTCATGAACAAACAGGCTTTGAAATCTGATTACAGTGCTATAAAATGAGGTAAAGACTTTAAAGCTCCTGCAGATACCCACGTCTACATGCATGCACCTGCACACATAACTCTTTATGATGTGATGCAATTTAGAAAACTGGCCCTGCTTTTCCTTCAGAAAGATACTAGTACTGCATTTGAGTGCTGTAGTACCACATAGTTTTCTAATATTCTTAAGCTGTAAATCTGAGCAAGAGAAAAGCCTACAAATTTATTGTCTAGGACAATATGATCCTATTATATAAATGTAATTGTACAAACTTCAAATAGAATAATATTAACAAAAGACTTATATTATATGCATAATTTTAGCAGATATAGTTCTCCAAATTATGCATTAAACCACTTTTTATTTCTAAACTAGCAGATGATTAAATTATAAAAATGCTTTGTTACTCAGTGGTGCTATTTAGAGCTACTAACCCTAGGCAGTATGTTTCCATGAATCCTTAACCTTAATAGAACATCTTCAAGGATTTGGGTGATTTGGTGATATTTTGATGTTGTCTGTTATAATTTATACTCTTCAAAGTATTTGGGTGAATTGATATTAGTGTTTAAAAACATTGTGAAAATCAGCAACTTTGGAGGAGAAATGAGATGGGGTGAAAGATACTGACACGTCCCATTGTTAATTTATGAGATAAACTAGATGTAGAAATAAAGCTAATACAAGTTAAAAGACACCCATTAAATTAAAACACAACACACAATGATTGCTTATTTAGGCATTTTGAACATGTTTTTCTTATACATGAATCACAGACTCAAGATGATTGATTTGTTTGTTTTGTTTTGTTTTTTGGTTGGGGCAGGTCTTTAGGACCAGTTTCATAAATAAAATTATATTTTGTGCTTTATGAATCCCTGTCACCCAAGCTCGGGATAAAAGGGCTTAGTTGGAGAAGATATAAAGTACTTATTTTTTGATATTGAGGGCATCTTTAAGATGTTAAAACAAGTCAGTTAGTGAAGTGTTTGGAGTATGCTATCCTGCTTTGTTTATTACAGGGGAAAATACACCTCTACCTCTTTGTAGCTTAAAACACACAGGAGAAGTCTTGGTCTGGTCAACAGGAAGTGAGGTTGAGAGTAATACAGGCAAGATCGTGGTGGCGTTTTGCACGAGAGCATTTATTTAGCGTGGAACTTGGAGGGTCACTGTAGAGAGATGTGTGAGTTGGAGTCAGGAGTCTATGGCCTAGGAGTCTGTGATAGGGATGTGAGGCTGAGAGGAAGCTAAGAGAAACCAGGTGGGAAAGAGGAGGGGGTGTGCTTGTGTGCAGTGGGAGGGGAGAAGTAAAAAAGGGTTAATAGACACTCTTTGTGCTGCCCTCCCCGTGTGTCTCAGCAGTCTGCGTATGTGACAGAAGATTGCTTACCTCCCTGGAGCTGTGCTATAAACTCAAATTTCTTGATATTTTTATTTTTTAATGTTTTTAGCATTGTGTTGTTGCAGACTGAGTTTTTAGCAATAATTGCTTAAAGTTAAATGAATAGGTGTTAAGCTCTATTTGAACTATTTCAGTAATTTTTATTACTCATAGTGACCCTTTGATGTAGGCACTGTTATTTCTACCATTTTATGGGTAAAGAAAAAAAAAAAAACAGTGGCACGGGGCGGGGGGGGGGTGTGGGGGGGGAGGGGGAGCAGTTAAATGTCCTGGCCAAGGCCTGAAGGCTAAGGAATTGAGTGCTCCACAGGTTGCTTTCCATGTCTGAAGCTAGAAGTGAAGACACTCACCAGGAGTTCATGCTGTGAAAGAGACTGCTTAGACATGGGTTGTTCAGAAATGCTGAAATTCATACTTGGTATTCTGAGGAAAGAAGCTTGGGCGCGTAGTTGTTTGAGAAAGTGAGGTGACAATAAAAGGCTGGGTATATCTGTCCCTCCTTCCTATCTCTGTTCACCAGCACTTCAGCTACTCCAGAGTAGCTTGGTCCATTCCTTCCATACCTACTGCATTTTCCTAGTCACAGATTTACAAGGGTAGGTAAGACCTTGTCTCCACTACAGGCTTCAGAGTTTAGAAAGTTTTTATAAAGTCAGATGATCTATCTTCCTGACCCAGCCCACCTAACTCTCATTATGCATAGGATACTTGAAATTGTTTTAAAGGGGGGGTGGTGGTGGAGATAACTCAGTTTTACAGTTAAATTCCTGAAAACAGAGTACCTCATAGGTGAGCAGTAATGACTAGTCTTTATTGTTTTAAATTTAAATTTTTAGTTTTTGAGAATTCATACATGAATACTGTATCATTTCTACCACTGCCTCCCTCCCTCCAATTCCTTCTATGTGGCCCCTACTCCCTCTCAAGTTCATGACTACCTCTTTAATTATTGTTACATATATGTTTATTTGTATATACATATATACACAACTGCTGAGTCCATTTAGAGTTTCTCTTGTGTATATGTATTTACGGCCTAGTTTAAATCTATCAGGCTTTTGCCTAAAGAAGACTGAATCTCTCCTAGCAGCCATTGATGACTTATAGTCCTTCATTCAAAGGTGGGGCCGTGTGAGATGTTCCTCGCCAATATTGGCATGTTAGCTAGTATTTTCATTACATAGGTTTTGTTTTAATGGCCATATTGTTGAGATTTCATGGGTACAGCCTCCCTTTCAAGAATAGAAGACACTATCTTGAAGCACATATCCTGGTCCGTTGGGTCTTCTGCCCCTTATTCTCCATGGTGCTCCATGCTGTTGTAGATGTATCAATTTGAGATGAACAGCCAGTTCTTCTCTGCAATGTCAGGTTACCAGACCCTTTAAAAAGTTGTTAGGCCTGAAGTTTTATCCAGAATGAGCAAGATTGCATAAGAAAAAAATTGTATATTTTTTTCTTGAGTACAGGGAAATAGAAGTTGGGTCCTAAATACTTGAGGATAAACCTATGAAAACTGGTCCTGGAAGGTTTATATACACAATTTTGGTATATATATCTGGAGGGCAGGATATGAGTGGTGTGTGGAGTATTTGTGTGGTACATTTATGGACATGCTTGTATGTATGTCCCAGTGTGCATGTGAGAGCCAGAAGTTGACCTTGGGAGCCTCTTCCAGACTCCACTTTATCTTAAAAAACAAACAAAAAAAAAAACCAAAAAACAAAAAAACAAAAACCAAACCAAACCAAAAAGTGTTCCACTAAAGGTGGGGCTGATTGATTGGCTAGCCGGCAAGCTCTAGCAAACTGCATATCTCCCTGCCTGCTCCAGTACTGGGCTTACAGATGAGATGAGGACACCGCACCTGGCTTTTATGAAAGTCATGCATGTGTGGGTGACAGGAAGCACCTTACCAGCTGAGCTGTTTCCTCAGCTCTATAGACATTTTTTTTAAACATTGCTGACTGTGTACAGGACGTTTGCAGTGTCACGTGTGAGATTATCATGATTTAATGTTTCAGGAGATGGTTGTGATGCATGCTTTTCCTGAAAGGAGAGTTTCTCTTCTTTACTAAAGGGTTTTAGATGTGTCTGGTAAGTTCATCTTATTTATATCTCTGTGGGACTGCTGTTCTCTTAAGGATTAGGGATTTTAGGTGGTGCTTTTAATCTCAGCATCTGCAAAGGTAGGCTGATCTCTTGAATTTGAGGCCTGCTTTGGTCTGTGTAGCAAGTTCAAGAGAGCCGAGGCTACATAGTGAGATAGCAACACAACAAAAGAGTTAGGGATTTTATAATATAACTAATTTATGGTAGATATGATTTGGAATCTGTTAGTGCTGTTTTCTTAGAGTCATAAAATCTGTTTGTAGAAGTTTTGGTTAGGAAATGAAGAGTGGAGCATCACTCACTCTCTTAATTTCTAAGCACTTGTTGTATGGTATCTTCAAAACAGAAAAGTGGGAACTAGAATGGGGCAGTTGGCATTTAGCTGGGGAGCTAGCCACAAGGTAGGATGTTATGGTGGAAGTAGTTGAAAGCAATGCACAATATCATGGAACTTTGCAGCATATAAAGGCTACATACATCTGAGATGAGTAGGCAGGTGCTTTTGTCTTGATGGGTGATGAATGGCTCAGTGTGGGTCAGCAACAGAATTAGCACATGCACTCCATCTTTCTTACTCATCTCTGCTGCCTGTCCTGTGTGGTCAAGGGAAGGAGAGACTGCATGAGAGGATAGGGCAGCAACACAGGTCCCTGTGCTGTCCCCACTGTGCTCTTGCTGTTATTATTTCTAATCATCCTATCGCTTAATCTCCTGCCTTCCTCCCATCCTCACTCTGGGTAGGAGGTGTCACAGAGTGTGATTTCTGTTGAGTGTATTTCTCAATATTAAGCAGGCTCTTGACTTTGTTTTTTGTAGCCTAGCTACAAAGCCACATTACAGAGGCTGATGTGTAAACATACAGAACCGGCAAGGTGGAGTGCTGACCTATATTTGTCAGCCTTTCATTGCTATAATGAAATACCTGAGGCAGGGTACTTATGAAGAGTTTATTTAACTTATAGGTTTGGAGGTTCCAGGGCATGGTGTGTGCATTGGTCCAGTTCTGTGTGGGCTCTGTATGGCTCTAGTACAGGAACAGGTCCCCAGGCAGCCAGGTTACTAGGACTGCATTTCAGAAGTATTCCTAACTAACTGAAGACAAAAATCAAGAAATAGAGCAACTCAATGATCATCCTCTTGCTCCAAGAGACTGAGTGTCCTTCCAAGGGCACAGTTCTTGTTAGGCTGCATCCCATAAAGCTCCATATCCTCTCACATTGCCACAATGGGGATCAACACATGAATATATGGGAATACTCAACTATGTCCACATTGTAGCAGGGCCTTTCCACATAGAAACGTGGATGCAGAAAGCAGGTGAGACTTGCTATGATGAGTGATGGTGTTTAAAGCCACAGGGAGGTGTAGGAAAGTTATGAACTTATGTCTTTCTTCCATGTATCTGTATTAGAGCTCTTAAAAAAAGATTTATTTATTTAATGTGTATGAGTATACTGTCGCTGTCTTCAGACACACCAGAAGAGAGCATCAAATCTCATTACAGATGGTTGTGAGCCACCATGTGGTTGCTGGGAATTGAACTCAGCACCTTTGGAAGAGCAGCCAGTGGTCTGAAACACTGAGCCATCTCTCCAGCCCTAAAGCTCTTAATTCAGTTTGCTGATAAGGGTCCAGCTTCCAGGGTCTGTTATATCTACTGCTTTTTGGAAATAATCTAAATAGAATTTTTTCTTATTAGTTTACCTTAGTCTTTTTTTTTAAGGCAAATGGACTTCAGGATTTACATTATGAATAATTGTGAGTGAAGAGATCAGTAGCCACCCTTAGTTAGTTCTGGGTTCATATATCTTAGTTATTATTATTACTACATTTCCAAGATATGCTATTTAAGGCTGTCCCTCTGAAGAATTGAAGTTAAAGCAACTGAACTTTAATTGACAACATTTTCAAGGACATAGTCCAAGTGATTGTAGTTACTCAGTATGAATCACTTGTACAGTTTTTTTTTTCAGTGTGCTTTGGTATAATTGGATCTTTGTTCCTCTAGTATTACAGCTCGTTCTTCCTTCTGCTTTTGTCAGGTATGAGTTTTACATGGCAGTGTCTTAATGAAACTTTATTTTGCTCCTGATTGTAAGAGGCCTGGGTCAGGTGGTATAGTAGGTGTGTGAAGGTAGTATGTGAAGCAGTGGGCAGGAAGACCTAATGTTTAATAGATAGCATATCCTTTCTGTTCTAAGCACTGTGTGTGTGTGTGTGTGTATGAATTTTTTATCATTAACAACTAAAGTATTTTTATCTGCATTTTCCACAGAAGAAACTGATAAGAAGTAATTTGTCTAAGGGTACTAGCTTGTTTGTAAATCTGTGGGTCACAACACCCTTGAACAACCCTTTCACTTAAGACCATCAGGAAACACATATTTAAATTACAATTTATAACAGTAGCAAAACTACAATTATGAAGTAGCTATGAAACTAATTTTATGGTTGGGGTTCCCCACTTCATGAAATACTGAATTAAAGGGTTACAGCATTAGGAAGATTGAACACTGTAAATGGTACTGGTATACAGGCATCCTGATGGCAGAATCAGTGCTCTGGATTACTCGCCTATACAAAATGGGATTTGTACAAATGAAGATTAAGGGTTTAGACTCCTTGGAGGCAGATGGAGAGCCCACGGTAGTCATCTAGGGCTGTTCTGCTGAGACCCTGGCGTCCTGCTCTGAAGGAGACAACTGGAGTTCAGGAGGCACAGCTAGGATTTGCACAGGTTTAAAGGTATGCCCACCCATGCTCTTGGAAGTGGTGGGAAGTTGTGTTAGTTATTCATTGGGCAGTGGTCAGGTTGTGTTTCTAAGGAAGTTGGGGATTTGTTCCCTGTGTTATGTTTTCAAGCTGCTGAGTTGTCCTAAGCTTCTAAAACATGCTCTGATCTCAGCATTGGCTGTCCCCTGTTCCATTCACATTCTCCTTTCTTCCCTTTGTGGCTGGCTACACTCCAAGTCTCTCAGAGAGTTATAGACACATAGTGGCCACCTTTTCATCTTGCACACCCTTTGCTCACCATTGCCTTTGATGCCTCCCTCCCTCACCAGGAGAACAGCCCTCACAGAGATGGCAGTGCTTGATTCTCTGCTCATTCTGTGAGCTTTTGACCCTTACCTTACTAGTAGTTTTCAGTCATTTTGCCCTACAAGGAGTATCTGGAAATGTCTGCAGACATTCTGGGCATTAAATTTGAGAGAAAGGATACTATTGGTAACCATTGAGTGGAGGGCAAAAATGTAGCTAAATATTTTGTAAAGCACAGGATAGCTCCTACCCGAGGACTTATCTAATCCCCAATTTGTCAGTTGTTCAAGGATATAACACTATCCTCCATTCTTAAACATTTCCCGTTTGACATGATTCTCTCTTGACTTGTCTTCCAGTGACTTCTGTTTCTGTCTTACTGTTCTCTGTAGAGGACTCTCTTGTACTGTTCTTGGTGGTAGTACTTTCTGCCATGATTTTCTTCCCTATCTCTTGTTTATGTTCGTGTTTCATATTCTCCTTGAATGTCTCCTGGGTCCCAGGAATTTAACCAGCATCTCTTGACATGTGATTCCATCTGTATTGTGTTTGAACTCTCTTAAGCTTTGGTCATATTCATCTTTCTTCATCACACAGGTACTTTCTGTTCATCAGGTTCCAAGTAGGGAAGTTGGTAAGATCATTGCTCTTCATAGGAGTTATGGTGGTGGGGTTATACAGGTCAAATGCTCAGGGTCCACTGATGCTAACTTCCTGTAATGCACTGGACAGTCAAACTCCACAAAGAGTTCTCCAAGCCAGGCCTGGTGGCGCACGCCTTTAATCCCAGCACTCGGGAGGCAGAGGCAGGTGGATTTCTGAGTTCCAGGCCAGCCTGGTCTACAGAATGAGTTCCAGGACAGCCAGGACTACACAAAGAAACCCTGTCTCGAAAAAAATAAAACAAAACAAAACAACAACAACAAAAAAAGAATTGTCCAAATGCCAGAAGTGTTAAGGAATAACAAATTTTGCTTTTAGTTTCTACTTGGGGAAGCGAGGAAAGAAATGCTGACCACTGGTTCCAGTTAGTAGTCATCTGGAAGAATGGGAGGCAGAAGGCGAACAGCATAGAAATGCAGACTGGAATGTAAAAAATGTAATGAATTATGTTGAAAATTGTAGAAGTGAAGAGAGAGCAATTGGGGAAGCTGTTGATTGGTTGTTCTGTGTCCTGGTCTTTTCTGGGCAGGTAGTCACACTTAGTGTCTGCCCACATCAGTGGCAGTTGTTAGTTTGGGCCTGTGGTATTGAATCTAATCTGTTTATGCCCTGTTAGGCTCTTAATTTCCCAGTTTGGATATACACTTTGCAGATTTTGCTATCACTTGTTGAGACCTTCAGCTATTATTACCACACTAAGCTTCTTTAGTAAATAACTATGCCAAGAGCTATATAGTAACGGTTCCATTAATACAAGAACAACATCAGTAAGCCTTACATGCTAGGTACTGTGAACTCTCTAAACATGTATTTCTAAGCATGTGTATATTTCTTCCCAAAATTATAACCTACCAGTTATTTAAATATAAGTATATATATTATACACATTTATAAAAAAAAGATGGAAAGAACCCAGATATCCCTCAACAGAGGAATGGATATAGAAAATGTGGTACATTTGCACAATGGAGTACTACTCAGCTATTAAAAACAATGAATTTATGAAATTCTTAGGCAAATGGATGGATCTGGAGGGCATCATCCTGAGTGAGGTAACCCAATCACAAAAGAACGCACATGATATGAACTCAATGATAGCAGATATTAGCCCAGAAACTCAGAATACCCAAGATACAATTTGCAAAACACATGAAACTCAAGAAGAAGGAAGACCAAAGTGTGGATACTTTGCTCCTTCTTAGAATGGGGAACAAAATACCCATGGAAGGAGTTACAGAGACAAAGTTCAGAGTAGAGCCTGAAGGAACGACCATCCAGAGACTGCCCCACTTGGGGATTTATCTCATAATCAGTCACCAAACCCAGACAATAGGCAGATGCCAACAAGAGCTTGCTGACAGGAGCCTGATATAGCTGTCTTCTGTGAGACTCTACCAGTGCCTGGCAAATACAGAAGTGGATGCTCACAGTCATCCATTGGACAGAACATAAGATCCCCAATGAAGGAGCTAGAGAAAGTACCCAGGGAGCTGAAGGGGTCTGAAGCCCCATAGGAGGAACAACAACATGAACTAACCAGTACCCCCAGAGCTCCTTGGAACTAAACCACCAATCAAAGAAAACACATGATGGAACTTGTGGCTCTAGCTATATATGTAGCAGAGGACGGCCTAGTCAGCCATCAATGGGAGGAGAGGCCCTTGGTCCTGTAAAGGTTCTATGCCCCAGTATAGGGGAATACCAGGACCAGGAATGGGAGTGGGTGGGTTGGGGAGCAGGGGGAGGGGATAGGGGATTTTCGGAGGGGAAATTAGGAAAGGGGATAACATTTGAAATGTAAATAAAGAAAATATCTTTAAAAAAATTAAAATAAAATAAAATAACCAGAATACTTTCTCAGGTTAGTATTTCTGAGAAATACTGGTACCAGGAATTCAGACTTACCTATTCACCCCTTCCCCACTTTAAAAAAATAATATTTATTTTTTTCAGATTGGAGAAAAAAATGAAAATACAGTGAATGTGTATCTAGTCCTTATACCACCCCCAAGTTGAACCTCCCAGTCCACTGTCAGTAGGTTCTGTAACATTAGGCTCTGAACCTGTGTTTATACATAGTAGCACTCAATTCTATAGCTTACCTTAGGGTCCACTCCTGCTGTTTGTGGGCTGTGGATTTTGACAAGTGTGTGTGATGATATCCAGATTCTGTCACAGTATCATACAGAGTATCTGTACTGTCCTAGAAACACGTTCATGCTTCTCTTCGCTTCCCTGGTAACTACTGATCTTGTTTAGTGTCTCTATCACAGGTCTTACTTAAATCTTTAAAATATAGATTCTAAGCTCAGATTCTAGATTGCTGTTGAGAAGCTGTAAGAATCTGGTGGCTATCAGTCACCATGCACACATTTCCCTTTCAGAAGTGGGCCTGCTTTGAGCTATCGTGTTGTCTTCAGTTGTGGGAATGTGTTTAGCTGTTCGGGCCCTGTAAGACTTGAGAGATGCTTCCTTGTTGCTTTCTTTCTGTGTGCTCTAAGAGAGTTCTTGTTTTCTTTCTTAACTGGAGTTCTATGTAGGCTAACAGTCTAACCAGACATCCTGCATTTAGTATCTGCTGACTCTAGAAGAGTTGAGATGAGGCTGGTCTGTTTTCTCAGTGCCATCCACTATTTGGGACAGATGCTATCTAAAACCCCTGATGATAAAGCACTTTGAGGGCCCTTTTGAAGATGCCACCAGAACTTGTTGGGGTAGACGCTTCATATTCCTAGTTGCCTTGCAGTTTTAAAGGAACTCTGATACTGTCTGTTGTTATACCCACATCTTGAGAAAACTTTATACCACACTGTTAGAAGGCCAGACACACAATTGAACTAGGAAGGATTTGGACTTCTTGAAACGTACCAGTATGTTTTTTTCAGCAAATAATAATAGAATATATATTTCTTTGGGACAGCATCATATCAGAAGAAAATAATAGATTTTTCTAAATCTGCCTGGTGTTTGTTCTAGGGGAGGTGTAACTCGCATGAATGGGCCAGGCGGACAGAAGGATGGATGCCCTCTGGAGTCCTTGTATCCTTGTGCTGAATCTCGTTTTCTTCTTCTTTCAGAAGCTCCTTGTGCCACGCCTCTGATCTGCAGCTTTGGGAGACCAGTGGACCTGGAGAAGGATGACTATCAGAAGGTGGTGTGCAACAATGAGCACTGTCCCTGCAGCACCTGGATGCATCTTCAGTGCTTCTACGAGTGGGAGAGCAGCATCTTGGTGCAGTTCAACTGCATTGGCAGGGCCCGCAGCTGGAATGAGAAGCAGTGCCGCCAGAACATGTGGACCAAGAAGGGCTATGACCTGGCTTTCCGCTTCTGTTCCTGCCGCTGTGGGCAGGGCCACTTAAAAAAGGACACAGACTGGTACCAGGTAAAGCGAATGCAAGATGAAAAAAAGAAGAAGTCTGGGTCAGAGAAGAACACAGCAAGGCCTCCAGGGGAGGCTGGGGAGGAGGCAAAAAAAGGCAGGCCCCTGAACAAGCCCCAGAAGGGCCTGAACCATGACCTTCCTCGGCGGCATTCCATGGACAGGCAGAACTCCCAGGAAAAGACAGTCGGTTCTGCAGCCTATGGGGCCCGCTCCCCTTGTGGCTCCCCTGGCCAGTCCCCACCCACAGGCTACTCTATCCTCTCCCCAGCCCACTTTAGTGGTCCCCGATCCTCCAGATACCTTGGGGAATTCTTAAAGAATGCCATTCATCTTGAGCCTCACAAAAAGGCCATGCCAGGAGGCCACGTGTTCAGAAATGCCCACTTTGATTACAGTTCGGCTGGTCTGTCTGTACACAGGGCAGGACACTTTGACACCCCTGTACAGTTCCTGCGGCGGCTGGACCTCTCTGAACTTCTCACTCACATCCCCAGGCATAAGCTAAACACTTTCCATGTCCGGATGGAAGACGATGCCCAAGTAGGCCAAGGCGAAGATCTACGGAAGTTCATTCTTGCAGCCCTCAGTGCCAGCCACAGGAACGTTGTAAACTGTGCTTTGTGCCACCGAGCGCTCCCCGTGTTTGAACAGTTCCCTCTGGTGGATGGAACTCTGTTCTTAAGCCCCTCAAGACACGATGAGATTGAATATGATGTTCCTTGTCACCTTCAAGGTATAGGTGTTGATTCACCTTGCCTGGTTTCTATTTGTTAAAACCCAAAAGAGCAAACAAGATGGAACTACATTTTTACTTTATTTAATTGTAACTGACATGTTTTTATTCTAGCCAGGGACTAAATAGGTAACATGAGTATTCTAGCTTCTCCCAGTGGCTGGTGTTTTTTGTATTTGGATCTCACTGTACTGGGTACAATTTTATGTCTTTGTTCTGTGCTAATTTGATGAAAGGATAGCTAATGTTTAGCTTCTTATAACTGGGTAAAAATTTATAGAAGAAATTACATTTTTCTCTTTGCTGTGAAGTAGTTTGAAACCTTTAATGTGCCCAGCAGGCTGTTATCCTTGTAAACAGGGAAAGGAGGAAACAAGAAGGGCCAGTGTTAGTCGAATTAATTTTAAAATTGTGAAAGATGAGAACATTGATAGTATCAAAAAGAAAATGGGGGATGATTGAAGCCCAGGCATGCTGTTAGTTGGGGGACTGTAGTGGTCAGCTTATATGTATGACAAAGACTTGGGTACTTTTTAGGCATAACTTAAATAGCAAGTAGTTGGGCAGTACAGGTATGAAATTAAAACTGTTGAACTTCCAAAGAAGAGATGCATGTATATAATAGTTCATAACTTTAACAATATGCTGCAGTGTCAGATAAAAATGATTCCTGTCTTCTTCCCACTAAACCCTGCTGTTTCCACCCCCAGAGCCAAACACATTGAAATGCTAAGTGATTCTTCAAGGTTTTTGACATCAGGATTTGAATACAGTTATCTTAAGTCTCTGGTTTTAAGTACTGTATCTTTTGATAAGACTGGCACATAAGATGGATGACTACGGATCTCTTTCCTTTGGAGATAAATCCCTAGTGTTTCTACTCTATGTTAATGGTGTTGTACATTACATACATACATACATACATACATATGTGTGTGTATGTGTGTGTGTGCGTGTATATATATGTGTGTGTATGTGTATACATACACATATATATGTGTATATACATATATATATGTATATATATACACGTGTATACATATACACACACATATATACACACACACACACACACATATTTTTCCCCATTATATCCCTTGAAAGGGATACTTTTAAAAATTAGAGTTCATTTCTTCCATTACCATGTGTTTGTTGTTTTGTTTTTTGGAGGCAAAGGTCTCACTCTGTAACCCAGGCTTGCTGCAGTCACAGTCCTGGAAAGACTTATTATTGAGAACTAACCGTTGGTTTAGCGTCTAAAGGTTCAAGTGCCTGAGAGTGGTGTATTTATTTTTTGTTTTAACTTTGGGCAGTTGCTCTCATCTAGCAGCTTTGTAAACCACTTTTCTAAAGCATTTCTACACACTTAACATTTTTTGAAGTTTCTTTTCTTCTGTAAACATCTCTTCTGAAGGCTTTCATTTCTATGCTCTCTCTATTCTGCCCTGAAGAACTCAGGACCTGCTGGACTTGAAGGAAAGCCTTTCTTATTTCTCACGCTTTATGTCTTGCCTTCTAGCCCATATTTTCTTTTCTTTACTTTTTCCCTCAGACACCCTCAGAAGCTGCGACATTGGAAGTTTGAGAATGCCTTCATTCAGTCTTAAACACTTGGTTGTTACCTAGCCAGGTCATGCAGTCCTTTAAATTACAAACATTTATTTCTGGAAACTTAGAAAGTGTTTCTTCACTATCTCCTGTCTTACCTTGTTACTGTCTTGAAGTCTGATATTCTGAACCCCCAGCCCCCAATCTCTATCCTCTTTAAAGAATTTGACTTTTCCCTTACTCTCTCTGTGTTAGGAAACCCTTCTATATATGGTGGCTACTCAGCTCCTCTACCTTCATAGACTGTGGGCTGTCTTGGATTATTGAGTATAGAAACTTAGATCCTCACTTTAGAGAAACTTTGCTTTTGTATTATAAATACAAAACTTTGATAAATTTCTTTCTTTCTACTTAATGTGTGATATTGTACCTCTTAGCTTGACATTTCTGACTTTCTTTTGATGGGAAAGAAAATCCTGTGTTTTTCTGTTATGTGTTATCTGTTAAACCTTCTGGAAATGGACTGTTTCCTTAGATTTCTCTTCTAGTATTTTGAATTTCTAGGACCTTTTGTGTGCTTGCTTTTTTGAGACACTCACTATGTAGATCAGGCTGGCCTAGAAGAGATATTCCTGGCTCTGCCTCCCAAATGCTGGGATTAAAAGCATGTGCCGCCAAAAAAAAAAAAAAAAAAAAAAAAAAAACAAGAAACATTGTTGTTTCTCAGGTGCAATTTCTTTACTGTCTTTCAGAGTAAGAAAAAAGTTGCAGTCACAGTGCAGTCTTCTTTGGATGTGGTGTGTGGTTCTCAGGAGTTCTTTAGTTTTTGTTGTAAGGTGGAACTCCCCAAAGCCTAGTGGCTTCAAGGGACTTAAGCCCTCTCACGGTTCCATGGCTGGGCTGGTTAGGATGGTTTCTCATCCTACTGGTGATAGACAGGTTGGCTTCTGGTACTCCCATGGAATGGGTTCTCTGTTAGCCATGTCCACCTTCATCCTCCATTAGGTTAATTTGAGGTGTTTTTTTTTTTTTTTTTAAAAGTTGTGCTTCTAATCGAAACACAATTGTAAATACTTATGGATTGTAGTGTAATGTTTTTGTGCCTGTTTATATTATGTAATAAGATTAGGGTACTGAAGATTCCATTCACTTCGTATTTATAATCTATGTGACAAGAATGTTCAAAATCCTACTAATTTTGAAAAATATATAATGAACTGTAGTCAGTACAATACAGTGAACCATTAGCACTTTTACTCCTCCTAACAATATAGTTGTTTGCCCATTAACTAGCCTCTTTCCACCCACCCCAGTGTCTCTTTCTTCCCTAGGAGAGGTACCCACTGTACTTCATCCTTGTACATTACACAACTATGTGGCTCACATGGTATTACGCTTTTTGTGCCTGGTTTATTTATTACTTAATAAAATGTCCTTCGGGTATATCCATTTAATGGAAGTATGATTAAATTTCTTTGGTTGCTAAATATGTGTGTATATGTATGTAAACAAAATATTTTCTTTGTCCATTCCTCTTGTAATGGACACTTAGTTTGATTCTGTAGCTTTTGTGAGGAATACTGCAGTGAATATGGGAATGCCTGTACTTCTGACATACTGATTTGACCTCTGGATCATGTGGTAATTCTAATTAATTCTAAGAATTACACAAGTCAAGAATTATATAATTCTAATTACACAAGTCAAACCATTCTATTATTAGGTAATTCATAATTGTTATTTATGTGTTTATTTTTGAAACAGAATCTTAGAGTGTAGCCTTGGCTGGCCTGGAACTTCCTATAGATCGGGTGGCCTCAACCTCAGAGATCAGTCTGGCTCTCCCTCCAGAGTGCTGGGATTAAAGGTGTGGGCCACTATCCCTGGCCTATTTTTTTTTTAGTTTTTTTTTAAATATTCTTCTTTTTTCTTTTTTAAAGATTTATTTATTGAATATATATGAGTATGCTGTCTCTGTCTTCAGACACACCAGAAGAGGGCATTTGATCCCATTCTACATGGTTGTGAGTCACCATGTGGTTGCTAGGAATTGAACTCGGGACCTCTGGACAAGCAGTCAGTGCTATTAGCTGCTGAGCCACCTGTCCAGCCCCTATTTTTTAGTTTTTTTTTTTTTTTTTTTCTTGAGGGAACTGTATGCAGTTTTCTCTGATGGCTTTGCTATACCGCACTAGAAGCAGGTGAGGATTCACCTTCTACTTATTCAAATCCATGAAGCTAGAGGGCATAATTAAGTGAAATAGGTCAGGTACCGAAAGACAAATGCTGCTGTATGATTTTATTCAGCTATAGAGTCAAAACAACTGCTCTCAGTAGAATGTATTGAACAGTGTGCTCAACTTCAGGGCACCCTTCCCAGGGTAGGAAACGGAACAGCTAAAGGCAGAAATACCATTAGATGGCACTTAGGTTTCTTCCTGTGTTTTAGAGGTAGGGTTTTTGTTTCTTATTTAGCATAACTCCTAGTAACTTCCTAGAGGGAAATGGATGGAAATACCTTTATTTCTACACCTCAAAACTTGTACCACACTTTATGGAAATGAATTAGGGTGCTCGTCTATCATCAGTCAAACTTTGCACATGTGCTGCGTGGGATCATCAGTATGTGTCTTAGTATATAAAATGCTTTTTATGTGCTAACTTCTATAACTTAACTGTCCTGAGCCCGAGGCTGTGAATAGTAGCATCATACATGGAATTAGTAAGTAGCACATGCCTCGTATGTACATCCTGTACTCTGAGCACTCTGAGATTTCCAAGGAAGAAAGGGCCAGTTCTTGGGTTTGGTTCTTCAGGAGGCAGTATGGAATAGGAGATGTGGGGAGCAGGCGGGGCATTTCTTTCAAGCCAAAGAGGCCCTTTGCCATGTTATTATGAATTTGAATTTAAAAGTTTTCCACATTAAAAAAAAAAACTAATATACTAAAAAAAGCTGCTTAAAAAGTTTGTAACCTAAAGACAGAGTTGAAATTTTGTCACATCTGTATGCATGAAGATAAGAAACTACTGTTTGTAGATGGTGGGAACTAAAAGGAAGGAATATCTGCAGGAGACTTAAGGAAAATTACAGATTTGGAGAGTCTTTGGTTGTGAAAATGAAGGGTCTTCTTTAGTTCACTTTGATTCCAACCATATAACCATATAAATGATATTTTTACAGGCTAGAGTAGACCAGGTTGGGAAAATACTGATTTTATGGGAAAGAAGATGAGGTCATTTGTATATCATTTGTATATATTTAGTTAACTTTCTGTGAAGAAATCTAGCAAGCACTGTTAGAAGCATTTCTGGTGAACATGTGGGATATTATTTTTAACATTGGTGGCTAAATCTTGGAAATGAAAAGAAGAAGCAGTGTGATAGCACTCAAGACTAAATCCTTAAGGTGTTGATCAGAATGAGGATGGAGAAAGAGGCAAGTATACAGAGATAATGGCTGTGCTTGGTACACTCTACAGAGGTACCAAGAACTAACTGCTGATTTTAGAATCTGTGGTCAAGAGGTTTAATGAATGCTAGAGGCGTCACCAGTACCACCACTGAGGCATTAGTCATGGATCAGTGTTTCTATTGCTGTACGTCGGAAGTCTGGGTGATCTTATTTATAGTGAGCTCTTAGGCCAGCCACATTTATAAAGCGTTTCCAACTCCCAACAGGATGGCCACATTCTAGGGCCCGGGATTCCACAGTTCACAGTTGATTATATGTTGGTGAGATGTTTACTGTGCTCATTGGGTTGTTATTCTCTTGCTCTGCCCCTTAATCCTTTGGGCCTTCCCCAGCTTTGTCTCCAGACCCTGCTCTCAGATTGAGAAAATGGTTTTATTTGGTCTTTCTAAGTAACACTGGTCTATTTAAGAGGGATTTGATGGCCTTCTTTACTACTGTGCATCGTATGTGATTGTGCTATTAGGACACTGCTTACAGAATCTTTTCTATGGCTCAGAAATTCTCTTTATAGGACATCATGGAATAGTAATAGAAAACAATTCCTGAAACTAAGTTTCGACTCGGGCTTCCCAAGAGTTTGTTTGCCTGTAAGTTTAGTGTCAAGAGAGACATGAATTGAATCTTGTTTTGGCTCCTTATTTTCTTTGTAAGCATTCCCAGGCTGCCTAGACTCTTTAAGCATCTGCCTCTCCTGTTTGAAATGGGAATAAAAGTCATGAGCCCTTTGTAGTGTTGCAGTGAAAGTTAAATGAAAGGATGTATGGAACACTCATGGTACAGGGTAAGTGCACGGTGAACATTCCTGTCTTCACCATCACAGCCACTGTTACCAGCACCTTCTGTGTCTGGTGTTAACTTCCACTAGCAGTCCTGATGTATCATTGAGCACTGTAGGAGGAGACTGGAAATGAAGTGTTCTAGTGGTTCATAGATAATTAAATTGACTTGGATATGGTCCCAGGAACTCAGTTGTATGGCATATGAGACCTTGTTTTCAGTGTTTTAGAACATAGGTGGGTGGTACTGCAAGGAGCTCTTCCAGTCGTCCTGGTTTTGGCAGAGACCCCACCTCCCAGTTTATAGTGTTCTTGGCTGTTACCATGCTCCATCCACTCACTCAGCACACAGAGCTTTTCACACTGTGGACATTGTGCTGGATACCAAATTGACAAGGATGAATGAGGTGTGGCTCCTGCTCTCGAGGAGGAATCGGGCCATGTAAACAAATGCAATGAAAATGTTCTCTTCAAAGACAACTAGATGTCTCTGCAGTAGAGAAGGAAGAGAGAGCTGCTGGTCCTTGCAAGTTAATGGTAAAATCCCTCGATCTGCGTTAGATAGCAGCACATTCTGATTAAGAAGCCACTGTGCTGTGTTCTAGCGCTCCCTGCTCTCAGCAGTGTTGCTGTTACAGATGGCCCAGGAGCACCCTAGACATGCTTACCAATTTGAATGCTTACCCCTCCATATATTTGGATGACCTTTTTCTTATATATACATTAAGTCCTGGATAAACTGAAGAAATTGAGGTTGTGACTTTTAAAAGCTCAGTAAATATTATATTGAATTTCTAATGTATCACAAGTAATATATAATTCTAGTTTCTAAATTAGCTGTGGTGATAGCAGTTTTGGGATTGAGGACTGTTAACATAGTAATTGTGACTTTTGTAAAAATTCTGGGCTGTCGATATCAAGACTAAATTATTTACTCAAGTAAAATGTTTGCTTTTTGTTGATGATGGGGCTTTTTATCACCACTGGAGATAAAGTTGCTTTGCACCCTCACTCTTGTGTTTTCTTTGTGCAGGGAGACTCATGCATCTGTATGCAGTGTGTGTGGACTGCCTGGAAGGGGTTCACAAGATTATCTGCATCAAGTGCAAGTCACGATGGGATGGCAGCTGGCACCAGCTGGGCACCATGTACACCTACGACATCCTGGCTGCCTCTCCCTGCTGTCAGGTTGGTATCAACTGAACTGAAGGTGCAGTAGATTATGGGCTTTTGTCACCAAATTAACTTAGAGAGTTAAAGGCTGCTTTGTGGTTACTTTGCATGTGAGGTATGAGGGTTTGGTCATGGTGTCCGTCTAAGAATAAAGAATTCAGGTAAGGTAAAATACTATTTAGTCAAAGGGAAACACACACACATATACACATACACACACACTCTCAGAGAGAGGGGGCATAGAGAGAAGTAGATTTGGAATATTTTTTATCTGTTAAATCAAAACTAAAATAAAACTGCAAAGCACCTTGCTTCCATTGAGACAGCATGAAAGTGCTCTCTGACTATCTGCAGTTGGGTAGGTGGCCCAAGGGGTTAGGTATCTGTTTGGTTTCTTTAGTTTTCATTTTGCTTATAACTTTCTCATTTTGTGAGATTAATTTGTACTACAAATCTGTAACAAAGGGTTTTAATTTGAAAAGGAATTTTTTTTTTTCTAGAACAGAAAAAATTCACCAATTGCGTACTTTCTGTGAGATGTTTGCAAAACCCTAGCATCTCCCACTTAAGTTATGTGACATTGACCAGAAAGCTTTATAATTCCTCAAGTGCTGGAAGCAGCACTCTTCTTCCCTGACTTGTAGGAAAGGAAAGGAGCAGGTGCTGACACAAAACCCCATGAAATAAGAAATAGAAACCAAAGGGATAAAATCCCAAGAATACCTGAATTGTTATTATTCAACATGCTTGAGGAAGACGTATTACGTCCTTCCCTGGTGGGTGACTCTGGGTAGCAGACGTTCTCTGCTGGCATTGTGTTAACCCATATCCTTTACAGATAGTGAGTATTACACTGTGGTTACAACAGGAGTTTGTATCATCACCATTGTAACTTCATTTTAAAAAAATATTCTACTAGTATCAGTTTGATTAGTAGGTGACCTGTTTGTGTTGAGTTCAAAGCCACAGACAGTAGTTCCCCTCTTTTTTGCTCATTCAGGTGTTTTACAGAAGAGAAATATGCTTGTGAGCGAGGTGGATAGCCTTCTTCCTTTGTCTTTTGGTTTTGGATAAGGTTGACTAGTTCTCTTTTCTTTTCTTTCTTTCTTTTTTTTTTTTTTTTGAATTGGACATTTTATTTGTTTACCTTTCAAATGTTATCCCCTTTTCCGGTTTCCCCTCTGCAAACCCCCTGTCCCGTCCCCCCTTACCCTGCTTCTATGAGGGTGCTCCCCCACCCACCCACTCCCATCTCACCGCCCTAGCATTCCTCTGCACTGAGGCATTGAGCCTTCACAGGACCAAGGGCCTCCCCTCCCATTGATGCCAGATAAGGCTCCTTCAGCTCCTTCAGTCCTTCCCCTAACTCCTCCATTGGGATCCCTGTGCTCAGACCGATGGTTGGCTTTGAGCATCTGCATCTGTATTTGTATTGGTCAGAATCCGGCAGAGCTTCTCAGGAGACAGCTGTATCAGACTTCTGTCAGCAAACACTTCTTGGTATCAGTAATAGTGTCTGGGTTTGGTGTCTGCATGTGGGAAGGATCTTCAGTCTCTGTTCCACTATTTGTCCCTGTATTTCCTTTATTTCAGGGTTAAAATTTTGGAGCTGGTTGGGTGGCCCCATCCCTCAACCTGGGTTTGGGGGGTGGAGTGCCTAACCTCTGGATATGGTCGCAACAGTTAGGCTAATGGCATCTCCATGGCATCCTGAGAGGCTCTTTGTTTCCTGGCATCTGGTACTTTCTGGTTGCTACCCCCAGTTGCCCATCCCCCATTGCTACACATCTCTGTTGATTTCCTGACCCTCTGTATATCTCCTCCATCTCCTCCCATACCTGATTCTGCCCCTCTTTTTCCTCTCCCATTCTTCTCTTCCTCCAATTCTTTTCCACCCTCTACTTCCTTTGATTATATTGCTCCCCCTTCTAAATAGGACTAAAGCATCCACTCTTTGGTCTTCCTTCCTCTTGAGCTTCATGTGGCCCATGAGTTGTATCATAGGTATTCCACAATCCTTGCCTAATATCCACTTATCAGTGAGTACATACCATGTGTGTTCTTTTGTGACTGAGTTACCTCTCTCAGGATGATATTTTCTAGATCCATGTATTTGCCTGCAAATTTCTTGAAGTCATTGTTTTTAATAGGTGAGTAGTACTCCATTATGTAAATGTACCACATTTTTTGTATCCATCCCTCTGTTGAGGAACATATGGGTTGTTTCCAGCTATTATAAATATGGCTGCAATGAACATAGTGGAGCATGTGTCCTTATTACATGTTGGAGCATCTTCTGGGTATATGCCCAGGAGTGGTATAACTGATTCCAAATTTCTGAGGAACCATCAGACTGATTTCCAGAGTGGTTCAACCAGCTTGCAATCCCACTAGCAATAGAGGAGTGTTCCTCTTTCTCCACATCCTTGCTAGTGTCTGCTGTCACCTGAGTTTTTGATCTTAGCCATTCTGACTGGTGTGAAGTGGAATCTCTTGTTTTGATTTGAATTTCCCTGATGACTAAGGATGTTGAACATTTCTTTAGGTATTTCTATTAAGGAGTAGAGATTGTTGCTTCCTATTATTTTTGTTCTTAGAGGTAGAATTATGTTTGTGTGGCTATCTTCTTTTGGGTTTGTTGAAGGAAGATTACTTTCTTGGTTTTTCTGGGGTGTAGTTTCCCTTCTTGTGTTTTCCATCAGTTATCTTTTCTGGAGTTGGATTTGTGGAGAGATACTGTGTAAATTTGGTTTTGTCATGGAATATCCTGGTTTCTCCATCTATGGTAATTGAGAGTTTTGCTGGGTATAGTAGCCTTGGCTGGCATTTGTGTTCTCTTAAGGACTGTATAACATTTGCCCATAATCTTATAGCTTTCATAGTCTCTGGTGAAAAGTCTGGTGTAATTCTTATAGGTCTGCCTTTATATGTTACTTGACCCTTTTCCCTTACTGCTTTTAATATTCTTTCTTTATTTAGTGCATTTGGTGTTTTGATTATTTTGTGACTGGAGGAATTTCTTTCCTGGTCCAATCAATTTGGAGTTCTTTAGGCTTCTTGTATGTTTATGGGCATCTCTTTCTGTAGGTTAGGGATGATTTCTTCTATAACATTGTTGAAGATATTTACTGGCCCTTTAAGTTGGGAATCTTCTCTCTCTTCTATACCTGTTATCCTTAGGTTTGGTTTTCTCATGTGTCCTGGATTTCATGGATGTTTTGGGTTGGGAGCTTTTTACTTTTTGCATTTTCTTTGACTGTTGTGTCAATGTTTTCTATGGTATCTTCTGCACCTGAGATTCTCTTTTCTATCTCTTGTATTCTGTTGGTGATGCTTGCATCTATGACTCTTGATCTCTTTCCTAGATTTTCTAACTCCAGGGTTGTCTCCCTTTGTGTTTTTTTTTTATTGTTTCTATTTGCATTCTTAGATCCTAGATGGTTTTGTTCAATCCCTTCACCTGTTTGGTTGTGTTTTCCTATAATTCTTTAAGGGATTTTTGTATTTGCTCTTTAAGGGCTTCTAGCTGTTTGCCTGTGTTCTCCTGTATTTCTTTAAGGGAGTTATTTAAGTCCTTCTTAAAGTCCTTTATCATCATAATGAGATGTGATTTTAAATCAGAGTCTTGCTTTTCTGATGTGTTGGAGTATCCAGGGCTTGCTGTGGTGGGTAAGTTCTGATGATTTTAAGTGGCCTTGTTTTCTTTTGCTTATGTTCTTGTGCTTGCCTCTTACCATCTGGTTATCTGTGGTGTTAGCTGGTCTTGCTATCTCTTACTTGGCTTGTCCCTAAGCCTGTGTGTCAGCACTCCTGTGAGACTAGCTCTCTCCAGGTGGAATGTGTATATGGAGAACTGTGGCACAGGGTCAGCTCTGGGCACAGATGGAATCCAGAAAGATTCTATCCTCAGCTGCTTCTCAGTTCCTGTGTTCTCATGAGGGCTCTGGGCAGGTCCCTCTTGGGCCAGGTATTTGAGCAAAAGTGGTGGTCTTACCTGTGCTCTCAGGTGTGTCTGTGCTCCTGGAAGACTAGCTCTTTCCAGGCGGGATTTGGGTATGGAGAGCTATGGCACAAACTGGAAGACCTTAGTCTCCTGTTCTGGTGGTGTTCTGACCACATTTGCAGATTCCAGATTAGCTTTGATTGAGTTACTGTGATCTTCCAGTTACTCACTGTCATGCTTTATGTTACTGCTCTACCTTAGTGTCTATTCGTAAGATGGTAGAAACCAAAGGGAGTGTGGTGCCTTTTCTGTGTACATAGATGATGTAGCAGGAGGGTTAGCCTTTTAAGGAAGTGAGAACATGAACAAAGATTTGGGCTATATTAAATAAAGCTCATGGCATTTTAGCATTGCATGGGACCTTGCCAGAGCTCATTCAGCTTTCTGAATGGATGCTTATAATGGATGACTCAAGGTTTTGAAAGTTTTTTCCAGATCTACATAAATTGTGTCACAGCTATGACTAAAACATGTGATTCCTATTCTGGTGTTCTTTCTACTTGTTATTGAATGGGTGTGGCATTTCCATGTATTCAGTTAGAAATACAGACTGGCATCTTGCCCACCAACTCTTTTGTCTGCACTGTATGTTCATTCTTGAAACTGATATATGCCAAGATTATATTTTCTGCCCCTCAACTGAAACAGAAAACCTGTTTGATTACTGTTGTTGTTTTTACTATATTAAACAATTGAAAATATTCACCATGAAGATACACGTTGTAGACAGTTCTCAAGTATTCAGGAAAGTCTTCAAATAAGTCTGAGCCAACAATAAGTAGTATTTGGTTATCAAAAAAGAATAAGAGGTTAGAGAGAACTTTCCTGAAGACTCAGAGGGATGAAGTAGTTAAAAGAGAGTTCATTTTAGGTTTTAGAAAGATAGCGTGTGTAGGTGAAGTGTGCACTTTGGAGCACATTTAGTTTAAATCCCAGCTGTTTGGCTTTCTGTTTTCTTGGGCTTGGTATTTATCAGTGCGTGCCCCTTTCATCATCTGAAATGCACATTATGCCCCTTCACAAGAAAGCCTTGAGGGCAGATTTGTTAGCACATTTTTAGGGAGGATCTAAATCAAGACTGTTTGATCTGTAATTTCTGCCTATCCACTTCACTCCCAGATCTATGGCTGAAGTGCTGCAGGATTGTGCTTTTAGAGGCACAGGCACAGGTGAAGATGTCATGTGATAGTGAATTCCAGAGTCTCAAGATACACAACACTCTTGCCTGGATTGCCCATTTTGTTTGGATATTTTAGGGAGATTTTACTTTTGTATCAAAGAAAACTGTCATATAGAGACAAATGAAAGTGTATAAGAGCTTTTGAAATAAACCTGGACTCTTCAGGAAAGCTTTTTTTTTTTTAAATGTAGATTCAGGTGCAAATAGCCATTTCAGCCAGGGAGATAAGTTATTGCTGTTAGCTAACTCTGTTTGTAGTACCGTTTAGAATTTTCTCATTGATAGGCACCTCATATTAAGAGAGAAACTGGGAGACTGTAGTCTTTAGAAGGATGATGACGAATGCCAGAATATGCATCTTAGATGTACATGCCTTGATTCTGCTAATAATGGAGATGTTTTGCTGAATCTCAGTCAGTTCCCAGCATTTTGATTAGGTGGCTTTTGACTATATTGGGTAGCCAGTGGTATTGTGGCTTATGATGTCTGTTTCCCCAGGCCCGTCTGAATTGCAAGCATTGTGGCAAGCCTGTGATCGACGTACGGATCGGGATGCAGTACTTCTCTGAGTACAGCAATGTCCAGCAGTGTCCACACTGTGGGAACCTGGACTACCATTTCGTGAAGCCATTCTCTTCCTTCAAAGTTCTCGAAGCTTATTGATGAAAGCTTTGCTTTAGTAATAGCTATTTTATTGATATTATTACTTTACTACATATCTTTTATAGGGGAACATTCTGTGACATTAATTTCTTTTCTAATTTGAAGCAGAGTTTACTTTGTATATTTGTGCCACTAAAATGGGGACTTCCTCTTGCCCTTTCCTGATTCCCAAGTGTCAATGTGTGGGTTAAGACTGGAGGCCAGATGGGGAATTGTGCAGGTTTGGAAGGGTTTTAGTCTCATGCAGAGTCTCTGATGGGGTTCTAAGGTAGTAGGAAGAATGGGTGCCATTTAGGGGTGGGAATCTGGCTAAACTAGAGGTGTGGTAGGAGTTGGGAGGGAGCTTTTACTAAATGTTAGCTTTCTTGAGACTCACGGTTAGTTCTCTGGGCCTTGGGGAAATAAATGACAAGTGAATGTACATCTGAGCCTGGACAGCCAGTACTGTATTAGGCTGTCTGGACTCTGTTTTTCAGCACAGGTTGAGGTGCAATTTACTCCCACTGATAGATGATTTGAGAGTAGAACTGAGTGCTCTTTCTTTGACTATTTGTGTAATTTAACAGTTTTCATACTGGAAATAATATCCAAATTATACGACACGTGAAAGCTGTTGCTGTGTAGGTGAGCTGAATCTAGCAGGTCTTGTGAAGCAAATTTGGAAATGATGTACACTGAATCAGGCAGGCAGAAAGACATACCTTGGTTATTTGAACTATATCTCTAGAGGTGGTCAGAGAGTCTACAGAAAACCTGTACACTCGGTGGTTTTGATGGGCAGCATTTACAGGTTGCATTGCTGAAGTGCTGCCTGGTATCCAGAGCTTCTTGCAGGTAAACCTCTGGCCTGCCTGCTGTGCTGCAGAACCACCTGTACCACACTTCCTTTTCAGTATATCTAGTGCCACATAGTCAGAGCCAATCTGAAGAAGGAGGGCGACATTTGTTAGAATGATGAAGAATAGTTTTTATTCTTTTAAAAGTAAGTTCAGTTTTGGGAGCAGTAATGCAAAAGAGCACATCTGAAAATAGATCATCCTAAAGATTCCCATGATCCCTCACTGTTGGTTAAAGCAAAAGTAGCATACAGACCAAGTATTCCAAACAAACCTATGCAGGAGAATGTGGAAACTTCAATATGCTGAAGACATGGCCTGGCCAATTAGAATTCGAGAATTACTTCTTATGAAGCAATTTGGTATTTTCAAGTATGACCTAGAAGTATATATTAAAAGAATACTAAAACTTACCATTTATGACTAGGCAAATTTGAGATTTATGTAAATATTTTATATCACTTTTTTGGTTCATGCCCCCTACACATACAGTGGGTGTTTCTCTTCAAAATTGTCTAAGCATTATTGCCAGTGAGTTTTAAGTCCTACTGCTTGGTGATTTGATGGGATCAGCATTAAGGAACCCAACTAAAACTCTTCATCTTTGGGTGAATATTCTTCACCAGTTGGGTTGTTACTCATAGCTTGATGATCTGAAGTTTCACATCTGTAAAACCTTGCCTAGGACAAGCAGAAATCATTATTGGTCAGGTGGTGTTTAATGCAATTACAAGAGGTCTATATAACATAATACTTACAAATTTGTCTCCAAAGCACAAAGCTGTAATTAGGAATTAGCTGTTTCCCTATGAGTCTGTTGTACACTCAAGTTTAAAATTTTGGTAAGTTTCTATTCAAATTCATATTTGTCTTCGTGTTTCTGATTCTTTTAAAATAAATAAAGTACGTGCAATGCAGTTCTTTAACCTGTTGACGTTTTCTAGTAAAATTTCACTGTATTATTGTTCCGAAGTCAATCTATTCACTGTACCAAGTGAGTTCTTTAGGTTAAAAGACACTGTGGAGCTGTAAGCCACATTCCGTTCTTGTTCCTTAGATTGATTTCTGCCCCTAAAAGGAAGAGGTTTTTTTTTTCAGTTGGATAACATTTGCATTTGATGCTATGTTGATGATAAAGTGAGGACTATGTATATAGTCTTACAAAAGAAGCATAAGCCCTGCATTCCAATACTTACCTTTTGCCTTTTAGTGCATTAATTTCACTTTTGTCTGGAAGGGAAAATTTGGCTGATTGGAGAAAAAAAAATACAACTAAGCATACAATACTTGCTATAAAGGTAAATTTTACTTTGGAAATCTTCTGACCTTAATGTTTTCACCAGTCTTTGTCTGAACACGTTGATTAGAATTGGACTATGTCAAGAAGGATTATCATTTCTATTGTAGTTGGGATAGTAAAGGGTATCAGTCACCTAGGAGATCTAACTTCTGTTTCTGATAAGTAACTCATAGATTCAGTAACTCATAGATTGACTAGTAATTTAAAGTGATTTTTTATCTACTTTAATATCTTTAGTCATTTATTTTTAAAGTATTCCATACTTTGAGCTTCAGTTTTGAGACAAGCTAATTTCTGATCGTATTTTCTTCAGGCCATCTCAGCTCTCTGCTGTTTCTGATCACCTGATCACATGGGAAGCACTTACCAGAGGGACTTCTCCAACATCCTTTAATTTCCAGTTTTTGAAAAAGGGATTCATTTTTCTAAGTAAAAGAAATTTTCATACCTTTTTGGGAAAAATTAACTTATGAAGAAAGAGTTTTATATGTTTAAATAATAAAACTTAACAGATTGAGTCATAACATGCTAGACTACCAAGACTACCTTTCTGAGTTCTTCATGTCGTCTTACAATACCAGTGCTTTTTTTGTGCAGTCTGCTTTGTGCCTGTTTTCTAACCTTGTTGATTTTCTGTTCAAGTCCTTGAAGCAGTTGAGTAATTTTAGTTGGGACATTGGGGAAGAGGTGAGGAAAAAGCACTTTTCTTTAGGGTGTGGTTCCCATGACAGGATGCTGCCTAACCTAGTTCATCTTCATACCTTGTTGACTTTATTATTTTTTCAGATAATTGAAAGAGAATATAATGAATGGACACCATGAAAACCAGCTCAAAAATATGTTGTTGTCTACAAAGATTTCTTGTCAAGATGTCTTGGATTGCACTTTTGTTGAGGGAAGCCAGTGTAAATACTTAAAGAATGTTGATAAAAATTGAAGCATTTGGGTTATGGAATCATGTGTGATGTTAGAGGGTTTCTGTATGTGAAAGGTGTGTATTAAGAATAATAAAATTTTAGAAACAAATATTAAACTTTGCTTTTTAGATTTTCTTGGAAGTTTTTGAGAAACGGGGATATTTGGTAAGAAAAGATAGTAGAGAAGTAGGGATATTTTCAGAGTTTAAAAAAATTCCAGAAAGCCATTCCAAAAGTACTACTGCAACTAATCCAAAGTGAAAATTCCAGAGTAGCAAGATGGCTCAGTAAATAAAAGTACTTGTTGAGTTTGATCCCAAGACCTCACATGGTGGAAGGAGAGAAGCAGCTCTAGAAAGCCATCCTCTGACCAGAACATGTATGCTCTGATGCATGCACATGCATGATAGATAAATATAAAAAAAGAAAAAACAGGGAGAGGACCCACAATCACAAATTCTTCACTGCTTACACACATGTATCACATGTAAGCTGCTTTTGCAGCAAAATCATAGCAAATCAGCCTTCCCCTTGTTTCACATGTATTTATAAAATTATTGTTCTGGTTACACATAATTCTATGGTATAGAAAGTGTTATAGAAACATGTAAAAAGTGTGATTTTGAAACACCCAAGGCAACACTTATACCGGAAAGCATTTAATTAGGGACTTGAAAATAGTTTCAGAGGCTTAGTCCTGCTGGGGAGCATGGTTGCAGTGCAAGCAGGCGCTGGAGCAGTTTTACATCCTGATTTGCAGGCAGAGAGATATACTGGGCCTTGCACAGGCTTTCAAAACCTCAAAGCTCACCCCTAGTGATATACTTTCTCCAACAAGGCCTCACCCAATCCTAATGTTTTCAAACCGTTCCATTCTCTGGTGACTAAACATTCAATTATATGAGCCTAGGAGACTATTTTTTTTCTCAATTTATTTACTTTGCATCTTAACTGCAGCCCCCCCCATTCCCTCTTTAAAACCCCTCCCCCAGCCACCCTTCCTTTCACTTTTGAGAAGGGGCAGGTCACCTCTCATGTGGTATCAACTAACCCTGACACCTCCTGTTACTGCAGGACTAGGCACATCCTCTTCCACTGAGGCCAGATAAGGCAGTCCAGTTAGGGAAACAGGATCTACACACAGGCAACAGAGTGAGGGACACTCCCCACTCTAGTTGTTGGGAAACTTGCATGAAGATCAAACTGCAAATCTACATATGTGTGGGTGGCATAAAGACCACCTCTTAGTAAGTTCCACCTTTCAGTGTCTTAATACATTGATTTGGAGTGATGGATTCACACAGAGCAATTATATTTGAAACATCTAAGAGTAGTTTTTAGTGGGGAGGAAAGGAAAAAAATACTTGAAATAATTGTGACAGCCAGTCCCACAACATCCAGAGGAAGCTCTACTCTAAGACACGCTTAACACACCCAGGATCATAGCATCAGAGGTGAGGAGGACACGACATCTATCCCACCACCACCAGAAATAACTGGGACCAGCGGGATCAAGGGACACAGGAGCCCTACCCAACCAGTGGCAAGGGTTCCTTCTGGTCTGGGCTGGTGCCCAGAACAGACATTGGGTACAAACTCTGCAGCCAGTCCCAAAACATCCAGAGAAAGCTCCACTCCCAGGCACTCTAACATGCCCAGGATCACAGAATCCCAGGAACTTGGTCACACCAGGATCTCAGGGGCCCAGAGGGAGTTTGATTCCCAGGAACTCAGGATCCAAGGATTACAAAGACAGCTGTACTCCAAGGAGCTCTGACACAACCAAGATCACAGGAAGGACAGGCTCCAAACGGATATATGGAGGGCAGGTAGCACTAGAGATAAAAGAGATGGCAGGAGGCAAGCTTAAGAACATAAGCAACAAAAACCAAGGCTACTTGGAATCATCAGAACCCAGTTCTCTCATGACAGCAAGCTCTGGATACTCCAACACATCAGAAAAGCAAGACTGATTTAAAATCACATCTCATGATGACTATAGAAGACTTTAAGAAGGACTTAAATAACTCCCTTAAAGAAATACAGGGGAACACAGGCAAACAGCTAGAAGCCCTTGAAGAGCAAACCAAAAATCCCTTAAAGAATTACAGGATAACACAACAAACAGGTGAAGGGATTGAACAAAACCATCTAGGATCTAAGAATGCAAATAGAAACAATAAAAAAAAATCACAAAGGGAGACAACCCTGGAGTTAGAAAACCTAGGAAAGAGATCAAGAGTCATAGATGCAAGCATCACCAACAGAATACAAGAGATAGAAAAGAGAATCTCAGGTGCAGAAGATACCATAGAAAACATTGACACAACAGTCAAAGAAAATGCAAAAAGTAAAAAACTCCCAACCCAAAACATCCATGAAACCCAGGACACAATGAGAAGACCAAATCTAAGGATAATAGGTATAGAAGAGAGAGAAGATTCCCAACTTAAAGGGCCAGTAAATATCTTCAACAAAGTTATAGAAGAAATCCCTAACCTACAGAAAGAGATGCCCATAAACGTACAAGAAGCCTAAAGAACTCCAAATTGATTGGACCAGAAAAGAAATTCCTCCCATCACATAGGAATCAAAGCACCAATTAAGAGCAGTAAGGGAAAAAGGTCAAGTAACATATAAAGGCAGACCTATCAGAATTACACCAGACTTCTCACCAGAGACTATGAAAGCTAAAAGATCCTGGGCAGATGTCATACAGACCCTAAGAGAACATAGATGCCAGCCCAGGCTACTATACCCAGCAAAACTCAATTACCATAGATGGAGAAAACAAGATTTTCCATGACAAAACCAAATTTACACACTATCCTCCCATAAATCCAGCCCGACAAAGGATAATAGATGGAAAACACCAACACAAGGAGGGAAACTACATACTAGAAAAAGCAAGAAAGTAATACTCTTTCAACAAACCCAAAAGAAGATAGCCACACAAACATAAAAATAACATCAAAAATAACAGAAAGCAACAATCACTTTTTCTTAATATCTCCTAACATCAATGGACGCAACTGCCCAACAAAAAGACATAAACTAACAGACTGGATCCATAAACAGGAGCCAGCATTTTGCTGCATACAGGAAACCCACCTCAGTGTCAAAGACAGGCACTACCTTAGAGTAAAAGGTTGAAAAACAATTTTCCAAGCAAATGGTCCCAAGAAAAAAAGCTGGAGTAGCCATTCTAATATCGAATAAAATCGACTTTCAATCAAAACTTAAAAAAAGGATAAGGAAGGACACTTCATACTGGTCAAAGGAAAAATGTACCAAGATGAACTCTCAATTCTGAACATCTATGCTCCAAATGCAACGGCACCCACATTCATAAACTTTACTAAAGCTCAAAGCACACATTGTATTCCACACAATAATAGCGGGAGACTTCAACACTCTACTCTCAGCAATGGACAGATCATGTCAACAGAAACTAAGCAGAGACACAGTGAAAGTAAGAGAAGTTATGACCAAATGGATCTAACATATTTATAGAACATTTCATCCTAAATCAAAAGAATATGCCTTCTCAGCACCTCATGGTACCTTCTCCAAAACTGACAATATAATCGATCACAAAACAGGCCTCAACAGATACAAGAAGATTGAAGGAATCCCATGCACCCTGTCAGATCTCCACAGTCTAAGGCTGGTCTTCAACACCAACAAAAACAACAGAAAGCATGCATATACATGGAAGCTGAACAGCGATCTACTCAATGATAATTTGGTCAAGAAATAAAGAAATTAAAGACTTTAGAATTTAATGAAAATGTAGGCACAACATACCCAAACTTATGGAACACAATGAAAGCTGTAATAAGAGGAATACCTCTTAAGTGCCTCCAAAAAGAAACTGGAGAGAAGATAAACTAGCAGCTTGACAGCACACTTGAAAGTTATAGCATAGAAAGAAGCAAAGGTAGCCAAGAGGAGTAGATGCCAGGAAATAATCAAACTCAGGGCTAAAATCAACCAAATAGAAACAAAAAGAACTGTACAAAGAACCAACAAAACCAGGAGCTGGTACTTTGAGAAAATCAACAAGAAAGATAATCCTTAGCCAGACAAACCAGAGGGTAGAGAGACAGTATCCAAATTAATAAAATCAGAAATGAAAAGGGAGAGATGATAATGGAAACCGTGGAAATTCAAAAAATCATCAGATCCTAGTACCCAAGCTTATATTCAACAAAATTGGAAAATCTGGATGAAATGGACAATTTTTTAGACAGATAACAGGTGCCAAAGTTAAAACAGGATCAGATAAACCATCTAAACAGATAATCCCTAAAGAAATAGAAGCAGACATTTTTGGTCTCCCGACCAAAAAAAAAAAGCCCAGGTCTAGATGGGTTTAGTGGAGAATTCTATAGACCTTCAAAGAAGACCTAATACAAATACTCTTCAAACTATTCCACAAAATAGAAATAGAAGGAGCACTACCCAATTGGTTCTATGAGGCCATAATTATGCTTATGCCTAAACCACACAAAGACCCAACAAAGAAACAGAACTTTAGACCAATTTCCCTTATGAACATAGGCGCAAAAACACAAAAATTCTTGCCAACTGAAATCCATCAACATAGTCCACTAAAGAAACAAACTCAAAAAAAACCCCACATGATCATTTCATTAGATACTGAGAAAGCATTTGAAAAAATTCAGCATCAAGAATCAAGAATTCAAGGCCCATACCTAAACACAGTAAAAGCAATATACAGCAAACCAATAGTCAACATCAAACTAAATGGAGAGAAACCTGAAGCAATCACACCAGAATCAGGGACTAAATAAGGCTGTCCACTCTCTACCCATCTATTCAATATAGTACTCAAAGTTCTAGCTAGAGCAATTAGACAACAAATGGAGGCCAAAGGGATACAAATTGGAAAGGAAGAAGTAAAAATATCACTATTTGCAAATGATATGATAGTATACTTAAGTGACCCCAAAAATTCCACCAGAGAACTCCTATACCTGATAAGCAACTTCAGCAAAGTGGCCGGATATAAAATTAACTCAAACAAATCAGGAGCTTTTCTCTACTGAAAGGCTAAACAGGCTGAGAAAGAAATTAGGGAAATGACACCCTTCACAATAGTTATAAATAGCATTACATACCTTGGTATGACTCTAACCAAGGGAGTGAAAGATCTGTATGAGAAGAACATCAAGTCTCTGAAGAAAGAAATCAAAGATCTCAGAAGATGGAAAGATCTCCCATGCTCATGGATTGGCAGGATTATTATAGTAAAAATGGCCATCTTGCTGAAGCAATCTACAGATTCAATGAAATCCCCATCAAAATTCCAACTCATTTCTTCATAGAGTCAGAAAGAGCAATTTGTAAATTCATTTGGAATAACAAAAAACCTAGAATAGTAAAAACTATTCTCAACAATGAAAGAACTTCTGGAGGAGTCACCATCCCTGACAAACAAGGTGTATTACAGAGCAACAGTGGTAAAAACTATATAATATTGGTACATAGTCAGGCAGACAGATCAGTGGTATAGAACTGAAGACACAGAAATGAACCCACACACCTATGGTCACTTGATATTTGACAAAGGAGCTAAAACCATTCAGTGGAAAGAAGACAGCATTTTCAACAAATGGTACTGGTTCAACTGGAGGTCAGTATGTAGAAAAATGCAAATTGACCCATTCTTATCTCCTTGTACAAAGTTCAAGTCCAAGTGGATCAAGGACCTCCACATAAAACTAGATACTGAGACTTATAGAGGAGAAAGTGGGGAAGAGTCTGGAGCACATGGGCACAGGGGAAACATTTCTGAACAGAACACTAATGGCTTGTGCCCTAAGATCAAGAATTGACAAATGGGACATCATTAAATTGCAAGGCTTCTGTAAGGTAAAAGACAGTGTCAGTAGGACAAAATGGCAACCAACAGATTGGGAAAAGATTGTTACCAATCCTACAGCTGATAGAGGGCTAATATCCAAAACATACAAAGAACTCAAGGTGTTAGACTCTGCCTGGCAGTGGTGGCTCAAGCCTTTCTTTAATCCTCACACTTCTGGGGGGAGGGGCAGAGGCAGGCAGATTTCTGAGTTGGGACCAGCCTAGTCTACAGAGTGAGTTGCAGGAGAGCCAGAGCTACACAGAGAAACCTTGTCTTGAAAAACCAATACTACTACTACTACTACTACTAAAGATGTTAGACTCCAGAGAATCCAATAACCCTATTAAAAAATAGAGTACAGAGCTAAACAAATAATTTTCAACTGAGGAGTATCAAATGGCTGAGAAACACCTAGAGAAATGTTCAGCACCTGTCTTAGTCAGGGTTTCTTTTTTTTTAATTTTTAATATTTTTATTACATATTTTCCTCAATTACATTTCCAATGCTATCCCAAAAGTCCCCCATACCCTCCCCCCCACTTCTCTACCCACCCATTCCCATTTTTTTGGCCCTGGCGTTCCCAGGTACTGGGGCATATAAAGTTTGCGTGTCCAATGGGCCTCTCTTTCCAGTGATGGCTGACTAGGCCATCTTTTGATACATATGCAGCTAGAGTCAAGAGCTCCGGGGTACTGGTTAGTTCATAATGTTGTTCCACCCATAGGGTTGCAGTTCCCTTTAGCTCCTTCGGTAATTTCTCTAGCTCCTCCATTGGGAGCCCTGTGATCCATCCAATAGCTGACTGTGAGCATCCACTTCTGTGTTTGTTAGGCCCCGGCATAGTCTCACAAGAGATAGCTATATCTGGGTCCCTTCAGCAAAATCTTGCTAGTGTATGCAATGGTATCAGCGTTTGGAAGCTGATTATGGGATGGATCCCTGGATATGGCAGTCTCTAGATGGTCCATCATTTCGTCACAGCTCCAAACTTTGTCTATGTAACTCCTTCCATGGGTGTTTTGTTCCCAATTCTAAGAAGGGGCACAGTGTCCACACTTTGGTCTTCATTCTTCTTGAGTTTCATGCGTTTAGCAACTTGTATCTTATATCTTGGATATCCTAAGTTTTGGGCTAATATCCACTTATCAGTGAGTACATATTGTGTGAGTTCCTTTGTGATTATGTTACCTCACTCAGGATGATGCCCTCCAGGTTCATCCATTTGCCTAGGAATTTCATAAATTCATTCTTTTTAATAGCTGAGTAGTACTCCATTGTGTAAATGTACCACATTTTCTGTATCCATTTGTAGTGGCTATTCCTGGTTGTCAACTTGACTATATTTGCAATGGACTACAATCCAGAATTGAAAGGCTCACCAGTGACCCTTATCTGGAGGCTTGGAGATCCTTATCTGGATCTTGGTATGGAGATCTTGAGCCATAGTGGCTATGGATTCCAGAAGATTAAATCTCCGAGTTTAAGGAGATTTAATCTGGGCTACACCTTTCATCTGGGATTAAAGGTGTGGTGGAACACACCTTTAATCTGGGCTACAACTTCTGCTGGAGACAATATAAGGACATTGGAAGAAGGGAGTCTAGCTCTTGCTCCTTCGCCTGCTTGCTGTGTGAGACTGAGTAACTGCTAGATCCTTGGACTTCCATTCACAGCTGCGACTGAACCATTGTTGGGAATTGGGCTGCCGACTGTAAGTCATCAATAAATTCTTTTACTATATAGAGACTACCCAAAAGTTCTGTGACTCTAGAGAACCCTGACTAATACACCATTCCTCTGTTGAGGGGCAAATGGGTTCTATCCAGCTTCTGGCTATTATAAATAAGGTTGCTATGAACATAGTGGAGCATGTGTCCTTCTTACCGGTTGGGACATCTTCTGGATATATGCCCAGGAAAGGTATAGCTGGATCCTCTGGTAGTACTATGTCCAATTTTCTAAGGAACCACCAGACTGATTTCCAGAGTGGTTGTACAAGCTTGCAATCCCACCAACAATGGAGGAGTGTTCCTCTTTCTCCTCTCCAGCATCAGCTGTCACCTGAATTTTTGATCTTAGCCATTCTGACTGGTGTGAGGTGGAATCTCAGGGTTGTTTTGATTTGCATTTCCCTGATGATTAAGGATGTTGAACATTTTTTCAGGTGCTTCTCTGCCATTCGGTATTCCTCAGATGAGAATTCTTTGTTCAGTTCTGAGCCCCATTTTTTAATGGGGTTATTTGATTTTCTGGAGTCCACTTTCTTGAGTTCTTTATATATATATTGGATATTAGTTCCCTATCTGATTTAGTATAGGTAAAGATCCTTTCCCAATCTCTTGGTGGCCTTTTTGTCTTATTGACGGTGTCTCTTGCCTTGCAGAAGCTTTGCGGTTTCATGAGGTCCCATTTGTCAATTCTTGATCTTACAGCACAAGCCATTGCTGTTCTATTCAGGAATTTTTCCCCTGTGTCCATATCTTCAAGGCTTTTCCCCACTTTCTCCTCTGTAAGTTTCAGTGTCTCTGGTTTTATGTGAAGTTCCTTGATCCACTTAGATTTGACCTTAGTACAAGGAGATAGGAATGGATCAATTCGCATTCTTCTACATGATAACAACCAGTTGTGCCAGCACCATTTGTTGAAAATGCTGTCTTTCTTCCACTGGATGGTTTTAGCTCCCTTGTCAAAGATCAAGTGACTATAGGTGTGTGGGTTCATTTCTGGGTCTTCAATTCTATTCCATTGGTCTACTTGTCTGTCACTATACCGGTACCATGCAGTTTTTATCACAATTGCTCTGTAGTAAAGCTTTAGGTCAGGAATGGTGATTCCACCAGAGGTTCTTTTATCCTTGAGAAGAGTTTTTGCTATCCTAGGTTTTTTGTTATTCCAGATGAATTTGCAGATTGCTCTTTCTAATTCGTTGAAGAATTGATTTGGAATTTTGATGGGGATTGCATTGAATCTGTAGATTGCTTTTGGCAAGATAGCCATTTTTACAATGTTGATCCTGCCAATCCATGAGCATGGGAGATCTTTCCATCTTCTGAGATCTTCTAGAATTTCTTTCTTCAGAGACTTGAAGTTTTTATCATACAGATCTTTCACTTCCTTAGAGTTATGCCAAGATATTTTATATTATTTGTGACTATTGAGAAGGGTGTTGTTTCCCTAATTTCTTTCTCAGCCTGTTTATTCTTTGTGTAGAGAAAGGCCATTGATTTGTTTGAGTTAATTTTATATCCAGCTACTTCACCGAAGCTGTTTATCAGGCTTAGGAGTTCTCTGGTGGAATTTTTAGGGTCACTTATATATACTATCATATCATCTGCAAAAAGTGATATTTTGACTTCATCTTTTCCAATTTGTATCCCTTTGATCTCCTTTTGTTGTCGAATTGCTCTGGCTAGGACTTCAAGTACAATGTTGAATAGGTATGGAGAGAGTAGTCCCTGATTTTAGAGGGATTGCTTCCAGCTTCTCACCATTTACTTTGATGTTGGCTACTGGTTTACTGTAGATTGCTTTTATCATGTTTAGGTATGGGCCTTGAATTCCTGATCTTTCCAAGACTTTTATCATGAATGGGTGATGGATCTTGTCGAATGCTTTTTCCGCATTTAAAGAGATGATCATGTGGTTTTTGTCTTTGTTTTTGTTTATATAATGGATTACGTTGATGGATTTCCATATATTAAACCATCCCTGCATCCCTGGAATAAAACCTACTTGGTCAGGATGGATGATTGCTTTAATGTGTTCTTGGATTCGGTTAGTGAGAATTTTATTGAGGATTTTTGCATCTATATTCATAAGGGAAATTGGTCTGAAGTTCTCTATCTTTGTTGGATCTTTTTGTGGTTTAGGTATCAGAGTAATTGTGGCTTCATAGAATGAGTTAGGTAGAGTTCCTTCTACTTCTATTTTGTGGAATAGTTTGTGCAGAACTGGAATTAGATCTTCTTTGAAGTTCTGGTAGAACTCTGCACTAAACCCATCTGGTCCTGGGCTTTTTTTTGGCTGGGAGACTATTAATGTCTGCTTCTATTTCTTTAGGGGATATGGGACTGTTTAGATCATTAACTTGATCCTGATTTAACTTTGGTACCTGGTATCTGTCTAGAAATTTGTCCATTTCATCCAGGTTTTCCAATTTTGTTGAGTATAGCCTTTTGTAGAAGGATCTGATGGTGTTTTGGATTTCTTCAGGATCTGTTGTTATGTCTCCCTTTTCATTTCTGATTTTGTTAATTAGGATGTTGTCCCTGTGCCCTCTAGTGAGTCTAGCTAAGGGTTTATCTTGTTGATTTTCTCAAAGAACCAACTCCTCGTTTGGTTAATTCTTTGATAGTTCTTCTTGTTTCCACTTGGTTGATTTCACCCCTGAGTTTGATTCTTTCCTGCTGTCTACTCCTCTTGGGTGAATTTGCTTCCTTTTTTTCTAGAGCTTTTAGATGTGTTGTCAAGCTGCTAGTGTGTGCTCTCTCCAGTTTCTTTTTTTTCTTTTTTTTTTTTTAAAGTACCAAACAATAAAAACATCCCCTCCAAATTTATTTTGACAAGTCACAGATGAATGGAGATAAGTTACTCTAGTCATAATGGCCACCCTCTAAGCTCCATGTACTGCTCTCTTTCAATGTGATATAACAAAACTAGAAGGCTTTTGACAGTTCATTTTTTATTACATAGCAGATGTATGAACTAACCAGAGACTAGGATGATTACCTCTTTTAAACATGAATTCTACTTCTTTCTACAAAAGGTATTGAAATGGCCTGTCAGATTATATAGGAATTAGTTTGGGGCAAAGTGGAAATGATATGAAGTTATTTCTCAGAAGTTAGTCGTGACTCCCTGTAACAAGGGCGATTGCTAGCACCGGTTGAGAACATTTATTATTACTAGAAGATACCAAAGGAAGAGAAGAGCAGACCCTAAGAACTTTCCATTCATGTTTTCAGATAGTAATGATAGAGTAGCTTCTCAAAGGCTTTTGTGGAGCTTAAGTTCTTGATAAGTAGAAATATTTTCTGTATGTCCAGGAAATGCACACTGTGCACTTTTGGGATGGGTGCTTGTTTTAACAGCTGGGGCTGCTTTTAGCAGATAGAATACGAGATTTTACAAGTTTCTGAAAACACAGCCTTGACTGGCCAGTTGCCTCTACAATGTTTACAGAAGTCTCAGGAGAATCTACTAGTGTATTCCTTAGTCAACTTTGCTCACTCGTAAACCAGGGAGACTTTATTATCTTCCTGAAGGATTTGTGAGGCAGGAGGGGACAATCTCAACTTCAATTTTGAGGTAGGTAAAATACATGACTTTCCAGGATATAACATCCGTTGACCTTTATGGCCACGCATTACCTCACATGTGCCACAACAAACTAAGGGACATACAATCCCTAACATAGAATTGTTTTTTTTTTTTTTTTTTAAAAAAAACACTGTCAAGTTCAGTTTAATTCATGATCTCTGAGAAGTTCTACCCGCAATGAATCATCACTCTTCATTTTTTTTTCTAGAATCCTGGGATTATGTCAATAACAAGTACTAGCACATTATACTTCATAGACATTAATTTCATCTTTCATGTACATTATGAATACAGACAAACAACTCATCTATTTGCAATGGTCACATGCCATACCAATTGTGTAAATGTTTCCTGAAAAAAATATTATTTACAAGTGTTAAATAATTTTCACAAATGGAGGCAAGGATTTGTTTGTCTTCGTAAACTTGGAAGAGTTAATTTATGGAACTCTGTGTCACCCTATGGTACAAGACTAATTTTATTAAGAAGATGAACAAATTTATTATAAATTTATAAATATTCTTACTAACCCCAGCAGGAAACACCTTGAATTGAAACATATATGGTAGTTTCCAGCCTAAGTAGAAAAGGTATCAATAGGACACCATATTGGAATTTTAACTTTAAAACTATTAAGACCAATTTGACATGTGTCCTTTTGACTATCTTGCAAGACTACCTGGAAACAAGACATATCCCGCCCTGTCAATGGTCCAGATAAGGCTAATCAGGAAGCAAACAACAACATTAAACAAATGTGGGGCCATGGATTGAAGATTCTAGGGCCAACAAGGCGCTAGGGAGAGCATGTGGACATTGTCAGACCTGAGTCTTGGTGCTCCTCGCCCCTAAGCTTTGTGTTTACAGTCTGTGCAGATGCCAGCTGCCTGAAGTGCTCTACTGCTCCTCCACACCTCCCACACGACCCGGTGGCTTAGAAAACGAGTCAGTGTTTGTACACCAAAATGCTAATTGCCTTTCTTTATATGATTCTTTTATCTTTGCAGCTTTTCTACACCCCTAAAGAGCCTGTACTTTAAAAGATCAGGATGGTAGCAGCTAGAAATACCTGTCTAGACTGCTCAGTATCTACATATTGCGCAAAATTTTATGTTACCATGCATATTTCAAGTTAACTATGTCTTCCTCTAATTTCCACCTACATTGTCTAAAATGTCAAACTAAAGAGAACATGTTAGATGATTCTTTATTCTCTCCAGTTTGATATGAGATGCATGTTAACTTAGGGAAAAAGTTGACAACATTTCTGGAAATGTTGTTAGTGATGATGAACAGATGGCCACCCAGAAATCAAACTGATAGGTGACTACTTACTGTGCACAAATATGGTGACGAGGGAGTCCTACTTTTGGGACACAGTGAAAATCCTTGACCTAATACAAAGCCTAAGGTGAAATTCAGAGTAGAATAATTATCATAACCTGATTTCAAATTCAAAATAAAACAGACCAGTTTTAACTAGCTGTAGGCATCCCAAAGATCTTTTTGAAAACAAGCAACCCCAAAGAAACAACAAGTAAGCGTTCCTAGATGTTAGACTACACTGTCCTCCACAGCTTAGAGCACTACGTCAAAGCTGATGGTCTAGCGGCTCTGGTGGCCATTTGGGCTACACAGTGAAGACTGCAAGTTCACTGCTTTGTTTTTATAGAAACTTCACTTCTAAGAAAAAAATTTTTTTCTTTTTCAAACTTTAAAAAGAGCAGTTAAACCCAGTAATTAATTAATAAATGCTATGTATAGTTTTCAGCTAGGATTTAATTCTTCTTTGTTTTGAAACAGTAACTGATTTTCAGCTGAACCTGAAGAAATGTTGGATACAAACTTGTAAGTATCCTTTGATATTTGTCTATTCACATTCTGTGTCAAAGCTGAAATGTACTTAGAGCATAGTACCCAGACTAAAGCAGATATGAGATATGTTTATAATCTACAAAGTTACAAAAGAGATTCCAGTTCAAGCTGACAGAACATAAACTAGACTTAAAGTACTGCATTAAGAATAGCACAAATGCCACCTTTGGGTAACTACAATGCACGTTCTATTTGGAAGACGACTACAGAGAACGAAGACTGCACGGTGCTTCCTTGCTCACCGCTCCACTTGCTGCTTTTCATTCTAAGGTACTCTTCATCATAGGGTGGCAGCTGTATCTTTGTGACTAGAAGCCAACTCTTAGGCTAACTAAAGAAATTCAGAGTTTTGTTTAAAATACTTTAAACACCTGTAATAAACTATGGAATTTGCCAAGAATAGAGGTACTCTGGTTAGCAATCCAAAGGGTTTAAATATGAATGCAATCCATAAGAACAGTAACAACAACAAAAATAGAACAATTTTTTTTCTCAATAAAAATAGGCCAGTCGCTAGAAGGTATCATTCTGTGAAGACATTATTTTGAAGCCCTAGTCAAAGGAGCCTGTGGAATTTGCCACTGGGTTTCTACTTTGTGCCTGGAGAACCTTATGAAAAGCAGTCCTGGCACAACAGAATGACATTTGCAGAATGTAATACTGGAGTGAGAGAACTGAGGTTGATGGCTACAATCACATTCCTGTGTATTGAACTGTTACATCTTAATTATTCATTCAGCTCATTGGTCCAATAGCATAAAAATAGAGAACAGCATCTTGAAGTTTATCTCATTCCATGTTCAGAGACAAATGGCTTAACCATTCTTCCCATTATTTTCTGAAGGCAAGTCCTTGTTTACAGTCTGATGGTAAACACATGCTGGTAGTTTCCAAAGCTACTGTATGAAGAGGATGCTGAAGGCCATCACTATACAGCATATGGCGACATAAGGACTCTTGCGTTCCCCAATTCGGGCACACTTCCAAAATATTCCCAATAGTCCAGTTTTATTTCTGTCCAGGATGCTGGGTGCCAGGGATCGGATATAAGCACATGTACATATAAGCAGCAAGATTACAGTCAATAGACTCTGAAAATTGAAAATGGCAGACACAGTGAGGCCGGTGCTGGTCCAGCCACATCACCCTTCCGGGCCGGGGCCTCCAGTTTCTTTTTGGAGGCACTCAGAGCTATGAGTTTCCCTCTTAGAAATGCTTTCATTGTGTCCCATAGGTTTGGGTATGTTGTGGCTTCATTTTCATTAAACTCTAAAAAGTCTTTAATTTCTTTCTTTATTCCTTCCTTGACCAAGGTATCATTGAGAAGAGTGTTGTTCAGTTTCCACGTGAATGTTGGCTTTCCATTATTTATGTTGTCATTGAAGATCAGCCTTAGTCCATTGTGGTCTGATAGGATGCATGGGACAATTTCAATATTTTTGTATCTGCTGAGGCCTGTTTTGTGACCAATTATATGGTCAATTTTGGAGAAGGTCCCGTAGGTGCTAAGGATAAGATATATCCTTTTGTTTTAGGATAAAATGTTCTGTAGATATCTGTTAAGTCCATTTGTTTCATAACTTCTGTTAGTTTCACTGTGTCCCTGTTTAGTTTCTGTTTCCACCATCTGTCCATTGAAGAAAGTGGTGTGTTGAAGTCTCCCACTATTATTGTGTGAGGTGCAATGTGTGCTTTGAGCTTTACTAAAGTATCTTTAATGAATGTGGCTGCCCTTGCATTTGGAGCATAGATATTCAGAATTGAGAGTTCCTCTTGGAGGATTTTACCTTTGATGAGTATGAAGTGTCCCTCCTTGTCTTTTTTGATAACTTTGGGTTGGAAATCTATTTTATTCGATATTAGAATGGCTACTCCAGCTTGTTTCTTCAGACCATTTGCTTGGAAAATTGTTTTCCAGCCTTTCACTCTGAGGTAGTGTCTGTCTTTTTCCCTGAGATGGGTTTCCTGTAAGCAGCAGAATGTTGGGTCCTGTTTGTGTAGCCAGTCTGTTAGTCTATGTCTTTTTATTGGGGAATTGAGTCCATTGATATTAAGAGATATTAAGGAAAAGTAATTGTTGCTTCCTTTTATTTTTGTTGTTAAAGTTGGCATTCTGTTCTTGTGGAAGTCTTCTTTTTGGTTTGTTGAGGGATTACTTTCTTGCTTTTTCTAGGGCGTGCTTTCTGTCCTTGTATTGGTTTTTTTCTGTTATTATCCTTTGAAGGGCTGGATTCGTGGAAAGATAATGTGTGAATTTGGTTTTGTTGTGGAATACTTTGGTTTCTCCATCTATGTTAATTGAGAGTTTGGCTGGGTATAGTAGCCTGGGCTGGCATTTGTGTTCTCTTAGTGTCTGTATAACATCTGTCCAGGCCCTTCTGGCTTTCATAGTCTCTGGTGAAAAGTCTGGTGTAATTTTGATAGGCCTGCCTTTATATGTTATTTGACCTTTCTCCCTTACTGCTTTTAATATTCTATCTTTATTTAGTGCATTTTTTGTTCTGAATATTATGTGTTGGGAGGAATTTCTTTTCTGGTCCAGTCTATTTGGAGTTCTGTAGGCTTCTTGTATGATCATGGCCATGTCTTTCTTTAGGTTTGGGAAGTTTTCTTCTATTATTTTGTTGAAGGTATTTGCTGGCCCTTTAAGTTGAAAATCTTCATTCTCATCTACTCCTATTATCCGTAGGTTTGGTCTTCTCCTTGTGTCCTGTATTTCCTGGATGTTTTGAGTTAGGATCCTTTTGTGTTTTGTATTTTCTTTGATTGTTGTGCCGATGTTCTCTATGGAATCTTCTGCACCTGAGATTTTCTCTTCCATCTCTTGTATCCTGTAGCTTATGCTCACATCTATGGTTCCAGATTTCTTTCCTAGGGTTTCTATCTCCAGCGTTGCCTCACTTTGGGTTTTCTTTATTGTGTCTACTTCCCTTTTTAGGTCTAGTATGGTTTTGTTCATTTCCATCATCTGTTTGGATGTGTTTTCCTGTTTTTCTTTAAGGACTTCTACCTGTTTGGTTGTGTTTTCCTGTTTTTCTTTAAGGACTTGTAACTCTTTAGCAGTGTTCTCCTGTATTTCTTTAAGTGGGTTATTAAAGTCCTTCTTGATGTCCTCTACCATCATCATGAGATATGCTTTTAAATCCGGGTCTAGCTTTTCGGTTGTGTTGGGGTGCCCAGGACTAGGTGGGGTGGGAGTGCTGCATTCTGATGATGGTGAGTAGTCTTGATTTCTGTTAGTAGGATTCTTATGTTTGCCTTTTGCCATCTGGTAATCTCTGTAGTTAGTTGTTATAGTTGTCTCTGGTTAGATCTTGTTCCTCAGGTGATTATGTTAGCCTCTCTCAGCAGACCTGGGATACGAGCTCTATCCTTAGTTTCAGTGGTCAGAGTACTCTCTGTAGGCAAACTCTCCTCTTGCAGGGACGGTGCCCAGATATCTGGTGTTCGAACCTGCCTCCTGGCAGAAGTTGTGTTCCACTCACCAGAGGTCTTAAGATCCCATGGAGGGTCCTGTGAGGCCCTTGGGGGTGTATGGAGACTCCCCGGACCAGGAACCCCGGTGCTGCAGTGGACCGGAAGGGACTTGCCCCTGATCAGGCCGGGTTATCTGCTTCCTTAATTAAAGCAGTCTCAGGTCCCGCGCGATTGGATTGGAGCAGACGCTGTGTTCCACTCACCAGAGGTCTTAGGATCCTGTGGGGGATTCTGTGTGGGTCCTTTCAGGTGTCCGGAGACTCCCCGGACCAGGAACCCCGGTTCTGCCTTAGTCAGGGTTTCTATTCCTGCGTAAACATCATGACCATGAAGCAAGTTGGGGAGGAAAGGGTTTATTCAGCTTACTCTTCCACATTGCTGTTCATCACCAAAGGAAGTCAGGACTGGAACTCAAACAGGTCAGTAAGCAGGAGCTGATGCAGAGACCATGGAGAGGTGTTTCTTACTGGCTTGCTCAGCTTGCTTAGCTTGCTTTCTTATAGAACCCAAGACTACCAGCCCAGACATGGTACTACCCACATGGGGCCCTCCCATTTGATCACTAATTGAGAAAATGCCTTACAGATGGAGGTACTTCCCCAACTGAAGCTCCTTTCTCTGTGATAACTCTAGCCTATGTCAAGTTGACACACAAAACAAGCCAGTACAGCATCCTTAGTCAGCAAGGAAATGCAAATTCAAACAACCCTGAGATTCCACTTCACACTAGGCAGAATGGCTAAGATCAAAAACTCAGGTGACAGCAGAGGCTGGCAAGGATGTGAAGAAAGAGGAACACTCCTCCATTGTTGGTGGGATTGCAAGCTGGTACAACCACTCTGGAAATCTGTCTGGTGATTCATCAGAAAATTGGAGATAGTACTACCTGAGGACCCAGCTATACCACTTCTGGGCATATATGCAAAAGATATAACAAGGACACTTGCTCCACTATGTTTATAGCAGCCCTATAATAATAATAGCCAGAAGCTGGGAAGAACCCAGATGTCCTTCAACAGAGGAATGGATACAGAAAATTTTGTACATTTACACAATAGAGTACTTCTCAGCTATTAAGAACAATGAATTCATGAAATTCTTAGGCAAATGGATGGAACTAGAAAATATCATCCTGAGTGAGGTTACCCAATCACTAAAGAACACACAGGGTATGCATTCACTGATAAGTGGATATTAGCCCAGAAACTCTGAATGCCCAAGATACAATTCACAGACTACATGAAGCTCAAGAAGGAAGACCAAAGTGTGGGTGCTTTAGTTTTTCTTAAAAAGGGGAACACCCTTATAGAAGAAGAGGGAGGGAGGGGAGATGGGATAGAGGGTTTCCGGGACTCGGGGAATGGGGATAACATTTGAAATGTAAATAAATATAATATCCAATAAAATTATATATATATAGAAAAATAATTGTGTCTTTTACCTATTTTTTCAAGTATTAATTTGTTGACATTTCTTCCTATTTGTCAAAATAGGTTACTGCTTGAGGAAATGGAACAAAAGATGACATTTTAACAATCTACACTTAAAAACTCACACTTTATTCTCTTCGGGATCTTTGAATCATTTTTGAATTTGTATATGTCAAGCTTTCAGGTTTGATACCATTGGACAACTGATATCCAATCTGGGCAGGATTTTGCTTTTAATTAACTTTTAAAACAGTTTTTATATCTTATGTTCCATATTCAGTTTCTCTTGATCTTGTTGGATGAAGATGTTGGTATTTCAGTTTAATGGTCACTGTATATGAGTTTCTTACAGCCTTATGAAAAAAATGAACTGGTTACACATTTTTAACCAATATTTCTCATGCTTTGGGGCCTGTATCAGTTGTCCTTTCCTGTTGCTGTTATTAAAACAGCATGACTGAAAGAACTTAAGGAAGAAAGTTTATTTCTTGCTTATAGCTCTGGAGACCTAACATCTATAATGGTGGAAAAGGTGCTGATAGGAGCATTTTGGTACACAGACAGGAAGCAAAGAGTGGTTGGAAGGTAGGATGGGGGTTAGACCCTCAAAGTCTGTACTTCCTGCAGTAATGTACTTCATACTATAGGTACATCCCCTAAAGGTTTCATAACCAAATAGTGCCACCAATTGGGAACCAATTGTTCAAATACATGTGCTATGTGGGACATTTCTCACTAAAACCACTACAGAGTAATTAATAACTGCAAAATCATGGGGTGATGATAAATATTGTACATCTTGTTCATCACATTAACTAGTCCAGTTGTCCTGAAGGTTTTATGTTAAAGCAGATTGATTAGGAAAATAAGGACAGAGGAAGGCCATAGACTAGTGTTTCTATGATGGCTCAGAACACCATGGTTCCAAAAAGAATAATTTAGGAAGGAGTCCTTGAGATGACTGATTATTTTAGAGAACTTCGTAGACATCATAAGGTTACCCCAGGCTGCACAGAATGTCATAAAGGTCATTTAACTTTGTGCAAGGATTATAGAAATTATGGGTGTTGTAGATTGTGCAGAAACACTGGCAGTAGTATGTGTTTTCATGGATAAGAAATAAGAATATAAACTATTTATAACTACTGGTAATTCTGTAGATGTCTCCTTTTAAAATATGAAAGTGATAGTTTTAGTGAGAGGATAGTTTTGGTTGATAGCAGAGTTGGCAAATGGCATTAAAATTTCACCCACTTTTTCTAGTCCTTTTTACCATCGTTCTGTCACCTGTCGGTTCTCCTTTATTTCCTGTTGCATCAGGTTTCCAAATCATCAGGATACAATAAAATCTTCCAGATAAATAGTTGTGCCACACTGTTTCTAGAGAGGTATAGATAAATAACTTCAGTCCAGGTAGGGAACCAATGACAGACCAAAGTACAGATCCCATCAAACAAAAACAAAAACAAAAACAAAAAAACAACTTAGTGAACAAATGAGTTATTGGGGTTACTTACAGGAGCAGAAATCATACAAAGACATCTTTATTACCAAAATCCCACCCAAGCATAAGTAGCAATTCACAAAAGTTAGAAATCTGGAGCACATAGCATAACCTTCAGGGTTGTAGGGTGTCCATTCCAAGCATTTCATTGAGTTTTAGGCCCTTTCAAAAAGCTCAGCTGGTCTTTTCTAGGCATCTTGCTTTGTCTGAAAATATCTCCCAGCTGTCCTGACTTATATTGGATTAGGAGAGAGAAGGGTCCAGTGAATCTGGTCAATTTCAGGAACTTCCTGAAGCTTTTGAGTTTTGTAATGTTTGATCCTAAGGAGCTTCCCTATAGGGTGGAATTTTTCACCTCCCTGTAGAACATTGTTGTTTTACCTCCCTATAAATATCTTAAGAAGTTTCTTCCTTAGATTATCTTGCTGTTTAAATATATACCCCATTTTTAAATTGTATTATTTGGTTTTTTGATGTTTAGTGTCTTGAGTTCTTTACATATTTTGGATATCAGCCTTCTATCAGATGTGGGCTTGGTGAAGATTTTTTTCCCATTCTATAGGCTGCTGTTTTGTCCTATTTATGGTATCCTTTGCTATACAGAAGATTTTCAGTTTCATGAGGTACCATTTTTTAAATTATCAGTCTTAATGCCTGTGCTATTGGTGTTCTATTCAGGAAGTTGTCTCCTGTGCTCAATGAGCAATGAGCTTATTGAGATCAATCCTCAGACAGAGGGCAAGGTCTACACCCGGTGTTTCTGCTTGGAGGAACCTCAGAACAGCAAGGTGGGCGAGCAGGGGAAACTGTCCCACCCCTCACTTGGCCGAGGCTTGCCACCAGCTTCAGCTGATGATGTGCCTAGGCTGGGGAAGTCCCCCAAATGTGGACTCAATGTAGGTCTTACCTTACGGAACTCAGAGAGGCAGAGAGAGAACCCGTGGAATAACCATTCAAGGCTACTCCCCAATTTATCTTCTATCAGATTTAGTGTATCTGCTTTTATGTTGACATCAGGAATGGTGATTGGAAATTCATTTATTGTACAGGATAGTTTTAGTTATCCTGAGAGTTTTTGTTCATAGGAAATTCAGTATTGTTCTTTCAAGGTTATTTTGGAATTTTGTTGAATTATGTTGGAATTTTGATGGTAATTGCATTGAATCTGTACATTGCTGTTGGTAAGATGGCTATTTTTGGATGTATTTTTTATTAGATTATTTACATTTCAAATGTTAAGGTGGCTATTTTTTTTACTATGCTAATTATACAGATCCATGAGCATGGGGGGGTCTTTCCATCTTCTGATATCTTCTTCAGTTTCTTTCTTCAAAGACTTGAAGTTCTTGTCATACAGATCTTTCACTTGTTTGGAGTTGCACCAAGATATTTTATATTATTTGTGGCTCTTGTAAAATGTGTTGTTTCCTTTATTTCTTTCTTAGCCTGTTTATAGTTTGAATATAAGAGGACTACAGGTGTTTTTAAGTTAATCTTGTATCCAGCCACTTTACTGAAGGTGTTTATCAGTTGTAAAAGTTCCATGCTAAAACACATGAAACTCAAGAAGAAAGACCAAAGTGTGGATACTTCAATCCTTCTTAGAAGGGGGAACAAAATACCCATGGAAGGAGTTACACAGACAAAGTTCAGAGCAGAGACTGAAGGAATGACCATCCAGAAACTGCCCCACCTGGGGATCCATCCCATAAACAACCACCAAACCCAGACACTTTGCAAATGCCAACAAGAGCTTGCTGATAGGACCATGATATAGCTGTCTCCTGAAGAGGCTCTGCCAAGTGCCTGACTGATACAGAAGTGGATGCTCACAGTCATCCATTAGATGGAGCACAGGGTCCCCAATGAAGGAGCTAGAGAAAGTACCCAAGGAGCTGAAGGGGTTTGCAGTCCCATAGGAGGAACAATAATATGAACTAACCAGTAACCCCAGAGATCCCTGGGACTAAACCACCAATCAAAGAAAATACACGGAGGGACTTGTGTCTCTAGCTGCATATGTAGCAGAGGATGGCCTAGTCAGTCATCAGTGGGAGGAGAGGCCCTTGGTCCTGTGAAGGTTCTGTGCCCCAGTATAGCGGAATGCCTGGGCCAGGAAGCAGGAGTGGGTGAATTGGAAATCAAGGCGAGGGGGGGAGAGGATAGGGGATTTCCCGAGGGGAAACTAGGAAAGGGGATAGCATTTGAAATGTAAATAAAGAAAATATCTAATAATACAAAAAGTTCCTTGCTAGAATTTTTGTGGTCACTTACCTGTACTATCATATTATCTGGGAATAGCAAGACTTTGACCTCTTCTTTTCCAGTTTGTATCCCCTTTATCTCCTTTAGTCGCTATAACTAGAACTTCAAATACTATATTTGAGTAGCTATGAAGAGAGTGGACAGCCTTGCTTGTTCCTGATTTTAGTGGAGTTGCTTTGAGGGTTTTTTTTTTTCCATTTAGTTTGCTGTCGACTTGGCTTGCTATAAATTGCTTTTATTATGTACATTGAGGTATGCACCTTGTGTCGATGATCTCTCCAAGACTTTTATCATAAAAGAGTGTTGGATTTTGTCAAGATTTTTTCAGTATCTAATGAGATTATCGTGTGGAATTTTATTTCAATTTGTTTATATGGATTACAATGACAGTTTTTTGTATGTTTAACTATTCCTGCATCTCTGGAATGAAGCCTATTTGGTCATGGTAGGTGATCTTTTTGACATGTCTTCGAATTTTGTTTTCAAGTATTTTTTGATTATTTTTGCATCAGGAAAATTGGTCTGAAAATTTCTTTGTTCAGTCTGGGTATCAGAGTGACTGTGGCCTCATAAAATGATTTTGTGGAATTTCAGTAGTATTGGCATTACCTCTTTTTTGAAAGCCTGGATAGAATTCTGTGCTATAATGTGTTTGGCCCTGAGCTGGTTTTGGTTGGGAGATTTTAACTTTGGTATGCGGTATCATACGGTCTAGGAAGTTATCAATTTCATATAGATTTTCCAGTTTTGTAGAGTATAGGCTTTTGTAGTTGGTTCTGATGATTTTTTCTTTTAATTTTCTCAGTTTCTGATGTTATGTCTCCATTTTCCTCTTTAATTGTTAATTTTGATACTGTTTCTGTGCCCTTTAGTTAGTTTGGCTAAGGGTTTATTTATCTTAATGATTTTCTCAAAGAACCAGCTCTTGGTTTTGTTGATTCTTTGTTTCATTCTCTTTGTTGTTGACTGGTTGATTTCAGCCCTGAGTTTGACTTGTCTTCTACTCCTCTTTGGTGTGTTTGGTTCTTTCTGTTCTAGAGCTCTCAGGTGTGCTGTTAAGTTGCTAGTGTAGGATCTCTCCAATTTCTTTTTCTTTTCTTTCTTTCTTTCTTTTTAAATTAATCATTCCATTTGTTTACATCTCAAATGATATCCCACTTTCTGGTTACCCCCTCCACCGATTCCCTTCCCCCATCCCACATCTGCCCTCCTTTCTCCCCTTTGCCTGTATGAGAATGCTCCGCCACCCACCCACCCAGCCACACTCTCCTGCCCCACCCTGCTCCAGCATCCCCTTACTCTGGGGCATCAAACCTCCCCAGGACCAAGGCCCTCCCCTCCCATTGCTGTACAGCAAGGCCATCCTCTGCTACATATATATCGGGAGCCATGGATCCCTCTAGGTACACTCCTTTGTTGGTGGTCTAGACTTTGGGAGAATTGGGTGGTCCAGCCAGTCTATGTTGTTCTTCCAATGGGGTTGCAATCTCCATCTGCTCCTCCAGTTCTTCTGTCAACTCCCTCACTAGGTTCCCTGAGTTCAGTCTGATGGTTGGCTCCAAGCATCCATATCTACATTGGTCAGTTGCTGGTCAGACCTCCCCAGGAACTGCCACACTTGGTTCCTGTCCACAAGTGCCTCTTGACAACAGCAACAGTGTTGGGTTTGGTGTCTGTAGACATGATGTTTCCTCAGGTGGGGCTGTTCCCCAGTTGGCCCTTCCTTCAGTCTCTGTTCCATTTTTTGTCCCTGTTTGTCCTTTGGACAGGAACATTTCTGGGTTAAAAAAAACCTTTGAGATGGGTGGGTGGCTCCATCCCTTGACCAGGGGCTGTGCCTATCTATTTGAGGTGGTCTCCACTGGTTCTATCTCCCCCTACTCTGCACATTACAGCTAAAATCAAACCCATTGGGTCCTGGGAGCCTCAAATTTCTCTGGTATCTGGGACCCTCTAGTGGCTATCCCCAGTTCCTCATCCCCACTGCTGCCTATTTTTATTCCATTTCTTGAGTCTCTGTGCCTCTCTCATATCTCCTCCAGTTCCTGATACTGCCACCCTTATTTCCTCCTCCTCCTTTCTCCCTCCCTTGTTCCCCTCTCCTTCCACCTCCCACTTTCGCCCTGTTACCCTCTCAATGCAGGACTGAAGCATCTGCCCCCTGTCCTTCCTTCCTTCTATGCTCCATATGGTCTGTAGATTGTAGCATGGGGATTATGAGCTTTTGGGCTAGTATCCACTTATTATTGAGTACATACCATGTGCGTTCTTTTGTGTCTGGGTTACCTTACTCAGGATGATATTTTCTAGTTTCATCTATTTAGGTAGAACTATTTCCAATTTTCTGAAGAACCGCCAGACTGATGTCCAAAGTGGTTTTACTAGGTTTCAGTCTCACCAGCAATGGAGGAGTGTTCCTCTTTCTCCACATCCCTCGCCAGCATCTGCTGTTACCTGAGTTTTTGATCTTAGCCATTCTGACTGGTGTGAGGCAGAATCTCAGGATCCTTTTGATTTGCATTTACCCCAATGACTAAGGATGTTAAACATTTCTTTAAGTGCTTCTCAGTCACTCAATATTCCTCAGTTGAGAATTCTCTATTTAGCTCTGTACTCCACTTTTTAATAGGGTTTAATAGGCATCGAACACCCTCAGGCCCAAGGGCCTCTCCCCTCACTGATGTCCAACAAAACTACCCTCTGCCACATATGCACCCAGAGCCATAGGTCCCTCTATGTGTACTCTTTAGTTGGTGGTCCACTCCCCAAGAGCTCCAGGGGGGTCTGGCTGGTTTATACTGTTGCTCCCTCCATGGGGCTGCAAACTCCCTCAGCTCCTTCAGTCCCTTCTCCAACTCCGCCATGGGGGACACCACACTTAGACCAATGGTTACTGCAAGCATCTGCCTCTGTATTTGTCAGGCTCTGGTAGAGCCTCTCAAGAGAGAGCCATACCAGGCTTCTGTCAGCAAGCACTTCCCCACATCCACAGTAGTGTCTGTGTTTGGTGACTGTATATGGAATGGATCCCCAGGTGGGCAGTCTCTGGAAGGCCTTTCCTTCAGTCTCTGCTCCACACTTTGTCTCCATATTTCCTCCTGTGAGTATTTTGTTTACCCTTCTAAGAAGCACTGAAGCATCCACAGTTTGGTCTTCCCTCTTTTTGGGCTTCATAAAGTCTGTGAAATGAATCTTGGATATTCCACACTTTTGGACTACTATCCACTTATCAGTGAGTACATACCATGTGTTTTCTTCTGTGACTGAGTTACCTCACTCAGGATGATATTTTCTAGTTCCATCTATTTGCCTGTGAATTTCATGAAGTTGTTGTTTTTAATAGCTGAGTAGTATTCCATTGTGTAAATATACCACATTTTCTGAATCCATGCCTCTGTTGAGCGACATTTGGGTTGTTTCCAGCTTCTGGCTATTATTATTATGGGCTGCTATGAACATAGTGGAGCATGTGCCCTTATTACATGTTGGAGCATCTTCTGAGTATATGCCCAGGAGTGGTATAATTGGGTCCAATTTTCAGATGAATCACCAGACAGATTTCCAGAGTGGTTGTACCAGCTTGCAATCCCACCAATAATGGAGGAGTGCTTCTCTTTCTCCACATCCTTGCCAGCATCTGCTGTCACCTGAGTTTTTGATCTTAGCCATTCTTCCTGGTGTGAGGTGGAATCTCAGGGTTGTTTTGATTTGTATTTCCCTGATGACTAAGGATGTTGTACATTTCTTTAGGTGCTTTTCAGCCATTCGAGTTTCCTCAGTTGAGAATTCTCTGTTTAGCTCTGTTTCTCATTTTTAAATAGGGTTATTTGGCTCTCCAGAGTCTAACTTGTATGTATTTGTATATATACAAAAGATCTTTGTATATATTGGATATTAGCTGTCATGAGTACTTGGGTGAGATTCTCACCTGTGTCTTTGGTTTCTACAGACCTCCTGAGAGGTAAGCAGGCTGTAGCATTTGGGCTGGCATCAGCCTGCCAAATTGGCCCCTGGTAGGGAAGTGGGCCAGAGCAAGTTTGGTCTTTTCATACTTTCCAAGATTTCCTAGATACTTTGTGTCAGATATTTTTAGATTTAACACTTTTCTTAAGCAATATATCAGTTTCTTTTATAATATTGATCTCAAGGTTTTACTGTATGAAGAGATACCATGATCAAGGAAATTCTCATAAAGAGAACCATTTAATGGGGGCTGGCTTACAGATTCAGAGGTTTAATCCATTATCATCATGGTGGGAAGCATGGCCACATAAAGGCAGATGTGGTGTTGGGGATGGAGCTGAGAGTTCTATATCTTGATCTGCATGCAAGAGGAGACTGTGTTAGACTAGGTGTAGCTTGAGCATAGGACACCTCAACGCCCACCTCCACAGTGACATACTTTCTCCAGCAAGGCCACACCTACTCCAACAAAGTCACACCTCCTTATAATGCCACTTCTTATGGTCCAAGCATTTAAACACATGAGTCGGTGGGGGCCATATCAATTCAAACCAGTATGGTATTCTCTGTGCCTGTGATTCTTCCATCTCTTGTATTCTGTGGGTGATAGTTGGCATCTGTAGTTCCCATTTACTTACCTGGATTTTCCATCTCCAGGATTCCCTCAAGATTTATTTGTTGTTTTTTGTTTTGTTTTGTTTTGTTTTGTTTTGCTTCTATTTCCATTTTCAGGTCTTGAGTAGTTTATCTGTTTGTTTGTTTGTTTGTTTGTTTGTTTCTTCTCCTCCTCCTCCTCCTCCTCCTGCTGCTTCTTCTTCTTCTTCTTCTTCTTCTTCTTCTTCTTCTTCTTCTTCTTCTTCTTCTTCTTCTTCTTCTTCTTCTTCTTCTTCTTCTTCTTCTTCTTCTTCTTCTTCCTCTTCTTTTCTTGAGTCTCTTGGCTTTCTTTAAGGGATTTAGTAATTTCCTCTTTAAGGGCCTTTTAAAAATGGGTCTTAAGGTTATTTTCTTGTGCTTCAGTTGTCTTGGAATATCCAGGGTTTGTTGTAGTAGGATAGTGGGGCTCTAGTGGTGCCATATTGCACTGGAAATGGTTGATTGGATTCTTATGTTGGCCTCTAGGCACCTAGGTTTGGAGTAATATAGATTAGTTACTGATTTCTGAGTTCATCTTTGTTAAAAGGATGCTTTCCCCTTTTTGTTTCCTCCTGGTCATCTGGCCTGAATGGCCTATGGTTCTGGTGACCAGCAAGTTCTTAGGTCCAGTAGGATGTCTCTTCTGGGGTTTTGGTGGCCTATATAAGCTCTGGGGTTCTCATGGCTTATGTGAGCTCTGGGGTTTTGGGTGCCAGCATTGTCTCTGGGGTGGTGGAGCCTCTGGGGTTCCAGGTTTTGGTGTGGCCTCCAATAGAACAGTGTACTTCTGCCAGAGTTGTGGGCTGGCTATATAGAGAGGGAAAAGGGTACTGTTGGGGAAGCTGGGTGGGCTTTGTATAATGTGCAGGTGGCTTCTTACTTGGCATTCTAGGTACCAGTATGGCCTCTGATAGAGCAGTGGGCTTCTTCTGCTGTAGCTATGGACAAAGACATAGAGATGAGGGGGAGGGAGTGAGTGCCTTTGGGGAAACTGGGCAGGCTCTAAGGAGTTTTGGGGGTTGTGGGTAGGTTCTTACCTTGGGTTCTGAGTACTGGAGTGATCTCTGGTACAGCAGTGAACTTCTGATGGCGTTGTGGGCCAGGGTATGGAGAGAAGGGTAGGTGACTTGAGGAAAACTAGACAGGCTCTACATAGTGTTGGTGGCCTGTGGATGGGGTCTTCCCTGAGGTTCGATCAGAGTGACATGTGGTACAACAGTGGACTTCTGCTAGGCTTGTGGGCTGGGGCGTGGAAATGAGGGGTCATGTGCTTTTGGGAAAGCTGGGTGGGTTCTGAGGCAAGGTCTCACTTGTAGTGCTGGGTACGACCATAGCCTCTGGTAGAGCAGTGGGCTTCTGCTGGAGTTGCAGGGCAAGATCTTTTCCAGATGACTTTATTCTAGTCTTCTATGTTGGTGGAACATGACCTGTGAAGAACATACAAAAACTCTTTTGAAATTGAGGTTTGAACATTAGGCATTCATATGATATTTCTTATAAGAAATACTAACGTTTTACTGTAGGTTTCACAGTGAAAAGCTTTCAGTAGAGGATAGGCATATTCTATTGCTGAAAACATAATGACCTATCTTAAATCTGATACTTCTCATACTGTGCATATGGGTTGAATTGGTTAAAAATTTTAAGTAAATATCATTAGCAAGTCATCCTGAGCTGTACAAGAAAACTCATTCAAAATTGCTTAGCATTCAAATTAAAAAGTGAATCTTTTTATTTAAAAAGAATAATGTTTAAAATACTCAAATTGACCTTTTTTTTGCATTGCCTCAATTTTGAAGTTGGAGCAAGTACTTTAACACTAAGCTTTGGGTTACATACAATTTTTTAAATAACAAAAATAAATCTGAAGATTTCAGAACATACTATTAAGCATCAAAGAAAAGAAATCAGAAGTCTTTAAATAAGTGGAATTCTCAGCTTGTAGAGATTTGCCTCTTGAAAATACAGACTTTGGGTGAAATTTCTGTTTGGCTCAAAGATGTAATATTTCACGTCTTCAGGGACAATGCCTCTGTATTATAGAGGGTTGCTTCTATACCTCCATGTGCCCAAACCCACAAACGCTCAAGTCCTTATAAAACCAGTTAGTATGTGCTTGTGGTCCACTTGCTCCTTCTGCATGCTTTACATATTTATTTTATTAATTAAATTATGTGTATGTGTGTATGAGTATGTAACATATTCAGCATGGCTTGGTCCTGGAAACAGACTGGGATGATGAAGAAATAAAAGCTAGACATGCAGATATCTGCAGAAAAGCTGGGATTGGTTGGGTTGTGCATGTTCTTGTGTAGACACCAGCGTGCGGACCAGAATCTCAGCATGTTTAGCATGTACTACATGAGAAGGACTTAGCTAGACTCGGTAGGACATCTCTGTGGAGGGGCAGTCTCAGGTTGCAGTCATTCTGGAAGAAGAATCTGTAGTTGCTAGCTTTTGGATACACTGTCAATATATACAAACCAACTAGAGAAGGCTTTACTAATTCTTGAACCTGACCCAGGGGAGGCGTTGCTGTACCCATGGGTATGAGGCATTGGGATCCTTGTCAATAGTACACATTTTCTCAGAGCTTTGGTTGCCCACTAAGGCCAGAAAAGGGTCAGATCCCATGGAGCTGGAGTTACAAGTGGCTGTGAGCCATCTGGTGTGTGGTCTGGAAACTAATTCTAGTCCTTTGCAGGAACAACGACACCCAACTGCTGAGCAGTCTCTCCAGCTTCTTTCTGTACAATTGAGATCATTTCTTGGTTACTTACCATGCCCAAGGCATGTGCTATGAAAATAGAAGTCATTCTTTAGTACTGAGATAATAGTAAATATTAAGTGGAAAAAAATTGTACAAGTTCAGTACAGACACACTTCCCCCTACTGAATATTTTCAAAAATATGGTTGGTTGAATCCATGGGTATAGAATGTGTGGCTAACTGTGCTGTCTTTCCAGTGGGGGCTGAAGCCACTTAAATGTAGTGTACAGAGAAGTTGTTCCACTATTCCATTCCAATCTTTCAGTCTGGCTTCCATAGGCCTGCCACATCCAGGGCTACCTGAGGCCTGGATGGTTATCTGCAGTTGCATGGTGGGGATTCACTAAAACCCTTCAGCAGCTCCACTCCTCAAGCATAGCCACCACTAGAGCTCAAGACCTACCTTCAGGAGGTGGGGAATCCTTTCTTAAATCAGCTTGCCTCTTTCTGGAGGGGATCAGAGCTCCACTGAAGGCAGTTCTTTCCCACTGTCCTATTTCCCACAGCTGTGGCAATCAGTCCCTTTAGAATCTCCTTTGGGGATTTCTTTTAGAAAATTCAGTGCCAAAATGGCAACTAAGAGGAAAGTAAATACGTGACTCATAAGACCTAACCTATTCTTGGAGGTTGGTAAGGAGCCTTTTATCTCTTACCCAGTTCAAATGCATGACTATCTTGGTATTAGACAATGTATTAAATAGGATACTTGGTATTTTGCTTTAATTTTATGTCTAAGAGTTCTAGCCTGTACGCACACATGTGCACTGTGCACATGCCTGGTGTTCATGAGGTCCAGAAGAAGGTGTCAGAATCCCTAGAACCAGAGTTATAGACAGTTGTGAGCGGCTGTGTGGATGCTGGGAACTGAATGTGGCTTGTCTGGAGGAATAGCAAGTGCTTTTAACCGCTGATCCATTTCTTTATACCTAGACATTGTGATTTATAAACAAAAGACATTGTTTACATTCTAGAGCTTGGGAAACCAAACGTGAGCTGCCATCAGATGTGATGTCTGATAGGGACCAGTTCTTCACAGATGGCAGGAGGGGTACACAAGTTCCTCTGGACCTCATTATAAAGGCCCTAAGTCCACTCATGAAGGTTCTGCCTCTATTTTCTAATCATATCTTAAAGGTGCTTCCTTTAATGCAGCATCATTGAGGTTGTGTTCCAGCATATGAATCCAAGGAGCACACAAACATTTAAATGATGTGTGGGGTTTTCTTAGTTAAGATTAAAAAAACTATTGGATGTCAGATAGAAAGATTCCTTTCTCAATCCTCTTACTATAATATATAGAAAGGAAAAAAAAAACACAGATTGTGGTGAAAGTCTCCAAGAGGAGCCCCTCGCTCAGGCCTCAGGACAATAGCGGACACCCAAGAACTCACGATAGACCTCTTGTTGCAAACCACAAGAGGCTTTATTCGGGGAAAGCCAGAGCTCTGGGAACAACTCATATCCCATGCAGGGGTAGAGAAGTTGTCCTCGAGAGGAAAGAGGTCCCAGTTTTTATAGGCCCTCGGGGGGGAAGGAGAAGGGAGGGGGAGTAGGGGATTTCCAGATCTAAACAATATCTATTCTCAAGAAATGGGTATGGGAGGGGTACAAGGAAAGAGTCTGGTGCAGGTGTAGCAACTCAGGATTGGCCAGGCTGTGGTTGCTGGGGAGATTTTCTGATTCTTTCTCAGCAACCAATATCACAAACACCTGGCAATGGGCTTCATCAGTGAGCACACACATGGGTCAAGGAATGGTCAAAACATTGGCAGACACACGGGTTCAAGGAGTGGCCAGAGCATTGTGCACCTCTATTTTTCTAAATCAGTGAAGCTAGTTCTGCTAACACTGATGTCTGTCTTGCCAATTTCAGGGCTTCTGTGTCCTTTTACATTCTGTCAGGATCTTTCAGTGGTTGTTCTAGAACACTTATGAAGGTGTCCAGTTGTTTCAGATTTTAATAATGTCCAGTGAGCAGTCATAATACTAAATTTCATATATAATGGGAAATGGCTTAACTTGGTCCTTGTGTATGCCAAGTTAATTTCAGATGCATGTCAATCAAAAGTAATTCTCTCATGCTATAACTATAGCATGTTAAACATAACTGTTTTACTTGCCCTTTTTCTACAAAGATTTGAGCATACCATCAATCCAGCTTTTGATAATATAATTGGATTTTTAAAGTTGTCCTCTTGTACCTATTGAACTTAATCAAGGCTGTTTTTCCTTGTTGAGTGGTTCTCTGGGGTGGGGGTGGGGCACGTGTGCTCGCAAGAGTGTGTGCATGACAGTAGGTCTCACATGTGCTGGGGTTGAAGACATAGGTTCTTCCTGTGTGTGTGAGGGGGATATTCTGTCTATTATGCTGCCTCAGAATACTTACCCTAGCTCTCTGCCAGGACCACCCTGCCTCAGTGATCTCTATACCGTATTATGCCCTCTTGAAGGCATAAACCGAAATGTCTAATGACTATTGAACAATCACAATGACTACCTATCCTCCTTACCCACTCTCCATTCTTCCTTTCTTTCTTTGAGAAAGGACTTCGAGCTGGGCATGGTGGCGCACGCCTTTAACCCCAGCACTTGGGAGGCAGAGGCAGGCAAATTTCTGAGTTTGAGGCCAGCCTGGTCTACAGAGTGAGTTCCAGGACAGCCAGGGCTATACAGAGAAACCCTGTCTCAAAAAACAAAAAAGAAAAAAAGAGAGAGAGAGAAAGGACTTCCTAATCCCAAGGTGACCTCAGGTTTGCAGTGTGGTTGAGGGTGACCTCAAATTCTTGATTCTCCAGCCTTCACCTCCACATCCCAGGATTACAGCTATACTTTACCACACCCAATTAATGTCATGCTAGGGATCAAAGCTAGGATTTCATGTGTTAGGCAATTATGCTACCAACTCAATTACATCTCCAGAACCCCAGTTCTTTTCAAGGCACTTGGGACCAACTACCATACAATATATTGTGTTTATATGTTGTGTTATTGTCTGTTTTCTCTACTAAAATTAGAGCATTGTTAAATAGCAATTTCTGTCTTTAAAAAAGTCATTGCTGTATGACCTGATTCTAGGACAAGATTTGCCACAAAAGAGATGCTCAGGATGTATTTGTGAGAAATATTAATCATCTTTCATTAGTTGAAGATAAGAAGCACTGTCACCAACTAAGGAAAGGCGTTAATCTTGATTGGTAGTTCTTCCTTGAGAAGTATGTATCTAAGAAGATCTAACACAAGACAGAAAGGCTGTTGTAGGTTTCGAAGGTTATACAAAGGCACCCTAGGAGCTTGTGCAGTGTAGATAGACACTAGGTTGTAATGACAATGTCTTGCTCCATCTGTGGTGTTATGTTAGAGTGCTTGAGACTAAGTAACTTGTAACAACAGAAATTAGCTGAGAGTTGTGGGCCAGGAAGTTACCAGCCTGTCTGGGCTCTGGTGAAGGTAGACATCTTCTAAGATGTTTAACTCTGAACCGTCTTACTGACACTCAGCATCAGCTTTTAAGGAGATAGGCATTCAAATTACAGCAATCAGTATGTGAGAGAAAAAATTTCCTGAGAAAAATGGATGGCATCTTTCATTGAAACCATCTCTTGTCATATTTCATTCAGCATTTGTTTCAGGAAGGCCCACTCAATATACATTCTTAACTTTCTTTACAGTATAAGCAAAACCTCTCCAACCATGATTTGACTGTTAAATTCTATTACCTCTTTTATTATTACCTGTCTCTGAGGCTGTTACCTTGCTGTCTGGAATTCAGTTGGATTTGGTCAAATGAGGCACTTGACAGGGATCGGTGTGGGAAGGGAACATGATTCTTTTCTCTACTTCCTCTGAGTGCATTGTTTCTGGCCTGTCAGAGGTCCTGTTCCTCTGGTGGCCATAATGCTTGCCCAGAGGCCCCTCTTCCAAGTCTTCAGGTCATGATGGGTTCCAGTAAAGTTACCCTTACTTCCTTCAGCCTGGGTATGGGAGGCAATGGCTTCCCGCTAGTCAACTCCAGGGAGCCTCACCTCGATGCTGTCTTTAGCATCGTCTACATCTATTAATAGTGGCTCCTTCATACTTTGTTCCTTTTGACCACTTTGAATGTGTCATGTGTTTCATGCTGGGATCCCCTACCAATAGAGCTTTGTAGTTAGGCTCTCTGTTCTATGTGCTAAATTTAATCTTAACTGTGACAACCTATGGGAGCCAAGTTTGAAAAATAACTATATTTAGACTTTAGATTTACACATAGTTCACAGAATGATCACTTTGTGAGCATGATCTTTGCCTTAATTTTTTCTCTGCAAACTAAATCAGTAGAGTTTTTTTAAAGGCCCAATTCTCATATCTAGGTGTTTCTCAGGGTTTCCTTTCTTAATTTCTAGTCTTAATTTAAGAACCCCCACCCCCCCTTTTTTTTTGCCAGAAATCCCCTTCTATCTGATATTTTTTTTACTTCTTAATCAAAATGGGCTATTGAGCTTTTAGTGAGGGTGTTAAAAACACTCGTAATGGTGCATATTAGCAGTACAGAGTAAGGCATAATGAGTTTAATTCCGATGTTTCTATACATGCATCTGATAGAATTTGGTAAAAATGTACCCCTTCTGTTACTCTCAACACCCTGTGTTAGGCCCCAGAGTGCAGAGAAGAACAGGTTCTGCTGTTAGGGCACTAAATCATTTGATAGGAAAGTCATCCATCAGGCAGGCTTCTACTCGTGTGACCAGTTCTGAATGAAGGACTGACCATAATGGGGGATATAGTCCAAGGTGAAGAATATACACAGGAGAATTGGGAGAAGCATCGAACAAAAACATGAGTTAAAGGCTGAGTTAAGAAACAGGCTAAGATGAAATGGGGTCTGGGTGAGGTTTCCTGGCAGGGGATGCAACATGAAAAGCCTGCGGAGGAGAAACTGAACATGATGTTTTAGTGTTAAAAAAAAAAGAGCTCTGAGACTTTTGGAACAGAAAAAAAATGGCTACAATAAGGCTGGAGTTGTTTAGTGGATGCCAAATAAATAAGGTTGTTAAGACTTTTTAAAGGATTTGAGACTGTAGCCAAAAGGTTTTGAGAATTGATGTGTGATAACCATAGGACTGTATCATTCTGCTGGTGATAAGGAATGACATTAGTCATCCCAGGGCCACATAGCTACTCTTAAAATCATAAGTGTTTTCTTTAAGGCTTGCATAGAAGCTGAAGCTAGTGACATTTATCAAAGAGACCTAACTCTGGGAAACAAGACAAAGAACTCATTGGAAGGTCATCTTTATTTCAAGGGCTTCCTTGTAGCCTCATCTCCTTTTCCTTTGATCTTGTGAATCTCAGGAGATTTTTATTCACCTTCCTTCCTGTGGCCCCCTCCCCGCCCCCCCCCTCCACCAAGGCTGTTGGCCACCAGCCTGAGGCGAGAAAGGGAGCAGAGGCAAAAGTCAGGGTCCTTGCAGCCATGAGCATGGCAGAATGACCTCCAGAGACTGCTGCAGCAAGACAGTCTATTTTGCTGTTTTAGGGAGAGGGAATTATGGCTGGAAAGGGCTAGTTGGTCATGCATCATGTATGTAAGCAGGATGCACTGATTGATTAAAATACAACATCTAATTACCATGGGGGCAGGAAACCAGAGCAGGATGTGTGTGTTCAGTAAGGCAGCCTTGCAGAGAGCTCTGGACAAGGTCCCTTTTCAGACAAGGCCAGCCACCTGTGTCCAGGGACACTTTCCAGATGACAGGCAGAGACAGAGAAAGGGAGCCCCCATCTTGTGCCAAGGTCAGAAAGCCATCAGGTCATGGGGGACTGCAACCTTAATAGCACGGTTCCCCCAACACCTTCCCTCTCTCCTTCACTTAGAATCAGACTTATGCCATTGGCTGACAACTCTCCTATGCTCTGACTCCTTCTTCTTCTCCCTCTTCGTCCCTCCCTCCCTCCCTCCCTCCCTCCCTCCCTCCCTCCCTCCCTCCCTCCCTTCCTTCCTCTCTCCCTCCCTCCCTCTGATCTGAGATTTTTCTAGCAGTGTCTTTGAATATTTAACCGTGTTTTGGTGTCTAGGATCTGGCTGATACATTTTAAGAGAGACATTTTAACTGGGGCACATTAGATAAGTAGTCCTAAAGAGTAAGAGGAATAAGAAGCCTGCACTAGGGCTGGTGAGATGGCTCAGTGGGTAAGAGCACCCGACTGCTCTTCCAAAGGTCCGGAGTTCAAATCCCAGCAACCACATGGTGGCTCACAACCATCCGTAACAAGATCTGACTCCCTCTTCTGGAGTGTCTGAAGACAGCTACAGTGTACTTACATATAATAAATAAATAAACAAACAAACAAACAAAGAAGCCTGCACTATAAAGCATATTTGAAGGACTTCTGTGCTCAGCTAATATCCTGACACAGCACGGAAAGGTTTACAGCAGGCACAAGCAGCAGAGGTCTAGATGTTAAAGAAAAGATGAAGGATGTGGGAGGAAGATGTGTTAGAAGGTAAGGTATGCTGATGAGCAGACAAAGACATAAAGGTAGAGAGAATGAAGAGACACTTCAGATGTGCGTCCCTGAAGGCCCAGGAAACAGGGTATTGGGGTTTCTATTGAGGTTCTAGTTTCATATATTCTTTAATTTCCTTGTTCAACATGATGTATTGAGTGACTTCTACCTTAGTCTCATATAGATCACATGGTCTTGGTGCTTTAATTGCTATTTTCAGAAATATTCTTTATAACACAAGTGCCAATACTCTATCCCCAGCCCACTGTCTTAGAGCCTCCTTAGTCATGACTAGAGGCTGCAGCAGAAACATCTCCAGTTGGATCTATTTTCTTACATGCCATGATCTCAACTTTATTTATAACTGAACAACATTCCTTTGTATATATATGTACCACATTTTCCTTTTTCCATGCTCACCTCCTTCTTCACAGCCTGCTTTGTCTTTGATTTTAGTTTTGATTTGACTGTTCACTTTAAGCATAAGCTGCCAGTTCAAAGGCCTCATCCTTAAACTCCAAGTGACCACATGGAAACTGTTATTCTGGCTGCTAAGAAATCAAAGGAAGCTAAGAACCAAGTGTCCAAGTAGACCAGCTTTATCCAGCGGGAAGTGATGTCTTCTGTGCTGTTACCCAGACATGGACAGAAGCCTGGTGTCAGCCAGTCTGGTTTTGTGCATGCATACTTGATGGTACTGTGCTCTAGTGATTTTGCAAGTACCACCGAGTTTTCTTTCTTTGAAACTGAAGGGTAACTCACATCTACTGGCTTCATTTTTCCAGCAGTGTATGTTTACTTTATATCTTTCTCTATCACATCCAGTATTATTTTAATTAAGACACATCCACTTTTAATGTACAAAGTTATTGCACATTTACAAGATTACAGCACAGAGTAAATATAACTATTGTATCTATTGGGAAACCACGAAATTCAGGTGACTCACTTTATCCCACTCCTCACCTTCCTGCAGTTGTCTGGACCTGTGATACCTCAGAGGGATGTTTCTAGCGCTCTGCTTTCTTGATCACAGTCAAACTTTATAAAGGCCACCGTTCTGTCTTCCCTAGTGTTAGATGAGATACTGCCTGATTCATATGTTGTAATATCAAAGCAAATTGCTTCATTTAACTAAGTTTGTTAAAATGTTGTGTCCTTCTGCTGTGTCAGGTTCTTTTTGTCTAGATTATTCCATAGTTCCCCCTACTGGCTCCATAGAGCTTGCTTTTTGTTTTGTTTGTTTGTTTTTTGCTTACTTATTTGCTTGTTTACCTACTAATTAACTAGTTATCTAGTGTGCAAGAGAAGAAATAAAAGGCCAAGTTTGACTTCCTGTGGGACTGTAAGAGGTAGCTTGGTTTCTGGTTGAGCTAAGGCTTGAAACCCCAGAGACCCTGAAGATAGGAGGTTCACTGGTCCCCAGGTCCCCAGGTCCCAGGCCCCTGTAACTAGACACAGCCCCCCATGCATTTGTGGCCGCCAGTCACACATGGGCAATGCCCCAAGTTCCTCCACATGTAGAGGATGTGACCTGTAGTCACCCAGGCTCAAGGCAGATCTCCATTTTAATGAGGTACCTAAAGGCCTGGAGGGCTTAGCCAATAAGCTCTCCTTCCCAGACACTCCTCTGGTATTTAATCTCAGCCCCACCCTGAAAAGTGGGATGTGGTTTTACTCATCCACTTTCCCCTATGACAATAAATGTTTTAAAATGATGGACTGCCTCTTTTCATCAGGATCCTCTGTGGGGAGCCTTGGAGAAAGCCTTCACCTGTAGAGCTGTTGTCTAGTCTCTTATAGAAGGCCTCTCTGCACTCCCAGCCATCTACTCCACAAACTCAGGCCTGCTGCTGCCACTAAACCAAAGACTCTCCCCAGCTGGAGCTCCCTCTTTGGGCCCCCAGCCCCGGGCTAGTTCCAACTCCTGACCCCCACCCCCAAGCTCTTCCACAGCTTCCAGCAGCACCTGGATGTCCGAGAGCCTGAGAACCAGACAGCCCCAGCCTCATCTCTGGCCCAGGGACTCCCAAACCAGCTCCAGCTGTTCTGTGCCTCACCCCCACCCCCATTAGGATTAGTGTCCTGGGGCTTCCCTAGGGCCCAAGCAGTGTGGGGTAGACTAGGACTCCTCACGTCCCGTCCCGCCTCCCCAGAGGCCTTGCCCTGTGGAGGAGTGGATGCGGGACCCCACAGCCCTACAACTTCCTACTTACACTGGCTAGCTTGAACACATTGGGATTATTGCAGGAAAAGCATATTAAAAAGAACTGTCAGCCTGACCTTTGACCTGAGACTACCAAAGCAAACCATGTTTGTCAATTAGTGCCCACATCATAGCCACTGTTTTATATTTCCACAGGGCCATGCTTTATTTGTTTCATTTTTTGGTTATGAAAATGACATCATAGAACATAAACTTTCTATTCGAAAATTTCACAATTGTAGCTAGTTTTATAGTATAAAACTTGGACAAGGTCAAGTTCCTGGGTCAAACTGCAGATTACAAGCTATTTGTGGTGTGGAGTGGTAAATAAAAGTGAGGATAACAAAGAGCGAACTCTTCCAAAGAGTGAAAGATTCAAAGAATATTTAAATCACAAGAAGAGTCATTGGACAGACAGGCAATCGTGAGAAACCCAGCCGCAGCACCTAGCCCCAGCCTCTACTTCCTTGTGGTGGGAGAGTATGACAAACTTTCCTGTAAAAGGTAAGCCAAGGGCCCCAGTGAAAAGGGAATGGTGAGCCTACCCATGGGTAAGCTCACCGTTCTTGTAATCCTGTTGGGAATTCTGGTTAGACAATGAGTCCTCCAAAGATGGACAGCTGGGGCGGAAGGTTTATTCTGGAACTTACCATGCATGGCTCAGCTCCATTTGGGAGGGAGCCTGTTGTTTAAGACTGTTAATCTGGGGGCTTGATGGCAAGGTACAATCATTAAGTCTGAAATGAATTGACACAGACCCTGGTTGAGAGGTGACTTCATGGTGCATTTACCACTTGGGGGGAGGGCTGGATGCCAATACTTGGAAAGCAGGGAAGAACAATTGCTTTGGCAATGGATAGCTGTGGGCTAGAGGTTAGTAAGTTAAGTGGTTTGAATAATACCCCTAGTGTGTGTTTGTTTAAATGCTCAGTTTCCAGTTGGTGGGACAGTTTGTTAGAGGAGATCTCTCTCTCTCCCTCTCCCCTCTTCCCTCTCAGATTATTCATTTTATTTTATGTATGTGAGCACACTGTTGCTCTCTCTTCCGACACACCACAAATAGACATAGGATCCCATTACAGATGGTTGTGAGCCACCATGTGGTTGCTGGGAATTGAACTCAGAACCTCTGGAAGAGCAGTCAATACTCTTAACTGCTGAGCCATTTTTCCAGTCTGGAGAGAGCTTTGAGGTTTCAAAACACTCGTGCCATTCCCAGTATGCTCTCTTGACCTCCTTCATGCTGATTACAATGCGAGCTCTCAGCTGCCATTCATTTGCTCTGCCAGCACAGACTCTGACCTTCTGAAACTTTCTTTTATAAATTACCTTAGCTGTGGCATTTTATTACAGCAATAGAAAAGTAACTAAGACGAGGCTTGAAACTCCTCAGTAAGCCACCTGGTTTCCACTAACAGCACTGAAAACTTTAAAGTGTGGATTTATTATATAATCCCCACAGCATCCTTCCTCCTATGGGAAAAGGATCAGGAAGCATTGAGACAGACCCTCCAATAACACATCTCAGTGCTCTTTCCCACACCCCACACTGTTGAAGAGAGAACCCTTGCCTCCTTTTATTGCCCGCGCTTTTGTTCCCCCTGGTAAGAACACGCTCAGGGCAACCGGAATCTTCTGCAGCACAAGCTTTATTGCTTACCCCATCAGGAGCCAGTGGAGAAGAGAGCCAGAGAGAGAGCCCAAGAGAGAGATGGCGGAGCCCCATCCCTTTTATGGAGGACTGTCCTCCGCCTCGGACGTGTCGCTCCCTGATTGGCTGCAGCCCATCGGCCGGAGTTGTCGTCACGGGGAAGGCAGAGCACATGGGGTGGGAAACTACCCCGGCGCATGCACAGATGGTTTGATTACACGGGTGCCAGTGCCATCAGCGCCATCTTGTAATGGCGAATGTGAGGGTGGCTCCTTACATCCTTTGACTTCAGCCATGCCAGTGCTCTTTCCCACACCCCACACTGTTGAAGAGAGAACCCTTGCCTTTGACTTCAGCCATGCCACATTGTAGATTCTGGAGAGTCTCTGGAATGACTGCGACCCAGCTTAGCCCATAGGCTACAAAGCTAAGGTTAGTCAGAAGTGGCTCCTGGTATACTATATCAGTTACTTTCCTCATCCCTAAGACCTAATACCTGACTAGAAGCACCTTAATGGAGAGGGTTCTATTTTGGCTCACGATTTGATGTCATGGTCCAGTATGACAGGGACAGGGGTATGTGTGCAGGAGTGAGAGGCTGTTGTTTAAATCTGGGTAGGTAATGATGCATGGCAAGGAAAATGCAGGCACTCAGCTGACGTTGCCACCTTCCTGTTTTAATTCAGTCCAAGATATTCACACCATCAAGGTTACTCTCTTCATAATTCTCTTTTCATCACATGCAGGCTAAAGGTGGTTAACAGACTTCTAATAGTCATCTGAGGACACTCAAAAAGGCCTGTGAAGATGTTGTACTCTGCTCTTTAAAATGTGGGCTCAATACACGTGGAACTCAGCTTTGAGACTATATTGGAATTGGGGCAGTACAAAATAAATTCTCATTTGTTGTCCTGTTATACTAATGAATCTTTTATAAAATACTCTTACTCCAAGTCTTGCTTTCTTTTTATTAAAGACCATTCTTTGCTCAGATGCTTCTCTTTCCCTGTGTAAAGTAGAGTTTTCATTAATGTGTCAGCTTTTGCATCCTGGATGAGCATAGACAAGTATCCTTGCCTGAGTGAGCTACTAAGAGTCTGAATATTTGATAATTCCAATAGTCATGAAGAATTCAAGAGAGAATAATGAAAAATTGATCTCATTCTATTTATTTAAAATTTGCTTTTAATTATGAATATGTTTGTCTGTGTCTGTGTGTGTGGGCATGGGTATAAGAGGCCTCTGCAAGAGCAGAATACGCTCTCTCCAGCCTGTCATTACATTTATCTTATTATTTATATGTTTACTTATTCATTGTTGGTCTTGGAAATTGAACCTAGGGACTCATACATGCCGGACATGCACTCAAGCACTACGCTTTTTTTCATATTTTAGTTCAAAGCAGGGTCTCTACGTAGATCTGCCTGGCTTCAAACTCAAAGATTTCAAACTTCAAATCTTCCTACCTCAACTTCTGAGTGCTGGGACTAAAGGTGTCACCATACTTGGTTTCCTGTTTTTTAAATAGGTGGTTTGGTGTAAGGTTAATAGAGATTTATTTCTTTCAACAAGAAATTTGGCAAAAAGTATTGGCATGAACACAAGGAAAGATTAACGACAGATGTGGAAGAAGAAGAAAATTTAGTGCAGTTTTGTGTGGTGGGGGAGGAAGAGAATGAGAAAAAACTGGATGGTCTGAACCCTGAGTGGGCTGCTTTGGAGTTAGTCGGTTCCATCATCTCCAGAGAGGAGTCACCAAGGTACAGAGTAAGAGGCGGAATCAGAGTTGTGAAGGATGCTTTTCCTACTAGAATCGATGACTGTTTTTATTTAGTTTCATGTTGATTTTTACAAAGACTGACCTCAAGTCTTCCACATTTTGGTTGCCAACCAAACCATTCTTTGAGAAAAGAGACAGAGGGACAAAAATGGAGAGAAGAAGATAGATAGATGAAAGATGAGTCTCAGCCCAATTCTTATTAGGTCCTCTTCAGCTTTGAGCACCGTCCCCAAAAGAGATCAAAGTAGGCTGTGAGAGAACAGAAGATGTTCTGAGTAAAGGCTATAGCAGCTTCATATTTTTCTGATTTGGGGTTTGGAGAGACACCTAGGGGTGTGTGTGTGTGTGTGTGTGTGTGTGTGTGTATTTCTTTCCCAGGTACACAGCTAATGCTTAAAATATTTTGTGTTCTAATGGATAATGCATGTTCGAAAAGCTATCAAGTCAGCAGCTGAAAGATAAAATATGAACATTGTCAAAATAACTTTTCACAGAAGCTTGCAAGAAGAGGGGAGCGAGAATGAGTAGGAGGCATGAAGGCTCACAGGTAGAAATGAGAGCTCCCAAAAAATAGTTAATACACAACTCTGAAATTATTGACTACCTAGCCCATATTTGTACGCTGTGATAAAACACCATGACCAAGACAACTCAGAGAAGAAAGGGACTTTATGTGATTATAGAGGGTCAAGAGACCAGCATGGTGGGTAAGCATGGCAGCAGGCAGCAGGTCACAAATAGAAAGTCAAGAGAGCAAACTAGAAAAGGGAAATAGTTATGAACTCTTTAAGTCTATCCTCAGTAACATAGTTCGTCCTGCAAAACCGCACCTCCTAGCCCTCCTCAAACAGTGCCTCCCACTGGATTTAACATGGTTTACAAGATTAAGATTCTAGTTGTGCCCAGCGATTGAGTTATAATTGTTTATGAACTAAGTTTGTGTGGTGTTTTCCTTCACTTAGAGGCTTGACTGGGTTCCAGAGAGAAAGGTATGGTGGCAAAGTGTGGGCTTGCCTGATGTGTACCCCAAAAGGACTTGGGAGTTTTGAAGTATGGGGCTGGTGTGGTAGCGACCTGCCAGTGGGAACTTAGTGAGCAGGGTGGAGAGATTTCAGAGTTCTGAGTCAGAGAGTCTCCATGAGATGAGAACAGGTCAGCCATTGCCTGTGGCTTGACTGCAATAGCATGGATTTTTTTAAAAAAAATTTCCTGCAACAGGTGACAAACCAGTGAGTTGGGCAAGAATCCACGAGAAATGTAAGATTATTAGCCTGAGAAGTAGAGTTTTATTTTCTAAGTGAGAGAAAGGTGGTGCTGGGACTAGTCACATGGACTCAAGAGTGGGAACTTCAAAACAAAGAAAGAGAGCTCTGAGGTCCCCGGCTGTGAAAAGAGACAAGATGGCTGCCCTTGTCAGAGAGCTAGAGAATGGAAGCTCTCTACATCTTGGGGCAGATATTGATTTAACTGTAAATTTATAAAATTGGGATTATTTGCTTTTAGGATAGATTTATATACAGGTTTTGTCCAACTAGGATAGAGAAAATCAGTCACTGACTCCGAGTAGAGAGGGCAGTGATAATTATCTGCTATAAACAGGTAGTAGTAATGTCTGTGGCTTCAGGTAGAGAGCTCAACAGATAGATGGCGTAACAGGATGGCTGCTCTAGGCAGAGAGCTTAACAAGTAAAAACAACCTGCTTCCTACAGGCAGATATTAGTGAAAGTTTGAATTAATTGCTTTAAAAAAACTATAAAGATATATTGCTCTAATAAGTCTTACAGGATACTCAAATTCTGTCTAGCGTGGGCTCCACAGAAATTTTGGGTTTAAATCCTGGTTTGACCCGCTGTCTACTTATCAGCCGGTATAGATAGAAGTGTGAATCAATTGTTTTAAAGATGGTGTAAGAAGGTCTGCAGGATAACTAACTCATATTCTCTAATGTGGGCTCCATGGGAATTTTGGGTTATTATTCTGCATGGCAAAATAGAAAAGGCTTAAGAATAGGCACATACAGTATTTTAATTTACTTCATTTGTTTTGAATTGTTTTAATTTTCAAAATGGGTGTGATTTTGAGTTTTGTGGTTACATTGCTCATCTGGGAGAGAGGTCAAAATAAAGTTTTGTTTTGTTTTGTTTTTGTTTAGTGGCTCAAGGATATGCTGATTTGGGAGAAAGGTTTTGTCTTTGCATCTTTAGAAAAGGTGATTAGGGTCTATCCACCTTCCAGAGTAATAAGGGTCAGATATGATGAAGGGAGACCTCCTGGAGAACTAGATTCCAGAGAATCAAACAAAAAAAGTTATCTTGATGATACTGAAGTTTTGTTTTGAATATACAGCCTTGGTGAGTCTCATCGTCAGACATGCTGAACTGAGTTACTTGAACTCCTGATGTCTTGGACTTTCAACTGGATCCAGTCAGGACACAGACATCAGAGACTAATACAATCCTTGGTGTGGCCTTCTTAAAGCCAACCAACTCCCCCATTTTCCCTACCCTTTCCTCCACCCCTCCAAAAATATCTCAATGCCCATATTCCACTTGAAAAGAGTCGTCGTCCCAGTTCCCTGGGCTTTGGGGCTGGAGGTGGTTATTCTAAGGTTGCCTTTCTAGGGAATTTAGAAATGGTCATAATTGGAACAGGGAAGAAATAGCCAGAATTGATTATATAGCCATAATCTCATTTGGTAGAAATCTTTATAATTGTTACCAAGTTGAAGTCATAATTTTTTGTTTTAGTATAGAATTTATTTTGATACAAAATCAAGGTTTTCATTACTATAAATTTCTTATATTAATACACAAATTTTAGAAGTGCAAAGCTTGGACCCAATCCTCCTGTAACTGTTATTATAGACTGATCTGAGATGTTTAAGCCTGTGAGTTAAGGGCCAAATAGCAAATGCATGGCTCTAAGTGTATTGTTAGGGTGTTTTCAGATATTTTAATTAGAAATAGATGAAGGTAGTTAACAGACAATAGTCCAGATTATTTTACATAGATAGTTGGTTTTCAAAAACATTAGAAATCCACAGAATGTGACATTTAATGTTATTTATTCACTTGTTGAGACAAATCTGCTCCTAACAGCTTCCCATTCATAGATTCAAAGAAGCATTTATACCTCCTGGTGAGGTGATACATTGTGGCTAGGTGGTCACTGGGCAGAAATTGCCTACCTGTCCTGCAGACCTGTACTGTCCTTGAGAGGATGAAAGGTATAGGTTAGGACAGCTTAGTTCTGCGTGGACACAATAAGGTAGTCCTTAATAATTCCCGTTTTTCAAGATCTGTGAGCTGACCCTGGGCCAGAAGGCTGAAGACTAATGCTCCAACTTCCTGACTTACTGGGGCTGTGTGGGTAGGCAGCTGCCTCTACAATTTGTCCCAGTTCTGGAAGCTGTGTTAGGTTTTCTATATTTTCAGATAATGTTGGTCATTTTCGGATTTCTGACAGGGTTAAAAGACTAGTTATAGTCTCATAGTCAATGCAGACTATTCAGCATTGAGTGAATATATTTAAGAGATAGTTTTCAGATAATATACAAGCTAACCAGGACATAACATATGGATTTATAAGCCTTTATAAAAGTTAGATAACAGAGTGTTCTATTAATTATGGACTGGGTGTTAGGTCTATCTTGTATTTTATAAATTACAAAATGGTAATAGTTGTGCTCAATTTATTTATTTTTTTATTTTATTTTTTTATTTTTTTTAATTTTTAATATTTTTATTACATATTTTCCTCAATTACATTTCCAATGCTATCCCAAAAGTCCCCCATAGCACCCCCCACTTCCCTACCCACCCATTCCCATTCTTTTGGCCCTGGCATTCCCCTATATTGGGGCATATAAAGTTTGCAAGTCCAATGGGCCTCTCTTTCCATTGATGGCCGACAAGGTCATCTTTCGATACATATGCAGCTAGAGACAAGAGCTCCGGGGTTCTGGTTAGTACATCATGTTGTTCCAACAATAGGGTTGCAGATCCCTTTAGCTCCTTGGGTACTTTCTCTAGCTTCTTCATTGGGAGCCCTGTGATACATCCAATAGCTGACTGTGAACATCCACTCCTGTGTTTGCTAGGCCCCAGCATCATCTCACAAGAGACAGCTATATTTGGGTCCTTTCAGCAAAATCTTGCTAGTGTATGCAATGGTGTCAGCGTTTAGAAGCTGCTTATGGGATGGATCCCTGGATACGGCAGTCTCTAAATGGTCCATCCTTTCATCACAGCTACGAACTTTGTCTCTGTAACTCCTTCCATGGGTGTTTTGTTCCCAATTCTAAGAAGGTGCACAGTGTCCACACTTTGGTCTTCATTCTTCTTGAGTTTCATGCGTTTATCAAATTGTATCTTATATCTTGGGTATCCTAAGTTTTGGGCTAATATCCACTTATCAGTGAATACATATTGTGTGAGATCTTTTGTGATTGTGTTACTTCACTCAAGATGATGCCCTCCACGTCCATCCATTTGGCTAGGAATTTCATAAATTCATTCTTTTTAATAGCTGAGTAGTACTCCATTGTGTAAATGTACCATAATTTCTGTATCCATTCCTCTGTTGAGGGACATCTGGGTTCTTTCCAGCTTCTGGCTATTATAAATAGGGCTGCTATGAACATAGTGGAGCATGTGTCCTTTTTACCGGTTGGGACATCTTCTGGATATATGCCCAGGAGAGGTATTGCTGGATCCTCCGGTAGTACTATGTCCAATTTTCTGAGGAACCGCCAGACTGATTTCCAGAGTGGTTGTACAAGCTTGCAATCCCACCAACAATGGAGGAGTGTTCCTCTTTCTCCACATCCTCGCCAGCATCTGCTGTCACCTGAATTTTTGATCTTAGCCATTCTGACTGGTGTGAGGTGGAATCTCAGGGTTGTTTTGATTTGCATTTCCCTGATGATTAAGGATGTTGAACATTTTTTCAGGTGCTTCTCTGCCATTCGGTATTCCTCAGGTGAGAATTCTTTGTTCAGTTCTGAGCCCCATTTTTTAATGGGGTTATTTGACTTTCTGGAGTCCACCTTCTTGAGTTCTTTATATATATTGGATATTAGTCCCTTATCTGATTTAGGATAGGTGAAGATCCTTTCCCAATCTGTTGGTGGTTTTTTTGTCTTATTGATGGTGTCTTTAGCCTTGCAGAAGCTTTGTAGTTTCATGAGGTCCCACTTGTCAATTCTCGATCTTACAGCACAAGCCATTACTGTTCTATTCAGGAATTTTTCCCCTGTGCCCATATCTTCAAGGCTTTTCCCCACTTTCTCCTCTATAAGTTTCAGTGTCTCTGGTTTTATGTGAAGTTCCTTGATCCACTTAGACTTGACCTTAGTACAAGGAGATAGGAATGGATCGATTCGCATTCTTCTACATGTTAACAACCAGTTGTGCCAGCACCATTTGTTGAAAATGCTGTCTTTCTTCCACTGGATGTTTTTAGCTCCCTTGTCGAAGATCAAGTGACAGTAGGTGTGTGGGTTCATTTCTGGGTCTTCAATTCTATTCCATTGGTCTATTTGTCTGTCACTATACCAGTACCATGCAGTTTTTATCACAATTGCTCTGTAGTAGAGCTTTAGGTCCGGCATGGTGATTCCACCAGAGGTTCTTTTATCCTTGAGAAGAGTTTTTGCTATCCTAGGTTTTTTGTTATTCCAGATGAATTTGCAGATTGCTCTTTCTAATTCGTTGAAGAATTGATTTGGAATTTTGATGGGGATTGCATTGAATCTGTAGATTGCTTTTGGCAAGATAGCCATTTTTACAATATTGATCCTGCCAATCCATGAGCATGGGAGATCTTTCCATCTTCTGAGATCTTCTATAATTTCTTTCTTCAGAGACTTGAAGTTTTTATTATACAGATCTTTCACTTCCTTAGTTAGAGTCACGCCAAGATATTTAATATTATTTGTGACTATTGAGAAGGGTGTTGTTTCCCTAATTTCTTTCTCAGCCTGTTTATTCTTTGTGTAGAGAAAGGTCATTGATTTGTTTGAGTTAATTTTATATCCAGCTACTTCACCGAAGCTGTTTATCAGGCTTAGGAGTTCTCTGGTGGAATTTTTAGGGTCACTTATATATACTATCATATCATCTGCAAAGAGTGATATTTTGACTTCATCTTTTCCAATTTGTATCCCTTTGATCTCCTTTTGTTGTCGAATTGCTCTGTCTAGGACTTCAAGTACAATGTTGAATAGGTATGGAGAAAGTGGACAGCCTTGTCTCGTCCCTGATTTTAGAGGGATTGCTTCAAGCTTCTCACCATTTACTTTGATGTTGGCTACTGGTTTGCTGTAGATTGCTTTTATCATGTTTAGGTATGGGCCTTGAATTTCTGATCTTTCTAAGACTTTTATCATGAATGGGTGTTGGATCTTGTCAAATGCTTTTTCCGCATCTAACGAGATGACCATGTGGTTTTTGTCTTTGAGTTTGTTTATATACTGGATTACGTTGATGGATTTCCGTATATTGAACCATCCCTGCATCCCTGGGATGAAACCTACTTGGTCAGGATGGATGATTGTTTTGATGTGTTCTTGGATTCGGTTAGCAAGAACTTTATTGAGGATTTTTGCATCAATATTCATAAGGGATATTGGTCTGAAGTTTTCTATCTTTGTTGGGTCTTTTTGTGGTTTAGGTATCAGAGTAATTGTGGCTTCATAGAATGAGTTGGGTAGAGTACCTTCTGTTTCTATTTTGTGGAATAGTTTGTGAAGAACTGGGATTAGATCTTCTTTGAAGGTCTGATAGAACTCTGCACTAAACCCATCTGGTCCTGGGCTTTTTTTAGTTGGGAGACTATTAATGACTGCTTCTATTTCTTTGGGGGGATATAGGGCTGTTTAGATCATTAACCTGATCTTGATTCAACTTTGGTACCTGGTATCTGTCTAGGAACTTCTCCATTTCATCCAGGTTCTCCAGTTTTGTTGAGTATAGCCTTTGGTAGAAGGATCTGATGGTGTTTTGGATGTCTTCAGGATCTGTTGTTATGTCTCCTTTTTCATTTCTGATTTTGTTAATTAGGATGCTTTCCCTGTGCCCTCTAGTGAGTCTGGCTAAGGGTTTATCTATCTTGTTGATTTTCTCAAAGAACCAGCTCCTTGATTGGTTGATCCTTTGAATAGTTTTTCTTGTTTCCACTAGGTTGATTTCGCCCCTGAGTTTGATTATTTCCTGCCGTCTACTCCTCTTGGGTGAATTTGCTTCCTTTTGTTCTAGTGCTTTTAGGTATGTTGTCAAGCTGCTAATGTGTGCTCTCTCTAGTTTCCTTTTGGAGGCACTCAGAGCTATGAGTTTTCCTCTTAGAAATGCTTTCATTGCGTCCCATAAGTTTGGGTATGTTGTGGCTTCATTTTCATTGAACTCTAAAAAGTCCTTAATTTCTTTCTTTATTCCTTCCTTGACCAAGGTATCATTGAGAAGAGTGTTGTTCAGTTTCCACGTGAATGTTGGCTTTGTATTATTTATTTTGTTATTGAAGATCAGCCTTAGTCCATTGTGGTCTGATAGGATGCATGGGACAATTTCAATATTTTTGTATCTGTTGAGGCCTGTTTTGTAACCAATTATGTGGTCAATTTTGGAGAAGGTACCATGAGGTGCTGAGAAGAAGGTATATCCTTTTGTTTTAGGATAGAATGTTCTGTAGATATCTGCCAGATCCATTTGATTCATAATGTCTCTTAGTTTCTCTGTGTCCCTGTTTAGTTTCTGTTTCCATGATCTGTCCATTGGTGAAAGTGGTATGTTGAAGTCTCCCACTATTATTGTATGAGGTGCAATGTGTGCTTTGAGATTTACTAAAGTTTTTTTAATGAATGTGGCTGCCTTTGTATTTGGAGCATAGATATTCAGGATTGATAGTTCCTCTTGGAGGATTTTACCTTTGATGAGTATGAAGTGTCCCTCCCTGTCTTTTTTAATGACTTTGGGTTGGAAGTCAATCTTATCAGATATCAGAATGGCTACTCCAGCTTGTTTCTTCATACCATTTGCTTGGAAAATTGTTTTCCAGGCTTTCATTCTGAGGTAGTGTCTATCTTTTTCTCTGAGATGAGTTTCCTGTAAGCAGCAAAATGTTGGGTCTTGTTTGTGTAGCCAGTTTGTTAGTCTATGTCTTTTTATCGGGGAGTTGAGTCCATTGATATTAAGAGATATTAAGGAAAAGTAATTGTTGTTTCCTGTTATTTTTGTTGTTAAAGTTGGCATTTTGTTCTTGTGGCTGTCTTCTTTTAGGTTTGTTGAGGGATTACCTTCTTGTTGTTTCTAGGGCGTGGTTCCTGTCCTTGTATTGGTTTTTTTCTGTTATTATCCTTTGAAGGGCTGGATTCGTGGAGAGATAATGTGTGAATTTGGTTTTGTCGTGGAATACTTTGGTTTCTCCATCTATGTTAATTGAGAGTTTGGCTGGGTATAGTAGCCTGGGCTGGATTTTGTGTTCTTTTAGTGTCTGTATAACATCCGTCCAGGATCTTCTGGCTTTCATAGTCTCTGGTGAAAAATCTGGTGTAATTCTGATAGGCTTGCCTTTATATGTTACTTGGCCTTTTTCTCTTACTGCTTTTAGTATTCTATCTTTATTTAGAGCATTTGTTGTTCTGATTATTATGTGTCGGGAGGTATTTCTTTTCTGGTCCAGTCTATTTGGAGTTCTGTAGGCTTCTTGTATGTTCATGGGCATCTCTTTCTTTAGATTTGGGAAGTTTTCTTCTATAATTTTGTTGAAGATGTTTGCTGGTCCTTTGAGTTGAAAATCTTCATTCTCATCCACTCCTATTATCCGTAGGTTTGGTCTTCTCATTGTGTCCTGTATTTCTTGGCTGTTTTGAGTTAGGATCTTTTTGCCTTTTACATTTTCCTTGATTGTTGTGCCGATGTTCTCTATGGAATCTTCTGCACCTGAGATTCTCTCTTCCATCTCTTGTATTCTGTTGCTGATGCTGGTATCTATGGTTCCAGATTTCTTTCCTAGGGTTTCTATCTCCAGTGTTGCCTCATTTTGGGTTTTCTTTATTGTGTCTACTTCCCTTTTTAGGTCTAGTATGGTTTTGTTCATTTCCATCATCTGTTTGGATGTGTTTTCCTGTTTTTCTGTAAGGACTTCTACCTGTTTGATTATGTTATCCTGTTTTTCTTTAAGGATTTGTAACTCTTTAGCAGTGTTCTCCTGCAATTCTTTAAGGGATTTTTGTGCTTCCTCTTTAGTGTCTTCTGCCTCTTTAGCAGTGTTCTCCTGTATTTCTTTAAGTGTGTTATTAAAGTCCTTCTTGAAGTCCTCTACCATCATCAGGAGATATGCTTTTAGATCCGTGTCTAGCTTTTCCGGTGTGTTGGGGTGCCCTGGACTGGGCAAAGTGGGAGTGCTGGGTTCTGATGATGGTGAGTGGTCTTGGTTTCTGTTAGTAAGATTATTTCGTTTACCTTTCGCCATCTGGTAATCTCTGGGGTTAGTTGTTGTCGTTGTCACTGTTTAAAGATTGGAGCAGAAGCTGTGTTCCACTCACCAGCATTCTCAAAATCCTGTGGCGGGGGTCGTGGGTAGCTGGCAGTACCCCGGTGCTGGTCCAGCCGGAAGAGGCCTGTGGTCCTACTCAGGCCGGTTTTCTGCTTCCCTAACTAATGCAGTCTCAGGTCCCACGCGCAATTGGACTGGAGCAGAAGCTGTGTTCCACTCACCAGCAGTCTCAAAATCCTGTGGCGGGGGTCGTGGGTAGCTGGTGGGTGTCAGTGGACCCTGCGCTCTAGCTACCCCGGTGCTGATCCGGCCGGATGAGGCCTGTGGCCCTACTCAGGCCGGTTTCTGCTTCCCTAACTAATGCAGTCTCAGGTCCCGTGCGCAATTGGATTGGAGCAGAAGCTGTGTTCCACTCACCAGAAGTCTTAAGATCCTGTGGCGGGTGTTGTGGGTAGCTGGCGAGTGTCAGCCGACCCTGCATCCTTGCTACCCCGGTGCTTTTCTGACCGGAAGAGGCTTGTGGCCCTATGTAGGCCGGATTTCTCTCTCCCCAACCAGAGCAGTCTCAGGTCCCGCATGATTGGACTGGAGCAGAAGCTGTGTTCCACTCACCAGCAGTCTCAAAATCCTGTGGCGAGGGTCGTGGGTAGCTGGCGGGTGTCAGCCGACCATGCGCTCTAGCTACCCCTGTGCTGATCCGGCCGGATGAGGCCTGTGGCCCTACTCTGGCCGGTTTCTGCTTCCCTAACTAATGCAGTCTCAGGTCCGGCGCGCAATTGGTTTGGAGCAGAAGCCGTGTTCCACTCACCAGAAGTCTTAAGTTTCTGTGGCGGGTGTTGTGGGTAGCTGGCGAGTGTCAGCTGACCCTGTGCCCTAGCTACCCCGGTGCTTTTCTG